>NC_140594.1:858070372-859270372 GCF_964204655.1 Triturus cristatus
TAGTCTTTAAGGCTATGCTCAATGCAGCACGAGCCTCCCTACATGTTTTGCTATACCACTTCGCTAATTTTTTCGTAGTTTTTGCCTTAGTAGTACATAGCTTACAAAAATGGGTTTTAAGATTAAGAAACAATTCTTTATGTTCGTCCTCAATTGAGCTATACTTTTCTTCATTACTAGCACCAATTCCAATTTTTTCTAGGGTCTTTACTATTAAGTCTTTAATGGCGACAAGTGTATCTGGTTGATTAACCACTTTGCACCACTTAAAATGCCGCTCATCATTTGTTAGAATGATTTCAGGGTCTGTCAGTTCTTCTCTAGAGATTGTCAATCCTTCTTGTCCTAACCTAAAAAATGCTGCTAAGGGGTTATGATCACTCTCGACATGGGACTTGACCTCCATGTCCACCAAAGTATGCCAAAGCTTCAAGTGGACAAGTATATAGTCAATGTTACTTGACCTTGTACCATTATCGAAGGTTTTCACCCCCTTTCTATCAGACAAAGCCCGACCAGTTGCAGCCCTTAGCTGATTGGCTAGACAAAACCCGTTCAAGTTGAGCGCAGCCTCAGTCCACTTGACTATCGGCCTACCCTCAAGTTCAAGGACACCCCATCTGGAATCTTCCTCATCCACCATATTTACATTTTCCAACCCTAAGGGTTCGAAAGTTGTGTTAAAGTCGCCCGCAACTATCGGAAAAACCCCTTCTGGCTCTGATTCAATCAATAGTTCCAATGTCGTTAGCACCTCCAGGGATTCCTCTAACATACACATTAAAGATATCAATTTTCAGGCCATCCCTGATACTGAGTCTAATGGCAGAAATATCACAATGTCTTACTGGAAGTGATTGAATACAGCAACTTAAATGTTGTTTAACCCAGATCATCAGTCCTCCCATTGGACGTCCCCTTAGCCCTCTCACAGCAGGGACATAAAAATTCAAGTATCCTGGGTTGAAGACAGGTTCCACAGACCAGGTCTCTTGGAAGAGACAAATATCAAATTTATTAATGAAGCCTAGCCAGTATGGGGAAACAATTTTTGTCCCGATGCCAGCCAGGTTCCATGATACCATTGAAATCAGGCAGGCTAAGATTTGTGGGCCCTTTACTAATGTATTCCTAATTGGAGTTAAACTTGTCAGTGGCATCACATGCTCTATAATAGTTTGTGGGCCCTTTACTAGCTCAATCCTTTTTGAGATGGTGCTAGAGTAAAACATTGTACTCTCCGCAAAAATCGATAAATGATTTAAGCTAGGAACGCAAGGTCGAGAGGGGCTATGAATACTTGATCCTAGGGCAGTGTCACCGCCTTTATTTTCCCCAAGATTCAATACTCTACCTACCAAAACTACACCATCACTTGTTTGTCCCTCCCCTTCAGCGATACTATCGCTTAGTAAACTAATTACACTTATGTCATTGCCCCCATCCTGTGTTTGCTGTCAATCACATTCTTCCAATCCCGATAATACTGAGAACCTGTTAAATAATCTTAGATTCCTTGTGGCGGGGTAACTAGATTGTTCATACCATGAGGGCACTTGTCTACGTTGATCCTGCACTGGGGCATAGAAATAGGTCAAAGGCAAGGGTTGGATTGTGGATCTAGTTTCTATTTGTGGCCAATTACAGATGTGTTCTACACATCGTTTGTCTCTAAAATTGACAATAACACAAGCCCCCCCAACTGTCTTTACATTTCTACCTATCCAGTTAACCCTTCTCACAGACAGAATCTCTGCCCTACAATGTATAGGTACGGG
Source organism: Triturus cristatus (assembly GCF_964204655.1). NCBI lineage: Eukaryota > Metazoa > Chordata > Amphibia > Caudata > Salamandridae > Triturus > Triturus cristatus. The sequence goes on from NC_140594.1 coordinate 858,072,151, forward strand.
CCTATTGGCATTAAGCCAAAATGTGCACTTATTTTTTAGTTCTGCGTGATTCTCTTTTTTACCCGCCACTAACGATGGTACCCCTGACAATATAACCACATAGGGGGCCGATTCAGGGGGAAGTTCTATAGTTGGCAAGTTTAGAATCGCTTGATCACGTTGTTTAGATAGTGATAGACAAGCATTCGTTGCTGGTTTGATAATCACCTCATTGTTATTCTTAGAGATCTGGCCCAGTTTGCTCGAGTCTAAACCCTTAGCTGATGGAGTAACAGGTCTAACATTTTCTGTCATATTTTCTATGGAACTACTGTTACAAATTTGCAAACCATTCATAGTTACACCCACATCAACAGCATTTTTACGTTGGGGTATAGACATTGCCGGCTTTCTAGTTGTATCATTACTCTGTTTACCCATCATCTTCTGGGCTGATACCAACGAGAGTTCCAGGCATGCTAATCTAGATTCAATACGATCTAGCCTTCCATTTATAGGGTGAATAGACTTCTTGAGGACAGCTTCTAATTTTTTCCAAAACAAGGAACCCGACTCCTCTGGAGGGTTAAGCCCAGTTGTTGATAATGACAATATTTCTTCCCTTGCTAAGGAAGATAAACCGTAACTAGTTTTAGGTGCAGTATTCTCCTTGTTGAGTTGCTCTATAACTTTTCCTTTCTTTCCTTTGTCAATTTTTTTGTAACTTGCATTTGAGATCTGGTTTTAGACCCAAAACCACTATTTTCTGTCGTAGGTACGTTTAGTTGACAGCCCAAACCCTTTTTTGCAATGTTCGCTGACCTTGTTTTTATTGTAGGCAATGTCAAATTACTCTTAGAAGTGCTGTGATGTTTTTTCCCTAAAATGGGTGCTGATTGTTTATCCATAGGCACGGCAAAAGCTTCAATACAAACAGTAGGACTACTTGGAGCTTCGGCCAAAGAACACATTGTGTCTTCAGAATCGACTTTATATAATGCAGGGGACCTAGCCCCAGCCAAACTTCCCATAGATGACCTTTTTTCACAAAGGGGGTCCAAAGATAACCTTTTTTCAGTCAGTTCGATATCTTTGGCCAATGCTGTAGATACCCGTAAGATGAAATTATCTAAGGTACCCATAAGCGAACCACCAACGTTTGGAGCAATACTATTATTAGGCATTGTAGAAGCGGACATCATAATTACGTAACTGTCCTTTGGTTCCGGCTAATTGAATATTTCAATAGGATTCCCTTTAGGCAGTTACCCTCGGCGAATGTATCAATGACACAGCAACCTTATCTCTATATAGGCGTTAGAAGGGAGGCCCGTCCCATTCTTGACCTGTCTTGAACGGGCTTAAACGGGCCCGCCCTTGGTCAGGCCTTCATCCGGCGCCGCCCGCGCGCGTCCCGCAAAGCGGAGGGTGCCTCTCCCTTTTCTGCGTCTCCGGGCGCGAAGAGAATGGGAGTTGGCCGCTAGGCAACCTGGGAGTTGCAGTCTCCCCCAGCCGTGGCCGCGCGATGGTGTGGAGCGGCGGCAGGGGAGGCACACAGCGTCAGGGCCCCAGGTGCAGCAAAATGGTAAGCAAGATCAGGAGCAGGCAGCAGGCAGCAGATCCACAGGTCCGGGCAACACCAAGTAGAAAACCCGCTCCACCGAGGGAGCCTCTCCCTTTTCTGCGCCTCCGGGCGCTGAAGAGAACGGGAGTTGGCCGCTAGGCAACCTGGGAGTTGCAGTCTCCTCCAGCCGTGGCCGCGCGATGGTGTGGAGCGGCGGCAGGGGAGGCACACAGCGTCAGGGCCCCAGGTGCAGCAAAATGGTAAGCAAGATCAGGAGCAGGGAGCAGGCAGCAGATCCACAGGTCCGGAAAATACCAAGTAGAAAAACCTCAGAGTCACAAGTCAGCAGGGTCGTGGGCTGAATTCAATGAAACATACCTCCTCGTGAAGTCATATATATCAAAATGGAAACAATAAGGATTACTACCACAGCACATCTGAACTGAGTACCTATTTTCAAAATAATCGCAATGCGTGCATACACTAACTGTGGAATACTAATACTACTTAGTCTTAGCGCATGAGCTGCACCAAGACGAGCAAAGAAACTTGGAGCCGTTCGAGCTTTGATTTCACCAGCTAAAGCACTAAGGGCCACATGTATGAACATTTTTTGCATTCGCAAACGGTGTGATTCGGCAAAATCAGCCGTTTGCGAATGTAAAATATCTTTTCATTATGTATGAAAGGCTTTGTAGTCGCAATTTTAGGGAATTGCAAAATTTGCAATTATCTAAAATTGCGACTACAAATAGGGACTCACAAGTTGCGATTCCATTAGTACATGTATGAAGCATTTTCAAAATGTAAACTGCGTATTTAGGAAAAATGCAATTACCATTGCCCCTAGGACATGTGTGCGCTTTACATGTGCACATTTATTTTTTTGGGTGGTGCTTTAGTGGGCCTTAGGCCCCCGGGCACCCTAGGCTTTGAATCACCAAATTTGTGATTACCAATTAGGTAATCGCAATTAAGCTAATGCAAAACCATTTACACCTATAGGCCTTTTGGCCCATAGGAATGAATGAAGTAGTATTACCTAATTCGCTATTTACCAAATCGCTATTAGGTAATATTAAGAAATCTCAAAATCTTTGGCGATTCCATTTTGCGATAATTAAAAAGAGATTTGGTAAAAATCGGTATTTGGTAATCGCAAAATTCTTATTTGATACATGTGGACCTAACTCTCGTAATTACTAAACGGAATTACTAAATGAGTGAAGTAGTACATGCCATAATGCGCTGTAGACATCCTGATTTAATTGAAAACAGATGCACAGCTCTACCTGGGATGCACAGCTCTGTGGCAGAGTTCATGGCACATGATAAACACTTTTAATAGAAGGTGCCACTAGCTAATAAGAACATATTCACTCTGGAAAGACCTACCATGTAATTATGAAAATGTATACACAAATGGGGCCTCTTAGTAATGAAAATGAAAACACAATGACCAATAGTGGCTTTTACTGTTAAGAATGTGCACACGGTAAGGAAGGATGCTCGCACTGATTATAACTTGGACACGTCTGACACGTATGACATTGTTCTGCATTCTGTCCATCACCTGTTGTTTTTGCATTTGTCACTCCGAGTGGGACGGGTATGCCCAGACGTGGGTCCCTTGCTCTCCACGCCACTGGAATCAAGCTATCCCGGCTGAAGAGGGGTGAAACCCCGAAACCGGCCCCAGGATGCTTGTTTCTGGTCCAGGGAGGACCTGGCCTGGCAGTTCGATCTGGACTGTTCCCATGGGGCACAGGGTCAAGACTGATTTGCATATGGCTGGGTCCAAACTGGGGTGGCGTAGTGGGCAAAAGAACAATGGATTTAACCCAGATCTTTTGACTGGGGGAGAATGTTTGCATTGTCAGCATTCCGTCCATCATTTCTGTTGCTGTAACACTTTTGGCCCTAAGTGGGAGGGGTATGCCCAGACGTGGGTCCCTTACTCACTGCTCCACTGGATTCAAGCTAGCCTGGCTGAAGGAGGGCGACATACCCTGTAACCGGTCCCAGGATGCTTGTTTCTGGTCCAGGGAGGACCTGGCCTGGCAGTTCGGTATGGACTGTTCCCATGGGGCACAGGGTCAAGACTGATTTGCATATGGCTGGGTCCAAACGGGGGTGGCGTAGTGGGCAAAAGAACGATGGATTTAACCCAGATCTTTTGACTGGGGGAGAATGTTTGTATTGTGAGCATTCCGTCCATCATTTGTTTGCTGTAACACTTTTGGCCCTAAGTGGGATGGGTATGCCCAGACGTGGGTCCCTTGCTCACTGCTCAACTGGATTCAAGCAAGCCTGGCTGAAGAAGGGTGACATACCCTGAAACAGGTCCCAGGATGCTTGTTTCTGGTCCAGGGAGGACCTGGCCTGGCAGTTCGGTATGGACTGTTCCCATGGGGCACAGGGTCAAGACTGATTTGCATATGACTGGGTCCAAACTGGGGTCTCGTAGTAGGCAAAAGAACGATGGATTTAACCCAGATCTTTTGACTGGGGGAGAATGTTTGCATTGTCAGCATTCCGTCCATCATTTGTTTGCTGTAACACTTTTGGCCCTAAGTGGGATGGGTATGCCCAGACGTGGGTCCCTTGCTCACTGCTCCAATGGATTCAAGCAAGCCTGGCTGAAGAAGGGTGACATGCCCTGAAACAGGTCCCAGGATGCTTGTTTCTGGTCCAGGGAGGACCTGGTCTGGCAGTTCGGTCTGGACTATTCCCATGGGGCACAGGACCAAGACTGATTTGCATATGGCTGGGTCCAAACTGGGGTGGCGTAGTGGGCAAAAGAACGATGGATTTAACACAGATCTTTTGACTGGGGGAGAATGTTTGCATTGTCAGCATTCCGTCCATCATTTGTTTGCTGTAACACATCTCTGGTTTACAGGGCAGGGTGTTTTGGCTGCCACAGTGTTCTTGGTGCCTTGGGGCCGGTGGTGCCTCGATGTCCTCCTGGGGTTCATTCTGATGCACTAGGTTCCAAATATACAGGATTTGTCTTGCCTTCTGCCTGTGGGGAGGGGTTCCAAAGGGTCCTGGGCTGGTAACTGCTGGCTTCCTGCATCCTGAGGTGAGTTTCCTTGTCTCCTCAGTTCCTGGTGATCATCACTATGGGTACTGGCTAGAGTGGTTGGGGGCCCTGGTCATGGGCTCTTCTTGTAAGTGGCCTGTGGAATGTCTTCTGGAGTACTCGTTAATCCAACTGGTGGGTTTTGGAGGTGGTTCGGCTGGCCCTCCTTTCCTTTTCTTGTTGGCTGTGGGGCAAAGCAGTAGCCGTTCGGATGCTCTACACTGCTGCTGTGTCTTCTGTCAATCAACGAGAGGGACATGTGATCTGTCCTTGTCTGCAGTTGCCGTTCAGATGTTCCGGTGTGCTCATTCATCTGTGGGGTCTCTCAGGGTCATTTTTATTCAGGGTAATCTGTGCTATCGGTCCCTTCTCCTGTGCAGGGAAGTTCTGTCCTCTCTGGACTTCTGTCTTTCTCCCTGGGTGTTTGCCAAGGTGTGTCGGTTGTGGGGTCACCCCCGGGAGGACCTGTTTGTGAGCCCTGGCACGACACTTCCTCCCTGTTTAGTTTCTGGAGGAAGGGGAGACTTGGCTTTGGGGATGGATGTCCTGCAGTGTCCTTGGCCTGTGGGCTTAGTGTTTGCTTTCCCCTTCGTTACCTTTATTCTGGAGGTTCTGGTTCGAGTTCGGTGGGAGGCGGCTCAGGTTGTTCTGGTGGCACCAGCATGGCCCGCTCTCATTTGTTTCCTCTGTTGATGAAGATGATGGTGGGTCTGGAGTGGAGGTTTCCATTGGTTCTGTGTCCCCTGATGTTTCTGTGTCTCCAGGGGCCCTCCTTGGCGATTGAGTAGGGAGGCTTAATGTTACAGGGTCCCTTGGCCTCTGTCTCCTCTTCTGTGCAGGCATCCAGACGATTGTCTAGAAGGTTTTCTTCTGCTAGGCCTTGTAAGACATTTCGGGCTTGGTGTGATCGCCGGCGGGTGCTTCCTGTCCTATTTCCCTGCCTCAGGTGCTGGATTTTCTCCAGGATTGTTTCCAGCTGGGTCTGAGTCCTGACACTCTTTGGGTGCATTGGGCAGCAAATAAGGCTTTTTGGTCCCTCTGGGGGGGTCTAGTGGACATTTAGGATCTGGTTTCCAGGGTCTTTCTGGGGTTCTCTACTCTCCGTAGGGTCCCCGTAGTGGTGTGTCCTTCTTGGGATTTCTTGCTTGTGTTGTGGGCTCTTCAGTTTCCCCCTTTTGAGCCACTGTCTTCTGTAGGGTTACGCTTTCTGACCTTGAAGGTGTTTTTTTCTGGTGGCTGTCGTGTCTGATCGCCAACTGGCTGATTTAGGCTTATTGTCTTGTTTGTCTCCTTTCTTTTAAGTATTCGAGGACAGGCTTGTTCTTTCATTTGCCCGGGCTTTGTGCCCATAGTGGATTCTTTGTTTCATCGTCAGCAGTAGATGATTCTTCCATTGTTTTGTTTGGATTCTCAGTTTCCTGAGGGGATGGCGCTTCTTTTGCTGAATGTGCGATGGGAGGTTTTCTTCTGTCTTGCCCAGGTGACGGAGTTCCAGGTCTCTTCCATTTTATTGGCTACCTTTGGTCCCGCCAGATCGGGGGTGATCCCTTCTGCTCAGGCATGTGCAGATGGATCGTGTCTGTTGTTTTGATGGCTTTTATGCAGTTTGGTTTGTCTCCTCGTCTGGGGGCCAGCAGAGCTCTGTGAGGGGTGTATCTGCTTCCCTGGCTGGGGTGCTCAGTGCTTCTTTGCAGGAGGTCTGCCGGGCTCCCACTTGGGCAGTTCCTTCTACCTTTGTGTCCCATTCTCGGGTCTTCCGGGGTCCAAAGGTCACCTGATGTGCTGGATTCCAGGGTTTTGGCTTAGGTGTTGTAACTTGTAACCGTTTTGTTTTGCCTCTTAATTGAGCTTGTGTTTGCATTTTCTGTACGGTTGTCCTGGCCCGCTTCTGGCGTTGGCACATCTCACTAAATGAGTCATCAGGGCAAGAGGGACGAAGGAGTAATGCTGCGATTACTAACCGGTAACGGCATTATTCTGAGTCCTTCTCTCACCGTGATGACTCAGGCCCTCCCTCCCGGCCTTTTCGGCCAGTCCAACTGTGTAGTGTTTGGGCTTGGTACAGCACAGGATGTAAGGGGGGGAGGGATTATTATATTTGGGAAAAGGTTGTGATGGGAGGCTCACTGTCCTCACTGAGTCATCACGGGGAGAGAAGGACTCAGAGTAATGTCATTACTAGTAAGTAATCGCAGCATTACTCCTTAGGAAGGACAAACTCTCCCTGGACAGCTTAAAGCACATAAAGCCAGCAAATGGAAAGCCAGAAAATGTGAGTTACAAACCACAAAGCCAATGGTAAGCAAAGGACTGCATTCCCAAGGAAGCTTTCTCAATGTCCCCAAAATGTCTTCAGCAAATCAGACACCTGCGCTGTTTGGTAGGCTTCGACCTAGAAACCCTGACAGCTTTGCGATCCTACCTCTGTGCATCAAGCTCTAAAGTCCGTCCCATTCGTAACGACAGATAAAACAAATTAAGTGGATCAATTTTTTTGTTCGTTTTATTCTCATTTTTTGCAGCTTTATATAGCGCGGGCTTCGCCTAGTGTATTAGCACGCTTAACATATGCACCACGTGTGGTTTTCATTTCATCTTTGCTCGGTCTTTACTTCACCGGAATCTTGAATTTAAATTTGGCACGATTTGGACTTTGACCACGAGATGGTGCTGTTTCACATATTATAAATAGAGGCAGTTTACTAAATGAATACAGACGACAGGAAGGAGGAAAGGCGTGACACCTTGTTAGTGCAAGATAAAAATCCAAACTCCATGATACTTTTTATTGGAATAAATGGGGTAATACGTTTACCATAGTACCATTTCAGCATACTAATTTCAGTTAATCAATAGCAGATTTCATCAACTGGAAAGTTGAAACTAGCATTTTTTTAATGAAGAAGTCCACCACACGGTGTACATAACACCTCTTATGAACTGCAGCGCCAGCTACCCCCAGATTTTGTAATACAGGGAACACACAAAACATGAATGCATAATATCCCCTTCGCCTACAGTGGTGCCAATAGTCCCCTTCTTGACCTAAAAATGCCAATCTCCTCAGTTCCTTCCCTTCTTGGTACTTTAGCAAGAGGCTGCGGTCTACTATTTGTGGATTTTCCAAAGGGAGAGGCCTTCGTGCAGAGGTGTGTCAAGAGAATGCCTCTGGCCAGTATGGCATGGGTGGTGTGATTTGCACGGTGAAGGTAGTGTAATGGGAGCGGATCTCATTGGCGGCTCACAGAGGGAGTGCTGTGGGGCAGTGGGGCGGGGAGGGGCAGGGTGGGGGGGGGGGGTAGTGGACTCCGACATACGGCGGAACGGAGTAAACTAAGTAAATAAATGAATAAAACTATTTATCTTGCGCGCGCTGCATCGCCAACTTGCCCATGCAGTGCACGCAAGGTAAATTGCTTTATTTATTTATTTACTTAGGGGCATATCAACAAGGGCTTTATCTCTGCTTTTTTGGCTTTAAAAGCCAAAAAAGGAGAGATAGAACTAGCACCCTATCAACAACAGGGTGCTAACATGCAAATTTGCATGTTAGCACCCTTTTACTCTACGCTTCCCCTTGCATCTCTAATGAGATGCAAAGGGGGCGTTCCAGAGTAAAATATTAGGAGAAATGTCGCTAAGCGACATTTCTCCTATTATCAAGAATGTCGCTAACCCTGTTAGAGACAAAAAAAGCAGCGCTAACCGCGGTTAACGCTGCTTTTTTACGTCAGGTATTTTTCTGACTTAGCCATGATATCCTATGGAAGGAGGATATCATGGCTAAGTTTGCCTGTCCCTATCAACAAGGTAACGTGAGATTATCGCTGGGTTTCCAGCGATAATCTCACGTTAGCCTGTTAGCGTGAGGATTTTTTTCACTATTGAGATAAGCGTTGCTAATAGCACGCTATCTCAGCGATAAAAATTCACGCTAGCCAGCGATAATTATCCTAGCGCTAAGTGCGCTTAGAGATAATTATCGCCGGTTGTTGTTGATATGCCCCTATGTTACTCCGTTTCGCCGTATGTCGGAGCCCACTACCCCCATCCTGTCCCTCCCCCGCCCTGCCTCACCGCCAAACAGCACTTCCTCGGTGAGCCGCCACTGCATGCCAGCACTGGCAGTGTTGTCTGTCCTTTTTGGAATCCTAAATATTCTCTGGTTTGTGCCCTGTATATGACCTGGAGAAATGTAATCTTATCCCATCTGAAGATATGCAGGAGTGCATCATAATCATGCTTAGTCAGCAATCCAATATATTCTGTATAATTAACTTTACTAAGGGGAGTGGAGTGTTGAATATTTAAAGTATTCCACATGACATACTCGTGTATGGAATGTGATTAAGAAATGTTTATGTGACATTTATATATTTATGTGACAGGATAAGGTAACATAAATGTGTCTCATTGTGAGGTTATTACATTAGAATGTGTGCAAATTAATGTTTAAAAATTAATACACGCAACAAGAATTAATTTCAAGCAGGTTCATTTAAAATGGCATCTTCGTGATACATTGCAATTTGTACATGTATTAAGACGCTGCATTTATTGTGTGTGTAGAAATGTGCATGTACTCTGTAACCTTGTGAACTGTTAGAGCGAGCCAGGTCAGTTCAGTTCATGCTCACATTTAGAGTTTAACATGTAATATGTATTTAACCTTTAATGTAGAATGAGTGTGCTTGTATTTTGTTTCCACTGCTGGTACGGAGAGAGAAAGCCTCATTAGTTAGCATGAGAGGGTTTTGTTTTCTTTAGATAGCTAGGTATGAGAAGACGAAGGTGGCAAGGAGAAGCGCATTAACGAGGAAGGAGGCAAGATCTCATAGAAGAGGAGAAGAATGACAAAGGACGAGCGAAGTTGCAACTTATCGATGTGGGAAAGGTGGTGAAAGTATCCAGCTGTGTCAGAGCTATGGAAATTTACTGGCAAAGATCATGTGGGATTGTCTACTCTGACTGCAATTGATATTTTATACTGAACAAAGTGCGAGACGGGAGAGCCATCTTAGGTTTTCACAGAGAGCAGACTTATGCTTCTGCCTGTATGGCTTTATGCTACTTGACCCATTGTTGGGGTGCCTTCTACTGAAGACTCCGACAACTGACACCTTTTGGATTTCACCTTTACCAAATGCTTCTGAGCTTAGGGCTGCCCCTTTTAAAGGAGAATAGTAAGAGATAGCTTGCTCATGGTTATTAAGGAGAATCATCTGATGAAATGTAATACTCAATTCTTTTTTCTGATCGTCTGCATCATCATCATCGAGTTAGTCATCTGGTTTTTAGTATATAGGATAAATCTCTTCAGGAGATTTGGACTTATCTTGGTCTTTCTGTACCTCTACATGGTCATGTTGAGATTGATATACATCGATTTGTTTCTACATTTATTATTAAACCCTAGTAAGCTCAGATTAAGTTGTCGAGTGGATTATTGTGTGGCCACATTGGTTGCACTGTATTGAGATGATTTAAGTGATCGTTTTTTCCCTTTACCTCTCATGCAGCTAGAAAGGTTGCTGGTCTGGAGACTGTTTGAGTGGGCCTAAGCTCCAACAACCTATGCATGTGACCGTTAGCCATTATGGTCCTGTAATTGTGGCTATTTCTGGTCTCGGTGTTTGCTTCCTGAGCTTGGTACTAATAACAAAGATAATGCCACTTTACTGTGGTTACTCCCTCCTAGTATCCCAGTATTTAAGAGCGAACGGTTCACTTTCTTGTCCTGGGTCAACAGTTCTGGAGTCCCTTGACCCTTTATTCTAGTGTTGTTTATTCTTCTAGGCCACTAGTTCTCTGACCAGTATCCCTGTCCTTCCTGTTCATAGACTGCTTGTTCCAAGCCTTCCTGTTCCTGTGTTTCCCAGTTACCGGCAAACCTTGTCACAGGGTTCCTAAATGAGAAAAAGTGCTATCCATGGAGTCTTTCTTCTTCTGAGTCCTACTCTCTGAGCTTTGTATCTATGAATGCTCTTTAGTATGACTACCTAGCTGAGCACTGCAGTGGCCTGTACTTTTAATAGGGGCATCCTGCACTCTAAACATTGTACATGAAGGATCAGGTTATTACTCTAGGTCGATTGGTGGACTGTGAGTGCTAGTGGTTCAGTTGGCCATTGAGCTGACTGCAGATTTGTGTTTTTCAGGGGAATGTCAGATTAGAACTACCCTGAGTTGCAATGTCTTACCAGTGGCCATTGGTTCCCTTTTGATTTGATTTTGATTGATTTGATTTGATTTACAGACTTATAAAGCGCACGTATGCCCAAGGGCGTCTTGGCGCTAGGAATGACAGGAATGCTGAAATCTTGCAGGTTCAAATATGCTTCTGACCTTTCAGTTCTAAAATAGCCATGTTTTCAGCAGTCTTCTAAATGACATCAGCGACTTGCTGTTTTTTATCAACATAGGTAGAGAGTTCCAGATCTTCGCTGTTCCTAATAGGAAGCTCCCACTGGTAACCAGTGGAGGTCTCTCAGTCGATGAGAGACTGATTCATATCTAGGGATATCCAGAATCATCCTTGCCACTGCATTCTGCATTCGTTGAAGTCTGAGTAGGAGCTGTGACTGAAGTCCCACATATAAGGCATTGCCATAATCCAGTCGTGATAGGGCCAGGGCAGTGACCACCGTTTTTAATGCATCCAAAGGGATGAAAAGATGGATCTTCTTATCATTTATAGAATGCCCCAAAAGGTATAGGCCAGCTTATTGATTTGACATTCAAATGTCAGTCTTTCATCAAATATTACCCCTAGGTTTCTAACCTTTGTGAAAGGAGTTGGGCAGTCGCCCAAAATCAGCCGGCCACCATCTTGGGGACCAGAAGGCGGTGTTTGACCCTAGTATCAGAACCTCTGTTTTTTCACCATTTAATTTAAGGCAATTGTTCTGCATCCAAATATTAATCTGTGACATGCAGATGTTAAAACGATCTGGTGTCTCCTCAATATTATTTGACACTGATACCACCACCTGCGTGTCATCGGCATAGGAGACAACCGAAAAACCGCATTCCCTGATAATCGCTGCCAGAGGAGCCACATAAATATTAAAAAGTGTGGGGCTCAAGGATGATCCCTAGGGCACCCTGCATGGCAGTTTGAAAGATTTAGAAGCCATTCCATCCATGTCTACTACAAACGTTCTGTTGGTTAGATATGATGACAGTAGAGTAAGGGCGATGTCTTGGAATCCCAATTCCTCTAGTCTACTAATTAAAATTTCATGACTGACCGCGATAGATCTAACAAAATCAAGGCGGCCTTCCTTCCTTCCTTCATCCAATGTTCTTCAGAGTTCCTCTACTGCCATAACCAAAGCAGTCTCTGTTCCGTGGCCTTCTCTAAACCCATTTTGTGAATGGTCTAGGAGATCTCCATCGCAAATAAAGGTTGTAATCTGCCTATTAAGTAGTTTCTCCAACACCTTAGAGTAGAAGGGGATCCTGGAAATCAGTCGATAACTACTAGGATCAGTAGGATCAAGGTTTTTTTTTAGTAGAGGTCGAACTGAGGCTGTTTTCCAGGACTCTGGAAAAAGACCTGACTGTGTTATTTCCGAGCATACTGTTCTGAGTTTCTCACTAATCATTTCTGGGAACATATGAAAAACTTTAGGAGGGCAAGGGTCAGATGGGGCTCCTGACTTGCTATTCTTTACCACTTGGGTAATCTGTTCCTCAGTGAGTGGGAGAAAGGAAAAACGACTGCCGGATGCTAATGTATGTGGCCCTGGCTTAGTTCTATCAGAAGATGAGTTATTACTATCTCTAAAAGTTTGGTATACTGTCTTCACTTTGTTAGTAAAGAATTATCCTAGAGTATTGCAAAACTCTGGGTTATTCATCTTCTGAGAATTCCCTGGAAGGTTGGCTAACTTTTTCACTGTGTCAAACAACTCTCTGCTGGAGTTCTTGGCTTCCAACATTTTCTGTGTAAAATATTTACTTTTTTCCTCAATAATCATTTTCTTGTTGTCTGACAAGGTATATGCATATTCTGCTTCCCTCGCCTCATCATAGTTAGCTCTCCACTTTCTTTCGGAGCTTCTACATACTTTTTTCTGTTCTCTAAGTTTTTTTGTGAACCAAGGTTCGGAGGTTGTTTTCCTTTTGGATAGAGAGCTCTTTTTGGGGCCACTGTGTCTACTGCTGTTTTAACCCAAGAGTTTACTCTATTAACCATAGCGTTAGAGACTAGCTCTAAATTTGGTTTTGATGCACGTAGTAGGGCCTGTAAATTTGGGATATTCATTTTTGCCCAGTCCTGATAGACGACTATGGCCTGGGTGTTGGTTGGTATTGTTTGTTGCCGGTTATCCTGTACGGTAAATATTATGGCTTTGTGATCTGACCACGGGACCGGAATAACTTCCGACACTTCTACCCTGGGATTAGAAATAAAAATTCCATCCAGGGTGTGTCCTGCAATATGTGTTTCTTGCCTAACTATCTGCCTCAGAGAGAAACTTGCCATTGCATCAATAAGCGCTGTGGTATTATTATCATCTTCCCTTTCTACATGATAATTGAAATCTCCTAATACTGTATAGTCTGAGCAGTTCATACTGGACTCCAAAAAGGGGCTAATACTTTCCATCAGCGGGGTTCGTGCTTTTGGTGGGCGATATATAAGAAGTCCTTTTAGCGTATAGTTGTTATTAAGTATTATCTGGAAGGATAATGTTTCACAGTCCGGTGAGCTGCCTCTCGCACATCCAACCACTCTCAGTCCTTCTCTGGAGATGATGGTAAGCCCCTCCGCTTGTTCTTTCTATCAGCTCTAGTCATAGAGTGACTTGCGGGGAGTGCTAATGTCAGCTCTGGTTCTGATGCTGCATCTGCCCAGATCTCGGTTATAAAGGCCATATCCAACTTGTGACTTTCTATCAGTTCCACTAGTTCTATGTTATGTTTTACTAGTGAGCGTGCATTGTTTAAGACCGCTTTAATCACATTCGTGTTACCCATATGTGTTGATTTTTCCTGAATGCTCAAGTTCCTCACTGTCTCATAACCGAAGTGCAGCTTACATTGTTCGCACATCTTTGGCTCTTTTCTAAAATCAAGTGACGTACTACAAGAGGTTTTACTCTTTTCATTCAACATTAGCAGTTCATCACGGGAATATGTTATAGGACTCTGTGATATGGAAAAATGCACAGGGGTTATAGCGCTAGGCGCGGGCCAGGCGCGGACAGGCGCAGACGGGCTTGCCTTAGGCGCGCCGGCTGTGCGCATCCGCTGTGCGTTCGTGCCATCCTCCCTTTTATCTCCCCTGGGCCGTAAAGACTAGCCCGCTAAACAAACTACTCCCAAAATGGCGGTCTCGCGACTAGGAGCGGACCCCGGGAGTGAAAGCCCACGCTAAAGTGCAAGTGCCAGCAATATTAAAAGGTATGTGCAAATTTAAAATCAGATAGCATTTAAAACAGCAAGATTCAGCAAGTTATCAGTCCGTTGGTCTCTCCCGGCTCCAGCCTCAGGAGGACTACAGAAATTCCGCTCGTGCCAGCCTCCCTTTTATCTCCCTTGGGCCGTAAAGACTAGCCCGCTAAACAAACTACTCCCAAAATGGCGGTCCCGCGACTAGGAGCGGACCCCGGGAGTGAAAGCCCATGCTAAAGTGCAAGTGCCAGCAATATTGAAAGGTATGTGCAAATTTAAAATCAGATAGCATTTAAAACAGCAAGATTCAGCAAGTTATCAGTCCGTTGGACTCTCCCGGCTCCTTTTGGGAGTGCCTGTGTTTTCTAATCCTCCCCAGGTCTTCCAGGTCTCTACTTTCCCTGTCCTCATACACTATGCCTCACAAGCACCCAACTCTACATTTTTCTGATCCAGCATGCAGGGGAGTCTGTGCCCTTCATGGCCTTTGTTTTTCTGCCCTTGCTTCCTTGTCATACATTTACTGTTGTAATGCATGATATGGCCAGTCAGTGATCTGCTGTGTTCCTAGGGGTGTTTGAGGTTATGGAACAGAATCTTGTATGCATGCTGTTGTTTTTTACTGTTGCCATCCCAGGACCACAATACTGGTGCAGGTGCACTCCAAACTTGATGACCAAGCGACTTCCTTTAGGCACTTGACTCACTCAGGATAGTGAGGGTGAGCAGTAAAGGCTTAAGCAAGGATGTGGAGGATTTTAAAGATTCAGATTTAGTGTGGCACAACAGATAACACTCAATAACGGGGAACAGCCATTACAACGCGGTTTTTACGGCGCGTTGCCATTACATCGCATGCGTTACAACGCATGCGATGTTACAACGCGTGGTAAAAACCACGCATACCATTACATCGCATGCACTTTTACAACACATGTGATGTAATGTGTAATGGCGGCGGCTATCCAAGTCGTTGTGAGGGAACTGAGGCTGTTTCCTCACAACGACGTGCAACAAGCAGGAAGGAGGAAGCAGGAACCTGTGGAGCAGAGACGGCGATGCTGGAGAGGAGAGAGGTAAGGGGGTTTGCTCTTGGGGTTACTCTTGTAGGGTTTAGGGTAGTGTAAAAGTAGTGTTGTATTGTTTGTGTTGTGTGGTTTTTTTTTATAACGTTTTAGTGTGGTTTTTTGTAGTGTAGTGTAGTTTGTAGTGTAGTGTATTAGGGTTTAGGGTAGTGTAGTAGTGTTTATGTAGTGTAGTGTTTTAGGGTTTAGGGTAGTGTTGTAGTGTTTGAGTAGTGTAGTATTTTAGGGGTTAGGGTAGTGTAGTGTTTTATGGTTTAGGGAAGTGTAGTAGTGTTTGTGTAGTGTAGTGATTTAGGGTTTAGGGTAGTGTTGTAAAGTTTGTGTAGTGTAGTGTTTTAGGGTTTAGGGTAGTGTAGTACTGTTTGTGTAGTGTAGTGTTTTAGGATTTAGGGTAGTGTTTGTGTAGTGTTTTAGGGGTTAGGGTAGTGTAGTGTTTTAGGGTTTAGGGTAGTGTAGTAGAGTAGTGTTTTAGGGTTTAGGGTAGTGTTGGAGTATTTGTGTAGTGTAGTGTTTTAAGGTTTAGGGTAGTGTAGTGTTTTAGGATTTAGGGTAGTGTAGTAGTGTTTGTGTAGTGTAGTGTTTTAGGGTTTAGGGTAATGTAGTAGTGTTTTAGGGTCATGTTGTAGAGTTTTTGTAGTGTAGTGGTTTAGGGTAGTGTAGTAGTGTTTGAGTAGTGTAATGCATTAGGGTTTAGGGTAGTGTTGTAGTGCGCGTGTGTAGTGTAGTGTTTTAGGGTAGTGTGGGAGGTCGTGTATGGTAGTGTAGTGTAATTGTAGGTAGAGGAGTGGGGGGCGGGGGAGGGTT
The DNA here is from genome assembly GCF_964204655.1 of Triturus cristatus. NCBI lineage: Eukaryota > Metazoa > Chordata > Amphibia > Caudata > Salamandridae > Triturus > Triturus cristatus. Next base: position 858,088,070 of record NC_140594.1, read on the forward strand.
GTGTAGGTGTATGGTAGTCACTTACCTTGCAAACTAACCACGAGTATAGCTTTACTACGCATGCCTTTGCGTTGTAATGGCATGCGTGGTAAAGGCATATTTGTGGTAATAGTTTGCGATGTAATGGAATGCGATGTCATTGACATCGCGTAGTAATACCCGCGTTGTAATGGCATGCGTGGTATTACTATGCGATGTAATGACATACATCCTTCCCCTTACAACGCGGTTTTTACCACGCGTTGCCATTACATTGCATGCGTTACAACGCATGCGATGTTACAACGCGTGGTAAAAACCACGCATACTATTACATCGCATGTAGGTGTAGGGTAGTCACTTACCTTGCAAACTAACCACGAGTATAGCTTTACTACGCATGCCTTTGCGTTGTAATGACATGCGTGGTAAAGGCATATTCGTGGTAATAGTTTGCGATGTAATGGAATGCGATGTCATTGACATCGCGTAGTAATACCCGTGTTGTAATGTCATGCGTGGCATTACTATGCGATGTAATGACATACATCCCTCAATAACTTCAATATCCAGTCAGACCTAAACTTTGAAAATGAAAGGACTCTTATTAACACGTAAGCAAACAATACATTTAAATTTATCAAAGGCACCAAAAGCAGGAGGTGCTGAATGGTTACAGAGAGGATACTCAAAACATTTCCTCTGTCTTATATTATCCAAAATGTGGGTATCCCTAAAACCCATTACCCAAACAACAAAGTCCCCACCCACAAGAAAAGTCTTACCAGGACCTTGGCTAAAGGTGGGGATAAAAAGAAAACAGTGCTCCAGCTCCCACTGTGGGTCCTCGGGATGTCTTGAAGTTTGTGTGCCGCTACCTCAAATTCCATTAATAGATTTACTGAAGGCAGGTCACCTCAAGGGTAATGTGTAAGTTCATGGAAGTTAAACATTATGCCTCAGAATGTCACATAATAATCTGCTAGCCCCTTGTTATCACCTGGTTTAATTTGGCATTAGAATTTGACACAAAGCTCCTGCCTTTGACGCTCCTTTGTAGATCTGGCTTTGTATCAAATCCTAATAATTTTTCAACTATTTTGACCCTTTTGTGTCCTCTTTGGATCAATTAATAGGATTTTGGGGTTCTTATACGAGATGTTTTTGATACTGTGCATGGTTCAAGTTTTGGTCCCTAAAACAGCGTGGGTTCTGGGTGTGCTGCTTGCTACAGCACATATAGAAGTTGCAATTCGTCTTTTTTTTTAAGTTGACTGTTTATATGCAGGAAGGGTAACCTTGGAGGAAAGGTCTCTTTTTGTAATTTGGTGTAAATCTGTTCCGTAGTTTTTGAGTTATTAAAGAAAAAAGATTTATGTATATCTAGGGACGCAGATCCACCGCAGTGGATCTGCGAATCCATGTACCATTAGAAGTGGTGGCAGTCATCATGGGACTCAGACTCAGTTGAAGTCCCAAGAAAAAACACAAAATAATCATAAGTGGGGCAGAGTAAGACTACCCCAACTCCTAAGCTTTGTAGTGGTGTCCCACAGGGACCCCACCTGGGGCCAAAAACGTTTTTAAATTTTCTTTTGTCATGAATTCACAGAGGATCCATGGCTAAATAAAATAAAACCAAGCGCAGTTTCCCACATGTGTTTTTTTATGCCCCCCCCCCCTTCGGTGGACCAGGTCCAGGAGGGGTACATTTGTAAGTTTGGGGGAGGGGGCATGCTGTGCCGCCTCTCCCCAGGTAGATTTCGGCCCCGGGACCCCATCACCCGGGACCCAGTCAACTATACAGAGGGGGCCATGCGACCCCCCCACCCCGGGCCAATTTCGGCCCCAAAGACCCCATCCCCTGGGGTTCAGCCTTTAAAATATATTGGGATGGGGCGTACAGCCATTTCTTCCTGGGTCAATTTTGGCCCGGGGACCCCATCCCACAGGCCCCACCATAGCTTCGAGGGAGGCCCCTCTCCATGCCAGGGCCAACTCCAGGTATGTTCCGGGTTGCCTGCCCCCGGGATATAGCGACTTCCCTGCCCACACTGGCAGAGAAATGTGTGTTTCCTTTTGCTTGGCGGTACCAACTTCTAACTTCCCGCCAAGCAAGAGCAAACACGAAGTCCGCTCCCAGCTGGTAGAAGCTTTAAAAATGATCCCGCTATCTGGGGTCAGACTTCAGATCTGTTTCCCTGCCAGCAGTGATGCAGGCGGGGAAACAGATCCGAATATTGCTCCTGCCTGCAGGGAGCAGCAATTTTAGCTGCTCCCTGTGGTCAGTAGCAGTGGCAGGTTCTGCTGAATGCAGGGAGACAGCTGGGGCCCGGTGCCTTGGGGCTTCCCCTGTGGCCCCAAACGACAACACCCAAACTTTCCTGGTCGGCCCCGGAAGGGGCTGTGTGCCCACCTCCCACATTTTATTAAGACTGAGGATGGGGTCCCTGGGCCAAAATCTGCCTGGGAAGGGGGGCTGCATGCCCCTCCCCCTTTTCAGCTACGGCCAGACCCTGGGTGATGAGGTCCTCAGGGCCAAAATCTTCCTAGGGAGGGGGGCGGTATGCCCCCTCCCCCTTTTCAGCTATGGCTGGTCTCCAGAGGATGAGGTCCCCGGGGACAAAGTCGGTCCGGGGAGGGGGGCCGCCCAGCCCCCCCTTTAGTTAATGGCCAGGCCCCGGTGGATGAGGTCCCTGTTGCCAATATATTCCCATGGAGGCGGGGCTGTGTGGGCCACCTCTGCATTTACTAATCAGCTGGGCCCCGGTGGAAATGGTCCCCGGGGTCAAAATCGGCCCAGAAAGTGAGCAGTGTGTACCCCTTCCACATTTTAATATAGCCGAACCCAGGAGGATGTGGTCCCCAGGGCTGACATTGGCCCGGGAGGTGGGGCTGCGTGCCCCCCTCATAAATATAATAGTGGGCCCCGGGGTATGAGGTCCCCAGGTTTGATAAACAGCCCGTAAATGTGGGCCATGTACACCCTCCCCTAAAAAATGTGCTGGGTCCCAGAGGATGAAGTACCCATGGCCAAAATTAGCCCAGGGAGGGGGACACATGCCCCCTTCCCAACAAAATGAACTGGCACACCCCGGGGGATGGGGCCCTTGGGGCTAAAAGCGGCCTGCGGTGGGGACCCACAGGTTGGCTGCCTTTGGGGCAGTGGTTCCCAAACTTTTAAGACCCGTGGCTCCCTTGACCTATAGACCATTGCCTGTGGCTTCCCACTGTTACTTTTTTTGGAGGGTGGAGGGATGTGAGCCCGGCCTCCGGAATACTTGCATTTTTCTCCCTGAAAATAATTGGGATTAAGCTGATGAAGGTATTATAATCATATATGCATGGTGTTTCGTATTACTAAGGCAGCGCATCTAACACAATATTCCTAGTTACACTTCCTTGACCATGTTTTTTTGTTTTTTTGAGAGTACCCTCTCAAACATTTTTATCCCACTTACAGTGCTAGATAGCACCCCTATGCATGTAGGCCCCATTGCCAAAGTGTTTCTGCGCTTGACGAATATTTGCATGCACTTCTATTTCTACCCATGTCATACGTGCCAATACACCTGCCTCAGCTGGTACACAAACAGCTTTATTTTTGCTGTCTCCTCCCTATAATTGCCCCGTAATCAATGCAAGTAAAATAAATTCCTCCGATTTGTTTTCTTTAAACATCACTCTTTCTTGCTTCCAACTGTTGGCATTATGCTGTATATGGTGATTTACTTGCCTGTGCTCAAGGAGAGAGCAGGCCTCTCTGGAAATGTCTGTGTACTGAAAGAAATGTGTACTGGAAGTACCTATGATTCAAGTACAAATGTCAATACTTAATACTTAGTTTGTTTAATAGATAGGACAACTGCACTTTCCTGATAGATTGCATTGGTGTAAAATGCATTTGGGTAAAAATGAAACTATTAAGAAGTCTAACAAAATAAATCAGGCATCTTCTGTTTACTTTGGGAGTATTGGAATGTGGGTATCCAGTGAAATATGGAGGTTATCTCCCTCGACATGGCATCAATTAAGCACAATGTTTACAGCTTCAGGCATGTCCCTTACCAATCATCATGCATTTAAGTCTAATTAGTTTAACTGAAGCCAACAACCCATTGAACAATAAATGCATTAAAGTGCTTGGTGCGCGGCTCCCCTGACTAAGTTTGATGGCTCCCCATTTTACATATTACATCACTCATGACATGGTCAGTGACATCACTGATGACATCTCAAATGACATATTTTAATACACATTAAAGCATTGCCCCCAGGACCTGGCCCACCCAGGGGCTTAAAACAAACGAAGCGCGGAAAGCCGCACTTCGTTTTTTAAAGAATTTTCAGCCGGATTCGAGGACCCTATGCAAATCCCACCGAAAATTTAAAAACAAAATACTTTTTTGGGCCCGGGGTCCCTGTGCAAGCTTAGGTGGTCAGGGTGTTTCTACCCTGCCCCCTTATCTTCTTTTTTACGTTTTTTCATGTGACTCACCGAGTCACAAGATGGCTGCCAACACTTTCTGGTTTGAAGTGTTGGCAGCCAATCAGAATAAAGCTCGTGCTCGGGAGGGTTCGCGGATCCACCGGGGCAGCCAGAAATCGATATTTATTATTTTTTTAATTTCTCAGAAACTACTGAACGGATTTACACCATTTAACAAAAAGAACGCTTTCTGAACCAAGAGCTACCTTTTTGCCAAATTTGGTGTAATGTTCAGAACAGGATTCAAGCTAGCTTGGCTGATGAGGGCTGTTAGCCCAAAACCGGTCCCAGGGTGCTTGTTTCCGGTCCAGGAAAGACATGGCTTAGCAGTTCGGGTTGACTGTTCCCATGAGGCACAGGGTCAAGACTGATTTGCATATAGCTGTGTCTGAACTGGGGTGGCAAAGTGAGCAAAAGAATGATGAAGGATTCAACCCAGATCTGTGACTGGGGGTGAGTGTTTGAAAAGTTTCAGCACTCCATCCATCATCTCCTTGTGTTTTCTATATCTGGGTGGAGCCTAAGCACAGATTTCACGGTGAGATCTGATTGGCTGTCAGCACTCTTAGACCAATATATATGCTAGCACCCCATTGAAAAGCACTGTAGTGAATAGCAGGTTTTGTGGGTCACGTATAAAGAGTGATACCAGATTTTAGTTACAATATAAACTTTGTTGATGGTACTATGCTAATTTTAAGAACTGTGGTGTGTTCTATGGTGATTTTACTCTGTGAAAATGACTTCTGCTGGGATTTCATTCAATATGTTTGAGAGAAAACCGTTTTCTCATGATTTTCCCAGCTAAAATTAGGTAATATTTTCTGCAAATTCACAAAATGTTTCCGTGCTTTATTACAATGAAGTCTGACATTCTCAGTATAACATGTACTACCAACAGGAGCAGCCTGTCAGTTGATTCCCTCGTGTTCTACTGCAGCCTCCCAGAGTGTTCTTAAGAACAACTAGAGCGCTAACAGTCTTACCTATGACAAAAGTATAGCACACCTGAAGCCATCTTGATCAAATCAAACTGGTAAAACTTAAAACATCTAATTTAGAAAGTACCAAAATGTAGGGGTTCATGTTGTCATATAAATTATGGTTAGTGCTGTAGAAAGAAAAGTTAGGACATGTTTTAAGTAAGTTCTCAAATATCTTCCTCTTCTATTTTATTAAAACATTCTGGCATACAAACTGAAACATGCACTTTCAACACCAGCGGCAGACTGCCAGTTAACTCCCTGGTGATCAGCAGCTTTACTACAGTGTTCTAATGAGCGACTACAGTGCTAATATTCTGAATCTAAGCCAAAAGAGAGGCACATCTTTTCGCATTGCGCGCTTCTTAAAATAAGGCGCTGACACAAGTGATCTTTGGGCACGTCTTTATTTCTTGGCAGCAGCCCTTTTACTGGCATGCGCGATCGCGCCTCCTCGTCACATCCCCTTCTGCCATGCCTGACCCGAAAGTTTGGGACCTGGTCAGGCATGGCGACACAACAACTCCCCCTTTTGTAAATTGTCATTTACCTTGGATTGTTTATTCTTTAAAGTTCTTCAATGAGTCGGACCGGCCTTTGAGTGGTCCTCTGTGGCCGGTGAGGAGGGTGTTGTTCTCCGGGTTCATCCATGTTGATTGAGCTAAAACGTTCTTCAAGGTTGTCGGCTCCTGGGTCTGTGGTGTCTGTGTCTCTGTCTGCTTCATCTTCTCGACTGTAGACTGCTGGATTGCACTTCATGAAGTGCGATATGTTTCTCGTGGTCCTCTTTGTTGTGGAGGCTGCTGTGATCATGGTTCCTTTCTTCTTCACTACTTGCAGCGGGTGAGCATGGTATCGGCTGTCGGCTTGAGCCCTCTGTTCCTGTTTCACTAGTACCCAATCTCCTTCTTGGATGCTGGATGTCTTTGCATGACGCCGATTGTGGGCGTAGTTTTTCATCTTTGCTTTTTTGTCTCTATCAATGTTCATTAGTGTCTCGTGATCTGAAGTTGGGATTCTGGAGTGTATGACTGCGTCCGACGTCGGAATCCTGGTGCGCGGGGTTCTCCCGAGCATCAGGGTGGCGGGACATCTGTCGGTGGTGCTGTGTGGTGTTGTTCTGAAAGCTCTCAAGACTTCATTGAGTGCTGGTTGTATGTCACGCTGGGACAGTTCAGCTTGTTGGATTGTTTTCTTCAGGGTGGCCATGAAGCGCTCAACCATCCCATTGGCTTGGGGCCATAGGGGGGTGATTTTCCGGTGTCTAAAGTTCAGGTGGTCTGCAAATTCCGAGAACTCATGTCCATTGAAAGGTGGTCCATTGTCCGTTTTTACTATCTGTGGAATCCCCCATGCTCCGAATATTTTGTCAAGGACGGGTATGACTGCAGATGCTCTTGTGGATGATAGTTGGTGTGCAATGGGAAAGTGAGAATATTCGTCCATGATGACGATGACATATTTCCCAGATTTTAGTGGGCCAAAGAAGTCAACGGCTACTTGTTGCCACACGCCGTCCGGGAGATCAGACATTTGCAGTGGGGCGTGTGGTTCTTCTCGCCCCACTAGTTGGCATTGCGGGCAATCTTGAAGCGTGGCTTCTACCATCTGGTCAAGCGACGGGAACCAGACTCTCTCTCTCAGCACTTTATTCGTGGCTACTACGCCCCTGTGGCCTTCATGAGCTAGATTGATGTTCCCTTGTCGTAATTGCTGAGGAATGACAATCCTCCTGTCTCTCAATAATAATCCATCTGCACTGATTGTAAGGTCATCCTTGACGTGTCTGAAGGATGAAAGTTCTTGCATGTTGATGGCAGATGTCTCCATGAGTCTGCTCGGATGCGCCGCATAACGTTTTGGAGTGTGGCATCCTTGACAGTGGCTTCCACAATGGCATCTAGCGGGACGGCAGGTGGGCGCGCTTGGTCAATCGCAAAGTGAAGGTATTCTTCAGCTAGAGAGGTGCGTATCTGTGGCACTGCTTGAGGATGACGTGAAATATATTGCCCTGGGTTTTCTGCCTTTCCCGGTTTGTGAATAATGGTATAGGTGTAGTTCTGCAGGCGGATACCCCACCTCTCGATCCTTGGAGGCATCTACACCCGTGGGTTGCCGAAGATGGTAATTAAGGCCTGATGGTCAGTAATGAGTGTGAAGTGCTTCCCATAAACGAATAAGTGGAAATGCTTGCATGCCCACACAACGGCCAGGCTTTCCTTCTCCGGTTGAGAGTATGCCTTCTCCGTGTCGGTGCGACTGGCATAAGCTATGATATGACGCTGGTCTCTTTCGTCATCATATTGGGCAAGGATGGCACCTAGGCCCACGGGGCTGGCATCAAGAGTGACTTCCGTTTTCTGTCTGGGGTTGAAGTAAGCCAGATGGGCGGCAGAACTTACAGCGCCTTTGATCTTGTTGAAAGCATGTTCGCATGCCTTGGACAAGTGAAATGGTTGGCCTTGTCTTGTTAGTTCTCGGAGTGGGTAACTGATCGTTGCATAATCTTTCATGTACCTGGCACAATAGCTGGCCATGCCCAAGAATGACCGAACATCACTGACGTCGCAAGGTTGCGGGGTGTCAGCGAGTGCTGATACTTTGTCGGGTCTGGTCTCATACCATCTATGGAGAAGATGTGACCGTAGAACTTAAGGGTTGACTTGTGGAATTCACACTTGTCTCTGTTGAGTGTGAGGTTGGTGTTTAGAAGGCCATGACACACGCGGTCTAGGGCCTTGTCATGTTCTTCACGTGTCGTGCCAAAAACAAGTATGTCATCGCTGTAGTTGAATGAGTTTGGAATGTGGTGGATCACCCTCCGAACCGCTTCTTGAAAGATTTCCGCCGCTGACGAGATGCCAAAAATGAGACGTTTATATCTGAAGAGTCCTTGATGAGTGGTAAACGTGGTGATATATCTCGACTTCTCATGGGGTTCAAGCTGGTGATATCCTTTGTTGAGGTCCAATTTTGAAAAGACCGTAGCTCCGTTCAGGCGGGTAATCATGTCGCTAATATGAGGTCCAGGGTGTCTTTCCCGTTCTATGGCTGTGTTTGGGGCGCGCATGTTCACACACAGGCGTACTTTGTTTTCATGTCCTCGTTTGGACACGACTACCACTGGTGACACCCAGGGAGTGGTTCCGGATGACCGTTCTATGATGTCTGCTCTCAGCAGATCTTGAAGCTCATCATCGACCGCTTGTTGGAGGTGAAACTGTACTTTCCTATGGTGTTGGGCCACTGGCGTGACTTGCTCGTTGATGTGTAATTTAACTTTTACGTTGGTTAGTTTTCCTAGGCCTGAGAACAGCTTCAGGAATTTGTTGATCATCTCGGGTGAGTCATCCACTTTAAATAGGATCTTCACCAGCCTCAACTGTTCTGCTGTGGGTAAGCTGAGTAGGCATTCAGCAGCTTCAGGACCCTCTATGACGTGAATTTGGGCCTGAATTGATCTGTTCTTGTAAGTTAGCGTTGTGGGAAAACGTCCTAGACATGGCAGTGGCTCCTTGAACATTCATGTGTAGACGTGTACTGCAGCTGGTTCTAGCTTCGGTTTCGGGCACATATTTTCATATTCCGTTGTGCAAATGCAGTTTAAAGACGCTCCCGTGTCCAAGACAAACTTAGCAGAGTAGGTACCCATTTGAATATCTAGTCATGGGTATTTCTTCAGCCGGTCTGGGTCAGCTACCATGCATACATATTCGTCACTGTCCTGTGATATGGAAGTTAATGCGGACGAGTCTCTTGATGTCGACCGGTGTGAGCGATATGATGCCTGGGACTGAGTGCTGGACCTGGATGAGCTGGTTGATCGGTCTCTTCTGCAATGCACAGCCCTGGCGTGGTGACGTGTCCCAACACTTCGTCTGACTGGCCTAACTTCTTTACGCCTGGTTTGGCACATGGCTTTGCTGGAGCGGGTAGTACAAAATTTTGTATACCCCCCCATTCTGCATGTTTATATTAATCCGAATAATCTATTAATTGAAATATTATTAATCCGTTTGAAGTGATAACTCACCAATTATATTAACGAAAGAATTACACGTGGGATTTGCATTTTGCATGGCTAAACTAGTTGTATACCAATATATGTACGCATACTAATGGTAGAAAATTAGAATATTGCATAATATATGTTGCTTTTGTGATGTAATTGTAAGTTGCACCAGATGACATCACTGGGTGAATATAAACGCTTTAAATGTTGCTATTTTGCCAGGTAATTACATACACATAGGGGAATTAGTGAGGGTTTAACATTTTATTAGCCATTTCTATGTTTTAAACATGTTTTGTGTTTGTTTTGCTTAAGTTGACTATTTGGGCCTAAGAAAAGATGGCCGACTGAGACACACGACGTGACTGCTACCGTTTCACGAGGTTTAGGGTGAAGTGCGCCTGTGCCACCGCCAGCAACAGTGGCCTCGTCCTGACCCCAGGCAAGATGTACCAACCAAGGTCGTACTGGGAGAGTTGCCAGGACCACAAAACAAAGGACTGTGTTTAAAACCGGAACCGGCAAGTGTGATGACTTAATCTAACGGACTATGTGAGAACTTTACCGAATGACCCCAAACCAGCCAATCAGGGCTGTCTAAAATTGATTTTTGTTACATTTTGATGTTAGTTTCATTATAAAAGTAGGTAGACAAAGTGAATTGGAATCCTTCATTCCTTCTTTTTGAGCGAACTTTCATTTTCCTGACGTTATGCTGACGGAGAGGACGGTGACACTGCTGGACAGCTGTTATCCTGAATCTTTGAAAGACTGAATTGCGGCCTGACTTTGATGAATTTAAGACTTTTCCACGACTTGATTGATTTAGAGGACGACTAATAGCCAGATTAGGTAAATATGATGTTCTGCGGTTTGGACGATGATTTTCTAAAATTTGCAATTAATTAGATAAACGATGCTTTGATTAATAGACAAATGTGTTGAGTTGTTTTCTTGAAGAAATTAGATTTAAGAGAAGAGCATAAATAAAAGAATTGAATTACCAAATTACAATTCAACTAACTGATTCATCGCCAAATGAGGGGAATAGCACGAGGTTTGAAGTTAATAAAGGTATTCAATGTATATTAGGGTTTAGGTGAAAAGATATTCCTTTCATGTCAGCCTATGGAAACTTATCCCTCCCGAGAGAGCAGATCAAGTAAGTGTGAGTGTTGGTGTTATGGGCCCCACCAATGAATGTATTGAGTTAATGTGTTATTGCGATATTTGGTCTGTGACGAAGGGAGGATTTGACATTTCCACGCTGCATCAGCTTCAAAGTGATTGTCTCTCCCGCATCGGTTGCATTGCTGGCCCAGGGCTGGGCAGGTACCGGTGTGTGGATATTCTAGGCCGCAGCGGTAGCAGTGTGGCGATTATTTCTGGGTTCTATTGCTTCTGGTCCCACTGTGGGACGAGCTCGTAAGTTTGACAGGCCTCCGATGATCCGGCCGACGTCTTAATTCTGGCTGGGATTGAACTCGGAGGGCTTGTTCCTTCTATTCTGTTTTTCCGGCTTTCATTTTCTTTGCGTGTTCTTCAGCTTGGTCGTTTATGCGTGTGAGTTCTTCAATGTCGTCGAGCAAGTAGTGTTTTTGAGTAGTCGACTTCGCAGTGATTCGGACTGGCATCCTTCGATGATGTGTAAGCGAAGTGCGTCCTCAGTGTTAAAGTTGTCAAACTCACAATATCGTGCTAGACGCTTTAGTCGTGAAATGAAATCACCCATGGATTCATCGCGTTCTTGGGGCGCAAGATTGAAGGTGTAGCATTCATAATCTAAGTTGCGTTTGTGGAGAAATTTCCTGTTCAGGGCGTCCTTCACATCTGTATACGACGCTGTGTCCGCCGCGGGTAATTCTTTGATTATTTGTCCAACGTCTTTCCCCACTAGATTCTTTAACGCTATAAGTTGATGGTCAGGATCATCTACTCTTGAGCCCTAAATAAAGTCTTCGAAATCTTCTAACCAGCTTTTCCACTTGGGGCCCATGCTGTTTCCGGAAGTCATTATTAGAGGTTCGGGGGGCCGCAGCAACGATACCCCCATTAGTATGGGCCCTTGCGGTGCGGCTGAAGCTGGACCTGGTGCTGCATTCTGTGTGAAGTCAGGTCGGGTGGACATGGTGATGCACTGCTGTCTTCACTGTCCCTCTTGACGCTTCTTACGGCTTTGCAAGACTTCAAAATCTAAGTTTGCAGGCTCAGGGTGCTTCTTTTCCTTTTTTTCCTTCTTTGCCTGACCTCAAAATGGCCGCCGAACTGAAGCCAATGAGTTCCTATGGGCACGCCTGACTCCAAAATGGCCGCTGGACTTGACGCCTATAAGCCAGTTGGAGGGGTGAAAGCCAGAGTTCTTACCCCAATGCTGTGCACCTTTTCTCTCTTTTTTTTTTTCCAGAGGTGGCCTCAGGGACTTTTCTCACAGGGGGTGCTTGTCAGGACTGCAGTGCAGAAGTGATCGACGGAGCTCATTTGTAGGATTAATAGTGCGTCTTCTCCTGTGGCTGTAGCGTGCAGTTGGAGGGGGGTGTATTTTCATCCCACTCTCGTCGCCAGATTTCGCATCGCGCGCTTCTTAAAATAAGGCGCCGACACGAGTGATCTTTGGGCACGTCTTTATTTCTTGGCAGCAGCCTTTTTAATGGCACGCGCGCTCTCGCCGCCTCGTCACATCCCCGTCTGCCATGCCTGACCCGGAAGTTCGGGACCTGGTCAGGCATGGCGACACGACACATCTGAATGCCATCTTGATGGAATTGAAGTGGAAAACTGAAAGCATTTTCTACTGGGGATACTACAGTAAATAAGGAATATAAGGGAGATTCATTACAAATAAGTCTCCCAAGATGGCCACCAGAGAAAAAAGAACCGACATGTAGCACAAATATCACCTAAATGTAAACACAGGTATACCCAATAAGAGAAGTGTGCAAAACGCTTAGTTATTTAATATTTGACCTGCCAATATTCAGTGCCCTTAAAAATTAATGTCTCTTTTACCCCTCCAGAAATGTCAGGTTGGCATAAAAAATACATGGTGTGATTGTGAACTAGAGTGGCTGGGCTGAGTGGCTGAGTGTGTTTTAAAACCAAAGGAGAAAACCAATAGAACTGAACTGTCCAGACTGTTAAACTTAAAGGCTTCAAAAGCAAATCAATGTAATATTTTCAAGTGTTATTAACATTGTTCCCCCAAACTGCAATGTAATCGTTCAAGCCACCAGCACTTAACAAGCCAAACTTCCCTGTCCCTTACATTTAGCGATGTGCACTTACAATGCAGCTTTATTATTCAAACACTTAGACTTCATAACACATGAGCTTTTGCTGATGTGTGTATAGCATTGGCCGTGTGGGTCGAGTTTAGAAGCATATCTCGCCTTTCACAGATAGATCATGTCAGTCTGGTGGGAAGTTCACTTAACGTGCCGTTCCCCTGTTAACAATGGTATTTAAGACAGGGGTGTGAGAAAGAGGAAGGTGTGACAGGTAGGCTCAAGGCAGCATGACATTTAGTGGATAAGAACCAGAGAAAAGTGGCTAATGTAGCTGGGCAGAGCTGAGGTGAGCAACAACTTCCAATCGCTGTCTTTCATAATAAACCACTATTGTGTAAACAAAATCCTATTGTTCCTACTCCAGAACACTCTGGAGATTACTGATGCCATAGCTGTGGAACTGCGATCACACAGTTTTGTCACAGATTTGCAGACTTATTGAAGCTGGCTTATTATCACTGTCCAGCAGCAGTGCCGCGGCCTGACCTGCCTGCGGTAGGAGCTGCTGATGGAAGATTGCACAAAGCTGCATGAGCAAACTCCATAGCCAAACAACACTTCCACATTCTAATTAATGCAAGTAGGCCTCGTACTCACAGAAAAAAACCCCAGAGCTGTAGAACGTGTTAAGCAATGGGATTGGTTAGAGGTGGGTGCGCCGCTAAACTCTGCCATGAGGCGGTCAGCAGAGGTTTTGCCAAACTCCATGCTCCAAAAATCTGCAAACTCTGCTGGTGAAGAGAAGTTTGCTGCTCACCCCTACTAAGTAGAAGAGCAATGATGGGGCATAGAACTGGGCAAAGGAGAGCAGGAAGAGTGGGCAGGAAAATCAAACTAAATTGAGGGCAGTGACAGCACATCGGACCATGCATGGCAAGAGGGAGGGGGCTGGTGCATGGACTCAAACAACAGAGGGTAGGGAGGAGGTGGCAGAACAATGGCCACACAAGTCTGTAATGAGGTAGCAGGGGCATGGACTTGGACAATGAAGAGCAGGGGGGGGCAAGAGCAGCAAGCTTGGGTGGAGGCAGCACAATGACAGACCAGGCCCTACATCCAACACCCCCAGCCATGCATTGTGAAGGACATCTTACTTAATGTTAAAGAAACCCTTAAAATCACTGTAAAAAACAAAGGTTACAGCGATGTATAGTTAGAAAAAGGATTTAAAAAACGTTAGAAATTCACTAAACAACCAAAGATTACAGGGACTTTATAGTTAGTCATAGCCAGAGGGTATGGAGGGGACAGACTAGGCTACGATTGTACCTTTACGAAAGTGTGACAATAGGACGACGTCCCACTCTCACCCCAAGTTAAGAGCGAAAAATGTGAAACTCTCAAGTGTTACTACAGCTGACATGTATGGTAACTTAAAAACCCCCTCGTATGAAATATTTTGGGAGGCTGGTTAAAGGGATCTTTATCCTGAGGAAGGCCATTGACCCTTGGTGGGCACATTTAATTGGCTGACACATGTTGAAAAAAGCAGAGAGGGTGACAGAGACTTAAATTCCCTAAGTACACCCCAAGATTTTAAATCCTGTCAGGAGAGCCCAGGAATAAAAAAAATGGTGAGGGTACACTCCTAGATAGTTTTAACTTATTATTTTTCTGAAAAGTGGCTCCCTAGAATAATCAAAAATATGTTTTGTGCTCCACCCTGTATGTTGGTCTGCATCAGGGTGTGTCAGCGGCCCTATGATGAAGCATGCCACTATCTAGTGGGTGAGGGCAGTATTAATAACTCTTAGGGCTTTCCCATTCTGTGATTTCTACATATACATACAAGTGGTACAAAGTACGCACATACTCTTTTTTCTGACTATAACCTTATAGTTAGGTTCAGATTTTACACGCACAAAATCATAGAAATTCAGCTATTATAGTTAGAGTAATTTTAAGTAACTATAGCCCGGGCCTCACATAGTCAATCATTGGGCCCACAGTTGGAGAAAAGCAAAGTCATTCTCCAATAGAAAGCCTCTGCAATAGGGAGAAAATACAGGGCCACCTCAGGAGGTGCTTTCTTACCGTATATAGAGCAGTAGCGGTAACATCTGCGATACATGGAGCAGAGATATGGGGCTATGCCACATCAGAGTCTATAACTAAGATCGAAAATAAGTTCATTAAGGCCTTATTTAAACTCTCCAAGCTCGCCCATTACACCATTGTGACTAGACCTAGCCCTCAACCCTATACACCTGACAGATCTAATAAAACCTCTGTTATAATGGATTAGATTATGGTCCACGCAAGAACGAGGAATATATAGGGATGGTGTTAAAGAACTATTAGGTTTCGACAGGTCACTGTCCACACCATGGCTGAAGAACATTAAAGAAATATCACACAGAATAGGTATGGATGAATGATGGACATCCCCTGAGTTGATTGTTAAGGGAGATGCACAAAAAGTTAAACAGCCATACTGGGAGGCAGTCTTGCGGCAAACTTGGGAAGCTTATCCAGATAGCAGCCTGACAGGCCAGTTTCTGAATCACAAGGGTGTTCCAAGTTTTGAACCCTATTTGGACAGAATACTTATACGTGCAATTCAGATGTGGGCTACTACCCCTGAGAATCCATGCCTCGAAATGGGCTAATGAGCCTTCTCATTCCAAATGTTGTCCAAATTGCCCTAATATTGAAGAATCTGAGGACCATTTTATGTTCTTCTGCCCTTTATACAGGCACACACAAAATAAATGGCTCTTAGCTGTATGCAAACTCATGGGCTTGGGACATTATTGGGAAGTCGCAAGACTTTTTAAGAGTGACACCAGCGAACAACCAGCCTTTCCGGTATCACGGTACCTGCACTGTGCTTGGAAATTAAGGAAGAAGGCCTTAGATAACTCCTAACCATGACAGTTGCATTGTCAGAGCAAGTCTGAACAGGCCGCTTATTGTCCCTGTTCTTCTTATCTAACATGTTGATTGATTAAAGCTATATGTTTATGAACAGTTTTTTAGATTGATATTTGCACGTGTTTTACATACAACTACATGGAATTTTTTTCTTTTTTTCTTGAGATCGCTTCAAACTAGAGGATATATTCCTATTTTATATAGAAATTGAGTTACTTTATAGTAGTAACATGGATATGATTAGCAATATTAATAACAACCCGATAGTTGTACCATCTTTTTATTCTTAAAATTATTTTATCTGTACCTATGCATGTGCAATAATTTTGTATGTATGATAAATGCTGCTATTGTTTTTACTTATGTAAACCTTTTATGGCTTGTTTTCTGCTGAATGTTCTTTTTCTGTTCATAGCCTTTTCTCTATGGTTGCGGGTCTATTATGCTACTATGTGTGACTACCAATAGGTTTTTCTTAAAGTTTTCACTGTGATTGAGTCTTCTATCTCTAATCTTTGTTTTGCTTACATGAGTAGAGCATTTCCAGTATACTGTTTTTATGGTCTGGCTTGACTGCGCCGCTGCCGCAAGAGAAGTATGTAAGGGTTGTATGACATTACCACACATGCCTTTACAACGCAATTACACAGAGTTTAATAAAAAAATGCCTTTACCACGAAAACTATTACCATGCATGCCTTCACCACACATTTCTTAAATGTAGAAATAAAGGGTTATATTCACACGAACGTGTGATAACTACCGCAAGAGTAGCTTAACGCAACTCTCAACATCGCAGCCTATCGCGAGAAAATTGCGCTGTGCCAACCAAGTATTCACAACACGGCGGTAGCATGCGATAGTCACCAGATAATGCATCAAATGGCCACAAAAAAATCAACGCAACACCGCAAAAATGCAAAGCACGAATGCCAAAAAAGCTGCGATGAGGCCAATCGCGATACAAAAAGCCGCGAAAACCAGAGGAAGCCCAGCAAATCCCATGCGTCTGGTGGGAAAATGCACTATAAAAGCAACAAAAACAACACACCAGAAAGAATCGAAAGTGCATAGCAACATGGATGCACCCTGACCCAGCGCAGAGGCCAATGCGAGCCCAACAAGCCACACAGACCACCAGCAAGGAAAAACGGGGTCAGGGAAGGCCAAGGAGAAGAGGGAGAGGAAGACCGGGTGCTGACCACAGGAAAACAAGACCAGCGTCACAGAGGTGACAGAACACTACCAGCAACTGACCCACAAGCAGACTATCTTGAATGCAGACGGAGTGTCGAGGAGGTCAATGGAGGACGCCAAGAGGCGCGGGCATTACGTGGAAACCTAAATCAGGTACAAACCCGCTGCCAACAGGAAGGCAGCAACGCCGACAGGAGGTGGGAGTCCTGTGCCACAGGAGGAGCTGGAGGAAATGGAGGCCAGTCATCACTGTGGAGACGGTGCAAGGAGTTGGGAGTCCGGACACAGCTCGATAGGACCTGACACAACAACAACAGGGTGAGGATCTAAAAGGGACTGGGGGGACGGGGGGAAATGGGCACAATGGCAGACATGCGCAACGATGTGTAGCACACTGCACAACCACAAATACCCAGGGACATGTCCCCCATCCCCGTGGCACACTGCAGCACACACACACAGCAATCACAGCACATCTCATGACAATGTGGCACAAAGTGCAACACCGACACTGACAGAACAGGGGACATAACTGGGTCCGCCCATGCACAGAAATAGGCCAATCACATTGGACAGAGCAGGGAACTGTGAGATGCATATATATGGGTACAACCTCACATCAGTCATATAGTCCAAATGTCCACTGTCCCAACTCAAATTGCCAGCACCGCCCAAACAGTCATGATGTACATTGTCACACAGTCTGCATGTCCACAAGAACAATGCAGCAACATAAACGTCAACACAATGTCAACATGCATCTCACCTTCACATTGCAAACAACACCTCCAGCAGGTCACACCAGACAACCCATCAGTGATGCTGGAGACGACCACCACACCTTCGACACTTATGCCGTACAACAGCCCATGGACATCCCATGCAACCCACTACCAGGACCAGGGCAGACAAGCCACTTAGAGGAGAACCCAGCCCCTGCAACAGACCATACAGCATGAAGCACCTGCAAGCACGGCTGGCACACAACACTTCACCGACCCACACATGGCACACCAATGGCAAGTGTCAGAATGCCAAAAGGAGGTGGCCCAACAGGTGCGGCTGTGGTCCGAACCCATGGAAGGCGTAACAGAACACATACGTGGGTGTCCATTACCCTTCAGGGACCACCTACACCCCACAAAGGAGACCCACACTGCCATAGAGACACATGCAGATGCACATTCACAGTACAGAACCACGCACAGGGGCCCGCACATATCAGTCACACACCCATGTTGGCTCTGCGTACGACGGCACAGTCCACTTCCCTTACGAATTGAGTGGGTGACGACAAAGCTACATGTCCAAGCTCTAACCCGCTGCCTGCGGTGACATGTCTGCGTCCATTGTACACAGCACAATGTAATGTCGTATGGCCCAGGGCCCTCATGCATACAACAAGACCACAGGGACACACTCAGATATCATGTCGAACTGGCTACGGGCACGTGCACCCGGCCCCTTTATTGGCAGGGCCACATGTACAGTGATGCCTGTGCTGGATGTGTGTGGGGTGGGTGCAAGCCAGCCCTCAGGGAGTTGTTGGTGCTGGCAACAGATACAACAATTAACACAATGAATATAGAAACAGACAAAACCAGCATTATAGGGACAACTGCAGAGCATCATGTAGGTAGCCTGAGCAAGTCCAGAGGGCACACAATGAGCAAACAGAAGTGTCCGTGAGTTGCAGTGCGCTCAGTCTGGGGCACCAGAGCTGAGCGCGCTCATGTGAAGAGAATGTCTAGGATTCTGTCCCTTCGGGACCTACATGATGCAGCTGCATTGGGGGGGTGTCGCACCTGCATCATCTTCCTCATCGTCGTACCAGGTCTCCTAGTCCGCCTGAGGTGACATTGAAGTCAGTGGCACCTGGAGTGCTGAACAGGGGATCAGGCAGAAGATGGCATCCCCGACATGTGAAGGCAACTCCGTCAGTCTGCCAGTACGACCATTTCGGCACAGGCATTTTGCGGTTGGAGTCGGTCCTGGCAGTGGTGGCGTGTGCCTCCTGCGATGATGCGACGTCTAGGCCGGTCAGGACTCGATTTGATGTGTGAGCCCTGGTGGGCCGCAGTTGAGGCCGGAGGCTGCGGACAGTGCAGGGCCACAGACACATGGCGTTGATGACCCCAAGGCCATCGCTTCAGAGGCCATCCAATATGTCAGAAGAAGGTGTCCCGGACATGACCAGCACAGAGTTAGTGGCCCCGGATGCACTGCGGCCAGCACAGGCACCCAGCCACGGGACGGTGACTTGCAGTGCAGTCAGATGGGCCATGCAACCTGAGCGGGTCCTCATCAATGTCCGAGGTGTATGTTGCGGAGGGTTGCGGGGGACAGTGGAAGGTGTCCTCGAGGGCATGATGCAGAGGGTGGAAACTGTCTGGAAGCAGCAAATGGAGGGGTGGAATACCACGGCCTCGTTTTCGCCACAAAGTCAGTATCACCGCCATGATGGCGACAACAAACCCAAGTACATGGACTCAGTTGCCACCAAAGTCCAAACAGAAAGTGTCCATGGGTCTCGGGGAATAGACATAGTGACACCTAGGCTGAAAGGGGATGCAGTCTGCGATGAGGCCTGTACAATGACATCAAGTCAGCCATAAATAAATCAAGGCTGAAATCGAAATTGTGTGTGAATTATTCGACCGCAGTGTAGGCCGGGGCAGCGGTCAGCAAGGGCCCACAGCACTGTTGGGATGCTATGCACATGGTCTCTGCCACCTGACCTCAGGGAGTACAGTGAAGTAGAATCTTCATTATTGTGAGTACATGGACAACATATGATCAAGACTCAGTTCCAAATGTGTGACCTACTTGATTGTAGTGTAGGCCGGAGGCGGCAGTAGAGAATGTCAGTGAGAAAGGACTAAAGTGGGCCTGTGTTGTGGAAGCCGTGATGGTCTGAGGAGGCTGCCAAGGTCGTGGGCCTTGGGCTTGGAGCTTGCGCAGGCACGTGGTGGGCCCTTCTTGACACATGCCGGTGTCAGAAGGTGATCAGTGTGGCCTGGCTGCGCAGGGGCGGGCCTGACAGGTTCGGGGCCAGCGGGCCGGGGTACGGCAGGCACACAGGATCACAGGCAACTCCGCTCAAGAGGACCGCGTTGGCCTCGTGGCGTGATGAGAAGCGCCGCCCTGGCAGAGACGTTGGGCTTTCTGGAAGAGGACCACGCCAAGGGCTATGTGCTTTTTATTCACACCCCTACGCTGGCCTGGCGTACGCCGGGCCATCTAACTCTGCTTACGCTTAGTGGGGGGGACGTAACAGGCAACATTTCCGCGAAATCCCCCACTGGCTGGGGTGACATGGTTGCGTCCACTACACGCCATACACCAGAGGTGTATGTCGCCATGGATATGGGTGTGTTCTGCATAATGCGGTCTGTCCAGCACATCTCCGCCACTCTTGGCATTGTGTACTTTCCCAATCATGGTTCTCCTGCATCCTTCACACATGCCTGGTTGCCACCTCTAGCCACATTCAGCTAGTGAGTGGCTGAGGTGCCATGCCGTTGATGGCTCATGTTCACAGCTTGGCCAGGTTACCATTGTGAGTTGTTCTGTCATGTCTGGTGGGTGGGCATGTTGTTTTGCATGTTGGTTGTGATTTTGTGACGGGTGCATTGCCAGAGTTGTGAGTTGCATGGTTGTGGAGTTGAGGTGAGTGGGGTGTTCATTTGGAACTTGCCACGGGGCTGTGCATTTCCCTTGGTGCCATCCTGGGAACACTGGTTGCTGATGGACTGACGGAGGATGAAGGAATCATTCACACTGGCTGGGTATTGGAGGTGACATTGGTGGAGGTTCCATGGTGTTCGGATGTTGCCTGCACATTGATGTGAGACGTGTGCTTTCTGTTGCGGTGATTGTGTGCTGTGTCACCAGGGGGTACAGGTAGGACATGTGTGCTGTGGAATGCCCCCAACACGTACGTGCATCCAGCTATGGCGTATGGTCCTTGCTTGGTCTCCAGCGGATCCTGCGCATTGTGTTGGATGTATAGGGACTGGGGTACCAGGCTGATGGTGATGTCCAGGACAGGTGTGAGGGACTTGGACGTTGCTGGCTGTGAGACTCCTCCGACTCTGGCGGGTGTTGGTTGGGGGGTACCAGGGGCCAACAGGTGCAGCACAGCCAGCAGCTTTGTGTGGGGTGGGATGTTGGTTGTCCGCTTTGTTGGTGCCGTCGGCCTGTTGGGCGATGATGGTCAGGATGTGTAGGATAGTTGTCCTTTTGAGCCTGTAGTGGGCAATAACATTGTCAGGTGTTGGGTCTGTGAGGCTGGTGCGTTTCCTGGGGGTCCACTGTCTTTGTTTGCGCTGCCTCTGTGGTGGTGCGAGTTCCGGGTGGGGGTTGGGGTCCTGGGGTGGGGGCGGTGGGTGTTGTGACCCTCTTGGGTGTCCGTGCCGCATGACCAGTGGCTCCATGGCATCTGTTTCCCTTCCGATGTGGCTGTTGGCTGGGCTCCCTTTTGAGGTGCAAGCTGGCGTCCGACTTTGCACCAGGTCTGAGCAGGTGTAAGTTTCCGGGTGCTAACGCGCTTTATTGCCTGTTTTGTGTTCTTATCGCCGATCTGGCTGGTCGTTGAGAATGTTGAGGTGTGGTGTTGTCACGGCTTTTCGCAGGGGAACGCCTACTCTGCATCTCATTAGCGATAGTTGCGGGGGTCATCTGTGGCGATGTTTTTTGCAGCTGCTATCGCGGGTATACTGGTGCTGTTGGCTAACACCAGCTTGTGATTGGGGCGATAAGTTTATCGCAACTTTGGCTGCAATAAAGTACCGTTCACTCGGCGATAGATCCTTGTGAATATGCCCCTGCATATTACAAAAAAAGAAAAAAAAATTACGGTATTGCTATATATGTAAGCATATGTAGTTGATGAAATGACATATGTTATAATTTTCTAAAAAGTACCTCTGACAAGATGGCGGACGCCACAGACTTAGAAGGTCACATTTAATTGCAGAAACAACGACAATCACTAAAATTAACAGTTCAATCATATTTTGAAACTACAAAACAAAAAGAAATCTGAAGCATATTTTGGTAAAAAATTTAGTTGTACCACACAAGGTCTATAAAAACGCCGGTCCACCAATTTGTGAGCAGTGGTAGACTGCTCTCTGAAGTGACCAGACATGATTCAAAGTACAGTAGTTTCTGTTGGAGCGATCGACTAACATACACCGCCATCTTCCTCCACAAGTAAGAACTG
Source organism: Triturus cristatus (assembly GCF_964204655.1). Classification (NCBI taxonomy): domain Eukaryota; kingdom Metazoa; phylum Chordata; class Amphibia; order Caudata; family Salamandridae; genus Triturus; species Triturus cristatus. The sequence goes on from NC_140594.1 coordinate 858,110,115, forward strand.
CTACCAATAGAAGAATACATTAGCAGTATAACATAGGAACATTTTCTAAAAATTATTACAGTTAAAGTAATTTCTATGTAATTCATAGATTGGTTTCAAATAAAAAAGGAAATTATAGAAAATCAAAGCTGCACTGTAGTACAGTGTTGAAAGATCCAAGCAATACCCACTGTAGCAAGTGTTCTTCATATAAATAATGTTATTCTAATTCATGGCCAATTAGCAATATCATTTAAAAAAAGAACTCAGTATATGTCGGTAGGTATTACATATTATACTGAAAAAGATTAAAATTGCTATTAAAATGAAAAATTGATTAAATACTATCTCCAATCAAGTCTGCCCTCAGAGAAGGTGGTGAACAGTGGGGAGTGGAGGGCAGATTTAGTATTTTAACTTCAGTCAGGGCAATCCTCATGAAAGGTGCTGGACAATGAGAAGTGGGCACATTTTTGATTCTAAATCCAGTCAAGGCTGACCAAAGGGAAAATGCTGGACACACAAAACAAAGTAAGCAATTACTTTTTTCGAAACAGAAAGTATAGATGTAAACAGCATTACTCAAAATTCACAAACAAGTCAAATATTGCTCAATTAATAATATATATTGGAATGCTAATGGTTTTAAAGAATTGGGTCATTTCTTCTTTAGGGGTAAATGTATTATATGGCAAGAATTGCAAGCTCAGTGTGGTGATCATTGCAAGTTATTTTTTCTGGGCTTCAAGCAAATCACCTGTTATTTGAAAAATCACTGCCAGGAATTAAGTTTAAACTCCCACCCACTCATACGATCACTGTTTAGGTTGAAACTCAAGGGAATTGGAAACTGGTACAGATTACTACGTGATCAGGGGTCAGGCAGCAGTTGGAAAGTTTTTAGAAAAAAGTCCACATGTTCACGCAATGCACACTTTCGGAGGCTGATTGGCAGTCTGTTTCTCTATTAGGTCCTAAGGCTCTAAGGGCAGAACATTTTAGTAGGATGTCCTTCCTATCTAGCTGGATGACTTATTACACCCCTGCGGCCCTACACGGAATGCATCCGGCAGTGGACAATCAATGCTTTTGTTGTCAGCAACAGGGGATGGGAGGTTGGTCACATATTTCTTTACTTGCCAAATGCTGGAAAAGTTGTGGGAAAAGATTTATGCTGCATATTATAAATATATTAATATAATATAATATTATAAATAAATAAGGTGAATAAGGTGTGGCAGATCTGCTGCAGGTGCTAAGAAGTCGTCACTGCTTTCTAGCAGAATCCCTGCCTTGAGGTTGACGTCTTCTATTCTGCTGTCTATAATATATTATTATTATAATATTTATGCTGCATATTATAGTCTTGGTCTCCAGACTTATATACACCCAGAGGCTGGTGTGGCAATTTTTGGGTTTATTAGTAAGAAGCGGGGCTCTGGTATTGGCAAGTGGGGACTCGTGTTTATACAGATTGCCTGCTTAATTGCTCACTCTTTGATTTTATAGAACTGGAAATCATCTAGGAGTTTCATTATACCAAGATTGGTTCAATAAAATGCTTAGGACTAAATAAATCAAGGCGGCGTATGCAGGAGGTGTGGGGTGTTTGAAGATATTTAAAGCCTCATGACAATTAATGGATACAAAAGAAGAGCTGGGCACCCATATAGTAGCAGAGCAACTGGGAGCTCCATGAGGGCAAGATGCAGATATTGGGGATTTCAAACTATCTTACTATATATGACAGGCTGCTAGTACGACTGTAATATATACTTTGTTGTAATTATTGAGGGCATGAAGCAATTGTAAAGGCAGAGGGGTTTCAATGTGGCACAATGGCAATTTAATAATGGCTTGTAGTATTGTTGTACTGTCAAATGTTCTATATCATTGAATGAACAACGCAATTGTGGAGGAGGAGATCTAAATCGGCACATGGTCACTTTATTGATTGTTATAATACAGCTCATCATTACAGTTTTTACGGTGGTATATACTACTAGACACACGTTAAACGGGTTTTCTGGGGACAGGCCAGCTTCTTTTTTCTGAGGTAAAGTGAGAATAACAAGGAAACTGAATGGCAGAAAGCAGCGATTTCTCAAATTAATCTGTACTATGATGGGGTATGGAATGCGTGTTTTTCGCTGCAGTCATAAATTGGGTAACTTTAAAAACTGGCTTCACTAGGCACGCACAGACGCACGCGAATTATGTTGATATCGCACACACAGTTTCGTGTTTAAGTCCTTACTGATTTAGCATGTTATCGTCCTATAGCTATATTTCGCCTACACAAGTTTTTATTATTGAAAGCAGTTTTTATCAAGAACGGTCTTATGTAGGATCCCGGCTTGCGGGATGTTTGTGTAGGGGGGGACGTTCAAACAAAGCCTGCGGATCAGCGAGGGATGGCAAAAAATCTACACCAAAAAGAAAGTGCTTTGCCGCTAATTAGGAGACACTGTCTTCCGCTGCCAGTAAAAGATGCAATCCCGGTGGGCGGGGCCAAACGGAGACGGGGTGGTAACCAGGAGGGACTAAAAACCCTCCTGGACAATCAGAACACCTGGTTTTGCATAACTGGTGACGCAAAATGACGCGCACCAATGCAAAACACAGGCGGAGCAGAAAGCGAGCTTCTGGAATCGTATCGCGCGCAAAGCGCGCTGCTAACATCAGGCGAGACCTAAAAATGGGGTGACCTGGATATATGGAAAGCTAGATGGATGTGAAAAAGGTAGGAAGCACACGGCAATCGAACAACTTCTGAATTTTTGATAAAAGATACAGGAAAGGTAGAAAAATTATGTCCAATGAGAGAGGTGCCTGGAGGAGGATATGTACATGTTCCATGGACCAGACAGGATATTTTATCATTCACAAATGATTTCCCAAAGTTAAGAGAAAAGCCAGTTGAATGTTATCGGCAAGTTGAAAGATTTGTGAAGGTTTCTAAAGTATTGTTAAAGGACTTGGATGGTTTATTTGACATAGTAGTACCTGCTGAGTTGTGGACAGAATGTAAAATTACTGTTGATTGGCCTAGTGATGAATACCCGAGAGATGCAAAAACAGGAGCCCCTTCAGAAGAGGTAATGAAGAAATATCACCAGGTGATCACTTTCTTGAAAGGGAAAATTCCTCCAAAATAAACAGATTGGGTAAAGAGAGATAGAACGACCCAAGATAGAAATGAGTCGGTACATACCTATTATGAACGTTTACTGCAGGTATTTAAGCAGTATAGTGGTTTGGAGAACATTGGAGATAAAGATATGGGACATTTTGTGTATCGATTTGTGACAGGATTGAAATCAGAAATTGGAGACATGATTCATCAGCACATATTGTGTTAGCAAGTGGGACCCATAGACAATATTCTCAAATACGCAAAGGATTCAGAGATGAGATTGACAATAAAATAAAGAAATTAGAAGAGAAGGTGATGTGGGCCCAAGTAAAGTTAGCGCAATAGCAGGAACTCCAACTAAACAGTCAGACAGGAAATCAAGGAAAAGGGCAAGGTCAAAGTGAGAATAATGGGGGAAACCAAAATGGACGAATGAGTAGAGAGGAAGCAAAGAAGAAATTTCCTTGTCATGGGTGCGGAAAATTGGGGCATTGGAAAAACGAGTGTAAAAATATTCAGAATAATAAGGGCCCAAATCAAAATTTAAATCCACAGATGCAGAATGAGGTGATAATGAGTCAACCGCAGCACTTTGTAAATCTACAGAGTCAGTTGCCACCTGCCCCTATGCCAAATTTTGTGAACCAGGCCAAGTACAGTGCGGACACCAGATTTCAAGGAGGAAGTGGTAAGAAGAATTCTGTAACATCACAATTTCTTTTACAGGACCCTTATTTTGGTGACAACGACCTATGACGGTGCCTGAGGGGGGAGGAAAAGGAGTGTGTACTTTGCACATCCTTACCGGTAGATCAATCAGATCCATATGTTGATGGTAAAGTAGAAGGAAAATATATTACCTTTTTGTTGGACACCGGTGCCTCCCGTTCTACTGTGAGAACAGCAGACATTCCAAACCTACCCCTCTCGGGAGAAGCGATCCAAGTAGTGGGCGTTTCCAATAAACAGATTAGCACCCCTATTACAGAACCCATGAAGGTACACATTGGCAATTTCAGGGAAATGCACAAACTCGTGGTGTCTGACTCCAGTCCTGTAAATTTAATAGGAAGAGATCTACTGTGCAAAATGAATTGCACAATATTTTGCACACCGGACAGTGTTGAAATTCGAACCCCAGATGAAGACGGAGTCTATAAAATCATGTTAGCTAAACAAGGCACAGAGGTAGATGAGATGTATTCCATGATGACAAAAGACGATTTACCAGATGAGGTCAAATCGACAATAAATATAAATGTGTGGGATTTTTCAGGAAAAGACGTAGGGTTAATGGCAAATGTAGACCCAGTAAAAGTAACTGTGAAGGAAGGTGCAGTTTACCCAAATACTCGACAATACAAAATGAGTCCAGAAGTGAAAGAAGGTGTTGCAGCAGAAATTGATCGAATGATTGAACAAGGCATTCTAAAAGAAATAATGAGTAGTCCCTGTAATTCGCCTATAATTGGCATAAAGAAACCTAGCGGGAAATATAGGATAGTTCAAGACCTAAGAAAGATTAACAAAATTGTTGTACCTTGTTGCCCTGTAGTGCCCAACCCAGCAGTGATACTGTACCAGATACCATGGAAGACAGGATGGTTTACTGTAATCGATCTATGCCATGCCTTTTTCTCTACTCCATTACACCCAGACAGCCAATATCTTTTCTAATTTAAGTTTGAGGACCGTATTCTAGTTTGGAATCGCGTTCCTCAAGGGTACACTGAAAGTCCTTCAATTTTCAATCAGATATTGAAAAAGTGCCTAGAAACCTTAGTGTTGCCCAGAGAGTCGGTATTGGTGCAGTATATTGACGACTTACTAGTCGCATCTAAAACAAGAGATGACTGTGTTACTGATTCAATTGCCTTGTTGAATCATTTGGCTGAAGGTGGACATAAAGTGTCCCCCAAAAAACTACAGTTTTGCAGAACCGTAATCAAATACCTAGGACACCAAATAGAACGCAGAGTAAGGAAAGTAACCCCAGAAAGAATAGAAATAATAAGACAAATGAAATTACCACAAACTCAGAGAGAAATAAGAATGTTCCTTAGAGTTGTAGGATACTGTAGGCAGTGGATTGTAGGGTTTTCCCTGCTAGCCAAACCCCTAATACAAATGACCAAGAAGCGAGCAACAGATCCTATAGAATGGGATGATGAAAGCATGGGAGCATTTGTGAATTTACGAAAGTGTTTGTGTGAAGCCATAGCTTTAGGAATGCCAGATTATTCGAAAGAATTTGCACTGTTTTGTTGTGAAAGAAATAGTTGTGCACTTTCAGTCTTAACCCAGAGACATGGTTTGATGCGACGTCCATTGGCATACTTCTCTCCCACTTTGCACCCTGTAGCCTCAGCTTTACCTGGCTGTTTAAAAGAAGTAGCTGCAACCTGCATGAGTCTGGAACAAAGCGAATCAATTGTGATGGGCCATCTGGTAAAGGTTCATGATACACATTCAGTTGAGATTTTTTTAACAAGAACTCAAACCCATTATCTCACTCCTAGTCGGATGACTAAGTATGAAAGAATCATATGAGGTGCTGAAAACGTGACAATAGTCAGATGTACAGTACTAAACCCTGCCACCTTGTTACCAGATGTATATGGAGAAGGAATAAAAGAATGAAGTCGAGCACAACTGTTTGGATGTGACTGAACTTTGCACCAAGCCCCATCCAGACATACAAGAAGAACCTTTGAAGAACGCTGAACATGAGCTGTTTGTAGACGGCTCGTGTATGTGCCATGAGGAGGGAGGACTGAGTGCTGCTTACGCTGTATATACATTGGCTGGAATAGTTGAAGCATCCTATGTGCCAGGAGTAAAATCTGCATAAGTAGCCAAATTGGTGGCTTTGATTAAAGCTTGAAAAATTGGGAAAAACTGGAAAGTAACCATTTTTACTGATGGCCAGTATGGTTACGGGGTTGTGCATGATTTTGGCCAACTCTGGATGCAGAGGGATTTCTTGACTTCTTCAGGATCCCCAATTAAAAATGGAAATTTTGTAAAAGAACTGCTTGAAGCAATAAAATTGCCAAAAGAAGTGGCAGTGGTCAAGTGTGCCGCACATCAGTCAGGAGATGACTATGTGTCAGCTGGTAATAGGTATGCTGACCAGGTTGCCCAATAATGTGCCAGAAATTAATTAGCAGTAAACAAGAAAATCGAAACAAGTGGAATTAGCTGCCAACTTAGGTTTGGAAACATGGGAAGAAGTAAGACAACTACAAGATGAGGTAGAGATGAGGGGAAAAGAAGAATGGGTGAAAGTAGGGTGCCAAAAGAGGTCAGAAGATAATGTGTGGCTTTACCTAGATGGCAGGCCAGTAATGCCAGACTGTATGCTTTAACAATTGGCTAGGATGTATCACGGAGACACCCATATCGGCAGGGATGCCATGATCAGACTCTTTAGACAGGATTGGTTCAATCCGAAGTTCAGAAACGTAGCAGAGAATCTATGCCAGAGATGCTTAACGTCTCAACAAATGAATCGAGGCAGGAAAACAGTGGTCTGTATGGGAAAAATTGGAAAGGCAGAAGGACCATTTATAAGGCTACAAATAGATTTTATCCAATTACCACCTTGCAGAGGTTTGAAGTACATACCCGTTATAGTTTGTGTGTTTTCACGGTGGGTGGAGACATACCCTACTAGAAGAAATGACAGTATAACAGTAGCCAAACTTTTGTTGAGAGAACTGATTTCACGGTTCGGTTTTGCAGTAACTTTGGAATCAGATAGAGGATCTCATTTTAATAATGAAATAATTTGACTAATCTGTGAAGCATTTAAAATTGTACCAAAACTGCACTGTGCATATCGCCCAGAGGCTTCTGGAGTGGTAGAACAAATAAATGGCACTATAAAAACAAGACTTGCAAAGGTATGTGGATCCACCCCACTGGAGTGGCCTGATGCTTTACCTCTTGTTCTGATGGGACTTAGAAGCATTCCTGACAAGAATACAGGATTGAGTCCCCATGAAATACTCATGGGAAGAGCAATGAGGCAGGCATGTCTACTAGGACACAAACTGTTGAATATAACTGATGATTTGGTATTAGACTATTGCAAAGAACTGGCTGACCTAGTGCGTTCTATCTCTCACCTGGTTGGAGAGGAGGCAGTTGCCAGGCAGCCGGATCAAGCACATGATCTAAATCCCGGCGACTGGGTGTTGGTGAGGAATCACACTCGAGAGTCGTGCCTAGCACCAAGGTGGGAAAAACCACATCAGGTTATATTGGTTACAACAACAGCAATGAAATGTGCAGGCTTGCCTAATTGGATTCATGCAAGCCATACTAAGGGAGTACCAGCACCTGACAAGGATGGACCCCATCTGACTCGAGCAGTTGAGGCTGCAGAAGGTTGTACAGCTGAAAGATCTAGAGTATTATATCCTGAAGTAGCTGATCAAGAACAATCGAGCATAAGTCAGGATGACTGGATACCAGTGGTTGACATACCTGAAGTACATGTGAGAACAAGAAACCAAATCTGTTTAGAGAGACAGGAGAATAGTGAGGACCAGTCAGGTATAGAAGAACACGCTCAGGAAAGTCAAAATGCAATTGTTGGAGAACCTGAGCAGGATCAGATATGGAAAGAACAATCTACTCAGACGGAGGTGAATGAAACCATTCATGAGTCTGAAGAGGGACAGATAGGTCTAGAAGAACAGGTTCAGGCTGCAGAAAACCAAAGTGCAGTAAGACCTGAGCAGGACCAGATAGGAGAAGAAGAACGGGTTCAGGTAAAAGATGAAGAGAAAAACCAGATAAAACCTCAACAGGGACAGACCAGGGAAGAAGAACGCATCCAGGCAGAAAAGGATGATACAGGAATAAGCCCTGGACAGGGTCAGACAGAGATGGATTCTGAAAACGAAGGTAACCAAATTGTGCCACAACTTAATGAAAATAAAAGAACACTCGAAGACAGTGAAAGTGCAGTACAAGCAACAAGGGTCAGAAGAGGTCATAACTGGCCAGGTGGTGTGAAAAGGTTAACGTATCATTTCAAGACAATTAATGAAAAACCTGACTAGGTACACAAAATTTCTAGTCAGTCTAGTACATCTACTGATAAGCCCAAATGAAGAAGCCAAAGATTAAAAGTACTGAACAATAAGTTCAAGGGTCCTGAATGGACCTATGTAATTCTTGAAGAATTCGAGGATTTAGATTTAAATGAAGAAAGTGATGAAGAAATGAATGCAGAACAGATTGTCGAAGAAGTGAGACCAAACTGAACAATTTCCCAAAGAAATTTTGAATTTCACAAGTAATTCGAAAGTAGAGAAGAGAAACTCAAAATGGCTGATGATAGGGCTGCTAGAAAACCAAAACAAAATTGTGTACAAAGAGGTTGTAAAATATGTATATGTAGTATACTTTTAGTACTTATAATTTGGTTACTACTAACAGTAGCCATCCCTTATTTGATGCTTACAAAAGAACAGAATAACACAAATACGCATGAAAGGGTAGCTAACATTAAAGGAGATAGAATAGCATTAGAAGCACCAGATGAGTTAGATGTACACCACACGGTGACAAATAAGGACACTGCTTTAAATGTATTTACAAAGTTATTAGTACAATACGTGGACACTATGGAAGTTAGTGATTGTGTTGTGTGTATGAATTACCTGCATCAGTAGCAGAAGGTGTAACATATTACCATATTCCATTAACCTATGGTATTTCTTGTAGTATTTTAGCAAGTTTGGTTTATAGAACAGGAAGATTACAATATTATTATTTTAATGTAGATGTGATTTTTCCGAGGTTCCTATGCGAAAGAGCAGGAACCCAGTTCTTAGTACTAAAGATGCCCAGTTTATGGGACAATATTTTCTAACTATGAAAACAATAGATATAGCTGAAGCACACAAGCACAATTTAACATGTAAATTACACGAAGAAGAAAATATATTTTTGAATTTAGTTGAGCAGATGAAACAGGACTTCCAAAGAAAGGCTTCTGAACCGAAACCTCAGATACTTCAATGGGCTGAGAAAGATTACATTTATAAAACTGGCAAGACTCATGCTGCTATGTCCTTGGACTTTGAGAAGAAAGGAAAGATCTGTCTCCATAGATTAAAGACTGAATATAACAATGCATGTATTGTTTCCAGTGAATGTGAACATAATGTCTTAGTTATTGGGGGTTGGGGACTAAAAGGAGGAACAGATCCAGTATTTCCTGGAGTTTAATACGTATGTGGCAATAAAGCCTATTTCAGACTGCCTGATCATTGGTACGGGAGTTGCTATTTTGGAATAGCATTCCCAAAGGTGTACCATGTTAAAAATATTAATGGAAGCAATGAAGACGCAAAGAAACTAACATGTATAAAAAGAGTTAGTTTTTCTGAAATAGTAGGTGATATTTTCAGTGCATTGATACCTTCAGTGGGAGTAATTTTGAATTCACAAAACATTTGCCAGCTATCTACAGTAGTAGATTGGTTATCTACTGACACTGCTGGGGGATTTTTGATGATAAACACAGAAATGGTTGCAATTAGATCAATGGTTTTGAAAAATCGACTTGCTCTTGATATATCATTAGCAAACGAGGGCGGAGTCTGTAAAATGCTGAAGGCGCAACATTGTTGCACCTACATACCTGACAAAAGTGTTGAAATTGGAGGATATATTAAAAATATTATGAAATTGGAAGAAGATTTGAAACCACTGTAAGTTGATAGTGTATGGAAGAAATTAACAAATAGTATTACTACAATAGGGAGCTGGTTTTCTAACATAGATAAGAGCATAATAGGTCAAATAATACTGCCAATCTTGGGAATAACATTATTAGTCTTAGCAGTAATGATATGGTTCAAATGTTGCAAGAAAAGAAAAATGTATGAAGTGAATGAAATTGGAAAGAAAAGAAAGTCTGAGGAAATACAACTTGAAGAAATGAAAGGAAATCTGTATAAAAGGATGAAGGATTTACAGTACAGAAATGAAAAGGAAGGAAATGAAAAGGTTGAAGAGGGAATTGAGATGTGCTAAAGTTGGCATCTAAGTAAGGTGATGGGAAATTAGTGATGGCATATGATGCCAACAGAGAGGGGATTGATGGAGCAAGGACTCATATCAAAGAGACTTGCTCTGAAGCAATCTTCTCAGATAACTCGTAATACCGTATTAATTGTGTTCGTAAATACTAATAATTCGTCGATAATATACACTTAAGCTTAGGGGAAGCTTGCCTATGTGTCGTACTAACAAGTAACCCGAGAGTGATTAAAAATGGCTACTAATGCGGGAATCTTTACTGCGCATGCGTCAACTACATCTATGTAGTAATGACGTACCTATTCTTTGGAGGGAAATCTTTGCAGCTGCGCAATCGCTTCCAAAATGGCCGCTTGGAACTCACATGTTAATGCGCATGTTTAAGCCGAAGCTAAAACCTGCAAATTTAATAAAATGCTAATGCGAAAGATTTATATAAGTAAAGTAGAGATAGGTGGTATACAGTGAAATCCTTTTATTTTGAATATAATATGTCTCTTTCTGACTTCTTTATTAGTTTGTATTTTGGGCCTCAAAGGATGACAGATGTCCATACCCCACGTGTCCCTTCCACATGCATATTTGCAACCCGTCAGGAACCATGACGAATGAATTGAAACTCATCCAAGACCACAACCTCTGTTTGTCCTAAGAACAGAATCGTCTTCACGACCGATTAATGAAGAAGTTATGAAATTGTATATTTTTGATCATCTCCCCTTTCCCTGTCCAATCAGAGTTAAAAGTTTCATAAATTTGAAACATTTAGGGGTGGTACATGCCATTAGAAAGGTATAATTGGGGTAGTTTAGTTAGTCAGACACCACAGCGAGACGAAGAATACTGAAAGACCGAGATGCTGTCCTAGAATTAAGAGAATACTGCAGAAGATCCAATTCCAGACTTAGAACTTTTGAGCCAATCAATTAGAAGAACATCGCGGAAGAATCGAGGAGGCACATAATAGAAGAAGATCGTGGAAGAATCGAGGAGGAAGATATTGTCAGAGAGGGGTGCGACACAGGCGTTGTATCTAGAAGAGGTAATCTATCCTGTCCCTGAATCCTGTCTTGAGCCTTTGTCACCTGAATCCTGTCCCAGGGGACCCTTTCCAATTCCTTGACAAAGGGGTTGGTTTTCACACCATTCTAGGTAACTATAATTCTGTGTAGTATGTCATTGTTCTGCTCTCTCTGTTTCCTCCATATTCAGGTTCTGTCATCGTAATAACTTTGTTTAACGATTATTTTAATTTCATTCCCTTCCTCTCCTTGGAGAAGACAGTGTTCATGCTGTATTTTGGTACTTGGCTAACATGAATTTACTAGATAAACATTTAAAACTCTCCAGAGTCTGTGCTTATTTAAAGAAGGTTTACTCTATGTAATTTTTGCCTATTCAGTTAACTAAAAGGTTCATTGACCAGAGGAAAGTACAGTGGATCAGAAAGGTTTGGTAAGAAATGGTTAGACATATTCTTCTTACAGGTATCAGTACAACAAATTGACCCTAGCGGTATCTACTAGCCTATGTGAATGTGTGTGTGTTTCTGGGCCCAGGTGTGTATATGGTAGTTGAGTACCTGAGGTTAGTAACCCACTAGATCACCAGCCATATGCAAATCAGTCTTGACCCTGTGCCTCATGGGAACAGTCCAGCCCAAACGGACAAGCTAGGTCCTCCCTGGACCGGCAACAAACATCCTGAGACCAGTTTCAGGGCATCACCCTTCATCAGCCAGGCTAGCTTGAATCCAGTGGTGTAGTGAGCACGGGACCCACGTCTGGGCATACCCTTCCCACTTAGGGCAACATATGGAAAAGAAACAATTGATGAATGGAACGCTGGAAAATGCAAACATTCACCCCCAGTCACGAGGATCTGGGTTTAAACCATCATTCTTTTGCTCACCACACCACCCTAGTGCGGACCCAGCCATATACAAATCAGTCTTGACCCTGTTCCTTGTGGGAACATTCCAGCCCGAACTGCCAAGCCAGGTCCTCTCTGGACCGCAAACAAGCATCCTGAGACCAGTTTCAGAGCATCACCCTTCATCAGGCAGGCTAGCTTGCATCCAGTGGTGTAGTGAGCACGGGACCCACGTCTGGGCATACCCTTCCAGTTTGGACCCAGCCATATGCAAATCAGTCTTGACCCCGCACCCAATGGGAACAGTCCGGCCCGAACTGCCAGGCCAGGTCCTCCCTGGACTGGAAACAAGCATCCTAGGACCGGTTTCCAAACTGGAATGGCATGGTGAGAAAAGAAACTATGGATTTAGGCCCAGATCTCTGTACTGGGGTGAATGTATGACATTGTTCTGCATTCTGTCCATCAATTGTTCTTTTTGCATGTGTCACCCCGAGTGGGGCGGGTATGCCCAGACATGGTTCCCGTGCTCTCCATGCCACTGGAGTCAAGCTATCCTGGCTGACGAGGGATGAAAGTCTGAAACCGGTCCTAGGATGATTGTTTCCAGTCCAGGGAGGACCTGGCCTGGCAGTTCGGGCTGGACTGTTCCTATTGGGCACAGGGTCAGGACTGATTTGCACATGGCTGGGTCGAAACTGGAATGGCATGGTGAGCAAACAAACGATGGATTTAGGCGTGATGCGGGGGCCCCCAAGCTCTATGGGTCCCCTCAGCACTGTACTCTGACTGGAAAGCTCATGATTGAGTCCGGAGGGGGGTGGGTCCCTCCATGTACCTTGTAGGGGGGCACTCCTCAAGTTTCCTTACACCACTGTTCAAAATTAAAGATGAGATTGAGGGGTCTGGAAAGGGAAAAGGCATGCCAAAATCTAAAAAGAAGAAGAAAGTAAGACAGAACAAAAGGACTGGATCTCCATCAATTCGGAAATTTGAGTGGGGTGGTTAACATTTTAGGACTGCAATATTAAAAAGTTGGATCAGTATCAGTAAATTAATTTTTCCCATTCTTTTCTGGACACTGGCAGTAAAAGGGGAGAAAGGCCTGTACAGACCGAGTACCGCAGAAAGGATGAATATGTCAAGCAGAAAAGTGCATCAGGATGTGAAGCTAAGGTTAGTGTAGGAGGAGACAGGTAGAGGGTCTAATACACACTTTAAAAAGAAATATGGCCATACTAATTAGAAAACATGCCCTACATACGATGGATACTTCTGTGGCAGCTCTGGATAGTGTGACAAAAGTGATGATAGTTTGCCAGACTCTCCATGGGTCTCTTGTTCTGAAACCGCCTAATGAATTCATAGGTTGACACTTTGGATTGACATTTAAATCCTCCAGATAGGGGCTATGATGTAAAAATACAAGTTTATGGGAATAGTACATGCACAAGAAAAGCAATATTCTGGCTGCATGTAACAGATGTTTATGACATCATTCTTTCAGAGGAGGATTGGCCTCCAGTCTTCATACGGGAAGTGTCCTGAGATGATGAGGTATTAATGCTAGCATATTCCGCCTTAGTACCTGAAAACCTCAGGGAAAACCAGGTACATGAGTAGGCTTTACATATGTACGTGAGTGGGCTTTCAAACAAGCTCCAGCACTGTATAGAAACCAAGAGGGTGGGATAAAGATTCTGTCATTCCTTTACAGAGTGAGCCCAAAGTACAGGATCAATATCCTCTGAAGGCAGAAACAAAACGCAACATAATACCGGTCTTAGATCAGGTACAATATCAGAGCATTATAGTTCAACAATGAATAACCCTATTTCCCCGGTTTTAAAACCTGATGGGTCCTATAGAATAATCTCAGACTTTTGAAATTTCAATTTACAAACCTGTACTTATGCTGTACATACTGCTGATAGCACTGCAAATATGATAAATTTTACGTAGGGAACATTTAAAACAACCAACATTTCCAATAGATGTTTTCAGTCAGAACATAGCATCTGAAAGTGAGTAACTGATTTCTCATTTAAAGGATTTCAATTCTGTTTTAAATGATTACCTATGGGCTATCAGAATAATCCTGGTTTATTTGCAGGACGAATTATGGAGATTTTACAACAAGACCTTGGGGTGCTAGAATATATTGAGGGCATCTACATTATACTATATCATTGAGAGGAATAGTGATGAATATGAACCACACATGGTTACACGAAAGCTAAAAGTTCATACTTAAATGTGATCTTCCTTGGGTACAAGCTTTCCAGTGAGTATGGCTAGGGCACTGCCATCTCTCTTGTTCATGACCATAATTCTGAGGCATTCTGCTTCAAACAAGCAAGAGGAGCTACCTGGACTTTACCTTTAAAGAACTGACCAACTGCTTAGGAAGAACAAAGGTGGTGTCCTTAAATGAGCAAGATGCTGCTCCATGAACGTAAGCTTGTGATGGAGTTGAGGCAGGACAAGCTAGAGAAGTTTTCTGTCTGGCAGAGCAAGATTTGTGCCGCTCCTCATTAGTAGGAGTGACAACAGTGCCACTGAACTCTATACTCCAAAGGTCATAGTGTATCTGTGAACATAAATCTGTGCTGATTCCCCAACATCTCAGCGCTGTGAAGCCACAAGGTGCTACAAAAAAAATCAACAAGCACCTCCAGGTCATGCTGCACTACAATGCAAATTTACTTTGATGGCGAGATCAGCACAAGCAGGCAGAAACTTGTCTGGGGTGGACACTTAGCTCCTGAATTGGTGGATTTGTGTCTAGGCTAGAGGAAGATCTTCCAAGCACTAGATCCACAGAGATGCGAGCCCCGCAACCTCCTCAACACATTCCCAAGTGATGCTGACACTGTCTCTGCTCACCCTTGATCTGCGTGGTGGCGCAGATCCTGCCACACAGCAGTCAGTTGGGTTATGGAATGGACCATTTTCCCATCATGACTGGCGGGACCATGCAATGAATTGCCAGCGAAAAGAGCAGAGCACAACACATGGCATGGGCATGGCCTGTGTGACTATTCCAGACAACCTCGAAGGTACTGTGAACTACAGAAGAACCCACAGTTGAGGGGACAGAGTAAGACTTAACCCTCCTGATAACAGAGAACTGGGCCTGGATTGTAACTATTCCAGAATGACTTACACATTCCCCTCACTTGATTCAGCGAACGCACAGGCTAAAACATAAGAACACCTGGCAAAAGTATCTCCCACCAGATGGGTACGACTCTCATCATGAACTGTTTATTTTTCGGGATTTAATAACGCCCATAGTGATTTTTTGCTTCTGAAACCTTTTATATACAGTATTGCTTGTTCTTTTTAAAAGAACATCACTGACTGGATATTCTGTTATTAGCCTGTATTTATGACTTGTTGAGTCCAGAAAGTCTGACTCAACACCACCTCCCTGAGCAAGCCATGGACTGCTCCACTCCACTACCCTGGGAATCAAGTGCTAAAGGTTGCACTTGGTGATCAGTTTAAATCTATTAATAGGGTTCAGCCCCTTTTCACCAGTAGTAAATGGCTTTGGTTGATATATTTTAGCCCAGTAATCCCTTGCTGCCCAGGGACTCTTAAAAAAGATTCCACTGAGTGAGTCAGAGAGATTGTGCATGAGGGTTCAATGTGAGGCTTGAACTGTAATTTCTGATCCACCTAAGGCACAGACCAGCAGCGCATTAATCTAAATACAGCATCCTGTGAGTCTATGTGCAACTACTCAGCTCTTTTAGGCCTCGTGAAGACAGGGAGTGGAAGACAAGGCAATATTTGAAGGGTTGTCTCCCCATCCCATCTCACGTCACACCAAAAGGTACCTGTGAAAAACACCAAATTTGCAGTTTAAGGTGTTCCACTGGGTCAGGAAACCCTCAATCTCCTGCAAAACAAAAGGAAGCTTTAAGGGATAAAGGGAAAAAATGGCATGGTTGACTGCGGTATTCTTATTCTTGATAATTCCGAGTTCCCTTGATGACATGTAGCTCTGGAAGGTACTGATGTGTATCCCCTAAGATAGTTAGAATATTTAGCTTTGAATCTTAGTGGTGGTTAAAGGGCCAGTGGCTCCATCTGACAATGATGCTCCTGATGGATGGGGTCTTTACATGTGAATCTCTTGAATAAAACCTAGGTCATATCAATGTGCAGGAGTAGGTCATTTCCCAATGTCTTTGAAAATGTAAATGTCCAGTATTTGTAAAGTGCGAACAATTACCCGAAGGTGTCAAGGTGCTGGGGGTCGTTGGGAAAATTAAGCTAGCTATTGCCCAGAGTCACATGGTGTTGGGCTGATCTTCCACCAGCACCGGGGATCGAACCATGAGCCCCCCGACACTGGAGTCACTTGCCCTGGTCGCTGCGCCACACCTCTTCCACAGAGTAAGAATGTCAGTCAAGAGAGAGCTCCAGATCAGGGGCATACCTTTTGTACATCCGAAATACCTGAAACCTGCCCAGTAAACAAGTGAGTAATCTGTGGATCTCTATTTTTTCTCTTTGGACACAGTGGCCACCGCAAGTGAACTGTAAGTGTGTCTTTATTTACTCTCGCACTGCTAAGCCTGCATTGTTGATACCGGAGAAATGTGAATTTCTTTGAGACCTCATGACTTTCCGTGTGCAGCGGATCCTACGCTGCACGCGTTGTGTCTCATGTTCGGTGACGTGAGTGCCTGGCCGGAGTGCACTGTCATGTACACACGCTCCCAGCATCGATGTAGTGCTCGTGCTGACATCTTCAGTTGGGATCTTTCGGATTCTGATCACAATACTACAAACTATCTTGGACTTAGGTTCTATTGCAGTCGTCGTCCCATAGGATTTTTCATGCCATCTTGATTTGGGATCTTTCGGATCTTGACTACATGACTAAGAGCAACAAGTGATGTTTTGTTACGGCTGCTGGCTGTTTGAGAAATTGATCCTGAACAAGCTTCTATTGCTTATCAGACTAATCACTGGTATATTACCGAGTTAGGCCCATGTAGCGAAGCAGCTCATTTCTTAAATTGTCCTCACAAATAACATTTCCAGCCCCGACCTATGGCACACATTTGCATGCACGACAATGTTGGATTCGTTTCTTCGAAACTAAACTTCTTTTTACATCTAGCTTTGCACAACATTATCACAACGCCCTGAACATCATGTACAATGTCTCATTTCACACCACGTACAAATGTCATCACTATCTTCATCTACGGGGCGACAGGACTATCTACATATCCATAACATCTTTAATCTATGACTACATCGCAAGGCTGATTTCTATTATAAAAGATGAGCATCCCGATAGATTAGAAGAGGAGGCACTTCCGTTGACACTGAGGGTCTTTGCATGCTGAGAAATCACCGTGTAGTGGTCGGACATCTCGTGAGGGGTGTCCAGTTCATAACCATGACGGGGCCCTTCACTTTATCCCAACAGCTAATCGGGCTGGATCATCCCTTGGAGTGATTCTTGGCTATACACTAACATACACTCTAGATACACTCAGAGTAGGGTTAGCATCATAGGAGTAAGCTTGATTACTGCCTTGTTGTATATGCCTGCATATATACATTGTTTTTGCACCATGGTAGAACTCTACCTACCATTTACGCTTTTGGTGATTGTAATCACGTTTATCTGCTGCTGTCTACTAATCATTGCAGCACATGTATTTTATGCAAGAATGACATTGGTACAATAAATATTATTGAAAACGTCCTAGCGTGTATTCTCTGTATATTTCTCTGAGACCTAGTGAGCGCGAGTGACTGAGCGAAAGGTTCTTTACTGTTTACACGGTCCCTGAGGGGTCAGGGTTGTCATGTTCAGTTATTGCCAAGAAACCATTTACTCCCTGCTAGGTTAGGGGCGCTTATGATGGCCCTGTGAGCTAGCTGGTCTATAGGCCTACATATCCTGCTGGGGTGTCCAGAATCAGTCCTGACACCAGTCCCTTGGTTTATGTTGTCCGAACAATGCGCAGGTCCTATGGATTGGTAGGAACTACAGAACATCTCAATAGGACAAGTGAATTTGAAGTGTGTCACCTTCAATGATTGTTACAGAACTACAATGGATTTATTCACTTGTTGGCACTCAGAGTAATTTCTGCACAGTAGGTTAATTTTCTCTTGCTTCTTAGGCACTCTTGAATATCACTTCCAGTGGTAAGGACTTGAGTACTACTTTGGATACCAGTAGGCTTTGTTTTGTGCTGCTATGTGTGTTCGTCATCAATATAGGATTTCAGCGTTATTTTGTTTGGTATCATGCAAACGTAACTGCGCTTCTATACCTAATTTCCTCACCTAGTGATCCTCCAATGCCATGGCAGAAGTGGAAAAAGGTTTTAGCGATTATGCCAGGGTTTGTGGTACATCGCTAAGTGTAGAACGTAAACTGTCTCTACTCATGCAATGTTTGGGCCCTGAAGGGCAATATTTCATTTGCAAATAACTTCAGCGTCGTTTGATAAATCCTTGCACAATTTTCAAAACTAGTTTGCTGCTCACCTCTGCTGAAGTCTTGAAAGTTTCAGTGTGATCCGTCAAGCGGGAGCTGGGGAAAACGGGGCAGGGCGCCAAAATACATTTTCCCCATGTTAATTTCCATAGGAATTTTGACATGGCTATCACCCGAACTGCTGAACGGAATTACACCAAATTTAGCAGAAATGTAGCTGCTGTTCCAGAAAGTGACCTTTTTGTAAATTGGTGTAAATTGCTATCACACATAGGGAGCTGCGTTTTTAGCAGCTTCCTGTGTGTGATAGCAATGGCGGATCCCGTAGAAGGCAGGCAGCCAGCAGGGACCACAGAGGCCTTGAGGCTCCCCCCCACGGTCCCCAGCAGTTGTGAGTGGGTGTTCTGGGTGGGACCAGGGCACCTATAATAGAGACTGGGCCCCGAGGGATGAGTTCCAGGGGCCGAAATCGACCCAGGAGTGACCCCCCTTCAATTTTAATAAAATAACAAAAAAGAGTCAGGCCCCAAGGGATGGGATCCCCGGGGGACAATACTGGCCAAGGAGGGGGGCTGCTTTGTCCCTCTCCCTTTAATTTCGAAACAAATCATAATAAAAAGGCTGGGTCCCAGGGATGGTGTCCCTGGGGCTGAAATCGGTCCAGGGAAGGGGTCCCCCTTCCCTAATATACCAAAATATATATTTTTTAAAGCCAGACTGGCAATTCCCCGGAGGCCCCCGCCCCATTCCCCACCACTCTGCAAATGTGCCTCCTAGCACACAACTGGTTGGGGAATGAAGTCCCCTTAGCTACAGAGGGCCCATGGTGGCCAACAACTCCCCCTGTTACCTGCAGTAATTACCACACAGAGGGATTGTTGAGAGGTGATCGTAGGCCCTGTCCCTTTTTTGCACCACTTTGCAAGCACACTTCCTGGTGCACTAGTGGTTGGGGGATGAATTCCCCTTGGATGCTGAGGGTCCTTGGGGGCCAGGAACCCCTTTTGTTACCCCCAGTAAGCCCCACATAGTGGGATTGCTGAGAAGTCTTTAGAGGCTACGCCCCCTATCTCCATCACTCTGCAAACATGCCTCCTGGCGCACTACTGATTTGGGGATTAAGTCCTCCTGGATGCTGAGGGACCTTGGGGGCCAAGAAGCCCTCCTGTTACCTCCAGTAAGTCCCATACAGTGCGATTCCTGAGAGCTGTTCAGAGGCCCCGCCTCCTTTCTCCACCACTCTGCAAACGCAACTAATAAGTTTAAGAAAACATAGAAATTCACTTAAAAACACCAACGGTTACAGGGACGTTATAGTTAGGCAATAGAATATGAAAAACCTTAGAAATTCACTTAAAACCAAAGGTTATAGGAACATTATACGTAGGAATTATAATTTAAAAAACCTTAGAAACGTACTGTAAAAAAACAAAGGTTACCAGGAAATTATAGATAGGCTGAGATTTCACTTGTACAAAACCAGTGAAATTCAGCAGTTATAGTTACCCGAGCTAACTATAACTTACACCCCCGCAATGCACTGCTTATGACTTCACACATTACATCACTCATGACATAGTCAGTGACATCACTGATGACATCACTTGTGACATCTCAAATGACATCACTGATGAGATTATCCACAGAACACCACAGACAACCTCTCATATGCCCACTCATACACCCATACAACCACTCACAGACCCATACCAGCACTCACATACCTGCTCACTCCTCCATGGAGGCACTCATACACCCACACACTCACTCATACAGTCACTTATGCAACCAGTCACTCACCCGTACAGCCACTCACATAGCCACTCACCAATACAGCTACTCGCACACCCACTTATTTACCTACACACTCACACACCCACTCACTCACCCATACAGCCTCTCAACACAGCCATTCACACATCCATACAATCACTTACACATCTGCTCACTCACCCATACAGCCATTCACAGATACTTACTCTCCAATACAGCCACTCACACACCAACTCACTAAACCAAACACCCACTCACTCCCCCATACAGCCACTTACACACCATCACTCACTCATACAGCCATTCAGACACCCCCTTACTCAGTCACTACACACCCACTTACCCACCCATAGAGCCACTCAAACCACAATTCACTCACCTACCTATCCAACCACTGACACAACCACTCACACACCTACAGACCTACTCAGAAATCCACTCATTTACCCATACAGTCACTCATCCATGCAGTCATACACCTATATATCCACTGACACACCCACTCACACACAGATACAGTCAAACAACCACTCAGATCATACATGTTAGAGATAGTTTCACTCATTAGCAGTACGACTAGTATAGTAATATAACTTTTGTAGTAGGTTAGTATATATATCTTTAAACCCCATAAACTCTTAAAAACACTTACTCTCATTGAATGATGTCATCAGTGATTTCACTCTCATTGACCTTGTATCTTCAGGATCGGGACAATGCTAATAATGGTCCACCTCTCAATAGCTTCAAGTCTGAGATGCTGTTTTAGCACAGACGGTTGAAGTGATGAGGCGGGGAAGGAAAGGTAGGAACCAGCAGGGAGGGAGACCTGGAGGGAAAAAAAAAAGTACATTTTGTTCACTAAGCTCTTTGATCTATGTTCCAAATGTCTGTATTACTTGTGTGTACTGAAGTACCTGTAAAGTAAATAAATTGGGCTCCACCTTCTAGGCGGTAATGCACTGAGGACACATTGTTATTTGGGATCCGAATATTCTATGCTGTAATTGATGAAAAGATAATGTTCAAATACATCAGACATTACTTCTTATACTTAATGTTCTATTCTGTGTTGATGTGCTGGTCTTACATACCCTTATTACATAAATGACTTGAATCACAGTGGAAGAGGAGAACAGTCCATCCTGGAACTCTACACTGAACCCTGGGTCAGACTAAACACATAGGACCAAGTTAAATCCTTTTTAGATTGGTATATTATTCCTTCATAATACGATGAGTAAACAAATGAAAATGGTTTATAACTTCACCGCTCTGCAAACATGTTCCTCTTACCAGAAATATCGATAAGATATCAATCATTGCATCAGAAATGTCAAACAACAAATATAGAGAGGGAACAGCATTCACAAAACTGGGATTTACTCAGTTACTCAAACTTATATCACTATCTGTGTTCTCAGCATCTGTATTAAAGAATTGTTTCATCCACTTGTGGAATTTCTCCCATTAGCATCAGTCACGTCCTGAGACTCGCCAACGGAGGAGAAAGAAAATAGAAATAAAAAAGACACTCTTCCGCAGAAGTTTCAGACGTGAAAGTCGACAACGGAAAAGACCCAGAACAAAATACTGCGGCCCCAGGGAGTTCATACTTTGTAGTGTTTCAGGCAGAGGGAGTGAGTAAAGCTCTATTGTGCTTACAGCAAAGTAAGTACTAACTGGTTGGTACTACAAGCACCCTTACCGGACCGGACCGTGGGCTCTTCTTCATAGAACAGAGTTTCCAAAATAATCGGGCGCACCTGCTAACGCACAAGTGAATATGACGGCACCTCGAACAACACATGCATGCATGCATGCACACCTCGTCCGGTTGCACGTCTTCCTGGGATTGTTGTCCCTTCGAAACCCTCATCAGCCAAACAGATTATTTATCTTTCTTCTCTGTTTGGTTGATGTATGTTTACATTTTGACACTGTTCAAGCATTTCGGCGCGCAAGTCGCTCATGTGTTTTGACAGTCACTGACCATGTTATGAGTGATGCAATGGGTGAGGTCATAAGCAGTGCTTTACGGGAGCGTAAGTTATAGTTAGCTCAGGCAACTATAACCGCTAAATTTCACTGGTTTTGTACAAGTGAAATCTGAGCCTAACTATAACGTACCTGTAACCTTCGGTTTTTCAGTGAATTTCTCAGGTCTTTTAATTTCATTTCCTAACCATAACGTCCCTGTAACCTTTGTTTTTTTTTAAGTGAATATGAGATGTTTCTTTTTTTTTAATCAATTTACATTGTTTGCTAAAGTTGTGTACTATTTTTAGAATGTTATTGTTTTGGGAGAATGATGCAACTATTGGAGGAATCTTTTGAGGAATATATCACTGCATTAAGAAAACTAGCATATACCTGAAATTTTGGGACGGCACCTGAAGAAAGATTACTTGATCAATTCATGTTGGGCTGTGTTTTGGACAAAGCAGGGGAAGCTACGAGGCAGAAAGACAATCACTTGTTAAAAGAAATATTTACCATGACTAAATCTTGTGAACATTCCCAAGCTTGTGTAGAGGTAATTCACAAGAATTCTATTTGTCAGGACAAACAGGATCATAAAAGTGTGCAGGTGGTGAAAACAGTGGTAGGATCCAAACTCAAGAGCACTTTCAGTGGCCGACAAGATTCAAAAGGTGTGAAGAAATTTCAATGAAAATCCTTTAGGCGAGGTAATGCGGGGCATGTAGCTAATTTCAAAGAATCCCCTGGATGGAAGGCCACCTGTAAACCACATTGAAGGACAGGCCATTACACTAGCTGCTGCAGGTCTACCAAAGACAAGAAGACGGTGAGAGTGGTGGTTTATGACTCTGATCAAGAGTGTGAGGAAGTATTTTTGCAGATCCAAAACAAATTGAACAATGGTCCCTTAGGAGCTATGGATTCATGGAACTGCTGTTAAGATATTATTTGATTCTGGGGCGCTGATAACGTTGGTACCTAAACATTTTTTAAAGAAAATTTGAAACAAACAGTGAAGCTGGTAAAGCCAGACATACGACCCAAGGGATATGGTGGAGAACCAATTAAGTTGAGGGGATCTTTTTATGGCTACCAATGAGTTTGCTAATTGACTTATCCCTAGGAAAGTCTGTGTTTCAATTATAGGTGCTTTCTTAATTTATTGGTACCATCAGAAATATTTAACAGTGTATCTTGAACCTAACGAAACTCCATCGGTCAGACTGAAAGAATGTGTGGACGTTGATGAGGTGGTGGACTAACCTTTTGCTCAACATGACTATGAGAAGCTATTCTCTGAGGTGTTCAGAAATGGTCTGGGCCACTTAAGAAATTACATCCATTTTATAAAGCTTAAGAGTTACATTTTGCCCTCAGTGGGGAAGTGGGAAATGTGCCCATCATGGTAAGGGGGGCCATGAGAAAAGAATTAGAGAAGCTTAAAGAAAATTGTATCATTCAGGAGGTGGAAGCAACTGAATGGTTGGCTCCTGTGGGGAGAGCTTGCCTCGCAAATGGGGAATTGAGGTTATGTGTTGATTTGAGGGAACTGAACAAGTCAGCGGTGTTGATCACTACCCTTTACCCAACATAACGAAGATGTTGTGTTGTTTGGAAGGTGCAAGACCTTTTTCATATTTAGACTTGATGTTGGCGTATCACCAGACTCACTGCATCTTTAATCACAGTAGTTGACATCTTTCACCACACCATTTGGAACTTTCACATGTTTACGTATGCCTTTTTGAAGAAAGGGGAATAAAACAGTTTTGTTAATGTTGTTATATCATCTAGAGGCCAATAGAATGATAGAGCGCTTCAACAAAGTTCTTAAGGGTTCCATGCAGAATGCCTTAGCTAATGGATTGAATTGAAGAACTTAATAAGAAGGTGTGTATTTACAGGATGACTATGCATTACACAACTTGAGTTGTTTAGGAAAAGATCCCATAATAGCCAAATGTGTCCATTTTGGGTGAATAAGATGAGGATGCATTGCGTGGGTGGTATAACGGAAGAAAATACTGATTGGATGAAAAGAAAGAAAGAAAAAATTTGAAAAAGGAAAATGATTATGACAAGCGCATGGCTATAAAGCATGCCAAGGTTTGTGTTGGTGATTGGGTGAAGATCAAGAATTACAGGAAAGGGGTGTTAGTTGACAAGTTCAGTCGGCCCTTAAAGGTAATAAATCTTTTTTTTTAAGCAGTCAAGACTGAAGATCACTGAACTTTAAACCTCTGAAGGGTTGCTTTTTGGGGATCTGGTTCAGAAAGAGACAGTTTTGCCAAGGATATGCCGTAAAACAGAAGGAAGGGCACCTGTGAAACTCCTTCTGGCAAGGAAGCCATGGACAAGCAAGATGGCAAGGACAAGCAAGTTGGAAGGATGAAGAGCTCCCGTGTTGGGAAAAGGCCATCTGTTCTGGAAGATTGTGTTTTTGGATATTTTCTTTCTTTAATGTGCTTTTCCTACTTTCACTCCATTTGTGTTTTACATATACATTCAGTGTAAGGCAAATCTATGTTGTTTGGTGTATTAAGGGTGAGGTGTGAGGTATTCTTATTCTTGATAGTACTGAGTTCCCTTGATGACATGTAGCTCTAGATAGTAATGATGTGTAGCCTCTAAGATAGCTATAATATTTAGCTTTAAATTGTAGAGGTGGTTAAAGAGTCAATGGCTCCATCTGACAAGGATGCTCCTGATGGATGGGGTCTTTACATGTGAATCTGTTGAATAAAAACCTTGGACATTTCAATGTGTGGGAGTTGATCATTTCACATTGACACATCTGCACTGTTTACTTATATCCCTCAGGATATAAGTAACATACCACAGATGTACTTTTGTACACAAAAAAGCACGCAAGTTAGAGTATCAGGGCGTGATAGCATGTAGATTTTCAGATTGTGCAGCACCATTTGTGAGTAGTTCAGCAAAATCTGTTTCGTCTTTACGCAAGCTATAGGATAATCCGGCAAGTGGGGGTCAATTTAGGCCAGGATTGATTGGATTTAAATAGCCCGGCTTATCGCCAGTGAGGGTATCCAGGCGCTGTCTATGAGCATGGGGAGATTAAGCAATTCGGCCAAAATCACACGATGATGCGCAGACACCGAGACTCGAACCCGGACCCCCAGCACCTAAGTCGCCAGCTCTGGCCGCTGCCCCCCCCCCAAGAATATAAGTAACGTACCACAGATGTACTTTTATACACAAAAAACATGAAAGTTAGAATATCAGGGCGTGATAGCATGTAGATTTCAGATTGTGCAGCACTATTTGTGAGTCGTTCAGCAAAATCCGTTTTTTTCATTGCTTTGTCATTTTTACCTGATATTTGCATAGCATAAACAGTTCTGCTTGAGTTAGTTTGTCGTAATATTAGGCCTTGTTTAATTTTCTGCAGCCTTGATTGAGTGGCACCCCACGGCACTCAGACACTCTTTCCAGTTTTGCACATTGGTTTGACATCCTAAAACGTTCTTTGTATGAAATCGTTTTTGTTGTTGTTTGTTGATGCCTGCTTAAAGTCCTGCCAGAGCATTTGGATTATTAAAGGTGAGCTCACAGTTTAAATGTGCTGCCGTTTTGCATTTCAGTGTTGTACATTGCACATTTAGCCTGACTGCTCGAGTAAGCGTAGTCTTGTTTTAAAGTTGAAATAGACAAGCAAGAAACTGCAGAATTAGTGAGGCCAGCTTTCTACTGTACCATACTCCCATAATCTCCTCAAATTCTTCTCACAAGAAGAAGTAGGCACTTTCTTGTCAGAGGCTATCTTGAGTTTCTGTTAGACCACGTGTTCTATAATCTGCTTGCTGCATTAGAGAAAATGAAAAAAAGAGAACCAAAAATTAAGTGAATTTAGCACTGTGTGGTCCAACGGCTCAGACGGCTAAGAGCTGGTCCACTAAGACTGCGCATTCGCCTTTAGAATATTTTTTCTGCTTGCTATATTTTTGCATTTGGGCTTCTTTAGCGTTTGTTTTTTATTTTACATGAGTTATGTACAGGGCTTTAAGTGGGCCGGGTCTTGCCGGTGCTCAGCACTGGCAGTTCTTAAAAACAGGTGCCGAAACGGGTAACTATGGGCACTCCATTTTTACCCTCTGAGGTGGGGGTGGGAGGGGGGGACTTAACTATGCAATAGTAGCACCCATCACTGCTTTTGATGTAACTTCAAAGTGACTCGGGAAACACAAGCACCAGTTACATTACACAAGGACATGTTCATTTTTTGAATCACAGGATGGGGAGCAGATGTCAGGCTCGAAAGTCGGCAGTGTCAATATTGAGAGGGTAGCTGTTCCTGAAGATTAGAGAGAAAAGATTGTGTGTGCTCTAAGTGTGGTCGGGCCAAATGAGTGTGGGGGATTTCTCCTTTGAAATATAGTGCCCTCACACACCCTTTCGAGTGTCCTGCTTCATCATGGGGCGTTGCTCCTCGTGGGGGTGGCGCTGCAGTCCCCCACGGGCCCCGCAAGAGGGCTCTTTATCTGAGATCTTTTTGGAGACGCCGCAGTTGTGCATGGGGGTGTGTGGGCCTATCTATGAGGGAAGTGAGTGGTGCGTTAAAACTACTAGGTAGAAGCCAAGACCTTTATTCACGGCTCTGTCTAGTATAGATTAAAAATGATCCTGGAGCTCCTCATGGAACAAAATAATGAGGGCAGATTTTAAATTTACTGCAGCTCTCAGGATAAAGGAGTGAATAAGGGGTGAAAGTCCTACTAAAATAGGGTCAACATGTTTCGCGCTTCAGAGTAGGTCCATAAGGGATCCAATCGCGCTTCGTCAGGACCAAATCAAAAAGTGAGTGTAAAGAATATGAATTACTTGAAATAGGTACCAGTGAAGTAGACTACTGTGAACCTATAGTACCTTAATAGTAAGGGGATATAGCGTCCTCGCGCTGGTAGGTGCTCCTTCTTTTAGGAAACCTACACCCAACCCTTGAGGTGTAAGGAATGGGCTCCGTCAGCGGCTCGGAGGTGGCGGACAGAGAAAAAGTGTTCGTTCGCCCTCGGTGTGGAAACCTACCCCTCCTCCGTGTAGCGCCGGGATTGTTGGCAGCTCTAGCCTTACTCCACAACCTCGCCTACAAGAACTGAACCATTTTTAATATTAAAGTAAAGTAAAAAAATTTATTGTATCAATTAACAAAAATTGTTACAAAAATATCTCCAATACAATATACAAAAACTTAGTTACTACAATAGACACAGTTAAATACTACAAATCTAGTCAGTAAATTCCAAAAGAAAAAAAAGAAAATCGTCAATTTAAAAATAATATTATATTCAACGAAGTATAGGTGTTGCTAATTTGTAGGTGTAATGCTACTTGTTGTATTATATTTCTCTATGCGATGACAGGAGCAGCAAAATACCAGTGGAGCGCACACTGTGCTACGCACAGATTTTTAGCTCAAGCGTTTCAAGCCACGCCCTTAATTACGTCGGCCACGCCCCACTTAAAGCCCTGGTTATGTAGTCTTGGTTTGAGTCCACTGACTGACATAATTAGACAAACACACCAGATAGGAGTGTTTTGGTTATGAAAAATCTGGGAGTGAAAACAATGCTTGTGAAACCATGAAAAGTGGCGGACGCTGCGAGCATGCCTGCATAGACAGGTATTGAGCCTGCAGGGGCAGAACAGTAGGTCCCGCGGAGGGGGGTGGGGGGGGGGGGCGAGCTCCAGGAGCCACCCCACCGGCACGGGCCAGGGAACTCCTAATTGGGTCCGGAGGTTGGGGGGCCCTCCATGTACTTTGCAGAGGGGGCGCTCAAGTTTCGTCACACCACTGGTAGGCTGATTTGTGAGAATGCATGAGAAACTTGTAGTTCAAATTTTTCTGTGATAAATTGTGGGCTTCTCGTGGCAGAATGCAAAGATTGGGTAAGTTACGCACCCACTGACCTGGGTCAATGTAGAATCTTAGTGGCTGTCGGGACAGACGAACCGAACTCTGCTGAATCCCTTTGAGTCCCACCCCTTCTTCACTGCACGGGGAATTAATTATGCAGCATATGCATGCATAAACAGAAATCAGAAACAACGAGTCACTGCTGCACCCCAACAGTGCACAATGAAAAGCAGACATGCACGTTATCCGCAGTCAGAAGAGGCTCGGGTGCAGTTACAGAAGGGAGTGTCAGTCCACTTGGGTGTGTCTGTGTGTGTGTGAGTAGGGGTTGCTATAGCCTCTGTGACGGTATCTGGGATTGATTTTATGGTTTAACCCCTCCCTGACCATTACGTTTCCAGTCGTGTCAGGCTCAGCAATTTTTGCCACCCTGGGGGAAAGTGACATTTTTTGCCATAAATAAACAAGCGGGCTGCTTATTGTGGTGTCAGGCTGGGCTTCTCTGCGGGCAGTGCAGAATTGA
The DNA here is from genome assembly GCF_964204655.1 of Triturus cristatus. Lineage (NCBI taxonomy): Eukaryota > Metazoa > Chordata > Amphibia > Caudata > Salamandridae > Triturus > Triturus cristatus. The sequence goes on from NC_140594.1 coordinate 858,138,799, forward strand.
GGAGAAATAAAACCAAAATTCCCACAACTCGCTAAATGAAACTATTGTGTGGATGACATGGAGCTAACGTAGCTGCACCTGTAGTCCACACAACGGAAGTTAGGGCAACTTTTATGACAGATTGGGAGGTCACCCATTTCACGTTCGAGTAAGCTATATAGTCTTGTTTTTTTGTTACATTCTTGTTACATTTTGCTATTATAGTTAAAATATTAGTTTAAAATCCCTGCACATACCGCCCAACTGCCTCATGATTGTTGTGATGTCCTGTTATAAAGACAGCCATCCGCACCCCACATTTCCAAACCAGACCCCCCCCCCCTCTTTTTATTAGGCAAAAACATTGCCTTTTCTGAATTTCGCCACTCAGATCTCAAGTTGCAGGTGTGAGTAAATGAGAAGTGGGTTTTATAGTTTTTCGTAATTGTAGGTTTGTCTGGTTCCATCTTTTCACTGCACTAAAAGAACTGCAAGTACAGGGGGGGGGGGGGGCAGGGAGCACAAGCGCACCGGGAGGACTATTTATTCCTGTCGAAGTACCGCACGAAGCAGGTTTCTTTCCCAAAATATCTCTCTTGGGCATCCCTCTTGTTGACATAGTGCCTCGAACTGGTTCTACGGATTTTCCGCGTTCCTCTTGATAAAGCCACTGTCACAGGAAGATGGAGAGGGCGGCAAGGCGACTGAGTGTTCTCCAACGCAACATAACAATTGCAGACAGACTAGGACACCAACAAAATGCAAAGTAAATAGACGTCACAGAAAATGTGGAATTAGAACGATGACAATGTATCTGTTACAGCCTTCAAAGACGAAGAGTATCATCGCGCCCGGTGAGGGGTGCTGCATTCCTCTTTGGGGCACGTTGTAGGCCACCGGCCGCCCGGTACAGGGTGCAGAGGGCGCGGCCTGCTCCGTGCACCCGGTGTGTCCCGGGCAGGGAGAGGGTCCAGCCGGGCTCCCCTCAAAGGGCGAGGCCTGCTCCGCGCACGCTGTGTGTCCCGGGACGGGTCCAGCCGGGCTCCCCTCAAAGGGCGAGGCCTGCTCCGCGCACCCAGCGCGTCCTGGGACGGGTCCAGCCTGGCTCCCCTCAGAGGGCGAGGGCGAGGCCGGCTCCGTGCACCCAGCGCGTCCCGGGACAGGCTCCACTCCGCTCGGCTTCCCTCAGAGGGCGAGGCCTGTTGCATTCAGGGCAGGTCCCTTTAATTGGCTCCCGGCCTGTGTTGTGACTCCAGAGTACACACCGGGCCCGGGAGACCTTTGCTACCAGGTGCTGCGGTGGGAGGACGCGCCGGGATTGAAGGTCGGAGGCGAGCTGTGGCCGAGGACAGCTGGAACTGGGCAGGATACCTATCGCTCCCTGCTGACCCCCCTCTAGGAGATCAACCCCCGGGAAGCCGCTGTGGACCTGAGGTACACCACCTGGTAACAGGGAGGGAGTCCGCTGGCGCCCAGCAACGGAGGCTCCGTGCCGGGAGTGCCCTGAAAGCTACCCTGAGCACGGCATGGAATCCGGGTAAACTGAGTGCCGGAGAGCCTGGAATAGGAACAGACAGGAGGAGGCACGTTTACACTGCTATGGGCATATAAAGTAACGTGAGCCACTATTTAAGGAGCCTGTGGCGTATGCATAGCGCTTTAAGTATTGCTAGGAGACAGCGTGTGGTGTATACTGTGCACTGCTTCGGCTTATCAGGACCCCTATAGAGAAACCTAAAGCGCTAGAGCCTATAGCACGTCCGGATCTTCAAAACTACTTGGACCGTATGCCATTGAAACTGTGAACACACAGGTGAGAGCCTGTGGGACTTCTCTACATGCAGCCCATAGGACGGACGCGGCATTGCGGGTTCATCACACAGGATGACAGGAGTGGAAACCTCTGAGGTCCTAAAGTACTGAAGGCCTCTATCAGCTGGCCTTTGCCCCCTGAAGGATTTGCCCCCGTTTCATGGTCTTGTCCCCTAGAGATGCTGCACTAGTCGATTCGTGCGACGGTTCCAAGACCTGGTTTTTGGTCTCCGGTCCCCTGGTGATGGGGACCCTGGTACCTAAGCGATAGCTCCTGCCGGACCAGCCCTGGAGATGACCGCGATGCGTGGGGAAGTGGAGAGCAGCCGCGGGATGGTACTGACTGTCCACAGGACAGCCGTGCGGCCCGACGGGGCCCTGGGGACAGAGGAGGGGGACCTGGCGGACAGAGACCCCGAGGGCAGGGAGGACTCCCAGAGGAGAAACATCCCCCTGCGGAGAAACTCCAAGTATTACAGCTCCATGCGGATCAGCAACAAACAGCGCAAGGAGCGGAGGGCGTCTGCGCGAGAGGGCGCCCAGGGCGGAGGCACACCGGGTAAGTCCCGTTGCGTGCCTTGTTCTTAGTCTGAGCTCAAATATGTCTGGGCTGTGCATGGTGACGCTGGGGCAGAAAAGTGGCAATAAAAGTGCTCCCCCCCCCCTTGCTGAATCAGCCAGTTTAAGAGTGGCCCACATTTGGAAATCAGGACAGTTTCCAACTTGTAGTGAAGCTTAAAAGTGATTTGCAAGGTATGGGAGACGATTGCATGTTTGCTTGCTTCAGGCAATGTTCGTGGTAATATCCGGGAAATCAACAGTAAAATCCCCCCCCCCCCCAGATCTTAAAACGGGCACACTAGCAACAAACAAACCCCCCCCCCCCCCCACACACACTGACCTGTCAGACCTGCCCTTCTAGCACTCCCAGATCACCCCATAGGACAGTCCGACCCTGGAGTCCTGTCCCAGCAGGTCAGAGCTACTGGTGAATCGTTTACCAACATGCTCTGCTCTCAGTGAAATGGCACTCGGATGAGTCATGGGGGAGGCAAATAGGTAATGCAAACACGGTTTCTGATCCGAATATACATGCTCTGTATTGTATTGCCTGATCGATTTGATCAATATGTTTAATTGCCTGTTATGCTAGCTATTATGTGTTGTCCCGTTCTCCTGTCCTGATCTCAATAAAAAATTTCAAAAAAAAAAAAAAAAAAAAAAAGGTAATGCAAACACAGAATTTCGCAACTTTCTAGTGAACAGAAACCTACATGGAATGCAGAGACAGGCTCGGCTAGTCAGGATGCTGGCTCCAGCTACCACTGTTCGCCTGCGTTTTAGGTTCAGTGGCAGGGGCATGAATCGGGTGGAGACAGTGAGGCACGTTTGTTTGCCTGCTTTGATTGAGATCAAGAGGGTGTTTGTTAATGGTGTTATAGCCAGGGCCACTGGAATTATGCGGCAGGGGAGGGCCGTATTATGGGACCAGGTTGAGTAAATTGTGCAGCAAGAAAAGGCAAATTATGTGGTGAAATACGGCACAATTTGTGATAGTATTACAGTTACTGCATTATTCTCTAATTTTTACACTTGTTAACACTGTCTGGGCATTGGTTGCATCATGTTAGCACCAGTTTAACGCCCAAATAAAGCAATAAGCAGCAGAAAGGTGATCAGTCAACCTCTTGCAAAGGGCCTTCCACTGCACTGCAACACGCGCCACTGCGTTTTTAGTAACTTTTGAACCGTTTGATGTAGAAACAAATCTTTTTTTGTTAAAATCTCCACATTATGCAGCAGATGATGGATTATGTGGCAAATGCGGCAAATCTAAATTTATTTGAAAAACAGCACAGCTGCACAATCCCATAATTCCAGTGGCCTTGGTTATAGCCCACATACTGTTGGGCGTTAACAGCTGTAAATTGAGCATACTTGCCTTATTCACCTTCGGCTTGGTCCCTTAATCGTGGATCGGCTATAAACAATAGTCAACATTCTTTGCAGAGGGCATTAATGATAAAGTCTCGCTTACTTGAAGCTTTTTTCATATAGCAATATTCCAAAATAACAATACCACATCTAATGGAAAGAGGACATGGATTGGTGTATGGTGAGAGAGAAAACAGTCTATGTAGCGCGGGGGTGTCCTAAGAAATGGATAGCAATTTGGACTAAATGGAATGTTTATCGGGGAGGACAGTGTGCACCCCTATCTATCCCATCCCCTGATGACCACTGTATGGTGTAAACCTCACTGCATGTACTGTAAATGTCAAATCCATGACGAAAGTAATATACCGATGCCTATAAAGAACCGCTACTATGGTAATGTACGAAACACATATCTGTACAGCATGACCACTGTTTTAAGTTCAATAAACAGAATTATAAAAAAAAAAAAATACCACATCTGAAATTGCTTTGAGATTTGCTCCGTTTAATAAAACTGTACGATTTCTAGAAGGGCCACCACTTTACTCCCCCAAAGGAGGCGCAGTAGGCCTTTTCCAGAATCCTTGTTGAAACAAAACATGTAGACATGAGACCGTCTACATGGCTGTTTATCTCTGGGAAATCCCCTCTGGCCAACCTAACCAATCAACAGTGCTAGCTGACCTAATCAAATGGCCATGAACTTTGCACTTCCAATAGTGTTTGTTTAAGTAGCTGGGTAAGCTGGTCTGCAGGCACTTGTGTAAAGCGCCAAGTTGCTCAAGTAACGTTTTATGGCCCCTTTCAATAGCTTTTTAATGGCGTATTGAAATCTGTATTAAACCGGCCACGCCAATACCAGTAGGCCGCACACATCAGAACATTGTTCTCCCTTGTTCTAGATAGATCACATCCCGAACCGGGGCCGGTAACATTTGATATCTTACCTTTTCAATGGCCAACCTCCCTTTTTAATGGCCTAAATTGATGGGTGACCCACCTACCCCTGTGCTTAAAGCGAGAAATCCAGGAGTCCTCTCTGAACATGAACTGTCATTCATTTCCTCCAGGGAAAGCAGGGACCAGGATTGTCATCCGGGGTGTCATTTTAATAGCATTAATTGAATGGGAGAGTCAGCTGAGTTCCTCTTCAAACAAAACACGAGTATGCAATCATTGTAACAATTTCTATGTTTTTATTTCCTTTGCCACAATAGTAATTACAAAGTCCATTACCTAAATAAATCACCTTTGTCTTACTATGGTTTATCATAATTAGCGCTCCCGGTTTTTTGGTATTTATGCTTTTTAACATTTCCATCTGTATTTATCTATATTTATTTTTTAGCCATTTTATTAATATTTATCCATATTTATTTTATGTTTTGAGAATAAATGGGGTCATAAAATGGTATATTTCCACATTTATTTAACTGATAAACGTACACTCATACTTTGATGCCTGACACGTTTTAGCTAATTAAGCAGCTAAATTTAACAAAACATGAAATATTAGCATTATATACAAATATACGTTAACATATGCCTGTATTTACGGGAACCTCATCCTGTTTTTAAATCCTCATGGCGTATATCTGCTTAGTAGTTGGTCTAGAATTCATGAAGGACAACAAGGAGAGTCACTCACAAGAAGCACCATTATCATTATTTTTCCGCTTTTAAAAAATAAATACAGACAGGAAATAGATTGTTTTCTGTCTGCATTTATCTATAAAAATCAGTAAAAACTGGAAGCCATAATCATAATATTTGAATAAAAAGCAGTTCGTTTAAGCCTTATTGCACACCTGCTGAACCACTGTCCATAATAATAGTGTCATGCGCATAGACAGGAAGGGTGCATGGTAGACCCCCAACCCGCACCCCTAATTTTGACAGAAACATGCTCAGAGCATAAAAGATGGAGGACACATCAGGTTTCTTGGTTAAACTTTATAGGGCCAACATGGATCCCTCTTTGACCATATTAAGCATTCTCATTTTTCTTGACATGTGAACCTCTCTTACATAATTTACCCTTACCCAGGTATTCATAGCTATGGTCTGGATAAACCAAAGCAAACCATTCCAGAACACATTCCATACACCGGCAATTTTATTCTTCAGAAGTGTCCAATTCACCTTATAAAAAGCAGTGAAGAAGTAAAAGAAATCGTGATGGTAAAGTTGTCCACTCGCTTTTTCATTCCCTATCAATAAGCATCAGAACATCCACTTTTCACGGTTAGAGCACCATATAGAAAAATACAGAGGACCACCGTTCATTGCAAGTTTTCAGCAAGCCCATTGCTCGTGATGACCATACCATACTCGCCAATTTCTGGCGACAAAGCCTCACAGGTAGACTTAATCAAAAATCTCTCATGAGCTAATTTAAAATCATGAAGTTCCTACCAAGTATTTCTACTCTGTTTGTTAATATACATCTCTTTTCCAAAACTTCACCCACCACTGGTTTCAGAGGCAATGTTTTGCCAATACAATCATACATTCATTTATGAGGCCTCACACAGCGTTGACTCTCTGTGTTTAGTGATTTGCTGACTTTTTAGGACATCAATGGAAGTTTTGGAATCTTTGGTCTGTAGTCCAAATCTTTGGTGCAAGCACATGCACATTTTTCAGTATCCAGACAAAATATTGAAATTAAAAATATCGTCAGACATACATATATCGAGTTTGAAACATCGTCATACAGAAATATTGTGTGCAAGAATATCGTTGTCAAGAATATCGATTTAAAGGTAAGTAATATCGATTTTTAACAATTTCGAAATCATTAATACAGTTTGCATAAATGTAGTTGTTAATATCGTTTTTTAAATATTTTAAATTAATTTTGTATATATTGAAATTCTGTTATCAATTGTTTATATAATTGTTAATGTTTTTTTAATATAGTTTAATTTTTTAAAATTGTTTTGAAATGTAATGTAATCATTTATTTTGTATTTTTACTACTGTAGTGGGTTGTGGTTGTGTAAGGTATAGGATGGGAAGTAAATTAGGTATAATTAATTAATCTTACATTTTTTATTAATATTAATAATTTAATTGATTATTTATGTTAATTGTATATCTAATTTTTTTACAGTTAAGTTTCAGATGCGGGTTGTAGGTTTTGTAGGGGGGTAGGGTGGTAAGTAAATGAATTATAATTAATTTTTAATTAATATTAATTATTTAATTGTTATTTATTTATGTTAATTGTATACTTAATGTTTTATAAAGTTACATTTTAGGTGCAGGTTATGGGTTTTGTAGGGGTATAGGGTGGAAAGTAAATAAATTATAATTATTTAATTATTAGGGGCTTATTATGATGTCGGGCAGAATCACTTCCGCCCGACACCGACTAGTTCATGGGACTGACCAACACCTGGTCAGCGGTCCCAACAGCCTTATTAGGATGTGACCTAACACTGTTTGGTCACATTTCTATACTTCACTAAGGGAGAATGCATTACAGCCGTAAACCGGCCATAATGCATGCTTCCCATAGTGAAATGGGAGGTGCGGTTCATCCCTGCACCCCGTGGCAGACACCTCAAGGTGCAGGTATTAACAGGGGGGCCCATATGTGCTCCCTCGGCTTCCAACCGGAGGTCGTGCACCAAAGTGGGGCCTGCTGGGGGCCCCCAAACACGCTTTCTGGCATGGTTTCCATATCGTACAGACTGGCATGGAAACCATGTCAGAAACCATACATTGTAATCTCAAGGGCAGAAAGGCCGCCCTTGAGATTATAGGCCGGATTCCAAAAGTGAACCGTCTCTCCGAGCCCCTCGGAAGCCAGCCGGAATGACTGTCCGGTTTACTTTCTGATTACCTCCAACATAATGAGTCGTTCTGAAAGTAAACTGACCGGCCCATTATGATGCGGCCCTAAAGGCTCCGGCCAAAGGTCAGAGCCTTTATGGGCTGTATTATAATCGTCCCGTTAATGTTTAATATTCATAACTTAAATGATAATTAATGCAGACTGTGTATTACATTTTTTTGGGGTGTGTGTTGTTTTTGAATGGGTAAAGGCTGTGTGGGAATTTAATTACAATAATAAATAATTTAAAGTGATAATTATTTAAACGATTAATTATGTTAAATGTGTAAAAAAAGATATTGATTAAGTTATATATTAGGTGTGAGTTGTTGCATTTGTGGGAGTAAAGGGTGGGAGGTTAATTCAATACAATTAATTTATTGTTAGTTAACTATTAATATTGTTTAATTGATACTTATCTAAATTAAGGTATTAAGATTTTTTAAATTTATATATCAGGGTGGGTTGTTCATTTTGTACAGTTAAAGGGTGGGAAGATAACTAAATATATTCATTTTATTATTATTTTTTATTGATATTTAATTATGTAAAATGTTTAAATATTATAATTCTGAGAATACATTTTAGATGTGTGTTGTCTATTTTCTATAGGTATAGGGTAGAAAGTTATCTAAGTAATAACACATTTAAAAATAGTTAATTATGTTTTTTATTATGTTATTTATTGTTTGTGCTAGTTGTGTTGTGCTTTTTAATTGTTAATAACATTGGGCCTAATTACAATGTCGGTCGGAAAGCCTCCGACCGCCGGTTCGGAGGCTTTCTGACCGACATTGTCGGTTTAAAGTCTGACCGCCGTATTTACAATGACAAAAACAACAATTGACGGACAGAATGCAGAACAATGTCATACATTCACCCCAGTACAGAGATCTGGGCCTTAATCCATTGTTCTTTTGCTCACCGTGCCATTCCAGTTTGGACCCAGCCATATGCAAATCAGTCTTGACCCTGCGCCCAATGGGAACAGTCAAGCCCAAACTGCCAGGAAAGATCCTCCCTGGACTGGAAACAAGTATCCTAGGACCGGTTTCGGGCTTTCAGCCCTCATCAGCCAGGATAGCTTGACTCCAGTGGCATGGAGAGCACGGGACACACGTCTAGGCATACCCGTCCCACTCGGGGTGACAAATGCAAAAACAACAATTGATGGACAGAATGCAGAACAATGTCATACATTCACCGCAGTACAAAGATCTGGGCAGTTTGGGCTGGACTGTTCCCATGAGGCACAGGGTCAAGACTGATTTTCATATGGCCAGGTCTAAACTGGGGTGGCATGGTGAGCAAAAGAATGATGGATTTAACCCAGATCTCTTGACTGGAGGTGAATGTTTTGATTTGTTCTGCATTCCGTCCATCAATTGTGTGTCTTTCGCTTTCTCGCCCTAAGTGTGCCAGGTATGCCCAGAGGTGGGCCCTGGGCTCACTGTGCCACTGGAATCAATCTATCCTGGCTGAAGAGGGGTGAAGCCCAGAAACCGGTCCGAGGATGCTTGTTTCCAGTCCAGGGAGGGCCTGGCTTGGCAGTTCTTGCTGGACTGTTCCCATGAGGCACAGGGTCAAGACTGATTTGCATATGGCCAGGTCTAAACTGGGGTGGCATGGTGAGCAAAAGAATGATGGATTTAACCCAGATCTCTTGACTGGAGGTGAATGTTTTCATTTGTTCTGCATTCCGTCCATCAATTGTTTGTCTTTTGCTTTCTCGCCCTAAGTGCTCCAGGTATGCCCAGACGTGGGTCCTGGGCTCACTGTGCCACTGGAATCAAGCTATCATGGCTGAAGAGGGGTGTGTCTTTTGTATTTACAATGACGGCGGATGGAGTATAAACCGGCCGGAGAATCCGACTGGGTTCCGATGTGCTTAAGGTGCCCATCGGCCAGTCAGAAAGGTCTCATCATCCCATAAGGCGTTTCTTCCAACTGAATTATGATGGCACTCTCTGACAGCAGTTCCCTGCGGGGCACCTATGATGCCCCCTTTACACCCCTGCAGTGTGTCGTAGGCACCGTGAGGTGAAGCCCTTGGTGCAGGGATGTGTAAAAACTTCCATTTTTCAATGGGAGCTTGTGCTGTGGGCAGTTTTTTCACCCGCCACACAAGCTCCCATTGACAAATGGAAGTTTGCGACCACACCATGTTCCGTCGCATCCTAAGTGCGGTGTTGGAACCGCCGACCTGAGGTCGGTCGGTTCCCCATCCGCAGCGATGTCAGGGACATTGTATTTATTGGTTGTGATTATTTTCAGAATACATGTTGGTATTTTAATTAAAATATTATTTGTGTTTATGATATGTATTAAAACATTGTAATAAATATGTAATTTGCTTATTTAAAAAAAAATTATATAGAGATATTTTATATTAAATATTTATATTTTGTGTTATTTTGAATTGTTTGAACTTATTTTATTTTCTTGAAGTGAATTAGTCTGCTTCTAATGTTGCGCAGAGTGCTGTGGGAATAGTACATTTTACCTCTCCGCAGTCCAACACTTTCCCTACTTTTGTACTGACTGGAGTGGAAATATAAATGATACCCTTCCGCAATCCAATTCTTTCCCTTCTGCTGAACTGACTGGAGTGGGAATTATAAATGTTACCCCTCCTTAATCTAAGACTTTTCCTACTGTTGCAGTGGCTGGAGTGGGAGAGTAATTTTACCCCTCTGCAATTCAACACGTTCCCTGCTGTTGCATTTGTTGGAGTGCGAATAGTACATTTTACCCCACCGTAATAAAATATGTTCCCTACTGTTGCACTGACTGAAGTGGGAATAGTTAATTTGACCTCTCCACAATTCAAAATGTGCCCTACTGTTTTACTAATTTGGAGTGGGAATAGTAAATGTTACCCCTCTTGAGTCCAACACTTTCCCTACTGTTGGATAAATTGAAGTAAAAATAGTAAATGTTTCATTTGTAGAATTTTATAGCTTAGTGCCCCATTATGATGGCAGCCGTACTTTGTCTGCCCACCACCGTAACGGAAAACGGGACCGACTGCCAGAGGTGCGTCGGTCCCGCAAGGCCAATTAAGATGCGCCCGCCACACTGGCGGGTGCATTCTTGCCATTAACATTGCGGCGGGTGGTACTGTAAACAGCACCTGCCACAATGTTAAGGGAGCATGATGTGCATTGCAATGCACAACGTCTCCGCCATGGAAAGGAATGCACACTGCATGCATCATAATATGGATGGCTGCCGCCGCGAAACGCACCGCCATACTAATGTGGTGGTGGCTAAATGGGCTGTGGATGGTGGGCAGATCGCCACAGCTGCGGGCGGATCGCAACCGCCCGGCTGGCGGTGGTGATCCACCCGCGATCGTAATGGGGCCCTTAGTTCCTATTGTTTTAATTTGCATTATATTTTTGTGTAATTAAAATTATAATTAATGCTTTTAATATGTAATATATTTCTAGTTAATTTAAATTTTCTGTTTGCTTTTTCATTTGTAATTAAATAGATTTTTTTTAACTTTTATGTTATTGAGTGTATGTGTGTGAATGTATATGTGTTATATTATTACAATTAAAATAAATGAATACATTCTAATTTAAATTGAAAGTATTAGTTTAATAATTTTTAATTAGATATAAGAAGAAAAAATATATATGTGTGTGTGTATGTATATATATATATACATATAAATATATATATATATATAGTGCGTTTTAGTGTTGTAAATAAGTATAAAAGTTATAGTTATTTTAAAAGTAATTAAATATGTTTTATTCGTATTGTTTTACTGTTACTTTTTGATACATCTTGGGGCCAATTACGATGTCCGGCGGAATTACTTCCGCCAGACACCGTCTGGTAAACGGGACTGACCGACCTCTGGTCAGCGGTCTCGACCACCTGATTTGGATGCGACCGTACACCGTTCGGTCGCATTCTGACATTTCCCTACGGGAGCATGTGTTGGGGCCGTAAAGTGACCGTAGTACATGCTCCCATAGGGAAATAAGAGGTGGTGTTAATCCCTGCACCCCGTGGCAGGCACCTCAAGGTGCCTACCACGGGGTGCAAGTGTTAACAGGGGTGCACAGTGGTGCCCCCTCGCCCCCCAACCGGAGCCCGTGCACACAAGAGGGCCCTGCTAGTGGTCCCCAAACACACTTTCCAACTGGGTTTCCATGTTGGAAAGGCAGGAAACCATGCATCGTAATCCCAAGGGTGGAATGACCACCCTTTGGAATTATGGGCCAGCCTTCGACTGGCTGACAGACTCCTTGAGCCCATCAGACGCCAGCCGGAATGACCGGTATAGTCTGTTTCAATTCTGATCGGCCATCGTAAGAAGCCCCCTTATGTTTAAAATATATATATATATACACACACACACACAATATTTTTGACAATGATATTCGTGACAACAATATTTGTTTCATCCTATATTTTTGTCATTTACATTATAACGATAGGATGACGATAATTTTGACCGATATTTCTGTCACAATATTTTTGTAGACCGATATTTTCAGTTTATTTATTTTGTCACTGAACTAAATTTTTCAGAACGTTTGACACTGAGCCACCAGACGGAATTGGGGGTCTATTTATGACCTCGAAGACTTCGGTTGCAAATCACAGGATTTGGTTGTGTCTTTATGATGATCGGTTGAAGTTTTCCTTCTTGAGTGCAGACTCTGAAAGTTGAAGCCCACGTATCTCAAACTGTTCAACTCGCTTATATAACCAGCATTCACACCATATCCCCTCTAAAATGTACACATCATAATGCAGGGCTTATTTCGAGTTTCCCACAATAGTCCCTGTTATTTACACCTCAGAAGTACTGTTCTAGAGATGGAAAGACCGCGGAGTAATAGTTTTCAGAGAAATACTGTGTGGTAATCTGCGTTTCTGTGCGGATTCCTGCATGTTGTCCTCCGTGTTTGACAGGTGATTTTTGCTCTTTTTATTGCCCGAAAACTCAATGTGAGCCCATAATATGTAATCCTGACGGGTCGGGTAGATTCCAATTACGAGGGCACTCGTAATGAGGCCCTGTGTGGTAAGTAGTATCCCTCTGAGGGATTTTAACATACACATCGTAGCCATAAAATGCAAGGCTGAATCCCAGCTGTGATCTAGCAGGGACGCCCCTTGCCACAGAATCCAAAATCTCCCCGTAGGAGCTCTCTATTGATGCTCCCAGTACAAAGTGCAATTCTGTGATATTCTATTAATTTTCGCAAAACTGTACCTCTTTTTTTCGTAGTTTTGTTACTGGGAATATGATGCTTTAACCCTTTCCGTGCTCATGACGGAACCACTCCGTCATGAGCCACGGGTGCCGTGTGCTCATGATGGAGTGGTTCCGTCATGCTGCGGCCGTTGGCGGCCGCTCCGCCCACGCGGCGCTAATTCCCCGCCTGTGCGGGCGATTAGCGCGGTGGGCGGAGACGTGACGGAACCACTACGTCATGAGCACAGCTCACCCGTGACTCGTGACGGAGTGGTTCCGTCACGAGCACAGCGCCACTGCAACTGCCCCCAAACCCCCCCAGCGCCGCGGCGGAATTCCTGCCGCGGCGAAGGGGTTAATGACAATATGTTTTCATCTGGCACACGTAAGGAAATATATATGAAACAATTATAGTAATGTAGTCTTCAATCCTGGTTTCTTCAGTTCATTGTAACTTCGATAGCTACCCCCATCAGCCTTCTCTGTAGCCATAGCCAACACTTGTTTCGTCAAATTTGCGACTTCATCAGTGCTCCTTATTATGAAATTTCGAAATATGTGCTTGTTCATAGATGGTTAACATTCAATGCTCCATCCGTCGTGGTAAACTAACAGTGTCTTTAGGGAATGTGTAATCTCCCGGTGTATATGGATAGCCAGAGTAAGTATCGCCCCGTAGAGTCGAAGATTGTACGTGTGTGTTCGCCGCATGAAGAAATAAATTAAGTGATGCCCGCAGTCAGGTAAGGCCCCATTATCTGGGGATGAGTGGAAAGCCTCACAGGATGTATGCAGTGTATTTCGGCATTGTGCCTAACTCTGGGCATCACTTTATTTATTTCTTCGTGCAACGAACACGCACGCGCATCCTTCGACTCTACAGGTAGATACTTTCTCTGGCTATCCATATCCACCAGGAGATTATAGTTTCCCCACAGACTCTTTGTTAGTTTACCACGAGGGATGAAGCATTGAATATTAATAACCATCTATGAACGAGCACATATTTCGGAATTTCATAATAAGGAGCCCTGATGAAGTCGCAAATGTGACGAAACACGTGTTGGCTATGATCACAGTGAAGGCTAATGTGAAGAGCTATCGGAATTACAATAAACTACTGAGGAAACCAGAATTGAAGACTATATTTCTACAATTGTTTCATATATAATTCCTTACGTGTGCCAGATGAAAGTATATTGTCTTACAAAGAACCTTTCATAAGGGTTCCTATTTATGAGTGTCTGGTGAACTTCCATTCATCAGTGCATCATAGTTACACGGTGTGTGCAATAATACTTTGTTAGCAATCCCAAGTGAGCGCTGTGGTACCTTCCTTTCACCCATCCCTTTTTGTCATGATGCTCTAATGGTTTGAATCTTTCATATTGAACATCCTGAATCTCAACGTCTATTATTTTGCTTAAAGAACTAATCACAGTCGCCTATTTTCAAACTGCCCAGCTACTTCGTGATAACAGGGAACATGTAGCCACATGGTCATCTGGCTACCACTACCTAAACTGAGTGAAGAGCTTGGATTTGCCATCAGTGCCCTTGTCTGGAGTATTTGTGCTTGTATGATCTATAGAAATACACAACTAGAATCACCGCTACTGAAATATGCAGGGTGATCGTGGTTCAGGACACCATAAGAAAATGCTGAAGGGCCATGTACTGGAAGTCCCCCTTCGCTCCACCTATGGTGGCATGGGGCGGACTTGAAGGAATGAGTGTATGCAGAGATTGCCATGCTGTCTAAATTCCAAAGCAGGGACAAAGGGGGAGTGAAGGTATAAGAAATGGGGCGATTATGTGGCCAAACTTGAAAACAAGTCCGGCGATAAACCACCCTGCAGGCCAAAAGTAAAGGCCTGAGCCGCCTTAGTGATGGAATAAGGTATTGTATTTGTTATTGTAGTTGCCTTGCCCCTTTGGACATTGCATACTTTTGCCATTAATAGAGGAGAATTACATGTAGGCAGGCCAGTTGGTCTTGTCTGCCTCTCGCACAAACAATTGTTGGATAATATTTTGAGATGGGTGTATGTTTGATGCTATTGTTTTTTCTTGTTATTGTTGTTATGTAATAGGATCACAGTGCAAATATTTATTCTTACCCAGCGATCTAATACCCCCTTTGGTTGCCACGTGTCACCATTGTACATGCCACATCTGATAACCTTTTGGGCAACTCTGCGGTAAAGGTCCCAAGGGTTTAGCACAACCGAGTGCACCATAAGCAAATCATTTGTGGAGATGGCAGAGCAACACACAAGGAGCCCTGTTTGAGACTGGTTCAATGTAAAATGCCAATATTTTATAAATACTGTTACAAAAATCACAATTGCTGAAGAATAATGGGTTTGGTCAAGTTTCAGACCTATCCTAAATGTAAGATTTTCTCCTTTTATAGTAGAAGGAAGTGTGTTCTACAAGCAGGCTACCATGATAGAAAACGTATACCTATCCTTACGGTAAAAAAAGTGAGAGCATGTACACGACCATGCTTTATCGATCTACACTCATGCCGTGGACTCTATCAGCTAAACCGCATGGTTAATAGAGATAAATAAATAAATAAATACCAGTATTTGTAAAGCGCAAACAATTACCCGAGGGTGTCAAGGCGCTAGGTGCCGTCGTGGAGATTAAGCGAGCTATTGCCCAGAGTCACATGGTGCTGGACTAACCTGCCGCCGTGGATCAAACTGTGAACCCCTGTGTTCCGGAGTCAGCCACCCAGGCCGCCGCGCCACACCTCTTCCCTTATCCTGTCTGATACTACAACACTTAGTATCTCAAGCTCAATGACTTAAATTTAACTTGTTCACTTAACTGGAGCTACTGCTAGGACACCAAGACGTGGTTAGTATGTTCCTGCCATGAGAGGCACAGGAACTGTCTGACCCAAGCATTTTGTACCAGTTGAAATCTGTTCATAGCTTTTTTAGGGGAACCAAGAGGTAGCAGTCTTTACATGAATCAATTTTCAATGATAGAAAAGCATTTACGAATATGATCTTTGGTGGGAAACTGAAAAAGTACAGAATTCTTTTCGATACAATCAGAGAGAAGAAAACATGCACTTTTTACTCCACTGATCTGAGCAAAATATTGCCTTTTTGTAATGAAGTTTCCCTTCCATATTGTTTTCAAAGTGCATTAAGACTAAGGCTATCTTGTTGGGGTATTCCATTGGAAGAATATATTAATATAAATTTCATGCTAGAGAAATATTGACTACCACCATATCATGAATCTGTGCTATTTTTCCCTCCAGATTGATTTATCTTTAAGTGGGACTTCGTCGATTTTTCTTTTTTCACCTACAGTATTCTGAGGCTCCTTTACTTCTATGGGACAACAGAAGCGCAAGTGGCGTGTTCCTCTTTTCGACTAACAGAACGCATCAAAATTTGCATCATGACTCCCAGGGCACTGTATAACAGCACAATAATAGATAAATAAAACAATAATGATATATTGTTTTAAAAATAAATGAGAAAGGACAAGCCTTGAAAAAGCCCCATCATTACATGCCGTAGATGAAACACGTGTTGGCTTCTCAGAGTATCAAGTGATTATGAAACAGTCAGTGTAAAATATGGCCATAAAAGCATATTTTGAACATCTTAGGAGGAGGTAGGTCATTTAAAAAAAAAATTCTGTTTAGGCTGTAGGACTTTGAACAATTCATTTGAATACGGCATCTGATGAAATACTGAAATTGCTCTGCATACTAGACCTGCAGGTTTATTCCGGAAAGGCAGTATCTTCGCAAATCAAAATGATTATTGAACTGAAAATATTGACAACACTCCCACCATTTATCAACCTGGAACCTCTACTCACATAGAGGGTGTGCACCCTCAATATTGTCAGCCAAATATCGATGGCATGTAACATCGCGTACTAAATATTGAAAATAAAATATTGACGGATAAGTTAAGATTTTCTACACCAAACTCCACATACATGTTCCTTCATGATATACCGTCTTCAAGGTACGCAGATGTGGGGAGAGGAATAGTAAACTTCTGTACTTCCCTTTGTGCACTTACCTTTTGATATTTTGTCCCTTGATATTCTGTGCTCGATATTCTTATACCGCAATATTCTGGGGGTCGATATTCAGTAGCACAATCGCATTTATCTGTTCTATATGGTTGCTAGCTGTCCAAGATATTGATGTTCTTCTTTGGGATTCAAATTGTTCTACTAAGGATGCTAGGGATCAAATATAATGATTTAAGTGTTGGGTGAAAACCCTGATGAGTGCTGTCCCAGCATACCCAGTTCTAATAAAGAGCGGGTGCACAGGGGATGCAGCACTGGGGCAAAAAAATGCATGTACTGTCTATACTGTTACTGACAGGGATAGAACAGATGAGGCACAGCTCTTGGGTGTTCCAGGTGCTTTTTGCCCCACAATGCATTGCTCCAAGGAGAGGTAAGAACACTGAGCACAGTTCTTAAATACATGGGGCGAGTTGTGCTGCTGCCAGGACCGGACTGACTGTAGCGGGCATCGGGCATTTTCCCGGGAGGCTGGAAGGGTGGGGGTCGGATTTGCAGTAGTGGGGGCTGTGTTTTGTTACTGGAGGGCAGTTTTGCAGTGGTGCTGCAATATTGGCCCCAGTACCAAAAACAGCAGTGCTTCACACTTGCGCTGCCGATTCGCCCCCCCCCGCCCCCTCCACTGGCTGGTCCTACAAAATTGCCAGGGCTGCTTTGGGTTCTCAGTCTGGCAAAGGCTGCTGCAGGCTTTTCTCTCAGGTTCAGGGGAGCACACAGTTGTGTTGTGACCTACACAAGGTCTTCTGTATCCTAATTGGGGATGCTTGTTAGAAGAGGAGGGGGCTCAGGCAGATAGCAATTGACATTTTGGGGGAGGGGGGGGGTAAGGGAGAAGATTTATCACTGTGTACAGCCAGCGGGGGGCTGAACAGGCAAAACATTACCAAAACGACTCCCATCAGAAACTGGAACACTTTCTTCTCACAAGTACTCTTGCATGGTTAGTTGGTCGACCAAACGTACATCCTTGCTTCAGAAGTGATAGGCTGGGGCAGGTAAACTAGTAATACATAATGAAGTACACAGCATCCAATGAAAACCGGCAAGACAGGTACATTCCATAAAAACAATAATTTGTATCTGAAACACAAGAATAAATTAAACCAGGCCTATAGAAGCTGCTGCTATAGTAAAATGATTGTCCTTAGAAATAGTAAAAGTATGACAACCTAGGGGTACTGATAGAGATAAATAAATAAAATGTTGTAGGCATAGTGCCAGTTTCCGAATTAAGGGTCCAGCTACTAACCTGTTGTAAAACCTACATGCTGATTAGGAGCCGCCTTATGGTTTCCTGTGTAGTGATGAAGAAGTTTGAAGTCTGACCACAGACCAATGAGTAAAGCTCCCTGTAAAGTGAAATTAACACTTTGTTTCTACACTGCAAATACTTCTAGGCATACAGAAGTAACTATTTACAGTAACGAGAGTACTTGACAAGAGTCAGAAAGCTAAGAAGAACCTATCTGTATTTGGCCGTAAAACCAGCTGTTTCCACCTTTCTTATGGTCCAGTATTTCCATGAATCAACCTGTGTCTTACAGGGGAATTGTTAGAAGGAAAAAGTCCTCAATGCAAAGTCCAAACAACATATAAGTGGCAGTACACTGCCTTAACACAGGCTCGAAACAGTCAGTTTCTTGACCATGTATTTGTTTGGGATAAGAACATATCTCTGGGTTTTTTTCAAATACCATATGGGTTTCTATACAATTCTTTCCTTGTAAAAAGAAAGTACCATGAACTATTTTACCCGTCTTTGATGGGTTCTGTCCTTATGTACATGTTCTCTGTGTTCAATGCAATGTATTGTCACTTCTATGTGTACTAGAAAGGTTGCTCTTTTAATGTTAAGAATTACTGTTCTGTGAAAAAATATATATTTTTGATTTAAAAAAAACTCCTTTTGAAACTTTGGTAGTTTCATTTTTATTTCAAATTCTTGTGTGCTCCCCTCTCAGACTAAAATAATTGCTGTGCTTGAGTACACTTGTTTTGTGCTCACCAGTCTGGCTTAAATAGTTGTCTTTGCTTCCGGGTGTGTGTGTGCGTGTGTGTATATTAATCAGAGGAGAATATGGTGGGATCTGGGCATTGCATCTTCGGCTGGTTTGTGATCTAATGAGGAGAGAGAGAGTTAAAAATTGACATGCGTGGGATCTGGGCATTGCATCTTGGAATGGTTTGTGATCTAATGAGGAGAGTGAGAGTTAAAAATGGAGATGCGTGGGATCTGGGTATTGTATCTTGGGCTGGTTTGTGATCTAATGAGGAGAGTGAGAGTTAAAAATGGAGATGCGTGGGATCTGGGTATTGTATCTTGGGCTGGTTTGTGATCTAATGAGGAGAGTGAGAGTTAAAAATGGAGATGCGTGGGATCTGGGTATTGTATCTTGGGCTGGTTTGTAATCTAATGAGGAGAGTGAGAGTTAAAAATGAAGATGTGTGGGATCTGGGTATTGCATCTTGGGCTGGTTTGTGATCTAATGAGGAGAGTGTGAGTTAAAAAAGGAGATACGTGGAATCTGGGAATTGTATCTTCGGCTGGTTTGTGATCTAATGAGGAGAGTGTGAGTTAAAAAAGCAGATGCGTGGGATCTGTGTATTGTATCTTGGAATGGTTTGTGATCTAATGAGGAGAGTGTGAGTTAAAAAAGCAGATACGTGGAATCTGGGAATTGTATCTTCGGCTGGTTTGTGATCTAATGAGGAGAGTGTGAGTTAAAAAAGCAGATACGTGGAATCTGGGAATTGTATCTTCGGCTGGTTTGTGATCTAATGAGGAGAGTGGTAGTTAAAAAAGCAGATGCGTGGGATCTGTGTATTGTATCTTGGAATGGTTTGTGATCTAATGAGGAGAGTGAGAGTTAAAAATGGAGATGCGTGGGATCTGGGTATTGTATCTTGGGCTGGTTTGTGATCTAATGAGGAGAGTGTGAGTTAAAAAAAAGCGTGGGATCTGGGAATTGCATCTTGGGCTGGTTTGTGATCTAATGAGGAGAGTGTGAGTTAAAAAAAGAGATGCGTGGGATCTGGGTATTGCATCTTGGGCTGGTTTGTGTTCTAATGAGGAGAGTGTGAGTTAAAAAAGGAGATATGTGGAATCTGGGAATTGTTTCTTCGGCTGGTTTGTGATCTAATGAGGAGAGTGTGAGTTAAAAAAGCAGATGCGTGGGATCTGTGTATTGTATCTTGGAATGGTTTGTGATCTAATGAGGAGAATGAGAGTTAAAAATGGAGATGCGTGGGATCTGGGTATTGTATCTTGGGCTGGTTTGTGATCTAATGAGGAGAGTGTGAGTTAAAAAAAGGAGATGCGTGGGATCTGGGAATTGCATCTTGGGCTGGTTTGTGATCTAATGAGGAGAGTGTGAGTTAAAAAAGGAGATGCGTGGGATCTGGGTATTGCATCTTGGGCTGGTTTGTGTTCTAATGAGGAGAGTGTGAGTTAAAAAAGGAGATACGTGGAATCTGGGAATTGTATCTTCGGCTGGTTTGTGATCGAATGAGGAGAGTGTGAGTTAAAAAAGCAGATGCGTGGGATCTGTGTATTGTATCTTGGAATGGTTTGTGATCTTATGAGGAGAGTGAGAGTTAAAAATGGAGATGCATGGGTTCTGGATATTGTATCTTGGAATGGTTTGTGATCTAATGAGGAGAGTGAGAGTTAAAAATGGAGATGCGTGGGATCTGGGTATTGTATCTTGGGCTGGTTTGTGATCTAATGAGGAGAGTGAGAGTTAAAAATGGAGATGCGTGGGATCTAGGTATTGTATCTTGGGCTGGTTTGTGATCTAATGAGGAGAGTGAGAGTTAAAAATGGAGATGCGTGGGATCTGGGTATTGTATCTTGGGCTGGTTTGTGATCTAATGAGGAGAGTGTGAGTTAAAAAAGGAGATGCGTGGGATCTGGGAATTGCACTCTTGGGCTGGTTTGTGATCTAATGAGGAGAGTGTGAGTTAAAAAAGGAGATGCGTGGGATCTGGGAATTGCATCTTGGGCTGGTTTTTGATCTAATGAGGAGAGTGTGAGTTAAAAAAGGAGAAGCGTGGGATCTGGGTATTGCATCTGGGGCTGGTTTGTGATCTAATGAGGAGAGTGTGAGTTAAAAAAGGAGATGCATGGGATCTGGGTATTGCATCTTGGGTTGGTTTGTGATACAATGAGTGTGAGTGCGTATCTTTAATTAAGAGGAGATGCGTGGGATATGGGTGATGTAGTTCTATTCTTCTTCTGTGTATGACCTCCATTAAACAACTATTCAGATGCTTACATTAGATTTCCACAAATCCCAGGGTGCACATTAGGTTGCATTTTCACCAGTATTCATTCCACAATTATTGGATAGAATGACATAATGGCATTCACTTGAATCTCTAGGAGGGCCGGAGGGCGCTAGTTGCATGAGAATATAAGGATGTGGCCAGTGAAAGCAGCCTGTATTGTAATACAGCAAAACACACAAGATGATGGACGGAATGTTGCACATTGGCAAAACATTCACCCCCAGTCACAGATCTGGGTTTAATCCATCGTTATTTTGCTCACCACGCCAACCCAGTTCAGACATGGTCATAAGCAAATCAGTCTTGACCCTGTGCCTCCTGGGAACAGTCCAGTCTGAACTGCCAAGTGGATCCCGTGCTCACTACGCCACTGGAGTCAAGCTATCCTGGCTGAAGAGGGGTGAAACCCCGAAACCGGTCCTAGGATGCTTGATTCCGGTCCAGGGAAGACATGGCTTGGCAGTTCGGGCTGGACTGTTCCCATGAGGCACAGGATCAAGACTGATTTGCATATGGCCATGTCTGAGCTAGGGTGGCGTGGTGAGCAAAATAACGATGGATTAAACCCAGATCTGTGACTGGGGGTGAATGTTTTGCCAATGTGCAACATTCCGTCCATCATCTTGTGTGTTTTGCTGTTCGCCCTATGTGGGAAGGGTATGCCCAGACGTGGGTCCCATGCTCACTACGCCACTGGAGTCAAGCTATCCTGGCTGAAGAGGGGTGAAACCCCGAAACTGGTCCTAGGATGCTTGATTCCGGTCCAGGGAAGACATGGCTTGGCAGTTCGGGCTGGACTGTTCCCATGAGGCACAGGGTCAAGACTGATTTGCATATGGCCATGTCTGAAGTGGGGTGGCATGGTGAGCAAAATAACGATGGATTAAACCCAGATCTGTGACTGGGGGTGAATGTTTTGCCAATGTGCAACTTTCCGTCCATCATCTTGCGTGTTTTGCTGTATTGTAATTAGGGCTCCCGGTTTTCCGTTTTTACTGATTTCTACATATAAACACAGACGGAAAACTATATTTCCTTTGTCTGTATTTATATTTAGAAACGGCAAAATACTAGCAAATTTTGCCGAGCTTCAGTGCAGAGTTTCCTTGCCATGCCCTGTTTAACCCTCTCCAGTAAACTCTCTCCCGCGTCACTTTTGTCCCACTTGTCCGACTCACTACACATGCGCGAGTCACCTCACTCATCCTGTTCAAACCACTTATCCTCCCCACTGCAATGGTGTAACATTAGCCCCCAGAAGCTGAGCACGAGCAGAGAGCAGCGAGAGGTGAACCCAGGCTGATGGAACAACCCTGGGGTAAGCGGGGCGCAAAGGGTTAACAGGCTCCAAGTGGCAGAAAGAGGCAGAGGGAAACTTCCCAGGAGCGGTACAAAAGGGGGTGGTGATGGACGGAGCATCAGAACCAATCAAACACTCACACCCAGTCAACAGATCTGGGTTTGATCCATCACCGTTCTTTAGCCCACTCTGCCACCCCAGTCCAGACATGGCCATATGCAAATCAGTCTGACCCTGTGCCTCATGGGAACAGTCCAGCCCGAACTGCCAAGCCATGCCTTCCCTGGACCGGAAACAAGCTTCCTAGGACCGGTTTCTGGCATTTCAGCCGTCTTCAGCCAGGTTTGCTTGAATCCAGTGGCAAAGTGAGCAAGGGACTCACGTCTGAGCATACCCTGCCAACTTATGGCTAACAAAGCGGTACAAAAGGGGGTGGTGATGGACGGAGCATCAGAACCAATCAAAAACTCACACCCAGTCAACAGATCTGGGTTTGATCCATCACCGTTCTTTAGCCCACTCTGCCACCCCAGTTCAGACATGGCCATATGCAAATCAGTCTGACCCTGTGCCTCATGGGAACAGTCCAGCCCGAACTGCCAAGCCATGCCTTCCCTGGACCGGAAACAAGCTTCCTAGGACCGGTTTCTGGCATTTCAGCCGTCTTCAGCCAGGTTTGCTTGAATCCAGTGGCAAAGTGAGCAAGGGACTCACGTCTGAGCATACCCTGCCAACTTAAGGCTAACAAAGCGGTACAAAAGGGGGTGGTGATGGACGGAGCATCAGAACCAATCAAACACTCACACCCAGTCAACAGATCTGGGTTTGATCCATCACCGTTCTTTAGCCCACTCTGCCACCCCAGTTCAGACATGGCCATATGCAAATCAGTCTGACCCTGTGCCTCATGGGAACAGTCCAGCCCGAACTGCCAAGCCATGCCTTCCCTGGACCGGAAACAAGCTTCCTAGGACCGTTTTCTGGCATTTCAGCCGTCTTCAGCCAGGTTTGCTTGAATCCAGTGGCAAAGTGAGCAAGGGACTCACGTCTGAGCATACCCTGCCAACTTATGGCTAACAAAGCGGTACAAAAGGGGGTGGTGATGGACGGAGCATCAGAACTAATCAAACACTCACACCCAGTCAACAGATCTGGGTTTGATCCATCACCGTTCTTTAGCCCACTCTGCCACCCCAGTTCAGACATGGCCATATGCAAATCAGTCTGACCCTGTGCCTCATGGGAACAGTCCAGCCCGAACTGCCAAGCCATGCCTTCCCTGGACCGGAAACAAGCTTCCTAGGACCGGTTTCTAGCAT
The DNA here is from genome assembly GCF_964204655.1 of Triturus cristatus. Lineage (NCBI taxonomy): Eukaryota > Metazoa > Chordata > Amphibia > Caudata > Salamandridae > Triturus > Triturus cristatus. The sequence continues at coordinate 858,162,579 of NC_140594.1, forward strand.
TTCAGCCGTCTTCAGCCAGGTTTGCTTGAATCCAGTGGCAAAGTGAGCAAGGGACTCACGTCTGAGCATACCCTGCCAACTTATGGCTAACAAAGCGGTACAAAAGGGGGTGGTGATGGACGGAGCATCAGAACCAATCAAATACTCACACCCAGTCAACAGATCTGGGTTTGATCCATCACCGTTCTTTAGCCCACTCTGCCACCCCAGTTCAGACATGGCCATATGTAAATCAGTCTGACCCTGTGCCTCATGGGAACAGTCCAGCCCGAACTGCCAAGCCATGCCTTCCCTGGACCGGAAACAAGCTTCCTAGGACCGGTTTCTGGCATGTCAGCCGTCTTCAGCCAGGTTTGCTTGAATCCAGTGGCAAAGTGAGCAAGGGACTCACGTCTGAGCATACCCTGCCAACTTATGGCTAACAAAGCGGTACAAAAGGGGGTGGTGATGGACGGAGCATCAGAACCAATCAAACACTCACACCCAGTCAACAGATCTGGGTTTGATCCATCACCGTTCTTTAGCCCACTCTGCCACCCCAGTTCAGACATGGCCATATGCAAATCAGTCTGACCCTGTGCCTCATGGGAACAGTCAGGCCCGAACTGCCAAGCCATGCCTTCCCTGGACCGGAATCAAGCTTCCTAGGACCGGTTTCTGGCATTTCAGCCGTCTTCAGCCAGGTTTGCTTGAATCCAGTGGCAAAGTGAGCAAGGGACTCACGTCTGAGCATACCCTGCCAACTTATGGCTAACAAAGCGGTACAAAAGGGGGTGGTGATGGACGGGGCATCAGAACCAATCAAACACTCACACCCAGTCAACAGATCTGGGTTTGATCCATCACCGTTCTTTAGCCCACTCTGCCACCCCAGTTCAGACATGGCCATATGCAAATCAGTCTGACCCTGTGACTCATGGGAACAGTCCAGCCCGAACTGCCAAGCCATGCCTTCCCTGGACCGGAAACAAGCTTCCTAGGAACGGTTTCTGGCATTTCAGCCGTCTTCAGCCAGGTTTGCTTGAATCCAGTGGCAAAGTGAGCAAGGGACTCACGTCTGAGCATACCCTGCCAACTTATGGCTAACAAAGCGGTACAAAAGGGGGTGGTGATGGACGGAGCATCAGAACCAATCAAACACTCACACCCAGTCAACAGATCTGGGTTTGATCCATCACCGTTCTTTAGCCCACTCTGCCACCCCAGTTCAGACATGGCCATATGCAAATCAGTCTGACCCTGTGCCTCATGGGAACAGTCCAGCCCGAACTGCCAAGCCATGCCTTCCCTGGACCGGAAACAAGCTTCCTAGGACCGGAGGCTGTCCGACATGATCCACGACAGACTGTCCCACAGTCCCCACGTGCAGATAGCTTATCCGTGCTTGTCTGCTCGGTGCCTGCCCTGGGGTGTACAGAATGCCCCAACTGCTCGATCGCTTTTATCCAGTTACTCCAATTATACATTTCATGTGAAGCTCTCAGAAGCATTCAGTATTAGCAGGCGCTATAAAAAAAGATTGATCAACAATGGAGGTTTACCACTGTACACTCCACTGGGAAGTTGGGGAGAAATGATGGATAATGTTGAATTGTCTGTTTCTCATTGAGATTCATATACGTTGTTGCATTGTTGTTATTACTTCCTGTTAAACTTTGTTGAATTCTTCTATCAATGCTATGTCTTGTAAAGCGCTCTGATACCCTCGGGTCTAGCCAGCGCTATATAAAACTCCCAATTAAGCCCACGCCTGACACCCCCCCCCCCCCACCCCCAGCCTCGTTAACAAGTGAATGGTCTTTTAAAGACCTGTGAAGTACTCGGGTGCGGCTGGCAGCTCAAAAACTGTCTGTGTGTGTGTGCCTGTCAGCATCGCCACTTCCCCCCTCTCTGCCCAGGATCTTCTGTGCCCGCCCAAGTTCATCATCAAATGATTAAATATTAGGTGGACATGAAACCTGCATTTATACATCGTCCTTTCTGTCGGTGTATCTCCCTGTTCCTCTCTACGTGCCTGAGTGTGCACTGTCTGATTGTTTTTGCATAGGGTGAGACTGAGTTCAATCCTGTTAGTTCTTTGTCTGTGTGTGTCAGCCTCTGCATGTTGGGTTGTGGGTATAGGTACCTGGCTCTCCCTCATACAAGTGTAGGGTGCCAGAGCACTTTGCATCAAACACACACATTACATAGAGACTATCAATCACACATATGTAAATCAGTGTATAGGAAATGTTACATGTCATGCATACTGGTAGGCAGTATAGTTTAAGAGTGCTTGGTCTGGAGAAGCACAAACTCAGAGTCGAAAAAGAAACAGCATAGTTGGGAATTTTTTTCCAATAATAATAATCGAATTCTAGCCAAATCAACCCTTTATGCAACATTAATCAATGTTCTAATGTATACTTTGCAGTGGGTATGCAGTCCTATGATGAAAGTTAATAGCTCACTGTTGAATATTAGGACTTTAAGTTATAAATTGCAAGTAACAAAAGGATGTCTTTTTTAAAAGCAGTAACCTGCTGATCTGTTTACATTATATGCACTCTGTAATCTACTTGGTACACGTTCTTTGCAGCAGGCATGTTAACCCTCTGCACTAACTTAACATAAGTTAAAACCTCAACTATACAAAACACTGATCTCTCTCCAGGAAGATAATTAATCACACGAGTTTTCTTGACATTTTTGTGAGGCCTGGTAATTACCAGAAGAAAGAAACGCTGCAGCAGGTGCTTGAAAAACATACTAAACTTGCAAACACGGTGCCCCCAGGAAGGCAGCACCCGGTGCGGTGGCACCAGTCGCACCGCCCTAGAGCTGGCCCTGTGTGCATTGTCAATTTAAATAAATGTGGAAAAATACTAGCTGTAGCGTTGGCTTTAGCTTGTGGCAAAAATAAATGTGGATAAATACAGAAAAAATGGCCAAAAAATAAATATGGATAAATACAGACGGAAATGGCAAAAAAATAAATACCATAAAACCGGGAGCCCTAATTGTAATACAACCATGTGTCCATCTATATGTAGAAATATTGGAATTCTGCTTGTAGTCAAATGACCTTGGAAAGTGCAGCCTTCAGTCCACAATTTGTTGTTTTTTAGTTCTGCTTGTTCCACGAAATTTCCCAAATGATGCGGTTATGCCACTTCATGTAAAAACTTACATGTGAATGCACAGTTTTTGATAAAATGACCGCAAATGCATGGAAAGAGAACACGAGATGCTGTTTGTGTTGCTTTTGCTTTTCTGTCACATTTTTTTAGCAAGAACTGCGTCTTTGAGTTAAACCTTGATGCAAGGGTTCATTTCTCACTAAAATTTAGTGCGAGTGATGGATTTGCATCTCACATAATTACCCACAAATTTGCTTAAATTACACAAAAAAATGTACACGAATTTCCCACACCACAAATAACTGGAAGTGCAAGCATATGTCATGCAGCGCTGCACAACACAAAGCAGAAGGCTTGATGCAAGTGTACGCTGCTGGCAAGAGTGTCTGCTCTTGATTACAGATGAAAGAAGCGATGGGATCTCTTAGGGTGAGGAGAGATTTATGGGTGAGAGGCAGAGAATATGGGCGATGGTTTACACTCAGAAAGAAGTACGGGTCTCTCCTATACCTCTACGCAGAGTAGCAAACCTACCACTTTGAAGTTTGCCTTGACTTCATTCTCACTCACCAGGATACATCTGTCCTTGTTGCACCCTCATGCTGTGGCGGAAGTTTCTTTCTCATTGTTTATTAACATCAGCTGGTACCAATACAAAACTACACCTCACTCTTCCCATTACAACTAAGGGGTCAATGACGATGCTGTCCAGAAAGGCTCCGAACGGTATTCAATTCGGTCGAAGCTAATTCGGAAGCCTTGTTTCCGACTGACTCGCACACATTTCCGGACGACCGATCATGATGTCCTGAAAGCGTTCCAACTGTCTGACTCGGTTCCAAACGGCATTCGGAGTAACGGTGTCATTCAGATCTGACTCGTACAGGTCTACCGGCCACTTTTCCAGACGAGCGATTAGGATGTTGGATTCAGACAGCCTTTCCGAGTCGGTTGTTCCAACACAGATCGGCTGCCAGAATCTGACTTTTGGGGCCCATAACAGGCCCCCCTTCACTCGGGGTCCTCCGAATTGGGCCTGTGGGGGTACCCATGGGACCCCCTTTCCTTGCATGCATGGTGTGGTTGGACCATGGGGTGCCTGCTACAGGGTGCAAGGATTTCCCCAACATCCCCTTTTTTTCAATGGGAGCCTGTGTTCTCGTTCGGAACACAGGCACCCATTGATGTCAACGGGAGTCCGACTGAACGGTGTTCGGACACACCGTAATCGGTCGGTTGGACTTCTGGAACCCGAAAGGATCAGACTCCCACCCAAAGGATCAGACTCCCACCCTTCCTCCACGACCCCATGAAAATCACCTGCGGAGTCCCACAGGGTTCATCACTGAGTCCCACCCTCTTCAACATCTACATGGCCCCCCTCGCAGCCATCGTCCGACAACACAGCCTCAACATCGTATCCTACGCCGACAATCCCCAGCTCATCCTCCCCCTCACCAAAGACTCCACCACTGCCAAACTCAACTTCCAGAAAGGAATTCAAGACGTCGCATTCTGGATGATCAACAAGTGCCTGAAGCTCAACACAAAGAAGACAGAACTCCTCATCCTCTGTACCACCCTTTCTGCATGGGACAGCACCTGGTGGCTGACTGCCCTCGGAAGCCCACCTACCCCCTCAGACCACACCAAGAACCTCAGCATTGTACTCGACTCATCACTCACCATGAACCGACAGGTCAACATCACCTCCAGCTGCTTCAACACCCTCCGCAAGACCTTCAAGTGGATCCACCCCCGAGTCAAGGAAGACAGTCACGCACGCACTCATCACCAGAAGACTGGACTATGGAAACGCATTCTACGCCGGCATCAACAAGTCCCTACTCCGCAAACTCCAGACAATACAGAACACCGCCGCCAGACTCGTCCTCTGCATCCCCCGACACATATCAGCCAACACCTCCGAAGTCTCCACTGGCTTCCCGTGGAGAAAAGAGTCACTTTCAAAATCCTCACTCACGCCTATAAAGGCCTACACAACAACGGACCCAAATATCTCAACGACAGAATCAACTTCCACGTACCCAAAAGAAACCTCCAATCTTCCAACCTCGCACTGGCCGAAACCCCACGCATCCACAGAGCTAGAGCAGGCGGAAGATCCTTCTCTCACATTGCAGCCAAGACCTGGAATGAGCTACCGGCAGACATTAGATACGCCCCCTCCCTGAACACCTTCAGGAAGACCCTCAAGACCTGGCTCTTCCGCTAAACAGATCTACGGACCCCTCCCCCCCAGCGCCTTGAAACCCTCACGGGTGAGTAGCACGCTTACAATTCCCTGAGTGATTGATTGATTGAGTTGTTCGGAAAGCATTCCCAAACCAATTCGGTTGGAATGCTTTCCGGACTACATCATAATCGGGCCCCAAGTATTTGGCGTCTCTGGACTTGGTGGACTGTCTACATTTCATTTTTTTTTTTAGACAGACAAGTAGTCGCATATTTCTTATAACAACTCCTGATGATGACACTCTGCAGCATAGTGCACTGTTACAGCAGGTAGTAAAAAGGGGCAATGCCATGTTACAGTTCAGTTAACACATGAATTATGCTGCATCGGCACTCATCAGGGAGAGTATAATGCACAGTCCAAGCACATCACTTTGTTTATCATTATCCCGTAACAGCATCACATCCTGAGCAACATGTCCTGTGCATGCGTTAGTGATAGTGCAGTGCACTTATACCCATTCTGCACAAGCATTGTTGCTTTCTACATCTAAAAACATGCTGGCAGATAGAGATTTGGATGTGGTCCATGACAGGGTCATCAGATGGGTGTAAATCTCTGATGCCTCTTAATAAAGGGCAAAATGAGGGGTGCGTGTTAGCTCCCCAAGTTGTGGTCCATCTATAAAGCCAATCTCCCTTCCCACATGCCGAAGGTATATGCTTTCCCTCCTTCTTTGGGTGGTGGACTCCATACTCTTGTGTATGTTGACCACACTGTCTTTGTGGACCTGACTCCTGTCTCTCTCCAGACACAATTGGCCGCTCTGAATTCCTATACAGAGGAAAATAAGTTGTGTATTAACCTTAAAAAGACTAAAACCATGGTCTTAGGCCAAAAAAATATTTAAAATGGAGTCCTTACACTGAATGGTACCAAAATATAAAACGTTGCTTAGTAAGTATGTCTTGCAGTGCTGCTTCCTTCCAGTTTGTACTGCCGACCTCAAGTTTGCCAATACGTACCTAAGACAACTGCCGTAGCTTGCTACAGAACTTTAACGCCAGAGCAAAAAATTAAGCCTTATTGAGAGATCACACAACAAAATACTTTATATTTCATTGCACGGTCATCAATGTCAACAATATGGTGGCTTGACTGTCCATGTAAAGGATGAGAGTAACCCATAACAGACATATTTCTCTGTTAGAAAATATAACTGAATGTTTCTTTCATCTTCTCTACCTCCATCCTCAATTGATGTATCTCCCCCTGAGTTGCCACTCTGGCTCCCAGAGTAGCAATGAGTGAGCCGACTAGTGATGTAGCGACGAACGATTGGTGACCTTAGGCTAAAGCGGACACCCTCACCTATCTTTCTCTTTATGAAGAAACCACCAGCACCTCTACTAGGATGGGAGACCATCTCCTCTTCTAACCAAGGACCATTTGTATGTGTCGTACCTCTCTCGAAGCCCCGGTGTGATGCTCAGGCGATCCAGATTTATAAACGAAAAATCCAGTAGTATTTCCACATAGGGAGCCAGCAGGAGAGATGTTGGACTCCATCTGATGTAAATGTGGTGTTCCCATCCTCAGACACACCTCCTTTCACTTTTTGTATGCCTCTCTGTCCATTGCTTCGGGAGATGCCCACATCTATCAAGAGCCTGCTCACACCCACCCTCATCCAATTCTTGGAGCTCCCAGACCATTATTTCAGCCCCAGAGAAGTACAGGTCCCGTATCCAACCTCTGTGACTTGTTCAGTCTGCGTAGCTTCTACATCAGGGCTCTCATTTGTGGTGGTTGGTTGGATTAATTTACTTTTTGAGATAGATATAACTGAAGTTGTTCCTACAGCAGTTAATGAATGAATGAATGATAGATTTATAAAGCGCACAGCTACTCTGAGGAGTGTCCCGGCGCTAGCAGGAGAGCCCAGGTGCACAGGCCCATACCAGAAGAACTACTACTACCCAGAGAGAAACAAAGTTTTAAGATTTTTATGGAAGATGGGCTCAAAAGCAGTAGTCGCAGCTCACAGGGGAGCTCATTCCAGGCCTTGGCAGCCAAAAAAGAAAAGGCCTTACCGCCCCTTCGAACCTGCTTAAACAGTGGAATAACTAGAAGAGAAGCAGAAGTGGAGCTTCTGGACTATGCATCATACTCTCCCTGGGGCATGCTGATACTGCATAACTAACGTGTTAACTGAGCTGTAAAATGGCATTGCTCCTTTTTACTGTCTGCTGGAACAGTAGGGCACATTTATGAGCACTATGCTGCTGAGTGGCATCATCAAGAGTTGTTTCCAAGAAACGTGTGACTACCTGCTGTGTAAAAAAAAATTAAAATGTCAAAGTCCGCCAATTCCAGAAACTCTGAACACTTAGGGCCTAATTACGAATCTGGTGGTCCTCGGACCGCCAGACTCGTGGTGCTGGGGCGGCAGTGCGGTCTTATGACTGCCACATTATGACCCTAGTGGTCGTGGTGCCCTGGGACTGCGCAACCGCCAGGGAACCGCCGAATCTATCGGCCAAATATAAAGGGCTAGAGAACACTGCACTATAGACCATCGCTAATGCTTTGAAGAGGATGCGTTTCTTAACAGGCAACCAATGCAAAACCTTGAGACCGTAATCGGACCTGGAATCCAGTATTTCATCCTTTTCCTAGTTGTAGTGCTATGAAAGACAGAAACAAACCCTTCATGCTGTCCTCAAGGGCTCAGATAGAGAGGAGGCCAGGGTCATCTAAATAGGTTATCTCTGCACTAGTAACCTGGGGTGAAGCGATGCTTAATGCAGGCTATGGCGATAACCTCTGCCTGACACAACCTGCCAAATCTGATTTCTGCCATGACTCCATGATGTGTAGCAGTGTGGGCAAAGGGGATTAGCAGGGCAACATGCTTGAGGTCTTCTTGCAAGGCGAGGGGGTTGTCCACAAAGATCTAGCCCCATATCTACTGTCCACCTACTGCTTTGCCCCTGTTCTTTAAGGTTTGGTCTCGCCACATCAGCTGTGGCGATGAAAAAAACACTACTTAATTTGAGCTGGTGGTTGCAGGTGGGGCCCACCAACACTCATTTTTGGAGACTGACACTTATTTTTCCTCATGAGACTTTGACCAAGAGCAAGATATGGAGGACATATAAGGCGCAAAAGAGAGATTGAAAAACTGCGACAAACATAGAAAGCAGGAACCTGTAAGAGTCCTGTAAAGGGGCAGGAGGTGTCTGGTAGAGGATTAAAGAGACATGAGGTGAAATCAACTCTGCCAACCTTGATATTCGGCACACTGACATTCGATAGTGCCTACCTTGGCCTCTAAGCCAACTTTGGGCTCGGCTCCTATTCTTTTACAAATTAAGTGCTGGAAAACCTTCTATAATAGCCATTTAACACATTAGGCAAGATGAAGGCCAACCCCACAAACATACTAGTTTTTCCCATTTCATCCTCCATCCTTGGGAAGAGGCGCCTCCTACCATCAACACACAATGATTGCAAAGCGCTAATGGCGACCCTAGTTCTGCTGCTACTTTTAGATCATCTGAGCTTAAAGAAATGCTTTCTAATGAGCCAATATTAGATTATTTTCAGGGTGGGATAAAGGATGAACAAGTTAAACCAGTGCAGGTCATTTCAAAGGTGAACTCCTGGAGCAGTAAGACAGCGACCAAACAAACAATAAGCATTGATACCACCACATGGTCTGGAATTCACTCTTAGGGAAAGTGCTTAACTCGTAGAAGAATGAGTACTGGTGCCCAGGACTTTGTTCAAAGGCCCACAGCTGGTGAAAATTGAATGTCAGTGCACCGAATGCAAAGGCTGAGTAGCCCTAAATTGGTGTCATTCCTCTTGAATCCACAACCACACACCCCCTCTTCCCTTTCTCACTCTTGCTGTTTCCTACTTCCACCTTTTTGTGGTTTGTTTTCCAGTGTTTGATTTGCAAAAACATAAGTGCCAGGGTGGAGAGCACTGGAAAGTACTGTCTCAAATTAAGCACTGGTCTTCCATCTTTCTGTCTTTCCATTTTGTGTGTTTTCCCCTCTCTTCCTCTCGTGTTTTTCCGATGCAAAAAATAAGTGCTGGTCTCAAAAACGTGTGGTGGTGGCGGCCCCTGCTGGCTCAAATTCAGCACTGTTTGGGGATGAGGGGGGCCTGGCTCAGGAAGAGGGCTTACGCATCCTTGTGCATCTTCGACGAGCACCACCATAAAGGATGTCGCTGAGAAGTAACAATGGGGTGGGGAGACAAGTGTAGGTGTCTTTGATCATAAATTACCAGGATTTTGCTGTGGGAATGGGACAATTTATTTTACTGCACAGGATTTCTTCGAGGACTGTTACTTTCTGGATATTGTGACACTGTAGAGGCCACAGCGCATGATAGCTTTTCAAGAATACTATGTGTCACACAGAGAATACGTATTCTACCTAGGAACATATTCATTGTGCGCAAATCTAGGTCTGATCGAAGGTCCATGAAAACGTCCAGTCCACGGTTACTTACACTCTGTTAGAGGATGCTGGTCTATTATGTCTCGCCTGACCCAGCACATGCGCTGGTCTGGCGAGACTTTTTGAAAGGGCTCCAAAAAGTGCTACCAGGCCAGCCTAGAGCTACAGTGCATGTGGGCGGGCGCGCGCGCCGCGTTTGCCCACGATTACTTTCACTTTCGCGGCCGCACAGCCGCTTTGATGTTTGATCGCGATCACTTTCGCGGCCGCATGGCCGCTTAGCATAGCCAATAGGTCTCGCTTTTGGGACATTATAAGTATTTAGTTATGCAACTGTTGCATTGCTAAACACGTATAAGGTCCCAAAGGCGAGACCTATTGGCTATGCCATTGCTTGTTCAATATGCAGGCACTCTGGAACGGGTCTGGCCATATGCTAGGTATTGTCAGCACCAGCAACCTTTCTGGCAGCTGTATGTCAATCCAAATAACTGACTAATATCCACCACTCAAATTACTTTCATATTTCACTATACTAATTCACCGCTAATCCTTTATGGGTTCCGTAGTAGTGTGCTACTCGCCAAATAACCGACTAGCCCGTCCGCCACTCAAATTACTTTCATATTTCACTATTCCAATTCAACACCAAGCATTGGCATAGCCAATAGGTCTCGCCTTTGGGACTTTATAAGTGTTTAGCCATGCAATAGTTGCATAACTAAATACTTATAAGGTCCCAAAAGCGAGACCTAATGGATATGCCAAGCGGCCGTGAGGCCGCAAAAGTGATCGCGATCACGATCAAACATCAAAGCGGCCGTGCGGCCACGAAAGTGAAAGTAATCGCAGTCAGGCGCGCGCCCCCGCGCACATGCACTGTAGCTCCAGGCTGGCCTGGTAGCACTTTTTAGAGCCCTCTCAATAAGTCTCGCCAGACCAGCGCATGCGCTGGGTCAGGCGAGACCTAATAATCCTTTATGGGCTCTGGAGTAGCGTGCTACTTGGCAAAAAAGCGCTTTGACGCCTCATCAGGGGTAGTAAACGCTATAAAAATGCAATTACAATACAATACAATATGTGCAACTAGATTGACAACAGCAGGGACCATGGTTGTCATCATTGCAAGAGCTTCAAGAAAGGCAGGGCAAAAACTACCACAACAGAAGCCACAGGAGTTTCCAACGCATCTCAGCCTCGTTCCAGTCCATCTTTATGTTTAAGCATGTGCCATGGAAGAGAGGGGCCAATCCTATGGAAATCAGTGTAAATCAGCTGCTGACTTTGGAGCTGGGGAACCGGGTTTGAGTCTCTGCGTCGGCTCAGCATCCTGTGATTCTGGGCAAATCACTTAATCTCCCCGTGCCTACCAAAAAATGAATGTGTCCTTGTGTAATGTAACTGCTGCTCATGTAGAGTGATGCAATACCTTCGGGTCGAGTTCACGCTATATAAAACTGCAAAAAGATAAAAAATACTAAGCAGGGTCACCAGTGGCCTAGAACACAACAAACCCAGTCCAATTTCAGCCTGCTGGGCCTCACCACTGAGCTAAAGTCTGACGTCTATGACTGACCAAGCATGAAATCCATGTCTTCCACCACACTCGCAACCCTTTGCCCTTATACAAGCTCTCTGGAAAAAACAGGCACTGGCAAAGCCAATACTTCTGGCTTTTATATGCTAATACATGTTGACACAGAAAAGTATGCAGGCGGACAGGCTATTTCTGTGTCCTGGTTTTATTCCCAAATCTTGCAATACCATCCAACAGGTTATACAGTGGAATATTGCAAACAGACTTAGTATTTGGGTTTTAGTTCTGGCATCAGCCGAGACCTTTTTATTTTAGTAAAATTATGTATACATTATGCATATTTACAGGGGTTTTCAGCCAGCCCCCTTCACCCATTGGTCTGTTGTTGTCAGTCACATTTTTCTCCACCCACTAGGACATACATCACGGGGCAATAGGTCAGCCCGCTTTATCCATTGGGTAACTTAACTGCGAGGAACAGCATTTTTCATTCATTAGGAGTATATGCACTCAAAGTAGTCCCCTTTAGTGCTAAGGACTTTTATGCCCGTGTATGCTTTTTGAGGCCCACCCTGCGAAAAAAAGGTTTTTCTTTTTGCAGCTTATTTTTTATGTATTGCTGAGAGTTCAGGAGCTTCCCTGACAATAATGTTTTTCAGAAACAATGACAAAACTAAAACAGCATTGACACAGAGAAAACGGTGCCCGCCAACGCCAGACCTATTGGTTTTGCCAATGCATGTTATGTATTAAAGCACAACTACGAAGTGTATCTGTGTAGTCAGTCCTTCTCGAAAGGACCAATGCAGTCCCTGCTCGTATGTGGCATGGCTAGGACATGGTTGTAAGGTGAGAGAAGCCTGTCTTTATTTCATGTGAAATCTGTTGATCAGAGCAAGCCCTGGTCAGGGCATAGGACAAGCATTCTTGACTCTGAAATTAGGGTTAGACCGTGTCCCAGTGCAGTGTGACGCATGCACTTGTCACCTTCTTCAGGCAGTGATTAAATCTGGAGGGGCCCTTGGTAGCTAAGATTTCAATTGGCAGGGTAATCTGCTGATCACAGACATACTTAACAGTAACAACCTATGTATCTGACAGTTTTGGTGAGTGCTCCTGGTAGATGTCAAATGATATTCGCGATACTGCAGATTCCTGTGATGTGCCACACTGTATTTTATTTGATCTAGTACCAGAATTTCAGAATTGAGAGTTATGGGTTATCCCTTCTTTCCATAACATTCCTCTTTATTTTATATTATTTTTTTACTAAATTATTGTAATGCATGTACCTTCTGTTTCTACTGTGCAGGCTTGGGCTGTGACAGAAAATAGGCCCGGGCACCAAATTAAAAGTGACCCCTATTAGAATTCAGATAGCAAAAAGTGTGGCCCACATTTGCAAATTGCGGCAGTTTTAAACTATTATAGACTACCTGTATAGGTGTCTTGCAAGGTATGTAAGACTGCATGCATATGTAGAAACTGGTCCACCAGACCACAAAACAGGCCCACAAACAGCCAAAAAAACAGTCAACAAACTGATCTGACAGACCAGCCCTTTGGGTACTGCCGCATTGCCCTGTGGGCCAGTCTAACCTTGCTGCTGTGTGCAGTATGTACTATTCATCACGGTTATATATGCAGCATGCTTGTAAAGCGAGTGCTTGCCTGTTCTGTTCCTTTTGCAGCTTTTAAGTGGTTCCCCGTTGTTTGTGAAACCTACCATCACATTTCCGAAGTTTGCAATTAAAATTAAAATTACCTGTGGTTGCTCCTCATATTTCATTAGCTGACCATGGTTAAAAAAAAATTCTTTCATACTCACTGTGGCCTCCCAGTGGTTAATTTGTAAAACAATAAGTGCCAGGGCCCTTGTCAGGAGGACACGGCAGCTTGCACCGTCCATTGCCCCTGACACCGCTGCCAATTACAGCCCCAACACAAACAACTACTAACCATCACACTCCTACAAGTGTGACAATTCATACTATTCAGGGACCCCAAAGCTATAAGAATGGCTTGAGTGGCAGGTATTAGTGACTGTTAATGTATATTAAATTAATAAAAAGCTGTTGCTGTGCTCATAGCCAAATTTGGCAGGCAGCGCCACCATGTGGCAGACTATCACAAGCTTCGGGGCTAAGAATTAAGTGCTGGTGCCGAGCGCCGGAAACCACTTGCTCAGATTAAGCACTGCGGCCTCCCATTATCTTTTTGGTTTGTTTATTTCCTTCTCTTTCTGTGGCACTCGGTCCAGTCACGTGTATTAGCGATTTTTGGCAATTTTTAGGTCTCGCCTGACCCAGCGCATGCGCTGGTCTGGCGAGACATTTTGTGAGGGCTCCAAAAACTGCTACCAGGCCAGCCTAAAGCTACAGTGCATGTGCGCGGGCACGCGCGCCGCGCTTGACTGAGCTCACTTTCACTTTCACTTTGATGTTGATCGCGATCGCGATCACTTTCGCGGCCGCAGGGCCACTTGGCATAGCCAATAGGTCTCGCTTTTGGGACCTTATAAGTATTTAGTTATGCAACTGTTGCATGGCTAAACACTTATAAGGTCCCAAAGGCGAGACCTATTGGCTATGCCAATGCTTGTTTAGTTTGTACTGTATGTGTTCTCCTCCACCCCTGTTGCTATGTGTTCTCCTCTACCCCTGTTGCAAACTCTCTGGATACAGCAATAGCTTTGATGTCCTCTCACTGCACCTTTACTTTAATCGGCAAGCACATTTTTAAGGGTCTATGACTTGATTAAATGTATTGTTATTCATAGGTTCCTGTATAGGAAAGATCACTGCCATTACACCAGTTGTAGGTTGTAATTTTGTTCTAGGCGCCTTCGATTATTGTTGCTCCATCTGTTGTTCTTATTTTTATGGTTCTTTCTGACATTTTAGACATTAGTATCTGTGTGCTATAAAAGTGCTAAATAACGATACCTACCGTTTCCTTTTAGGAAACACCAGCACTACAGATGCTTGCTATGATATCGATTATACTTATAGTAGTAGCGCACTGGGCTACACTCTGACGACTTACGTGTGCGTCCAGTAACGTTAATAGAACCCGGTAAAATTCCTCACGAGAAGTTGGGATATAGTATCTTCCACTGATCTGGTTGAGAAGAGGCAAGATGGCCCTTGGAAGGATACTAGGTATTTATTTTTTAGGAATGTGGTTAACTATGACCTTTTGATGTTACAAAAATTATATATGGATATAACATTTTAAATATATATCATTTAATTAAGATGGATAAGAGTGAATGGCGGATAATATTTTTCACTGAGGTGTTCTGAGTGACCTCCAATGGACAGCAAGAACAAAGTTCCAGTTGTTTATGATGTCACTAAAAACCCGTAGGTTAAAAACATCCCCTTTATTCTCTGTCACCCATCTATAATTTTATGTTATACAAGATCCACCCAAATAATCTGTTCCTGCTTTTGAGTACTATGCAGTACTATACAGTGGCGTATCGGAGCAGCCATACGTAAAATGACCTTTCCTCTTTGTAGCAAAAATAAAAACTGGCCTCCTGCCACCCACACCCACCACCTTGTGTGCCTTCCTTCACCCTTCTTTCCCCTCCCTCCTGATGTGTCCTTGTTCCGTTAGTAGTGCACGGCCAGCAGTGATGACTGGTACGGAACAGAGGTGGTGGGGAGGATGAAAAAAAAAAGAAGAAAACTTCACTTACCTCATGCACGGCCTTGGTCTCTCCGCCTCTCTTTCCGGAAGCAGGAAGCCCACAGGCTCCTCTAAGCCAATCACGAAGCTGCTGACACCAGCATGAAGCAATGTTGTGATTGGTCTTAGCAGCCTAGTTTGGCACTCAGACAGTGAGTGGGAGCCTATGCAAGTTCTCCATCTAGGCTGTGCAATACAACCGAGTGGAGAACTTGCTAAGTGCACATGACTGTTTGGCCGGAAGACTGTCGGCCAAACCATCATGCGCACTTAAGAACACCGACCACTCCTCACCTGCTGGCTGTGACGACAGCTAAGCCCTGCCCCAAAACTGGCTGAAGTACAGAAAAAGAAAATAATAACATTGTGTTATCATTTTATTTTTCCTCTTTTGCACTGCTGACAAGCAGTGGAGCGACCCCCCCTCTGCCGTAGCGGAGGAGCCCCTGCTGATGGAAAGGCTCTTTGAGAACCATGCCAGAGCAGCCTAGAATTCCTTTATGAAATATCAATGGTTGGTGACCTCTTTTGCTGCACATAGTAGTGAATTACCAGATTTAGAATGTGGCATTTATGCTAACAGGGCTTAGTGAGAACTATGCATAACATATAGAATTATAGATGGGTAGCCATCAATTACACGGATGCCTTTCACCAAGGCATTCTGAGTGACATGGAGAATAACGAAGCTCGAGTTGTCTATGTCACTCAGAACACCAAGGTGAAAAACATCCCATTAGTTGATGGCTACTCAGCAATAATTTTATGTTATATATACATCTAATGCCTTTTCACTATAATGAACTGCTTTCAGTTTCTCCTTTGCTGAAGATATGTGCCCTTTCTTAAAAGAATCAATACCTTCTTTTTATAGAAGAATAATAAATCTCAGTTTCTTCGCTGTCTTTTATTCTGGTATGTTCTTTATATGTTGCATTTTTGTAAAGTACAAAGTGGCGCCCTTTTGATTTGTGCCTTTTCCAGCTAGAATGCACTTAGCTAATTAATGGATTTGCCTCAGTTTGCCCTCTTTCCTGAGAAGTGTGACCTATTGCCAACGCCTTATGTGGTTGTTGCCTGAGGCAGACACTGTCGCAATCTGTCATATCTTTCACAGTTTGTCTTTTAAGTGAAGTGTTAGGAAGCAGGCAAGCTGCCAGTTTCTTTATTCCTTGGTGGCTTCCTTCTTTGGCGGTCAACAGTCCAGTGAGTGATGCAGTGGAACTGTAGTACCTCACAACAGTTGTTTATGAGTTTTGTTAACTACTGTTGTAACGCGCTTCAGAGAGCTCTCTCTTTTAGAAGTATATATAACAATGTACATACTTATAGGGGCTTACAACCTACCCGCATCACCCTTTGGCGGTGTCATTCACTTTTTTCTTCTGCCCACTACAGCATAGAGTATGGGGTGGTGGGTCAGCCCACTTCAGTCATTGGTTTACATCACTGTGAGTGACACATTCTGCACTTACGCAAATACGCATCCATACACAAAGTAGTTCCCTTTATTTCCGGGGTTACTATGGCAATGTGTGTTTTTTAAGTTAAAAACAAATGTTTTTGCTTTTAGCTATTGTTTTTTAAATATTGGTGTGCACTTGGCAGCTTCCCAAACAAGGTTTACAAAAACCATGACAAAACAAAGCGGGCTTTGACAAGCCAAAAGGCTGTTAGCCAGCCAGCGCCAGACCTATTGGCTTTGCTAATGCTTGTTAATGTTTGTTAGACAAGGGGATTTTACCATGTTAGATGGGTATAGTAGAGGAGAGACACAGGATGAGAAAGGGAGTTTTGTTTGGGGTTCGCTCATGCTTCGACGACTCCTGCACTGATGATCCATGGGGAGTAGTCTCATGGACGAGGGGCAGAAAAAAACATAAAACTCTAGATTTGCAGCTTTCAGGTGTTCGAGGTGATTGACAACCTTCACTCTCACTCCCTTTGATGTTACTTGGAGCCCCTTGGTAGGCATTTTTTTTTACAGCTATACATCAATTATATGTGGGATATATGTGTAGACCATTGTAATGTACCTGTTAACGGTGCTTGATAACACCAGAAGAATGCGCCTGCAGGGAGAAAATTACATCATTGCTCTCTTGTAAAAGTTTATTCAAGGGAAGCAGTGACATCACACTGTCTCTCTACTCTGAGTAACTGCCTTCCTGCAAATTGTGATAGAAGATGGTGCAAGGTTGGTCAAGTACATTTGTTGGGCATGAGAAGCCAGATAAGCCTCTCAACTCTTCACTGTCTATGGATGTCTGTGGCCATCTGCTTCCGAAACTCTGAGAGAAGGCATGTGTCCTCCTTCTCTTTCTGTCATGGAGTAGACTCTTGCTCCAGCCATAGGATGGAAATCACACTGCTTTGAGCTGCCCTTGAAAGCAGCAAACTAACATTTCAATCGGCATTAGCCTGCAATAGGAAATAGAGGCAATTGATAAAGTATACAAATCACAATAAAATGTTTTGCATGTCTGCTCTTGGCAGTGGTAAAATCCATCCCTACAAAAAAGTATTCACTCATTTTTAGGGGATTAGGGGCAAAAGCAGTGCTTTAAATGAGCCAGTGTTCACAGGTACAGAGTACTGGTACTTCTTATATGTATCCCTCTGAGCGCTTGCTCTTCTCCGCTGCCAAGGAGAGTACGGGTGCTTAAGAATGGTCGGCTAAATGCTAATAGCGCTACTGAGGATGAGGCAGGGCCGGCAATAGTCATGGGCGGTGTGGGAACCTGCCCAGGGCCCCCGCTGCTGCTCACACCTAAGGGGTCCTGCACTGTTTTTAAAAAAAACATTAGTGTTACAAGGCCCAGGGAACAGCAGTGGTGCACAGCTGCATGGCCCAAGGCAGGGGCCCGTCCCCTGGGCCTAGCAGCCATGGGCTGAAAGGGCTTCAGAAATCTAATTGCTGCATCTGCAGAACAGAGATTAGATGGGTACTTAAAGTGCCATCAGGTGTAAAGTGAGCCCTGCCCCTGGGTGAATGTCAAAAGAACAGATGATGGACGGAATGCTGAACAAATCAAACATTCACCCCCAGTCACAGATCTGGGTTAAATTCATCGTTTTTTTGCACACTATGCCATTCCAGTTTAGACCTAGCCTAATGAAAATCAGTGTTCACCCTGCTCTCCATGAGAACAGTCCAGCCCGAACTGCCAGGCCAGGTACTCCCTGGCCCAGAAACAAGCATCCTGGAACTGGTTTCGGGGTACCACCCCTCATCAGCCAGGCTAGATTGAATCTGGTGGTGTAGAGTATGGAACCCATGCCTGGGCATATGCTTCCTACTTACGGCAACAAATACAAAAAGAACAGGGTAGCTCGAAACCGGTGGCATAGCGAGCACGGGATGAATGTAAAACGGGGAGGCCTGCGGGGCTCACAACAAAAGAAAGAATCCTGTCCCATCACCTACGATGGAAAAAAGGGAAACAAGCATCATCAGAATTCAAAAAAGCTAATTTCTTTAACACATTGAAGCGTTTTACCTTAGTACATGGGATTAGATCACTGGATTTAGGAGAATTTAGTAAAAGTGAGCGTTTTTAAACATTAACTGAGAAACATTGCTGTGGCTCCCCTCGTGATCATGGTATTAGTGAACTAAGAGCAGGGCCACTGGAATTAGGCAAGAAAGAACCAAATTAGGTGGCGGGGTTTACTACTTTATGCAGCAAAAAATGGCAAATTATGTGGCATAATGCAGCACATTGCTTGATGGTATTACCTCATGAATTTATTATTCACCCAAATACAGAATAAGCAACAGAAAGATGACAAGTTAACCTTTGCGAAGGGCTTTCTACTGTGCAACAACAAGTTTTGCTGCGTTTTGGATCCGTTTGAGTTAGAAACAACATTTTTTTTTTAAAGTAGCAGATTTTGCCGCGGATGGCTTATGCGGCATATCCATAATTATGTGGAAAACACAGAGATCGCAAAATCAAACAATTCCAGTGGCCCTGGCTAAGAGACATGTCGGAGTTCATATGTGGGATACTGTCTTATTTAACATGCCGCAAAATTATAGTCTATACAGCATACACAAATGGTGTTGTACAGCACACACCTTGACGGCACGTATTTGAATGTGCTCTGATGTGCAATAATGAACAAAATGAAGGTGGGTGAAATAAAGCATTTTCAGAGAATCACACAATTTGGTTAAGCATGGAATTGATCCTAGATTTTCCAGTTTCTCACTGTGCAATTTGGCCACTACATGTTTAACGCCTCGTCTTTCATTCTTGGAAAGTACTGTCCACATTGTATTTTTGGCAGTTTTACATAGCACGAACACTGGCCATGGACAAAAAAAGTGCTTCAAAACAAACACAGACTATAGTCATGTTTTCCAGCTTGGAGATTTCTCTGTATTCATTGGAAGCTGAGCCAAGACCTGGATTGAAGCCTGGCTTCCCTTGATGCATGATGGGCAGCTGTAGCCACTAGGCCATGTCGCCTCCTGTGAAAGCTCGACTCATTTGAGCCCCTGGCTCAGGTTTTTAGTGGCTTGCCCACATATAATAGCATGCAAAAGAGACTAATGTTAGGAGGAGCAGAATCCATTCAAAAATGTAAAAATCTTTCGGAGAGTGCGAGTTTTGAAGGGGAGAGATGGATGTAAAGGAAGAGAACAGCTGAAATAAAGTATGAGGCTAGGTAGAGAAGAGTGGTAAAGAGCAGCATGTGGAGAGAAGTGGATGTAAGAGGGGTAGAAGCAACAGAAGAGGCTAGGGAAAAGTGAGAGATTACTGTAGAAGGGTCAGGACCAGAAAAACAAATTGAGACAAGAGAAGGTGAGAGGCTGTGTGGGATGATGAGAGGAGAGAAGCAGAGCATTGAGGGGAAAGATGGATGTAAAAGTGGGAGAATCAAAAAGAGTAGGTAAGATGTTTGGGGATAAATAAGGTAACAAGAGATAATGCAGGAGTAAAGTGGATATCAGCGGGAGTGAAGCAGCAAGAGTAGGTAATACGCTGGGCACGAGATGATGTGAAAAGTAGAGGGTGAGGTGGATGTAAGTAGGCAGAATTAGCACACAAAAAAAGTAAGAGGCTGGAAAAGAGATCAAAATGTTGTTGCACTAGTGCGTGCTGCTATGTCCATTGAGCCTTCTGCCAAAGTTTGCAATTCCCTATCTCTTTATTTTCCTGTTAAAAGTTGTACAATATTGTGATAGTTTGGAGATTAACGTGTCATCGTTTACAAAGGGCTGTGATCTTGAACCCTGCTCTCTGTGTACTCAGTTGCCCCTCTTGGCCTTACTATTAAATCTCACTCCCAGTGCCACCCTTTCCTGCCCCTGTCCTGACCCGAGATCTAGGGATCATAGCTCCTGTCCTGAACTTCCTTTGCAATATCTAGCTTGCATCCTCGTGCGTTCCTACCAATGTTAAAAATAAACAAGCTGTGGTTCTTTCTCTGCTCCCTTGGTGAGGTGATTTTTAGGGCTCGCTGGCGTTGCAGCGCGAAGCGCTGCCGCCAGCGAGTACTATTGTTGCCTAGTTGCCTCCCAAGGGAAACAGACCGGGGCACGCGCAGCGATCGGGGTCTGTGGACGCGCAGACGCACACACAGACACACGCGCGCGCACACACCCCGCCGCTGCCGACCCCGGCTGCCTAGCGCGCGGGCGCACACCTCATTGCTGACTTGCTCCACGGAGACGGCTTGTTTCAGTCTGCAGCACTTTGTATACTGGTTTGTAGGGTCATGCTTATTACGCAAAAATACTACACATCCAATAATACATTGAGCGTTGGTTAAAATGCCAGAACTAGGTAAAAGGTGCACCTGGTAAAATATTGGGTTAGCTAGCACTTCTGCAGTTCAGTGTGTACATCCTTCTTCACAAAGCTTGCATTTTGTATTCTTTATGACCACATAAATTATGTTGCATGCCTATTCCTTTTTATTATTTTTTTGGCTCTGCTAGGCATTTTCGTTTCATATTCTTTGCCAGGCATTTGTAATTTTCAATGTGCCTCGCTGTGGCTTTAAAAGGCTAATTTTCCTGTATAGTGCTATTGTGATAGTCTTCTCTATCCCCTTCACAATTTCCCCGTGTATGCTCCTAATTGATTGCAATCTTATGTCTATTTTCAGACCTTCCCGGTTCCTTCTAGTCGCTTCTGGGTCTTTGCCACTGAATCTGTTGGGCTACGTTCTCATATGCCACTGTTGCGTTAACCACTTTCCGTGCTCCTTATTCCTGTCAATACTCCATGCTATTGCTGTTTTCAAAAGTTAATGCATATTGATATGCATCATCTTTTCTTCCCATGACCCTTTACTGCACACGCCTTTTTTCTACTTAACGCACCTTTGCAGTTAGTCTGTTTTCAATGTCTTTTTCTGTGACAGTCTTGTTTTCAGCTGCCTTAACCAGTGCCCTGTTAGACTGTCCATGGCGGTTCTGTTTAAACAATATTTCCCCTACAGTCCTGCTTGCTGCTTACCCCTTCTCTGGCTCGCCATGAGATGTCCTCCGTACAGCACTCTCCGCAGCCTTGGTCCCACCCTGCACAGCACACGACCCACGGGCGACGCCATTTTGGAATCAGAAACGCTGGGCTAAGGGGAAAAAAACTCACACAAAAAACAAGCATTTGCAATGCAATAGGTCTCGCATTTACGCGAGTTTGAGCTATTGACATTACAAATGCCAGTGCCTTTTATTTTTGTTTTCGTTTTTAAAACATAAATAAAAGGCATTGTAATTTGCAATGTCAATAGCTCAAACTCGCATAAATGCGAGACCTAGTGCATTGTAAATGCTTGTTTTTTATTACCGTGGATATACTGGGCTCCTTGCTTGGGCGGCCTTGGCTGCTGGTGCACACTCCAAAATGATGCTACGGGCTTAAGGATGGTGTGCACACCGTAAATCTGACCGTGCTCACATAGCCAGCCTGTTCAATGTCATATGCAGAATGATAATTGTGACACACAGCACCCTCGCTGGTCGAACACAGCACGGGCGCTTTAGTCTCAAGCGCTGTGCTTCCCGAGGCTGTGTGTCAATCAGCGAGGGTGCACCTTCCCCAACTTGTCACTGGGTGGTGTAGCATCAGCAGCTGTCACTGGACACGCTTCAACCTGTGATATGCTAGGGAAGGGGTGTGGCCCGCACGGAGCCTGGGAGCACTCTGAGAACGTCTCAGTGCTGCTTCTTGAGTTCCACCAGCAGCAGCAACTCATCGGTGCCAGGTTAGTTCGGTTTTATTTGTACTTTGCAGGTTTGACTTATTTTATTTATAGTACTTCCAAACTGTGTATTTTGTAAGCGGACTCCCAAGCTTTAGCCCATGACCTAATACGAGTCGTGAATAAATGGTGAAAGTGAAAATCTTGCCTTTCTGGAAGATCACCCCCTACCCTGGTTGTCTCTCTCATTTTCTGATCCACTGAAGGGATTTCTGGAACAGGCAGCAGTAGGTGATGAAATATGCAGCAGTCTTGTAATCACAGAGCTCGCATGCTCAGGCCTTTATCCCATGCCAATGACCAGTGGTGCTAATTAGCTCACCGGCTTCTGGTTAACCTTCAGTTAAGTGCAGTTTAGTCTGGTCTTACTGTTTACAAAAATATATACCAGCCGACGTTCAAACAGAAGGTTAACTGAGGCTGGCAAGCTTCTGTTTGAACATTGGCTGGAATATTGTTCTGTATGGAATGAAAGACAGTCTGCAGTCTGAGATACTTCCTATCCTCATAATATCTCTGATGTTTAGAATGTGTCAAAGGGTGTGAAAAATTCACCATTGTACAACATTTCTTTTTTTTTAAATGCAAAGGTGGTGGACCATCAAAACTCACCTTGCAAAAGACATGCTTGATTTCCGCGCTTGAATATTTAGGCAAACTCATGGTTGCCCTTACGCCCCACAATGTTCAAAGTTCACTAGCCGCTCCTGAGTATGGCGTGCGCCTCATCCCACAACAAATAATACCAAACTTTGGGGAGATACAGTGAGGCCTGGGGAAATGACTGGTTTTCAGGAGCACAGTTAGAATTGGTGTACTGTGGGAGATGAGGGGAAGAAGGGATTGTACAGGAGATGGGGCTGTGGGGTAGAGGGCCGCTGAGAAGTGAGGGGCATTCCATAGCGTACATCACTGCACACGGAGTGATGTGCCAAAAAAGGCTGAGCCTATGCGATTAGGTTGTCAGTAGGTTAAGGGAGGCAGATCTTACATTGGAGGTTGCTTGGTTAAGACCTGGCGAGTGACTTGTGGTTGATGGAAATTGTCTTGCAAGGGTCTTGTATTCAATTATCTCTTTATCCAAGATTCACTGGCTTTACCTGAGGGCAGGTGCAATTTGGTCATTTATTTTTAAGCTAAATTAGTCGAGGTGCATGGTTCTGGTCCCTCTGCAACTTGGCAAGTGTCTTCTCAGGCATTAAGGACATGTAACTTAACTTTTTAATACTATAAGTCTCTGGTATTACTTTAGCGTTATTTTGCACGTCAAGCACCACCGCCCCCAACCTACCTCTCCCGCGCTGCTACATTTCCTTTCCATATAGCTGTAAACTGCACAGATCCTAATATAGTTGGAGGCCCTTTTTCTTTCGTTGCTTTAATTAATCTCTATTAACTGGTTCCCAGTATAGCTTTGGCAGTCTTTTTTCCACAAACGGTTTTCCCTTTTAGCTATCTTGCTTTGTTAGTTCAGCTCTTTTCATCTCTTAATAAAGGCGTTTGAGGTGAATTGCTATGTGTAGGTGTGGGCCAGCCTTTAGTGCTTCTGCTTGCCAATATACTAGCCACCGCACCTGTTTGACATTTGCTCTGTCTCCTCTTCTTAGTTTTGGGAATCTGTGCTTTCTGTTTGCTGCAGTTCTTGCAGGTCACTCATATGATTTAGCATTTTTCTGTTTATGTTGATCCCCTTTGTCTGCTGAAAACCAAATGCCTGATCGCAAACTTCACTAGCGTAAAGGGAGGGCTAGGGAGGCACCTGAAGTCTCGCTGTGTATCTGGGACAATCTGACCTGTAGTTTTAATCAAGACCTAATCTGAAAACAATTAGTGAACTTTATAGCAATAATATCTGTTTTGGAGAGACCTAGGCTAGCTTTCTTGCCCAGTTTGATCAATGTAATGTATTTCCACGTAATTCAACTTTAAATATATATACTCATTTTATTAGGATTAATATTTTTTATTTTTAGCCATTTTAGTGATATCCCCACTAGGTAATTTGTTACTTGCAAAACTGCTTCAACAATTCCCGAACACGGATGTTCAATTGATGCCCCTTTCTGTTATGCCACTTCCTGTGATGTCACATCTTAGAGGGGCAAGACATGTTCCTATTCTGACCGGTGCCCCACGAACCCTAGGACCAGTCCTGGGACGAGTCTATCAAAGTGGAGCTGCCTGTACGGCACTCTGACAGCCAAAGTGCCTCTGTAGACACAAGCTGAGCCGCTACTGAATTATTAGCAGCACTTCTGCATAATTATTTGAGATGTCCGGGTGTTGGGAATTCAGTGTTGTGCTTCGTTCAGCAGAGCAGCAGGGCCGGACTGGCCGCAGAGGGCAACGGGCATATCCCCGGTGGGCGGCCATGGTTGGGGCCATTTTTGCAGGATAGCTGCAATATCGGCCACTGTAAGGAAATCGGCCGAAACCTGCCCTGGCAAACAGCCCGGCCGCACCCCCCCCCCCCCCGCCCCCCGGGGGGGCCGGCTGAGCACTTTGCCAAGTTCCAATTAGTCCCTTCACTGTCAATCTCATTCACATGGGGGGGTGAATGAGATCCAGGCAGTGGAAGAAAGCCGCAGGCGGATACATTTGAAAATGTATTTAATCCCGCGTGACCCATGTGTGTATGCGTCTGTGTGTCTTAGAGGCAACTGAGGGGGGCGGGGGGTGGAGTGAGAGATTCAGGACACTCTCAGGAGGTATTAGTTGGAAGCTGCTGAAGGCTTTGTGTGTGCATGCCTGCTTGTGTCTCTGTGAATGTGTGTTCGCACTTGAGAATATATAGAAGCACTGTGCCCCATGGCAACTAATAAGGGTAGTATAGCACCAAGAAGCTGTAAATACCACAAAACTAGGTCACTTTCATATAACATTGTGTTTGACTTTCATTTTTTGTAACAAGTTAACCTGTTTTGTTTATATAACACATTTATCACGTGCTTTGGTATGTGGTGTAGAAGTCATTGTTAATGTTGCTGTTCCAGAGTCTCTTTCGCCAGAGGCTGGAGCAGACTGACTATGAACCCCAACAGTGGCGTAGGAAGTTGGGTGCGGTGGGTGCGGGCCGCCCCCGGGTGTCATCACTGAGGGGGGTGACAAAATGGCAAAAATATGTGCTTTAAACACATATTTGGCCATTTTGTCAAGAGGGGTGTGACAAGTGTCATCACTGAGGGGGGTGGCAAAAATATGTGTTTTTAACATATATTTTTGCCATTTTGTGACGAGGGGGGTGACAAGTGTCATTACTGAGGGGGGTGACAAAATGGCAAAAAATGTGTTTTAAACACATATTTGGCCATTTTGTCAAGAGGGGGGTGACAAGTGTCACCGCTGAGGGGGGTGGCAAAAATATGTGTTTTAAACACATATTTTTGCCATTTTGTCAAGCCGGGGGTGACAAGACATTTTCAGCACCGGGTACCACCTGACCTTGTTTCGCCACTGAACCCCAATAGTGCTAATGGTGCTACTGCCAGAGAGGCATGGGGTTTTAGAGGCTCCTCCCCTTCTGGTTTTGAACCTCCTCTTGCGGGTCTTCACACCACCCGCGATTAGCATATGTAGAAGTAATAGCTTCCTCCATGCCACTTTGCATAGAAAGTCTTACCCCTAATGTAACCTTTCACACCTTATTCACAGCGTGCAGCTGCATCCAGTCTGGGCCTCTTCAGGCGCTTTACTCCACGCTGCGGGCGCTTTTAAATCAGTGTAACATTATAACAATCATTTATTCAATCAGCACAACTAGCTAATTGGGAAATGTTTTTCTGTCTTGTCTTGATGATGCACATGCCGCCACATCTGGTGCAATCACATTTACTTCTCAGCAAGGCTAGTAAACTTTTAGTTAGATGTACATTTAATTTCCTGTACAGAATTGTAGTGCATTAGAAGCACTTGTCTCAGTTTACAGCGCTGGCCCAGTCCATCCAACTACACAGTGGTAGGCCAAGATCACTCCGCGTTGCTTCAGTATCACACATGGGCCTAGTGTCCCAATGCGCAGATCCAATATGACACAGCCCTCATCCAATCTGCAGCAGTAGCCCAAATGTATATACTACCCTACCAATCCTCAATATCCCAGAGTGCTGGGATTGCATAGTGCTGGCCTAGTACATTGTGCAAACCTAACCTCACACACAATGATGACCAATGTGCTCAGGTCTTAATCTATCAAGTTGGTTCTGAGGATCCTTTGGCATGGTCTGGTGTGACCATTGCATAAAAGTGCAATGAACTCAGTGGGCGGCCGATGCATATTAACAGCGGTGGGCGGGTGGAGGTGAGCGCGGAGAGGCACATAGAGGAATTAAAAAAATAAAACTTACTTGATGCTGCTTCTGCCGCCTCATGCCTCGGAGCTCCTCTGCCTCCTGGTGCCTGCAGCCCCTGGGATAGCATCAGAGACTCCCTGGGCAATCCCGGCGCCGCTCTCATGCTGCATGAGAGCGCTGTGGGGATTGGCCTGAGCGGGTTTGTTTAACGCTCGCTCAGGCACAGGGAGTGTGCGCTCTTTCTCTACCCCAGCTGTGACATACAGATAGAGATTTTCAAGTAAAACACTAAATCTCCACTTTTCAGGCCAAAGCACAAGCAAGCATTGGTGACTGTATAGTTTGGAAACTTTTGAAAAGCTTTGAAGAGTTGTTTGGTTGCTCTGGTCCGGACAGGGCAACCAATTCTGACAGGGAGAAGGTCTGGGAGGTCAATAAGGAATATTTGGACAATTACCTGGTTGCCAAAGCAGTCTCGAGTCCAGTTCCACTCTTTACACAAAGATCGTCATAGATTTCAATGGAGTGGTCCTGATGCTGAGGATACAGGATGCTGAATAATGCTCTGGGTGCTGTGCAGTTGGTGGGTGTCTTCCTGAGGTTATTCTTTGGACCACGATTGATGTGGGACGACGTTGGCCACAGCAGTTGTGGTTCCTCGAAGCCCTCTATGAGCCAGTAGAAGTTCAGGAATGGGTGGGCTACACACTTCTGTTTACAGCAGGTCTAGCGAGTCCTTTGGCATAGGCTAGTGTCCATCTGGGTCCAGCAGACCTGGATGCAGCTTTTGAGTTATAAAGGACAGTTTTATTGGTTGTTTGTCAGTGGTCAGCGGTGATTATTCAGAAGTGGCTACTGACTAGCCAGGACGGGTTACTTAAGTGTTTATGGCCCTGGTGCTGGAACAAGGAGTCAGCCAATTGACTTTTGAAGTACACTTTTTCTGTCTGGGGCTCTGGAGTGAGTGTTCTGTGAGCCAGACACCACAGGCACAGACCTCTTTTTACTAGCCCAAGGAGCAGCAGATGTGGTCCGGCTGTTGGTGCAGCCTCTTTTGCCAAGTCTAGGGGTCAACAGGGTAGTCCTCTTTCGGTCCTTTCTCAAGCCCAGATTTGATCTGAGGTTCAGGGTGCCATATTTATGACCAGAGAGTGCTCTGGGGGAATTATGTGTTCACTAGCTAATTGGCTTACAGGATCCCTCCCACATTATGACGACTTCTGGGTATGTGTGTCATCTAGCAATACCAGAGTGCACTATTCTGCCTATTCTCGAGTTGTCTGAACCCTTCTTTTGTTGTTAGGAGCTGGGTAGCCCACTCTAGCAGTGCGGCTGCCTTTGGGCTACACGCCCAAGGAAAAACCAGTTGGGCAATTGGTTTTCCTTCTCTCTTCCTGATGCCAGCCCGCTTACCTGAACATAGGGCCGACCCCTTTCCGGCGTGGTTGCCATTTGCCCATCAAATGTGGCTTCTCTTGTGAAACACCCTGTGTGGCTTCCTGTAATGGGGAGGTAACACATCGCTCTGTGGCAGACCTCTGCTCTTCTAGTGCTGGGGAGTCGAGGGAGAAGGCTGTCTGATGGCCAGCAACTGTGAGTAGCCCTTGGAAAAACTGGGCAACAGAGTTACAACTTTTTAGAAGTTGCTTTTGCTTAATAGTAACATTAAAGTTGACTTGGGCATCAAGTCAGGTTTAATGCCAGGATTTGTGATACCTCAAAGTACCAATTTTGGTGAACCTATTCAGAAGTTAACACAGCTGATGGGTCAGTGTGTAGCTCTGTACCAGCCAATGGGGCCACCAGGTTATCCACAGTAAAAACGACAAGTTAGGAATTTACTGTTAATACAAATACAAATATATGTTCTTCTTAAGAAAATACTGCTTCCTGCCTTAGGGCTCCATAGGCCTTGCCTAGGGGAGACTTGCATTTTTTGTTGAGGGAAGTGTGGGCTTTGCCATTGGTTTAAATAGCAAAGTCGAACTAGCATTTTTAAACTGCTCTTCCCGGCTGCAGTGGCCACCTGGGAGCTTTTTTGTAGTTTGACGCGGTCAGCACTCAGGGTGGTTCAACCAGTCATGGGTGGATACTTTTACTTACAGGCCCTGGGTACCCTTGAGACCATATACTAGGGACTTATAAGTAAGTTAACTAATGCCAATTGGGGGAAGACAATTTAAAATATACTTTATAAAGGGTTAGAGCACTGGCATTGAGGTCTGGTTAGCAGGTCTCCATGCACTCAAAAACCAGCAGCATCAGTCCAAAACTTTGGGGATTTTCGTGCAAAAAGAAGCATTTCCTTAAAAGTTGTAAGTACAGTCCTGGTGATCGAGCCAGCAGTGTGAATGAAAGGAGCCTGATTAGAACACTGCTTCTGTTTAGGCATGGGTAACTTTCCAACTCTTTTTTTTATTTTTTATGAACGTGTAATCCTAGGAAATGCATTCAATGGTTGACAAGGAGACATTTTTGGCAGTATATTTATTTGTCAAAGTTCTCCAGTTTGTGGAACAAAAGCAGGAATCTAGTTGTGTTTTACCATACATTCTGTACTGAAGCCGGTTTTGGAAATGACATGCATTAAACTGCTTAATTGTGTTTTTGCAACAGGCTCAAAGTGTGCTTTGCTGCTTTTGTTTTTACAGTACAGAATCCACTTTCTACAACTATAGCATCGATTTTGTAAGAAAAAACAAGAGGCTCCGGATTTAAGAGGCATGGAAGAAAGGGTCATGGTTTAATCAGATACTGTACTACACAAGTTTGAAATGTGTGAATTTATAAAGAAACTCCGTCGTCGGCAGGGCATTAAATGGGCCGGTACTCACCGGTACTGAGTACCGGAACCTCCGATTTTTTTTGCCGTCAGTACTGGCACGTCTCTGTAGCCAGAGAGAGTACTGGTACCATGATCAGCACGGCAGGCGCAGATTAGGTTTTCCCTCCAATGCAGGGCAGATGCAGCTCTTGTAATGAGTTAATCTGTTTTAGTTACAGGAACGCATTTCTCGTGTGCTTTGATATGTGCTGCAAATGGTACAGAAGTCATTAAGTATGATCATATCTTGCCCTTAGACCCGCCCCTAGCCCCATCCACTTGCCACACCTCTATTTTAGTGAGTACCTGCACTTATTTCTTCCCATTTAAAGCACTGGTCGTCGGCCTCATTCGTCGGTCTCAGGAGTTTCCAGCATGGGTACAGCAGAGCCGGGCCCATGCCAGAGCTT
This sequence comes from Triturus cristatus, assembly GCF_964204655.1. NCBI lineage: Eukaryota > Metazoa > Chordata > Amphibia > Caudata > Salamandridae > Triturus > Triturus cristatus. The sequence continues at coordinate 858,192,347 of NC_140594.1, forward strand.
CAGAATAACTTATATCTAAACGATTTCTGTTTACATTAGTTGTATGTCTCATGTATAATAAAATCTGATACGGATCCAGCCCTTCTGGACACTCCTGCTTTATGTGACCAGGGAAGTCCTTGGAGACTTGTAAAATCCTTGTATCATGTATGAAGGAGAACGCCCCCCCTTCATGTACTGGATGTCCATTCATCTGTGGAGGTGTCCTGCTTCAAGTGTTTGTTTTTCCCAGTCTTCTGCTTGTTTCCTCTCATATACACACTAGCACGCATATGTCGGCTTACATTTCGTTTGCCATGTTCTATTCTGTGTACTCTGTCCAGAACCAGTGGCATAGACATGCCTCCTCGTTAGTATATCATTTGTAAGCTTAAATGTCCAGTACATGCTTTTTTGTTATAAAGGAATTGTTATTTTCGGCAAATATTATATTCGGGTAATCCAAATTAAAAGCATCCCAGATAGGCCTGTTGTCTTCTGGACTCGTAGCCTGAGCTCCTGATACAATTCTGATGCTTCTGTAGGAAGGTGCTCTACTGTAAATGTCTTGGGTTGTTTTGATATGTGTTGCTTTGTGGGGATGGGGGTATTTCTTGGAATTTTGGAAAGTTTTAGAAACCTACAAGTCTTTGGTAGTCTGCTAAGGACTTTGTGTGCCGTGCCTGAAAAAAGGTTTGAGTCCGAATGATACAAAGTTTCCCTGGTGCTATGATCTGTCTGCTCTTGCCTTGGAGCTAGAACTGTCAAAGCACTCCAGTCTCAAAAACCCACCTTGTAAAGTTCAACGGGGGCTCTGGCCCAACTAGGAAAAGAATGGCTTTGCCAGGAAGACTGATAAACACTCACCCAGAGTCCATGTCCTTGAAGCATCCCTTTAAGCAGACCACCAGTGGTTGGGTAGTTTGTGCTTGTGAAGGTGCCGAACACCGAAAATCACTCTGGTGAAACCAGTCAGCAAGTATCACTGTCAAAGTCCATGTTTTCAAAGGGAACCTTCTGCTAGAACTTGATTTGGCACCTTAAGATGGGTGGCGTGGTAACTCCAATTTTTGAAGGCCGATGTCTCAGACTGTTGGCTACAGGTTTTTAATTGGCATTGAAGCCCAGTCCTGCAGCCACTTCAGATTTTCGTCTTTAAGCAGGATGATGCATGACTCCATGGCTGTTTGAAGGTAGAAGTCAAGAGCAGTATCTTAGTTGGTGGGAGGTATCGTTTTTAGGTCTCGCCTAGCGTTGCAGCGCGCATGTGCTGCTCGCTCTGGCGAGATCTATTGTAAGAGAGGAGATTTGAGAAGGGAGCTTGAAGCCCCACCCCTCATTTTCATTGACCGGCATCAGCGTTTATGCTAAACGGTGGCCTGCCATTGGAAATGAGGTTTTTTGCCGCTGCCCTTTCACCTTTTTGGACGACCCCTCCGTTCTGGATCACCTGCTTCACGGATGTTGTTAAGCAATTTCTTATCTCAAGGAGGCGTGCTATTTAAACAAGCCATGATATCCAGTCCAGATGGGCCGTCCCAAAAGGAGACAGGGCGCCCTTTCACTTTAAGTGAAAGTGCGATGCAAAAATAAACAGGGGCTGCCTTCCCGCAATGGCGTGCGCTTGTTACTTTCAGACATAGCGGCAGACCACCTTCAGTTCCCGAGGCTGTGAACTGAGAGACAGGCACTTAGTCAGCGAGAACGATTCACTCTGAGCACAGCATTGTACGATTACATATTCTCTGAGAAGTACTCAGACCAGCCCCTGAGATGTCCTCCGTGTGATCATGTTTAAAAGTACTCAGTGTGCAGTGAATGTTATTCACTCTGTACAGTGGGAGTGACACCATGTAGCACCGGGGGTGCTCACTTTGAGAGGTGTCGGGGTGCTCCGATCCGAGTGTAAGTGGCCATCGAGGGTTATTCGCAGTGAGAATTGGCATAGGCATTAAGGGTGCGCTCTGAGGATTACTAGGATGCGAACTAGAATTGAGAACTACCAGTGCCGGTCACTGAAAGTTCTTTAGACTAGTCACTGAGGGTTATTCAGAATAACAGCTGACATTTCCCTAGGATGGGCTCTCCAGAGAAACTGGTCACCGAAAGTTGGCCAGAATGATCACAGGAACCTATGCAGCCTGACCATTGAACGGCTCAGAGTGGTCACTGAGAGCTGCAGAGTGCTCACTGTGATTTGTATGTTCACGGTGTTAGGCTGATGACGTTCATGGGTGCTGAGGCTAAACTTCACATTGTAAAATGTGACCTGCGCGTGCGCATAGCCCGGCTCCCCTCCTTCCCCATCCCCCGGGCGTGGTGGGGAGCATGCCCGCTCTGCTAACGCCGCCTCCTGGTAACAGCCAGGCGCCCTCCTCCCTGGAATCCTGGTTCTGATGTGACCGGTCCCAAGCCCCAAAGTGCAGGCAGCAGAGGGCAGCCTGGCATGAAGGCCTCCGCCTGTCTAGTTTAATTAATTCTGCCTCATCTTCTAGCCCGCCTTGTTCCCACAAGAGTGACAATACTTCCCTGTTGACCCTCTGATGCTGCCCGCCTCCTCCCAAGACCTGTCTCGCCTTCATTGCCTCTTGCCTCTGCTGTGCCACTAGCCTACCTCGGTTCCACCCACCCTTCCTCGGTTACCCCACCTCTGCCTTGATTACAATCACCCTCCCTTTACCCCTGCCTTGGTTCCACCCACATAGTTGCACCACCCTTCTTTGGTGTGGTCCGCGATGCCTCGATTCCACCTACACTGTCTGGGTTGCACCGACCTTTCCTTGACTCCACCCTACCTTGGATCACCACTAATGGCGCCTCACCCACTTTGCCTCATCTCTTTAGCCTGGTGTGGTTCCCCTCAGTATGCCTTGCTCCCACAGTCCCTTACCCCAAGCATGCCTACTCTCCTAGGGTCCGCTCGGCTCTAGATACCAGCCCCTTCAGTTGAAAGACAGGAACGCTTAAACCCGGGCCCCTGCAGGGGGGCAGGGAGAACACGGGGCGGGGCCTGCTTTGAAAGCAGGATGTTAGGCTTCTCTCTTTTTCCTCTGATTGCGCTCTCGAGCTCTGAGGGGGATTTCTCCGGTGCATCACGCTGCACACATCCGTAATTGCCTCGCTGGGGCCAGGAAGTACGCGTGCATGGAAATGTGGCTGGGGGTTTGCGAAGATCCCGTGAGGAACATAATCTAGTGAATATATAACGTGCATTGCACACATTCTTTTTTACCTGTTTTCTTATCTGTGTGCAAAACATTTTCAACGTGCAAAAATGCCCCCTCCTGAAAATATGGAGCTGCCTGAGGAACGTGCCACCCTAATTGCATAATTACTTCAAAGTGGTTTTCAATTAAAGAATATGTATGTGGTTAGGGTGGCGCAAGTCATCGTGAGTGTGTGTGACTGCGCAGAGAGTTATGTCAGTGTAGGTGTTCCTGACAATCCGAATGGACACCCGCACCCTCCCTGGCCAACACCCTTTAATTAATCTTACGACTGAGAACAATTCATCTACCGGGCTGATGTTCTACAGTTGTGCGCCCCATCTGCATGCATGAATATCCAGAGATCCTGTGTCTGGCAAGCATTAAATTTCATTTACATTAACCTGTTCAATGGCACCGCTGCCTACAACGTTTTCTTGAATGATGATGTTACCCCTTTATCTCTGCTGCAACCACCCACTTCACACTCGGAGCCACTGGCATTATACGGCAATCAGTGGATAACCAAACTATGCAACAAGAAAGGGAAATTATGCCGCATAATACATAACATTCTGTGATACTGTTGTACTAATTTGTCAATTCAGCGCACCATCATACTGTCTGGGCCAAAGTTTCATAAAACACTGCAGCTGGACATGTCCTTAGCCTAAAGAGACAGGTAGGGACACATCACTCCTGCTGTAAAGCACTCCACTGGCTATTAGCAACCAGAAATGGTTGTATGACACAAGCATGCATGCCTAAACCACACATGCCTTAACCACGTGGTCTTTACAAAGACCGCGTCTTTACCATGTATGGCTTTACAATGAATTTCGTTGTCAAGGCATGATTGGTAAAGGTATATCTGAGGTAAAGATCGCAGCCCTCCTAGCGCTGAGCCCTAAAATTCGCCCCGCCGCGTAGTAATTTTCCCACCTCAGCCACCCCACCCATAAAACCTACTCCCAACTCCCCCAGCCCAACTTGCCAAACAGCATCCCGGTCCTTCTTTCTGCTGCGATCCTTCCGGTTCCTCTCTCCACCCATCCGCTGACAGCTAGAACACCGACTGCATATGTGCAGAAATGACATGCATGCTTAAGCCCATGTTGTAAATACAATACGTCTCGCAATGACATTATTTTGAGCTATTGACATTGTAAATGGCAATGTCTTTAAAAAAATTAAAAGGCATTCTTATTTACAATACCAAAAGCAACACCTATTGCATTGCATAGCGAGGTGACCGTGAAGATGGCGCCATGCTTATTAAAGTAAAAAAGAAATGACGCCTTTTATTTATGTTTTAAAAACCAAAACATAAAAAAAGGCATTGCCATTTACAATGCCAATAGGTCGTACTCGCGTACATACGAGACCTATTGCATTGCAAATGCTTGTTATTATTATTATTAATAATTGTATTACAATTCCATAACATAGTGTGTTTGCTTACGAAACGAAGTGTATAAAAGCCAATTATTGATTACATACGGGATCAGTAGAATAAAGAAAATAACATACATCAAATTGTAGTTCCTGTACTTCCAAGCGCCACCCACAAATGCTGGTCTTGCCATGACATAGCTATAGACATTAGTTGTATATCCCACAAAACCCAGGTGCAGATGCTTGTGACTAGTTATGCTGTTCTATATCCCCCGTGTATATCTGGTTATTGGGTAGTACCGGCACTCCACTAGCCCGACAAATGATTTGTGATGTTGTATCATGTGTTAATAGATAAGACTGGAGGGGTACCTTATATAGGCTTGGAGAGGGTACCTTATATATGACTGGAGAGGGTACCTTATACAGGACTGGAGAGGGTACCTTATACAGGACTGGAGAGGGTACCTTATATAGGACTGGAGAGGGTACCTTATATAGGACTGGAGAGGGTACCTTATATAGGACTGGAGAGGGTACCTTATATAGGACTGGAGAGGGTTCCTTATATAGGCTTGGAGAGGCTACCTTCTATAGGCCTGGAGAGGCTACCTTCTATAGGACTGGAGAGGGTACCTTATATAGGCTTGGATAGGGTACCTTCTATAGGACTGGAGAGGCTACCTTATATAGGACTGGAGAGGGTACCTTTTATAGGCTTCGAGAGGGTATCTTATATAGAGAGGGTATCCTATATAGGAGTGGAGAGAGTACCTTATATTCCTGGGTCGTATTGAAATCGTACAATAGTAAGTTCCAATGTATCTTTTTTTCGGACCTTTATATAGCGCAAAGTTGACCCGAAGCTATCGGGTATCGGAGCGCGTTACACGAGCACCAGTTGCGTTACATGAGCACACATTCATTTTTGTGAGGACGGGGAGATTAAGTGATTTGCCCAGAATCACAGGATGTTGGCGCCCTAGCCGAGACTCGAACCGTGTGATTTGAGGTCGACTGCTCCAGCCGTTAGGCCACATCCTCTCCCCCATTTGTTAATGGCAGTATATCCGGTTTTATAGCCCTCTGTTCACGTTCAGGGCATGATCCCCATACCAAACACAGGCCACAGTGCATTTAGCGTGCAGTAGAGCCACAGACGTGAACCACAGCACACCCCGGAGACGTGTATTGTACCACTCAGAAGTGCCAGTTTCGGAGATGGTGCCAAGGCCACCCCTGTCATTTCTGAAATCCCTTGAAACACTTTGCTCCAGTAGACGTCGATTTTTGGGCAAGACCAGGCCCGGTGCATAAAATCAGCATCGGGTGTGTTGCATCCTATACAGCGAGAGTTGACTGGCAGCTTATTTCTGAGCAACTGAATGGTTGTGTGGTAGGCATGGCGCAAATATTCATAATGTAGCAGGCATATTGCCCGCGCTTTTAGTGCTGCTGGTTTTGTGGGAAAGAGATATTTATCCCTACATAGCGACCTAAGAGACAAATATGTGAATGCGTCCAGGGCAGAAAAGCCCTCCACCTCTGCTATTGTTGTATATTCTAAAAATGTAAGATGCAGTAAAATATCACCCATCGTGACGATCTACCATTTACGTCATCTCAGGAGCGCGGATTCTCATTGGTAAGTAGTATTAAGGGATAAGTGTGTCCGTGGTCGTTCTGGGTCTTGTAAGATGGGGTGCGCTGCTCCTTTACGCATGTGCTGTATAGTTGTTGCCCTTTAGAGCGCATTAGAGCTCCTGTTTTTCTTGTGTACTGGATGGTTTACTAGGTCTAGTATGAAACTCAGGACGATTTTCTGCTTCTCTTCAGTAGTTAACCTGTTTGTCAAAGTCTTGCTGTTGAGTCAGTGGTGGAGCTGAAGATGCTGTTTTACAGAAGTAAGATACAAAAACAAAGTATTCAGTAAGTGAAAAATTAACAGGACACTTAAAGAGAGAATTGTAAATGAACCAACAATTTTTAATGCAGTCTATCCCAAATATGAAATACATTTTTTCCATACCATTCCTGTATTCAAAGAATGTTTTCATCAATTATCATTTTTGTGCATTGTATTAGTGTACATTTTATTAGTGTCCTAACCATTTGAGCAGCAAAAAAATGTTTTACATATTAAACAAAATCCATTGGTCTGAAAAAAATCTTGGTGAGCCTTGTTTTATTGTTTTATGTGCATTCCCTTACTTTCAAGGTAACTGTAAATGGAGAAACCATATTTCTCAACTATAAACCAAACTATGTGTCCTGATTTTTCACCCAGTACTGGGGTAACTTATTATAGTGATTCATACATTTTGGCCCAAAAATCAATTTGCGGGCCTCCTCAGGACCAACACAAAATCCTTCTAAGTAGCTGCTGATAGGAGACAGCTAGAGAAATTTGAAGCAAATCTTGCAAATTGAAGTTTCCATCATGGTGGCTCAAATGGGGCCAGAAACTGGACTCTGGTCAGTAGACTGATTTCCAGGACTAAGGATTGTTGGGTATATATTCAGTGGTCCCTGTTTGGACTGGCGGTCATGCATGTTGGTTGTGTTCTGGGGTTCGCCTCCTATTCTCCACCATCACTTGGTCCTCACGGTCCTACGAGTGTAAAAACCTCTTGACAGGGCGTAGGGAAGTTATTGCCTGCTTTCTTGGGAATTCATATTCTTTAACAATCCAACTTCGTGTTCTGATCCTCTTAAATAAGATGGGACATACATCAGTCATGATTAGCAAAGCATTATTTTCCTTGGGAGTAACGTCCCCAACCTTGCACTCCTGAAAGATTTCAATAAAGTTCTGTATGATTGTGTTCAATATGTACTTTTCTTTATTTAGCGAGTTTCATAGTTGCAATCACTTTTTCATGAATTCAATTATTAGAATTGGTTCCATACTATTAAGTTCATAGTATCATTGTGTGCCCAATGCATTTCGGGCTTTGCCCTTCTTCAGGGGTCTAATTTTCTGAAAGTACAAGAATAACAAATATTGGCAATACATTTAAACCATTGCACACACGTTTTTTTACGTTCTTTTAACGGTTATTTTACGTCTTTCTAACACTTTTTTTAACACACTTTTCAAGCAAAGCACTTTCTTTATTAACAAATGTCAATGAACATTCATTATTGGTCATTCAAACACGCACAGAAACAGAAACCGTTTATCGACTGGTATCAGAAGGGAACTTTAAACAGTCTTCTGTTCATGCACTTTTACATCAGTTCATTATCAATGTTTGACATACTAATAACAGGTTTAAATGTATTGCCAATATTTGTTATTCTTGTACTTTCAGAAAATTATACCCCTGAAGAAGGGCAAAGCCCGAAATGCATTGGGCACACAATGATACTATGAACTTAATAGTATGGAACCAATTCTAATAATTGAATTCATGAAAAAGTGATTACAACTATGAAACTCGCTAAATAAAGAAAAGTACATATTGAACACAATCATCCAGAACTTTATTGAAATCTTTCAGGAGTGCAAGGTTGGGGACGTTACTCCCAAGGGAAATAATGCTTTGCTAATTAATACATACCCTTGTGTTCAGAAGGGTTACCAACCCTGCACCATCCACCCCGATGAATTACGACCACAAGTGAATACTCCGGGAGTGCTTTATTCCACATTCCAATTGGATAAACATACATCAGTCACACAGTGCAGGCAGACATTCCCACCCTCCTTGCCCTACATCGGTTTTCCCAAACTCTCAGAGTTTACAGGGAATATCTCATGGCAGTTCCAACTGTCATGTTTATTTTTTATTTTTTTATTTTACGGAGTTTTATATAGCGCGAACTTGACCCGAAAGTATCGGGTATCAGAGCGCTTTAATGTTTGGTGTTCTTGGTAATCTGCTGCATAAACTAGGACATCATTGCTAAAACTGAACTTCCACCACATCTATGACGGAGTATCCTGTCCGCCAAACTCTAAATCAGGCCCTTAGTCTCTTGCACATTCACAAACCTGCGTCGAACTTCTTGAGAGTCATGGGCGCCGGATTGCACTCCAGTCGATAAATAACTTTCAGTGAGGTCCAATCTGGAGAATACCGGCATCATTTGCTTCAGATAACATGTTGTCAATTTTTGGTGGTATGCTTTTCCTATCGTCTAGCCTTCAAAAGATGCACAAACCTGTATATTTAAAAAATGTCAGCTTTATTTTTTAGCATGTTTTTAACAGAAAAATGCTGTGAGACCTAAATCTTCAATCAAGTCCAATCTTTCAATTTTGTCAAGTGTCTATTCACTTTTTTTGACTGAAGAAACTGAATAGAGCAATGCGGAACTGCTACAAGTTGGATCCGGCCATCTATATGCAGCATGACTTTCTTGTGCTTTAGCTTCGGAGTTCCATTATGAAGAACTGGGAACTGAGCCACCTTGTTAATGAGCAGCTCTCCTGGGGCAGACTTCTTTTTTATCACTAGTTGCAGTTCAAGGCTCCTCGGTGGCAAAAGGAGGGCTCCCGCTAAATGCTCACCTATGTAGAAGATAGTGGTGGTGGTAGATTTTGCTGTTAAAATTTGTGCGGTAAGCTGCCCTTGAAGTGTGAATTGTGTGGCACTTCCGTATATGTGTATGTTCAGTTGTGCCGGTGAGTGGGCTTTGTGAAATGATGCATGCAACCACGGCATTACATTTACTAGTGCTCTAGTAGGAATGAGGTCTCGGAAATGGTGACTTTCTATGCTAGCATCACATTGTTGGACAGTAGGTGATGCTTTGTAATTCATGGAGCTACTGAGATCAGACAGACAGAAGTCATACCACTGTGTGATGCTGGTGGGAAAGAGTGGCATCCACTCTTCCAGTATTGTGAAAGTGTGTCCTTTGTGCAGGTTCACTCCATCTTGTGCTGCTAGATAAATTGTTTGAGGAAAAACCTGTCAGTGGCCCCTCTGGGTTAGATTAGCAGGCAGCTCATGGAGACTTTCACCGCAGTTGTTGTTGGGTGGCGCTTGCCGTGGTGATTGGAGCCCAATTTTCTATTTGCTGGTCCCACATAGCGTAATAATAGTCTTGGCTTTATTTTGTTGATATGTCAGCTTTTTCAAGGTAATTCTTAAGTTGGCATGGTCTATGATGGATCTACAGCCAGTGACAACAAGAAGTGCAGAAAGGCCGGTCATTTACAATGTTAGTGGGCCACATTAGGGCCGACAGTGGACCTAACCAAGGTGCCACTATACTGTTATCTGTAGACTGCCCTACTGGCCCACATGGCAATGGTGCTGCTCTCTTTAAAAAAAACAAAAAACGTATTTCCTGATGCATGTGACCACACTGGCTAAACAGATTCACAGATGTGCCTCTCTGTACTAGTAGGCCTTATGGCGATGAGACAGAAGGAGAAAATGAGGGTAGGAATCTACTTGGGTAAGATGACAGTGGTTGGAAGTGCAAGTGGACTGATGTCTTGTGATTTGCGATTAGAAAACTCCCTTCATTCACAGGTGGTGCAGGAGTAAGCTGCACAAGTGAAAGCCAGCAGCTGCGGCCCGTGCAGGTAAGAGTGGGGGCGGTGGGGCCGGGTGAGGGGGTATTTCGACAGACAACGATGAGAAAAATTAAATAAATAATTCATTTTCCCTCATCATCGTCAGTCAAAATCCCCCCTCACGCAGCCCCAGTGCCCCCGCTCTTACCTGCACAGGTCGCCGCTGATAGCCGTCCTACATAGCACTGAGCTTTGCAGACATGCGCTTCCTTGGTGCCAATGCAGGAATGGTAGTGACCTTTGAGGCCAGTCTGGATGTTTCTGTGGTCTGCAGATTCAGATGAGCTGTGACAAAGTAATCTGTGCAAAGCTGTTCTCTTGAGGCTTGTGAGCAAAAGAATAGTGAGTGTTGCGGGTGCATGCAAAGCCTTGCTGTTGTGTTGATGGACTTCAATGCAGACTGGAGTAAAGTGCGCATTACCAGCATATATGAAGTAAATGAGACCTGTTTACAAAGTGCTTTTTGTATTACGTAAAGCAGTGCCACAGTAGTATTACTCATGTACAACAAAATGTAGTTCACAAACCTACGACTGAGACCTCCCCCTCTCCCTCTCCTATCTGTTGTGTATCAAGCTGGGGAAGAACTCTGCATATGCAGGTATACGTATTTGTAGTATATGTGGGACGGGGACGGACTGGCCATGGCAGGAACTGGGCATTTCCCCGGTGGGCCGCTAGAATGGGGTCCTTTTTGGGACCCTGGGGGCTGTTTTTGTTACCGGGGGCCTGGCAATAGCGGCCCCCGGTAACAAAATCACCGAAATCGGCCTTAGAAAATGGCTCGGCCAGCCCAGGGAGAGGGAAGTGGGGGTGTGGCCAAGCAGCTTTCCAGGGCTGGTTTCGGTTCCGAGTCCGGCCCTGATGTGGGAGGATCAAGGGTGAGTGGCGGTAAAACAGGGAATACCACTAAATGGGAGAGATTAAGGAGGGGCTATGCCATTACAAACCTACACCCTCAAAACAGTAAGGCCGCTGCTATTCACAGACTACGCTTCTAACATTACTACAGCTCTAAAGGTGTCTAAAAAAAACTTGAATGTCAGTCACTCACTGCTCATGGATGCTCATGTGTACTGCAACACTCCCCCATAGAAAACAAGGAATATAGGGAAATGAAGTATTCCAAAGAAACTAACCTTTCGTTAATTAAATTTATTCTTGGGAGCAGCTGAGGGAGCCCAGCTGGCTCCTGACATAATGCAGGAGCCATCACTGCTTCTGCTCGGCAGGAGCAGCTATTTCTGCAATCTCCCTCCGAGCAGGAGCAATCTGTGTTTCCCTGCTTGCAGGAGTGCGGACAGGGAAACGGAAGTCTGTTCAAAACTGGCAGGAGCATTTTTAAAGCTCCCACCGAGTGAGAGCAGGCATGCCTTCCCTACCCGCAATCCTGCAGGCAAAGAAGGCATGTTTGCTTCCACTTGGCGGGAGATTTAAAAAATGCTCTACCAGGTGGGAGCAGACATCGGTTTCCCTGGCTGCTTTGATGCGGGCATGGAAACTACTGTGTCTGGGTGTGGGCTCCCTGGGACACTGTCTGTGACCCAGCCCAGGAGATGGGGTCCCTGGGCCTTTAGAGGCTCGGGAGGTGGGCTGTGTGGCCCCCTTCCCTTTTTTTGTAGAAAGAGCCCCAGGGGTTGGTTCCCTGGGGTAAAAAAAGGCATAAGGATAGGGGGACGTGCACCCATTTCCCTTTTTTAAAAGTTGGGCCTGGGGGAAGGAGATCCCAATTATGCCTTCTCCCAAAATATTTAAAAACGTGTCGGGTCTGCATTTTTTTTCCCATGATCCCGCAGGGGTCCAGTGGAATCACAGCAAAAAAGCCTGACTGTTTTGTTTTATTTGTTTTGTATTTAGGGCCCAGTTGTGTCCCTTTGGGTTCCGCCCCCCCCCCCCCAAAGTTCTAGGTAGGACATTTTTTTCTGAGGAAAAACTGCAGGATAAGGGACTAAGTTCCCGAGTTCTGTAATGACTGTCAGCAACATTTTTCTTCATGTTGCTAGCAGCCAATGAGAGGGCTTGGTCCTGTGGGAGTCTGATTTCCGCAGGGGTGAGATGGCCCAATGGGAAATAAGTCCCCTGGGCCAATCACAACGCTCTATTTTCCAAAATGTGGTATGAGGGACTCTTGCAAGAATCCTTCGAACCCAACCGTCCAGATATACAAATATTTTTTTGATTTAATATTTAAAAAAACTACTGATACACCAAATCACAAATCTAAAAAAAAAAGAGCCCCCTGTGCTTTCTTTTTTTTTTTCTTTTTCAAACCTGCAGTTGGCCAGGAACTGGGGGATGCCAAATGTTAATCTTTAGAGAAGGGAGGCAATCTGCCCCCCTCCCAGAGCCTCATAGAGGACCTAGGGACCTCAAGCCCTGGGCTGCATTCATTATTAGGTTGAGGAGACCACACGACTCTCCTACCCTGGCCATTAACAGGTCCTGGGGACCCAATCCCGTGGGGCCGCAGCACATACATTTTCATGGGTGCCCCTTTTCCAACTCAGGACACCCACAGAATTCTGTGCCACGGGCCACGAGAGAGCACAAGGAGCCGATGCGGCAAATGCCGGCTCCATCTGTTTTCTCTCGCTAGGCGGAAGCAAACTTTTATTCGCTGTGCAAGAGCACAGGCGGGAAGTTTAACTTTTCCCTTCCCCTGCTCTTGCAGGCAGGGAAATGCAGTGTCTCATGGGTTGGAGTCTCTGACAAACTGCTGCCATCTGCCCCTGGGGATGGATCCCCGTGGGCCAGTGGATGGCAAGAGGAGGGGTGCCTCACGCCCCCACCTAAAGAAATCTTAGGCTCCCTGGGGATGGGTTCCCCGGGAGCTATAGAAGGCTCAGGAAGGGGGGCCCATGCCCCCTGCCCCCCCTCCGCAAAAAAGCCCCCAGAGATGGTGCTGCCGGGGTTCTTGAGAGGCTCAGGGAGGGGGGTGCTATACAATAGATTTCACACGCCCAGCACCAGCGCTGTGCAGGCGAAACCTACAAAAGCCCTGTGTACAGATTATTGCCGGCCTCTCTTTGTGTTCTTGCTTAGTTAACTTTGGAAAAGAACAGAATAACTTTCCCCACAGTAAATACAGCAACATTCCATGCCAGAAGCTTCTTTTTGTGTGTGTGTGTGTGGGAGCGCCGCCTACCTGCTCCCTGAATGTTTTAGTTTCTACTTTTTCATGTGGTAGATCAGTCTGGTATGTTTCAAGACTACCTCCCAGCTCAGAGAGTCGCCTCTGTTTTTAAACATCCATATATGCAGGTTGCCTGCTGAGGATGGTTCTGTTGCAGCTTCTCTTTGTCGCTTTCTTGTCTATGTATGGCCCAAGGTGATTGGCTGTTTATTTGTTTCAATGTGGGAGATGGTTCTACTTCTACCCTTATAAACAGTGCCCGCTACGGGGGAGGGGCATCCATGGGAGGCAGAGGAGAGTCCTGGTAGCACTGCTAGGAGCGATCTTACGCGTGGTACCGTCATGAGCAATCTTTTCAGCTCTTGGCTGCATGCTGGGTATGCAGATACTAAAGTACCAAAGCATGCCTTGCCACCCTTTTCTGATGACATTCAACCCAAGCTCACCCTGTCAGTGCTTTTAAATGCAAAGGGCGTCTTCGGCCTGAAACCCCCTGAACTCTGGGGAGTCAATTGCCTTAAAGCTGGCTTTTACCAAAGGAATTGAAGCAGATATTCAAAGAGTAGCAATTTAACAAAACTACACACACTCCCGCATTTGGAAGGTGAAGCTCTGCAGTTGGAAAGGAGAAGGGGATGTGGGGAATTTCATTAGACACGAAGGGAGAAATTAAAGATGATTAATATTAAATAAGCTTGGACAAAATAGGAGGGCACCAATATATATGAATCGCTTACCTATATGCATGGTGCAGCAGTTATAAATACCAGTGCAATCATTCTGTGTTAACTACATTACGCAAATGAGGAATTTACCTCCAAGGGACTGTTCCCCGTGAAATACTCTTCCAAAAATTTACGCCACTCCTTTTGCCAGTGAACTAATCAGCATTTGTTTCTACTAGATGCAAGTGCTTGCATATAACATTGGGGGCATCCAATAATATACTACCAATAATATACTATCGCAAAAATTACAGTTGATTCCAGTAACATTTTGGATTTGGCATTAGTGACTAAACAGCATAATTTCCTAATTTTGTTCAACCAGTAATATTCCTTTTTCGAAAATTCAGCTGCACATAGATTCTGCATTCAAGCAAAGATATCACTTTTAAAAGGTTTAAATAAGTTCAGTCAGTAGGAAACTATGGATGCGTCATGTTTATCACCAAGTACCTGGGATACGTCAAAATCAAAGACGAAAACAGGCTCAGGGAAGGTAAAGCGCCGGAAAAGCAAAGCTATGCGTCTGTTCCTTACTCCCATGAGAGGTGATGCGTTGGTTCCTTGCTGACAGGGGAGGTGATACGTCAGTTCCTTACTGTTAGGGAAGGTAATGCATCGGTTTCCGAAGTCGTTGCCTGTGTTCCTTATTGCTGGCCTATGTCGATGACTAACGTGGCGCACAGGTACAATGTGTTGAAAATCCGGACGCCCTGGATCGATGCTGTGCGGTAGCAGGTGCTGTGTCAGTTTCTTCAGCTGCACAGCACAGCCTGCATTGGAGTCGGACTTGGTGCCATGGACGTCGGTGACAGTGCTCAGGACTTGAGCTGCGGCGATCTTTTTATTTTTAATTTTTTATAAATCTTTTTATTGAAGAAGAAACAAAATTAACCATAGTTGAGAATACCATAATACAGTGCATGTACCATTCACAATCTTTTCTGTTTATAGATCAGCCTAAACTTACAATATATCTTGACAACTCAGTTTAAAACCACGCAGTGGCCTGGCAGCCTTTACTCCTGCAGGGGGGGGGGGGGGACGGGTTCAGTGGAGCACATAACATTCCTCTGTATTTGTTCCACTTCCCCCAAATTTTAGACCATTTCTGCTGACACCCCCTCCCCTCATATATTGCCCTTTCCATCTGCATGCACCAGTCCATGTCGGCCTTCCAATCACGGATTTTGGACTCCGTGGTTCCCTTCAAAGTTCTTTCAATTTTAAGTTTCGCCACCACATTACCCAGGGTGATCCAGGTCCTTTCCTTTGCCATCAAATAGTTTGCCTCCCAAATATTAAGAAGACACAACCGGGGCGTGACATCCATAGACTTCCCGCAGACTTCCCACATTTTTCCTATCACTTTAGTCCAATATACTTGTATCACTTAAGACAGTCCCACCACTGATGGAAATATGTCCCCTCTTGACCACAGCCTCTGGGGCACAACGGGGAGCTTAAAATACCCATTTTAACCAACCTCACACTTGTGTAGTATACTCTATGTAAGAGTTTGCGCTGGATTAACTTAAACCTGGACCGAATTGCCACCTCCCGGGGGAACGCCAGCACCTCCCGCCAGTCCTCATCATCTAAATCTCCCATCTCCTCCGCCCACTTGGCCCTGGTCTTTTCTAACGCATCAGGTGTATTGTTTAATATTTTTCTATAGGTCAAGGAAATTGCTTTATCTTTGAGGTAATCATCCAGGAGTCTATCTTCCAAGGCGGAGGCAGCCGGTAGATCTGTTCCCTTGGGGATGGCCGTGCGTAAGGAGTTCCAAACCTGCAGGTATCGAAAGGTCTCCCCCACACTCCACTCATAATACCGCTGAAGGTCTGAAAATGGGACCACCTTACCTCCTGCCCAAACGTCCCTGACCCTTGAGGGCCCGATAAGCTCCCACTTATCGAATCCTGCACGAGTTGCCAAAAGCCCCAACCGTTCCGTCCCCAGAAGGGGGTGGCCCGCGTAATCTTGTTCTTCCATCCCAGAGCGGACGTAGCCACCTTCCAGAGTATTATCGTAGTCACTGTTGGCGTATACAGTGGGCTATATGTCTTTCCCCCATACATTGCCCTCTGATATGTCCCTGGTGTCATGTTATATCTATCCATCCTATAGGCTGGATCATTTATCGGTCAGTGCACCCAATGATTCGTGACCACCAACTGAGAGGCCCAATAGTAATTTTTATCGCTGGGATGGCGATACCCCCATCATACCAGCTTTTCATCAATTTTTGCAATGAGGTGCGAGGGGGGCCACTATCCCAGAGCAGGGTCCGGACTTCTGATTCCACAGTTTGAAAATACGTGTTCAGGACAGGGTACGGCGTATTCTGTAGGGTGTAAATGAAGCTGGGCAGGGCCATCATTTTAGAAAGTGCTGCTCTCCCCAATAATGTGAGTGGCAAGGTCTTCCAATGTTTTACATCATCTTGTAGACGACGAAGTGGGGGGCCAAGTTTTGATCGTAAAACGCTATTGGATCCGAGGTGGCATATATCCTCAGATAGCGAAAGCCGTCAGTGACCACTCTGGCTTCACAAACTGTGGGCGGAATAAAACCCTTCCCCGCTAATATGTATATGAGTGATTTGTTAGCTGCGGCAATCTTTTAGCCGCATGACAGGCGCTGTGTCGATTTCTTCGGTCGCACTGTGGCGATGCATTGGTGTTTCAACCGCACGGCATTGCTCTGGCAGGAAAAACTGGCGCAGAAAGTCGATGCGTGGATTTTCTTCAGTCCTTTGCAGCAAAACCACCTCCAAGGGCCCAGACCTGGAATTGGCACCACTTGGCAGGTCAGAACTCCCAGCAGAGGAGTTCAGGGGTTGCAGATAAAGTATTTCGTGGCCCTGAGACTTCTAAACAAGAGGCAAGCACACACAAGCTCTTAGAGAACCTTGGCAAGCAGGATACAGAAAGCAAAAGTCCAGTCCTTTTACCGCCCAAGACAGAAGCAGCAAAAAGCAGAGTGGCAGTTCCCCTTCCTACAGCTTCCCCAGGTCTTCTTCTTGGCAGAATCTCCTCTTAGTCCAGAAGTGTTCTGAAGTTCTGGCGTCACAGCTCCATTTCCCAGTTTCTGCTTTTGAAGTAGGAAAACTTCGAAGGGAAGTCTTTGTAGTGCACAAGACCCTGCCTTTCCTTGACCTGGTTCCAGACACACTACAGGGGGTGGAGGCAGCTTTGTGTGAAGACAGACACAGCCCTATTCAGGTGTCAGTGACAACTCCTCCCACCACTCTAGCCCAGTAAGACCCATCAGCCTGGTGATGGGCCATCAGGATATGCAGGGCGCACCTCAGCCCCCTTTGTGTGACTATCTAGAGTGAATGCACAAACAGCCCAACTGTCACCCTCCCTCAGGCGTGGATTCCACAGCCAGGCAGACACACAGAATTGAAAAGTAAAACAATGCCCACTTACTAAAAGGGGTGCAACACCAAATGATGGCCGGAATGCTGAATGAATCAAACATTCACCCCCAGTCTAAAAGTGGCATTTTCAAACATGATATTTAATAACCAACTTCACTAAAATATGTATTTTTGAATTGTGAGTTCAGGGACCCCAAAATCCCAATCTCCATCTCTTCTCAATTGGAAGTTTCACTTGTTAGAGGTTACAAGGCAGCTCCAATGATGATAACGTAAAGGAGAGATGGTCTTTGCAATACTGTCACTATCAGGACATGTAAAACACACCAGTACATGTCCTACCTTTCAAATACCCTGCCCATGGGGCTATCTTGGGCCTACCTTAGGTGTGCCTTACATGTAGTAAAAGGGAAAGTTTGGGCCTGGCAATTGGCTGCACTTGCCAGGTTGACATGGCAGTTTAAGACTGCACACACAGACACTGCAGTGGCAGGTCTGAGACAGAGTTTCAGGGCTACTTATGTGGGTGGCACAATCAGTTCTGCAGGCCCACCAATAGCATTTGATTTACAGGCCCTGGGCCCACACAGTAGTGCGCTGTACTAGGGACTTACCAGTAAAGCAAATAAGCCAACCATGGAGAAACCAATTACTAATACAATTTAGACATAGAGCATATGCACTTTAGCACTGATAGCACTGGTTAAGTGCCCAGAGTCCTAAAGCCAACAAAAACAGGTCAGAAAAAATAGGAGGAAGAAGGCAAAAAGTTGGGGATAACCCTGCGAAAAGGGCCATGTCCAACATTATGCTATCAGTGTTCCAAAAGATTAGCCCTCTGCTCTCAGTAGCACTAATTCCTCACATAAAGCCATATATGGTTTCTTGGTGAGAGATTCATGTAATAAACACCCTCTACTATACATCTGAAGGAAATTGCAATTGGTTGACATTTTCTGTGACCATGAACAAAATGGATTTCCTTTTTTAGGTTCCATTACTCCATTGTAACTTTTAACATTCTCAGTACGTATTGGAAGGTGTTCTTTATTCCTTACAATACTTGGTAAAAAATACCTGCCACTCCTTTGAATACTTTAAGGTCTCTCCAAGGCAAGCGATATTCCTAACCGAGACAATATTTGGACTCCGTAGTTTGGAAATAAAATACTGCACAACTACAATCCCTAGTTTTGGCAGGTGATTCGTTTAAGCCGTTTAAAGTAGGCCGCTTACAAACCCGGTTTTGACCCATGTGGTAACCTACAATTAGACAACTTGCCGCAGTTAGGTTTGAATCCCGCACCACACTAAGTAAATGGAGGCCTATGAAAGTTTCCAAATTGAAATAGCTTAAATCATTTGCTCGCCAAAAGTAAAGCTTGTGTAGTATTTTATTTGATTTCCACAGTATGGATTCACTCAAAAATATCTGCAATACGGTCAAGCTAGCACGCATTTAAAGGAGTGAGTGGTTCAAATACCAGCTCCCAAATATGATAAGGTGTAAAGAAAGCAACAGGAAAGCTGTGGAAGCAATACAGAGAGCAGGGGGTGAGTGGTTGACAGGAAGCGTAAAATGTTATTTGATGCACATACCAGGGCACACCTGAAGCCAGGAGACCAACAGAGTCCAGACTAAGAAGTTTAAGAAAGAAAAAAACAAGTCAGGGGGCCTTTTCCATCGAAGCACCCAAGATCTGGAACATCACTTATATAACAGGACCCCCAATGCTCTCCAATTTTGGAAAGAGTTGAAGACTCATCTCATTAAAGAACACAACATGTCCATGCATTAACTGTCCACAACCCAACTTCCTCTCCTATTACTCGTTGACGTTATGCTTGTCTTCGACCACCTATAGAGCTCGGCTGCCTTTTGGCTACATTTCAATATAAAAAAAAAACACATACATACACCCACATGCACAACCGCACAAAAGGAGATTGCAAGTGATTTGGATAAAAGTGATGTGCAAATAGCAGACTTTCCGTCCAGAGATGCACCGCCAATGTATTCCCTCTTTTGTTCATCTTCTTCTCGCTTCCAGCTGAGGCAGGGCAGCAGTAATAAATGTGGCAACACGATCCTTTCCCATAACCAGTGTTGCGACGGTGTAGTAGAATTTAACGTGTCAAAACAAACGCGCGGGATATTGAAGGTCACAGAAAGGGTCCCAACTTCGGGCTGATGCTTCAAAGCTGTGTTTGCTGCACATTTGCTATTAATAGAATGTACGCTGTAACACAGTAACAGGTAGCACGAGGCACGTGACGCCCTTCGTATGCATCCCCCATGGCGCTGCGTAGTGCTGTGCATAATATGACCTTACACGCCTCATTAGTGCCTCAACAGTAAATGGTCGTTCAGCACGACTTAACTGCCCAAGCGCCACTTCCAAGCACAGCCACACTTCGCAGGTCACTCTAACGCTGACCCCCAGAATCCCAAGTTATTTGTCCATGTCGCACGTCACACTTCATTTCCGCTCATGGCGGCTGTGGCATTGCGCATGTGTTACACTGCAGGTGGACCTCCTCTGCGGTGCAGGGGGGCAACTCAGGCCTCGGGAGATGGGAGCCCCCATCGATTGTGGGCTCCATTCAGCCGCAGGACCCTGAGTTGTGGCCCCTCAACACGTTCTGCAGAAGAGCCCCTTCATTTTGCGTCACGCCATTGCCGCGGTATTTGGTGGTTTTTCAGGTGGTGCGGTGTGTTGGTCAATTAATAGGTTCCCTTGCGCTTATCTTGGTGCACGAGATTGTAACGAGCAGTGCGTCTTCTTTATTCGTGATGCTGCGCATGCCGGCGCTCGAGGACACCTCATTCTATGTCATTTCGGAGACTAGGGCCGATTTCGCAAACATATTTAAGATTATGAGAAGGAGTACCACACAAGTATTCTATTCTTTAACGTACTTAAAGACGCCTTTATGAATTAGCAACAAAACGTCCAACTCCCGATTAGAAGAAGCGTAAGGAAGGCACAGTACTAAGTATTTGCGCCTATCTCTCACACTTACTTGTTCATCCATGACACTTAGGGCCAGATGTACGACCATATTTTACGGTCGCAAATGGGAAACCGGCCCGTTTACGACCGCAAAATTGGTCTGCCCCATGTACAAACCTTATTTTGCAAATTGGTAACCTAGTACCGATTGGCAAAAATGGACTTGCGACTCGCTATTAGGAAGGGGCGTGCCAAGGGCGTCCCTTCCTAATAGCGAGTCTCCCTTAAATTTATGATTGTTTTGCGACCACAATTGCGGTCGCAACACACTTGCAGTTCACCACCTACTTCAAGTAGGTGGTAATCTACTCGCACATGGGAAGGGGTCCCCAGGGGACCCCTTCTCCTTTGTGAGTGTGTGCGAAAATATTTTTTAAGGGCAGGTAGTGGTCCCACGAACCACTGCGTACTCTTAAAAAATGAAACAGAAATGTTTCATTTTTCTCTTTTAAATGCATCCCGTTTTCCTGTGAGGAAAATGGGCTGCATTGGAAAAAAAACTGCTTTATTTAAAAAGCAAATGCAAAAACAACAGTTGATGGACAGAATGCAAAACAATGTCATACATTCATCCCAGTACGGAGATCTGGGCCTAAATCCATTGTTTTTTTGCTCACCGTGCCATTCCAGTTTGAACCCAGTCATATGCAAATCAGTCTTGACCCTGTGCCTAATGGGAACTGTCCAGCCCGAACTGCCAAGCCAGGTCCTCCCTGGACTGGAACCAAGCATCCTAGGACCGGTTTCGGGGTATCACACCTCTTCAGCCAGGATAGCTTGATTCCAGTGGCATGGAGAGCACGGGACTCACGTCTGAGCATACCCGTCCCACTCGGGGTGACAAATGCAAAAACAACAGTTGATGGACAGAATGCAGAACAATGTCATACATTCACCCCAGTACGGAGATCTGGGCCTAAATCCATTGTTTTTTTGCTCACCATGCCATTCCAGTTTGAACCCAGCCATATGCAAATCAGTTTTGACCCTGTGCCTCATGGGAACAGTCCAGCCCGAACTGCCAAGCCAGGTCCTCCCTGGACCGGAAACAAGCATCCTAGGACCGGGTTCAGGGCTTCACCCGTCTTCAGCCAGGATAGCTTGATTCCAGTGGCACAGTGAGCCCAGGACCCACGTCTGGGCATACCTGGTGCACTTAGAGCGAGATTGCAAAAGATACACAATTGATGGACGGAATGCAGAACAAATCAAAACATTCACATTGACCCCGCAGGCCACCATCCTTGAGAGTGCTAGCCAGTCCTAATGGGGTCGCAAATTGCATCTGCCTCATGAATATTAATGAGGCAGGCAATTTGCGACGCCATTAGAAAGTTCAAACAGTGTCTGAGACACTGTTGTACATTCCTGTTTGCGAGTCGCAAATTGCGAGTCGCAAAACAACGCAATTTGTGACTCGTAAATTGATAGGGTCGTACATCTGGCCCTGTGTCTATTACATGAAAACTGCACCTCGGAGGTCCTCACACATGGCAGAAAAACACTTCCCAAACCGGAGCAAAACAAAGACAACATACTTCAAACCCTCCACGGTGTAGGGTGCTACCCAATGTTGTACATTCCTGTTTGCGAGTCGCAAAACGACGCAATTTGTGGCTCGTAAATTGGTAGGATCGTGCATCTGGCCCTGCGTCTATTACATGAAAACTGCACCTCGGAGGTCCTCACACATGGCAGAAAAACACTTCCCAAACAGGAGCAAAACAAATACAACACACTTCAAACCCTCCTAGTAAGCGCTATATAAATATGACAATATGATACAATGCAATACTAACTGGATATTAAGAAGACCCAAATATCTCCATTCTAGAAGTTTTGGAGCCAATTTACAAAGGCATAAAAGAGTACTACAGGAATTGCCCCCACAGTCTCCGTTCTTTAACTTTTCAGGTACAAATCATTGTTTTTAGGCTTGAAGCTAATTCACTCTGTTGAAGCAAAGCAAGTCTACAACACGCGGAATGGGTTAGGTTATCACAGGAAAGCTTAGGCATGTAAATGGTGTCCCCAACGGCCTACAGAGAGGTTGGTTAGCCTACTTCTACTTTTCATCCCTACAAAGCTGACTGCCTGCACTGACCACCTGGCCAGGAAATGATTCATTTTCATTTGTCACCACATTGAAAATGTTCAGTTTTAACTTTACTTCACTTTGCAGAGCACTCATCCTTGCATTAAGACTGATGCTGATCTCACCTTACCATTTGATTAAAACAGGCTGGGCAGTCTCCTGAATTTTCCTTCTCCCTCTCTTTTTTAGGTCTCGCCTGACCCAGCGCATGCGCTGGTCTGGCAAGACTTATTGAGAGGACTCCAAAAAGTGCTAAAACTGCAACTGTTGCTTGGCTAAACACTTGTAGGTCCCAAAGGCGAGACCTATTGGCTATGCCAATGCTTGTTGTCAGTTGGAATGTGTTGTTCTAGCCTAAGATTTTAACTGATGGTTTTCCAGCAGCTGTTAGTGCTGATTTCTGTTTCTCAGCTAAATCAATGGATTTCGATGATTAGCTTTTATTTCCTGGCTTGCCTGACAGAGGAATGTTTAATTACCTGTCAGTCTGTGAAACCGGTCCCAGGATGCTTGTTTCCGGTACAGGGAGGAGCTGGCCTGACAGTTCGGGCTGGACTGTTCCCATGAGGCACAGGGTCAAGACTGATTTGCAGAAAGCTGCGTTTAATCTGTCTTCGGCATGGGGAGCAAAAAAAAGATGGATTTAGGCCCAAATCATTGTGCTGGAGTCAGTGGCGTTGCAAATGGGAGGTGGGGTGGGGGGGCGGACCGCCCCAGGTGGCACGAGTTTTGGGGGCAGCAGTCTCCCCCCTCTCTTACATGCGTCTGCCAGCAAACGCAGGAATCGCCAGCACCCCACAGCCCCTCGCTCTTTCATGCGGCCTCTGCGGGGCAGCAAAGGCAGGAACCGCCACAGGCGGCAAAGTGTCTATCTTCGCCACTGTCTGGGGTGAATGTTTGACATTGTTCTGCATTCTGTCCATCAGTTGTTCTTTTTGCAGGTGTAGACCTTGTCCTAAGGAACCCTGCAGTCACATGCTTATCTCGGCCATGGTTTTTTTGACTATGTAAAGTGCACTTTTCTAGCTTATTCCCGTCATTTGGGGTCTTGGTGCCCTGGATGGTTCTAGGATTCTCGTTGGCTAGAGTCAAAGTGGTCATTTGAAAATACGCTTTAATTTGTTTTTTTTACTATTGTCTAGTGTGTCGTTCTGGAATATGGCCAGCAAGTGTGGGTAGATTGGTGTTATTTAATGATGGATTACATTTATGAAGGGCCAGCTAGACCCTTCTATGGATTATGTAAAGCAGTATGTAAATGGATGTGTGTGCCAAATAACATTGCTGTTTGTTTCGTTCTGCTGGTACATACAGTTATCCATTGGTCAGTTGGAGGTGGTTGCCGCGTTTCAACACTCCTTAGCCATTATGTATGTTTGACATTCCATATATAAGTGAGAGAGGTAGATTTAAGTTGACTTCTATAGGATGAGTAAAATGTGTACCATGTTCGCAAAAGCTCAATTTATGTAGAGTTAAGAATGCATGCGCTTGATCGGAGTGGGTTGTTGAGGTGGCATACACTAAGCCAACTGTGTGGCTTGGAGCCGCTTTGTGAATATGATGGTGTTAGGTATATTATCTAGTGTGTATTATTACTGAACAGTAATGTGTGAGTAAAGCTGATGCACTATTGAGATGCCAGGCTTGGAGACGTGTTGTGTGCATGATATTTCAGAGTTGTTTAATGAGTGCTGTTGGTCTGACGTAGATGTTTGGCTTGCTAGGGCATATTGGTTGGTAGGGAGTTCTGTGGGAAACAAACAAAAGGGGAGAAAGTGAAAGCCTGGCAGGCATATAGATCACGCAGTAGTCACTTGCTTAGGTTAAAGCACTAATTTAATGAATTAATACATATTGAGTATGTAAACATCCTGTTCACGTTGCTTTACTTTTGGTGGCAGTGCATTCACAGAAGAGAAACCCAATATGCAGCTCCAACCAGCTGGGCTGGGATGCATAAGACCTCTTCCCTGTGGAAATTTAGTCCTCCCTCTGGAATTTCCCACCACCCTCTAATAGCTCCCTGTCTCTTTGTCATTTAATGTATTTATTTACTACATTTTTATATAGCGCAGACTTTACCCAAAGGTGTCAGAGCGCTTCACAATAGAACCAAGTACGTTACAGGAGGAGAATTTGACATATTTACATGTTACAGAAACAAACAAGAAAGAAGAAAAAGTAGAATAAAACAATAGATGGCAATCACTCAAAAATCAAAAAACACATTAGGATGAAGATCGTACAGGCATAGATTACAAATTTACTATATTGAAAGAACTTCCTTGAGGGACATGAAAAGGGATGTATTAGTTCTCAAAGTGTCTTTGGAGGGCATTAGGGTGCTGGTGAACATTCAGATAGGTTGACAATTGGCTTCAGAAGGGGTTGAAGAAGCTGGAATTTCTGACAAGAGGATTAGGAAGAGAAGAACAGAGAAGGAGAGAGCAGTAAGAGGTAAAGTTGCTCCAATGAGGAAACCAGTATTATGAGCCATGTGGCCACCAACACGTGTACACACCAAATTTCCAAATTTCCCCTGCCACTGCAAGCGTGGCCTGGACATTTTCAGCAGTTATGGAAAAAATAACTCTGTTCACCATATTATGGTATTGTAGTTTCAATATGTTCCAACCTTTTCTTATTCCAGCAATACCCTCTCTCCTTCCGTTATGAAACAGCAGCACAGTCCCAAACACATAGACAAGGACTCTATCAGTAGATCCCCAGTGCTAGGGTGACCAGAGCTTCAAACCTAAAAGTCAGACAGGGTATAGAAGTGGGAGTTTGATTTGCAGCAATGAATCAATCAAAGCAGGCTTTGAATTGGAGCTTTCATTAATAAAACAAGGATTGACCAAGCCAGTGGGTCCCACTTTAATAATGTGAGTGCTAAGCTGATGGCTTTGAAAATGCTTGTTCATAAAGCTTTGTTTAAAGAAAAAGAAAAAATATTTGACTGTGCTGGCCAATAAGTGAAAGGAAATGCACCCAGAACTCAGATCACATCTGCACTAGAGAGAGGACCGAAGAAGGGCTGCCCTGCTGTTCCCTGGACTCAGCAAAGAGAGGCTGCACCAAAGACTGGACTGCATCTGCTGATCCTTGGTCTGGCAAAGAGAGGATTGTGCCTGTGGTGCCCTGAATAAGGAAAGTTGTCCTCCAGCCCCAGACAAAATAGGTGAGCTCCAAGTCTCAGTTGGCTGACTTCCTATTACGGTTCCAGGGCCACAGATGCTGAAGAAGCCGACTTGGTGAGTTGGCAGCCACAATCACTTGATAGCCACTGACTGCTGATGTACAGCCTAGGAGACTGAGTCCCAACATAAAAAACGAACACTTGCACCCAAATCTGCTTGACCCGGGAGAGTCGTCAGAGTGTAGTTTGGCCGCCCAAGACAGACACTACTCTCAGTTAAAGGAAACCACTTTTTTGCTGTGACCGGAGACCAGTAGACCAGTGCCAGCTGATGTTTGGCTGGACTTCGGCCACTGTGGCCAAAGTCACCCCACAGCATTCATGGACTGAGGGGAAGGCCTAGGAAGACCCCTGTCGACTAGATTAGCATCCTAGGATTTCTGTATCCCTTGCATCGGAGCACTCTATAGCTATCTATGGCGATTTGCCCAAAGAGCCTGGACCTGGACTAGAGGCTTCTTTGACTGCAAGGTAACACTGTCACGCTAAGTCTTACTAGCCCCTGTGACTTGCTCCCTGCTGGAGTTGGTTACCCAAAGTGGGCTGGAGTAACCAAAGCCAACTTTACAAAAGTTTTCCAAAGTAATAGCTAACTGCTGTAGTTGCCAATGCTTGTTTGCAATTGGAGTGAAAAAAACTGTGATTTACCCTTTGCTTAATAATCTAGATCTCCAGAATCCTCTGTTGGAATTTGTTCATTTTGGTGTCTAAAAAATCTTAAAAATAAGATCTATTTTTATAAATTGGTGTCCGATTTCTTTTGTGTTGTGTTTCTTTCTTATTCAACTGTTTTGGTGCTCCTAAATGCCTTGAACTTGTTCCTTGGTTAAATCCTGACTGCTTGAAGCCACAGCTACCCAGGGTCCAGCTAAGGTTTAACAAACAAGCCTGACCGGACCCAAGACAGGTTTGTGAGTTTATTACTCACTGCGGTCGCACTACCACACCATATGATAAACCACATTTCCTCACAATAAGCAAATTCATTTCTTAAAGTTTCTCAAAACTGGAACATTGAGATTGATATTTTTTTATCTTCTTTTTAAATTTTTCAAATTTCATGCAGAACATTCTGAACTGGGTTTAAAAACCCTGTTGCAAGCAATACGGTTAAAAATTACCATAAAGGACTAGTTTTAGTTAAAAGAACAGGACAGTTGGCTGAGTGTCAGAATTCAAAGAAACACGCTTTCTATTTACTTTCTCCATGATTCAGTACTGGAACACATTCTCAAGTCATTTGGTGCTCTACAGCAGCCTAGGGAGCAGATTTACAGGACCAGAAGAGACCTCTTCTTTTGAGTCATTCTAAGTACACCTTCTGGCTCAAACACAGACTCAGTGAGTGCAGCTACCCGGCCTTCTCTCAGCACCATAAATGCTACATTTGAGTGTGAAGACCTGGGCTTTTATGCAACATGCAGTAAATAGAAGAATACCAGCCTAATAAAAGTCTGCTCTTTAGTCAAATCTAGAAAAAATATACCTGTCTCAGTGCTTTTACAAACAAGTTGGTAGGGGTGAGGAGCAACATGGAGAGCACAGTGGGCAGGGATGTGAAGGGGAAGGAGAACGTGGGGGGGCAAGAAAACACTTGCACTCCCATGTAGTGCTCAAAGAAAAAATATAGGTCTGTGATATGTGCAGTGGAAGGATACAAGTCAAGTAATCAGAAGGATTGTAAAGAAGCTCTACACCAGCGAGGGACAAACACAGGAAGAGGGAGGAAAGCTATCAAATAGGAAGCAAGCAAATAAGATTGACAAAAGAGCCAACAAATTATAAGCAGTGGGAAGCTCCAACTTCTAAGTATTAGTATTGTACACAACAAGTCTTTGAAAATAAACAGCTAAAAGCTTTCATTAGAATAGACATAAAAAAGGAACCACGATACCAAGCATAGGTAGGGCTGGACAGAGCATGCAGAGTTCTACTCCATGGAATTCCACAGAGTTTAAAAAAAACTCAGTCAACTTCGGCGGAGTTCCGTGTGCGATGGAATGCCGTCTCCGGGTCCTATAAAATATTCCCTGCTAATGTGTTTGTTGTTGCCTTCAACATTTTTGTCTGCATTTTTCTTATAGGCCAGTAGATGACAGTGTTGTTACGTATTTAATACCATTGCTAGCTAAAAAAAGAGATTGAATGGATGATAAAATTAGGACTTTATTTTCTCTAGCCCTCCAATTAATGAAAGGGGGCACCAGGGCCTGCTGTGGGGAAGCAGCAGTCATTAGGCACACAAATCACAAACACAAAAATAACTAGCATTGGCATAGCCAATAGGTCTCGCCTTTGGGACCTTATAAGTGTTTAGCCATGCAGCACATTATCACCCACCGGGCAGATTTCTGTAATGGAACTAGTACTTATGTAAAGTGCTTTGATACCTTCATTCGCGCTACATAATGCATAAAATAAAAAGGAATAAAAGGAGAAGTACTTGCAGATTTCTGAGGTGGGGGAGCGAAAAGATGCACTCTGTAGAGTTACGCTGTGCCTACCTGCTGTAGATGTTTGTCTCCACAACAGTTGGGGTAAAATGCTGATTGCTAACGTTCTTCTGTTTTGTTTAACAAGAAGTATGATCATCTGGTCAACAAATGGTTAAGCATCACAATGCAGCTATTTACTGAAAACCCACAAGGATCGTTCCCTTCCTCCCCCAGACACAGTGGTCTTTAAGGAGCTTTAACTACTGTAGCAGCTGTTTGTTGTCTTCCAGGGTAGGCTTGTTGGCCAAATCCCGCTCATTAGACGGTGCTGACAATTCCGCTGAAAAGTAAGATGTCACCGTAATTGATTTAGTTTCTGTTCCTTTGTGTTTTAGAGAAAATGAAAGCGCACTCTTGTGGAGGTGGGGTGGAGGGGACGTGCCTTCTGATGAAAGCGGCAAGGCCTGGAAATGAAACCTGACCCAAAACAGATGGCAGCCTGCGCGCCGCTGCTGCTGGCTCCTATTACATAATGCCAGTACCAAATCAGTACCAAATCAGAAAGTGAGCACAGTATAGAAAATCAGGAGCCAAATTGAAAGGAGTCAAAAGTGAGTTATCCCAGTGTGCAAGTGAAGGCGGGGCTGGAGTATGCTGCATCTTGGTGCCGAGTAACGGATGTTTATTGCCAACTAAATGAATGTTAATTAGTCCGTCAGCCTCTAGTAGGATGAAAGGCTGAGCAGTGACGCTGTGGTTCGAACCTGCGGCTGTGAGGTCAAACATAAGATTAATAGGGCGCTTGCCTTAAAGTTAAGATAGCCTTATATAATGCCAGTACCAAATCAGAAAGTGAGCACAGTAGAGAAAATCAGGATCAGTGTGTGTAAGCAGAGGCCTCGCTACCTCGGCCGTCACTGTCAAAACACGATTCTGCTGCCTTCCTCCTTCTACAAGTCAACAGCAATGGGCCTAGCATGACAGTGAATGCACAAGTTTCTCATTGCAAACAGAGCATTGGCAGGGCTGTGCGTGTGCATGTGGCATATGAAGGGAGTGTTGGTTAAAAAGAATGGTGCGAGAGAGAAGTGGGGGCGAGTGAGCATGGCAGCTCGGCGAACGCGTTAATTAAAAACAGATGGTGACATAAACCCGAACAGATGGCTCCCCTGCTCGTAACTGCAAACCATAGGCCATGGGCGGATATATTTCCTGGGAAAGGTGGGACATGCACCCACCTTTGCCCAATTGCGTGCTGTCTTTTTAGAAAGACGTACACAAAGCCCAATAAAAAAAATGCTTAAAAAAAAAAAACACGAGCGTGTGAAATGTCCTGAGTGATTCCAAGAGTTCGTTTTCCTAGATCAGCGCATGCGTGCTGCGCTAGGCTCGACCTAAAAAGTGCAACAAAAAATAATTGATGGACAGAATGCAGAACAATGTCATACATTCACCCCAGTAAAGAGATCTGGGCCTAAATCCATTGTGTTTTTTCTCCCCATTTAAATCAGTCTTGACCTTCCTCCCTATGGGAACAGTCTAGCCTCAACTGCCAGACCAGGTCCACACAAATCACAGACATCATGAACCTGGTGACAACAAGGCAGGTCACCATCTTGCTCCGCAGCACAAATGACATTCGTATTTCCTACAAATGACTGATCCATTCTGTAAATTCCCAATTGACTTTATCTCTGCAACATCACCGCTCATTAAAGCAGGAATCCCGTGCTCATGGTCGGCTGTTAAGAATACCTCAGGGCAACAACATAAGTGAATATGGTAAGACAGAAAACTTATAAGACAGACTTCACTGGCATGATCAAAAGTGATGACATCTGTTGCATGTAACCAGGTAGAGCCATCCAATTAGAGCTGTCTCTGAAAATAAGAACCCCACATTGTGAGCAACTGCAGGGGCACAGCTATACAGTGAAGGCTGTCTTCAAGCCAAGCTTAACCTCAAGTCTGCCTCAAACTCACATCCTAGTCAATATACTCCATTTTTAAACATACAGCAGCATCCAAAGCCTGTCTATCAGGTGTGTTTCACCGTAATTTCAGCCACAGCATTACTTATATGCACCGTGCACATACTGCCCTTCCCCCACCCCCAACACCGCACGCTAAGTGCAGCTGTTTTCCAAGAAGCAATCCCATTGCAACAACTCCCAGGTCAGTGGCAAACCTGCGCCAGCACAGCACTATAACGAAGCGCCCACGACTGGTTAGCCAAAAACCCTGCAAACGTGAGCCGTTTAATGCGCCTTTTTTCAGTGCTTAGAAAAAGTAACCTTTCAAGCAGGATGAACGAGTTCCAGCCATGCAACAACCAGTCCAACTGGCAGCAACAGGGATAGCTGAGAACAGATACCGCACCATACATCTCTTGTGTGCTCTGCTCAAGTGACTCCAACCGGAGCACAGCACATCTTACCATGTAGCCTTACTGCCAAATGTATTTCTGACTAATGACATAATGACACCCCAGCTTTTGGTCTATGCCTGCCTAATAAGCCATAACCCTGCTGTTTGTGACTGAAAGTTGCTGCTGATGACTCTAGTCAACCCTCTCAGGACTTTGCCTCCACCTCGGCTTTGCACTTGTCAAGGGGAGCGGGC
The DNA here is from genome assembly GCF_964204655.1 of Triturus cristatus. NCBI lineage: Eukaryota > Metazoa > Chordata > Amphibia > Caudata > Salamandridae > Triturus > Triturus cristatus. The sequence goes on from NC_140594.1 coordinate 858,223,074, forward strand.
TTTCCCCAATCCCATTCTGCTACTTTCGCAAAGTCATTGAATATCAATAACAAAAGGTAACCCCAAAAAATTGCAGGTGATAGATTTGTACTCCTTAAAGTATTTCTCCCACTGCCGGTGTACTGCACTTGCCGTGCGCACAGAGATCGTTGGTTTGCCTGGCACTACCAATGGCTGCTAAGTGGGAAAACAAAAGGCACACAATGATGTACAGAATGCGGAACAAATCAAACATTCACCCCCAGTCAAGAGATCTGGGTTAAATCCGTTATGCTAACGGTAAACCATGTAACCATGCAAGCCAGCCAGGCATTCCACGAGGCGCTTGTGATATCATTAAGAATGTTCAAAGATTGACGAACCTATTTGCTCTTGCTGGATTGCCTTTTTCACCTTGTTATACATGTTATAAATTCTAAGCACAATTCCTTCAATTACTAAGTTTGAGTCAGTAGTAGTGGTCCCTATTTGGGATATTACCGCACAATCAATACTATAGAATGTCAAAATACATCAATGTTGTGTGAATCAATGATTTGTTCACTTATAGTTAAGTTGGGGTGCTCTCTTAGCTCAATCACACCTACTACCGAAAGTGCTATTTACACATTAGACATTAACATGTGTACATAAATATAAACATAGAGCTATACTTAGCACTCCCCTTAGTGATTCTAATAATCCAGAGTGTATTGGATTAATATAACCATCACAGATTTCATATCCCGACTCAATTTAACGGACAGTATCTCCGAAGAGAGCAATAATATCTTTGCACAAAGTACACAGAGTCCCAAAAAGTCAAAAAAATTCAAATTGAAGATTTATTCATTTTGTGGTACTTCCAGCATGGAATCTGCCAATTTGCCAACACGTGTTTTGTCTACTCATAGACTTTTTCAAGGCTGGAACAATAAATATCATACATATTGTTTGTTGTTTATACAAAAAAGTTCTTACAGCAAATTGTAAACAATACTTGGTGAGAGCAGCCATAATGTGGCCCAAAAATGTATCAAAAACTAGATAGGAGTCCAGATGGAGAAAAGATCCAAAACCACAGTTAGAACTAGAGAAAACCATAGGTAGGTTGTAGTGAGTGATAAAAGGCCTTCGAGCACTGATGAAGTAGGAAAAAATACATCATCAGTGAAGTTGCTGTGATTATCACCCAGTGCAGTAAGAATAAAAGCAAGATGCAAATATAGAAGTCCACTTTCGGAAGATTAATTCATGGCCTATCAAACCCACCGGTTAGCAAAAGTTGTCGTAATATTTTTGGAGTACAGTTTCATACAACGCTGTCCTGTAAGGGCTCTGTACTATGCAATAATCCACAGAAGTCTGAGTAACAGAAGTTAGATTAGAGCAGATTCCTCTTTTTACACCTCTTATATTGGGTCAGTAATCTGAGCTTACTTAAATGATGCTCAAAATGTCATGGCCTGAGTTATGTCCCTGCAGTACATGTGGTACATGTACTGCAGGGTCTTTGTGCACCTGACTGACATTTGTGGGCATGGTATCTGTGACTACTCCACCCTTTGCGTTCCATGGGCACTGCTGGGAGTGATGGGCACCCACCCCTCCTGTCTCAGGGCACTGCTGGGAGGACTCTGCACACACCCCTCCTGTGTCTGGGCACTGCTGGGAGGACTCTGCACCCACCCCTCCTGTCTCAGGGCACTGCTGGGAGGACTCTGCACACACCCCTCCTGCGTCTGGGCACTGCTGGGAGGACTCTGCAACCACCCCTCCTGTCTCAGGGCACTGCTGGGAGTGATAGGCACCCACCCCTCCTGTCTCAGGGCACTGCTGGGAGGACTCTGCACACACCCCTCCTGCGTCTGGGCACTGCTGGGAGGACTCTGCACCCACCCCTCCTGTCTCAGGGCACTGCTGGGAGTGATAGGCACCCACCCCTCCTGTCTCGGGGCACTGCTGGGAGTGATAGGCACCCACCCCTCCTGTGTCTGGGCACTGCTGGGAGTGATAGGCCCCCACCCCTCCTGTCTCAGGGCACTGCTGGGAGTGATAGGCACCCACCCCTCCTGTGTCTGGGCACTGCTGGGAGTGATAGGCCCCCACCCCTCCTGTCTCAGGGCACTGCTGGGAGTGATAGGCCCCCACCCCTCCTGTCTCAGGGCACTGCTGGGAGTGATAGGCCCCCACCCCTCATGTCTCAGGGCACTGCTGGGAGTGATAGGCACCCACCCCTCCTGTGTCTGGGCACTGCTGGGAGGACTCTGCACCCACCCCTCCTGTCTCAGGGCACTGCTGGGAGGACTCTGCACCCACCCCTCCTGTCTCAGGGCACTGCTGGGAGTGATAGGCACCCACCCCTCCTGTCACAGGGCACTGCTGGGAGTGATAGGCACCCACCCCTCCTGTGTCTGGGCACTGCTGGGAGGACTCTGCACCCACCCCTCCTGTCTCAGGGCACTGCTGGGAGGACTCTGCACCCACCCCTCCTGTCTCAGGGCACTGCTGGGAGGACTCTGCACCCACCCCTCCTGTCTCAGGGCACTGCTGGGAGTGATAGGCACCCACCCCTCCTGTCTCAGGGCACTGCTGGGAGTGATAGGCCCCCACCCCTCATGTCTCAGGGCACTGCTGGGAGTGATAGGCACCCACCCCTCATGTCTCAGGGCACTGCTGGGAGTGATAGGCACCCACCCCTCCTGTGTCTGGGCACTGCTGGGAGGACTCTGCACCCACCCCTCCTGTCTCAGGGCACTGCTGGGAGTGATAGGCACCCACCCCTCCTGTCTCAGGGCACTGCTGGGAGTGATAGGCACCCACCCCTCCTGTGTCTGGGCACTGCTGGGAGTGATAGGCCCCCACCCCTCCTGTCTCAGGGCACTGCTGGGAGGACTCTGCACCCACCCCTCCTGTCTCAGGGCACTGCTGGGAGTGATAGGCACCCACCCCTCCTGTCTCAGGGCACTGCTGGGAGGACTCTGCACCCACCCCTCCTGTCTCAGGGCACTGCTGGGAGTGATAGGCACCCACCCCTCCTGTCTCAGGGCACTGCTGGGAGTGATAGGCCCCCACCCCTCCTGTCTCAGGGCACTGCTGGGAGGACTCTGCACACACCCCTCCTGCGTCTGGGCACTGCTGGGAGGACTCTGCACCCACCCCTCCTGTCTCAGGGCACTGCTGGGAGTGATAGGCACCCACCCCTCTTGTCTCAGGGCACTGCAGGGAGGACTCTGCACCCACCCCTCCTGTCTCAGGGCACTGCTGGGAGGACTCTGCACCCACCTCTCCAATTTCACAATATGTACGCTCATGACATACACGGATGTGGGTACGCTCCATGCATTCGAGGTGGGGGTACGTGTCGTACTTACACTGTTGGGGTGGGGCTACGCTCCATGCATTCGAGGTGAGGGTACGTGTCTTACTTACACTGTTGGGGTGGGGGTACGCTACATACGTACGCGGGTGTGGGTACGGGTCGTACTTACACTGTTGGGGTGGGGCTACGCTCCATGCATTCGAGGTGAGGGTACGTGTCTTACTTACACTGTTGGGGTGGGGGTACGCTCCATACGTACGCGGGTGTGGGTACGGGTCGTACTTACACTGTTGGGGTGGGGGTACGCTCCATATGTACGCGGGTGTGGGTACGGGTCGTACTTACACTGTTGGGGTGGGGGTACGCTCCATACGTACGCGGGTGGGGGTACGGGTCGTACTTACACTGTTGGGGTGGGGGTACGCTCCATACGTACGCGGGTGGGGGTACGGGTCGTACTTACACTGTTGGGGTGGGGGTACGCTCCATACGTACGCGGGTGTGGGTACGGGTCATACTTACACTGTTGGGGTGGGGGTACGCTCCATACGTACGCGGGTGTGGGTATGGGTCGTACTTACACTGTTGGGGTGGGGGTACGCTCCATACGTACGCGGGTGGGGGTACGGGTCGTACTTACACTGTTGGGGTGGGGGTACGCTCCATACGTACGCGGGTGGGGGTACGAGTCGTACTTACATTGTTGGGGTGGGGGTACGCTCCATATGTACGCGGGTGTGGGTACGGGTCGTACTTACACTGTTGGGGTGGGGGTAGGCTCCATACGTACGCGGGTGGGGGTACGGGTCGTACTTACACTGTTGGGGTGGGGGTACGCTCCATACGTACGCGGGTGGGGGTACGAGTCGTACTTACACTGTTGGGGTGGGGGTACGCTCCATGCATACGGGGTGGGGGTAGGGTCCGTACATATCCGTCCCCACGCTATGTGATGCTTGTGCGGGCCGTACCCAGGCCTTTGCCACGTGGGTACGAGCCGTCCCGCCATTGTTGGGGTGACGTGGGTGTGGGCGTGGTACGACTCGTACCCACGCTCTTCAGGCGTGGGTACGGGACGTACCGGTCTGGTTGTGTTGCCGGTTCGCGTTGTGACGGACTTCCGTTGTGGCGGTCGCTGGCTTAGCTGGACACGCCCCCACCCCCTCGTAGTGACCAGGGCCTGAGGGTCAGGTATGTCCAGGGCATGTGTGCTGTGTGACTTTGGTGGGGGGTTTGTGGCCTGCCCTGGTCCTGCCACCCCCACCCCACCCCACTTTCCCCCCTCCCTTAGTTGTTCTGACCTTCTGCGGCGTCTGCGTCCGAACCTGTAGAGGAGGTCGACTGCTATGAGGGCCGGGATGACACGTAGGTTCGGGTCCATGTCTGTCCGTCGCGTACGGGTCCTCCTTGTTCGCGTCGTCCTGTCTGTCCGTCGCGTACTGGTCCTCCTTGATCGCGTCGTCCTGTCTGTCCGTCGCGTACTGGTACTCCTTGTTCGCGTCGTCCTGTCGCGTACTGGTCCTCCTTGTTCGCGTCGTCCTGTCTGTCCGTCGCGTACTGGTGGTCCTTGTTCGCGTCGTCCTGATTTCCCGGCAGTTTTTGGCAGCCGGAAAATATTCACCGTGCGGGATGACGTCGGTGCGAATCGTAATTCCTGGTTCGTGAATGGCAGGCTGCGAGCGTCCCGACGTCAGGTCGGCGCTTTCCCGGATCGCATTTGTAGGTTTATTTTGTTCGGTCGGGGTTTTTTACGATTCGTACGGAAATGGTGTTCCCGTGCGAATCGTAATTCCATGTTTGTAAATTTTGACGACCGGGTACGCGTCGGACGGAGAATATGCTCCGTCTGACGGTTCGTACCCGGTTTTTGCCGGATCGTAATCGGCACCTATGTGCTTTAATCTCCTCCTCTATTAGTTCAGTTTCATTCATTCATTTGGATCTTTTCCTTTCTGCATGTCTTATTAGTAAATCCATCATACCAAAGGATGATGATAGTGTCAGGTTCTCCCATTCACTTAACAAATCTGGGTCTAAATCCTCAAAAGAGTGAAAGATAATGACCCTGAGACCTCTTGGTACCTGTTTTATCTCAATATATATTTTCAGTGTTGTTAAGTCCCACCAACGTGAAAGTTCCTGTTTTCATATCCTTTCTAGTCTGATGAACAATTGTTTTAATCCCTGAGGTTTAGCCTCAGTTACAGTTGATTTCTTATTCTGAATACTTTGTCCTGAAAAGATGTCATTGAAAACTTTATCTCTGTCATTCTCAAATCCTGCCATTCTCCTGTAGTAGCTTTTCCTTTTAATTACTCTGATATAATTTACTATCAGATCACACTCTCAAAAGAACTTGAGTGCTGGTAACCACATAACATTTACTAAGTTTGAGTCGGTAATTGTGGTCCCTATTTGGGAAATTACCGCACAATCAATACTATAGAATGTCAAAATACATCAATGTTGTGTGGGGGAACAACCTTTACAACGCAACTTTTACAACGGACTACCATTACAACGAAACTGTTACAACGCGAGTGCATTGACAACGCAGGACATTACAACGCAAGTCTTTACATCGACTTGCACTAGATGGCGTGCTAACATTAAAAATAGTGTAGTTTACTATACCAACACCTTCCCTACTGTTACGTGGACTGGAGTTGGAATAGTAAATTACACTTTTTTAATGTTAGCACGCCATCTAGTGCAAGTCGATGTAAAGACTTGCGTTGTAATGTCCTGCGTTGTCAATGCACTCACGTTGTAAAACTTTCGTTGTAACAGCATGCGTTGTAACAGCATGCGTTGTAACGTCATACATCCGTTGTGTGAATCATTGAGTTGTTCACTTATAGTTAAGTTGGGGTGCTCTCTTAGCTCAATCACACCTACTACCAAAAGTGCTATTTACACATTAGAAACTAACGTGTGTACATAAATATAAACATAGAGCTATACTTAGCACTACCCTTAGTGATTATAATAATACAGAGTGTATAGGATAAATATAACCATCACAGATTTCATATTCCGACTCAATTTAACGGACAGTATCTCTCTCCGAGGAGACCAATAATATCTTTGCACAAAGTACACAGAGTCCCAAAAAGTCCAAAAAATTCAAATTGAAGAATTATTCTTTTTGTGGTACTTCCAGCATGGAATCTGCCAATTTGCCAACATGTGTTTCGTCTACTCATAGACTTTTTCAAGGCTGGAACAATAAATATCATACATATTGTTTGTTGTTTATACAAAAAAGATCTTACAGCAAATGTTAAACAATACTTGGTGAGAGTTATAGCAGCCATAATGTGGCCCAAAAATGTATCAAAAACTAGATAGGATTCCAGATGGTGAAATGATCCAAAACCACACAGTTAGAACTAGAGAAGACCATAGGTAGGTTGTAGTGAGCGATAAAAGGCCTTCAAGCACTGATAAAGTAGGAAAAAAGAAATCATCAGAGAAGTTGCTGTGATTATCACCCAGTGCAGTAAGAATAAAAGCAAGATGTGAATATAGAAGTCCACTTTCCGAAGTGTACGTCATGCCTGATCAATTTATGGCCTATCAAACCCATGATTAGAAAAGGTTGTCGTAATATGTCTGGAGTACAGTTTCATACAACGCTGTCCTGTAAGGGCTCGGTACTGTGAAGCATCCACAGAAGTCTGTTTAGAGTAAACAGAAGTTAGATTAGAGCATATTCCTTTTTTTACACCTCTTGTATAGCGTCAGTAATCCAAGCTTACTTAAATGACGCTCAAAATTTCATGGCCTGAGGTATATCCCCTAGGATTGACATTGTCCAGACAAATATATTGTAAAATATACGGAAAACATACTTGTTATAATGCAAAAATTTGTCCATCCACAGTTCAGTCTCAAGTAATTTGCCTCCCTCCAGGCAATGCTATATCTATAAAATAAAAATGAAAATTGGCGACATGAGCAGTCTACCATTTCTGTTATGGCTGTCATTCCTAATGGGTCCCAAATTGCCACCTACCTCATTAATATTCATGAGGTAGTTAGATCTGCAACCCACTAGGAATCGAAAATTTAAAAATAAAACTTTTATATAATAAGAATAGTGATCACTAAATAGAAAAGAATTGCTATTCTAAACGTTCGTACATCTGTCCCTCAGTGTTTTATTTTGAATGCTAAAGGCAAAACACAGAAGCACTTTAGCAACTTCCATGAGTTATAGTACTTTAGGGATATGAACACCTTCTAAAAGGATTTTCCCATTTTTGAAGTGTCACTACAGTGGTCACGGGGTTAATGTCTACTTGAAGTTTCTTCAGCCCATCAGTGGCTGTACTGCTTTTATGTCAGGAATGCCTTGTACCACCACCCATTAATTGCATGAACACTGCAGAACATGAAGAGAAGTGAATGAGCCATCAGTGCCTGGCATACAAAGCTCCTTGGTGTAGCTCGCTTAGGTGGTGACTGGTGGTAAACAAGTCAGAATTACCCCATATCCTACTAGAGGGGTGCTCGTGGTTTCACGTACGTAAAGAAAAGGCTGTTACCAAAGCTCTACACTACTTAGGCATATTCAAAATGGGAGACCTCTTTAAAGAAGAGATTATAAAGGTATGGACCGCAGTCACTCAAAAATTCCCTGAACAGACCACCCTTACTAACTTTCAATACTTTAGAGTATGTAGCGCATTAAAACAGCTCATAGCAGACGAAATGAGAGAACCTTTGGAAATCCCTGCTTTATCCATTTTGATCCGCAGCGATGTCCCAGAATGACTGGTTTCTCGGCTCTATGCTCAGGCGCAGGAAGCAAGGCGTCCACTTATGGTTAAGCGCAGATGGACTGGCAGAAAGAACTCAAGGTCACTCTAGATCATAAAACATGGCAACATTGCTGCGCGAAGACAGGTGAAATCTCCCTTAACCCCTTCGCAGTTAGGCCTCCCCCCCCCCCCCCCCCATGCTAAGCCTTTTTTGGGCTATTTGGGGCAGTTTGTGCTTAGGCCCCTGTAACTTTTTGACCACATAAGGTATCCACGCCAAATTTGCGTCCTTTTCTTCCAACATCATGGGGATTCTAAAGGTACCCAGGGTTTGTGGATTCCCCTGGAGGGGTCCTAGAAATTAGCCAAAATACAGCAATTTTTGTTTTTTTGGGGGGAAAAAAATAGAAAAACGGGCTGCAAATGAAAGCGTCTGGGTTTTTCTCTGCAAATGGTATCAAAAAAGGGTTTGTGGGGCTGAAATCACCATTTTTCCAGCTTTTAGGGAATGACAGACTTTTGTCAGAAAACCAACATGTTTTACACAGTTTTGGCTTTTTTCTGGGCCATAGCCTATTTTTGCTATTTTTTGTGCTTTCAACCTCCTTCCATTAATGGTAGAAATGGGTGTGAAAGCAATAATAGATCCTGGAAAGCTATACATTTTAGAAAAGTAGATACAATTCTGAATTCAGCAAGGGGTCATTTTTGTAGATCCATCAAGGTTTATTTATAGAAACTAACAGGTAAATATAGGAAAAATTGAAAATTAGTTAAAAAAAACAGCCTTTTGTGTCAACATTTTTACCTGTAACTTCTTCTAATTATGACAGCTCTTTGAAAGCAATATACCGTTACATCCGCTGGACCTTCCTGGTTGTGGAGATATATAGGACTTGTAGGTCCACCAAGAACCCGAGGAACCCAGAGTCAAAAACTGAGCAGCAATTTGCAATGGTTTTTTATTATGTTCCGGGTATATAGCAATTATTGTGGGAAAATGTATACATGGAAAAATCGGTATGAGAGGCACCTATGTATTTATGAAATGAGAACACATTATAGAGTTTAGAAACAGTACATATTTGCACATTTTCGAAATTGGGAATACTCATACTAGCATGAGAATTATCGGTCATTTTTCAAAATGACTTCTTTTTTACACAAAGTCTTTCATTTGGAAGGCAGAAATGCATCACAAATCAATAGGTAATAACAGTTGCTTTACAAATCTGAATTACCCTAAGTCTGCCGATAACAATGGTACCTCACTTGTGTGGGTAGGCATAGTGCCCACGACAGGAAATGGCTCAAAACCCAACGTGAACACACCGCATTTTCACAATGAAAATTTACCCTTTTTTTGCGAAGTGTCTAGTTGTAGTTTTTGAACACTAGCTCTGCTGGCACCTAGGGTAACGTAGCAAACCTATACATTTTTGAAAACTAGACACCCAAGGGAATCCAGGATGGGGTGACTTGACTGCCTCCCACCAGATTCTGTTACCCAGAATCCCTTGCAAATCTAAAAAATTGTCAAAAAAAACACATTTTCCCCACATTTCTTTGGTGGAAAGTTCTGGAATCTGCGTGGATCCACAAATTTCCACCCACCCGCGTTCCCCAAAGTCCTATGAAAAAAATGGTACATCACTTGTGCGGGTCGGCCTAGTGCCCGCGGCAGGAAACGATGCAAAACGCAACGTGGTCACACCTCAATTTCGCAGTGAAAAATGACCCTTTTTGGCAAAGGGCCTAGCTGTAGTTTTTGAACCCTAGCTCTGCGGACACCTTGGGGAAACCTAGCAAACCTATATATTTTTGAAAACTAGACACCCAGGGGAATTCAGGATGGGGTGACTTGACTGCCTCCCACCAGGGTCTGTTACCCAGAATCCCTTGCAAACCTAAAACATTGTAAAAAAAAACACATTTTCCCCACATTTCTGTGGTGGAAAGTTCTAGAATCTGTGTGGATCCACAAATTTCCACCTACCCCGCATTCCCCAAAGTCTTACGAGAAAAATGGTACCTCACTTGTGCTGGTCGGCCTAGTGCCCGCGACACGAAACGGTGCAAAGTGCAACGTGGTCACACCTCAATGTCGCAGTAAAAAATGACCCTTTTTTGCAAAGTGCCTAGCTGTAGATTTTGAACCATAGGTCTACCGGGACCTAGGGAAACCTAGCAAACCTATATATTTTTGAAAACTAGACACCCAGGGGAATCCAGGATGGGGAGACTTGACTGCCTCTCACCAGGTTTTGTTACCCAGAATCCCTTGCAAACCTAAAAAATTGTCAAAAAAAACACAAATTCCCCACATTTCTTGTGCGGGTCGGCCTAGTGCCCGCGACAGGAAACGGCGCAAAACGCAACGTGGTCACACCTCAATTTCGCAGTGAAAAATGACCCTTTTTTGGCAAAGTGCCTAGCTGTAGTTTTTGAACCCTAGCTCTACGGGCACCTTGGGAAACCTAGCAAACCTATACATTTTTGAAAACTAGACACCCAGGGGAATCCAGGATGGGGTGACTTGACTGCCTCCCACCTGGGTCTGTTACCCAGAATCCCTTGCGAACCTAAAAGATTGTAAAAAAACCCACATTTTCCCCACATTTCTGTGGTGGAAAGTTCCGGAATCTGCATGGATCCACAAATTTCCACCCACCCCGCATTCTCCAAAGTCTTACGAGAATAATGGTACCTCACTTGTGCGGGTCAGCCTAGTGCCCGCAACAGGAAACGGCGCAAAACACAACGTGGTCACACCTCAACTTCGCAGTGAAAAATGACCCTTTTTTGGCAAAGTGCCTAGTTGTAGTTTTTGAACCCTAGCTCTGCCGGCACCTAGGGTAACCTTCCAAACTCATACATATCTGAAAACTAGACACCCGGGGGCTTCCTGGGAGGTATGGCTTGCGTGGATCCCCCAACGTTTCCTTACCCAGAATCCCCTGCAAACCTCAATTTTAGCTGAAAAAAATCACATTTTTCACACATTTTTGTGTGGGAATGTTGTGGCATCATCGGGCTCACACAAATTTACCACCACCCAGCGTTCCCCCAGGTCTCCCGGTAAAAATGGTGCCTCACTTGTGTGGGAGGCCCAAGTACCCGCAACAGGCAAGGGCCCAAAACGGAGTGAGGCGACATCAAAATTGGCTATCTTAAAACCACCTGGTTTTGCAAGGGGGTCATCTGGGTTTTTGGCCCGGTGCTCGGCGGCCATCTAGGGAAACCTACCAAACCAATACATTTCTGAAGACTAGACACCCGGGGGCTTCCAGGGAGGTATGACTAGTGTGGATCCCCCAACGTTTCCTTACCCAGAATCCCCTGCAAACCTCAATTTTAGCTGAAAAAATCACTTTTTTTTTTTTTTACTGCACAGCCATCTAATCCTCAAGCACACACACATACTAGTTGGATTTGGCACGAGGGTGAGTGATGGTTCAGCATATACAATTGGATAAGCAAGTGATTTCACAAAAATGAAATGCACTGTTAATAACTGAAAGGGCGAGAAACTGAACCATTGACTCACAGCTCGTGAGCTGTAAAGCCACGACAAGGCACCAACCTCTTTACAGGCCATTCATACACCTTTCATACATGTGACACATACAAAACCATTCACACCGCCAGTCGCGGGCCCATCACATTACAACACTCACACCAGCAGACAGCGCCATTCAAGGGCCCATCACTTTCACATGCCCACATTCTTGATACAGCAACCACACACGCTGATGGATTGCGTGGAGTGGCACTCAGCTAGCAGTGTGTGTAGTGACCAGCAGCAAGTCACTACTCACACACTGCCAGCCGAGCGCCAGTCCATGCACACCGCTAGCCGAGCGCCAGTCCACGCACACCGCCAGCCAAGCGCCAGTCCAGGCACACCGCCAGCCAATCGCCAGTCCAGGCACCCTGCCAGCCGATCGCCAGTCCAAGCACACCGCCAGCCAATCGCCAAACCATGCACACCGCCAACCAATCGCCAATCCACGCACACCGCCAGCCAATCGCCAATCCACGCACACCGCCAGCCAAGCGCCAGTCCACGCACACCACCAGCCAAGCACCAGTCCACGCACACCACCAGCCAAGTGCCAGTCCACGCACACCACCAGCCAAGCGCCAGTCCAGGCACACCGCCAGCCAAGCGACAGTCCACGCACAACGCCAGCCAAGCGCCAGTCCACGCACACCGCCAGCCATGCGCCAGTCCACGCACACCACCAGCCAAGCGCCAGCCTACACACACCGCCATCACATTTAGGATTTGTTTTAGACAAAAATAAAAACACAAACAAATTGCAAATAGATACAAATCTACTAACTCAAAATCTGAAACTAAATACATTGCACTAATGCCAACCTTGAAACAGAATCAACTATTTTAAAGAATACAGACCAGGCAGTTCACTTTACCACTCATGGATGCTCCCAAAAATTATTTTGCGTGTGGTACGCTCTAAAACGAGCAGGGACACAGCCCAGGGTTAGAAGGACACTTGTGGCAGTACATACGAGTCTCCTCCCGCCTACCTCTTCGCCAACAGACTCTACATCTCCTAGTGGGAAAGTCTTTTGAGGATGTGGGAGGAATGAAATCAGGAAAGTGGCGATCTTTCAATCGAGCCACATCCTCCACCACTCCAACTCTAGGAACACTTAATAATAATAATACAGATGCTTGTAGAGCGCGAACAGCTACCTCAGGTGAGGTGTCCCGGCGCTAGCGAGTCCTACAGCCAAGAGCGAGTAGTCAGGGGGAAGATCAAGATTATTGCATAAAGAGCCAAGTTTTTAGGAGCTTCCTAAAGCTAGCTTCTTGCCTGTTCCACAACAACAAGGCTGCCTATCACAGATTGCTGAGACTGAACAAAAGTCAGCTTTGATGCAGGTGAACACTCCTTGAACACAACAAAAGCATTGAAAGTTGCTAAATTAAAGAGATGGATGGCCAACTTCTTATACCAAACATAAGCCTTACGAATAGCAGTGTAATGTTCCAACCTCTGATCTACTCCATCAGCACCACCCATGTGGTTATTGTAGTCTAAAATGCACACAGGTTTGTGCACTTCAGAAATCTGACCCCAAACAGCCACAGGTGAAGTACTCTCATCATGGATGGTAGTCAGCATGTACACATCCCTCCTGTCCACAAATTTCACAGCTAGTAGTTCATCACTACGCAAGGTACTGCACTGTCCCCTCTGATGTTTTTTGGCAACAAGCTCTTTTGGATAACCTCTATGGTTAGAGCGGATTGTGCCACAAGCAAAAGTGTCCACTTTGAACAATTCCTTAAACAATTGCACAGCAGTGTAGAAGTTATCAAGGTACAAATGGTGGCCTCTGTTAAACAGTCCTCTAGCAATATCCCACACAATTTTCTCAGAAACCCCAAAAGTGGATGGACAACCAGGGGGGTCAATAGTGGAATCCCTACCAGTGTACACACGGAAATTAAAAACATATCCTACTCTCAAACAACATATACAGCTTAATTCCATAGCGTGCCCTCTTGCTAGGGATGTACTGCCTAAAAACCAAACGGCCCTTGAACAAGACCAAAGACTCATCAATAGATATTTCTTTCCCTGGAGTATAGATCTCTGAAAATCGATCTACAAAGTGATCAAGAACAGGCCGAATCTTAAAAAGACGGTCACAGTCAGGGTGATCTCGTGGCAACGCCAAAGAATTATCAACAAAATGCAGCATCGGTAGCAAAAGCAAATACCGATCACGTGTCATAACTGCAGGAAATATGGTCGTTGCCATCAAGGGACTGGTAGACCAATATGAAGCCATGGACGGCTTCCTTATCAAACCCATCAATAAAGTCAAACCCAAAAACTTCTTAATCTCTTCGAAATTTGTGGGAGGGGAGTCCACCGGGTAGCTCTAGAGTGGGGCCTAAGTTTGTCACTGTTGTCCCTCAAAAACTGCACAGACACAGTATGGATCAACAATATCCCACTAAAAAAGAAAGAGAAAAGAAAATTACACATAAGACAATGCAAAACACATCGCAAAGAACTCCATGCACAAAACACTAGCTAAATAAGCTGCCATTATGACACCACTTACAAAAAAATTCATCCATACATGACAAAAATACTCATTTGGAGAAAATACAACAAAGATTTTTTTCTTACCAACAAAAAATGCAACTGAGCAAAACTGCAGAACACCACTGTCGAAATCGCAAACAGGAATCAAAAGCTTTACACTAGAATGAAAAGGAGAATAAAACATTACAATCACATATGCAAATAATGCACCAGTCCACACACAATCCACCAGCCAAGCTAAGGGGTAGGTGGGCCTTAGAGTATAAATAAAATATTCACCCCCGTAAAAGAGGAGCAACCCTTGCCCTTGAGGCCACTCCCAAACACAAAAAAAAAAAAAACAGGTGTCTAGTGGCTTCTGCCCCCCTAGATAGCAGATGGGCCTAAGAGCATACTGCTATTCTGCCTCCCAAAGAGGGCAGAAATGACCACAATCTTCCTCCCATAAAGGGGAGCGACTCTTGTCCAAGGGGCCGCTCTCCAAGATTAAAAAAAAAACCCGGGTGGCCTAGTGGACCTACAAAAAAATAAATCAGCCGATCTGCCCCTCAGGGTGGCAGAAATGGCCAAATTAATGCTGACCAAATGGGAGCAACCCTTGCCCAAGGGGCATGCCCCACAAAAAAATCCCTGGTGGTCTAGTGGGCCCAATTTTAAAAACAACATGGAGATCTGGCCCCCTGCGGGGCAGACACAGCCACAAATATTGACCCCAAAGGAGAGTGACCCTTGCCCAAGGGGTCACTCTCCACAAATAACACCCTGGTGGCCTAGTGGGCCCTACATTAAACAAGCATTTGCAATGCAATCTGTCTCGCCTTTGGGACCTTATATGTACTTAGCTATGCAGCACATTAACCTGCGCCCTGAAACATCTGCTGTTCTTTGACATGGAGGAAAAGCAAGCACCAAACTGCGCGACACGCTAAGTATTGGAACACACAGGGAGAAATATTGCCTTTCAGCGGGAAATGGTTTGGTCCAAAGCTCTGTTTTTAATATAAAATCTGGGCCTTTGGTGGTCAAATCACTGAAAATACAAGATTTAAAAAAAATATTATTGTCTATGGGTGCTCGTGGAAGACAATTTCTATGGACTGAAAACTAGAGAATGCTGAAGTGATTCTGGTATTTTACTGACCTCTGTTGATCAGAAAAAAAAGTCCCTAAACGGAAGCAGATAAGTCCTAGGGCTCCTCCAAAGCCCACAAACCATATAAACATATAAGTATATACTAAAGTATATACAAGAGGTCTCGAATGCTCGACCTCAAAATAGCGAAATCTGCCCCCCCCCCCCATGGGGGCAGACTGCCAAAATCATAAGCTCCCAAAGGGGAGTGACCCTTGCCCAAGGGGCCACTCCCCACTAAACACTCCCTGGTGGTCCAGTGGGCATTTTTTTTTACATAAAAAAAATCTGCCCCCCCAGGGGGGGCAGACGAAGCCTAAATTACATTGCCCCCAAAAAGGGGAGCAACCCTTGCCTAAGGGGCCGCTCCCCCCAAAAAACAAAAAAACTTTTTATCCCTGGTTTTGCTTCCTTACTGCCTGCCTACTATGTAATGCAATTTCAGTCTGTTTTTCTTTACAGTATGTATGTAAAGCACTATACCTACCTACGGGTCAAGCTAGCGCTATATAAAACTTTTGAAATAATTACAATAAATAAACTTTTTTAAAAAATGGCCCTCAAAGGGGAGTGACCCTTGCCCAAGGGGCCACTCCCCACTACATTACAATTAAAGCCCCCGGGGGGCAGACAAAGCAAGTAAATATTGCCCCCCAAAAAGGGGAGCGACCCTTGCCTAAGGGGCCGCTCCCCCAAAACAGAAAAACATGGTGCCATTAAAAAAATAAAATAATCCCTGGCGCCTAGTGGGCATTCCTGCTGCACGATCGCACGATCATGCAGCAGGAATGCACAAAAGAGGCATCGAGGGAAAGGAGAACCCTTTCCTTTCCCTCGATGTCTCTTTTAACAAAATCCTCCCCCTCCCCAGCCCCAAAACTCACCTCTGAGTTCACCGACGCGCAGTAAGCAAATGACTTCCTGCGCGTCTGTGATCCTAGGGAACCCTCAATAACGTCAGCACGCCTCGCGCGCTGACGTCATTGATGACGCCAGGGGGGTGCGGTGGGAGGCAGGGGAAGGTCTTCCCCTGCCTTCCCCAGAACAAATACGCTGATCGATTACCCACGGGGGTAGCGCCAGTGCTTCCCCCGTGGGTGGGTGCCTAGTGGGCATTCCTGCTGCACGATCGCATGATCGTGCAGCAGGAATGCACAAAAGAGGCATCGAGGGAAACGAAAACCCTTTCCTTTCCCTCGATGTCTCTTCTAACAAAATCCTCCTCCTCCCCAGCCCCAAAACTCACCTCTGAGTTCACCGACGCGCAGGTAGCAAATGGCTTCCTGCGCGGCGGTGATCTAAGGGAACCCTCAATGACATCAGCGCGCCTCGCGCGCTGACGTCATTGATGACGCAAGGGGGGTGCGGGGGGAGGCAGGGGAAGGTCTTTCCCTGCCTTCCCCAGAACAAATACGCCGATCGATCACCCACAGGGGTAGCGCCAGCGCTTCCCCCGTGGGTGGGTGCCATGACGAGCTGGGCTCGTCATGAGCACACGGCGACTGTATGCTCATGACGAGCCCAGCTCGTCATGAGCATACAAGGGGTTAATGGCAGGCATAGACTCATACACTTTAAATATATAAACCGTGTCTATTATACACCTGAGAGATTACATCGCTATGGCCTTAGGGAGTCAGCAGAATGGCTACATTGTCATTTCCCTGAAGCAGATTTTATACACTCAGCGTCGTATTGCCCTGGATTTAAGGCCTTTTGGGTGAAGATCTTCCTTGAACTCTCGCTTATTAGAACATTGGAATTTTGGGAGCTCCATTGTAGACAATGGAGTGCTCCATGCTTCTACGGGCCGGTAAAGGCCCGCAGAGCAACATTCCAAAATTTTACAAAGGCCTCTCGGAGCATGAGGGGATTTAAATCCCCTCAAGCTTAAGGCCTTTGATTTATTTGTTGGAACATTCTGCCCTCTAGTGGCAGAATGTTCTAATATCCTTATAGCCCTTTGTAGCAGAGCTATACCGGCTATTAAAGTCCGGTCCCTTGTTAAAGTCCCTCGCCTTCGGCTCGTGCCCTTAACGCGGGAGCGGGCCTTCAATAGTCAGTATAGCCCACTACGGTGGGCTATAAGGCTATATTAGTGAATGCACTTCAGTACCTGATCCTCTACTGGCATAGTTAGGACTAGACAAAGAGGTTAGGAAGGAGGTAAGAAAATTAGTGGCCCTTGGCCTTCTTTTAGCCAAATGCAGAGTGGCCATTTGCTGGGCCTGTGGCCCGCTGCCCTCCCTCAAGGAATGACACAGAAATTTGGTCTACTGTAATATGCAGTCTGATGTATATAACGATTTACTCCCACAACAGAGCCACCTGAAAGATATTTGGCGTCCATTTCAAATGTACCTGGTGGGTAAGGAAACAGGGGAGGCTGAGAGAGACAGGGAGGGCATAACTGATAGCGAATTGCCCTAGTATCAATATTGTAAGTTGGAACCATTGCTACGGGCAAAATGCAGCTTCACTATAATCCCCTCTGAGTTTTTAGGTCTTGCCTAGCGCCGCAGCACATGCGCTGCATGCTCTGCGAGATCTATTGGCGTTGGGTTTCTTTTGGAAGTGGGGTGAAAGCTCCGCCTCTGCTTTTCATTGGCGTGCGTCACACTTTGTTAAATGCGCGCTTTTGATTTGCAGTGAGGCTTTTTGGTCCCCTCCCTGTCTCCTTTCCGGCTCGCCCACCCGGACTGGATCGTGTGCTCGCAGGAGCGAGCAGGGACGAGCACGCAACCCCTGCCTTGATGCTAATCACTTTTTTTAAATTTGTTTGGGGTGCCGAATGCATGGCTGCCTCCTGGGTCTGGAAGTGGCACAGGGACGGCGACACCAGCTTTCCGCCATTAGAGTGCCTTTTGATGCTTCTTAAACTCGGCTCCCTTAACTCTCGCCTTTCTTGTGTTACGCCCAAACAGACTTCCAGGATTCCAAGGGGGCAGCGACGGGCAGGAAGATGCTCTTCCCGACCTCCGTGAAGGATTCGCCTCGAGTGCTGCCCGACACCAACGACCTGTGCCTCGGCCTGCAGTCCCTCAGCCTGACCGGGTGGGACCGACCCAGGGGTACCCATGACCTGGAAGCAGCGGCCCAGTCCTCCGGCCCCTCAGGTGAGTGTGGGAGGGCAACAGTTTGTCGTACCCTCCCTGCTGTCTCGAAGCTTGCTATGGCTGTCAAGTTATCTAAGTGTGAGGGATGGGAGGAGATTTGCCCTTAAAACAGGATATGGCACACTAAGCAGTGGGATTTTTCCGAAACTTGGTTGCACACAGTATGCATCGGATTTAGGCAGGTGGCCACTTTCTCATGAGTGATGCTGCAGAATAAAAACAGCCCGCTCTAGGAGTGGTTCGTAGCTGATAGTGGCTTTGCTTGCATTACTGCAGGGTTTAGTTACCGTGATAATTGGAGTACTTATAATCAAGTGTTTTGTGAGGTGTAAAAACTGTATAGATCCACACTCTCCTAAACGCACTAATTTTCAAATTGTTTTTGCCGTGCTTGTCGTATGAGTTCTCATTGACCAGACGGCTAGGCCCCTTCAGATAGAGCACTCTGCTTCTTCGCACACTTCTTGCAGGCTTAGATCTGTAATGGCTTTCTAGCCCAAATCTGGGTTTTAAACTGTATTAAATTATCTTTATAAGAAGTATTATTTGTGGCGATAGTGCAAAAAAAAAGTATTCAATGGGTTTAATTTTGCTTGAGAAAACCTTCCTAACAAATATATTGTAATTTGGTTCTATGACGTTTCACTTCACTTAAACCAGCTTGCTGGGGGTGTTGATGCATCACCTGGCTGAGTACTCATTGCTGCTGCCACATTGGCGTACTGCAGGTGGCATTGAGATGCTTGAACGTTCTAATCCCTCCTTGCAGTAATTTACGAAGGTATGCTGTGACCTGCTCTTACCACCTCTAAGGAGCATTGTAGACTGTTGTCACAGTCTAGCATAATCTGCTGGTAGTGGTTTTGCAGTGGATATATTGTAGTCATAGCTATGAACTTCAGTCTATTTCCCCTTTAGGAAACTGGTATGTAAGTGCTAGTTTTGCCAATCCCCCCTCCCCCCTCCAATTTTAAAAGTCTCCACAAGGACAGTCCAGCTCCTCCTGCACTCAGCCTCATGCAAAACAAGCATTTGCAATGCAATAGGTCTCGCATTTGTGAGAGTTTGAGCTATTGGCATTGTGAATGACAAAGCCTTTTATTTGTGTTTTGAAAACCTGCAAGCGGTGCATAAACAAGTGCTTTGTACTTTTTGTACTTATAGTCCATAATAATAATAATAATAATACTGATATTTGTAAAGCGCGAACAGCTACCTCACGAGGAGGTGTCCCGGCGCTATAGACCGCTGGGGAACCCGTCCTGGCTATCCCTGTGAGA
This sequence comes from Triturus cristatus, assembly GCF_964204655.1. Classification (NCBI taxonomy): domain Eukaryota; kingdom Metazoa; phylum Chordata; class Amphibia; order Caudata; family Salamandridae; genus Triturus; species Triturus cristatus. The sequence goes on from NC_140594.1 coordinate 858,242,761, forward strand.
TGGTCCCTTTCTGGGTATCTCCAAGGTGAAACCAGGCATCCCCAGCATCTGTGCTTATGAGAAGCAAGGCTGGCAGTAAAAGATAGTCACTGCCAGCCTTGCATCTCGTAAGCAACGACTATAAGTACAAAGCACGTGTTTATGCACCGCTTGCAGGTTTTCAAAACACATAAATAAAAGGCATTGTCATTTACAATGCCAACAGCCCAAATTCTCACAAATGCGAGACCTATTGCATTGCAAATGCTTGTTTTATATTGCATATAGCTTGACCAGACTTATGTTGAAAAGGGGACCAGCAAAGAAGACACAGTGATTGTATTGCCCGTACCAGCACTTGACTTCGGTATATGTGTGATAATAGACAGCTGTGCCTTTCTAAGTATTGTAATTGCCAATTGTAGACAATTGTATGAATGCAAATTGAATAATAAAGCAAAAATATATATTTTTTTAAACGAGTCAGAATGACAGGAGGTCAGGTATCTTAACCTGTTTTCTCTGTGGGCAGACACCTTCCCTCAGAATGCCGCAGATACCTTGGTGAAACAGATTTCTTCCTGTTACTCCCATTTTCACTGTGGCCACTCTTAACTCTTTCAAGCTGCCACCACCTCAGCCTCCCTTTGACGTCAAGCTATGAAAACTATTAAGCGTGTCTTTGGCACTGCATGGCATCAATCAGGAAACCATGTTAATGATCCTTAATGTCACAAGTATGGTATAGGCTATTACAGTGGGTTACTGTAAATACTCTATTTACAGGGCAGACTGGGCTATGGGCCCCCCACTTTTTTCAATCCCTCCATGGCAGATAGTAGTGGTTGGATGGTCCTGGGAGGCTGCTGCACAATGGCATCCTTCTAGAGTGGGGATAGATTTTTAGTTTTCGATGAAGTGCATGTGCGATTCATTTTTGCCAGATCAATTTTTATCACATGCCCAACTATTGGAGAAGCAAAACCAACATATCAGATGGGTGGGACAATTGCCCTAGTCCTAATACCTGTTACGCCCTTTTCATGGGACATGGTCCCTGCTTTATGGAAACAGAGCATGATGAGCCCACATTCAGAAAAACATTATGCATACCCAATGTCTTATGGAAAATACCGCCTCATCTTTCTTCAACCCATTCCCAAAGGAGCTGTTCAGCCAGGAACTCCATCTCATTAGTTCTCAGCCTGACGTAAGCAGCGCTTGAGCTGCCCTCGTCATACAAGGCTTCTTGGAATCGATACGATTCCAGAAGCCTTGTCCCAGCTCCGCCTTCAGTTTTGATTCGTGCGTGTCATTTGGCGTCACGAATTATGCCAAAGGCAGTGCAATGATTGCACCAAAGGCGTGTCAATCGCTGCTTGTTGCCACCCTGTCTCCTTTTATCCACGCCCAGTGGGATTGGATCTCTCTCTGGCGGCGGGAGACAATGTCTCCCAATTAGCCGCAATGCACTTTTTTGTTATCATTTACCTTTGGCAAAGGCAGACGCGTGGTTTTTTTTGCATCGCGCTTTCATTTAAAGTGAAAGCACGATGCAATTATAAACAAGCGGCTACTTTTGCCAAAGCCGAGAGCTTGTTGTCCATGCATCCCTTGCTCTGCCCACCCCTTCATATTTATTTTCACAAGCCCCTACTCCCTACTCACCTCTTCTCCTCTGCACCGCCAGTCTCTTTCAGTGCTTCAGGTAGCTTCACGGTGCAGCGCCTACGGCCATTAACAACAATAAATAAACCCTTTTCGCTCACAGCGAGAACAGTCACCACAGGAAACAACGGCACAGAGCCCCTCCCAGTACTGCAGCTTCCATCTTGGAAAGGTAGTCTGTGAAACAGCATTCGAGTCTAACGGGACTGTGCTGGGCGCTACTTTACACAACTGTAGGGTGCTGCAGCACGGTGATGCATTCTGAGACGTGCACAGCTTCTAGGGGTTTCTGGCTAAAATCCAGACCTCACAAACTTTTTTCCCAGGGTTTGGGCTAGTGTGCTTGCTGCGGAGATGCCTGTGTAAGCTGGTCACATGACTGAGTCACCATTAGGTGGCACAGTCCAATGTAACTGTCCGTGGCACCTTAGCGCGTAAATGCTGCTCTTTGGTGAATTTGTTTCTCATGTGTTCCACTTAACTATCGATCCTGTTACACCTCGACTGGAGCATCAATACTGCACTGTGGTTTGCCAGCAGCTAAATGAACACCCACTGGCTGAAAATACCATGTTGACAGGTAAGTGCTTAAGGTACAATTCACAAAGACTCTACATTTAAAAATCAAATAGTATAAGCACTTGGCAAAGACTTCAGCGAAGCGTCCACCGCAGAAATACAGATATCTACCCCGCATACACCCTAGTAGAGAGAAGTGCATTCGGGGGATACATGGCATACCATCATGCAAAGGTGTTTTGCAGCGTGAATCTTTCTGGATTCACTATGCTGTGCATTATTCCGCGATCTGGTGGTTGGGTCCGGATTCGTAGTCTTTCTTTTTTTTTTTTGGTTTTTTTTTTGTAGCCCAGGTGGGCGTCGACGTCCCACCATTTGGTGCACCTCTCGTGACGTCGTCGTACTTCCTGCGGAAGTCCCACCTTTGGGGCGCCATCTTCAGATTCTTTTTTCCGCCGTTGGGTCTGGATCGTCATCGAGAAGCTCCAGAGTTTTAGACAAAGGAAGAAGGAATATACGCGAGTTTCATCGAAGGAGAACTTTTAGAAGACTACAGAGAGAAAGGTATTACAGCCGGGACGACGAAGAAGAAGGGGATCCTCGAAATTCTTCGACGCCATAGGAAAATGCGCACTCAGAGGCTCTGAGCGCAATGGACAAGACACCATTTAAGTTCTGCCCTAACTGCCACCACAAGTACGCGCAGAAGGACCAACATCCGGTCTGCAACCTTTGCCTGCTGATCGACCACGGGAGCAAGGACTGCTACGCCTGTTCCGCTTTCGCGCCGAAGACTCTCCGGGTGAGAGAACGACAGAGGAGAGCCAACTTCAGCATGGAAGGCAAGGGTAAGGCCCCGTCACTGTACGATCTGGGCCTCTCCACCGACGATGAAGACAACATCGCCGAGGGACCTGATGTCTTCACGGTCGCAGAGACCGATAAGAAAACACCTGACAAGGTAAGAGACACGTCGAGTACAAAACCACCAAAAGGGCCCCGAAAATCGGAAGGTGACTCTCGAAAAAATTAGTCAAAGTCCTCGAAGGGAACACCGGTGCTGAAAATTTCGACGTCCGCCAGTGGTTCAAAGGACAGAAGGCCGAGCGGATCCTTCGAGAAGGACTCCCAGGTGCCGAAGACCGCCGAGAGACAGAGTTCGTCGAAACAGACCCACGAGCTGGGACGTTCGGCGACGAAAGACAAGGCCGCGTCGACGCAAGCTCCGTCGAAGAGACCTGCGGTCGACGCCGAGCACATCTCCGACATGGAAAAGAAAATGAGAAGGCTCAAGGCGGAGATGGAGAGCATCCTTCAGAGGAAGAAGGAGTTCGACGAAAGAATGAAAAAATACAAAATCCCAACGGCCCCGTCGACGGATGTCGTCGAGATCGAGGAACAGGGAGATTTCGACGCCGAAGAGCAGTCGAGAGGTCCTGAAGAGGAGGAAGAAGGCCCCTACTATGAGGGAGAAGATGATGAAGAGGATCAGCAGTCATTCTACGGCACGGCGCCGTCGACGACTGGAATGGCAGGACATCGACGCCGAAAATCCCGAAGAGCCCGTGGACTCGTATCCTTCGAGGCCTTCGCCGCCAGACGACATCGGGGCTTACAACATGGTCGTCAAGAGTGCTGCAGCAGCCTTTGGTGTGAAATTGGACGAGGAGAAGCCGAAAGCAGACTTCCTACTCGAAACTCTGCTCCCCATCCAGACGAGGAGCCAGTTCCTCCCCATGCTCCAAAGCGTGATGAACCAAGGGAAGGAGGCGTTTAAGGACCCAGGAACATGCCGGTCCATCTCACCCAGAACGGAAAAGAAGTACAAGCACTCCTCGCAGGATCCTCCTTACATCAAGGGTTCGGTCACTGCCGACTCCATCATTGCTTCCACGGCCAGGAAAAGAGCCAATGTGCCGGCGACCTCGGGCCCACCGCCTGATAAGGAGAGCAGAAGGATGGACCTCACTGGAAGGAAGGTAGAAAGAAACGCCGCAATGCACTGGCGCATGGCAAACTCAAACGCGCTACTGAACAGACACCAATACCAGCATTGGGATGAGATGGGGGAACTAGTCAAGCATCTCCCAGAAGAGTACCGTCAAAGGGCTTCCCATCTAGTGGAGGAAGGGAAGAATATCGCCAACTCATGCATTAAGACTGCATTGGACGGGGCGGAAACTTCGAGCAGACTGATGGCCATAGGGATCACTGAAAGGAGACAGGATTGGCTCAGAATTTCTGGATTCAAGCAGGAAGTCCAGAACAACATACTGAACACTCCTTTCAACGGTGAAACGCTGTTCGGGGAAACTGTGGACGAGAAGCTCACACAACTGAAAAAGGAAAATGAGACGGCAAGATCCATGGGGGCCCTGCAATTCAGGGGGTTGCGAAGAGGCACCCCAAATCGGAGACCCTATGGAAGGGGAGGAACCCAGCAGGGTACGTCGCACCAGACATTCTAGCAAGGGCAGCAGGGTGACAGTCACAGCCAGCAGGGACAGCAGAAGCAGAACTGGCAGTACCAGCCTCAAGGCCAGTCCTTTCGCGGGAGGGGAAACGGACGTGGCCAAAGGAGGAGAGGGGGAGACCAACCCTCATCTAAGTGACTTCACACGCAAAAAGACGCTCACCCCCAGCATACCCCGAAGGGTGAAGCGCAATGTAAGAACACCAAGGGGGTTACACAAAACAAGCGCCTACGAGCATGCAACACCGGTAGGCGGAAGACTGGGCCTCTACCTTCAACAATGGCAACAAATAACCTCAGACAAATGGGTTCTCAACGTCATACAGCACGGATACTGCATAGAGTTAGAGAAAAGGCCTCCAAACAAGAAACCAAAGAGAAGACAGCGCTCGGGTCAAGAGCTCGCTCAACTCAGGGAGGAGACACTTCAACTACTGAAAAAGAGGGCCATAGAACCAGTGCCATGCAGAGAAAGGAACAAGGGAGTGTACTCAAACTACTTCCTGGTACCAAAGGTGGACGAATCACTAAGACCCATCCTGGACCTAAGATTCCTAAACAAATTCATAAAGACACAAAAATTCAAGATGACATCACTACAAGAAGTGCTACCCCAAATACGAGGCGGAGACTTCATGTCCACCGTGGATCTCAAAGACGCCTACCTGCACATCCCAATGAACAGACGACACAAAAACCTGTTAAGGTTCAACATCAACCAGGATCATTATCAGTTTACAACCCTGGCATTCGGTCTAAAGTCCGCCCCAAGGGTTTTCACAAAATGCCTTTCAGCAGTAGCCGCGTACCTATGAAGGGAAGGGATTCATGTATATCCTTACCTAGACGACTGGCTAATCAAAGCAAGCACTCGCGACAAGTGCGAGGAGCACGCAGAACGGGGGACAAGAACACTAACAAACCTGGGGTTCTCGATACACTGGGGGAAGTCATCGATGGAACCAGAACAGGTGAAGATCTTCCTGGGGGCGAAGATCAACACCATAGACGGAACGGTCATGCCCAGCGACAGAAGAACAATAGCCCTGCTGAACGAGACGCGTCTCTACCAGAAGGGGCGAGTTCTGACAGTGAGAACAGTGAGCAAGATCATGGGGATGATGGCGTCATGCATCCACCTAGTCCCCAATGTACGGCTTCATATGAGACCATTCCAAGAATGGCTGCAACAGCAATGGTCACAAGCAAGCGGGAGTTGGGAGGATCTAGTGGTTGTTACGCATGCAGTGCAGGAGGAGATAGCATGGTGGAACAGGGAGAACATAACTACAGGAAAGACCTTGATACCACCAAACCCAACTGTGACCATCACCACGGACGCATCACAAATAGGATGGGGAGCCCACATGAACAAGCTCAGGGTGAGGGGTCTGTGGACTCCGGCAGATGCGGTCAGACACATCAATTACCTGGAATTGAAGACTGTCCTGCTAGCCCTGAAGGCCTTCCAGAAGCAGATATACTACCAGAATGTGCTGATACAGACGGACAATACTACTACCATGTTCTATATCAACAAGCAGGGAGGGACACAATCGTTCCCCCTTTCCACTCTGGCACAGGAGATTTGGAGATGGGCCATCCCACTCAAGATAGACCTGCTGGCCATACACCTACCAGGGAAGGACAATGTGGAGGCAGACTGGCTCAGCAGACAGACATCGGCATCCCACGAGTGGGAGCTCAATGGACAGGAAACGCAGAGGCTATTCCAAAGGTGGGGAACACCGACAATAGACCTGTTTGCAACACGCCTGAATGCAAAATGCCAAATCTTCGCATCCAGGCAACCAGAACAGCAATCCCAAGGGAATGCCCTATGGATAAGTTGGTCAAAGACATTTGCCTACGCTTTTCCACCGATACCGCTGTTACACAGGGTGCTCGACAAGTGCAGGACCAGCAACATGACACTGATCCTAGTGGCACCACAGTGGTTCTCTCAAATAGCGGAAATGGCACAAGGCACTCCTCACAAATTCACAAGAAGAAAGGACCTGCTCTCCATGCAGAACGGAGAGGTCCTGCATCCAGAGCCAGAGAGCCTCAGCCTGGCGGCATGGCTCCTGAAGACTTAGAGTTTGTGCACCTGAACCTACCTCCAAGCACTATGCGAGTGCTGCGGGAGGCAAGGAGACCTACAACACGCAAATGCTATGGGGTGAAATGGAAAAGGTTCACAATATGGTGCAGCAGAAAAAAACTACAGAATAAAATGACAAGAGAGTCAACGGTGCTTAGATACCTCACACACCTACTAAAAAGTAATCTATGCTCATCCTCCCTAAGGGTACACCTAGCGGCAATCGTAGCTTACACACGAGGGGAGAGAGGAGGAAGTCTCTTTACCTCACAGCTAGTAAAGAGGTTCCTGGAAGGGGCGAAAAGAATTGCGCCGCCAAAGAGGATACCGCCACCGGCATGGAACCTCAACGTGGTCCTAACCGAACTTATGAAGGCGCCGTTTGAGCCCATCCACAAGGCCACGCTGCAAATGCTGACAATGAAAACAGCCTTCCTGGTAGCGATAACCTCGCTGCTCAGAGTGAGCGAGCTGCAAGCACTGACACTGCAAGAGCCCTACATCCAGATACACAAGGATAGGGTGGTTCTAAGAACGGACCCACACTTCATGCCTAAGGTGGTGTCGGCATTCCATATGAACCAGACAATTCAGATACCGAGTTTCTTTCAAAACCCCAAAACAAGCGCAGAAAGGGCACTGCACACTCTAGACGCTAGAAGGGCAGTGATGCACTACATTGAGAGGACCAAAGAGCACAGGAAGACCAAGCAGTTCTTTGTCTCCTTTGCAACTAGTTTCCTGGGTAGACCTGTGACAAAAGCCACCATTGCACGATGGATCGCACTGACAATACAATTCTGTCACAAACAGGCAGGGCAGGAGCTATCGGATGGGCCACGAGCCCACTCCACAAGGAGGAAGGGAGCAACTATTGCCTTTCTGGCAAATACGCCCATTCAAGACATATGCCTGGCGGCAACATGGGCTTCAGTGCACACGTTCACTAAGCACTATTGCGTGGACATACAGATGAACAAGGAAGCACAAGTAGGACAGAAGGTGCTTCAACATATATTCAACGGCCAACACTCCTCTACCACCCAGCCGCCACAAAGATAACAAACCGCTACAACGTCTATGCACAGCATAGTGAATCCAGAAAGATTCACGCTGCAAAATGAATAGTTTCTTACCTGTTGGTGTAGTTTTGCAGCTTGAAGATCTTTCTGGATTCACTAGCGAACCCACCCACCTCCGCCAGGAAGATGAGGCTGGAGAAAGAGGTGGAAGGACAAGGAAGAACAGAATAATTGAAATACTAAAGGAAATTTGAAAAGGAAAATTAATAGAACGCCTAGGGTTAAAAAAAAAAAAAAAAACGAGAGGAAAAAAGAACCCGAAGATGGCGCCCCAAAGGTGGGACTTCCGCAGGAAGCACAACGACGTCACGAGAGGTGCACCAAATGGTGGGACGTCGACGCCCACCTGGGCTACAAAAAAAAAAAAAAGAAAGACTACGAATCCGGACCCAACCACCAGATCGCGGAATAATGCACAGCATAGTGAATCCAGAAAGATCTTCAAGCTACAAAACTACACCGACAGGTAAGAAACTATTCGTTATTTAGGATAACATCCTTATTCTCGCACATGAGACTGTCTGTTACCAATACTGAGGGGGCAGTCACACGACCCAAAATGTGCACCCAGAAGGACACAGGAAACTACAGAACAAGCGTACGGAAGTGCAGACATACTACAGCTGGCGCGAGGGAAATACGCATGAAATACTGGCAGGACAAATTCATTAAGGGGTGCACGGAACCTAGGTAGACTGCAAAATGTATTATGTACATTTATTTTAAGTTGTGTTTAAATAAACACGCACACAACTCAGCGGATGGTTGTGCCAAGGGTAAATTCCCTTGCTCGTCCCCTGCCAGTTGAGCCTACGCTGCCCCCGCCCTTTCGAGGGCATCCTGTCCACTTACCCACTGTGAGTACAGGGCCGAGGCCTGAAGGGTAGACACAGGAACACACTAGAGAAGAGTGCGACACTACAGCCCACACTCACAGACAAGCCGCTTAACAAACCAACCTGCAAACCACTCAACTTCGGAAAAACACCACGGGTGGTAGTGTCTGTCAAGCCGTGGATACACAGCCCCTCAGGCTTCCCGTGGATGGTCGCCCTGCATACCACACAACGTAAGGCACACACATACGGAGTTGAGTCTAGCAATACGGGGTAGTGTACAGCAACACACGTAGGCACTTGCATCATCTCACCGCACTATGTAGGAAGTGCTCCCGCAAACAACGCTACATGTAAAACACATACTGACACGTGCCGGGAAATGGGCCTCAGGAAACCAGCAGGCATGCACACAAAAGCATGCACAGCTCACACTCGTCAGTACGGTGGAGTGGATCTTTCGGGACACCTCCGTCAACACCCACAAAGTGTGTATACGCATACACAACCACACGCATTTCAGTAGGTGAGACGCGGAAAATCTACAACCGCAGTCATATTCGCTCAATAGAGGGCCTCACAAACAGGTACACAATCATTCTCTGAGCATACACCGACCCACCCACAGATTGTGACCTATATATATATATCACATTGCAAAGCACAAAGCGAGAAAACATGCTCAAGCTCAAACACACACACTTCCCAAGGTGGCGATCCTGACCTCCACAGGACAAGCATAAACAAATGCCTAAATGCATAACTACATGCACAACCAAACATATGCAGCCCACCACGCACATCTGGAAAGAGGCAGCTATGTGCACAGGAGTCGTCCACACGACACAGGAATGCACACAACAGGAATGCGCACTAAAACTACGGTGGCCTGTTCACGATCGCGTGCACACTCCTGCTCAATGGCACGTTTGCATCTGCCAACAGCTGAAACGTCCTTCGCGTGGCGCATTACCGAGAACACTCGCTGCCCTCTCCCCTGACCCGAGCGCAAGCTACGGGATGTCTCTCCTTTGACACATGCAGCCTCACTGTTATTGCCACGAACCAGATACGACCGCAAGGTCCCACTGGCTTAGACAACAACCTCTTACTAGTGCCGCAACAGAATAGGAGACATCTCGGCCTTCCATCGGCATGGCACTACACTGTACCATGTGCACACACTTCAGTACTGAAATGTGACGTGATCTGTGCCAGCGGCAACAGGTGTGCGCTCTGCCAGAAGCATCACACTGCTTTACCGGAACAGGGCACAGCTCCGGACAGACTACCGGCAGCATTGGACTGAAAGACACTGGCATTTACACAGCTTCACGGTTGGAACGGGGGCACTAGCAGCTAAGTGGTCGCATGCAGGGAGCCCCGCGCTCACAACAAAGCTTAACCTTATGGTCCAGCCTGCAGGCCTGTAGGTGGGACAGCTGGGCCACTGTAGCTATACTGCCCCCTAAGACGGGCAGCATCACCTGAGCCCCTGACATGAAACTTTTATTGAGGTAAAGCCATTGGTTTTGCTATACAATACCATTAGCAAAGCAAATGGCTTTAACTTAAACAAAGGCGAGACCTATTGTATTTTCAATGCTTGTTTTTTTAAAGCAATCAGCCTTTGACTCGCCCCAAGCACGTTTCTGCGAAGCCCATTAAACAGAATTTGCTCTGGTGGCCGCGCTCTATCTTTTTATGATGCTTGGAAAAGCAATAGTACGGCCCTTGCCCTTCTCTTTAATCCGTCGGTTTTTGTATCAGAATATCGTTTTGCACACAAATTGTGTCCTCAACAGGGTTTACAAATTGAGTACACATTGCCTATTAACTCCAAGAGGGTGATATTTTTGTGAACTATATTTAGTGCACAATATTGACGTCATCCGGTATTCTGGCAATGATCTGCCGGTGCCATATCATGCCCCACTGCATTTGTTATGTTATGTTATGTTATTATTTTCTTATATAGCGCACAGATGCCGCAGCCAAGAGGCGTCCCGGCGCTTTAGGAGATGGAACACACAACACAACAATGAAGACCAGAACACTGAACTATACAGAGGAGAATAAATGGGTTTTTAATTGTTTCCTGAACGGAAACAAATCGTGGATGGAACGAAGTGAGGCAGGCAAAGAGTTCCATAATGTAGCCGCCATCACCGAAAAGGAGCGTCCACCCATTCTGGACTTTTTAAAACGAGGAACAATGGCCAGATTGGACCCTGCAGACCGAAGAGCTCTTGAGGGGACATAATGGAGAATGGTCTGGGTGAGAATAGGAGGGGAGGCCAAATTGAGAATTTTAAAAGTAAGGCACAAAGCCTTGAACTTGATTCTTTGGCCTACTGGGAGCCAATGGAGATCATGGATAGTGCTGCGAGCAGAAACAAATTTAGGGAGGCCGACCAGCATCCTGGCCGCCGCATTTTGTACCCGCTGAAGGCGGTCAAGCTCAGCTTGATTAACACCCAGAAACAGGGAACTGGCGTAGTCCAATCTGGTCAGCACCAGAGCTTGGACTATGATCTGCCTGGTGTCTGCGTCAAAAAAATTAAAAATAGGCCGTAGGCATTGTAGAGCACCAAAACAAGTTCCCGCGACACGCTTGATGTGGGGAATAAAATTTAACACTGTCACACTCCATCTGCCACAGTGGTGTGTGCCAGGGACAGTGCCTTTGCATGGGAACATTTCTTCCTTCATGAGTTTACTGAGGCCATTTCAATCTCTCAGTTTGTTTTCTTAAAAACACCTTTCATGTGGCATTCCATACAGCTCTTCCTTAAGCCCAACCCTCATCACAATGAACATACTCACCTGGCATCCCTCATTAGATCTTTTGGGGTTGTATTTTATGGCTAGGCTAACCGTGCCCTTTCAAGCTCAAGGTGGGCAATGAACGAGGGCCACCCAAGCACGTTGTTAAAATTGCCTCTTATCAGGAGCAAAACGGTTGAGTGTTATGTCTTCAAAACTCAGCCTGGAAAAGACAAAGTTATTTTTCCTTGTGGGCTCTACCACCGTGTGGTGTGACTCATAAGTTGGACTTATTACCTGAACAGGCTAAGACAGAATGCAACTTCGGTGCTAAGGCGGAGGAGCATCGCGCCACTGCTCTGTGAGCAGGTCAAAAAGGAAACAATAATATGATTTTAAAGCATTGTTATTATCATATTATTTTTTCGTCGTTGCTCAGCTGGTTAGGGGCGGTGTTGGGCTGTGACAGGTGCAGGGGAGGAGTGGTGAGCACACTCTTAAGTGCGCATGACGGTTTGGCCGGCTGGCTAAACAGTCATGCGCACTTTGCATGTTCTCCACCAGGCTGTATCAAACAGCCTGGGTGGAGATCATGCACAGCCTCCCAGTCCGTCTCTGTGCGCCGAACCACGGTGTTCAGACCAAATCACAATGCTGCTATCAGCATCATTGTGATTGGCTGGGGGAGTCTGGGAGCCTAGGTGCTTCCTGTTCTAGCTTCCTGCCCTTGGAGTCCTGGAAGCGGGGGAAGAGGATCGAGAGGCAGCAGCTGGCAGGCAGGTAAGTGATTTAAAACCAAAATGTAATTCCCTCCTACCTCACCCCATAACCCACCCCCCCCTACTGCCATTAAGTAGCAGCCACCACTCCACTAAAGAACTTTTCTTGAAGCCCCAAGTTAACAAATTGGCCTTCACTGGCTTTCTCTCCAATAAGACGTTGCATAAAATCTTCTATCTCTTCCTATCATTTACAAAAGACCATTATCCTGGCTGGGACCTTTTCATGCCCCAGCCACTGCACATCTTTGCACTTGGGCCTACCCAGACATTTGATGGCAAAAATAAAAAATACAGCTGCAAAGCTCACTTTGGGCCTTACACGCAGAGAACTGCCAACTCAATACCTTACTAAACCGTATTTGCTCCTAGTAGCCAGGAGAATATTGTTCAAATGCCTCTGCATCTGCCACCGAGCCACTCACTATGTGGTTCTTACGTCCCTTCAGTCCTGCTTTTAGTGGTACAGTCCTTCCTCGTGCCTTCTTCATATTTCTTTTGTTAGTCAGTCACCAAAATCGAAACAGTATAAATTAGAGGGCGAACTTTTTTACCAAAGTACCCTATAAGCTGGGAGTAGCCTGCTTTCTCAGCAGCCAACCCAACTTTATCAGCCAGAAGCAGCTAAAGACCTCCAAGGGCTCCAATTCCCTAGTTTGGTCATAGAACACAAGCCCATATCTTCTTGCCGAGAAGCAGGATACACTTCAAGGTCACTGTTGTACTTGTCAAAACCATTTCAGGTTTTAGGTTGGAAAACCTTCGCAGGAATAAAAGTGCTTCATCGACAAGACGACAAACAGGCAATTCCATGGGGAAGTGGAAAGTAGGCAAGTTACCCAGTGCTATGGCTCCCTACCGAAATGATTTGCAGTTTCTAAAGACCATGCACTGGAAATGACCATTACTTGTATGAGAGTGACAAAAAGTCTATTATTCATCCCAGACTACCTTGGCTTCTCCAATTATGCATGCAGGCAGGCATGCATGAATGCTGGTTTTGTGGTTCAGTTTGATGTGAAATATAACTCCATGGGAACATGGGGCTCATTTCTTTAGCACTTGCATTCTCCTCAGAGTACGGTGCTCCTTGTGTGGCTACAAGGCACATCAGGGTGCTGACCACAGAACATAGGAGGAACACTATATGTATGTTTGTAGTTTCTGTAGCGAGAACCTAGTTAAAAAGCACTGTAACACGGTACCTGGGCAAAGGGTAGGATAAAGTCAGCGGGTGTTCAGAGAGGTAGCTGGTTTGTGACTGGTTAAGCCATTGTGTTTTAGCATTCTTTAAAGAGATGTGTCTTTAACTCTTTGCTAAATTGGAGAGCATTGGTGCTGTTCTGATAGCTACCGGGATGTTGTGCCAGATTCTGGGTGCATCAATGGAAAAGGTGTTCTGTCTTGCTTTCTTTTTATTTTTTACACTTCTTAGTCTGCAATCTGATGGTGTCCTGGCTGTGGGTGTGGCGAGCACCACCAGATATGCTGAACCTGTCTGTAAAATAAACAATAGTTCTGGTTGTGACGGCTTTGTTAATGATGCAACTGGTTTTGGTGATGGTGCAGGTTGGCAAGAGGAGCTAATGGACTTCCATCAGTGGGGGGCGGGGGGGGTGATGTGGTATTTCTTCATGCCCTGGATGAAATGAGCTATGTGTGTAGAATTCCTAGAGGGGGTGCCACTGTGGAGTCTGGGCGGCCATGGAGTAGGGAATTACCATCATCCAGGTGTGACAGCTCAAGGACTTGACCAGCAGTTCTAAAGTCACTTTTTGGAAAAAACATTTCATTTTCTTTAGAAGGGAGAACTGATACCAGGCAGTGTCTGTTTTTTGGTAGTGTGTTCCTTGAGGATGAGGTTGATGTCCTGGTTGAATCCACGCGTTCAAAGCTGTCAAGGTTCATGTAATTGAGTCAGGTTTGTACTGTTTCTTGTTTGTTATTCATAGTAAATAACAGGAATTCTGTCTTAGTTGGGTTGAGCTTCACGTAGGCACTAAACATCGAGGTATGGATGATGTGCAAACAGTGTTTGAGTTGTTGGATGTCTAAAGCAGAGGAGACTATCAGGTAGAGCTGTGCATTGTCAGCATATTTGTGAATCTTGATGCTGTTATCTGTGAGAAGAGCACCAAGCTGCTCCATTTAGAGGTTGAAGAATACAGGGGACAGTAGGGAAACCTAGAGGACCCCGCATGTGACTGACTTCTTTTAGAACTAGAATATGGCCATGTAAACAAACTTGTGTGGTTGGAAAGAAAGGAGGAGAACCACTGAAGGATATCACCAGTGAACCCCTTGTGAGACTCGGGGTGCTAATGTGGGTGGGATGATCGACAATGTTAACAGCAGCTGAAAGGTGAGGCAATATCAGGAGGCAGGTGTTCTCTTCATCTGTGGTCAGGATGGCATAGTCTACAATGTGTAAAATAGTAGTCTCCATGCTGCAGCATGATCTGAAGACAGGCTGGTAGTCATGCAGGAGATGGTGAGAATTAATGTGTTCTTTGAGTTGAAAAGAGACTAGGTTTTTCAGTGATCTTGCCAATGAATGGTAGGCGAGTGATGAGCCGGTAGTTGTCAAGGTCACCAGGGTCTAGATTCGTTTATTTAAGAGCGGTTGGATGTAGCTCGCATTGAGAGTTTCTGGGAAGATGCCTTGAGGGAGGGAGGCTTTGAAAATGGTGAGTAGGGATGAGAGAGTGTCTCCAGAAAGCGTTTTGAAGGGCAATTGTAAGACATGATCTTCAAAAGAAGTGACTTTGAGGGAGTTGAGCATGTCAGTGAGATTTGCGAGAGAAAGGACTTTGAAGGATGACCAATGCAGGACTTTAAATGAAACGGTGGGGTTAAGAGATGAAGCAGGCTTAGTGGTGTTGCTACGCTGTTGAATCTCCTGTATTTTATATCTGAAGAAGAGATTGATGGCATTGCACTTTTCTGTGGAGGGAGGAATAGATGGGTCTGGCAGGGCTTGATGCTGTGTCTGATAGTCTCAAAAAAGTGTTTTGCTTCTGTTGGTGGCTTCATTGATGGTGTAGGTAGGACATTGGTACAGCACTTTGCTTTAGCTGAAGTGATTAGCTGTTGATGTGTTGCATTTAGGGTTTCAGTATCATGAGGTCATTTGGGACTTCTGTTTTTCCCATTTTCTTTCCTCAGTGCAGATGAATCACTTATTATCAGCAAGGTCTGTAGAGGGTCGTGTACTGAAGGCATTGGCTTGCACTTCCATGTCTTAATTGGGTTGTTGATGTTCCCATAGTTTTCCAAAAATGTTTGGCAGTAGTTTAGGAGGGTGATGGCATTGGACGTGGATTTGATAGGGTGAGAGAAGTTCAAGCAGTAGTCTAAGGAGAGAGATCTGAGGGTTTGATCTTCTCTTTTCAGTTTACTTTGGATTTTTAGTAGGACGCTGAACAAGGAGATGGAGTTGGAGATGGCGAAGTGGTCAGCCAAGTTCAAGGGAATAGGTGGTTTGCATTATATTATTGTTGATGTAGAGAAGACAAGTTCAAGGATGTGGCATTTGAAATGTGTTGGTTGTATGGGATGCTGTACCCGCGCTAAGTGCGTTGATAAGCTTGTTTTCTTTTGAGCTTGTGCTGTTTGTGGGGGATTTAATTTCTTCATGAGTGTGATGAGGCCATATAGGGTCAACAAGATGGCAAAGAGATCTGAGAATTCCTCAGTGGAGTCCTTATTCTGCTCAGGAGGCCTGTAGATGGGGTGAAATGTGACGGTCGGGGTTGCAGAGATGGGAAATGGCATGTCGGCAGCTCCAAGGAGTGGAGTGTTACTTGCTTACCTAAGATGTTGGACAAAGGAGCAAAGGAACTTTGTAATACTTGTTTGGAGATTCACAGCAAAGCATGCTCGATTGACAGACCTGCACGATGATCTTGGCAGCATACGCCACACAGATATGCGAACCTTAAGCTGATCCCCATTGAGAGATGGAGGCACTGAAAGCAGCCTACAGGCACCCTGAGAATACAGTTTCTGTGCCAAGCATGAGCAGGGTGCTCACGGGTGTATCATGAACTGGGACCTTCAGGAAAACTGGGAAAGACACTGACATTTTTCAAGCATACGTTTTGTAACGTGTAATCCATTTGAGTTGGAAACACAACTCTGTGGGGTGGGGGGAGTCTTTATGGAGTAGATGAAAGTTTATTTAGTGAACATGGCAAATCCCTAATTGTGCAGATTATAATATACCTGCAGACTTACAGTATTTGGATAGCCTTGCTTGTGACCAAGTCTTTCTCATGGATTTACTGCTGTTCAGAATACATTTGGAAGAGTATTCATTCGAGGGTCCAGGACAGATAATCCGCTTTCTAAGGTCTTGCAGCAGGTTTTGTAAAAATCAACATGGATGCTTTTTTAGAGTGTAAATATCTTTCTGGAAGTATACACCTTGATGGAATTGCTCAGCAATTGAGTGCTTTCCCCATCACGCAGTTACCTAACACATTCATAATTTAAAAAGAGATTCTGTATGAAACTGCGAGTCACTGAATCTGATGTGTGGGTTTGAGGATGTGGTCTCGTTTTCTTAATGTGATACTAAGCCAGTGTGGTTTCAGCTGTCTTTTTGGGAATCCCTCCATACACAGTGTTGCCTTGGTCAGGTCTGCAATCTATTAAGGTGCCTGTTGTGAGCTGATCTGTTTCTGTGAGCGATGGGGGGTGTATAGCATTTCCCTAGGCAGAAATAAGGCAGTTTCTAAAGATGTGCTCAGCGATTTGTTGCAATGAAAGGACTTCCTGCTGAATTTCCTGGGAGGGACAATGTATCCTAGCGGCTAGAGTGGTCGACCACGACGCTGGAGAACCGGGTTCAGCCTCTGCAAGGAACGCTCAGCGTTCTGTGATTCTGGGGTGAGTCTTCCCCGTCTGTAATGCAACTGGTGCTCATGTAAAGCGCTCTGATACCTTCGGGTGAAGTTTGCTCTATATAAAATTCCGGGAAAAAAAGATGTTAGTAAGGGGTGTCTTGAGACCACTAAACAAAGGTCAGAATGTCAACTGTGTCTCATTAGCAGGTTCTGAATTTATGAGATCCCATTATTACTAATTCCATTGATGGATTGGCGGCCAGCTGTGTCTCATCAGTTCGTGATGGGGTGTAGTCCAGTTTGTTTCTCCTTTCCTTAAGTAGAGAGGGCATCCAAGGGCACATGCTCTGTGTCTCCTCAATGTGAGGCAAAGGATCAAAACCAGGACGATGAGCAGGGTAAAACAGATGTCAGTAAATGGGGCAATAGGGTCGCCCCTTGAGGCGTTCTGTGTGTCTTGTGCTTGTTATGAGCACCTTTGTCTCAAGCATTGATCCTGGTAGGTTCATAAGGCTGAAGTCTTTTGAAGCGCCGCTAGATTCTACACTCTGCTCTTTACCACAGTCGTTCATTTGGGGCTGTGCTCATCGAGCCACCCAATGGTAGCCACCATGGTGATATATGTGGAAAATCTACTTGTGCTGGTCACTGATGATTCATATATTGTTTGTAGGTCATTCTGAAAACTGGACTGAATTTTAGAATTCAGTGCCCGGCAAACCAAGCGCTATATTCAAGCAGATCACTGTGGTCCAGATTGTCAAATGGGGTGAAATGATTCATGCCCCTTAAGGATGTGCATTGGGCTCTGATAGGTGGACACCCCTAGGAAGGTGTATGCCATACGCAGTTTCATGATGATGCCCTTCCGGTTTGTGTTATTTACTGTGATTGAGTTAATGTTGCGAGCACATTCCTATGTCTGCCAGTGCTTGAAAAGGATAAAACGCGTCTCATATGTGCCACACCCATTACCAGGATAATGCCATCTTCAGATGGTGACACTGTGGTGGAAGAGGGATTGTGTCTCTGAGCGGGTGTCAGTCACCTGCTGACATAAAATGAAGCCCATTTTAGGACTGTGGCATATGCAGAGAAGTGATTAATTCCTCGTTTATCAGTGTGCATTGTGCTGTGTCACACAATAGTACCCCTCCCCCGAGGGAAGGTCTATTGTGTCCGTAGGGGAGCATCTTGCCCCACTCGTGTGTACCAAAAAAATGATAACATAATGTCCCTGTTTGGTGTGCCATATGCTGTGGTTTTACAGTGCCACACTGCTTGTGTACCATATGTAATCCTTATGTCTGTGTTGTGACATAGCTGTGAGAAGATGATGCCCTCTTCTTTGCAACCCGCTTTGATAAAATGAAGACCATATCAGATGGGTATCTTTTGTTTTAAGAGGCTTTATATAGTCAGTACTTACTGACACATCAGAGTGCTATTGAGATTTCAAGACCGGAACTTTTTGCGAATACTTCTATCGTGTTTCATTGACCTTGTAGCAATGCTTTAGAGATCCCAGGATTGGTGGGTTTTAGGTCAAGCCTACCAGACAGCGCAAGCCATAGAGAAACCAGAGAACGCATTTTACCAGGCAATGGTGCGATGTGGGCCCTGGCTGGTGGAAAGTTTTCCATAGTTTGGGGATGCAGACTTTGTACTTGAGGTTCTTAAGTAACAAAATACTTTTTTTGTGTAAGCTTAAAATTCATTACAATGAAACAAGTAAGAGATAAAACAGATCTAAAAATGAACTATCCTGAGCCATCAAAGCAACCTAAGAAAAAATTGGAGATCACAAACGGCATGAGTAAAATTGCTTATAATAATAAACTATTTGAAAAGTCTGGTTTGATGCTGCGGTAGCCTTCTAGCTGGGGTTACTTCTGGTTTTTAGTCTGTGGTGCGTAGTGTCCTGATATTCCATCAGTTTTCCAATTGGACCATTGGATTGTAGCATAAAGCATGCCCTGGTTGCTTCGCTTTTTGTTCTTAGGGAGGTCTCTCTAAAAGCTGGTAGTAAATACTTCCTTCGAATATCACCCAGACCAGGGCAGGATCATGGGATGTGATCGAAGGTCTCATCATAGTTTTGGGACAACCTACAGGAAGGGCCAGGATGGCAGACATTGACGTTCTTGGAGGCACTGTATAGTGGTGCCGGTGTAAGCAAAGTCTAGTGACCTCTTTGTCTTCCATATGTATTTCAATCAGTGCTCGCCATCTTGATTGCTATAACAATATTGGCCGTAAACTTTGGAACGTGTGAGCAAGGGGGATGGGAAAACTTATGATAACATACAGTGTAGCAGCCAACAGAGATTGTTAGATTATCATGAAGAGCTATATAAAAGCTCATGCTGAGATAGAGGATGGCTGCTGCCAAGAAAGGATCAGCCCATCCTGCACCTTGACCTCCAAAGTGTCTCTTTGTCCCAGAAGGAAATGTTCAGAGCTTTCACCAGAGCAGTCCCCTGAGGGAGTGTCTCCAGCTTGTGCCACCTTCACCCCAGATCGTATTGCATCCTGATGCTCCCAGCAGCCCATTTGAGGAAGCATAACCGCGACTTGATTGGTGGGATTTTAAGACTCTAACATTGCAGCTGAAGAGATTGGCTTGGAGCTGATGTCCAGTTGCCAGGTACTGTGAATATTCGCATAGACATGCGTCCTACAGCAGTCCGTCCTGAATGTGGGGCTGTGGACTGCCCATTTTGTCAGTAGTCATGTTAAGGTCGGCCGACCTGCCAATGTTGCAAGGGGTTTAGAGAATTCTAACCGGAGTGCCTGGAAGCATACACTACCCACCACCAGTAACCACAGCATATTGCATAAGACGCTGCCATACAATTTTATGTGAGCTGAGTGGTGACTCTTTCTGCGAGCTTACTCGTCCTGTACCATCACCTACTCTTTTCCAAGTTTGTACGACCCCCCCCCCCCCTTCTCTCTTCCTTGCATTTTCCCGGTACATATTAGCACCCATCTGGCAGAGCATTGAGCAAGGTTCCACCACCCTTAGCTGGCTGTGTGCTAGAAAAAAATGGGAAAATTGTCTCCAAGCTACATTGAGGGCATTGCTGTGCAAAGGTCCAGTAGCCTGTGGCAAGCAGTTTTCCAAACGAGTCAGAGCACTGCCTTACCCCATCTTTGCAAGATCGGTTCCTCGTGGAGTAGCAACGTAAATCTGGGATCACGTGTCCTTGCAGTCTTTAATTATTCAGCTGTTGACTTATTTCACAATAGCTCCCAAAACCCCATCTGAACAACATTCTAGGATGCTTAATGTTGGTGATTGGTAGTTATGGGGAACTGGGCAGAGAACTGTGTTTTTTCTCTGCATTGGATCCCCCTTAGAGGTACTGTGGTGAGAGTAACCATAGCACTGGGTGGTGACAAAGGAGGTTCACAGCTAATGGGCAAAAGAATGCAACAATTCTGCAATCTCTGAAATGAATAAATGTGTTGTGGAAGTTGCCCTCTGGTTGGCTTTATTATAATGTGTTCTTGGTCGTAATTGTACTTGTGACTGCCATAAGCCAGTGATCGCCAACAGTACAGCGGAAGTCATATGCTTTAAGTATTGTGCTGTACTGTATTTACTCTCAGCCTTCAGATCCCAAACCCCAAGCTAGGCCTTGAGTGCTGGAACAAGGAGGCTTGGAGGCCCATCTTTACATCGCACATGACCTCTCAACCTGACGAGCAGGGAAACATGGAGTCTCCCATTTGATGGAGCTGGGTGGTTCTGCAACTTCAATGGTATGGGAAAGGGGCTGGCCACAGACTTGCAGGGTTTGGTTCGCTGTTCTTGTGATTCATACAATATTTTCCTTTGCTTTGATAATAGCGCTACTGTAAGGACAGGTCTTACCTGGCTAATATTTTGTTTTTTGTCAGATATTCTCTTCAGGGTGCTGAACTTACGAGCAACTATTTCTTGGCAGCTTTTGTTGGAGTTTTCTGGTTCTTTAATTGCAGCGTTGCAATCGGGTGCATTGTACATGGAATATTTTCATTGAGGCAATTCAAAAATCTGGTCTGGAGTACCACATCTTTTGAGGTCAAATTCAACCATTTGAAACTTGAGACCAATTGATCTTAGTCCCTGGGGGGTGTTTGGGTGGCCTGACTTTATTACTTGGGATTTAGGACTTTTTAGGTCTAGGCATCTGGGCACAAGATGAATGAATTCTATGAACAGGACACCGGTATGACTTCCATGTTGAAGGTTGGGTTCCATGCTCTAGATTGTCAAACATGCCTAGCCTTATGCATGGCGACCTCTACCAGTTGGGTACAGGTATGAGTTGGGTAGGTACAGCAGGCTCCATGTTTCCCACTTTTCACATCTTTTCTCCCTCTTTGCCACCCAAAGGTTCAGTTGTGATCGGATCATGCACCTCTCAGGTGTGCCCACGCGCTGAGATAGGGAAGGGGCTCTCTCACTTGTATGTCCATGTGCATGGATAACTTAGGGACTCTCTCTGGTGTGCGGCTCATGTTTCGGTCAGTTGAGCTTTCTCTTCTGGACAGTTTTCTTTCTAAAGTGCATAGCACAGTGTTGCCAAATCTGCTTCTTTAGTGTGGAATGCAGCACACCCTGGGTAAACAAATCGACATCCGGAGGCATTATTATTATGTTACAGAACTGGGCAGAAATCCTGCAGGTATGAGGCTCCCAACAGATATGATAGTAGGCTGTAGTCTCCACTGGTGTCCTTTTGATTTCTACTCATGGCTTTCAGTGGCATGGGTTCTTTCTGTCATGGATGTTGGGGCCCAAGATCTCGCTCCGTGATGAAGTTGTGTAAAGCACCTGCTGAGGTGTAGAGCCTGCTGCTGTCCAGGCCTCTGGCGTCCCGCTCCACCCACTTGTGACATATTGTGGGTGCAGCACAGTGCGTAAAAGCATAAGTAGCAGGGCCAGCGCTAAGCATGAGCAGTGTGGGCAGCAGCCCAAGGTCCCGTGCCTGTTGACATACAAGCAGTGCCTTTTGAAAAACTCTTGATGGTGGTGCAGTGCTCTGAGGCCCAGGGGAGGGGGCCCGCCTCCAGGGCCGAACTGACCGTAGAGGTCTCCGGGCTGGAAGGATGGGGGCTGGTTTTCGAGCGGTAGGCGGCAATTTTGTTACAGGGGGGCAGTTTTGTAGCGATGCCTCGATTTCAGCCCCCCAGTAACAAAAGCAGCAGAGCTGGGGCCAGTTTTGTTAAGCAGCAGTGCTTCAGGCTTTCACTCCCCCCCCTCACCCCCGGGGTGGGAGCCAGTCCGACAAAATTGCCAGGGCTGCTTTGGGTTCCCAGTCCGGACTTTCCCCCTCTCCTGGGCCGAACAGGCTTCAGTAATCTAATTGCTGCATCTGCATGAGAACAGTGATTAGATGGGTACTTGACGGAACCTTAGGTGTGAAGAAAGCCCTCCCTGAATGGAAAACAGGGTATTTTGCAGGGCTCACACTAAAAGACAGAATCATGTCACATCACGATGAATTTTGTTCACCTTATAGGGTTGCCACATTACCAAGAGAAAAATTACCTGCCATTTATTGATTTTTAGGTCTCACCTATGCAGCGCGCATGCGCTGCTTAGGAAAAAGACCTTTAGCCATCGATTCAGTTTGTGTCCCAAAAACATGCACACGTTGCATTGCTTTCAATGGCAACGCATGCACGTTTGGCGATTCCCTTGCGGGAGCGAGCTTTAAAACCTTTTGTTTGTAATTAACTCGCTCGCTCCCGCAAGGGAGACAGGCCCAGGCTCCCTCCTCTATCCCCACCGCCCTGCTGCTTTTTACTTTCAGAGCGAGGCTCGCGCTGATGTTTTTTTGAAGTACCTCTCTCCTCTGTTCATGTTTACTTCTGTGTATTGGTCATTTTAGTTCCTTACACTTCTCTGTGTCAACCAAACTTTTAGTGTACAGCGCTGCGTCAACCTTCAGGGATTTAACAGCGCTGATGCAAAAACTGAAATAAAGTAAACACAAAGGGGGCAAAGCAGCTAAAGGGAAGGTGACGTGCTGTTGGATGTTGACTTATAAACAGAACAGCAAAAACACGAAAGAAAAGCTAAAAATCAATAAAATACAAGTCAGCACTGTCTACACTGAAATAAATGTCAGTTCGCAGTTTTTGTGTCACTCCAAATCCTCCAGTGATGCAAGACGTGGCTCACTTCCCTTCTAAATAATTAACGCCTCGTGTTTACATGAGGCCGCTGGGAGCACAGATGGTGCGAGGGAGGAGAGCGGCAAACGTGCCTGCGGAAGGCGGAAATGGAAGGGCAGGAGCTGGGACTCACCTGCCGCCTGCGCTCCCCAGGGTGGCTTGTTCAATCTGCAAACTAACAGGCTGCAACCCGCCTCCGCCGACGAGCCTGCCCTTCACTGGGGGTGTCCCTTCAATCACAGCGCTGCGCCACAGAGAGTCCGTCAATACTGGACCCGCAGCGCCCAGGCGCCTCATCCCAGGCCTTGGAAGTCGAACAGGCGAGAACGGAAAACTACCGGTCCTCGACGCGCAAGCCTGCGAGATCTGGTGGCACGAGAAAGGCACACCAGAGCTGCTGGGGTTTGGACCACAGACCGCAAGATGGCTGGTACATGGATGTGATGAGGGAAACCTGTGGTTTGCCACACCGGGACACTTCCTAAGATATCATGGGGGGTAAGGCAGGCCACTGGCGCAGGGGGCGCAATGCTTCAGGGGCCCCTAAAACCCTTCAAAGAGGCCATATTCTACCTAAGGACAAGGAATATCTATCTGTGACACATGGGAGAACCAGGTGCCTCGCTTCACATTCTGTAGGGGGGGCAGACATCCTTTTAAGATACACTACTGTATGTGGGTGGATAAAGGTCAAATTCGAACAAGCAACCACATCTGCACTGTCTAGAAACCATGCAAGCAATTGCTATACGTAGGAGCACGTGACACATTAGCTACAATTTTCTATGACATAATATTAGGAGTGAAGTCTTGTGCGTGGCACTGAGTGATGCTGTTGTGGCGCTGAGTGATGCTGTTGTGGCACTGAGTGATGCTGTTGTGGAGCTGAGTGATGCTGTTGTGGCGCTGATGTGGCGCTGAATGATGCTGTGGTGGCGCTGAGTGATGTTGTTGTGGCACTGAGTGATGCTGTGGTGACCCTGAGTGATGCTGTGGTGGCGCTGAGTGATGCTGTGGTGGCGCTGAGTGATGCTGTGGTAGCGCTGAGTGATGCTGTGGTGGCGCTGAGTGATGCTGTGGTGGCGCTGAGTGATGCTGTGGTAGCGCTGAGTGATGCTGTGGTGGTGCTGAGTGATGCTGTGGTGGTGCTGAGTGAAGCTGTGGTGGCGCTGAGTGAAGCTGTGGTGGCGCTGAGTGATGCTGTGGTGGTGCTGAGTGATGCTGTAGTGGCGCTGAGTGATGCTGTGGTGGCGCTGAGTGATGCTGTAGTGGCGCTGAGTGATGCTGTGGTGGTGCTGAGTGATGCTGTTGTGGTGCTGAGTGATGCTGTGGTGACCCTGAGTGATGCTGTGGTGACCCTGAGTGATGCTGTGGTGGTGCTGAGTGATGCTGTGGTGGTGTTGAGTGATGCTGTGGTGGTGCTGAGTGATGCTGTGGTGGCGCTGAGTGATGCTGTGGTGGCGCTGAGTGATGCTGTAGTGGCGCTGAGTGATGCTGTTGTGGTGCTGAGTGATGCTGTGGTGGTGTTGAGTGATGCTGTTGTGGCGTTGAGTGATGCTGTGGTGGTGCTGAGTGATGCTGTGGTGGTGCTGAGTGATGCTGTGGTGGCGCTGAGTGATGCTGGGGTGGCGCTGAGTGATGCTGTGGTGGTGCTGAGTGATGCTGTGATGGCGCTGAGGGATGCTGTGGTGGCGCTGAGTGATGCTGTGCTGGCGCTGAGTGATGCTGTAGTGGCGCTGAGTGATGCTGTGGTGGCGCTGAGTGATGCTGTAGTTACGCTGAGTGATGCTGTGGTGGTGCTGAGTGATGCTGTGGTGGTGCTGAGTGATGCTGAGTGATGCTGTGGTGACCCTGAGTGATGCTGTGGTGACCCTGAGTGATGCTGTGGTGGTGCTGACTGATGCTGTGGTGGTGTTGAGTGATGCTATGGTGGTGCTGAGTGATGCTGTGGTGGCGCTGAGTGATGCTGTGGTGGCGCTGAGTGATGCTGAGTGATGCTGTAGTGGCGCTGAGTGATGCTGTTGTGGTGCTGAGTGATGCTGTGGTGGTGTTGAGTGATGCTGTGGTGGTGCTGAGTGATGCTGTGGTGGTGCTGAGTGATGCTGTGGTGGTGCTGAGTGATGCTGTGGTGGTGCTGAGTGATGCTGTGGTGGTGCTGAGTGATGCTGTGGTGGCGCTGAGTGATGCTGTGGTGGCGCTGAGTGTATGCTGTGGTGGCGCTGAGTGATGCTGTAGTGGCGCTGAGTGATGCTGTGGTGACGCTGAGTGATGCTGTGGTGGCGCTGAGTGATGCTGTAGTGGCGCTGAGTGATGCTGTAGTGGTGCTGAGTGATGCTGTTGTGGTGCTGAGTGATGCTGTGGTGGTGCTGAGTGATGCTGTGGTGGCGCTGAGTGATGCTGTGGTGGCGCTTGGAATAGGCAGAAACAAATTGCAAGAACAAAAGAAAACTGAGGAAATTTTTGTATTGTAAATACTTTTTTTAATATGGTCGTTCAGTTGTACATAATGCCTTCTTGGTCATATATAAGGTAACAAAAATGCTTCTGACACTTTTTCATTATAACTTTTCAGCATGCTGCACAGCAGCCACACTTCTCCACAGCACAGCTTGAAGACATTGGCAAAGTCAATAGCTCTGGCTAAACACTTATAAGGCCCCAAAGGCGAGACCTATTGGCTATGCCAGGGCTTGTTTTAATAGTCTGCAAAGGCCTGAACATTATACTAAATAAGACTTTAAAGTAAATTGTATGTATTCATTTGTAACAAGACGTTTCTACTTCTGTTTACTTTAACTTTAGTCAGGGATTGTTAGCACACCTCTGGAACACATTTAAAAGTAATTTCTAAGTATACCTATTGCTTGAAGTATGTACCGGTAAGGGTTACAAATACCGTTTTCTGGAGATTTTGCTTCTTTTTTCTTCTGACCCTGGACATGGACATATCAGTGGTGCCACCAGCCAGATGGCAATCCTACTCACCCAGGATGAAGGACAAGGGTAAATGAAGCACAGAGAATAGAAGTGCAGTGAATATAAAGGGGGTAAGATAAAGGAAAGAAGTAAGATAAGAGGTGGGAGAGATGTGACAGAGGAAAAGTAAAGCAGAGAGGTGACTGATGAGTGTAATGGGGACAGAATAGCAACAAAGAGCCAGAGGCTTGAAGAAACTGACAGGGGAAGAGGAGCAGTGTATGTGATGGGCAGAATCAGTGAGAGAAGGGAAGAGTCTCGGGGTACAGTTACTAACATTTTTCAATGAGTTTGCATCACAGAAGTGACACAGGTTGGTGCAACATGTTTATTTGAAATGTACTTTGCGTTGGAAAGTCACCTGAAAGTAATGCAAAGAAGCACCTATTGCTGCTTTGCATTACTTGGGGTCAAAATTGTGTTCCAAGGGTGGTACATGGGCTTTCTGTTGCAACCACCCGTGGTTATTTATTCAAAATTCTATCTAGTAGACAGTTTTGCATAAAAAATATTGTCTTTTTGACGTTTGGCATTATCGAGGAGAAATGTTTTTATTTCTTCAAGCTTGTCTGGCTTTGTATTTGTGCTGGACAATAGGGCACACATGCAATGCAGGAGAAGTATGAACTTAGTCTAAGCATAGAATTTTGTAATAGAAAGTTATCTTTCCAGCACAAAACCTATGCTAGACTTGACGCAGACACTTGCACTATGGGTAGGGTGACCAGACCTCCCGGATTTCCCCAGATAGTTCTGGTTTTCAGAGGACTGTCCCGGAGACCCGACACTCTTCTTAATTTTAAATACATGTCCTGGTTTTTGGGACAAAAGTCAAGCCCTTGTGCAAAGCAGGATTGAAACCTAAGTTATCGTTTCCACAGGTGCCTCTAAAGTGTAAAATAATTTAAGTATTTTAACTGTTTCTTTCAGGCACTGCAGGAGATCGGCTCCCAGCAGATGGCATATACATATATGGCATATACACATACATACAAAAACCAAGACAGGCCATACAGAAGTAAGACTAAAGTCTTAAGTCCTACTTTTATGTCTGGTCTGTCCCGTTTTTTTCTTCTCAAAATCTGGACATCCTGAACTAAGGTGCAAAGGTGTGTGCATGGCGCTTGCAACCTAATTGTGTGCCAGCACTGGCGAGTGAGCAGGATAGCACCATACCTCTGATATGCCACAGTCCCGTTCGCTCCCTCTCAAGCAAAGCAGCACAGCATTTGTGGTTGCTTCTTTACATTGCGGGACACATTAGTAAATATACTCCCTCCGAGAGAAATGAATAAAAGATGTACCATGTAGAGGTGGGCAAGCCAACAAATTAACAGGGAGAGCCAAGCCAGAACCTAGCCAAGTCAAAGGGCCCTTGCCCAAGCAAAGCCCTGAAAATATTGGTCCTGTAAATCACACACCGAACATCATTTTAGAATATGATATGGTTTCATCAAAATTCAAAAAAGTCTATTTGTTAAACATACAGAAGGGTTTCACCTTTGTACATCAGATGATATCACTGCCTTGAGATATATTTATTAAATGTAGTAGTTTTTAAACATGAACTGAGAAATATTCCTTCCCCCGCCCTTCTTGTGTACCCTGTATATGTGCTAGAGTCTTAGAACTATAGTATATTACCTCAAACACAGTCGGTGTCTGTTCAGCGCACCTCCTGAATGCGTATTTGAAATTACGCTGGTTTGTGATAAACAGAATGAAGGCTCAGTGAAATAAAGTATTTGCCTACAATAAAACAGTGTGGTCAAGCAGGGAAGCCTTTAAACAAGTTCAGCTCTTTGCATCTGTTAAAAATTGAGTTTGAGAGGAATTGCTGTTTGTAGGCACTCAGTGTGCACATGTGGGACAGCCTCTGAGGCTTCTGCCTGCCAATGTATTGGCCATCCTACCTGTGAATGAGGTTGCACCCTCTCCTCTAACCTTCTGCAAGCTATGCTCTCTGCTGCTTGCTGCAGTGCGTGCAGGTCACTAACCTGATCTAACATGGATGCCTTTGTGTTGAATCCACCATGCTTGGTGAGAACTGAATGCCCTATCCTCCACTTCACTTGTGTAAAGGGGGAGCTGGGGTGTCACTTCCACTGCTGCTGTGTAGATCTGGGACCATCCCTTGTAGAGCTTTAATCATGCACTTATCTGGAAACAATTAGTGAACATCGGAGTAATCATATCGGTTTTGGGGAACCCTAAGCCTAGCTTTTTAACCGAATTTGATTAATGTAATGTATATCCAAATTAATACAGACGTAAATATATATACTTATTTTATTTGGGTTATTATGTATATTTTAGCGATAACCTTACTAGGTAAACTGCTTCAAGAATGCCAGAAAATAAATAGTTAATCTCACTGCCTGTAATGTTACATTTAAAAGAGACCTCGCATGTTCCTATTGTGCCCGGGGCCCCACTAATCCCAGAACCGGCCCCAATAGGTAGCATACCTTCCTGCTCTAACCCAAACCTATTGTTTCATGAAAGCTGCCCCTATCGAGGTAGGATGTTAGTAAACAAACAACCTGAGGTATGCTGCACACAAGTCCTTTGTTCTACAATGCAAAATGCAAAATGACAACCCGACAAACGTTTCACATCCGCAGTGTGCTTGAGCAACTTATCTTTATTGACTCTGAATGACCCTGGGCTCCAGAGAGCCGGAAGTCAACTCCCATAATTATCAGCACGGTTTGGATTCGAACTCTTGCAACGGGGCGCGTGCGTTTTATTGATTGCTGTCACGTGATAAGCGTGCTCGAGGGATCCCTGCTTTGGTGACATCCCCTGGAGTTCCACCTGTATTGTATCGTATGTTCAAAGCTAATATATTATTTCGCCGAAAATGGAAGCCAATTTGCACCTTTATGCATTATTGTATTCTAATATTTGCAGAGCACTTCATACCACCAACGATGCCCCAAAGCACTTTCTGGTGGTCGAGTCAGTGGTCTCAGTTTGTTGATTGGTAGAGTGTGGGATAACTGTGTAGTAAGTTGAGTGTAATATGTTGGGCGTTGTGTACAATGCTGGCAGGCCTCCCACCGCTGACATGTAGCAGCGAAGATGCATGGCTTTTATACTGGAATTGAGCGTCATAAAACATGTGTGAGGGCGCACACGTATCATTATTACTCGTAAGCTGTACCAAACGATCCTTTGAGGCAGAACCAGTTTTAATGATCATTTTTGAGTCTGCTGTAGTGTTCCAAAGCTTTGTTGTCTGCTATCTGGCTGTGGCATTCTTGATTCATTGTCGTTTGGGGAAAAGGCCCACACGCCAAGGGCATTTGCATAGTGAAGGTACAAGGGCACTAGTGCATTCGTTGCCTGCACTCTTTTATTGGAAAACCCAAGGTGAGTGGAGATGTGGCATATTGTACGGCGAACGACCTTTACAACGCGGTCGTTACACCGCAATACATTTACATCGCAGTCATTACAATGCAAGTATTTACAACGACTTGCACTGGATGGCGCTATACACTAAGGAATAGCATGATTTACTATTCCAACACCTTCCCTACTGTTACGTACGCTCGAGTTGGATTAGTAAATCATACTATTCCTAAGTCCAGCGCCCTCTAGCGCAAGTTGTTGTAACGACTTGCATTGTAATAACTGCGATGTAACGTACCGCGATGTAAATCATCGCGTGGTAACGTCACATATTCATATTGTACACCTGGAGCAGAAGGCTCGATTGGTCTGCTAACCTGTGTTTGGAGGGAGAGGTTGGAGTCCGTCATCACTTCCCCCTGAAGTTGTTTGTCGGTCGAGGCCGTTGTTGGAGGTCTGATATTCTGTAGGCTGTGCCATAGTAGGGTCTTCATTAACCCAGGATCCGCAGGTCAGAACATTTTGGTTTAGAGGAGTTGAGCTTCAGATGGCTCAGCACCATTCAGTGTTCGACTGTGTGGAGGCGTTTGCAGAGGGCACAGATAAATTAAATGGTTTTATCCAGATATCGAATGATCTGCATATCATTTGGGCAAACGTAGCGGTTCACGCCGAATGGGCTGATGAGCTCTGAGAGGACTGAGGTACGTGCTGAAGAATAGGGGAGGTGATGGACAAGACTTGGGAGTTGCCTTCGCTAGGGTCAAAATGTGCTGAACAGCATAGGGGAAGAACCGACCACTTGGGTTCCGTTACTAAGAGATGATTCAATCTACTCGCATTGTATATTTATATAGCACCAAAATCCTGAGGGCACCAGGACATTGAGCGAATCATGTAGTACCAGGGAACTACTGAAAAAGATATGCCTTTAATGCTCTTCTGAGCATGTAAACGTCTTGCATTTGTGTGAGGCTGTCAAGGTTTCATAAGGAAGACGCACTGTACGAAAATTACTCTCCTCCCACTCTCTTCCAGACGCTCTTCAATGGAATCAGAAGCTGCCTCACAGTTGATCTGAGAGCTCCCTAATGACAATAGAGAGTGAATCATTGTTGTAGGTAAGCTAGTGGACTGCCATTAAATATTTACAAGTCCAATTGACCATTTTGAACCTAACCTTAGAAGCTACTGACAGCCAATGAAAGGCTCGGGTGAGCCTCAGAGATTTGTGAGGTGTTGGAAAGATCTGCTACGGCTCTCACGGCAGAGTTTTGCAAAATCCGCAGATTTTAATATTTTATTTTGGAGTATGAGCTAGGAGAGCAATACCATAATAAATTTTACAGCAGATAATCGGTCTTGCAGTAGTTGCACTGGTCTCCTGCAAAAGCTGGTGTTTGGTTTTCTGCATGAGTTTAACCAGGTAATTTGAAGAGCAAATTATGTGGTTAATTTGACCCTTCATTGTCATCTGGTCAACGAAATATACTCCTAGGTTGTTTACTTTGGCCTTTATTTCTACATCAAAGGTACTGATGTGAATGAAGTGGAGAAAAGCAGATTCCCTGTATGTGACTGTCAAGGCCTCGGTCGGGCAGTCATTTACTGTCTAGTGGGACAAAAAGGAGTCTGCATGGACCCTTTTTTCCAAAGTCACTTGGTCTCTGAAGAAATACTTGGTTTGAAGAGGTACTTTGTTTGAAAGGCTGAAGAATGAAAGACTGTTGCAACTCCATTAGAATCAGCAGCAGCATCTTGCAGATATCAATCAATGCAGATTCAGAGCCTCTGTGAGGTTAGGATCTTGTTTGTTGTATTTGTATTTATTTAATTTTGAACGTACAAACATATTCTGTAATAATTGAGCTTCCTGGCTTCATTAGAGAGAGAGGTCTTTGCTACTAACAAGGCCCAGATCTGGGCAACTTCTACTTTTCAATAAGCTTTCCCAAGAACAGTCCATTGGATGTTTTGGAGTGGTTTGCTGAATCTCTTAGGTCGAGGCCTTGTTCATTTAGGCTATGTAAAGAAATGCCTCTTTTTGTGTGGTCTCTCCCCACTTTTTCGACTGATGCTGTTGTTTTTTTGACTCTGAGAGTGCACTGAGGTCTGCTAATCAAACCTCAGTGCCAGTGCCCTGACCCGAACATGTATGTCAAATTGGCTGTACCCAACTGGAAATGACTAGCTTACCTGTAAGTCCCTAATAAATGGTATTATGGTACCCAGGACATGTACGTTAGAGGGGTACCCTAGGGCTTGCAGCACTGATTGTTCCACCCTGGAGGTCCCCCAGGTAAAACAAGTCCCTCCAGTCCACCATTGCAGACCGGTTGAGCAGTTGTGCACTGCTATCCCAACTTTGCCATTGAAAGCAATGGCAAAGTCACCACTTCCCCTGGATATGTGTGTAAGTCCCCCCTCTGGCAGGCCTACTGATCCCTAAAGGAAGGGTGCTATATATGACACCTGTAGGGCATGCACCTTTGCATGTCCTGACAGTAAAACAAGCAAAACTGCCATTCTTACTGTGGAAAGACTTGGTCGCCCAATTGGTGAGTATAGGGCTACACGCTGACCCCTCTGCTGTGCTAAATCCTGAACGGTTCGACCAAAGTAGCCATTCCAATGTATCAAGCAACTTGTTACATTAAGCCCAACTTGTCTCTCAGGTCGAAATCAATGCAGCTTGTTGCAGTGCGCAGCTTTAGCAAAGCTGCCACTTTAATTGCCTTTAAAACTCCTGCGCCTTCTCGGGCACACTTGAAGCCTGCTCCATGAGACCGCTTTCTGTCCTCCTGGAGAGACCTGCCAAAGACTCTCCGCAAGGAAAACAATGAGGATCGCAGGCCAGGGAGATGTCATCTCCCTCCTGAATGAAGCCACTTGGGTGTTAGCCCCAAAAGGTAGGCTTTACAGCTGAAGCCGCCTTTGAAGGGCAGATGAGTAACATGCGTGGGCTGCCCAATGTTGAGGTAGACAGGGTGACAAGGGACTCAGAGGGGAAACCGGTGACAAACCATCCTGGGATAGTTTGATGCCATACTTCAAAGGACGTGGTCACTAGGTGGGAGGGGACCTGGTAGTCCATTGGTTCCCAGTTGCATCCTTCCCTGAGGGCACTTTTCAAGCATAAAGAGGGCTCCCCTGACTCCCAAACCTCAGATCTCGACTGACTTGGAAGAGGGACTGCCCTGCTGCACCAAGGACCAGAAAAGAGGACGCACTGTCGAAGACTGAGCCTGGTGGCTAGCGAAGGGAGGGACTTTGCCTACTGTGTCCTGCTCAAGTAGAAGTTGTCTCCATAGCTCAGTCAAGCCAAGAGAACTCGAAGGGCCAGCTGACTAGCATCTAGTTTGCAGCACAGGGACACAACAGCCGAAGAAGTCTGCTGGAGCAAGTTGGAGCCCAACGTCTTCAAGCCGCTGCCACTATTGATGTGCAGTACTGAGGCGCAAGACCCGATGCAGAGAGTTGCCCCTGAGTTTGCTGAGTCCAGGAGTGCTGTCTGAGAGTTGCTGGGACCCTCAGAAGGGAACTTATCAACCAAGGAAGGTTTGCAATGTGAACACAACTACATGTGACTGGACTCAGACCTGACCAGAGAGGACTTCGTGGGACGTTGACCCTGCAACCATGACCCCCCTATAATCTTTGTGGACTGAGAAAGCCCTGTAGGAAGCCCCCTGTCAACTGTGTCATATCCACAGCATCCTTGCATCATCTTCAGCATCCTTCATTCCTTGCATCAGGCCCACTACATAGGAACAGTTAGTGCCTGGAAATGCTGAAGGACTGCTTCCTACGTGAAGGTAACTTTTCTCGAGGACCCTGCTGGTCCCCCTGACTAGTTTTTTGCCAGATTTGGTCACCCCAAGTACTTCTAACCAATCGCATTGACACTTAAGTACGTTTTCTTTTTTTTAAAAGGTTGTGTCTAATTCATTTACTTTGCCAAGGCTTGTTCAAGGTTGACTGATATTGCATTGATTTATTATTCTTGTAAAATCTATAGCTCCGGAACCTTTCAGTGGATCTTTTTCATTCTAGTGTCTAAAATCTTATAAAAATAGTCTGTTTTTATAAATTGGTGTTGAAGTTCTTGAGTGTCGTGTCGATTTCTTCTTCAATTGTTTTGGTGCTGTTTATACTTTACAATTTGTTCCTCTGTATACGCCTTACTACTCAATGCCACAGCCGCCCAGGGTTGAGCTGAGGGTTTTACAGATGAAACTTACTGGACCTAAAGGGTGTGGTGAGTCTATTACATGTTGAGGTTGCACAACCACACCATATAATACACCCCATTTCCTCACATTGATGGATAGCGGTGGGCAGTGCTTAATTTGAGCTGGTGGTTTCTGGTGCTCGGCACCAGCACTTAATACTTAGCACCAGTGCTTGTGACAGTCTGCCACATGGTACCACTGTCTGCCAAATTTGTGTATGAGCAAAACAACAGCTGTTTATTAATTTAATATACATTAACAATCACTAATACGTTCCACCCAAACCATTCCTATACCTTTGGGGGCCTTAAATAGTATGAATTGTCACACTTGCAGGAGTGTGATGGTTAGTAGATGTGTTGGTACTGTCATTAGCAGTATTGGCAGGGGCAATGGATGGTGGAAGCTGCTGTGTCCTCCTGACGAGGGCCCTGGCACTCATTGTTTTGCAAATTAACCACTGGCGGTGGGATCCAGAACTGGTGTTTAGCAGTACCATACAGTTGTTGAAGATAAGACCTCTGCGAATCTGCATAGGTAGGCACCTGGAAAATAAGACTTTGCTCCCAAAAAGTGCTTTCTATGAACACTGTTGAACTCCAGAGTACTGTGTCGAAAGAGTTCCAAAAACCTTTCCAAGGTTTGGAGGAGTGTTTGAAAACGTTTGGCAAAGTTTCCTATCAGTTCAAATAGAGAAGAAAAAGGTTTCCACACGTTTTTGAACAAAGCCAGGAGCCACTTTTTTGACAAATGAGAGATGGAGCTCGATTTGACAAAGCTGTTCTCATACAAGAGGTATGGTATAAGGATATTTTGTCCAGAAAGGAAAATCACTATGGGAACTAAGGCCAAGAAACCTGCTTTGATCAAGGCTCTGGGATCCTGGGAGGAGGCTCACTGGGTAGCACCATACCAGAGGAAGGAATTAACCCAATGTAGTGAGGGTGAAGAGCTGGAGGACAATCACAGCTTGTTGAGTGGAACCAGTGGGACAGGCAGAAACCTACCTCCCCTTGGAGGGCCCAGGAGGGTTCCCAGGCCCACAGTTTGGCTGGTTCTGAACGAAAAGCCAGAGATCCATACAGGAGAGCATGGCAGTCCTGGACTTAGAGGAGAGGCCCATAGCTCTGGCTGAGAGAAGGTTGACATTAGAGGAAAAGATGGCCAGACTGGGCTTGGAGCCCAGAGAAGAGGGTGTCAGCAGATTTGGAGGTGCTGATAGGGTGCCTCAGGTGTAAGGTACACCAAAAAGTGTTGTCCCTAGCTATGTTCTAGGGTATGGCATTGTCAAGTAGCTGGCCACATATGAGAGAGCTCTCAAGAGGAGGAAGGTTGGGACACAACACTCGGGAACCCTGCTATGGGAGATAGTACCAGGGTTTGGTAGAGATAGGCTACCCACATTGGAGTCAGAGGTAGCTGAATCTTACAACCACATGAAGGCAGCCCGTGTTGAGCATTTTGGGTTAACTCCTGAAAGGTATAGGCTGAAGCTAAGATGCCTGAAGGAAGGTAATGCTATAACATGGGTAGACTTTGTTGACACCTGAGTTGAGGCACTCAATGGGTGGATTAAAGGCAACAAAGAGGATATATTCGAAGGGCTTTACAATGTGTTGGTTAAGGAGCCCATTTTAACAAATTGTTGTTCAGAGAAGTTGCCCCAGCATTTGTTAGACACTAAGCTGTTAGTCCCAGGGAACGTGGCAAGATAGCTGATGAGTGGGTAAGAACTAGGGTCCCTAAAATGACCCTCAGTGGTGACCAGAAGAAATGTGGTTAGGCCCCCTCTCAGCGTAAACAGTGGGGAAGGATAAAAAGAAAAGTATCCCGGGTGTTTTTGTAGAGCTTGCACTTTATCGAATTAGGTTGACCGGTGAGTTTTTGATAGGTACGCATTTTATACTGTTTGGGTGGGCACGTTGTATTCTGTTGTCGCGGAGGGTCATGTTGTGGTTTTTATACTTTTATCACACTTTGTTTTAACTCTGCAGTTTTAGAGTTTACTGACGATTTGTAAAGATGAACTTGTGTATATTGCTTTTATGGTCCTTGTGACCGAAATAAAGTGTTTTGACTGAGATAGCTCAGTATGCTAAGGGGATGCTCCAGAAATCTGTTGCAGAGAAGTGTACGCCTTTAAGATCACGGGTTCTAATGCTGTTGGCATAGCTTGGGGTATTGCAGTACTGCTGCAGAGATGTCCGGGTGTGGTGTACAATCTGCAGGTCACAGGTTGAGTCTCAATGAAAAAAATACAAGAGTTAGTGCATTTGCTGTCAGGATCTTAGTTTAAACCAGCGGTTAATTCGTAAAAAAAATAAGTTCCAAGGCTTTCGCTAGGAGGCAGCTTCGACCAGCCCATTTCTCCTGTTAGCTCTGCCTAACACCGAGCCAACAAACCCAACAAGTGGAGAGAGGATGTGGAGTAATAGCCAGAACTGCCGACTGTGGACCTGGGCGTTGGCTCAACATCCTGTGATTCTGGGCAAATCAATTAGTCTCCCTGTGCCCATCAAAAATGAATGTGCCCTTAACTGCTGCTCAAGGGCCTGTGTTGATGATTAAGTGCCGGTGCTGAGCACCGGAAACCACCGGCTCAAATTAAGCACTGGTTTAAACTGCAGCTCAGAAGCTCCAATTCAGTGAAGTGGTTCGTGTTCCTGCTTCACATAGCTGTGTGTTAGATTCCAACTCCAAAACTGCCTTACCTTTCCAACAAAAAAAGAACACGCCAGTATCCAAATTGAAAAGATTAACTTTTGTGGTAGAAGATGGAGTGGAGAGGTTTCAACATACGGCTGGAAGATGCAACTGGGAGAAATGTAATTTAAAAGAGACAACGAAGTAAAAGAAATACAAATTGACCTAGTACAGGTTAATACTGAGGAATTCGTTTACAAATATTCGCTGGAGGACGGAGCGGGGAGCGGGGGGGGGGACGTGCTTTTGTTGCTACCTGTGTAAACTTAAAAGGCAAGAAAAGTTACAGCTAATGGCAGTTTCGTTTTTGTGAGGGTGTGTTTGTTGAGAACACTACTGTCTCCTTTTAAAAGGAAACAATAATTTTACATTTTTCATTTACAAGGATTTCTAATCAGCTGCTCTTTTGTGTAAAATCACCAAGGAGTTAAAAGATAGCAGTTAAGGCAAAGGTCACAATGCGTGGCTGATGTTTGGTGGATCAGGGCCAAAAGGAATTCTTGAAAGTTCTTTCTGTCATTACCTTATTACTTTCGCTTTAAGTGCGGCAGTTCCGCTGTCTAGGCGCTTCCGAGGTGCCGAGAGGCTCGGGGACTCGCGCCGCCTCGCTCCAGTCTCTTTAGCCTGCCCTCTCGTGGGCTGGGTGCTGCCTCTGCTCTCTGACACGCCCGTGTGTGCAGCCTGTGAATGAATGAGTGACTGAGAGAAGGAATATGACCTCTGACTCCGGGGTTCTCTCTGCCTTGCAGGTGCTTTCGAGAAAGGAGGCTGCAGAGGAGGGGGGTCTTTGAATATTGCACCCCACAGGACGCCCCCGGGCCTGACGCCCCCTGGAACGCCTTCAAAAAAGACTCCATCGAAAACAGTGGACAGGTAAGGAGTGCGAGCAGCGCCTCGGCCCAGTGTACTTTCAAGTGGGGTCCCTAGAAGTGAATTATAGCGGGTCGGGACGGGGGGGTACACACTGAGCGAAAGGCAACTGGGAGTTTACCCACCTACAAAGAACAACCGTAAAGGGTGTGTGTATGTATATATGTGTGTTTATGTATATATGTGTGTGTGTATGTATATATGTGTATGTATGTATATGTGTGTGTATCTATATATGTGTGTTTGTATGTATATATGTGTGTGTATGTATATATGTGTGTATGTATGTATATGTGTGTGTATCTATATATACGTGTGTATGTATGTGTTTGTGTGTGTGTGTATGTATATATGTGTGTATGTATATGTGTGTGTATGTATATGTGTGTATGTATGTGTGGGTGTGTATGTATATATGTATGTTTGTGTATGTACATGTGTGTGTGTATGTGTGTATATATGTATGTATATATATATAGGTTAATGTGTAGATATATATGTGTGTGTATATATGATCAAAGCTACCTGGTGAGGCCGAAACGCGTCATGGACAGCACTTGAATTATTTAATAAATGAAAATTGCAATGCATCATTTTGGAGTCTGTGCCCACTTCTGTTTAGGAGTTTGGGCATATTACGGTATCTTTTGTTGAGATATATATATATATATATATTTACATCCGACTTTGTATGGGTGTGTGCATATTCATCCAGATCTATATATAGTTCTAGGTATAAACACGCATATATGAAAAGTCCGACTTAAACATTTTATGCAATCGCAAAGGCTCTTGTATTTGCTTAAACACTGGAAGATAGTTGGACACATTTGTGTGGTAATCTGCAGTTTTTTTTGTTTTTGTGTGTCTGTTGCCTCCTTGAACTGCTGTGGTTCTGGGGTCTGTTGAAATTTGAGCGTATGCGGGCGTGGCAATTTGAGCTGCGGCACGGGCTTCCTCCAGCGACACCAGTGCTACTTTTACCATTGTTTTTGGTGGGGGGAGGGAGTGGGGGAGGGGGGGAGGGTCACTTGGCTTATGCTGACAAGGATCTGGTCTCCTAGCTGCCTAGGGACCTTCATTAACACCTTCCCCCAGGGCTTTAAGTGGGATGAAAAAACTGGGGGGTCTCTCAAAGGAGCGTTACCGATGTCATTAAGGGCGTGCCTTAAAAACACGTAAATTAAAAATCTGTGCTCAGGGTGTTGTGCTGCCCCACCGGTATTTTGCTGTTTCTGGCATTGCATCCAGATATGTAATACACCAAATAACATTACACCTACAACAAGCCAGGACTTTTGACTTTGTCAATGCTTGTTAATTGAATAAGTTAAGTACGCAACAACTATGGCTTCGTTGTATAGAATATTGAAAATGCTTCAGTTCTGAAATGATAAGACTGTGAAAGAACTATAGCGACTCTTTGAAGTTACATCGAGGCAGTGAAGGAGGTACTGCTGCAGATTAAAGATTTTTTTTCACCCAGAAGGTGAGGGCAAAAATGGAGAGCCCGATAGGGGCCCGTCTCAGCACCAGCTTTTTAGGTCTCGCCTGAGCCAGCGCTTTAGCGCTGCTCTGGCGAGAGCTATAGAGAATGGCGATTTGGAAGTGCAAACGAGTGCTTTTCAGGCCCCCAACTACAGTGCATGTGCGCCAGGCGCTCGCACCATTTGGCAGCCTGCGTGTACATTTCGCGGGCGCTTTGATGTTCTCAGTGAGCCGTGCGGCCACTGCGAACATCAAAGCGCCCGCGAAATGATTACTTTCACTTTACCATCTAATTATTCTTTGAGCCACACCTAACCAACACTTTCATCCTTACAATCTAACGTTCGCACCTACTTGGTTTATCTTGATACAGTAGTAGTAGCAATATGGTGTAGATTTAAAATTCATTACAATTATAAAAATCGCTTAAAATTAACATATACAACTTTCATTATACAATCACAAAAAATATATAAGCAAAAGCACATAAAACGCTAAAATGTAACCATAAGCCTTGCCCTAAGGCCTGATGGACACCATTTTATAAACAGTGGTGACCTAATTGGTCGAGACTACGATTTCTTGCGTGCGACCGTCCGCAGTTTGAAGTCAATATCGGTTACCCAGGAACTTTGTTAAATTCCGAATGACGCTGTTGGTTTGCAGGTTAAATATGTATCTTATTTTATTGTAGGAAGGTTCTTAAAATCGGCCGCAAATATTTACTGTGCACATCACACAAACCAAGACAAGGCACAAAACATTGTTTAGGTATTGAACCTTACTGCGATCTACAGGATGTTTGAAAAGGTGCGATATGCATGTAGCCCTCAAACAGTCTCAGTGGAATATATAAGGTACACGTAGTTTTATAAATGCTCGCTTTGTTGCAGCAGCCGAAGTTGTCTGGGCGGAGAGTAGGACTCACACCATGCAACTAAAAGTCAGAATCAACCATTTAAATACCTAAGCAAATCGCCAAATACGTGATTCGCTTAGCCTACAGCCCACCCTCCTGGTGGGAGCAGGAAGGCGCACAGTTGGGATGCCCCCTAAACAGATGAACGCTCTTGTTTTTAAAATGTAATCGCTTTATTTCGCGTGACTCCCCTCGCCTACCCCCTTCTCCCACTCGTCAGTTTCATTTTCCCCTTCTTCCTGCCCCCCTTTATTCATGATCGCGATCAGTTTCACTTCACTTTTGCTTGTTTTTTAAATGTAATCTCTTTATTTTTAACCATAGGCAAACTAGTGCATTTTCGTCTGAGCCAATTCAATACTGCTCATTTTATTGACCTCAGCAGTCGCTTAAAAATTGCACCCGCAGTGCGGGGGGAGGGGCAATCTCCATGGGGCCCCCTCTGGCACAGTTCACGGGCGGCGGGACTCTGGGCTCAGAACTCCTGACTATGTCAGGAGCGTGGGGCCCCCTTATACTTTGCAGTCGCCCCCCCCCCTCTATTTCGTTACGCCACTGCACCCCAGATGGATGAGATGTTGTGTGATCCTGATGGTACGGGAGCCTGTGACTTGTAAGGAAGACACTGACCTCGGCAGCAGGCACTTTAGCACACTGAGCCTTCCTGTGCCCATGCATCAGTTTTCTGCAAGAAAATCAAACAATGTTCTAACTCTAGCTTCAAATCGTATCTTATGTTATCAATTCTCACGGCGTCAGCTGAAGAGCCTTATAAACGTGTTGTGCATCTGAGGCGGTTTCTGAATTTAAAAGTTTGTTCCTTAGACTAAAGTATAAGGATATTTATGTGCTTCTCTAAAACCGCACCACGTACATTGTACACCTAAACGATTTCTGTATCTGACACTAAGATCTTTATGAGCGGGCTTTGTATGGTGGTATTAAGAATGCATAACTTGGCAAATCCAAATTGCGGACTTTTAATTGAAATGTTCGTTATTTTGTCTTTCTCTTTTTGTTTTCTTATTCATAAAACTAGTAGAGCAGAAAAGATCCATAAATGTTCATTTTCACAGGAAGCTGTGATCTGAATGTGTGAGTGTTTATTGTAGAAGTTTCACATGTAAACTTATATGCTCCAACTCGGAGGTGGAATGTGTAGTGAATCAGAGAAATGTGATAAGAGCATAGGTGGCTCTCAGACGTTTATACAGATGCACTCTCAAGGTACCTAACACACCACAGGCTGAATCTGTCCCGCGGAGCGTAGTGCTCATGGAGGCCTGTACCTTGGCGAAAGAGTACAGAAGCACTTTAGCCGGTTACCATTCTAGACTCATTAGCTCTTCCTCTGAACGCCTCTCAGCACGAACACTAAGCTGAGAGTAGCAGCTACTGTCCAGGCGATATACTAGTGACCCTAATTGGGCATACATTCGGGTTAAAACAAGCAATGGCAAAGTCAATCGGTCTGACATTGGCAAGCTTGTATTTTTACAACCGTGCAGTGAGCATTACATTTGTGAAGGTAATAACAAGTAAAATTGGCACTAGGCAAAGGTGGCATGCGTTTGCTTGCAACAAAATACCCATAGTAAAAAATAAATAATTAAAACATGGAATGAAAACAGAAATGAAAGTAGAGATTGGCCTAACAGCCCTGGCCCTGAAGCTGGTTTCTTTTTAGGCAGATGTGTACACGTGCATTAACAAAATGCTTTCACTCACAGTAAAGCAGTGGCATAACAAAACAAGCATTGGCATAGCCAATAGGTCTCGCTTTTGGGACTTTATAAGTATTTAGTTATGCAGCACAATATCCTTGGTGCAACAACATCAAGTGTTGCATGGCTAAACACTTATAAGGTGCCAAAGGCGAGACCTATTGGCTATGCCAATGCTTGATATAACT
The DNA here is from genome assembly GCF_964204655.1 of Triturus cristatus. Classification (NCBI taxonomy): domain Eukaryota; kingdom Metazoa; phylum Chordata; class Amphibia; order Caudata; family Salamandridae; genus Triturus; species Triturus cristatus. The sequence goes on from NC_140594.1 coordinate 858,284,442, forward strand.
GTCGGTGCAGAGCAACGGCAGGACCAGGCCAACTTAAAGCCCTGCCCTCCCCGAAAGAAGAAGCTAAGGTGCTTTATACAAGCTGGGAACTTGGTGTCTCTCACTACATAATGGAGTCATCCGGTAACTCTCACGCGGGACGCGCGTTCACACACAGCTCAGCAGCACACGGGTCGTCATTCCAGTAGCTCCATTTGAATTCTGCATTCCTTGGTTCATCCGAGCGGTCAGACTGGTTCCCCTCCACCCTAAGGAAATGGCGCCATTCTGTAAATCCGGAAATGCTGGTTTCCGTGACAGGAGCCGGAGCTCACCAAGTCTGCTCTGGCCGTGGCCTACGAGAGGTATGCCTGGCATGTGGGTGACTACCTCAAATTCCTCTGGCCTTTGATAGACAAGTTTTGCTTCTGACTGACATTGTCCCAGCCTTACCTTTTAAAAAAAAATTCTCAGAGTTTTATATAGCGCAAACTCGACCCGAAGATAGGTCATGTAAAGAGCGCTTTACATGAGCACCAGTTTCGTTACAGGTGGACACATTCATTTTTGTTAGGCACAGGGAGATTAAGCAGGGTTGGATTGGGATCAAAAATCGGCCCGGGCACACCAAAAAAAAGTGGCCCACATTTGCATATTGCCTTTCCACAAAACACTGCTTCAGCGAAGTTTTATTAAAAGAAAAGGGTAGGAGGGTTGTTTTATTAACTTCGCTTAGATAAAAAAAAATAATGCACAGATTAGTTTACACTGCTGAGCCACATATGAATGCAAGTAAAACCACTTCTGCTCAGGCCCCCTGCCCCCGCTCAACCAGCATACAGTAATGGACTGGTCCAGCGAGAGAAATGGAGTGACACCTCCGCCCATCTGCCCCTAGAAAGGCCACTCAGGCACCCACTGGGCCACTGGAGGCATCCAAACAGCAGAGATAGCCCCCTGCTTCCCAGAAAAGCAGCCCACAGCTAGAACTCGGCTACCGGCCCTTCATCCATTTCCCGAGTGCCTGCGTTACTAATCCAACCCTGAGATTAAGTGATTTGCCCATAATTACAGGACGGTGAGCTTCTTGCCAAGACTCGAACCGGTTCCCCAGTTTAGAGGCCGACCGCTCTAGCCGTAAAGCCACATTGTGCAATAAATCCACTCCACGCTGTATGCTTAGCGTAAAAAGCCATTTATTAGGACAAGGTTGTCAACACAATCTTTAACAGAACATCATTAATTTATAGCAATCCCCAACCTCAAACCTTTCATCCACCAATGATTCCCGCACTCCTGTTACTCTCTCCCGTTTCACTCTGCGACCCCCTCCCTCATTCCATTCACTTCCTCACTTATCCTTCAACCTCCTCTCCAGCATCTCCAGCCGTCCCACTCTTGCATCCCGCACCCCCATCATGCACCTGTAACCCCCTCCCCGGAGGGGTGAGTATGCCCGTCATTGACTCCCCACCCCTCCAAAGTACTGCTAACACCTCCTAGAAACCTGTCCTAAACTGGCACGCTGTAGCCGGGATGAAAACCCCGGTCCACAACTCCTGAAACTTGCAGGGTGGGTGGGTGGTCCAAAATTCTCCAGACCCTTCCCCAATGGCGCTGGGTGCAGGAAGAGTACGAAACCTTCTCCCCTGCACCTTATAATCCCTCGCCCTAAACCGCACCCCTAGCCCAACCCCTTGACCCCACCCCACCTTGTCCTTCCTGTAATGCTCGAACACCCTGGGGGAAGACTGGTCTGTCCACCCTACTTCCCCCGGGGGTCAGCATCGCGCAATAAATCCACTCCACGCTGTATGCTTAGCGTTAAAGGTCATTTATTAGGACAAGGTTGTCAACACAATCTTTAACAAAACATCATTAACTTTTAACAATCCCCATCCTCAAACCTTTCATCCACCAACCATTCCCACACTCCTGTTACTCTCTCCCGTTTCACTCTGCGACCCCCTCCCTCATTCAATTCACTTCCTCACTTATCTTTCAACCTCCTCTCCAGCATCTCCAGCCGTCCCACTCTTGCATCTCGCACCCCCATCATGCACCTGTATCCCCCTTCCCGAAGGGGTGAGTATGCCCGTCATTGACTCCCCACCCCTCCAAAGTACTGCCAACCAGGGAACCCCTGTAGGGCGGTTACCTGCCTCACCTGCTCTCTGTGCACCTTTCGCCCTTCAGGCCCTTTGACACCAAATGAATTTGTTCCACAACTTACTAATGACATCCCTCATCTCCATCATGTAATAAGCTTTGCCCATCTGTGAAAGGTGCACCCCATCATTGCGAAACAGCAAAGACTCTTCCAGCCGCAAACCCACAGGCGCTATCACTTTGATACCCTTATTGCCACAGAAAACTCTCATGGCCCTGTTTAATTTCCTTCGAGCTTTCTCAACAGCGGCCGGCTTCAGAGCCTCCCTCCAGAGTCTACGAGGCACAAATTTAGTCCAAACAATGCAGGTGCCTGAAAGATTGCTCCTCATGACTTCCAAGTCTCGTTGCTTCAAATGTAAGAGAGACACACCAGATTGTCTGATTAAGTCATTCTCTCCCAGGTGCAGGACCACCATATCCGGACAGCCACGCTGAGAGATCTTTTTCGTCAGCCAGGGCAGCAATGCTCCCCAGCGCATCCCACTTTTCCCCCACCAATGCACCTTGTGATGGCTGCTTCTCAGGCCCAGGTTAAAACCGTAGACCTGCCTGTCTTATACTTTGCTGCCCAGTGCACAAACGAATGTCCAACGATCCAGGTAACCGTCTTGGCTCCCGGGCCCCCCACACAGCCTACGAGAAGGAAACAGGTGTTAGTACAAGAAAAAGCGCGGCATCTATACCTTCGTGTCCCCAAAACCTCTCTCCCCCACAACCGCCTACCCCCCCACTCATTTGCGCACGTAGTGTTCGCAGCACCTGGACCCCCATCGCCCGATCTGCCTTATCCTGTCCCAAGTCAAAAACCTGGGTGTACTGATGGACGACTCACTGTCCTTCAGGCCTCAAATTAATGCGCTTACCTCAGCAACCCACTACGTACTAAAAACCATCCGGAAAGTCCTGCCATTTCTTGCCGACGAGCACAAGAAGACAGTGGTTACAGGACTGGTGATGTCCTGACTGGACTACTGTAACAGCCTATTGCTGAATGCCCAACAGGGGCTTCTTAATAAACTCCAAATTCTGCAGAACGCAGCAGCCCGCTTGATCACAGGTACACCTAAATTTGGCTAGGTATCATGGGACCTGGTGAAGCTACACTGGCTACCAGTTCGTAAAAGAATCACTTTTAAATCTTTATGCGTAACCTTTAAGGCTCTGAATGGCCTAGGGCCCCACTGCATGACCCGATTTTTCCAATGGCACAGACCGATAAGATCGCTGAGGTCAGCTGAGCAGGGACTGGTAGTTGTCCCCAGAGTCAGGAAAGCTCGTTGGGGGGGCAGGAGCTTTTCCCTGGGTGCAGCAAAGGCATGGAACGCACTGCCGCTGAACCTCAGACAAATGCCGGACCTCCTTTCTTTTAGGAGAGCGTTGAAGACGTGGCTCTTCACACACTAATCCCTCTGCCCATACACACTTCTGCCATTCAGCGCCAGGACACCTCCAGGTAACAGAGTGCTATAAAAATGTGAAAATTAAAATAAATAAATAAAATAAGACCAACCCAGGCACGCTGCGCTGCTGCCGTCAACGCGCCAATGGTAAAGGAATGCGTCCCATACCTGGCGGGGTCCCTACCTAAGCGTTCCAACGCCATTCGCAACACCGCCAACAACTGAAAAGCTGTCAAACACTTCTGAGATGCATGACAAAATATCTTGCCTGATGCGCCCCTGGCCTGCCGTAGGAAGCTTTGCCATTCATGCACAGGACACGCCCCCAAACAGCCACTTTCGTTCAGCCACACCCATTTTCCCCTGCCAGCCTGGTCAATTTTCGAACGTCCCAACCAAATGCCCAGACGCGCCCCATGCAGGCGCACATCCTCATACAATCTCCCAGCCTTCCCTCTCGCACCTACCAATTCTGAAACCCTAAAAGCCCCAAAGAACATCCACACCATGCACAGGCGAAACATTGAGACCTCGTACTCGTCATAACAACAATTGGGCAACTCAGCCAACAAGCTCTGTAATAATTCAAAAGTAATCGCCTCTCTGGGTGCCTCCCCCACTCCCACCCCCCGCTCCCGTCCATAACCTTTCAACGTCCTGCTCAGTAACTCATCTCTAGCAGGATCGAAACCCATGTACAACTTGCTGTAAAAATAAATCCCCGTCGGTTTACCCGCAATCGTAGTCGGAGACAAACCTTTTTCAATGCAACTTAAAACAAAACGTATAACTCCCTGTTCGCTTTCCTGCTGTGACATGCGCCATGTCTCACTGGTCAACCCCAGAAATGCGCCAAAATCCGCCCTCGCCAGCCTATAACTGCGCCTTGTAGAATCTGCTATGGATTTTTCGACCAGGCCCACTACTCTCACTCCCCCAAGCCCAGATGCCATCCGGCACCTTGGTCTTGCAAGCCTCCGCTCCTGGTGCCAAACGTCTGAAACGCTGCCACTGCGAACGAGACAATGCATCCGCAATGTCATTGCTTGCTCCTGGAACATGTTGCGCGCGAAAGATAACATTTAGACGCAGGCATTGCAGCATAAAACTTCGCAACAGGCGCAAAACCCGCAAATCTCTCGCCTTCTGCTTGTTCACTAGTTCAACAACAGTCATGTTATCGACGTGGAACAGCACTGACCTGTTCCGAAATTCAGGGCCCCAAACTGCCAATGCCACCAAGAAAGGAAAAAATTCCAAGAAAGCTATGCTTCTCCCTTGCCGCAACCATTACACTGGCCATTGCTCCGCGCACCACCTTCCATCCCAAAAGACCCCGAAAACGGAAGCCCCTGTAGCGTCAGAGAACAGTTGCACCTGCCAGATTGTCCTGTCGTCCACAAAGTCCAATGAGACACCGTTAAAGTCCGACAGGAAACTCTGCCACACCCTCAGGTCCACCCTGACCCCCATGGAAATCCTGACTCTGTGATGAGGCAGCACCGCCCCTGACATGGCCATGCCAAGGCGCCGGCAAAATGTTCTCCCAGCTCTCACCACTCGGCAAGCAAAATTCAGAAACCCCATGAGTTGCTGCATTTTTCGCAGGTCGATCCTCTTTTCTCTGATCATGTGTAGCAAGAAGGCCTGCATGTCCACCACCTTCCCTTCAGGTAACCTTGCCACCCACAAGACAGAGTCCAACTCTGCGCAGATGCGACAGAGGCACGCTGATCTGCTCGAATCTTGAACCGTAAATGAGATATTGTATACTTTTAAATTGAACTTGGAAGCTTTTTAAAACTGAAACTTCGCCACCAGTATAGCGCTGATACCATTTTGTATTGTTACTCTCACCTGTGGCTGCTCAGTTGCCCCTCCCCGGTCCATCACGGGTGTTGTTCTGATTGTGTGGAGGGAGAAGAAGGCAACTTCCGGTTTCAGGGGTTAGCGCTCTAGCTCTCGCGCTACTCACCCCATAAAACCGGATGCTCTGGCAGACACGCAGCGGACCGCGCAGATGCGACAGAGGCACGCTGATCTGCTTGAATCTTGAACCGTAAATGAGCTATTGTATACTTTTAAATTGAACTTGGAAGCTTTTTAAAACTGAAACTTCACCACCAGTATAGCGCTGATACCATTTTGTATTGTTACTCTCACCTGTGGCTGCTCAGTCGCCCCTCCCTGGTCCATCACCGGTGTTGTCCCGATTGTGTGGAGGGAGAAGAAGGCAACTTCTGGTTTCAGGGGTTAGCACTCTAGCTCTCGCGCTACTCACCCCTTAAAACCGGATGCTCTGGCAGACGCGCAGCGGATGCGCGCAGCGGGCGCGCCGATTGCGCGCCAAAGGCAAGCCCGTCTGTGCCCATCTGCGCTCGTCCGCGGCGGGATGGGCTCAGGGGCGCCAAACCCTGGTGGAGTCAGCCTGAAACTCACTACTTATAGCTCCCATCTTCTTCACTCACTACGCACTTTCAATCCAGAAAATTGCAGGCATTCTATGAATGCCCTGAGTAAAGAAATTCGATGCTCCCATTGTGATTTTGTCTAGTCGCCTGTCTGTAAAGTCCCTGAATGTCCTGATACCCCCTTCTTTTTAAAAATGTTTTTATTGAACTGCAGATCTGTCTCTAAACACACCTCTGAACTTGCTATGCTACTGGAAGACCTAAAACCTGATGTTCTCTTTCTTACAGAGACATGGCTCCATACCGAGTCTGACCCCACCCTTGTACAAACTATTCCTCCTGACTACTCTATACATAGGACTGACCGGAAATCCGGTAGAGGAGGGGGTATAGCCATTATTTTTAAAAGTACTTTTGATTGTCATACTACCGAAGGTCCGCTGTCTGACTGTGAGAGTATGATCTTCTCTTTGGAGATCTCCCCCACAAGCACTTTTTCAGGCATTTTGGTGTACCGCCTCCCAAGTAATGCAAATAAATGTATTAATGCATTACCTACCGTAGTGGCAGAATTAGCTATGGGGCCTGCGAATTTTACTCTTTTGGGTGATCTGAATCTTCACCTAGATAATCCCTCGAACAAATTGGCGCTGGAGCTGACGGAGAGTCTGTCAGCCCTTCAGCTCAGGGAGAAAGTGATGAAGCCGACACACTCTAAGGGTCATCTCTTGGACCCAGTTTTTAGTAACTGTGGTGAGCTTAAGACAGGACCTCCAGTCCACCTTCCTTGGACTGACCACTTCTTGATTCCCATAATATGGGAAATCAGCAGACCTGAGATATCTGCTAACAGAACCTTAGTATGCAGACGCAACTGGTCTAGACTCCCAATTGACCAGTGGAAGTCGATCCTGAAAAACAACAGACCACTCTGGGAGGGCAACCTTAACTTGGGGAAAGCTAATGAGGAGTTTAACTCCTGGATTCAGGGCACATTGGATATGAAACTCCCCCAAAAATCTGCCCCCATATAAAACAGGCCGAAAACTGCTCCCTGGTTCACTGATAATTTAAGCGAACTCAAACGACGTAGCAGACGGCTTGAGAGGAAATGGAGGCTGGACTATTTGGACCTTAGTAAAATAGAATACAGGGAATCCATTAAACACTATAAAGCCGCAATTAAAACTACTCAAGCTGCTTTCTATGAGCAAAAAATTGCGCTAGCTGCCAACTCCCCTAAAGAAATCTTTAAAATTGCCAGAACCCTTACCAAACTTCCCCCGAAACCCCCCAGATTACGTGATGCCATGGCACACTGTAACTCTCTGGCAGACTTTTTTCACAAAAAGATTCAAACGATCTATCAGGCTTTTTCACCTTCTCAAGCCACGAGCACTATAACTGTTCCAGCGGAAGCCATGGTAAAACTCCATACTCTCTTAGAACAATTCCCCCCTCTTGACTTGACTCTGTTGGGGCCCATTATGGCCCATATAAAATCAGGCTCTCCTATTGACCCTGCTCCTCCCCAGGCACTTACTATGGTATCTAATACTATCGGCCCTATAATCTTGGACCTGGTTAATTCCTCCATCTCCACTGGTTCAGTCCCATCAGCATGGAAATGTGCGATGGTAAAAGCCCTGCTGAAAAAACCTAACCTGGATCAGGACAATCTGGCTAACTATCGCCCTATCTCCCTTCTGCTGTGGGTAAGTAAGATTCTGGAAAAGCATGTAAATAACACTCTGCTAGCCTTTCTAGAAACCAACAATCTACTTCACCCCTCTCAGACTGGGTTCCGCCCCCAAATGGGTACTGAGACGGCTCTTCTTGCAGTGACTGAGGAGTCGAGAAGGATCTTAGACCTAGGGGGGACTGCAGCCATTATCCTTCTTGACCTCAGCGCTGCATTTGATACTGTCAATCATGCCACATTGTGCGCCAGACTTATGAACTTGGGAGTATCTGGTATGGCAGTACAGTGGCTGCGATCTTTTCTTACTGGCCGCTCTTTTAGGGTCTATGAGGGAGATGTTGCCTCCAATCAGTACCCCCTCCACTGCGGGGTCCCTCAAGGCTCCGCTTTGAGTCCCACCCTATTTAATATATACTTGAAACCCCTGACAGAAAGTGTCCATCCATTTGGCATAAAAATTGTTTCCTATGCAGATGATACCCAGCTCGTGGTAGCCCTTAACCACCCGGAAGGATCATCTAGCACTCTAGCCTGCTGTCTAGAAGAGGTTGCCAAGTGGATGGAACAATCCTGCCTTAAGCTTAATGGGGATAAGACGGAGCTCATGCTGTTGGGCAATTCTCCTGTTTTCAACTCGACCTCCCTATGGCCAGTTTGCCTAGGCCCGGCTCCAATTCCCAAGGATCAAATCAAGAGCCTAGGCATCTGGATTGATCATTCGCTCTCATTCAGTCACCAGGCAACTAAACTCTCGGCTTCGGACTTCTGAGGATGCTTCATAAGGTCCTTCCCCTTCTGCCCTTCCACGCCAGAAGCATCATGGTTCAGACACTGATCCTTTCCCGCCTGGATTATGGTAATGCTTTATACCTGGGAGCACCTCAATACACCATCAATAAGCTCCAAGTAATACAGAACTGTGCGGCCCGCAGACTTCTTCAGGTTTCTCGTTGGAACTCTGCAAAATAAGCATTAAAAGGCCTGCACTGGCTGCCGATCAGGCAAAGGATCCAGTTTAAGGCTATGTGTCTGTCCCATAAGGCCTTCTGGAAGAAGGGTCCCCCCCATTCTTCAGTCACTCATCACCCCCTATCATCCGAAGAAAGATCTTCGGTCATCCGGACCCTTCCTTGCCTTTCAACACAGAATAAGAAGGTCCAGATGTGGTGGCCGCTCCTTTTCATATAATGGTGCCATTGGCTGGAATGCCCTCCCACTCCAACTACGTAAGGAATCCAATCTGCTATCCTTGCGCAGGTTACTGAAAACCTGGTTGTTTTAATTCTCTCTCTTGCCTCTGCTCTCTGCTTGTCTGTCCGCAGCGCTGGGAGGCCTACGGGTGGCCAACGCGCTTTATAAATCTCATTTAATTAATTTCATTCATTCAACTCTATGCCTAGGAATATCAAACTACATCTGGGACCAGCTGTTTTCTTCGGCGCCCGGGGGACCCCAAACTCCTGAGCCAAATTCTGAAAGTGCCCAAGTGTCCTCCCTCAGTCCCCAGATTGACCTCTTGTAATGAACAGAAAGTCATCCAGGTAGTGAGACACTTCACGATGTCCGCTACGGTTCATAAATGCCCACTGCAGGAATGTGCTGAAGGTCTCAAACAGCGCACAAGAAATCGTGCAGCCCATGGACAGGACCTTGTCAACAAAAATGGCCCCCTCAAACTGCATCCCCAGCAATGAAAAATCCACGGGGTGTATGGGGAGATGGGGTAGGCCGATTTTACATCACACTTTGCCAATTCCACCCCCGGCCCGCACAACCGTAGTAAACTGATCGCGTCGTCCACCGAAGCGTACGGCACCCTAGAATCCTCCTCGGCAATGAAATCGTTAACGGACCTCCCTTCGGGCCAGGACAAATGGTGAATTGTCCTGTACTCCCCCTGGCTCTTTCTTAGGTACCACCCCCAGGGGAGAGACAATCAGATCATCCATGGGCCAGTGGTCAAATGGGCCTGCTATCCTGCCTTCTACCACCTTCTTCCCCAACTTAACCGCAACAACTCCCGGCAACTCTTTGGCTGATCTCAAATTCTCCACCCACCGCTGTTCCTTTGGGCCTTGGTAACCCAAACAAAACCCTTCCAAAAAACCCCAGTGAATCCGCAACACAGCCTCTCTATCTGGGTACCTAGAGCGCCACGGACCCATTGCCTAGACCTTAACTGGGGTAGGAGCCCTTTGACCCAGATTGCCCCCGTCCCTTCGCGGTCCACCACTGTTCAGATGGTGTGACCAACGTAAAACACTGCATGAGCGGGTGGCGTCCCCCACATTTAGACCACTCGTGTTTAAACTTGCAGGGGTACCAGGTGCAGAAACCTTTGTTGAAGTTCCAACAGGCTCCCATGGTACTCCCTCCCCATTTGGGTGTTGGACCTGCAGACCCTGCATACCCCTGTGCCCTCCCGCTCTGCTCTGGCGGGAGCTATAGAAAACGGGGATTTGGAAGTGCAAACGAGTGCTTTTCAGGTCCCCAACTACAGTGCATGTGTGCCAGCCGCGCGCACCATTTGGCAGCCTGCGTGTACATTTCGCGGGCGCTTTCATGTTCTCAGTGAGCCGCGCGGCCACTGCGAACATCAAAGCGCCCGCGAAATGATTACTTTCACTTTACCCTCTAATTCTTCTTTGGGCCACACCTAACCAACCCTTTCATCCTTACAATCTAACGTTCGCACCTACTTGGTTTATCTTGATACAGTAGTAGTAGTAATATGGTTTAGATATAAAATTCATTACAATTATAAAAATCGCTTAAAATTAACATATACAACTTTCATTATACAATCACAAAAAATATATAAGCAAAAGCACATAAAACGCTAAAATGTAACCATAAGCCTTGCCCTAAGGCCTGATGGGCACCATTTTATAAACAGTGGTGACCTAATTGGTCGAGACTACGATTTCTTGCGTGCGACCGTCCACAGTTTGAAGTCAATATCGGTTACCCAGGAACTTTGTTAAATTCCGAATGACGCTGTTGGTTTGCAGGTTAAAGTGCGCCTATGTATCTTATTTTATTGTAGGAAGGTTCTTAAAATCGGCCGCAAATATTTACTGTGCACATCACACAAACCAAGACAAGGCACAACAGGTTGTTTAGGTATTGAACCTTACTGCGATCTACAGGATGTTTGAAAAGGTGCGATATGCATGGAGTCCTCAAACAGTCTCAGTGGAATATATAAGGTACACGTAGTTTTATAAATGCTCGCTTTGTTGCAGCAGCCAGGTTGTCTAGGCGGAGAGTAGGACTCACACCATGCAACTAAAAGTCAGAATCAACCATTTAAATACCTAAGTAAATCGCCAAATACATGATTCGCTTAGCCTACAGCCCCCCCTCCTGGTGGGAGCAGGAAGGCGCACAGTTGGGATGCCCCCTAAACAGATCCACGCTCTTGTTTTTAAAATGTAATCGCTTTATTTCGCGTGACTCCCCTCCCCTACCCCCCCTTCTCCCACTTGTCAGTTTCATTTTCCCCTTCTTCCTGCCCCTCTTTATTCATGATCGCGATCAGTTTCACTTCACTTTTGCTTGTTTTTTAAATGTAATCGCTTTATTTTTAACCATAGGCAAACTTGTGCATTTTCGTCTGAGCCAATTCAATACCGCTCATTTTATTGACCCCAGCAGTCGCTTAAAAATTGCACCCGCAGTGCGGGGGGAGGGGCAATCTCCAGGGGGCCCCCTCTGGCACAGTTCACTGACGGCGGGACTCTGGGCTCAGAACTCCTGACTATGTCAGGAGCATGGGGCCCCCTTATACTTTGCAGTCACCCCCCCCCCCTCTATTTCGTTACGCCACTGCACCCCAGATGGATGAGATGTTGTGTGATCCTGATGGTACGGGAGCCTGTGACTTGAAAGGAAGACACTGACCTCGGCAGCAGGCACTTTAAAAACTGAGCCTTCCTGTGCCCATGCATCAGTTTTCTGCAAGAAAATCAAACAATGTTCTAACTCTAGCTTCAAATCGTATCTTATGTTATCAATTCTCACGGCGTCAGCTGAAGAGCCTTATAAACGTGTTGTGCATCTGAGGCGGTTTCTGAATTTAAAAGTTTGTTCCTTAGACTAAAGTATAAGGATATTTATGTACTTCTCTAAAACCGCACCACATACATTGTACACCTAAACGATTTCTGTATCTGATACTAAGATCTTTATGAGCGGGCTTTGTGTGGTGGTATTAAGAACGCATAACTTGGCAAATCCAAATGGCGGACTTTTAATTGAAATGTTCGTTATTTTGTCTTTCTCTTTTTGTTTTCTTATTCATAAAACTAGTAGAGCAGAAAAGATCCATAAATGTTCATTTTCACAGGAAGCTGTGATCCGAATGTGTGAGTGTTTAGTGTAGAAGTTTCACATGTAAACTTATATGCTCCAACTCGGAGGTGGAATGTGTAGTGAATCAGAGAAATGTGATAAGAGCATAGGTGGCTCTCAGATGTTTATACAGATGCACTCTCAAGGTACCTAACACACCACAGGCTGAATCTGTCCCGCGGAGCGTAGTGCTCATGGAGGCCTGTACCTTGGCGAAAGAGTACAGAAGCACTTTAGCCGGTTACCATTCTAGACTCATTAGCTCTTCCTCTGAACGCCTCTCAGCACGAACACTAAGCTGAGAGTAGCAGCTACTGTCCAGGCGACATAGTAGTGACCCTAATTGGGCATACATTCGGGTTAAAACAAGCAATGGCAAAGTCAATCGGTCTGACATTGGCAAGCTTGTATTTTTACAACCGTGCAGTGAGCATTACATTTGTGAAGGTAATAACAAGTAAAATTGGCACTAGGCAAAGGTGGCATGCGTTTGCTTGCAACAAAATACCCATCGTAAAAAATAAATAATTAAAACGTGGAATGAAAACAGAAATGAAAGTAGAGATTGGCCTAACAGCCCTGGCCCTGAAGCTGGTTTCTTTTTAGGCAGATGTGTACACGTGCATTAACAAAATGCTTTCACTCACAGTAAAGCAGTGGCATAACAAAACAAGCATTGGCATAGTCAATAGGTCTCGCTTTTGGGACTTTATAAGTATTTAGTTATGCAGCACAATATCCTTGGTGCAACAACATCAAGTGTTGCATGGCTAAACACTTATAAGGTGCCAAAGGCGAGACCTATTGGCTATGCCAATGCTTGATATAACTGTCGGTGCAGAGCAACGGCAGGACCAGGCCAACTTAAAGCCCTGCCCTCCCCGAAAGAAGAAGCTAAGGTGCTTTATACAAGCTGGGAACTTGGTGTCTCTCACTACATAATGGAGTCATCCGGTAACTCTCACGCGGGACGCGCGTTCACACACAGCTCAGCAGCACACGGGTCGTCATTCCAGTCGCTCCATTTGAATTCTGCATTCCTTGGTTCATCCGAGCGGTCAGACTGGTTCCCCTCCACCCTAAGGAAATGGCGCCATTCTGTAAATCCGGAAATGCTGGTTTCCGTGACAGGAGCCGGAGCTCACCAAGTCTGCTCTGGCCGTGGCCTACGAGAGGTATGCCTGGCATGTGGGTGACTACCTCAAATTCCTCTGGCCTTTGATAGACAAGTTTTGCTTCTGACTGACATTGTCCCAGCCTTACCTTTTAAAAAAAAATTCTCAGAGTTTTATATAGCGCAAACTCGACCCGAAGATAGGTCATGTAAAGAGCGCTTTACATGAGCACCAGTTTCGTTACAGGTGGACACATTCATTTTTGTTAGGCACAGGGAGATTAAGCACGGTTGGATTGGGATCAAAAATCGGCCCGGGCACACCAAAAAAAAGTGGCCCACATTTGCATATTGCCTTTCCACAAAACACTGCTTCAGCGAAGTTTTATTAAAAGAAAGGGGTAGGAGGGTTGTTTTATTAACTTCGCTTAGATTAAAAAAAAAATGCACAGATTAGTTTACACTGCTGAGCCACACATGAATGCAAGTAAAACCACTTCTGCTCAGGCCCCCTGCCCCCGCTCAACCAGCATACAGTAATGGACTGGTCCAGCGAGAGAAATGGAGTGACACCTCCGCCCATCTGCCCCTAGAAAGGCCACTCAGGCACCCACTGGGCCACTGGAGGCATCCAAACAGCAGAGATAGCCCCCTGCTTCCCAGAAAAGCAGCCCACAGCTAGAACTCGGCTACTGGCCCTTCATCCATTTCCCGAGTGCCTGCGTTACTAATCCAACCCTGAGATTAAGTGATTTGCCCATAATCACAGGACGGTGAGCTTCTTGCCAAGACTCGAACCGGTTCCCCAGTTTAGAGGCCGACCGCTCTAGCCGTAAAGCCACATTGTGCAATAAATCCACTCCACGCTGTATGCTTAGCGTAAAAAGCCATTTATTAGGACAAGGTTGTCAACACAATCTTTAACAGAACATCATTAATTTATAGCAATCCCCAACCTCAAACCTTTCATCCACCAATGATTCCCGCACTCCTGTTACTCTCTCCCGTTTCACTCTGCGACCCCCTCCCTCATTCCATTCACTTCCTCACTTATCCTTCAACCTCCTCTCCAGCATCTCCAGCCGTCCCACTCTTGCATCCCGCACCCCCATCATGCACCTGTAACCCCCTCCCCGGAGGGGTGAGTATGCCCGTCATTGACTCCCCACCCCTCCAAAGTACTGCTAACACCTCCTAGAAACCTGTCCTAAACTGGCACGCTGTAGCCGGGATGAAAACCCCGGTCCACAACTCCTGAAACTTGCAGGGTGGGTGGGTGGTCCAAAATTCTCCAGACCCTTCCCCAATGGCGCTGGGTGCAGGAAGAGGATGAAACCTTCTTCCCTGCACCTTATAATCCCTCGCCCTAAACCCCACCCTTAGCCCAACCCCTTGACCCCACCCCACCTTGTCCTTCCTGTAATGCGCGAACACCCAGGGGGAAGACTGGTCTGTCCACCCTACTTCCCCCGGGGGCCAGTATCGCGCAATAAATCCACTCCACGCTGTATGCTTAGCGTTAAAGGTCATTTATTAGGACAAGGTTGTCAACACAATCTTTAACAAAACATCATTAACTTTTAACAATCCCCATCCTCAAACCTTTCATCCACCAACCATTCCCACACTCCTGTTACTCTCTCCCGTTTCACTCTGCGACCCCCTCCCTCATTCAATTCACTTCCTCACTTATCCTTCAACCTCCTCTCCAGCATCTCCAGCCGTCCCACTCTTGCATCCTGCACCCCCATCATGCACCTGTATCCCCCTTCCCGGAGGGGTGAGTATGCCCGTCATTGACTCCCCATCCCTCCAAAGTACTGCCAACCTGGGAACCCCTGTAGGGCGGTTACCTGGCTCTCTGTGCACCTTTCGCCCTTCAGGCCCTTTGACACCAAATGAATTTGTTCCACAACTTACTAATGACATCCCTCATCTCCATCATGTAATAAGCTTCGCCCATCTGTGAAAGGTGCACCCCATCATTGCGAAACAGCAAAGACTCTTCCAGCCGCAAACCCACAGGCGCTATCACTTTGATACCCTTATTGCCACAGAAAACTCTCATGGCCCTGTTTAATTTCCTTCGAGCTTTCTCAACAGCGGCCGGCTTCAGAGCCTCCCTTCAGATTCTACGAGGCACAAATTTAGTCCAAACAATGCAGGCGCCTGAAAGATTGCTCCTCATGACTTCCAAGTCTCGTTGCTTCAAATGTAAGAGAGACACACCAGATTGTCTGATTAAGTCATTCTCTCCCAGGTGCAGGACCAACATATCTGGACAGCCACGCTGAGAGATCTTTTTCATCAGCCAAGGCAGCAATGCTCCCCAGCGCATCCCACTTTTCCCCCACCAATGCACCTTGTGAGGCTGCTTCTCAGGCCCAGGTTACGACCGTAGACCTGCCTGTCTTCTACTTTGCTGCCCAATGCACAAACGAATGTCCAACGATCCAGGTACCCGTCTTGGCTCCTGGACCCCCCACACAGCCTACGAGAAGGAAACAGGTGTTAGTAAAAGAAAAAGCGCGGCATCTATCCCTTCGTGTCCCCAAAACCTCTCTCCCCCCCAACCGCCTACCCCCCGCTCATTTGCACAGGTAGTGTTCGCAGCACCTGGACCTCCATCGCCCGATCTGCCTTATCCTGTCCCAAGACCACCCCAGGCACGCTGCGCTGCCGCCGCGCCAATGGTAAAGGAATGCGTCCCATACCTGGCGGGGTCCCTACCTAGGCGTTCCAACGCCATTCGCAACACCGCCAACAACTGAAAAGCTGTCAAACACGTCTGAGATGCATGACAAAATATCTTGCCTGATGCGCCCCTGGCCTGCTGTAGGAAGCTTTGCCATTCATGCACAGGACACGCCCCCAAACAGCCACTTTCGTTCAGCCACACCCATTTTCCCCTGCCAGCCTGGTCAATTTTCGAACGTCCCAACCAAATGCCCAGACGCGCCCCATCCAGGCGCACATCCTCATACAATCTCCCAGCCTTCCCTCTCGCACCTACCAATTCTGAAACCCTAAAAGCCCCAAAGAACATCCACACCATGCACAGGCGAAACATTGAGACCTCGTACTCATAATAACAACAATTGGGCAACTCAGCCAACAAGCTCTGTAATAATTCAAAAGTAATCGCCTCCCTGAGTGCCTCCCCCACTCCCACCCCCCGCTCCCGTCCATAACCTTTCAACGTAGTGCTCAGTAACTCATCTCTAGCAGGATCAAAACCCATGTACAACTTGCTGTAAAAAGAAATCCCCGCCGGTTTACCCGCAATCGTAGTCGGAGACAAACCTTTTTCAATGCAACTTAAAACAAAACGTATAACTCCCTGTTCGCTTTCCTGCTGGGACATGCGCCATGTCTCACTCGTCAATCCCAGAAATGCGCCAAATTCCGCCCTCGCCAGCCTATGACTGCGCCTTGTAGAATCTGCTATGGATTTTTCGACCAGGCCCACTACTCTCACTCCCCCAAGCCCAGATACCATCCGGCACCTTGGTCTTGCAAGCCTCCGCTCCCGGTGCCAAACGTCTGAAACGCTGCCACTGCGAACGAGACAATGCATCCGCAATGTCATTGCTTGCTCCTGGAACATGTTGCGCGCGAAAGATAACATTTAGACGCAGGCATTGCAGCATAAAACTTCGCAACAGGCGCAAAACCTGCAAATCTCTCGCCTTCTGCTTGTTCACTAGTTCAACAACAGTCATGTTATCGACGTGGAACAGCACTGACCTGTTCCGAAATTCAGAGCCCCAAACTGCCAATGCCACCAAGAAAGGAAAAAATTCCAAGAAAACTATGCTTCTCCCTTGCCGCAACCATTGCACTGGCCATTGCTCCGCGCACCACCTTCCATCCCAAAAGACCCAGAAACCGGAAGCCCCTGCAGCGTCGTAGAACAGTTGCACCTGCCAGATTGTCCTGTCGTCCACAAAGTCCAATGAGACACCGTTGAAGTCCGACAGAAAACTCTGCCACACCCTCAGGTCCACACTGACCCCATGGAAATCCTGACTCTGTGATGAGGCAGCACCGCCCCTGACATGGCCATGTCAAGGCGCCGGCAAAATGTTCTCCCAGCTCTCACCACTCGGCAAGCAAAATTCAGAAACCCCATGAGTTGCTGCATTTTTCGCAGGTCGATCCTCTTTTCTCGGATCATGTGTAGCAGGAAGGCCTGCATGTCCACCACCTTCCCTTCAGGTAACCTGGCCACCCACAAGACAGAGTCCAACTCTGCGCAGATGCGCAGATGCGACAGAGGCACGCTGATCTGCTTGAATCTTGAACCGTAAATGAGATATTGTATACTTTTAAATTGAACTTGGAAGCTTTTGAAAACTGAAACTTCACCACCAGTATAGCGCTGATACCATTTTGTATTGTTACTCTCACCTGTGGCTGCTCAGTTGCCCCTCCCCGGTCCATCACGGGTGTTGTCCTGATTGTGTGGAGGGAGAAGAAGGCAACTTCCGGTTTCAGGGGTTAGCGCTCTAGCTCTCGCGCTACTCACCCCTTAAAACCGGATGCTCTGGCAGACGTGCAGCGGACCGCGCAGATGCGACAGAGGCACGCTGATCTGCTTGAATCTTGAACCGTAAATGAGATATTGTATACTTTTAAATTGAACTTGGAAGCTTTTTAAAACTGAAACTTCGCCACCAGTATAGCGCTGATACCATTTTGTATTGTTACTCTCACCTGTGGCTGCTCAGTTGCCCCTCCCCGGTCCATCACGGGTGTTGTCCCGATTGTGTGGAGGGAGAAGAAGGCAAATTCTGGTTTCAGAGGTTAGCGCTCTAGCTCTCGCGCTACTCACCCCTTAAAACCGGATGCTCTGGCAGACGCGCAGCGGATGAGCGCAGCGGGCGCACCGGTGGCGCGCCAAAGGCAAGCCCGTCTGCGCCCGTCCGCGGTGGGACGGGCTCAGGGGCCACAAACCCTGGCGGAGTCAGCTTGAAACTCACTACTTATAGCTCCCATCTTCATCACTCACTACGCACTTACAATCCAGATAATTGCAGACATTCTGTGAATGCCCTGAGTGAAGAAATTCGATGCTCCCATTGTGATTTTGTCTTCTCGCCTGTCTGTAAAGTCCCTGAATGTCCTGATACCCCCTTCTTTTTAAAAATGTTTTTATTGAACTGTAGATCTGTCTCTAAACACACCTCTGAACTTGCTATGCTACCGGAAGACCTAAAACCTGATGTTTTCTTTCTTACAGAGACATGGCTCCATACCGAGTCTGACCCCACCCTTGTACAAACTATTCCTCCTGACTACTCTATACATAGGACTGACCGGAAATCCGGTAGAGGAGGGGGTATAGCCATTATGTTTAAAAGAAGTACTTTTGATTGTCATACTACCGAAGGTCCGCTGTCTGACTGTGAGAGTATGACCTTCTCTTTGGAGATCTCCCCCACAAGCACTTTTTCGGGCATTTTGGTGTACCGCCCCCCAGGTAATGCAAATAAATGTATTAATGCATTACCTACCGTAGTGGCAGAATTAGCTATGGGGCCTGCGAATTTTACTCTTTTGGGTGATCTTAATCTTCACCTAGATAATCCCTCGAACAAATTGGCGCTGGAGCTGATGGAGAGTCTGTCAGCCCTTCAGCTCAGGGAGAAAGTGATGAAGCCGACACACTCTAAGGGTCATCTCTTGGACCCAGTTTTTAGTAACTGTGGTGAGCTTAAGACAGGACCTCCAGTCCACCTTCCTTGGACTGACCACTTCTTGATTCCCATAATATGGGAAATCAGCAGACCTGAGATATCTGCTAACAGAACCTTAGTATTCAGACGCAACTGGTCTAGACTCCCAATTGACCAGTGGAAGTCGGTCCTGGAAAACAACAGACCACTCTGGGAGGGCAACCTTAACTTGGGGAAAGCTAATGAGATTCTAATGAGATTGGGGAAAGCTAATGGATTCAGGGCACATTGGATATGATACTCCCAAAAAAATCTGCCCCCATATCAAACAGGCCGAAAACTGCTCCCTGGTCTACTGATAATTTAAGCAAACTCAAACGACGTAGCAGACGGCTTGAGAGGAAATGGAGGCTGGAGTATTTTGACCTTAGTAAAATAGAATACAGGGAATCCATTAAACACTATAAAGCCGCAATTAAAACTACTCAAGCCGCTTTCTATGAGCAAAAAATTGCGCTAGCTGCCAACTCCCCTAAAGAAATCTTTAAAATTGCCAGAACCCTTACCAAACTTCCCCCGAAACCCCCCAGATTACGTGATGCCATGGCACACTGCAACACTCTGGCAGACTTTTTTCACAAAAAGATTCAAACGATCTATCAGGCTTTTTCACCTTCTCAAGCTACGAGCACTATAACTGTTCCAGTGGAAGCCATGGTAAAACTCCATACTCTCTTAGAACAATTCCCCCCTCTTGACTTGACTCCGTTGGGGCCCATTATGGCCCATATAAAATCAGGCTCTCCTACTGACCCTGCTCCTCCCAGGCACTTACTATGGTATCTAATACTATCAGCCCTATAATCTTGGACCTGGTTAATTCCTCCATCTCCACTGGTTCAGTCCCATCAGCATGGAAATGTGCGATGGTAAAAGCCCTGCTGAAAAAACCTAACCTGGATCAGAACAATCTGGCTAACTATCGCCCTATCTCCCTTCTGCTGTGGGTAAGTAAGATTCTGGAAAAGCATGTAAATAACACTCTGGTAGCCTTTCTAGAAACCAACAATTTTCTTCACCCCTCTCAGACTGGGTTCCGCCCCCAAATGGGTACTGAGACGGCTCTTCTTGCAGTGACTGAGGAGTCGAGAAGGATCTTAGACCTAGGGGGGACTGCAGCCATTATCCTTCTTGACCTCAGCGCTGCATTTGATACTGTCAATCATGCCACATTGTGTGCCAGACTTATGAACTTGGGAGTATCTGGTATGGCAGTACAGTGGCTGCGATCTTTTCTTACTGGCCGCTCTTTAAGGGTCTTTGAGGGAGATGTTGCCTCCAATCAGTACCCCTTCCACTGCGGGGTCCCTCAAGGCTCCGCTTTGAGTCCCAGCCTATTTAATATATACCTGAAACCCCTGGCAGAAATTGTCCATCCATTTGGCATAAAAATTGTTTCCTACGCAGATGATACCCAGCTCGTGGTAGCCCTTAACCACCCGGAAGGATCATCTAGCACTCTAGCCTGCTGTCTAGAAGAGGTTGCCAAGTGGATGGAACAATCCTGCCTTAAGCTTAATGGGGATAAGACGGAGCTCATGCTGTTGGGCAATTCTCCTTTTCAACTCGACCTCCCTATGGCCAGTTTGCCTAGGCCCGGCTCCAATTCCCAAAGATCAAATCAAGAGCCTAGGCATCTGGATTGATCATTCGCTCTCATTCAGTCACCAGGCAACTAAACTCTCGGCTATTTGCTTCGGACTTCTGAGGATGCTTCATAAGGTCCTTTCCCTTCTGCCCTTCCACGCCAGAAGGATCATGGTTCAGACACTAATCCTTTCCCGCCTGGATTATGGTAATGCTTTATACCTGGGAGCACCTCAATACACCATCAATAAGCTCCAAGTAATACAAAACTGTGCGGCCCGCAGACTTCTTCAGGTTCCTCGTTGGAACTCTGCAAAACAAGCATTAAAAAGCCTGCACTGGCTGCCGATTAGGCAAAGGATCCGGTTTAAGGCTATGTGTCTGTCCCATAAGGCCTTCTGGAAGAAGGGTCCCCCCATTCTTCAGTCACTCATCACCCCCTATCATCCGAAGAAAGATCTTCGGTCATCCGGATCCTTCCTTGCCTTTCAACCCAGAATAAGAAGGTCCAGATGTGGTGGCCGCTCCTTTTCATATAATGCTGCCATTGGCTGGAATGCCCTCCCACTCCAACTACGTAAGGAATCCAATCTTCTATCCTTTCGCAGGTTACTGAAAACCTGGTTGTTTTAAGTCTCTCTCTTGCCTCTGCTCTCTGCTTGTCTGTCCGCAGCGCTGGGAGGCCTACGGGTAGCCAACGCGCTTTATAAATCTCATTTCATTCATTTAATTCATTCAACTCAATGCCTAGGAACATCAAACTACATCTGGGACCAGCTGTTTTCTCCGGCGCCCGGGGGACCCCAAACTCCTGAGCCAAATCCTGAAAGTGCCCAAGTGTCCTCCCTCAGTCCCCAGACTGACCTCTCCTGATGAACAGAAAGTCATCCAGGTAGTGAGACACTTCCTGATGTCTGCTACGGTTCGTAAATGCCCACTGCAGGAATGTGCTGAAGGTCTCAAACAGCGCACAAGAAATCGAGCAGCCCATGGACAGGACCTTGTCAACAAAAATAGCCCCCTCAAACTGCATCCCCAGCATTGAAAAATCCACGGGGTGTATGGGGAGGAGGGGTAGGCCGATTTTACATCACACTTTGCCAATTCCACCCCCGGCCCGCACAACCGTAGTAAACTGATCGCGTCGTCCACCGAAGCGTACGGCACCCTAGAATCCTCCTCAGCAATGAAATTGTTAACGGACCTCCCTTCGGGCCAGGACAAATGGTGAATCGTCCTGTACTCCCCCTGGCTCTTTCTTAGGTACCACCCCCAGGGGAGAGACAATCAGATCATCCATGGGCCAGTGGTCAAATGGGCCTGCTATCCTGCCTTCTACCACCTTCTTCCCCAACTTAACCGCAACAACTCCCGGCAACTCTTTGGCTGATCTCAAATTCTCCACCCACCGCTGTTCCTGTGGGCCTTGGTAACCCAAACAAAACCCTTCCGAAAAACCCCAGTGAATCCGCAACACAGCCTCTCTATCTGGATACCTAGAGCGCCACGGACCCATTGTCTCGCCCTTAACTGGGGTAGGTGCCCTTTGACCCAGATTGCCCCCGTCCCTTCGTGGTCCACCACTGTTCAGATGGTGTGACCAACGTAAAACACTGCATGAGCGGGTGGCGTCCCCCACATTTAGACCACTCGTGTTTAAACTTGCAGGGGTACCAGGTGCAGAAACCTTTGTTGAAGTTCCAACAGGCTCCCATGGTACTCCCTCCCGGTTTGGGTGTTGGACCTGCAGACCCTGCATACCCACTGTGCCCTCCCGCTCCTGCATTCCCTGCGTAACCACTGTGCCCTCCTGCCCCTGCTTGGGCGGGACGCACCAGAAAAGACCAATACGTTACCGGCAGGCCACTGGCCGTGTGCGTGGATGTGGACGACTGGGTGGAGGACATCCACTGCATCCACAGCTCCTGATCCACTTACCCCCATGGATTGTCAGGATTGATGCTAATTCGGGCCCTAAACCCCTCGTCGTAACTCAACCACGCAAAACCACCGAAGTGCATCTGTGCCTTCCGGATAATATCAATGTATTTTAGTAATGCTATTGCCCTCTCCAGATGCATCTCACAATATATGCTAGCGTGAATAAGAAACGTGGACGTCCAGTTCTCCATGTTGACTGGCACCCGAGGCCTCCTTGTTAACTCTCACTCCTCCTCATTTGAACCCTCCTTGGCCTGAATCTCTCTATGTAACAGCTTGAATAAGGCCACATATTCGGGCTTCCAAATCCTGTTCTGCATCTTATCCGACAAGTGAGAGCCCAGCGCCATGGCTAAACCCATGTACGGCAGTTTCTTTTGGTGTTTGTCATCACCCTTGTCATCCTTCCCATCCTGCCCCTTGGTCTTGTCTGTCTGGACCCCTGCCCCTACCAACTGCTTCACCCCAGACACTTTACCCTCGCCCGTAGGCACCACGGTTGAGTTGGCTGGCGCTCCCGCATCCCGCACCAACCCCGCCCCCATGCCCACCGACCGACAGGCCTTCTTCCGCCCCCCTTTAGGAACCATTTCCCAAGCAGCCTACCAATCACCCTCACCTGACAGAATCGTGGGCACCTCTGGGTCCTTGCCTCGGGCGTCAACCGTCTTCTGGCTCGCCATCTTGTTCTTGCTGGTGCTCGCTTGTGGCACCTGCAATACACCAAACTTCCCTGTTGCTGCCCCCGAAGGGCCCACTTTTGCCCGCACCCATTCCACCTCTTCACACAATTCCCCTTCTTCCAACTCATCACTCTCAGCATCGTAATCCAATTGCACCTCAAGGTCCACCTCATCAGATGCACACAACACCTCACATACCGCTCTCTTCACACCTTACCCTTTAGTTCCAGACACACCACTACCCTCAGCCACAGATGCGCGCTCCTTCGATGGAGGGCAGGCCGCCGCAGACCCCCTACTGCTTCCGGCCGGCATCTCGGAACTGCTTTGCGCCCCGCCGACCCACCCGCATGTCTACCAGCCTCTACCACTGGTTTGTGCCCCGCCCCTAGGCTGCTCCAACCTGAGGAGCCCCCAGCACCATCGGGTCTCTGCGCCGTCTCGGCCATCCCTAACTCCATCATGGGGTGCCTCACGTCTTCCACCCAGACCCACTTGCCCCCCGGCCCTTTGGCCCAACCTCCTACCTCAACCCAGGCCTCCTCCTCGGGTGTGGGAGGTCCCTCCACTCCGCTAATCCCGCCAGCCCCAACCTCCCTGGCTGCGCACATAAACTGCCACTTCTGTTCTGCTGCCTGAATAAGTCTACGCTGGTCCCATATCTTCTCCTCCAGGGACATGCCACTCCACCTGGGTAAGGATGTCGGGGGGGCCCTGACCCCCCGAGGCAAGCTCCCGGGGCCGGGATGGCCCAGGTACACTGCCTCCTGATCCCCCCTCTGGGACCGGCTGCATAACAGGCCTGGGGGTGCACACACCTCCCACCTGTGGCACAGTAGCCCTTCTTCCACTGCAGGTGAGGTCAACGGGAGCATCGTCCCATTGCCCCTCCTCCCCTTCCAGGGATTCACTGCCCGATAATATCAGGGCAAAACCGTCCCCCACTGGCTCCCCCCACTCTTCCCCCTCCCCTCCCTCCTCCTCACTGGCCTCCAATGCACATGACCCAGCAACGGCACGGACCTGCTCCACACTTATCTGGCCCCTCCCCCGCCCTGGCGTGCACACGGGCATTACATTGGCAGGCACGTGCTGCTTCACAGGGAATTCCTCCCCCTCCCCTCCGCCCCCAGTGTCGTGCTGGGTGCGGCAGCGCCACCCTGTAAGCACGCAGGCAGGCTCCGGCGCCAGCCCCCGTACTTCCCTGGCTCACCAACGATCTGCCCCCGCCCTCTCCCTGACGTACCTTTCTTGGGCGGTGGTGGCTCTTCCTGACATGCCACCACCGCCGCGGCGTCCCCCACGGACGCGTACCTCGGGGTGCGGGTCATCCCGACCCACGCCTGCTCCAAGACTCCGGGCCGCAAGAGATCTGCTCTCCCTGCACGGCCCAGGACCTGCAACACGGCCAGGACCGCCTCTGCATCGGGGACAGCCATCGCGGCCTCTGGAAGGCGTGGAGCAACTCGGGGGGCAGGTGATCATGAGGGGGTGGTGCTGGGGGGGATGTGGTACCTCTACTAAACTCCGCTACCTATACAAAGCTACCCGCTACAAAGTGCCCTCACAAATCGACCAATTGGGCCTAAATACACCCTACCGCCTAACCTACACTCGACTACACTACACTGCAAAATTCTCCAGACCCTTCCCCAATGGCGCTGGGTGCAGGACGAGGATGAAACCTCCTCCCCTGCACCCTATAACCCCTCACCCTAAACCCCACCCCTAGCCCAACTCCTTGACCCCACCCCACCTTGTCCTTCCTGTAATGCGCAAACACCCCGGGGGAAGAATGGTCTATCGACCTTACTTCCCCTGGGAGCCGGTATCCTCTCCCATTCATTTGATGGGCTAGAGCAGGGGTACTCATAGTACGGCCCGCGGGCCGCCAGCGGCCCGGCAAGCCTTCCTTGGCGGCCCGGCAAGCCTTCCTTGGCGGCCCGCGGAGCTTGCAGACAATATACCGGTGTTCTTTTCGCTTCTGAAAGGTAAGAACAAAACGTGCATTTGCGTTTCAAAAGTCCGTTCCTGCAGTAGCACACTTCCAAGGCCCATACATGACAGTAACCCGATTCAAGGCCCCATTCTCACGATTTAAAAAAAAAAAAGAATCTCCCACTTTGCTCTTCTGAAATGTTGGCATGTATGCTAATACAGTGATTAATAAATAAGCGCAACAGGAACCACCTGCACCAACAGACTACGCATTTTTCCATGGGTGCCACAGCCCGCCATCCAGTACAGTAATAAAAGGCCTTAATAGAAAGATTAGGCTACAATTCAATTATAAAGGTAGCGAGACAACGTTCCTCCGCGACATCAGTTTCTTCCGCAAGCTATGGATTCCTCATGCTGCGAGTGTCCTGGCCCTATTCCAAGTGTCGTGGCGGTGAGGTGACAGAGGACAGCAGGGTGTGAGAGTGGGGTAACAGAGGGACGCAGGGAGTGAGAGCCGGGTGAGGTGACAGAGGGACGCAGGGAGTGAGAGCCAGGTGAGGTGACAGAGGGCAGCAGGGACTGAGAGTCAGAGGAGGGGACAGAGGGTGACAGAGGGCAGTAGGGACTGAGAGACGGGTGAGGTGACAGAGGACAGCAGGGAGTGACAGCTGGCTTTTACATTACACAGGGAGCGGAGGGAGTGGGGGGACTGTCTCTGGGCTGGTGACGGGGACGTGTAGACACAGTACGTGTGCACTGCCCGAGGAACAGAGACAGACAGAGGCAGAGACAGACTGACATACAGAGACAGATAGAGGCAGGGACAGATAGAGGCAGGGACAGATAGAGGCAGGGACAGATAGAGACAGAGAGGCAGAGACAGATAGAGACAGAGACAGATCGAGGCAGAGACAGTTAGAGGCAGGGACAGATAGAGACAGGGACAGATAGAGGCAGGGACAGATAGAGACAGAGAGGCAGAGACAGATAGAGACAGAGAGGCAGGGACAGATAGAGACAGAGAGGCAGGGACAGACAGAGACAGAGAGACACAGATAGAGACAGAGAGGCAGGGACAGATAGAGGCAGAGACAGATCGAGGCAGAGACAGTTAGAGGCAGGGACAGATAGAGACAGGGACTGATAGAGGCAGGGACAGAGAGACACAGATAGAGGCAGGGACAGACAGATAGAGGCAGGGACAGACAGAGGCAGGGACAGACAGATAGAGGCAGGGACAGACAGAGGCAGGGACAGACAGATAGAGGCAGGGACAGACAGATAGAGGCAGGGACAGACAGAGCCAGGGACAGACAGAGGCAGGGACAGACAGAGGCAGGGACAGACAGGGAGAGAGAGAGAGAACGCGAGAGAGAGAGAGAGAGAGAGAGAACGAGAGAGAGAGAGAGATGTGCATGCCGGGTCTGGTGGCTCAGTGGACGAAGGCATCCGCTGCAGGGGCCTGTGTTCAAGCTCATGGTCACAGTTTTTTTTTTCTAGCACCGCCCCCTCCCCCACTGACCCCGCCCCCACCGGTGGCGGCCACAAACCACAGTCTAAATTTGGCCCCCGAGAGAAAGTTTGTCAGTGCCCCCCCCCCCCCCCCCCCCCGCAAACACTAATGGCTGCATTTACAAGATAACAGGGACAATGGGTGTGAATTGAGCCCTGCCCATAGGGCAATGCACAGAAGGGAATGTTGGAACACTCCAGGAATTAGCTCGCATGACAACTGTTGATGCATTTTGGTTGGGGGAAAGACGAGACGAACATAGAAGGACGAGGGAATGAGGAATGTAAGGTGAGTTGACAGGTGAAGTTAGGATTTGCCACTTTTTCAGATAAAAATGCCAGACATTTTTTGGGGAGGGTGTTATATAGCGCAAACTTATTTGCTGAGTTCTGAAATCATTAATGGACTTAAGTGCGAGTGTTTGCTTATGTCTGTGTGCTTGCCTGCTTGAAAGAGAGAGAGTATCAGGACACGCTCAGGAGATATATTAAAGGGAATGTGTGGAATAATGTTGTGTACATGTCTGCTTGTCTCTTTCTGTGTGTGCGATCTTGAGAATATACAGTATTATGCCAAACAACAATAAATAACAGTAGGGCATTAAGAAACAGCAAATATTACAAAACGAGGAAATGTTAACATCTCCAGTTTGGCTTTCATTTTGTGTAATGAGTTAACCGGTTTCGTTTACATAAACGCATTTCTTGTGTTTTGATATGTGCTGCAACTGGTACAGAAGCCATTATGTATCATCATATCTTGCCCTTAGCCCCGCCCCTAGCTCCGCCCACTTGGCACACCTCGAGCTTATTTTAATGAGTACCTGCACTTATTTATTCCCATTTAAAGCACTGGCTAGAGGGACAGGTGCAACTCCGCCCTGAGCCTCCCCAAGCTCCACCTCAGCCCTGTCATCGTTGAGTCGACTCTGATATATTACTGACCTCTCTCCAGCCCTCTTGGCTTTCACGGAACGACTCTGTAAGGTGTCAGTTTCTGCCTGGATCGATCTGCCGCTGGAGGGCCAATCTAGCATCTTAGTTATTTGTCAGATATATGACTGTGGAGCCAGGCTCCCTACATTTTTGAATCATCAATTTGATAATTTCTTCTTTAAAACTCTGCCCTTGAAGACACTAGCAACAAGGACAAATGTGATCGTAAAATGTTCCGGATTACTTAATTAGTCTCGAGCAGAAGGCATTTTACACTCGTTTAGGGTTTATGGCACCTGCTGAACGGCAGAGAGAAAGGGATGCGTTCTGACTCATGAACTGACAGCGGTCCAAATCCATCCATCGTGCAGGGAGATTAAGGCTTTTTTTGTAAGGGCTATGCAAATTAGTTGGGAGAACATGGTGAAGAGGAAACGTAAGCTGTTGACTAAAGTAACAGTGGCCTGTTTAAAAGAGATCCGAGGGTGAGGTTAATGACTGAGAGGGATGTTATTCTCTTGTTTAAAAACACACACACACGCACACGTTCACCCCCGTGTTCTGCTTTGCCACACACACCTCTTTCTCTCTTGTTTTGGTCTCTCTAAGACCTCCTGTTGTCTATCATTCCCCTACACCTGAGTCTGTACTGCACCTTTTGTTCTTTGTTCATTCTTCCCTTTCCCTCTACCTTTTTATTTCCTCTGCTGGCGTTTCCTCTCTCCCTTGAGCTCACTATTATTTCCATAGTCTCTCATTCGTTCCCAATTTCTTATTATTTTCCTGACTGTTTTTTTTCACTCGTCTGCTTTTCTTGTCTTATTTACCTGCTGTTGCACTTGTGTTCTTCCTACTTCCCTTGCTGTCTTGTTCTCTTATCCTTCTATTGCTCTTGTTCTCTTCAATTTCTTATATCCTTCCCTCCGCTTGACGTTCATTTTTCCATTTTTCCACTCTTGCTTTCTTATTTCTCATTTTCCTGTTCCTTTCTTTTCTCCTCACTTGCTCCTTGTTCTTTTGCTTTCTGTTCTCTTTTCTTCGTCTAGCTCATAATATATACTGTACTTGTTCTGTACTGTACTCTTTTGCCATCTCGTGTTCTTTGTGTTCTCTTCCCCATCTCCTCATTTTGCTCACATGTTCTGCCTTTATTTCTCTTCTCGCCTTTGTCCTTCACCTGATCTCTTCTTCTTTTTTCTTTCGTTTCTTGTTCTTTTATCTTTCATCTCTTATTTTTCATCATCCCCTTCTTCCCTTCTTACTCTGTTCTTTCGGCCTTGTCCTCTCTCATGTACTCTTCCTCTACTTGCTCTTGTGCTCTTCCCCTTCTCAGCTCAATTTTTTTTTCCGTCTTTCGTTTCTTCTTTTACTTTTCTTGAGCGCTATTGGTCTTCTCTGATCTTTTTTCTCTTCTCCTTCTCTTGCTCTGTTTCTCTCTGTTCTCCTCTTATTTTCTTTATTTCTGTCAGCATCTCTTGAACTTTTTCTTTCTCATCTTCCCCCTTTTGATTTTGCTCCTATTGCCTTTCTTACCTTTCGATTCATTTATCTTTTGCACATTTCTCTCTTTTGTGGTCTTCTCTTCTCTTGCTTGTTTGTTCTTTCTCATTTTACTGTCCTTTGTTCTTTCCCTTCATTCTGTCTCTTGTTTGGTTTCTCGCCATTCCTCCTTTGTTTTGTTCCCACTTTCCTTGCACTCACTTCTTGTCCTTTTCTTATGGTTTCCACTGTTCTATTCCCTTACTGCCACATTGTTCTCTTTTCTCTCCATGTTGCCCATGAAGCTTCTTTTGCTTTCTTCCTCTTTCTTTTTTGCTCTTTTTCCTCATTGATTGCACTCTTGTTCCTTTTCTGTGCTGTTCACTCTCCACGTCTGTTAGGTTTTCATTCTCCTCACCTTCTCATGCTGTTCATGTTGTTGTCTTTTAATCTATAACCTCTACCTTTCCTGATGGCTTCTGCCTTTACCATTCCCTTGCTTTCTCTTTTGGAATAGTTCTAATTTTCTCACAATCTCTCATGCTGTCTTTATTTTAATTGCTCAAAATTCTGTTCACCTCATTGCTCAATCATTTCTCCTCTCCCTTTTCCCCTTCCGCTTTCTCTACCTCCTTTCTCGTCCCCTCTTCTTCTCTCCATTCTTTGTCTCTCATTTTGACACGACTTCATGTTCTCCTCTCACGTTGTTCATCATCTTGTCTCTCTCCATGTTCTTCTTTCTCGTCCCCTCCATCTTTGTGTTCTTTCTTGAGCCTCTTGCTACAATACTTCTTGCATTCTCTTGGCCAGTTCTAGTATCCATTCTTCTTTATTAAACCCATTGTAATCATGTTTGTTAATTTAGCTGATGAACAAAATGTAAGTAACGTATAAAAGAAGAAAACAAAAAATGTGCACGCATTCATAATGTGCGAGAAAAAATGCTTGGTCATTCTTCTGTTTTCTATTTTTTAAAATAATGCACTAAGGCGAAGCAATCATTTATGATTCACTCAGTAGCATGTTCTTCCCTTTACAGTCGTTGCTTGATTTACTAAAAAAATATCCGACAGTTCTATGATTATTTGTCATTCTTCAAAATTCAGTGGAAAATACAGAACAGGGGTCCTGTGCTTATTCTGAATAAAGATCCAAGTCTTTGCCTTCATAATGCAGTGTCGAAGGATAACCAGTCACCACTTCATGATTTAGGTACAAGTTTCATACGTGTTAGGAATACTATGTGACTTCAAGTTTTTACCCATCAGTAAATCAATTTCTGGTCCTCGGCAATTTATCCACACCTTATTATGCGAGACTTGAAAGCGAGAGGCCGCTTCATTTGTGTTATCCCTAAGGGACAGTTATGGAAGGCCTTATCACTTAGTCAATTATTTGGAATTATTTTATAGCCTCGTATCGTTGAGTCTCATTTAGGAATTTCGTTCTGGGAGCGGTAGTCTTATTGCAGGACCTTAAACCTTTTGGACTAAATTAACAGATTAGATTGATTCGTCTTGGGAAATTTGTTCTCTTAGGACTTTGAGCCATAGATTTGCAGAATTTGAGGTTGTTGTATGTTGGAATATCGGGGATAAAAATATTAACCTGAGAAAAATATCATGCCCAGGATTATTGTGCAGGGATATATATATATTATGGAAGAATACATTTTTTTCTTTCTAGAAGTATTGATTTTGTATTAATAGAAGAAACATCAAAGAAAAACAATGTATAGAACATGGGGGAGTGAACTCCAGCTTACACCAGGACACTATTCTTGGGTGGCACCAAAGGAGCTCCTTACGACATATGTATTTTCGAGAGGCAACTAGTCATTATGTCAGATCACAATGTACTTATGTATATACTTTGGTATGAAGGAGGTAGTATTCATGTGGAAATCAGATATTCGATAGTAGAGAAGGTAAGGGCCATTACCTTGCTTTTAAAGCCCTGGATAATTCATCCAGATGCCCCAGCCATTTTCAATAGTTCTTGGGGCACTGCCGTTTCCATATTCCTCAGGATTGTCTGTTGCAAATTTTCTACGAGCATACACAAGGACATATCTATCTTTCATTTCTCAATTGTTCGGAGATCGGATCTCCCCCGTTTCCTGGCCACATCATGATGGACCACCATTAGTCCAAAATCATAAAACAGTTTAAATTTATTTTGATTGTGTTAATTCGTCCCATATGACAAAGAGCATTGTATGCGCATTGTCATCTGAGATTAGCTTGGTGCTTGTGGCCAGTATATTACCCGCTCCATCCTAAAACCATCGTATTTTAGGGCATATCTATACCCAAGTCTAAATCCTGCCATTATAACCACTTTCCAATGGTACAGTGAGGCCTGGAGGAACAGAGTGGAGCATTTACCACACGTGGTAAATACCATTACCCCAGAATGAGGCATTTATCATGTAGAGTAAATTTCAAGTTTTTAACAGGAACACGAGGCAGAAAATATGGAATCGTTTTTTATCACAACAAATTCCAAACGTTTTGCCTTTTTTCTCAACTTTTTCCAATGTTAACTTTCAGCAGGATTATCCGTCGAAAACTGTGAGGGTGTGAATATTATCACACCACTCGCAATTACAATCATAGTATTTTGGAGTAGTATTTTGCATACCAATGAGATGGCTTTCTTAGGTGGTGCTTCCGAATGGTGTCTGTGTTCTGACGGGCAGCTGTCTGATTTACCAGTGCCCTCTGCTATAGGTACCCCAAAGATGTTTCTGAGCTGTAGATATTTGAAAAACTGTCGGCCCGTTCAAAATCTTTTGGAGGTATGTGTCAGGGTTGTAGATTATCACACACATGTACATCAGCAATGGTAGATATGCCAACTAAACGTGGAAAACTTTGGTCTCGGAGGGACCCGATTGCTTCAACATGCTCCTCACTTTTTTTTTTTTTTTTTTTTTAAACTTTTTTTTATTGAGTTTTGGAAAACATAACAATGCAAGCATATCGGCTGTGCAGATCTTTAGGAACAAGTGCGGAGACACAGCAGTACACTCCCCCCTCATATACAAACAGCAGTACAACTTCATGGCAGCAGACCATAGAAAGACCCCCCTCCCAGAGCCAACTCGTCTCATCCGCCCGTGTCCACCAAAGGGAAATGACGCAATCAGGACTCCCCAACCATGTGCAGCTGGTACCCCCATTGTCGGCTCAGCTCCCCCAGTGCGGCCCGCCCCGAGAGCGCATATTCACCCAATTCCCAACAGGGAGGACTACCAGATCTACCCCACTCCCGTAGGCACTATTCCGGAACTGGTTCGCGGTGGGGAAGAGCTCGGGAGGTTAGCGATATAGGTCTTGTAGGGGCCCCAGATATCCTTGGGACGCGCAACTGCAGGGAGGAGACTGGCGTATATCTCGCTGTTTGTGCTGCAATAAGCCATAGACGTGAGCCATGTCCCGGCCGTGGGGGCCGTTCTACCGCCCCAATGTTTTGCCACCTCACGCTTGGCGAGTAGTAGGCCCAGGGAGGCTAGCCTGCGGACGTTCTTGGGGAAGTTCACTGTATAGCCCAATAACGCAACCTCCGGAGTGGGAACCAGCGTGAGCTCCAACATAGCGCCAAGGATCTCGTGTATCTGCGTCCAGTATAATTGCAGTCTGGGGCACGTCCAGGACAGGTGTGCAAAGTCAGCGTGTGGTGCAGCGCATTTCCAACATGTGTGTGGGCGCGCAGGGTCAATGGCATGGAGCCTAGCTGGGGTCATGTAGCAGCGGCGAAGAAATTTATAATGGAGGAGCTTGTGTCGACTATTGAGCGAGATCGTGTTAGTGACTTTGCAACAAGCGGTCCATTGTTCATCTGTGATCGGCCTCCCTAAATCTGCCTCCCAGGCCGCTCGCAGTCGGCCATCCTCACATGGAACCAGCGCCGCGCATGCCTTGTAAAGCTTAGATACCATATGGGCCCCCGAGTCCTTGTCAATGAGGAGAGTTAGAGGCTCAAAGGATGCGGGCTCGAGAGGGAATCCCGCAATGTCTGAACGAGCCGCACAATAAAGCCGACGCAGGACAAATTTGTCCATGAACGTGGCCTCACCAAAGCGCTCCTCCTCCGAGACCGAAAAGATGTGGCCCCCAGGGTAGAGGTCCCCGATCTTAGTAAGGTGAAACTTTGTCAAAGTACGCTGAACCAGCGCCTCCCCCGTGCCAGACAGCAATCCGGGGTTAGGAAGTGGAAGAGAAGAGGAGTAGAGGAGAGGCTGGGCTAGATAGCGAGTGAGGCGGTGCCACGCCCAGCTTGTGGTGGACACCGTTTGAATATCAACTGGGTCCCGGGGAACCCCCTTTGGTAACACAGCCGCTAAACGGCCCGGGAGAACGAAATCCGCCTCGGGACGCAGGAACGGAATACGGGCGTCAGGGTGGTACCAGGCATAGGCATGCGCACATTGCGCAACCAGATAGTACAAGTACAGATCCGGTACCCCGAGGCCGCCCCTATCAGGAGGGAGCGTGAGGGTCTTCCAACCGATCCGGGGGTGCCTCCCGCCCCACACCAGCCTGATCAGCTGGGATCGCAGCGCGGTGAAGAAGGCCCGGGTGATGGGGACGGGGATATTATTGAAGAGGTATAAAAATCTAGGAAGAACTATCATTTTTACGATTGCAATTCTGGCCGACATAGACAGTGGGAGTCTCAACCATCCCTCCACCTGAGTCTCCAGCCTGTCCAAAGCGCGGCCATAGTTGAGGCGGATAAGTTCGTCCGTGTTAAGATGGATCTGTACGCCCAGGTACCGAACCGAGTCAGAGCACCACTCCAACGGGTACTCGCACTGCCATGGGGAGGTGCTGCTGGTCAATGGGAAGATTACGGACTTATGCCAGTTGATGCCCAGCCCGGAGTGTGCGCCGAAACGAAGGATCTCCCGTATCAGGGGGGCTAGGTTGACCTGCGGTTCTCTTACATACAGTATGGTGTCATCTGCGTAGAGGGACGCGAGCAAGGGACCCGTCCGGAACTGGAGACCTCTGTGGAGATGGCGCTCCTGGAAATGGCGGATCAGGGGGTCCATGGCCAAAATGAACAGTAGTGGTGAGAGTGGACAGCCCTGCCGCGTGCCACGCGTTAAAGAGAAGGGACAGGACAGTGTGCCATTGATACGCAGTCGGGCCGTGGGGCGGCTATACAAAAGCCTCGTAGTGGCAAGGAAGTTCTCCGGCATGCCCATACGTTGCATGACGGCGAGAAAGAAAGGCCATTCTAGAGTGTCGAAGGCTTTCTCGGTATCCAGGAGGACCGCCGCCGCAGGCGTGGCAGGGTTAATTCTATGTAGGACCGTGAAAAGCGTTCGCAGATTTAAAGACGTAGAGCGGCGCGGGACAAAGCCCGACTGGACGGGCGAAATGATAAATTCCATCAATTGAGAGAGCCTGTTGGCCACTATCTTTGCCAGGATCTTGTAGTCAAAGTTTAAAAGGGAGAGGGGCCGATAGGAACTACACAACGTCGGGTCCTTGTTTGGTTTTGGAAGGAGGACTATCACCGCCTCGCTGAGGGTAGCCGGAAGGGAGCCGCGCTCCAGAGCCTCCGCATACACCTCTATCAGTTGTGGCGCCAGCTGATCAGAGAAAGCCTTATAAAAATCCCCGGAGAAGCCATCGAGGCCGGGGGCTGTGGACCCGCGAAGCACCTTAATCGCCCCGCGCACCTCCGCAACAGTTATAGGCTCCGCCATGAACTCCTGCATGCCCTTATCGAGGAACACAAGTGCGATTTCCGACAAGTAGGCAGCACGGGAGGCCGGGGATTCCCCCAACTTGGTCTTGTACAGGTCGGAGAAGTAGGACAGGAATTCGTCTCTGATCGCTGTGGGAGTTGTGCGGAGCGAGCCATCTACGCCCCTCACCTCGACTATCAAGGACTTACCATACGGAGGCCTCAAAACCTGAGCCAATGTGCGCCCGGCCTGTCTCCCTCACCATATCTACGCGCCGTCTGGTACTTCCCAAGATACAGAATCTCCCTGTCCGCAGCCTCCCGGAAGTCAGTCAGGAGGCGAAGCCGCGTAGCGGTCACGTCCCCATCCCGCCCGCGCCGCGCCTCGGCGTCAATCAACTCTAGCTGTGCCTCCAGTTGCTTAATGGTTGCGCGCAGCGCCTTCAAAACCCCAGAGTGCTTGGCTATGCAAACCCCCCTGATGTAGGCCTTAAACCCCTCCCAGAGCGCAGCCTGTGAGTCTACAGATCCTGTATTAATCGTGAAGTAGTCCTCTATCGCCTCGGAAATCTCGTGGACAAATAAGTCATCCAGCAGTGCTCTCCCAGGGAATCGCCACTGCCGCTCAAAACCCTCGGGGCGCGGGACATCCAAGCGGAGCAAGACAGGGGAGTGGTCTGAGTACGCTCTAGGGAGAGTGAGGAGCCCACTAAACCATGGGGACAGGCCCGGGGGCAGCAGCCAATAGTCAAGTCTGGTCCAAGTGTTGTGTTGCCCCGAGAAATGTGTGTAGTCAGTGGTGTTTGGGTTGCGCCTGCGCCAAATATCTACTAGG
Organism: Triturus cristatus; assembly: GCF_964204655.1. Lineage (NCBI taxonomy): Eukaryota > Metazoa > Chordata > Amphibia > Caudata > Salamandridae > Triturus > Triturus cristatus. The sequence goes on from NC_140594.1 coordinate 858,319,928, forward strand.
GAGAACTGTTGACAAAGGTCCAAAAGAGCGCGCCGCGCCCTGGGCTTGGAAGGAGCAGCCCCAGATGTGCTATCCAAGGCAGTGTCTAGCAATAAGTTAAAGTCGCCGCCAAGAATGAGGCCCGCTGGTTCAAGCGTCGCAAGCTGGGCAGTCAGCGCATGAAAAAATTCCGGGGAGTCAGTGTTAGGGGCATACACACACACCAGGACGATCGCATGACCCATCAACACCCCTTGTACTATGCAGAAGCGACCCTCGGGATCCCCCCGGAACAGCTGGCAGTGAAATGGGACCCTCTTGTGAATCAGCACCGCGGTGCCTCGGGCGTAGTTGCTAAAATTGGAGAAGTATCTGTGGGCGCCCCAGGAAGCTGCAAAGCGAGCGGGAACAGATGTGTGTAAATGCGTTTCTTGCAGGAAGGCAATGTCGACCTTGTGTCGATTCAGATAGTGTAGTACCTGCTTACATTTCCGTTGATTGTTCAGGCCTCTGACGTTCCAAGACATGAGTGAAAGACCAAGGGGGGCTTCATGTAAGCCTATGTGTACCGTTGCTGCCATACCACTAACAATGAGAGCAGGAAAGCAGAAGCGTCTCCGTGTATCCGCCAAGTTACAATCTGACCAGCCATGTCAAGAATATCCAAACTACCCACCCCATCCCCCCACCCCCCACCCAGCCACATCACGCAAACGTGAGGCAAACCCCAACCTGTGGAAGAAAAGCGAAGTTTCAAATAGCAATACCAATGATTTACAATTAAACAAAAAATAGGCATTGTAAGCCAAAAATGCTCCCGGCGGTGTCAACCAAAGGGGAATGGCAACGACCCGCCGCCGACCCAGCACCCCAGAAAAAAAACAGGGAATAGCAAAGTGTCTCAACGTTCCCATTGCAAACAGACAGAAAAAGAAGTCCAAGCTGCGTAGCGGGCACCGACTCAACCAGGCCCAGAGCCGGAGAACAGGTCTTGGCTAAGCGCAGAACCACTGCGCGGTGGGGTGTTGTCCATCCTCATCGCCCCCCGAAGGGCCCCTGCGTGGTTTATATGTTCGGCAGAACTCCTGCACCGCAGTAGGATTGTCAAATATCCGCGGTCGGCCATCGATGTCAACCCTCAACCGGGCCGGATACAGCATACCATACTTAAGGCCCAAGTTGCGGAGCGCAGCCTTCGCCCCAACATATTTGCGCCTAGCCTCCTGTACCATGGCGGTGAAATCAGGATAGAACGAGAGTCTCGAGCCCTGCCAGGTGATCTCGCCCTTCTCCCTGGCCAGCCTCAGGGCCGTATCCCGGTCTCGGAAGTTCATGATCCGGGCGATCAGAGGGCGAGGAGGGAGCCCCGGGTTAGGTCGCGGCCCAAGTGAGCGGTGCGCCCTTTCAACCACAAAGCCTGGTGTGAAGGAGTCTCTCCCAAAAATGTCCGACAATAGTTGCTCAACAAAAACGTCCAGCCTGCCGGCAGCCGTGGATTCAGGAACCCCAGTGATTCGGACGTTATTGCGCCGACTGCGCGATTCCAAGTCCTCGTTCTTGATTGCCACTTCCTTTAGTATGCGCTCCAGCCGGTCTAAGCGTTTAGTGTCCTGCACTGCGCTATCTTCCACCGCAGATATTCGAGTCTCAGCTTCCCCCAAACGCTTATCGTGGGCCTGGACCTTCGCCCCCATCGTTTCTAACGTTTTGTTCAGTGCATCAAAGCGCCCATCGATGGCCCTGAATCCAGCACGCATCTCCTGAAGCCATTCTGGGGGTGGAACAGCAGCCGCCGGGCCAGCGGACTGGCCTCCAGCAGGGTCCGACATGTCTGGGCGTTGGTCCGCCGGCTGATCGTGGAGCCTTTCAAAGGGCAAAGTCTTCTGTTTGGGGTCCTTTCGTCCCATGCCCCCACCAGGACAGACTTCCAGTCGCGGGTGGGGTGCCAACAGGCGGCTTCGAGGCACTGGGACGATGACTCAGAAGGAGATACGACTCCGCCACCTCTTCGGCCCGCAGCGCGGGCGATGCAGCGGACCCCGCAGGCTCCGATCACGTGGCCCACCAGGCCTGGGCACCAGCACAGGCCGCACCGCTACAAGGCCCAGGGGGCGCCTCTCCGGGGGTCCAAGACACGGATCAATCAGGGCGACAGCAGACGCAGCCAGGCGACCCAGGGCCGGGGAGAGGGGGCCCGGACGGTGCAGGCCGCGAGCCCCAGGAGCGGTCGAGCCGGGTCCCAGGGAAGGGGGGCAGAGGCGGCCCGGGCGCTAGGTCCGTGCAGATCCCCTCCAGCCCACCCCCACCGCCAGTCAGCCGCGTCGTCGCCCCCCCAGGCCCCCAGTCCGCAACAGCGCGGGGAACCCGAGAGGGGCCAGCGAGGGAGGAAGCGGCCGCGGCGCCGAGCAACGGCCCAACGCCCGATCCGCTGCAGGCCAACGGCGGTGGAGGGGGCGAAGCGGGCCCACACCAGACCGCGCCCCAGCCCTCAAATCCCCCCCCCCAGTACCCCCCGGCCACCCGCATCGCCGTCGGCCGCCGCCGCCGCACCAACCTCTCCGGCCGCCGAGTCAGGCCGCCATCTTGGGCATCGGGTCCGCTCAGCACCGGCGTTCTTCGGTCGCTCGCTCCGGGCGCAATCGGGGCTCGATCACCACTCCGGGTCGCTGCAGGAGAGCAGGGGAGTCAGCGCCGGGTCCGGGCAGCCTTTGCCCGCATCAGGAGGTCGGGAAAAACAGGTTTGGCGCTGAGTCGGCCACGGAGCTTCAACACCGCGCGGCCATCTCAGCCCGCGGCTTGGCCACGCCCCCAACATGCTCCTCACTTGGAACAAATTTAAGTTAAAGTCTCCAGTGACCAGCAAATATGATGACTGTTGTATTTTCTAGCGCCAGCATGTTTGCAATAAATTTATCCACGTTACATCTTTCCTCTTTGAGTTAATGGCAACATTTAGAAACACCAGCGATTTGCCTGGTTGCTGAGTCCAACTATCCAGGTGCAGGGCCAGAATCCAAGGTTCATTCTTGGTTAATTCTGTGATTTTTACAGACAAGTTAGGGTTAGCATAAGCTTTCAGACCACCCTTTACCCTTCCGAAGGAGCTACTTTTCTGTGCTGGTTTGCTATGCTCTATGATCCCTATAAGGGGGACACTGACTTGAGCCCATGTTTCCTGTATCATTGTTCTATCAAATGAGCTCAGATATTCCACTGCGGGGCATCTTCAATTTTTGACTGCAGACCTCCTATGTTCCATGAGCAGATGGTTAGGCTGCCCCGTTCCTTGGCACTAGGTTTGGCCGTTATTCAGTCTTTGGAGGTTGTCTTATACTAGCCAGCCATCCTGGGCTTTTTGTATCCTTATGAATCTTCACTGGTCCCCCTGATGCCCCCTCTCTATTTAGTTGGACAGTAAATCCAGGGTACTTCGGGAGGCTTGAGGGTTGAACCACAGGAGGATAACGCCCCATTGCGCTTCTCAATACAGATGTTGAAGGAACTATCTCAAAGGGGTGCTGCTGCTCTATCAACGGAAAGGGGGTACTGGTCCCCCTGAAACACTATTGCTTCTATTCCTCAGTATTTCAGCAACTTCTTACTCTATAAAACCTGCTATGGGAGATCCTGTGTGCAGAATAAGCAAGGGTTCTGAGATCTGCTTTCCTCTAGCTGGCAGGAACTTAATGGAAAGAATATCGTCTGATTCTACATGATGCAGTCCTGGTAATGCCCTTCTCAGTTTTAAAACATTTGCACGATATAATACATCCTGCATACCCCTGGATTTAAATTCTGGGATCCATAGGAGCTGGCACCACTGCTTGTTATACTCAACTGATGCTTGGCTCAAATCATTCAGTCTTGTTATGCCGCTATGCCTGTCCCCTTGCTTAGAGGGGCTGGGGCAGTTTTCAGTATAATCCTTTTCTAACGCTTGATCCGGGATTGCTGGCTCAATTGGCCTTCTAGGTGCCCCTCTGCATTTACAGGAAACCATTTACATATGCGATGATGACCTGCCATCCTCAGGAAAGATATCTTCATTGTTTACTGTTTGATTAATCTATTCCTTAGACTTTATTGATGGGCTGTCATCCTCATTGCCCGCCTTGTGAGTTTGCCTCAGTTGCAGAAACAGGCCCTCCGTCGATTACTGGAGTGTACTCAACTAGCCTGTGATCATATTCGGAAGATTGAAGCATTTCGCATTGGCCTCTTTCTCCCTGGAGGGCTGAATTGAGATTGAAATTGTGGTGCCTGAAGTCATAGGATGGGCTTTGTTCCTGCCCTTCCTCGCTTGCTTCTGTACCCTCTTCGTCAGATGGGTAAGTGCTGGGACTGAGCCCTAAAGCTTGTGTTCGGCCGGCCCCCTTGACCACGGACTTCCTGGATGGCGGGTCCCTTCATCCTTCCCCCTTACTGGGAGAATCCTGATAAACCATAGTCCTGATGACAGTGCATTCCTCTGATGTAATGCATGTAGCAGGGCTTGAGTGTACAACCTTTGGTGCAAGATTACATTTACTTCTCCTAATATTCCCACAAGGATCACTGGAAGCTGCACCAACTTGTTGGCCACCTCCTTGCAAGAACAAATGGTGAAGTTATTATCCTTATTCACTTGCACCCGAGTGATCAGGGCGTTCCGCTCTTCCAGCTTATCATCTATGCCTGACACAAACACTGCTAAGGTATTGAGTTTATCACCTGAATATCCATTTTGTTGGCATGATGATTAAGGGCCAAAACTGTCACTTGCATGGAACTCAGAATAGCTGTTCACAGCTTGTTGGAATCTGTCACACTTTGGGTACCACCATTATGTACTTCTATCCCTGCCGTGGCCTTTGAATGCCAAGCCGGGGGAATTGTACAGCCATCTTCCAATGTTTCCGTGAGACAGGTTTTGCTAGTGCCGCAGGTGCCTTCCAGCAAGTTCAGTCCCACAAATGTAATAGCTTTGAACACTGGAAAGGAGTAATAAGGGAGCTGGGTCTTTCCAAGCTGTCTAAGTTGAGCTTATGACCTTGTGCGTGACATATCTGGGCAGTATGCCGGTCTGCTGAACTCTCCACCCCCTTGGGCGTGTAGCTGCCTGAATCTTCTGTGGCCGGCTCATCCTTAATGGACCAGGGGAGGGTGGTTGATTGATTTTTTTGAATCACTACATTAGGCGACAACTGAATCTGAGTAAGCTCCTCCCTTATATCCTGATTGCGTCCATCATTGTTTCCATCGTTTGTAAGACCAGATGCCGCAAGACTGTATCATATAAGTTTGGTGGTAAGGTTACCCTCCATCTGAGCAAACTGGGTGTCGCTTGCATTGACTGTGACCCTTGCATCTCCAGAACTTAAAGACTGGAAGATGACCAATACTTTTGTTGCTTTGAAGGGTGCAATCGATCTTTGGACAATCCGGACTTTTGGCCAGTTTTCAAGGTTTCACTGCCCAGTGGACTCCCTGGTGCATCTTTATCCATCTTTGCGCCCGAGTCATGATCGTCTGATGGGGAGCTCTTAGCTGTTACACCTTTAGCTCTCCTTTTTGACACTTCCTATCCTGTCTTCGACTCACACTTCATTTTGTTGGGCCCCAGGGCCTGACCTCTCGTTTTGTCAGAAATCATACTAATTGCGCTATGCAGAAGCGCAGGGGTATTGGGTGTAGGCGCCTGCTCAAGATAGTGACTTGTAAACTTGTAGACATGTCTTGCAGGCTTGTCCACAATTAGCAACTAGTTAGAGCCAAGAAGAAATGAATTGCAGCACTATCTCCTGTTCCTACTCTTGTGTGTGATGGTGCCAAATGTACCAGTTATCTTCATAGAAAAGGGTGCCCGCTCTCCAAGTACAATTTTTATTTCGTTCTAGGCCTCTTTCCAGGCCTTCAAAGTGCCGCCTCACCCCCCTGGATGCCACTTGGTTCCCTGTGCAGGGTGAGGGCATGAGCACGCTAGGGGCACCGCCTCACACCCTCTAGGTGCCACTTGCTTCCTCATGTATTGAAGCTGACGGGGGGGGGCATGAGCCCGCTAGTGGCTGTACAATCCTTGGGCTTGCCCTCTTGGTCCTTGCCCGGCACTCTAGCCACTGTGGCTATGGCAACAATGATACTGGCGGTGGAGAAGCTCAATAGTGCTTAAATGCTGCTGCTGATTTCTATATTTTACTTATCAGTGTTGTGACAAAAAAGCGGTACCAGTAACAGCGTGGTTAACTAGGCGGGTAAACTGGGTGAACTAGGGACAAACTGCATCTTCCAGGGAGGTGCAGGCCGCAAGCTGCACCATGTCCTATTGCAGCCACTACCTTGGTTCCTGCCGCCTCCCCTTTCTCAGATGCCCTAAGGATGCCTACGTCGCCTGCAAACGTCTAAGCAGGCTGGGTTGTCGGTGGGACTTTAAGCTAAGTAAAAGGCTCCCAGCTCACCCAGCACCTATACCAGCATACCCCGATCTGCACCCCCTACCACTTCACTGCTTCCTTCTTGATTATGCAGGGCAACAAGGAGGGCCAAAGGGAGGAAGGGAGCCCTGGGTGGTGAACAGGTTGCTGTCAGGCAGTGAGCAGGTGCAGGTTTGAGGGTGTATGTATCCTTCCTCGGAGGTCCGCATTAGGCGTTAGGCTTGCAACTGTGGTTTGAACTGCAGCTCTTCGGCTCCTTGACTCCAAGCTAGGCCAGTCTGAGACCACCAGAGGCCCGGGCCACTTGGCTGTTTTTCTGGCCGCTCGCTCACTCCTATTCGCTCCTAGCTCCCACGCTGCTCCAGGCCGCAGCAACCCGTGCCTAGCTCCATGAGGGTCTCCACCTACCAGGATTCTGTTTTCTGCCTCCTCTGATTCCTCTTCTGTGTCACTAGCATGCAACAACTGGATGTCTGCTGCAGTTAACATGGAGGAACTGTAAAAAGTGGCAGAGGAATCGACTTCGCTGGCCTTCAAGAAGCGATCACCAGTGTCATTACCTTCCCCTGGAAAAATTCCTGAATGGGCTGTCCAATCTTGTTTGTTGTGGCAGACCAGCATATCCTCATCACAATATCAGTTTTTACTGGGAGCTGCATCCCCCTTCTACCGCCCATATATGGTCATCTGTTTATCCTCTTTACAAAATAACTATTGATACCCTATAGTTGTGTTGCCCAATAATATTTATGAATGTCTGGGAGTGCAGTGCCACCATCACATTCTTAGCGGTAAAGTGTAGCCAAAACTGTGTTGGACGTACAGGCATCTTGTAATAAAGTGCAAAGTACAGCTCAACCTTGTGTTATAGATTCTCTGGTATGCTGTAGGGTGTGTTCTGAAGTATGTTTATCAATTGGGGAAGCACAATCATTTTGTATAGGGTCGCACAATGGAGTGAGATCTGGATGAAGCTCCACTGCCCCATGTCATCTCTAAATTTGTTCAACTCCTGAGTCATGTTTTACACCAGAAAAACCTCCTGGTCTCTAGACAGTTATCCTGCGGTACGTGAAACACTGTAGACCTATTTTAATGGGGAACTGAGACATAGGGAACAGATGTCAATTCATGAGCAGAAAAAGCATGGATTTGTCCCAGTGAATAGTAAAACATGAATATCGTCCAACTATCTCAAACATTTGTAGGAACCTATCCAGTGTTGAGTATGGCTTAGCTACATATAAAAGAATATTATCCGCATATAATGATATTCTCACTACCAAAGAGAAAATCCAGTTTAGCCCCCATATAAGGGTGTCCCTCTATATTCTAAAAGCCAGAGGCTTCAGTGCCAAGGCAAATAATGTGGACAAACCATGGCAACCCTCTGTTGTACCTCTATGTAGTACAAACAGTTCTGTAAAACTTCCATTTACCTTTACCCTAGCCGTTGGGGATGTATACAGCAATCATGACATTTGGGCTAAATCACATTGTCTCAAAAACTGCAAACATGTAAGACCATTGAATCAACTCGAACGCCTTAGCTGTGCCTAACAAGAGCGTAACCATGGGTTCAGTGACCAGGAAAGTGTAATCCAGACATTCATACACGCCAAGCATGTTCAATCAAATGCTTCCACCTAGAATAAAACCTGATTGGCCCAGACTAATTAAATATCCAATTACCCTGCGGAGGCGATTCGCTAACGCATTCTCCCAAATTTTAAGTCTATTATTTAATCAATCAATCAATCTAATCTTAATTGGATTTGTGCAACACAACCATAAAACAAAATATTGCATAAAAACATTAAAAAACACTGGATCTGATAATAAGAATGAAAAATACAAGTAAAGTACAACAATTCATGTATCATGCCGTCTGAAATTTAAAAGATAGATATGAGACCGTCTAGTGTGTTAGGATCTCTACATTCACATTTCACTAATACTCATAGCACTATTTACAAAGCATATTACAGCATTACAAATAGATTGAGTTGGCAAGGACTGTAAAAAATAAATGAGAGCTGGTCTTCACTGTGTAAAATTTAAAACATATTGTTTTGAAACGCGTGCTGAAGGAATTCTATAAAACGTACAAAAAAAGAAAAAGTGCAATGTGCTTTGTATGGAGATTGGCATACTCTGTTCTCTTTAAATCATTGACTGGTTTAGGATGTGCCACCATAAAATGTACAATATTTAATGGAAATTGTGTTAAAATATAGCCATAACGATGATTTTAATACACATAACACATAAAACTGGATCCTTCAACTGATGGAATTATTGCATGGGCTGTGACTGTTTTCTTAACCATTTTGCGTTGTTCCCTGACAGCCCGTGCCAGTCCATTCATTGACTTCGGCGATTTCATCTGTCTCTGACATTATTTTTTAATGCCTTTTTAGGTTTTTTATGAGCGCTACAGCAAGCATGATCAAACCACCCTTAGAGATGGTCTTTCCATAGTGACCAGATTACAGTCACTCAAGCAGATCTCTACAGCTTCAAACCCTTTCCTGCTGGGAGCTAATTTGTCACAGCCAAAATGAAGTTGATCATGCTAGAAGCACTTCCACCTGTAAGGTTTGGAGGTAAAGGGTGTATGCAGGGGCTTACATCACCTGGAAAGATCATGTTAAGGTATATCCATAAATTGCTCAAAGCATTTCCATTATCCGTATGTATAAAATGTGTCTGGCAAGCTCCCCTATTGTTCTCAAATTCACAAATCTCTTTGGATGGATAAATACAAGAGTGGATATTAAAATCCCCAGCCCAGATAATAGGAGTATTAATCTTTGATGGAGTATAACACTTTCCTAAAGACGGTTCCAAAGCTGTGACTACATCCACTCAACTTGAGTCAGAATTGTTATTAATTTGTTTTAGGATTACTAGTGTTTTAATTGGTATACATTTTAAACAAAGTAATTGATAAAAGGGATAGTCCTTCCTATGCCAGCTTAACTTTGCTGTTGGGAGGCTAGATACTAATCTTACTAATTCCCCCTTCACTCTCCCTGAGGTAAGGGATGTTTCGTTGAGTCATGGGTACTAAACCTATCCACATAAAAACTATGTAAAGCCCATATTTCCTGGAGGCAAATAATACTGAACCGAGATATGTAGGTTAACCAGTCAGGATTTGGTAATTTATCTGTGACCCCGCCACATTCCAAGTTGCCAGTGTAATTACATTATATGAGTGCACAGCAACACACCCGTTTGAAGAATTTAACATAGAGTATTGCCCCCGCCCCTCTTGAAGCACCCTGCTGTTTCCTGGTATCATCTTCGATTTCTGGAGGTGAATAAATAAATATACCAAGATGCCACACTTTCTGTCAATCTACACTTTCAATAAAGGGAATATGTGTTGGGACATTGAAAATCTTGCCTTACAACCCTCCTTTCTCATTTTGTTTGGATGATAACCTCGTGGGATGTTGTTTCTATAAAAAGAAATACCCCAGAAGATCCACAGTGATGTGACTCAATTGGGATGTTTGACAGTTCAGCATTTGTCAAACTGTTGGCGTCTTCAAACCTCCAAATCAGTGCGATCCACAAAGTGGTAGACCTCCAGGCACCACCAATTCTTCTTACTGTAATAGCACAAAATTTTAATGCGGCCAGGTGAGGGAAAGGTTGGTAGGGTAGGAAACCGCAGGGAAGGAGATCTGCAAATAGGAATGAGATGGATTGTCCTGCTCTATGTAAAGGTCTGTCAAGTTATATTTACATCAAGGGATCTTCTAGTTTCTACCCGTATAAAGAAGATACTTTTCTTCTTCTTGAACATCTCTATTGCAAATTATTTGGCATTAAGGGAGGATGCTCCTAATAGGGCACATTAAAGGTCATTAGGACTCTTCAAACTGTTTACAAATATCTACACATAGAAGGTTCCGTTTCCTGAAAACAATTAACTACAATTTTTATTACGTACCATATATTAAAGTTCTTTCAGGAAACCTCCTGATTACAACATAAGTCTCTTTCTGTCTCTCTCAGTAATTGAAGTGTTGTTTCTAATACAGAACTCCTACAAATGTTCACTTCGGTCAGATGTAGCCTCTTCCACCTGTTTACATCTCCTCAGGTAAATCTAAGTTGCGTCCATCTTTTGAGTTTTTTCTGGGGAGGTCTTTAGGATGATTATTTCGACCGCTTAGTTACAAGTTTCTCAGTTCCATCAAAATCACATAGAATTAAATTCTGGGAATGCATAAACAAACACTAATGTTCACTCAACATGGATTCTGGCGTTCAAATTGTTATGCACGCCTTCCAAATCATAAATCAAAGGAGAAGCGGTTAAGCTCTCTCACCTGGAGACCAGGTCGGTATCTCTCTCTCTCTCTCTCTCTCTCTCTCTCTCTCTCTCTCTCTCTCCCTCTCTCCCTCTCTCCCTCTCCCCCTCTCTCCCTCTCTCCCTCTCCCCCTCTCTCCCTCTCTCCCTCTCTCTCTCTTCTCTCTCTGGCCAAGTTTTCCAGTTAATTCTTCAACGTCAGAACTTGAGCGACACCCTGGGATGGTCCTTCTTCAATCAAATGCTCAGGATAACCTGTGCCTTCATTTGGGTGTGACCCCTTTTATAGAGGAGCCCCCCCCCCAAGATGGCTGCATGCTAGTTACTTTGCAATATGTAGTTCCGGCAAAATAAAGTGGAGTTGTGATGACCATACAAGTAGTCTTTAAATGTTCTTGAGCAATCAGAGTTTTTCAGCTGGCTGCTGAAGTAAGGTATTGTAAACTTCCATCATTAAAAGAGTCTCCATCCAAAAATTTTGTCTGACACCATTATTAAACAATCCTTTTGTTAGTCATAATTGACTTGAGTCGTTTTCAGCTTGAAACCTGAAGATTACTGAGTCTTAACAATGCAGTGCTCACAAAATCAGGGTTCCTAAAGTTGACTACACTGCAACCCGCCCACATGATTCCTTGATTTACCTACCATGGGACTCTTACTGTCATTTTTTCTTTCACAGATAATCTATATTCCTCAGCCCCTTAGCAAGCCATTGTATTGTTTTGTGCTTCAAGGCAGACCCGGTTTTGCAATCGTTGGGGGCTGAAGACTGGATGTTCTTTAAAATTAAAATGTACGGTGTTTCTTGCAGAGGCAGATGGAGCATATGGTTGTGGTTTGGATGTGCAAGGAAGTATTTCATGAGCACTGGTGTATCACAATCTCTGTGTCGTTGCTTGCATTAACAGAAGATCTATGACGCTGTTGAGGGAAATGTTACTGAGACCTTGTAGAGTTTGCAATAACTGGTTCTTTCCTCCCATTAACATATATGTCATCAGAAAGTTTAATATGATCGGCCCCTGGTGCCCTGATAGAGGGTGCCATAGGGTGGTTAACACTCTTAGATAAGTCACCAGCCCTATTTGGGTCAAATGAGGTATGCATGTGTCTTCGACATGTGTTGAAGAGAAGCATTTTTGCTTTAATACCTTAGTGGACCTTCCCAATCTTTTTAGATTCTTCCTCAGAGTTATTATACTACTTTCTCAGGTTTTTAACTTCTTCATTACCTCGTCAAAGTTTTGTTTTACAGATTGTTCTATTTTTAAAAGACAATTATCCCAACTGTCCCAGGGAGGTTAAATAAATGGAAGTTTACCTACTTCCTCTAAGCGAGTGCAAGACTTCCTCTGGGAGAGTTTGGGTCGAGTAGCATGGCCAAATAAAAGCTTTCCTTAGTGTTGCGACGCACGCAGTGTCCTTTTCCTTCTTGTGTTTTAGTGGCGGGTGGTTCAAAATAGCATGGGTGGGGAGCTAAGAATACTGATGTTACACAGTTCTTCAGGCATCATGCACAAATAGGACCTCCCTACAGTCATTAAATTGGCCACCACCCCTCTGATGTTATTTGTTTGGCCATTAGCATTAAAAACCTTCGTAAATCCAACTGACACAGCAGCGCATTGAGCCTTTACTAATATCACCTCCACTGATTGGATTTCAGAATTAAGGATGCTCATAGCATTTGTAAACAACTCATAATTGAAGTGCTCACACAACCCCCTTTCATAGCTAGCAGTGTTTGAACTGGGAGTCCGTTTCGGCTTACCCATATCTTCTTAAATACATGCCTTGGTCTTAGCATGAAAGATCATCAACAAACCAGCTGTCAGCGGGGGTTGCTCAGCCCAGTCTTGGGTCAGATGGGTCCAGACGGGCCCACTCTTTGCTCGGGCTTATCCCACACTACTGGATGCCGAGGAGCGCAGTGTCGAGCCTGTCCCGCCGTCTTCTCCTCCCAGCAGTCTGTATTCTATATATTATAATATTCGCTAAAGATATTGGCCTACAGGAGAGACAATCAAATTCTAGATTCTCACTTTAACGTATGACAACCTTGATTGCTATCCTCACGTCAAAGGGTAATTGTTCCCACTCCCCCTTTAAAATAAAGCTAACAGATGATCAACCAAGTTTCTGGCTAGCCTTGAAGCTGGTAGGTCCATGCACTTTGCCGCTTTGTAATTGTGTGACAGCTTCTGCTAGTTCTTTCACTGTAAATTCTTTGTCTGAAAAGGCAATATCTTCTCACCAGTCATCAGAGTGTCTATGCCCACCGCATATTTCTGCAGATCTGTCAAATAGGTATAATTCCTCCTAGCTGTATAAAGACTGAAGAGCTATTCAAAAATGTTTGCCCAATCTGTGCGCTCCCTATATCCGTGTTCTTGTTTAATCCTGCACTGTGCTCTACCATCTTCTTCCCTCCTGTTGTTTGTGCTAAGCCATGAAATCAATTTACTTGCTTTGTTCCACACTTCATACAATCATTTCTGCATGGTCAAATTTGCACAATGTCATCATTTAATGACTCATACTTTCATGTTTTAAATTAGAGCCGTGAAGCACCCCAGGGCAGGTATCCTCTAACTATTGGTTTTTCTAATTCCAGAAGTTTAATTTGGGCCTGTGTCGTTGCTCTCTGTCTCTCTTTTCTTTCTGCAGTTATTGCCTACATCACATTACCTCTAGTGACTGTTTTATAAGCCTCCAATGGCACTGTATGAGAATGAACTGGTCCTATATTTCCCTTAAAAAATGTTGCTGAAGTATGTTAAGGTTATTAAATATTTTGCTTTGCCAGGTGCTAGAGACAGGGCAGAGTGTTTTAGGATGTCTGATGACAGCTGTAGAGAAGGTTGATTTCCGCTTACTGGGAGGTGGGGGATTGTGTGGTCTTTGTTTTGGGGAGGGACTGGGAAACCTTTGGAAGGGTTTCCTTTGGGATCTATAGTGAGGGGTTTGGAGGCAAAGGAACAGCAAATAGGGAAGTGCAGAGACTAATATATTGTAGTTATCTCAGTTGCCATAAATCACTCGGGATATTCTGTCATAGGGATGGCTAATTAACATTATACATACTGTGAATGTAAAGTTTAAATCAAAAGTCTTGAAAAAAGTTAGTAGACAAAGAATTATGAGTCTTAAAGCCCACTTAGTTTGTCTAGAAGACACACACATTACATTTAAAAAATTTCGAACAGTAGGTAAATTGGAGTGTTATATGCTGCCATGTACTATACAGCAAGGGTCTCTGTGCTGTATTGAGTCATGCAAATTTGTTTGTGATAGCTAAAGAGTTAGTTGACCTGAGAGGTAGGTGGATTATAGTTCTATTAAAACAAAAATAATTCTACTTGAATCTATATTCGGTTTATGAACCAAATCAAGACAATTTCCAGATACTGACCTTTTAACTGATGAATTATTAAAATGGGGGACCACTGATTGTGTGGGGATTTTATTGATACTTTTTAAGACTTATGGATATCTATGGATGAGCGGACTATTGACGTATGCTCCAGCTTGGCTCTTTCTTAGCTATACATTTTGCTCCAATTCATGCAAAAAGGATTCTCACATTTATTTTTTCCAGTCTGATAAATAGACAATAGTGAATTCAAAGATTAAAATATGCCTTAAAGTTCTATTATACCACTGTCCATTAATATTCGAGATCAAGTTTACCAACTTGCAAATCTTTCCCTCTAGATTACTGTTGGAATCCGGCTACATGCATTTTATGCAGGAGTGGGTTACAGACTTTATGCATAATAATATAGGGAGTGCTGCACTCCCAAATGTAAGGCATGCCTTTAAGGCAAGCATGTGGGGGGGGGGGGGGGGGAACTACATTAAGCTTCGCAATAAGAAAACACCAAATTCTGTAAGTGCAAAACCGACAAGCATACTTGCACTTGGAACTACTAGAACATAAACATATTCAGGTGTTGAAAGGGTCCATCTGAGGCATCCATATAGGAAAAACTTGCTATAGCTAGTGGCTGCTATTTGGGCAAAATACACATGATGCGTTAGCTTGGAAATAGACGATTAACAAAAAAAATCCTATGAGTATACCAAATTCTGACAGACAAGATAAGTCATAACTTGGCGATATATTTTGTAGATTAATTCAAAATGCACAGGGATATCTGATCCGTGGCTCTGACACTGTTCTCAAAGTATTCTACGAATGCTACCTGAAGCTATCTTGTGAAGAATGTATTCTCAGGGTAGAAACTGCAATGTTATAGTTAGATTCTAGTGACTAACGCATTAGAACTTTCCTATTACTAGCTGAGAAACAGAATAGGCCATTATGACTCTCCCGGGGGGCGGGGGAATTTGAAGGGTTTCTTAAGTTTTGTTAGAAATTGGGTTTCTGGTTGTCAGAGTATGCACCCTGTACAAGCAGGAACCACAGTCCTAGTCAGGGTAAGCTAGATACACACTAAAAGATAACCTGTGCTCACCCACTGGTAGCTTGGTACAAAGCAGCCAGGCTTATCTAAAGAGGCAATTTGTAAAGTATTTGTGCAAAATCACACACTGCCCCCACACACACTCACACAAAAATACTCCACACAGGGTTAGGAAAATGTATTATATTTTTATAAGTAAAACAAAACCAAAACAACAAAAATCCAATAAGAAGAACCGGAGTTATGATTTTTAAAAAAACCAAAAAAAAACAGTAGTGCTCATAATCAAATAGCGCTTAAGGGTTACTTGAGGTCCCGCTGGCCAGGGGTAAATCCAAAGTTCAGGCTGACCGAGATGGTGGGCAGGCCAGCTACAGGACTCGCGCCGTTCCCACTGAAAAAGTACCTTGGATGGAGCAAGCGTCAACGTTGAAGGCTCGATGTGTTGGCTCCAATCCATGCGGGTGAGGAAGGCATCATCAACTAACCTCTTTACGTTGCAGGTGCTGCGTCGTCGTTGAGTCATGCTGTTTGTTGTCATTGAGCCATGCAGTCTGTCGAGGTGATGTCGTAGATCAGCTCATGCGTCGAAGGACAATGTGTCAGTTCCAATCAGTGCAAAGTCAATGCTACATCGATTTTATTGGTTCTGTACAGCAAAAGTCACATTTCAAGGGCCAGGACAGAATTGGCACTACTTGGCAGGGCAGGACTCAGAGTTGGCAGAGTCCATGTGTGGTGAAAGGGTTAAAGAAAGTATTTGATGGCCTAAGACTTCAGAACAGGGAGCAAGCCCTTGGAGTCATTCTGGGTTCAAGTAATATTACTCCAGTCCTTGTTCTCAGCAAGGCGGAGATCAGCAGGCAGCAGAGCAAAGCAGAAAAGCAGTTCTTCCAGAGTAGCAGTCAAGCAGAGTGGCCATCCTTCTAGTGCAGCATTCTTTACTCCTGGCAGAGTTCTTCACAGGTACAGTCTTGCACTTTCTTGGTAGGGTCAGAGCCCCAGTACTTATACCCAGTTGTGCCTCTGAAGTGAACGTGACTTCAAAGAAGGGTCTTTGATGTGCACACAGGACCTTACTTCTCAGCCCTGGCACCAGACTATCAGTAGGGGGTAATCAGCCCATGTGTGGGAAACTGGACACTGCCTAGGTGTAAGTGTCAGTTCTCCCCCTCTCTTCCTGCCCAGGAAGAGCTATCAGAATGCAGATGAGTTCTCTGTCATACCTACCCTTCCTGATTTTGTAGCTGTCTAGAGGGAACGCAGAAAGGGTATCTGTCATCCAGCCTAGACATGTATTGGAGACAGGCTGCTGGCACTCAGAGCAGTAAGAGCAGAGAAATGCCAACTTTCTAAAAGTAGCACTTCTAAAATAGTAATTTTAAATCCAACTTTACCATTAAAGAGCATTTGTCATTACCATTCCATAGATATAAAACATGATGCAGCCACTCCTTTCTTATCAGGAATTACAGCTTAAAAGTGTATTAAGAAATTCCCAATGCAAATCTATGAGATGAGTAGGCCTCGCAGTAGTGAAAAACGAATTGTAACTACCAGGACATGCAAAACTGTAACAGTATTGTTATAATCTTATATGTATTTGGTAGTTGGTATATCCCTACACCCCTTCCCCAAACCAGTAAGTGGTATGTTCCGTGGGAGCTCACCTTAGAATGTTCAGGTGAGCTCCAGACAGTCTGAGAGCGGATGGTCATAATAAAGACGCTTTACTTCAACTGGTGTGTAGTACATGATTTTACAACACTGGCGACGAGGATGGGATGCCACAAGTATGTGTCCTGCCTTTTATTTACACAGCACCCTGCTCTATGAGCTACCTAAGGCCTACCTTAGGGGTGACTTGTGTGTAATAAAAGGGGTGTTTAATGCTTGGCCAAGGGTTTAAAATGCCAAGTCGAAGTGACAGTAAACTTCACACAGGCCCTACAATGGCAGGCCTGAGACAGGTTTGAAAGACTACTTGTGTGGGTGGCACTACCAGTGCTGCAGGCCCACTAGTAGCACTTAGGTTACAGTCCCTAGGTATATGGTATACCACTTTACAAGGGGATTACAAAGAAACTAAATTTGCCAATTGTGTATACACCATTGTCACCATGTTTATGGGAGAAGCAGAGGGACTTTAACAAGGGTCAGCAGTGGTACAGTGCTCAGAGTTCTAAGGCCAACATAAAGAAGGCCAGAAAAAAGGAGGAGGAAGACAAATAGTTTGGGGTGACCCTTCAGAGAGGGTTATTTTACAACAAGTTTTTTTTAAGTTAGTACCATTCTTTTTTAATTATGCTGTTTTATGAGGTACAGCAAAGTTAGCTATGTAGTATAATCCCAGAATAGTGACCTGTGACAAATGTTCTTTAAAAAAACACACAAATCTTCCACTGACCCAAATCATGCAGACCAATTTATTTGATCAATTGCAATGCAAATGTTTGTTCTAAACTTTGACTTTTTGACTTCCCAGTTGAGCACAGTCATTACCAAGCTGGTTGTTGTTTAAAAAATCCAATCTCTCTTATATGCTCTATAAAAGTACTTTATTTGCTTTATTATCAATCAACAGCCAAGATGTCAAAGATGGGCAAACTTTCTAGACAAGTTATTATGAGTGCCGCTGATCACACGTCTTTTTATTTGGAGGCTTTTCTACATAAAAGTCGAAATTCAGACATAACTAGGCTAATATATTGTAATGGTTTTTGGCAAAATCATAACAGGATATATAGCAGTGTTTACCTTGCCAAGCTCTAATTATGACCTCCCATATTACATTACAGCACTCGTGACATGTTCTCTGAGATCATTGATAACATTACTAATAACAACCACTAAGCTCCCCCATTCCACCATTCCTCCTGTTACAACCATCCCTGTAACTCCTCTTGCCTCTAATTTTCCCCCGCAAAACCCTAACCCTTCATCCCTCCATCATTCTCCTTCACTGTCAAATGTTCAAATAGTGGATTCTATTCCTGCTAATCTGAACATCAGCTGCACCAGCTCAAGTAGCAATTACAGCGGAGGAGATATGGTAAATGGTAATCTTACAATCAATGCATGTAGCAACGACAGCCTATTGCTCACCAGAATTGGCGATCTATTTAAATCTCACTTGGAACCCATAGAAAAGGCCCTACACATGGTTCAGTCTCAACTTACCCAACTGTCCCTTGCACTATCCCAAAGTACAGGAAACAAGAAGGATTCCAATTTGGCGAAAGGCAGGCCCACTACTTCAAACACTCCAAACGCCAAAGCGTTAAAACCTGGAACCTTCGCGCAGAACCCCAATTCTAACAAACAAAAAGTCCCTGAGAAGCCTACTCAAAATTATTCCCTAGCATCTACAAACAAGCCGCAACCACCTCCTAAATCCTCTAACCCTTTACCACCCCGCCCCGTAACCAATCCTAAACCAACAGCACCTTCCCTACCAAACCCTCCTTCTTCCCTTCCCACCTCTACAGCCCCCACTCCCGCTCCTGTCCAATCCAATAATGCTACTGGATTCAACACCATTCCTAATAATCGTAAGAGAAGGATTCCCCCTATCCATCTCCCACCTGAGGCCTCTCCATATGTAGTAATAATGACTGGGGTTCCGGAACTCCCCCCAAACCAAGATGAACCGGTTTGGTCCCTAAAAAATAAAGTAATATTCTGGTTGTCCAACGATAGACCGCTCCCAATCTTTATGGACAACAGAGTTACTACAGTGCGTAGAGTGCCTTGGTTAGGCAACCTACCAAAAAACACACAGGGCGACTGTTGTATAGTAAATTTTGAAGATCCAAATACAGACGAGCATATTTGCTCCTGGGGTGATCAAATCTCTACTGAAGGGATAGCTACCCATAATTTGTCGTATTTCTATCCCCCTAATACACGACGTAACGCAGGTCCTCCGTGGTCCTGGACGAGGGTAGGAAACTGGGGCGGAATCAGAGACCGAAACCAGTGGTCGGGGTATGGCTTTAGCAACCCACCACCAGGCCACTTTAGCAATTGGAGAGGTCCACTACTATCCAATCGATATGATTGCCTGGATATGGTGGACTGACTACCATCTCTACCCATGACAGACAGCAGTTACAACAGCGTCTTTCCTAACCCAAAAGACCCCTGTAAGAGCATTCGGGCGGCTGGCTCCTTCTCGCCATCTCTGTATGGTACCCAGCTTGAGTCTTCCCCTCCCCAGTACACCCTGACCCAACAGCAGTCATCTTCTCCCCACCAGGTCGCGTGTCACACCATGTCAGCTACCCCCGCAGACCCGCTCCCAAATCTACAATCTACTACTCCCCAACCCAGTGAGCCTAAACCCAACCCTCCTCTTTCTACTATAACCACTCAGTCCCCGTCCCAACTCCCACATTCCTCTGCTGAACCTCAGCCTCCAAATTCTACTTTTTCATCAACCCAGGACCTTCCAATTTTATTCTGGAACGTAGCTGGCTTAAGATCGAAAATCCATCTTCAGTCTTGGGTGGAAGTAACCAACAAATTTAAGTTAATCTGCCTAGAAGAAACTTGGGCAATTGACCCTATTCATATTCAGGGTTTTAAAACATTTCACCTCCCTTCCTTACCGTCCACTCATGGTAGATCCAAGGGCGGCTTAGCCATCTATGTTTCCAACTTAATTCCCTTTACGATCACGGAAGTTCCGTTAGTCTCGTCAATTTCTCAAATCCTCAAAATAGTTCCAGACAATAACTCCTGTTATTATCTCATCAATATGTATAATAACTCTTCACCCAGCGACTGTGTAAAATCTCTGTCGGAAATTACTTTGTATTTACAAGACCAAAAAGCTATGAATCAAGAGTTAAATTGTCATATTGTGTGGGGTGGGGATTTCAATGTGTATTTGTGTAACAATCATAGCAAAGGTATTTGTGGGCTTTTAGACGAGCATGATGTCCCCCTGGCCCACTTCACCCACAGTACAGTGGGTCACGCACTAAACACCTGTATTTTTGCACTAGAACTTGAATTCGCGAACATTTTAGTGTGTCCTGCTGTAGAGTTCAAGACGACTTTTCATGGTAGAGGTGCTACCACAATCATCGATTTTATTTTATGCTCTCAATCCCTAAACAACCGACTGAAGCAATTTACAACTGGCACCGACCCCTCAAGCGACCACTACTCAAATAGCATAACCATAGTATTAAATACTCCATCCTCAGCCTGCCCAAAAACAAGCCTCTTAGCGCAGCACTCTCTGGAGATGAATAAAATTAACGGTTATACTGTTAAGTGGACGATGACCAACCCCACAGAGATCACCAGTAAGATCATCCAAAAAACCCTTCCTTTAATCCACCACTGTCTGGAGACGTCATCTTCCCTCCAGCTGATCCTCTCCAGCTTTGTCAAGATATTAGAAGTCATCAGACAAGAGCTTACCCGTCCCCATAGGACTCACGACAATGATAAGGACTCAAGAGGGTGGTTTGACTCCCGTTGCCGTAAAGCGCAGCGTGCACTGAAAAATGCTCTACACAATCAGACCAGGGACCAGCCCCAAATCGCCTCCTTAAGGAAAAACTATAAGATGGCACAGCAATCCCGTAAACGGGAAATAAAAAATAATCTCTGGGCCCAACTACACCAGAGCACTCTAACCAAGGACTCCACCATGTTTTGGAGAACAGTTAAGGCCCCTTTCCTAGCTGATGAAACCGCGATACAGCATCTAGATGTGGCAGTACCCGCTGATAAATGGGTAGCACACTACTCGCAGATCTTCGGGGACAACCCCTTGACAACCGAGGCTCCCAGACCAAACGAGGAAGCTCCCACTAGCAATAACATCTTCCCTATTGACCTCCACTTCGATCTAGAGGAGATAATCACAGCACTGACTGCCTCAAAGACCGGTAAGGCGCCCGGTCCAGACGGGGTCCCCTTAGACATATTTGTGAGCAATATAGATCTTTGGCCTCCAATTGTCACACAGGTCATGTTTGCAGTTACCCAGATCGGCCTTATTGATTCTTGGTCTACTTCTGTGCTCCTGCCCATTTTCAAAAAGGGAGATCGGGACAACCCAGCCTGCTACAGGCCCATCTCCCTTTTGGATTCCCTAGGCAAGGTTGCCGGCAGACTAATCCTGGAGCGATTAAGGGACTGGGCCACAGAGAATAAGATCTTAACTGACTTACAGTTTGGGTTCCAGGAGGGCCTGGGCACTGTGGAACAGGCCTTAAACCTGACTTTACTCATAGGCAAATACGCTGGGGCCAAAGGCGGTAAACTTCATCTAGTCTATGTGGACTTGAGTTCCGCATTTGATTGCGTAATTCATTCCAAGCTATGGGCGATCCTGAAAAATCTGGGCATAGATCTTGCACTGCTGAATTTTCTCCGAGAGCTATACTCGGACGCAAAAGCTTGTGTGAGGTACGGTATCAAAGGGGAGCTTACTGAATCCTTTAACATCGAAAAAGGCGTAAGGCAGGGATGCGTCCTTGCTCCATTCCTATTTAACATCTATACTAATGGACTGGAGCAAGCGATGCTAGTTGATAGCAAAGATCTCCCCTGCATAAGCTCCCGCCCTATCCCTGCATTACTGTATGCAGACGATTCAGTCATCCTAGCAAGGACACCTAATCAACTTCAGACCCAACTAGAAAAATACTGCGAATTTATGTCTTCTCTTGGTCTCAAAGTCAATAAGTCCAAGACTTTCGTTATGAATATCGGGAAGAGAGCCCAAAAATGTAAATCTCTCTTTATTGAGAAGACCAGATTAGAAACTGCCACTACCTACCCCTATCTAGGTATCCTTATTGATAACCACCTGTCCTGGAAATCTGCCATATCCAGCAAAAAACTGCAGTTTCAACGCACAACATCTGCACTGACTTCGTTCTCTAGGAAACTGGGTAAGCCCGCTCCTACTGTGCTTTTGAAGATCTACCAAGCTAAATGCATGAGTGTGGCTACATACGGCGCCGGAGTCTGGGGCTATGTGTCCGCAGACGAGCTACAAATTATAGAAAACTACTTTCTGAAATACATATTAGCCCTCCCCCGTAGTGCTCTTACTTTCGGCACCCATGTGGAACTCGGTTGGGAGTATCTGACTGACATCATTAGTTACCAGCCGATTCTACTATGGCATCGTATATGGACTCAGGAGCAATGTCATCTAACTAGGTCACTAATATCTGACTGTCTCACTTTGTCCCATTGGAAAAAGATTCCTTGGCTGTTATATGTTTCAAAATTTTTGACAGATTTGAACCACCCTGCATATTTCACTGACCCTGAATCTCTATTGGACATATCCAGAAAATCTTTGAAAAAGCTATGTGCTGACCACTTAAGCGATCTTCGTTTGTGTTCTGAACTTGTCAAAAAGCCAAATGTTCATTTAACGATGGTCCAATCTTCTTATGGCATTCAACCTTATTTGTCATTTTTTCTGTCAAATTATGAGAGGTATGTTTTAACCAGATTTCGGTTTGATGTATTTTATCGCCTTGTCTCACTGCCTGTGCCCTTAGACTGGTCACGGGAACTAACAAACTGTCCCTGTGACGGTCTTACTCGCCAGTCAACTCTGCATGTAACCTTTTTCTGCGGTTTCTATAAATCCCCGCGGAAACGATGGCTGGTTCCATTGCTCCGACACTTAGGACTGAGAAGATGCAGACCGGCCCTTTTGGCACTTCAATACCTAGACACCCCGTACGTTGCCAAAACCGTAGCCTGCTTTCTCAAAGCCTGCTTGAAAACTCATTCCCAACTATTGGCAACTGTTTCCTAAGATTTTACTGACTACTGTGCTATTATTCTTGTATATAGAGTGTTAGTGTTTACTTGTAAAATGCCTGCCTTCCTTAGCAGCCAATGAGCAAACCGAATTTTTACTGACTACTGTGTTATTATTCTTGTATTTAGAGTGTTAGTGTTTACATGTAAAATGCCTGCCTTCCTTAGCAGTCAATGAGCAAACTGAATTTTTATAATGTTGTAATGTTTTAAATGTACTTTTTATGATTGTAAACTCAATCGAAATAAAGTTAAAAAGTGAAAGATAACATTACTAATAACAACTGAACTAATGTCACTGATAACAACACTGTGCATGGTGAGGGAATGAATTATAGTTACTTGAAATAAATATAACTGTTGAATTTCAGTGTTTTTTAAAGTTTAAAACATTACGTTTAAACTAACATTTCCATCCAACTATAATGTCACTTTAACCTTTGACTTTTTAAAGTGAATATATTTGTAAATGTATAATATATATATATATATACATATATTCACTGAAAAAAACATAGGTTTCAGGCACGTTATAATTAAGAATTAGCATTTAAAAAACCTTAGAAATTCACTGAAAAAAACATAGGTTTCAGGGGCGTTATAGTTAGCTGGACTTTTCACTCGTACAAAACCATTGAAATTCCCCCGTTATAGTTAGTTCAGCTAACTATAACTTGCACGCCCGCAATGCACTGCTGATGACGTCACATATTACATCACTCATGACATGGTCAGTGACATCACTCATGAAATCACTGATGACGTCTCAAATGACATCACTCTGGAGATACCTGTTGGGCTAGTTGGCCCTCAGGGACCCTCAGTATTGAAGGGGAATTAATTCCCCAACTTACAACTGGCCAGAGGGCGCGTTTGCAGAGTGCTGCAAGGAGGGGGCGTGACCTCCAGCACGATGCCGGTCTTTTATTTATTTTATTTTTTTAACAAGGAGGGCTGTGTGGCCCCCCTTCTTTTTCCAATTTATTGGCCCTGGGGACCCCATCCCCCAGGGCCTGCACCCTAATTTTCTTTGTTGAAAAAAATAAATTTGGCCCTCCCAAGACCTTAATCGGCCCCGGGGACCCCAACCCCCGGGTCATGGCCTTTTTCCTTTTTATTCTTTAGGAGGGGGGCTGCGTTGCCCCCCTCCTCAGGCCACTTATGGCCCCGGGGACCCCATCCCCCGGGGCTGGCCTTTGTTTTTTTATTATTTAAAAAAAAGATATATTTATAGAAACACCTAGGACATGCTGGACAAACCGTATGAGCCTATCACCATGACGATTTGAGTGATATTAATTAAAAGGTGACTATGCATACAATGAATCCACGTGGAATGTATTTACACCGCTAGTGAAGCTCTGACGTGTCTGACGCCCTACTGTGCCTAATCCCGGCGCCCCCGCCGGTGGGTACTCTCCAAGTAGACACCCTTGTCATTTATTTATACAAACATGGGTAGCTATTGACGGGCACATTTAATACACACGCAAACTAAGCCATTCAAAGGTGATTCGACAAAAATTCGACCAAACTATGCAAGAAACCCCTCTCACGGTTAATAAAACACACATCCACCGCCGGATGTGTAATACTTTTTATTTTACTCTCTGGAAAGGAGACGAACCTCACTTGAGAGTCACAGCGTGCTCCTGGCTGAGCCCAATGCTGTGTTACACCCACCAGTGCCCGCCGAGTGCCACACACCTCTGTGTTGTTTTCCACCAGCTAGTGGATATGCTATGACACTCTCTAGCCCATGTGCACTGTAACACAACCCCGTGAATATGTCATGCCACACTTGTCTTCGCACGGGTTATATTGCCCCATCTAACGTGCCTTCCTCGATGCCTATGTTATAACGCACAGTGTTATATAACGTTATATAACGCACATATTGCAATCTGGGATCCATATCTTTGTCACAGTGCGTATGCAACGTTACACTCCCCAGCACATATTTTATATTACAACTTTAGTGACTAGTTAGGTTACACAACACTGCCCTGTGCATATTACACTCCAAGGTGCATATCGCATAGCACGCGCTAGTGCCTGTGCTATCTCGTGCTCTCCAATGAATCTGCCATTGCGCACAATGTATTGCATATTATATTTCACGCCCGGTTCATCTTATATCACACTTTTTGGTGCATAGTTTATACCATACCCTATATCTAGTTTTCATTTTCAATCGTTCTCTCAGGACTATGGCCTATATAACACTGCGTCCACCTACCCTTTTCACGGGCATTACATTTTGCGATGGGGGGTGGAGGGTCAGGGGGTGTTTCTGCCAAGTGAGCCCGGAGTCACAGTCACAAACGTCCTCTTCTTCCTGAATAAAAGTGAGATTATGCTGCATACTTGTTCATATTTTAAGTAGTTTGCACAGACACACATTTTAAAAACAATAAAGTTCCTAATACCCACCTTCTCTGAACAGTTAGCTTGCTGCCCCATCCACCTCCTCCCTATCCTCTGTTGTCTGAATCCATGGACTAGCCTCGTCCCTCCTGCCATGCATGGTCTGATGTGCTGCCACTGCCCTCCATTTAGCATGATGTACTAGTCCACTCCTCCTGCCCTCCATTGCCTAATTCTATGGCCCATCATTGACCTCCTGCTTAGCCTCTGTGCTTAGCTTGCTGCCCCTATTCTCCTTCCCCCTGCCCTCCGATGTCTTTGTGCATGCCCCTGCTCCATCCGTTTTGCCCACCATGTTCCATGGACCTGCCACTCCTATCTACTCTGAGTGTTCTGTTGAGCTGCCACTCCCCTCCCACCTGCCTAGCATTGTCAGATGACTGTAACCTGTTCCTGCCATCTCCACCCTGCCTGTCCACATGCCATGCCCCTATCCCCTTCCTCCTGTCCTCCATGGTCCATTTTACTGCCACACCCTTCTGCCCTCCCTGGTCTGTTGTGCTGCAACTGCTCCTCCTGCCTGCCCCGCGCGGTCTGTTGTGAGGACCCTTCCCATGAACACTCTTGTCTGTGCCCAGGTCCTGACCCTCCCTTCTATCCTCCATGGTCCTTTGTGCATGCCCCTGCACCCTCCTTCTTGCCCATCATAGCCATTGTGCTGCCACTAACCCTCCCACTTGCCTTGCATGGTCTTCTGTGCTGCCATGGCCCCTCCCACCTTCCCTGTGTGGTCAGCTAGCTGCCCCTGACCCCATCCCACCTTCCCTCCATGGTCTGTGGGTATGCCATCATAGTTTCATTGTTGCTCTCCATGATGTGTCTTGTTTCTAGTGCCCATCATGCTTGACCTCCATGGTCATCTTGCTGCTCCTGCCCTGCCCCCTTGCCCCCAGCCCTCTGTTTCCATGTGCAGACCCCTAGTCCCTCCCTCCTGGGTTGTCTGTTCCATTGTAATGCCCCTGATCCGTCCCTCCTGCCCTTTATGGTCTGTTATGCTGCAGCTTTCTCTCCTGTCTGTCCATTATGGTCAGCTAGCTACCATTGCCTCTTTCCCCTCTGTTCTCTGTTGTCCATGTGCATGGTCCTGTCCCCTCCCTATTGCTTTCTATGGATTGTTGTGCTGCACTCCCGTCCCGCATCCCCTGTGTGGTGTATTGTGCTGCTGCAAACCCTGATGCCTGCCCTGTAGGGTCAGTTTGGTGCACCTCTCCATGTCCCTCCTGTCCTCTATTATCCGAGTCCATGTCCCTACCCCAATTCCTCCTGCCTACCATGATCAAATGTACCATACTTGCGAACATTTTGAACTTGGTAAGAGGGAGATTTTGAAAAAAAAACTGGGGTATTGATTTTCCCCTTTGAGTTACATTGAAAAAGAAGAGATTGTAGACAGGAGACAGATCAAATAAAGCCCATTTGAGCTTAAAAACATTGGACGTTTCCTAGCTGAAACGGGTCTGTTGGCATGTATGTTTGTACTACCACTGCATCTTCCTTCTGCCCACAATGGTCTATTATATTGCCACAGCCTCTCTTGCCAGTCCTGTATTGTTGGTTTGTTGCCCCTGCCCCCCTTTCCACTGCCTTCCATAGTCTGTTGTGCTGCCACTGCCCTTCCTGCCTTCCCAGTGTGGTCAAATTGTTGCCTCTGCACTCTCCTACCTGCCTTCAATTTTCAGAGTCCGTGCCCCTGGCCTCTGCCTCTCAACAGTATCCCAATGAACAACTAGATTGCTAACATTCTATATTTATTACAAAAGTGTGGAACACCTGACGTCCTCTTGGTGCTATCAAAACTGTAATACCTAGAGCATTTCCTTTAGAAATTACATATATGAGAGGGTCTTATTTGCATCAAAATTATGGTTAGTGCTCTAAAACACTAAAATGAGGACATATTTTCTGAGTTTTCAAATAGCGACAAAGCACTTTTAAATTATTTGTTATCTTTATGTTTTTTTATCCAGTTGACCACTTGATTAAATCTTGTACCTAGGGGAGAGGATGTGGTGTTACTTCCAGAGCTTCAGACTTTGCAACTGGGGAACCAGGTTGGAGTTTCTGCTTCAGCTCAGTATTCTGTGATTCTGGTCAAATCACTTAATCTCCCCATGTCTACAACCAAAATTTATTTGATCTTGTGTGATGTAACCAATGCTCATGTAAAGCACTCCAATACCTGACAAGTCTGCACTATATAATACTGCAAATACACAAAAAATAAGTGTTTTGCACACTTCTGTCATTGGGCTACATGTGGGCTACATCTGGGTGATATTTGTGCTGCATTTGGGCTCTTTTGTCTCTGGTGGCCATCTTGGGAGATTTATTTGTTATGAAGTTTACTAATTTCCTCATTTACTGCAGTCTCCTCAGTAGAAAATGCTTACAGTTTTTTACTTTGATTCCATCAAGAAGGTATTCAGATATGTCCCACATTTGCCATAAATTCTGAATATTAGCACTCAGATCAGATCAGAAAAAGCTTTATTCTGTAAGATATTCACGAACCATAAAAGCGTGTACATTTTATATTGAACATTAATACAATACATTTCAATAGATAAAAGGCATCAATTTGTACAATTTAAAAAAGATTGTTAAAAATAACCAGTTTTGCCAGCAGTATACAGGTCTGTGCAAAATAGCAATCTTAAGTGCATGAATAATCGGTTGTTTGTAATTTTTCTCTTATTACAACAAGTTTTGTGTAATTTGCGGCTCTTTTATACGGAGAAGAAAAGACCCCAACAGCAGATTTTAGGATGCCATAGGGGATGTTCCCAATTCATCATAGGGTACGTTGTTTTTGATAAAGTCCGCATTAGAATAGTTCTTAGTTGTACATTAAATTTGTTTGTTACTTTTATAGAAATAGTTGAAGTGCTTACCATAGGACAATTTGAGATCTATAGATTTGTTCTGTGTCGTACACTAAATTTTTAAAACTTGGTCATGTTTATCACCAACAATTCTGTATCTAACATTTGGAGAGCCAAAAGGGCAGGTCGGCATTGTTTTAAACCCATTTAAATTAGCACTCTAGTTGCTCATTAGATCACTGTAGTAAAGCTACTGCTCACCACGGAAGTCTGCTGCGGGTATTAAAAGTGCATGTTTCAGTCTGCATATCAGAATTTTCTAATGAAATAGAAGAGGATTTGAGAAGTCACTCAAAATGTGCCCTAATTTTTCTTTCTTCCACACTAATCATAATGTCTATGGCAAAATGAACCCCCTCATTGTGTTCCTTTTTAAATTAAATGTTTTAAGTGTTACCAGTTTATTCCAATCAAGATGGCTTCAGGTGTGCCATACTTTTGTCATAAGTAAGACAGTAAGCGCTCTAGTTGTGAGATCTGATTGGCTGTCAGCACTTCATCCAAGAAGTGTTGGCAGCCATCTTGGAACCAATATACATGATAGCACCTCATTAAAAAGCATTGCAGTTAATAGAAGGTTTTAAGACTTTAGTTACATTATAAATCATTTGTTGATGGTACCATACTCATTTTAGGAATTGTGGTGTGTTCTAAGGCGATTTTACCATGTGAAAAGCCTTCTGCTGTGATATCATGAATCAGAAGATATGATACAGCTCTTCGCATTTTGAGTACAGACCCTGCACCCCCGATCTGTATAGCTGTGGCCAAATTTTTAGGATGGGCCTGGGGCATTAGGTCAGAAACC
Organism: Triturus cristatus; assembly: GCF_964204655.1. Taxonomy (NCBI): domain Eukaryota; kingdom Metazoa; phylum Chordata; class Amphibia; order Caudata; family Salamandridae; genus Triturus; species Triturus cristatus. The sequence goes on from NC_140594.1 coordinate 858,349,000, forward strand.
TTGAGGAAAGCTGGAACCCTTCCCTCCTATATTCATATGGCAACACCTAACCCTAGCTGATGTAATTATTATTTATTGACAGATAAGGCAAGTGATCATAAAGTCTAATCATGCTAATATCCATGTAACATAAGTCTCCACGGACTGGTTCCATATAGAATCTTTTTATTGTTTTGTTTTAAAATATTAGCTTAACGGTTGTCCAAAATTTAATTGTATTTTAACCTTTTTAGGTATTAACTATTCCATTTTATGTAATAATTGTAAATGTGCTTTTATGACTTAACTGCCGAATAAAGCTTTATTGATTGATTGATATCATGAATCATGTTTGAGAGAAAACTATTTTCTCATGCTTTTCCCACAGAGGTTTGGAAGGTGATCTATAAGCTAAACTGAGAGCATATTTTCTGTAAATTCACATTATCTTTCTCAGTCATGTGAGAATGAAGTCTGACATTCTCAGTAAAACATGTACATCTAACAAGGGCAGAGACTGTCAGTTGATTCCTTTGTGTTCTACTGCAGCTTCCCAGAGGGTTCTAAAGAACAACTAGAGCGCTAACATTCCTACTTATGACAAACGTATGGCACACCTGAAGCCATCTTGGTTGGAATAAAGTGGTAACTCTTAAAACATTTAATTTAAAAAGGAACAAAATGAGGGGGTTCATTTTGGTTGTAGACATGGGGTGATTAAGTGATTTGACCAGAATCACAGAATGTTGAGCTGAAGCAGAAACTCCAACCTGGTTCCCCAGTTGCAAAGTCTGCAGCTCTGGAAGTAACACCACATCCTCTCCCCTAGGTGCAACATTTAATCAAGTGGTCAACTGGATAAAAAAACATAAAGATTACAAATAATTTAAAAGTTCTTTGTCGCTATTTGAAAACTCAGAAAATATGTCCTCATTTTAGTTTTTTAGAGCACTAACCATAATTTTGATGCAAATAAGACCCTCTCATATATTTAATTTCTAAAGGAAATACTCTAGGTATTACAGTTTTGATTACATCAAGATAACGTCAGGCGTTCCACACTTTTGTAATAAATATAGAATGTTAGCAATCTAGGAGTTCATTGGGTTACTGGCAGAGGCCAGGGGCACGGACTCTGAAAATTGAAGGCAGGTAGGAGAGTGCAGAGGCAACAATTTGACCACACTGGGCAGGCAGGAAGGGCAGTGGCAGCACAACAGACTATGGAGGGCAGTGGAAAGGGGGGCAGGAGCAACAAACCAACAATACAGGACTGGCAAGAGAGGCTGTGGCAATATAATAGACCATTGTGGGCAGAAGGAAGAGGCAGTGGTAGTACAATCATACATGCCAACAGACCCGTTTCAGCCAGGAAACGTCCAATGTTTTTAAGCTCAAATGGGCTTTATTTGATCTGTCTCCTGTCTACAATCTCCTCTTTTTCAATGTAACTCAAAGGGGAATATCAATACCCCAGTTTTTTTTTCAAAATCTCCCTCTTACTAAGTTCAAAATGTTCGCAAGTATGGTACATTGGATCATGGTAGGCAGGAGGAATTGGGGTAGGGACATGGACTTGGATAACAGAGGACAGGAGGGACATGGAGAGGTGCACCAAACTGACCCTAAAGGGCAGGCATCAGGGTTTGCAGCAGCACAATACACCACACAGCGCATGCGGGATGGGAGTACAGCACAACAATCCATAGAAAGCAATAGGGAGGGCACAGGACCATGCACATGGACAACAGAGAACAGAGGGGAAAGAGGCAATGGTAGCAAGCTGACCATAATGGACAGACAGGAGAGAAAGCTGCAGCATAACAGACCATAAAGGGCAGGAGGGGTGGATCAGCGGCATTACAATGGAACAGACAAGCCAGGAGGGAGGGAATAGGGGTCTGCACATGGAAACAGAGAGATGGGGGCAAGGGGGCAGGACAGGAGCAGCAAGATGACCATGGAGGTCAGGCAGGATGGGCACTAGAAACAAGACACACCATGGAGAGCAACAATGAGACTATGATGGCATACACACAGACCATGGAGGGAAGGTGGGAGGGGGTCAGGGGCAGCTAACTGACCACACAGGGAAGGTGGGAGGGGCCATGGCAGCACAGAAGACCATGCATGGCAAGCGGGAGGGTTAGTGGCCGCACAATGGCTATGATGGGCAAGAAGGAGGGTGTAGGGGCATGCACAAAGGACCATGGAGGATAGAAGGGAGGGTCAGGACCTGGGCACAGACAAGAGAGTTCAGGGGAAGGGGCCTCACAACAGACCGCGCGGGGCAGGCAGGAGGAGCAGTTGCAGCACAACAGACCAGGGAGGGCAGAAGGGTGTGGCAGTAAAATGGACCATGGAGGACAGGAGGAAGGGGATAGGGGATGGCATGTGGACAGGCAGGGTGGAGGTGACAGGGACAGGTTACAGTCATCTGACAATGCTAGGCAGGTGGGAGGGGAGTGGCAGCTCAACAGAACACTCCGAGTAGATAGGAGTGGCAGGTCCATGGAACATGGTGGGCAAAAAGGATGGAGCAGGGGCATGCACAAAGACATCGGAGGGCAGGGTGAAGGAGAATAGGGGCAGCAAGCTAAGCACAGAGGCTAAGCAGGAGGTCAATGATGGGCCATATAATTGGGCAATGAAGGGCAGGAGGAGTGGACTAGTACATCATGCTAAATGGAGGGCAGTGGCAGCACATCAGACCATGCATGGCAGGAGGGACGAGGCTAGTCCATGGATTCAGACAACAGAGGATAGGGAGGAGGTGGATGGGGCAGCAAGCTAACTGTTCAGAGAAGGTGGGTATTAGGAACCTTATTGTTTTTAAAATGTGTGTCTGTGCGAACTACTTAAAATATGAACAAGTATGCAGCATAATCTCACTTTTATTCAGGAAGAAGAGGACGTTTGTGACTGTGACTCCGGGCTCACTTGGCAGAAACACCCCCTGACCCTCCACCCCCATCGCAAAATGTAATGCCCGTGAAAAGGGTAGGTGGACGCAGTGTTATATAGAACATAGTCCTGAGAGCACGATTGAAAATGAAAACTAGATATAGTATATGGTATAAACTATGCACCAAAAAGTGTGATATAAGATGAACCAGGGCGTGAAATATAATATGCAATACATTGTGCGCAATGACAGATTCATTGGAAAGCGCGAGATAGCAAAGGCACTAGTGCGTGCTATGCGATATGCGCCTTGGAGTGTAATATGCACAGGGCAGTGTTGTGTAACCTAACTAGTCTCTAAAGTTGTAATATAAAATATGTGCTGGGGAGTGTAACGTTGCATATGCACTGTGACAAAGATATGGATCCCAGATTGTAATATGTATGGCATAGCGCTGTGCGTTATAACATAGGCATCGAGGAAGGCACGTTAGATGGGACAATATAACCCGTGCGAAGGCAAGTGTGGCATGACATATTCACGGAGGGGTGTTACAGTGCACATGGGCTAGAGAGTGTCATAGCATACGCACTAGCTGGTGGAATACAACACAGAGGTGTGAGGCACTCGGCGGGCACAGGTGGGTGTAACACAGCATTGGGCTCAACCAGGAGCACGCTGTGACTCTCAAGTGAGGTTTGTCTCCTTTCCAGAGAGTAAAATAAAAAGTATTACACATACGGCGGTGGATGTGTATTTTATTAACTGTGAGGGGGGTTTCTTGCATAGTTTGGTCGAATTTTTGTCGAATCCCCTTTGAATGGCTTAGTTTGCGTGTGTATTAAATGTGCCCGTCAATAGCTACCCATGTTTGTATAAATAAATGACAAGGGTGTCTACTTGGAGAGTACCCACCGGCGGGGGCGCCGGGATTAGGCACGGTAGGGCGTCAGACACGTCAGACCTTCACTAGCGGTGTAAATACATTCCATGTGGATTCATTCTATGCATAGTCGCCTTTTAATGACCCGGGAGTTGGGGTCCCCGGGGCCGATTAAGGCCTTGGGAGGGCCAAATTAATTTTTTTCAACAAAAAAAATTAGGGTGCAGGCCCTGGGGGATGGGGTCCCCAGGGCCAGTAAATTAGAAAAAGAAGGGGGGGCCACACAGCCCTCCTTCTTAAAAAAATAAAATAAATAAAAGACCGGCATCGTGCCGGAGGCCACGCCCCTCCTTGCAGCACTCTGCAAACGCGCCCCCTGGCCAGTTGTAAGTTGGGGAATTAATTCCCATTCAATACTGAGGGCCCCTGAGGGCCCACTAGCCCTACAGGTATCTCCAGTATGCGCCAGGGAGCTGCGTTGCAGACAGGTGTTCTGAGGCCACACCCCTTTTTACACCTCTATGCAACGCAGCTCTGTGGCGCTTACTGATGGTACCTAGTGGGCTAGTTTGACCCTTGGGACCCTTAGGATTCAAGGGGACTTAATCTCTCATTTTAGAACAGTCACAGGGCGCGTTAACACAGTAGTGAAGGGAGGAGATGGGGTCTGAGGTAACATGTGCAAACACGCCCTGTGGCGCGTTTTAAGTTGGGGAAATAATTCCCTTTCAATCCTGAGGGACCCTGGGGGCCAACTAGCCCACCAGGTGCTTCCAGTAAGCGCCACTGCGCTGCGTTGCAGAGAGGTGGTCTAGGCCGTGCCACTTTTATACACCTTTCTGCAACGCAGCTCTGTGGCGCTTACTGGAGGTACCTAGTGGGCTAGTTGGACCCTAGGGACCCTCAGGATTCAAATGAACTTAATCTCCCAACTAAAAACGGCCACAGGGAGTGTTTACACAGTGGTGAAGGGAGGGGACGGGGCCTGAGTTAACGTGTGCAAACAAGCCCTGTGGCGCGTTTTAACTTGGGGAAATAATTCCCCTTCAATCCTGAGGGACCCTGGGGCCCAACTAGCCCACCAGGTGCTTCCAGTAAGCGCCACTGCGCTGCGTTGCAGAGAGGTGGTCTAGGCCGTGCCCCTTTTTACATCTCTCTGCAACGCAGCTCTGTGGCGCTTACTGGAGGTACCTAGTGGTCTAGTTGGACCCTAGGGACCCTCAGGATTCAAGGGGACTTAATCTCCCAACTTAAAACGGCCACAGGGTGTGTTTACACAGTGGGGAAGTGAGGGGACGGGGCCTGAAGTGACGTGTGCAAACACGCCCTGTGGCGCGTTTTAAGAGGTAGTTTTAATCCCCTGCCCTATTATATACTAGGGGCTTACAGAGGAGGTCATGCTGATGACAGGGGGACCCCAACCCATAGTGTTCCCTAGTGTATGTAGGTGTTTTCACTGTATTCTGAGTGTCTTTTAACATAGCACTGGCTCTAGGACTGGTTAGTCAGACTCAGTTACCACCAGTATCCGTTTGAAAATATTGAGGGTACAGGATGATTTTGCAACAAGACTTCTTTCTGCTCTTCTGTTTGTTCTTTCTGCACGTTATCCTTCTTCCTGCACTTTTCTTCGTCTTTGAGGACTTCTGTTGCTTCATTCTGCATTTCTTTTTTTTCTTTCTGTGCGTTTTTTCTTCTTTCTACACATGTCCTATCTCTGTAGGCATAGTTAGAAATTAGCATTTAAAAAACCTCTGAAATTCACTGAAAAAAAACACAGGTTTCAGGCACGTTATAGTTAGGAATTAGCATTTAAAAAACCTTAGAAATTCACTGAAAAAACCATAGGTTTCAGGGGCATTATAGTTAGCTGGACTTTTCACTCGTACAAAAACATTGAAATTCCCCCGGTATAGTTAGTTCAGCTAACTATAACTCGCGCGCCCACAATGCACTGCTGATGACGTCACATATTACATCACTCATGACATGGTCAGTGACATCACTCATGACATCTCAAATGACATCACTGATGATATCATCCTTGTGATAGAGTGGCAGACCTCCTCTCCCCCTAATATAAACTTTGATAGACACATTCAAAAATAGAAACTACAATGGACATACCAATATCAGTTACAACAACCTATTCAGTAATTCTAAGATCCACATACACATCCACTCATTCACCAACAATCCTATACAGTCACTCATACATGTACTCACTCATCATATGTACTCATACACCTATACATCCTGTTACACAACGCCACTCATCCAGAGAGTTACTCACACACATAGTCACTCATGCTATTAAAGAATCCAACATCCATTTACTTGCATATACAGTTATACACACACCACCACATGTACTTCTACAGAAACTTACACATACTTAGTCTTTTAAACAATCACTCATAGAAACACATACTTATTCATACAGGAACTCTTTCAATCTCTCACTCTCACATATACTCACTTATATACACCAATAGTCACATATACTAGTTTAAAACATATGTAGTTACTCATAAAGACACTATTGAGACGGTCATTCACTCACTAACACACCCATGCACACCCTCATCCACCCATACAGTCCTGCACACATGCTGTCTTCAACACATACAAACAGTGAGTCACTCATTCATGCACCTATGCACTACGTAATACCCCCCACCGAACCATACAGTAACTCAGACACTCATACTGATACTCAAAAAACCAACTAATAACCTATATAGACACTCATGTAGCTACTTACCAACCCATGCAGCCACTTATACACAAAGTGAGAGACTGATACAGATATTTACATATTTAAACATTACTCACTAAGCCATGTATTCACTAAGATACACTTAGTCAGTTAAACAATCAATTTTTCAAAAACAAATCATCCATTTAGACACTTATATACCCATTTATTCTTCCATCGACCTTGAGATATACATAGATAAAACATATGTAATTTTCAGAAAAACACGCATTCACTGGATTTGTTGAAACATTTTTATTGTTTTCCAAATCAACAATCCAACGTTCTGTCCAACTTCCCCATCCCCCCCCAGGAGTACTGTTCATTACTCAGCGATTCCCCGTGTCCAAGAGAAGTACCGTCCCTCCCAACCCCAACTCGTTCCCTCCCCTCCCCACCCCCATGTCAGTGCGCCTCCATCTCCTACCTCTCCCCCGATGTGCCCCCCCTTCCAAGTAAATTATGTACGGGTGCTCAACCCCTCCCTGAGCAAGCAGACCTTCCCTCTTGTCCAGGCCTCTTGTATGTGTCCAGGGACCGCCTCCATTCCCATCTCACTCCCCAGTCCCCCCCGCCTCTTGCCTATCCGACGTGCTCCCTCCTTCCCCTACCTCAGATATCAGCCCCTGGAGTTCCACCACCAACGCTTCCCATGCCCTGGCCGTCGCTAGTGCTTTCTCATCGTCTCTCCGAAAAGCCAACTGCACCCGGAGCGTACCCTCCGCCCCCGCCCATCTCACTAACGCTGCCCTCCACCGCAAAAAGCTAGGCCCCCCTCGGGACTGCCAGTGCATGGTCAATTCTCTCTTGGCCATTATCAACCCCAAATCATAGAACTTACTAGTGACCTTCGTGCGACGGGTGTGGGGAAACCAAAGCAACAAGCAAGCCCCCACCCCCGGGGCAATAGAGCGGTCCGTCACCTGATTCAAGCAGTCCACTACCTCAGCCCAATAGTCACCCAACTGTGAACAGGCCCAAAACATGTGGCGAAAATCCGCCCCCTCTCCCCCACACCGCGGACACGGAGAGTGTGCCCCTCCGAAATATTGCAAGACCTTGGCCGGCGTCAGATACGCCCTATGTAACGTGAAAAACTGGACTAACTGAAACCGTGCATTCCTCGTTCCCTTCCAGGCCCTCCGCACCAGCGTGGACCACGTGGTCTCAGGGATCGCTTTCCCGAGGTCCGCTTCCCACTTTTCTCTCAGGGCGGCCAGAGGGTGCAAGCCCTCCGTCGACAATCGCCGATATAGGCAAGTAATGGCCTTGGTCGTCCCCGCCGCCATCACTACATATTGACAACGCGCTGCGGTCGGCGGTTCCGACAGCCCCATATTCCAATGTTTCTGGAGGCTCACCACCAGGCCGCATGAAGCAGGAAGTCCCCCCGCGGGAGCCCGTAGGCGTCCTGCAAGTCCTGGAAGGGCAACAGCACACCTTCACGGAATAGGTCCCCTACCATCTGCACTCCCAGCTCCTCCCAATTCGCTAGCCCGGACCAATCACCCCCATGCGGGAGCGCCGTACACATCCCTAGGGGGATCTCCGGGGTGTACGGGCGGACTATGGCTGCCCTCCTCTGACACCTATTCCAGCACTGCCGGAGGGTACGCTCCTCCAGGGTCAGCTGAGTCAGGTCTAGTCGTTGCTGGAGGACTATAAAGGCCAGCACATGCCGTGGGATCACCCTGTCCTGCGGGCCCTCCGGGCCTCTGTACTCCCGGGCCACCGCCTGCGTGAGCCACTGAAGCTGGGCCGCCAAATAGTACCATTCAAAATCGGGGGCTGCCAGGCCCCCCTCCGCTCTTGGCCGCCGCAACGTGGTCAGCGCCACCCGCCGCCTTCCCGGACCCCAAATGAAGCCCATCGAAAGACGCATTCACTGGATGATGTCATCAGTGATGTCATTTGAGATGTCATCAGTGATGTCATGAGTGATGTCACTGACCATGTCATGAGTGATGTAATATGTGACGTCATCAGCAGTGCATTGCGGGCGCGCGAGTTATAGTTAGCTGAACTAACTGTAACGGGGGAATTTCAATGGTTTTGTACGAGTGAAAAGTCCAGCTAACTATAACGCCCCTGAAACCTATGGTTTTTTCAGTGAATTTCTAAGGTTTTTTAAATGCTAATTCCTAACTATAACGTGCCTGAAACCTGTGGTTTTTTCAGTGAATATATATACACTGAAAAAACCATAGGTTTCAGGCACGTTATAGTTAGGAATTAGCATTTAAAAAACTTTAGAAATTCACTGAAAAAAACATAGGTTTCAGGGGCGTTATAGTTAGCTGGACTTTTCACTCGTACAAAACCATTGAAATTCCCCCCTTATAGTTAGTTCAGCTAACTATAACGCGCGCGCCAGCAATGCACTGCTGATGACGTCACATATTACATCACTCATGACATGGTCAGTGACATCACTCATGACATCACTGATGACATCTCAAATGACATCACTGATGACATCATCCTTGTGATAGAGTGGCAGACCTCCTCTCACCTTAATATAACCTTTGATACACACATTCAAAAATAGAAACTAAAATTTTCAAAACAATGGACATACCAATACCAGTTACAACAACCTATTCAGTAATTCTAAGATCCACATACACATCTACTCATTCACCAACAGTCCTATATAGTCACTTATAGATCACCTTCCAAACCTCTGTGGGAAAAGCATGAGAAAATAGTTTTCTCTCAAACATGATTCATGATATCCCAGCAGAAGGCTTTTTCACATGGTAAAATCACCTTAGAACATACCACAATTCCTAAAATGAGTATGGTACCATCAACAAATGATTTATAATGTAACTAAAGTCTTAAAACCTTCTATTAACTGCAATGCTTTTTAATGAGGTGCTATCACGTATATTGGTCCCAAGATGTCTGCCAACACTTCTTGGATGAAGTGCTGACAGCCAATCAGATCTCACGATGAGATGTGTGGTTAGGCTCCGCCCAGATATATATGTGATTTTACTTTTGATTTTCTCAGGATCTACTGAACGGATCTACATCATTTGAGCAAAAGGCACGACTCCGAACCAAGGTCTACCTTTCTGCCAAATTTGGTGTAATTCCGTTCAGCAGTTCTGGGTGTAGCTGCGGCTAAAGGTCCTATGGGAAATTGCATGGGGAAAACACGTTTTGGGACTCCCTTTTTTCTCAGCCCCCTCTACACGAATCATCCTGAGACTTACAGGATTGGAGCGGACCGGAGCTGGCCAAAACCTTTCAAAATTTCGCGAAGATTCGTCAACGGGCACAAAAGTTATTCCAAATAGAATGTTGCGGATTTCCTATGGAAAATAGGTCCTAACTATAACTACCTACTGGCGACCGCCAGTAGGTAATATATACATATATATATATATATATTATAGAGAAGGATTTATGGTCTGCAGAACAGTGAGTACATTGCCTCTCTCCCTATGTCGATCAACCTGAACGCCAAGATAAACATATTCCTAGAAGGTGGACAATCTAACTAAACTAAACCAATTAGCTGTGTCAAGCAACAGTATGTATATCTTGGAGCAGTGTGGGGATGAGCCAATTCTGGTGCATTCAGTTGTGTGCATTCTTTAGGACGCCCTTAATGACTTGTACAGATCATATATTGAAGCACTTGGGAATATATTAAAACAATATGAAGTGTTGGTTCCAAAGAGGTCCAATTTGTAGCAAAAATGTGCCATTCCATCATCACATAGTTGTTGGGATGAGGCAACCATGAATGATGTGGATAGAAAGCCTAGCAATTCTTTGACATTCTTGAATAATTCTATGTCTGAGTGGTTATCTTTAGTAATGCAGGATTGGATATGTGCTTTTTTGTTTGATGAAATGCATGTTTGTAACACCTGTGACGATGAGGAAAGGCTGTAGCATTAGAGGAGAGGTTTCAGGTTCCTAAAACACCTTTCCACACCTCAGCCTTGGTGGCTCAGGAGGCATCATTTGAGTGTCAGTTTTTTAATTCAAGACTGCTAGTTTGTCCTTAAACATTATTGCTGAAGCTACCTGATTAAGGGCGGGGGGAGTCCTACTGTTTTGCCACCATCTTATCAGTTGGGCATCATGGTCAGATGGATTGAGGTCTGTTAACGATTGAGTGAGGTCAACATTGATGTTCTTGATGTTTTGGAAGCCCATGAGAGCTGGTTTGAAGGTATGTGCCCAAAAGAACTGAGTAGACTAGTTAAGGAGAAGTTCCTAGAGAAATTTGCATTGAGGTGGTCATCAATTTTCTCGGTGTGGGAGATTATTTTTTGCAAGACGCCGAGATTATCTATGCCCTCAAATGGTGCTTCGGCATAGGCGAGTCCATCTTTCCAAATCTTCAGATCCCCCAAAAAGAAGAAGAAATGAAAAAGCAGTATGATCTGTCATACATTCCGTGAGTAGAGAATGGAAAGATGCATAGCTTAGGCATGGACATTTTCGCACTAGATTGTATAGAATGGGCCATGTCCACCGCTCCACCATGACCTATTGTTCTGTCCTTCATGAGGTTATTTGTTGAGATGTTAAGGTAACTTTGATACAACCTACCTTAAAGCTGTGGATACAGTACTTGCCTGTGCCTGCTTACAATCTCACATTTTCTGCTAAGATATATTGGCAAATACGCTCTCTTTTCCCCGTTCCCCACTAACTTGCTGCAGTCTTAGACAAAAACTGGGGATTCTAGGACCACTTAAGCCAAGGGGATAGGTGGGCTGGCTAGCAAGCAATCATTTCCCCCACTATTGAAACTTGAAAGATGTGTTGCTTTTTATTATAACATTTATAAAGTGTTTACTACCACAGTGGGGCACCAAAGCCCTTGCCTACATGGGTAGCATGCTACACTGTGTAGGGTGTGCGGTTGGAAGTTTTAGTTTTAATTGGAAGTTAAGTCTTAGTTTGATCGTATGTGGGAAATGTTTCCATTTTGTGAGTGAGAACCACCAAGGGGCGGTTACCTTGGTATGAAACACAGCCTTTAGCAGTGTGATAGATGGAGTGTGAGAGAGAGGCGCACCGGTGATTCATTTAATAAACCTAGCAGATTTGAATCGCTCTGCAGGTCCCTTTATGGTATTTTCTATGTTCTCTGACTGGACCGTAAGTAAATGCAGCATCTGCATTGCTGTCAGATCAATCAAGAGACCTAAGTAGGAGCATTCTTCTGCACAGTGTGTTGTGTTCCAGTAGATTGCATATTTATTCCTCTCAAACAAGGAGACTTTCTCCTTGGTCAGTACGTTTTGAACTGGGATTTAACATTTCTGCTTTAGCAACAGTTCAACTATGGTTCTGTCGAGCAGCACATTTTCATTTGTTTTTTTATTCTTTCGCCATTCTGTAATATTGTCCTTCCCTCTCGTGTTGTTTTCATTATCCAACTCTCTTGCATGTTATTCCCTATGTTTTTTTTTCTATTCTGTCCTGTTCATTTTCACCCACACTCCCACTGAGTTGGTTATGGTTTTACAAGCTCTCTTCTCCTGTGTTCTTTTTGTCTTTACAACCTCTCAAGGTTGTGTTCTTTTTTCCTTTTCCCAATCAGCTGTGTCCTTTTTATTCTGCCGCTTCTAGTGCTTTTATAAACTCAATCTTGTATTGAGGGCCGGCTCCAGGGCGGTGCGACCGCACCGGCGATGACTTCCGGTGGGGGCGTCCTGTTTGCAAGTATATTCTGGTTTTAAAAGCACCTGCTGCAGCATTCCTGGCCTCCAGCAATTTGCACACAACCATAAAAAAGTCAAGATAACTCCAGTGATTAATGTTCTTCCCAGAGAGAGATCTGTAGGTTGGTCTAGTGGACGTTTTGCCTCTTGGGTAAAGTAGCGCAGAAGGTTAATAAGCCTGCTGCAAAGAACGTGTACCATGCAGATCACAAAATGCATATAATGTAAATAGGTCTGTGCATTACTGTTTTTGTCTGTGAGATTCTTTTGTTCCTTGCAGTCTATAAGTTAAAATCCTAACATACAACAGTGAGCTATTAATTATCATCAAAGAGCTGCATGCAAAGTGCAAACGGCAAGGTATAGATCAGAGCATTATGATTTTTTCCCCAGTCTTTCATTATCCTAATGTTGGGAAAAGGGTTCATTTGAGTAGAAATCAATGCTGGTTATTAAAGAGAAGCCCCAACCATTGTGTTACAATTTAAATTCCGAGTTTGTGTTTCACCAGACCAAGCACTATGAGTCTGATTACGAGTCTGGCGGTCTGAGGATCGCCAGACTCGAGGGGCGCGACTGTCCAGCCACCGCCACACCGGTGGTCCAACCACTGTATCACAACTTTGGTGGTCAGACCGGCATTGCAGTGCCGCAATCGCTAGGGAACTGCGTTCCCTGGCGGTCGCGCAACGGTCAGGGGCTGTGGCACCACTATGCATATTACAAGTTTCAGGGCCGCCAGCGGTGTCATGGAGTTTCTTTCTCCATGAAATTGCTGGTGGTCATGAAACAAAAGGGGTCCTACAGGGCGCCCTCGTGCCTCATGCATGAGGGTGCATGCAGGGGGCACACTTTGTGCTCCCCTGTGTGCATGCACCCCCAGTTCCACCACGGCATGGACTTTACAGTCCATGCCGTGTTGGAACGCACTGTGGCGGTTCTGCTGTGGTTCCTTTCTAAGGCATCCATAGGTGTCTTTGAAAGGCACCGCCGCAGAACCGCCATGCTGCCCGCCTGCCAGACCATGAAAAACTAGTCATCTGGAGGACGGCCCCCCTGTTTGGAGGTCCTGGAGCAGGGCGGTGGTGTAGCGGCCTGCTCAAGGACCACTAAACTCCTAATCGGGCCCTAATAAACTATATTATCTACCAGTTTGGATGACGTGACTCCTACACTTTGTAGTTCTCTGTTTTATGTAACATTTCCCATACACTAATTTAGAAATCTATGATTGATTGTCTCTGTAGTGTGTGTGATGAAAAGAGCTCTAGCAATCTACACTGGTATGAGTGGCGCTATAAAGCTAATTAACTGCCTCTGAGAGAGAATGGTTATGGAGACTTGAGGGGCACTGTTAAAGGGTGGCGGTGAGGGAATCCTTGGCGGCGGTGGTCATTGGGGGCACCACAAACATTGTCGCACTGGGCGCCAGCATCACTAAAGCTGGCCCTGTTTGTATTCTTTTTATACACATTGTTATTAGATATCATTTCAACTCTTTCATGCTATTTTGATCCCCTGCCTCTTGCTTTTTAATTTTTTGTCTTTTCTTTTTGTGATGTTACCTCTTGTACATTTTTGTTCTTATTTTGAACTTTTAATGTTTTCCCTTATGTTGCATTTTTCATTGTATCTCTATATTCTTGGTTGTTTCCCACTACTTTCAGTCTTGCATTCTTTCACATTACTTTTAATGTACTCAATGTTTGATGTTTTATTCACTCGCTCTTCTAACATTTTTTACTTCCACACTTTTATGTTATTATTTCATTATTTCACTCAGGGGCACACCTTGTGTTATTTCATTCTTTTAGCTTTCTCTTGTTTTAATTTTCTTTTAATCTTTTGTTCGTTTACCTCCCTTTTTGTGTCCCTATTTTTTAAGCCAGCTTTCGTGTCTTTTTTTCTTCCTCTTATTATTTTGGGGCATTTTTTTTCTCTCCTATGCCTTAGCAATTATTTATGCCCTCACTCCTCTTTTTATTGTTCCATCTATGCTTTCTCGTGACCTCAAATTCGTGAGTACTTTCTCTCAGACTTCAGGTGTTTCTATTTGTCTTTCTCCATTTTGTTTGTATTTTCACTCTTATACTCCTTCAATTCTATTGATCGTTTGATTATGTTCTTGTTATTCTCGATCTCTCTCATTTTCAAATCTTTGCCTCATCCTTTTTTGTTTTTCACTCTCATTTGTGTTATTGTTTTCACTTCGGGTCCTTTTGTTACTTTTTTATTTCGTAATGTTTTTCTTTCTTGCTCTTGTTTGTTCAATTACTTCCCAAGTGTCACTGTTTGTTGTTTCTCTGTCTTACCCTTTGTTTGTCTCATTTTAGTTCTTTATTTTTCTCTCTTTCGTTCTCTCATGCCAGTATGCCTTTCTGTTTTTTCACTTGTTAACTTTTCTCTCCCTCTAGTGTTTTTTATCCTCTCTCTCCTATGTTACATTTTAGTCTTGCACTATTGTGTGTCTGTCTTCATTTTTTTATCGTTCTTTCATGTAACCCTGCACTGTAAGCATTCTTTCTCAAATATGCATACTCTGCAGCCCATGACAAATTCTAGGGTTTTCTTATCATTGCTTTTACAACATTCTTTGCAGTTTTTCCATCCAACAAGGTAGGCCGAAATTCAGATGCAATTACTTAGTATGTGCAAGATTTCAGAATCTTAGAACTTCCACTCACATTCCCCAAAAGATTTCCATTTTTAGATCTATGGAAAAAGTGCTGAGCACGGCACAATATATATCAAACAAACCTATCCAAGTTGTGTGAAGAGATCGGGCATAAACTGAGACGAGGTCCAGTTCAAGCCTAATAATTTCTGTTCACGTACTTTGTCTTACTGATTTCAGCCAAATTTCCATAGATAACCTTAGACCCCCTTAATGTTATCCTTGAGTTAAGAAACTGTGCCACTGCCCCTAGGATACTGTAGCATCATTTGTCTATCAGGGTCTTCAGAGGCCTTAGTCCTAATATGTGATACAGTTTAAACTTACTATCACTGATATGACCCGCTTCCATCTCCCTGGAGCTCCTAAAGTCTGACCAGGTCAAATAGACTTTGACTGGATTTCTTACATATTTATAGCAGCTCACCCATCAAAAGCCAAATTACCAACTAAACTTATATGGAGGCCCCTCTGAATTCTTTAATACCATGACCTTAGCTTTTAGTTCTCCTGATTTCAATCAAACCAATACTCTATCATTGGACCAGAAGTTCCAGAAAAGTCCATTGACTCTTGCAGTGGTTCCTTCATCAAGCACATACAATTACTCAGTGTTTTACAATCTCACCCCGCCTGGAAGGGAAGCATGAACGTTCCTCTCAAGGTTCTAGGGCCCTATTCCCCCCATTCTCCAGAACTCCAGGCAGACCTTCACTTATGCATTCGAGCCAGCTGCTTTGAAACTGCGTTCTTTTATGCCCAGTACAGGTCTTTCAAAGTTTCTTTTATCTTTGTCGTTTCCAGGACAAGTCATTCTCAGTGGTTGAGCTGCATACACCTTTGAAACTTGCTATTGATTCGGCTACATTCAAGACCTACAGTACTTCCCCCAAGGCTTCCTTAGCCATTAGACACAGTCCTCTTAAGCAAGGATTATTTAATTTTCCATAGGACATTAAAATCCGACCTCTTTCATGTAAACGTAAAGTACAGTTTCACACCTGAATTTAAAGTACCCTGCTAGGACTAGCATCTCTTCAAAATACAAATCAAGTAATGGCTCTATGAGAACCCTTTGTTACTTATCAATTGCCTGTCTCCTATTATCCAAGACTACAGTGACGAGCCTTCCGTTTGCTGCGCTATCTATGCAACTGATAAGTGAATAAACTATGTGGTAAACTTTACTATGTCAAAATCCAAATCAGTATCCGCTGTTAATAAACTTTATTTTAGCCTACCATGCAAATTTGTGATACTGGTTTAAACAGTTTATGATGAACGAGTATGCAATCAGATGATTAAAGAAAGTGTATGCAATTAGAATAAGCTTGTAGGTGGGGAGGACATCACACATTCCATGCACCCCTTTCTCACACACTCTTGTTTTTGTGTCATTTTCTGACGTTATTATGGTATTTGTAAACTGTTCCTTATGTTCATAATAATTCCAATTTATTATTTTCCATTCTCTCCCTTTAGTGTGGCTTTTCGTGCTACTTCTCTTTCTTCGTCAGCATTTTTTGTTTTTGTTCTGTGACTCTTTCACAATATCTTGCTTTGTATTCTTATTCATCCTTTCAGTTTTTTGTAATCAAGTTGCTTGCTTTAATCCATTTTTTAATTTAAGCTGTTGCAGGCGCACAGGTTCTGGCCTCAGACATTAAGTTCAGCAGTATATCAGGATAGATGACCATATTAGTTATTGAAAAATGGGGCCTGAACCAGCTCAATAGGCAATGGACTTGACCATATTAGTTATTAACAAGCATTGGCATAGCCAATAGGTCTCGCCTTTGGGACCTTATAGGCGTTTAGCCATGCAACAGTTGCATAACTAAATACTTATAAGGTCCCAAAAGCGAGACCTATTGGCTATGCCAATGCTTGTTATTGGTATGTATTTGAAACGTGCACACACTTTATTTTCTTTTAAAGCATGACTGCTGATGCGGCTGCGCATGGCGCCATCCTGCCGGGTGCGCTTGGGGTCCTCTGGTATGTGGTCAGCGGCTAAGCCCTTAGAAGCAAGAGGGTGAGCGCCAGATAAGTGGAGCAGTGGGGAAACAGCAAGGTGCTGAGCAACTAAAAGAAACAAGCGTGAGCAAAAAGTGGACGCGAGTGGTGCGCGCGCGTGCAGATCGGGTGGCTGCACGCGTGCACGCTCGCGGGAACGCAAGCGCTAGGCCACCAGGCAGCACTTAGAAAACCCGCTTACTAAAGGTCTCGCCTGAGCTAGCGCATGCGCTAGCACTCAGGCGAGACCTAAAAAATGGGGCCTGAACCAGCTCAATAGGCAATGGACTTTATGCATTTAGAAACTGATTTTCGAAGGATAATGTTGGGATCTCATTCCTCAACCTACCATAGTCTAATGTGATAGAGATGTTTGATGAGCCACTTAATTTTTTTTCCTAATACTGCAGATCCTCTACTTAGCTCTGACCAAGGATTTCAGATATGCTTTTTACCTGTCACCACCACGGCGGCCTCTTTTCCAACAGAGAATGAGGACTGTTTGGACCCCAGAACCTTAGTTCTGTCCGAATGTAAATAACATATCAAGAAGGGAGGCATCAACTTGGTCAACAAAGAGGTGAATAGCAGTTGAAGTTGAATAACATGGACTTCATCATCGTTTGCAACAGCGGTTGCTGTTTCCAAAATCTCCTCCCTGAGATTGTTTGATAGTGTGCACACAAATCTCTGAGCCAAGCAAGACAGCACTATCGGCTTTACTTGCATGCTGTTATAAGACCTTTAAAGGCAACCACCAATCATGCTATTAAATTGAAGAGGTCTTCTACTGTGAGCAAACGCGAACCACACCATGAACTGTCCCCCCCTCACCTCCCATCATTTCCCTAGTCCTATATATTAAACACAACATTAAAATTAGCAAAGGAACAAAATAATCCCACTCTTCTTTGGCATCATTAAAGAATTCACTAGTCGCTTTGGGTAGTAAATGGTAGTTTTTAGAGTCAGGGCACTGAGCTCAGTAGAAATTTCTAATCCAAATGGTATCCACAATCTTAGATTAATAAATAAAAAAAATGAATGCAAATAGGTACCTCACACATGTCCTCATGCAAGCGCGCATCAGAGCAAGGACACGACGGTCAGTAGCAGTTGCACCATTTTGCCGTTAAAATTTTATTTGTATTTTTCTACAATGACGCATAGCATGCCAATGCTATTTAGCATTGCCAAAAGAAACTGGAAATGCCAATAAATGTCAAAGACATGACCTGTTGACTTTGCCAATGCTTCTGACCTCAAGAAAGCTACTCACCAGCTGGCTGTGGTGAGTCAGATTCTATCAGGGCAAGCTAGTTTTAGGAGCCTACTGACACGCTGGTGAGCTAGCAAAGAACAGTTGTTCTGTTGACTCAGAAAGTGAATGCCCAGTATAGATGCCTTTAGATCTTGTTTTAATCTTGTCACATTTGGTCTGAGTTCAGAGAAAGAGGTCCAGTGTCATCTCATGTCTTCTTACAATGTGCTGCTTATTTTATCCTAGAGGTTAGTTTTTCTTTTCTTTCTCTGACTGCAAAGTTAGAGGATTTTGTAAAGTAAACTGCCTGACAATCGTGCTGTACAAAGAGTGAAATGAAATGAAAGGCTAAGATGTCAGTTTTGTCTAACACACAACATATAAATAACTGGTAAATTAATTGTACAAACATTTCAAAATATATTTCAGTAGTGAGTAGTAGTAATGAAATGTATGTAACCGTGAAATGGGAGAATGTGTTTTAATAGGATGAAAACAAATCAGAAAACCTTACTAGGGGATGTGCAAATGATAAATACTTTTGCTGAAACCAAATTTCCACAGATTGTTTATGCTATATAATTTTAGCGGTAAAACTGCATGCTAGGGGGAAAATGTGCAGTTTATAAATGGTAGTGCACTACCACGCCCTGCTTCAGTAATATATTTATTATGAGTTTTTAAATGTGAATTGAGAAACATTCCTGCCCCCGCCATGATGACATTGTTATTAGTGACCTAAGAGGCAATTCAGGCGTCATGTGCCCCCTGTATGCAGGCTGGATTCTTATTATACATGGAGCAAAAGTTTAATCTATTAAATCAAACATTTTTTTTTTATACAGCAGAAATGCTGAACTTGCATAATTGAAGGTAGTCTCAAATGTGATAATGAAGAGAGAGCCTGCTCTGTAAAATAAAATATATGCGTAGGATCACACATTTTGAGAACAGTTTAAGGGTCAAGTGCATTACCGTTAGGTCAAGTAGATTATTCAAGTCACTAGCCCTGCAGGTCTGGTAACATCTTTACGACTTTTCGAGGTCTGTGCTTGTTATATCTGGTATCTCTGTGGACCTTCCAGATAAAGGATGGAAACCCCTGAACCATTGTAGGTGGCATGCTTCATCATCGGTGGGCTCCTTCACCAATAGTTTGTTCAGCAAGTAGGTTCACCCTGAGCATCAGGGCAGCTGTATTTTTCTGAAGAAATGATATGATTGCATGGACCAATATTTCTTATGGTTAAAACGTATACACTTGGTATGCAAAACATTTTATTACTCGTCTCCCCACTCCTTTATTTCTGGGCTTCTGCACACTGTCTCAAGATGGAATACAGGTTTATCGCTCAAAGAGATAGCATTCAGTGTATCGGCTGCCAGACTATGGTATGAGCTTCCGCTGGAACTGAGACAAGTCAGGGATCTTTTCCCTTTCAGGAAGAGATTAAAAACCTGGCTATTCCCTAATATCTAGTCTGTTGTCTGCTCCGCAGGGTTTACCCACAATTTGTGCACTCGTGTTTGTCAGCGCCAGGATGCCTGTTAGGTGATAGTGCGCTTTACAATTGAGATAAATAATAATAATAATAATAATTTACTTTTACAGACGAATTCTAATCTGAAGCGGTTCACAGACCTACCCATGCAGTGGACAGGTTCCATGATACTTTGGGAGTATCCTACCCCACTGCCATGGCAGGGCCGGACTGGGAAAGAAAACTGGCCCTGGCGATTGAGTCGGGCCAGCTAAGAGGGTGGGGTTGGGGAAGGGAATCAGGGTTGGGGGTATGCATGGGGAAAACACTGCAGCTGCTTTTGTTACAGGGGGCTGATATTGCAGCAATGCTGAAAAACCGGCTCCCCAGGGGTCCAAAACCACCCCCACCCTGGCAGCCCACCGGGGAAACGCCCAGTGCCAGCTACGGCCAGTCTGCCCCTGTCCACATGGCATTGACAGCAAATCCATCCACAGATAAGGGTCAAGTGACACTAAGAGACAGGTTGTAACTACCCAGCATCAAGGGTACAATAATGCCTGTACAACAATGTGACTGTCAAACCACAGATGACCACTTGACACAGAATGAGAGCTAATGAGTTTTCAAACACAACATGCTAATGTGAGGTGGAGTAACGCACTGTTCCCTTTTTAACCACATGTTTATGGAACAGGGAGTGAGACATTACAAATACCCAACCAAGTAGGCCAAATGAAATAGAGTGAGATGTAGTGACAGTCCATCCCATGGGCGAGATGACCCAGTGAGACACTTCCACCTGCAAATGGTCTGCATGCCACGTGGTGAGATAAATGATCGTGACGTCTTATACAGCTCCCCTTTCTACAGCTTTAGACTAGCACACATTTTGATTGCAAAAATATTGTAATTACATATTATTCATCTAACTATTACCTACAGATAACATCACATGGAGAATCTGATTAAAGAAACGCAAAAAACAGACATGGCATTAGTTACTTTATTTATTAAATCACTGTTTTTATAATAACGAAGGCTGAGCGACAGCCTGCTTTTTTGAGGAATTGTGGACATTCACCTCTCTCCAAAATGAACTCTGCTCATTTAATTTCAATAAACAGATGGGCAAGGCATTCATTTGGACTACGAGAATTTGAAGTTGATGCCCGCAATGGCATCTGTGGGAGCGAAAAAGTCACTTGTTGAGCTGTAAAGAGTCCCTCTTTGTGGGTAAGAGTTCCACACTTTGTTGCAAGAGGGTCACTCATTGGGGCCAGGATTGCCACCTTTTGGCACCCAGAGAGTCACTTTGTTTGGGCCAGGAATGTCATTCATTGAGGCCAGGAGTGTCACTCATTGAGGCCAGGAGTGTCACTCATTGAGGCCAGGAGTGCCAGCTTTTGGCACCCAGAGAGTCACTTTGTTTGGGCCAGGAGTGTCATCCATTGAGACCAGGAGTGTCATTCATTGAGGCCAGGAGTGTCATTCATTGAGGCCAGAAGTGTCACTCATTGAGGCCAGGAGTGTCACTCCTTGAGGCCAGGAGTGTCCTTCATTGAGGCCAGGAGGGTCCTTCATTGAGGCCAGGAGTGTCACTCATTGAGGCCAGGAGTGCCACCTTTTGGCACCCAGAGAGTCACTTTGTTTGGGCCAGGAGTGTCATCCATTGAGACCAGGAGTGTCGGTCATCGAGGCCAGGAGTGTCATTCATCGAGGCCAGGAGTGTCACTCATCGAGGCCAGGAGTGTCCTTCATTGAGGCCAGGAGTGTCCTTCATTGAGGCCAAGGGTGTCCTTCATTGAGGCCAGGAGTGTCACTCATTGAGGCCAGGAGTGCCAAAGGCAAGCCCGTCTGCGCCCGTCCGCGACGGGCCGGGACCAGGGGCCACATCCCCTGCACCAATGCGCAGCCCCATCCTAGGAAAAACGAGCCGCCGTACTCATTACTCTAGTGATGAACTCAGGAGCCTCAATATTTTAAAGGCAAGTAATCCAGCTCTATGCGCACGAATGGGACCGTCAAACACCACAGGCCCTTTCTGTTGCATTAACTGTAGATGGGAGAGTGTTAGCTGGCTTGACCCCACTCCGATAAGCACCCCAAATCTTGCCCTCAAGTGCATCTATATTAACGCAAGATCCCTACCCAAACATGCTACGGAGATATGGGACATTTTGACTGAGCTCAAACCTGACTTAGCGTTTATAACCGAGACCTGTTTGGATAATCATAGCACCCCCGATATTGCAACAGCCCTCCCAATTGACTATAAAATACTTTATTTAAATCGAGAGAAGAAAAGAGGGGGAGGGGTAGCCCTGATATTCAAGGACTCCCTCTCCTGCAAACAAGAAGCGATCACACAGGCCAATAGTCATGAAGCTATGGCCTTCTCGGTGTCTATAAACACTAATATTCTATTTGGCGGAGTGATAATTTACAACCCCCCAGGCAGCACGATGGATTTCTGTGTCCAGCTTCTTGCACAAGTCATGCCAGTCTGTCTCAAAAACAAAAATATCCTGTTGATAGGGGATTTCAATATACACCATGACAACGACAATAATGCCCTTACTAAACAGCTACTAGAAGATATGGAAATCCTACAGCTGACTCAGAGAATTGATCAGCCTACACACATAGCAGGACACACATTGGATCTGATGTTCTCTAATATAGGTACCATCGACATCACTGCAATAAATCCATTGACTTGGACAGACCATTTTTTGATTGAGTTTTCTATCAACCTATTCTCTAGACACCTCAAATTATCAACTCAGGCATCAGTGAAAACAAGGAGCTGGAAAAGATTTTCGGTAGAAAAATGTCAGCAACATTTTTCACACACAAACACAATATCCACTAGCACGAATGATGAAATACAACTACTCCAGAACAACATCAGCAGTGCATTGGAACACTGTTCCGTCTCACACTCTAAACACAAAAATAGATCCACGAGATCAGAGAAATGGTATGGATCTGAATTAAAGTTAATGAAAAGAAAATGCACACTTTATGAACACAAATGGAGACTCAATAAAACTCATGAAACTAGAGCCACTTACAAAAAAGAACTTTCACTTTACAATAAAGCCATTAGAAAAGCGAAGAAGGATTATTTCTCAAATAGAATAACAGAGAATAGAAATTCTTCAAAAGAACTTTTCAGAATAGTCAGGGAACTATGCAGCCCCACGAGTCTTTCAAGTGATCTCACTCCCTCGCAAGAAAATTGCAATAAAATAAACAAATATTTCTGCGAGAAAATAGACACAATCTATGCCTCTTTCTCAAATACCGATCTGAGACATACTGAACCCTATGTACCATCTTCAACCCAGGCTAACTGCCTCAGGTTCGGCCCCAGTTGGAATGAACTGCCTGTGAATCTTAGACTAACAAACAGCCACCTGCTCTTCAGGAAGCAGTTGAAAACATTTCTCTTCCCTAAACCTGACTAAAATGTTTCCATCTTGTACTTCCCTTCACTTCCTTCACTGCCACAATAGCGCCGTGATATCCTATCTGGGATGATTGTTTGCGCTCTATAAGTACCTATAACATAACATAACATTTTGGCACCAGAGACTCACTTTGTTTGGGCCAGGAGTGTCCTTCATTGAGGCCAGGAGTGTCCTTCATTGAGGCCAGGAGTGTCCTTCATTGAGGCCAGGAGTGTCCTCCATTGAGACCAGGAGTGTCCTCCATTGAGACCAGGAGTGTCATTCATCGAGGCCAGGAGAGTCCTTCATTGAGGCCAGGAGAGTCCTTCATTGAGGCCAGGAGTGTCATCCATCGAGGCCAGGAGTGTCACTCATCGAGACCAGGAGTGTCACTCATCGAGGCCAGGAGTGTCACTCATCGAGGCCAGGAGTGTCCTTCATTGAGGCCAGGAGTGTCCTCCATTGAGACCAGGAGTGTCCGTTGAGGCCAGGAGTGTCCTTCATTGAGGCCAGGAGTGTCCTCCATTGAGGCCAGGAGAGTCCTTCATTGAGGCCAGGAGTGTCATCCATCGAGGCCAGGAGTGTCACTCATCGAGACCAGGAGTGTCACTCATCGAGGCCAGGAGTGTCACTCATCGAGGCCAGGAGTGTCCTTCATTGAGGCCAGGAGTGTCCTTCACTGAGGCCAGGAGTGTCACTGATTGTGGCTAAGAATGTGAGTTGTGGGGCTGAGTGTTATCCAATAGGGCCAAGAGTCCCACTGATTGGGGACAGGGGTAAAACCCTTTGGCACGATGAGGGTCTCTCATTGGGGCCAGGAGTGTCACTCATTGGTGCCCGGAAAGTTACTCGATGAGGCCAGGAGTGTCACTCATGAATGCCAGGAGTGTAACTTATTGAGGTCAGGAGTGTCACTCATTGAGGTCAGGTTTGTCATCCATTGAGGCCAGGAGTGTCCTTCATTGAGGCCAGGAGTGTCCGTTGAGGCCAGGAGTGTCACTCATTGAGGCCAGGAGTGTCACTCATTGAGGCCAGGAGTTTCATTTGTTAAAATTAAGAACATCAGTCATGGAGGCCAAGTGTTAGCCAATAACGCCAAGAGTCCCCCTGATTGGGGACAGGAGTGATTCCCTTTGGCACAAAGAGGGTTACTCATTAGGGCCAGGAGTGTCACTCATTAAGGCTAAGAATGTCAGTCATGGGGACAGCGTGTTACCCATTAGAGCTGAGAGTCCCACTCATTGGGGACAGGAGTGACACCCTTTGGCACCAAGAGAGTCACTCATTGGGGCCAGAGGTGCCACTCATTGAGGCCAGGGGTGTCACTCATTGAGGCCTGGAGTGTCACCCATTGAGGCCAGGAGTGTCACTCATTGAAGCCAGGAGTGTCACCCATTGAGGCCAGGAGTGTCACCCATTGAGGCCAGGTGTGTCACCCATTGAGGCCAGGTGTGTCACCCATTGAGGCCAGGTGTGTCACTCATGAGGCTAAGAATATCAATCGTGGGTGCAGAGTTTTACCCAATAGGGTTAAGAGTCCCTTTCATTGGGACAGCAGTGACACCCTTTGGCACCACGGGAGCCACTCGTTGCTCCTTGGAGTGCCATTCATCGTGCCAAGCAGGGCCACCCTTTGGGACCAGCCTGGGCATCCTTTGGAGTTACCAGTGCCACCCTTTCAGACTAACAGCGACGCTCGTCGGGTGCTGATATGTGTTTATCCTGCGCTCTGTGCCCCATTGACAACAAACAATTGTTCGTCAAATTACCATTCATCAAAGTGTTTTGAGGCGCTCACGAAACAACAGACAAGAGAGGTGAAAAAATTCCCTAAAAATCAAAACAAAATCAACGTGTTGTTCATTCCTGCAATCAAGCAGCTGCCACTTTCCGCAGTCCGACGGAGGATGCTCGATGAAGCTGGCTGCTGGGAATTAGAGGGCTTTGTGCCGCGTTATCTGTGTTTGAAAGCCAGCCTTTCATGTGCGACCAAAACAGCAGTTAGAAGTCAGATTCTGGCGACGCGCCAAGGGACTGGAGACCGGAGGGGACGGCGCTGCGGCTCGGTGGCTGCGCCAACCATTCCGCATAATTGTAGCCTGCAGGGAGAGGCGACCACTCCGTCACATAACCCTCCGAAGGCCGAGGATGAACAGACGAGCGCTGTCAAACTCAAGAACTACTCAAGCCGAACACAGGGAGGGCGCTTGCTGCCTGGGACAGGGGTTCTAATCTTTTGACCTCTGTGGACCTCCACTTAGAATCCGGGGAGCCCGACTGAGTTATTACTGGAAGCCACTAACCCCTGCCTAAGTATTTTCCATAATTTGAACGGCAATACAACACAGAAACAAGATTTCATCAAACAAATATAGTAATGAGGAAATATTTTATTTGATTCCCCCCAAAATATTTAAAAAATTGAACTTCAAATTTGGAGGGGTCGAGATTTTCTAAATTCAATTGAGGCCAATCATCGTCCATTCTGGGTTTTTGGGGGGTTTTATGTAGCATGAACTAGACCCGAAGGTATCCGAGTGCTTTACATGAGCACCAGTTGCGTTACAGATGGACACATCAATTTTATTTTAATGTTTTTTTTTTAGGCACGAAGAGATCAAGGGGCATATGTATCATCTTCTCCATTTGCGATTCTCAAATAGCGATTTTTTGAGAATCGCTATTTGAGAATTGCAAAACGGGATGTATTTAAAAAATCGCACGAATTTTGCGATTTCTTAAAATTCATTAATTGCTATTAGCAAATTGCGAAATCGCAATTAAGGAATACCTTCCCATTCATTCCTATGGGCCAGGAGGCCCATAGCAATGAATGGGAAGTCCTTCTCAATTTGCGAATCGCTATTTGCTAATCGCAAATTGAGAATATTTTCAAGGGTGCAAGGGTGTCATGATGACACCCTGATGCACCCCTGAAATCAGCATGTGTGCACATATGGCGCACATACATGCCCTAAGGGCATGTATGTGCACCACATGGCACTTTGAAATATGCAAAAAAGTGCATATTTCAAAGAAATCGCAACTTACCACCAACTTGAAGTTGGTGGTAATTTGCGATTTCTTAAGGAGAAATCGCACAACTTGGGTGCGTGTGACATTGCATTTAAGAAATCGCTATTTGCGATTTCTTAAATGCTTACGCAAACTTAAGAAATCACAAATTTAGCGATTCCTTAAGATTGCGAGGCTGAAATGCCTCATACATCTCCTTTTGCGATTTTGTATTTGCAAACGCTGTTTTTTTGCGATTCGCAGCGTTTGCGAATACAAAATCCTTACATATGCCCCTAAGTGATTTGCACACAATCGCAGAATGTTTCGCGTTCCTGCGAGACTCGAACCCAGCTCCCCAGCTTCGAGGTCCACCATCCTAGCCACTAGGCCACATCCTCTCCCCAATTTCAAATTCCTTCAGATTTACTGAATATTTTCACATTTTCAATCGTATATTTTGCCTTTTTTTATATACAATTTATTAATGTTTTAACATTATTTAATTTTTGATGCAGTCGCGGATCCCCTTGGTAGGCTTTGTGGAGCTCCAAGGGTCACCAGGCCACAGGTTAAGAACCACTGGCCTAGGGTGTCTGGGATAGAGAAGATGCCACTTGTGAGGGTGGTGAGGCATGTAAGAGTTTGTGCCCCAGGGTTAAATGTTGATAGAAAATGTTACGCGCTAATGAGCTAGGTAGTATTTATGTAAAGCCACAGATAGACAGCCATTTTGGGTGCCACTTGGAAGTGGTTTGAGATTGCCACTAGAGAGGCATCAGCAATGGCCTCATTACCAGCAAAGGGCAAGGCGCATGCAGGCTAATGCAGTGCTTAGAACAAAATAAGGTGCGACCATGTCATATTGGTGCTAGGCTAAGAACAAGGAAACTGGAATTATGCGATTCCATGGCAGCTGCGTTTTCCGTATAATTAAGGATCTACTGCGGTTGCTACATAAACTATAATTTTTTGCATAATTTGCAGATTTCAACAAAAAAGTGTTTGTATTGCAAACGGATCAAAAGTTACAAAAACACTGCCACTTGTGTTGCTGCGCTGTGGCAGGTCCTTTACAGTGCACTGACAAGTCATTTTTCCTTTGTTTATTCCTACATTCAGGTGTTAAATTGATTCTAACGATGTACCGCCTCTGCTCAGGCAGCGCTAAATTGATAAAAATGGAAAAATAGAGATGTAATAATGCCATACAATGTACCACATTATGCTCATTAATTTCTTTTTTCATGCTGCATAATTTTGATTAACTCTGCCACATAATTTGTTCCTCCCCTGCTACATAATTCCATGAGCCCTATTAAAGAATAAGTGAATGGGGGTTTTAATTATTTGGTTTTTTTTTAGGTTTTTTTATTTTTTTGTGATTTGGAACCATATGTTCCTTTGGAACAGATAGTATTTTAATCTATAGTTATTCTTTCTTCTGTAGACAGAGGGTTGGTCAGATCCTCAAATGATATCAGCCTTTCTTATCCCATAAGAGAGGCTCCCTTTATAAGTGTGCATCTTTGGACTGCCGGGGAGACTCAGTACTGAATAAGGAACAATACAGTAATAGTGCTGATGTTTAGAAGAAGTGGCAACCAGGTTTACCTCAGTTGATCTTCGACAGGTCGCATGTCGATGGTATGTCTAGAATGGGTGACTCTAGAGGGAGGAGGGTTACTGAGGGCATTTTAAGTTGGAACATTGTTGGCATCTTGTCCAAGATAGATAATCCGGACTGGAAGAGGTTTATTGCTAATTATATGATAATGTTCCTACAGAAAACGTGAGCAATAGTTCCTTTTTTGATTGATGGGTTTCTTCTTAATGCACGAATGCTTGCCCATCCACTTAGGGTAGGGCAAAGGGAGACTTAGCGATACTGTTGTCAACTAAAATTCCAGGGTCAGTGAAGAAAGCCTTCCTAAGCTCTCAGTATTACTAATTTTTGCTTCATGATTGTATAGGGGAACAGAAAATTATTTGTCAATTTCTGCAATAATCTATTTCAGGCTGGGGCTACTGTAATAAGGGGATCTTGAACATGATTTGACTGAGTTTTTGCTGCTAATGGAAGAGAACATGTTCATAGTTTGGTTAGGTGATTCAGTGCACATAGGTGCGTCCGCCCTGCAAGAGAGGTGTACAGACTAGCAGATCCTGAGGACCTGGTCATGTCATATTTTGGCCATAGTGAGTATGGTAATGTATTGAATACTTTTCTGATTAAATTCAACCTTTTCAGTGTGGGTGATCCACTTGTCCGTTTGCTGCCCAAATTTACTGGAAATGGTCATGGCAGTACAATCTATTTCATTTTGGTTTTGAGAAACTGTGAGTTTTAAATTTGTAATTTTTTGAGAATTGAAATGTGTGAGCCACCATCATCCTTTATCATTGAGCTTTATGGTGGCAAGGAAGGAGGACAGTTTGCTTTGTTACACTCAGTGTAGAGATTCATAAATTGAATGGTTTTACCCTTAAATGAAGTTCTATTGATCCGGATAAGTTCTTAGGATTTCGAACTAGGGAAAATAAATGTCTGTCGACTGTTGTCTTAATGAGGGAGCCAGCACTGTGGAAATAATATACTTCTTGTGGGCTGCTTACCAAGGGAATTGCCTAAGCCTTAACACAACCAGCATTAGCATGGCCAATAGATCTCGCCTTTTGGACCTTATACGTGTGTAGCCATGCAATGATAATATAGCACATAACACAAATACACAAATACATAGGCACTTAAGCAATTGTTGGCAATTTTGCCCCCTCTGAATAGTGCTCACCTTATTAAAATGTAGGTAGCGTTTTTATTTGCAAGATTCCCAGAAAACACCAAAACGTGCATGGAACGGTTACTTCCTCCATACTAATAAAATGTGGGTCTGTCGATAGATGGCTGTGGGTGAGTATTTTATATCTCTAGAAACGCTGCGGACAGTCAATAGGGACAATTTTAAAGCCCTATCGGTTTCATGTAGAAGTCACATTAGAAGTTGCCTTGATGAATTAAAAGGGACCGTGTGTAGCCATGCTGCCTTGTTAACCTGCAGCAGCTTACAACAATACATTAGTTGGGTGTCTGTTCAACAGCATAGGTTTCTGTTAACTAGATTTCGTTCTAGCATCTTCCATTTTTTTGTGTCCTTCCCATTGAATCATGATTGCTTGATTGATCTACCCTCCTGCCCCAGTGATTCATGCTCAAAACCAAGCACTTTACATTTTATTGTTTGGTAGTTTAGGCGAAACCCAGGAAGGGTTTTTGTGGTATTGTGGAATATGGGTAAGTGGAAAGAAGCTTTTAGGTACCGGCGGCTATTCCAATCAGACCAAATCTGTATTTTAATTGTGAGATTTTGGGGAGAAGTCAGAAAGATCAGAAATCTGCTTCCGTTGGAGAGAAATTTTAATAGATGAGGATGAGGATGTTTTAGCTATGTTTTTAGAATTGAGTCTGTTTTTAATGATGGTTTTATGTTTACTAAGTTAATCTATGCTGACGAATTTTATATCATTTTTTTGTCTGTTCTCTTTTTACCTTTTATAGCTTGGCTTTGTCCTGATGATTAAAGATTGATTCCAATTGAATTTATTTGGATATCTGCGTGTAAAAGCCCAGGTTGTCGGAGATGCACTTTGTGGCAGGTGCATGCTTATTAGGAGTGGGCGGAATTTGCGTAGTCATGTTACGCAAAGCTCCGCGAAACAGTAAAAAATCTCAGCGAGCACGCAGAAATTCCGCGAACACGCGGAATTGCTTGTTCGCGATGCTTTTTTCCTGTTCGCGAACGCTGTTTGCGTGCTCAGGGGGAAATATCTTGCAAACACGCATTTTGAGAACGCTAACAAGCAAAACATTCTGGGAAGCAGCGGAACGCAAAATTTTGGGCAATACCATGTTATCCGCTGAACACGTAATTACCGATATTCCGCAAATTCCGCAAGCGGAACGGAATTTACCGCCCAGGCCTAATGCTTATATAGCCTGTCTAGCGTAGGGATGTAGGAATGAAGGAGAGTGTAATGTAGAAGGACTAGAAGTATGGGTACAGGAGGTGCTCTGGCACCTTCATAAGAATGCAGGATGTTAAAAGGCGAATGAATGAGTAGTAAAGAGGCCATTAAACTTGTCAATGTGCTGTTGGTTCAAAGCAGAGGTCAAGTGTCAGGGAGTGCCTTTTGACAAACTGCTGTTTATTTAATATGAAGATTGGTGTTTACTTTTTCTTTACTTTATTTTGTATTTGGAATTTTATAATGTGAACCAATTGACAATCTTGCTGGGGTGTGAGAAGTGTGAAAGGAAAGGCTTCAGCATGTTGTCTAACACTCCACACAATTTAAAGAGTTATAAGTGAACTAAAAATATAACAACGTATATCAGCAGCAAAGGAAGTACACATGATATACATTGTTTTTGGTAATTCTGAGGTTTGAGGGGGAAGAAAGGTCATAACAAAAAAAAACTGTTTACCCTTGGACAGAAATTTGATTTTCACACTTTTTTCTCTGCCATATAGATCTAGTAGAAAAGCTTCATTCCTGCTGCTAATTTGGTGGACATTTCAAGAGGTCATTTCAATGGATACCGTGCTCCTTGTAAAAAGCAGTAACCTAGCACACTATGCTTGTCATATATTTGGGACAAAGGTCAAGTTGTATAAAAGGGTTGTAACAATTCTGTTTGTATGGGGATATATGCTACCACATATAGGCCTATGTTTTCAAGAATGCACCACTAGGGGCACACTGCGCCCAAACCAAGGCTCATTTGCTACACTTGTTCTTTGTGTAATGTTTGGATTTTTCACCACCCCCATGACTTCACTGACATAACGTTAATGGAAGCCCCCTCAGTCTTAAAACGGTTCCAGTACCACTGGTGTGATATCACAATGCGCAAGAAAAGAGGAAGCAGACGGAGGGCTAATGGGGAGGAGGGATGGGGGGATATGGATGAAACATGCAGTGTCACCTGTGACCTCAAACACACACCACATGTCATTGTGCTGGTTTCTTGTATACTGCTATATGGAGTTGTAACTCGAACAAACTCACAATGTTTCACACAGAGCTCATTCACAGCAAAATAATGGATGCATGGCAGCAAAATTACTGTAATTGATACAGTTTGCACAAAGGAAGCAATTAAATAGTGTTCAGCAAGTTCCATTTACAAAAATAGGTTTAGTCACAGCGTAAACCTTATTTTCTCATCTGTGTTCTAAAAGCATAGGTGCAAAGTAACCCCACGTGAAACAAGCATTGGCATAACCAATAGGTCTCCCCTTTGGGACCTTCTAAGCCTTTAGCCATGCAGCACATTATCCTGGGTGCTGTGCCACCAGGGATTGAAGAGCTATACAATTAGTACACACTGGATCATGCAGTCTGATTCAGGAGTACATGCTTGCTTCAGGAAACAATTATGGACACATGAAGCAGCCAGGGCTAATGCACTTTTTTAAAAGTGCATTAGCGCTGTATGCATCAGAACCATTTTTCTGATTATTATTATTTTTAGTCATGATGGCCAAAAACCACAACCTGTATGCCACTTCACCACAAGTCAAAACTGTGACTAGATAAATTACAGCCTTTCCATCAAGTGCATTAACCACCAGAGTTATTTATGATGTTGTTGCAATTACTGCCTAAAAATGTTGGTGCATACAAATATTTCTGCAAGCAAGCTATTTTGTTTTCACCTCAGCCTGTCATGCACAGACAGCCCATACCAGCTTGGCCCCTGGTGCGACGGCACAGGTCGCATCGGCCTAACCTAATGCTAGCACTGAGTAAGAAAGAGTTCTATTACCATTGTGCTGAAACATCTTACACTAGTTTTCAAATCCAATACCCAAGAAATTGAGATAACTAAATTTCGCTTTCGATTTCCAACTTTTCGTTGCTTTTTGCCAAAACACACCAAAATGCGTCCAGATAATCTGTCATACTTTGGCAATACTGCCACCTACTGATTACTGATGCATGTCCCTCATGCCAGACTGCACTGAACCAGTAGGGAGGATCAGAACAAAAGTGAAAGTTTGGCAGTCAGTTTCTGTTTGTGCGATGACTGGCCAACACTCTCATTAAATCACTAAAGGATTAGAGACTGACGACTGCAGCACAACAGGAAATAGTAGGACATCTGTTGTACAAAGAATGATGTTTGGTTCCAAGTTAGATTATGGAAATTGGTTTATTAAGTAAGATGATAACAAGAGCCCCAACCGGAGCAGCCTTCCTGCTGCTCAGCCTATCCTCCAACTGACTCCCTCACTCTTCCAACATTCCACAGCATCATCACACACCAACATTCCACCATCACAGTCACACTGGCTGAGCAGCAGGTATAACACATCTCCTTTCTTTACACAGAATAACATTAGAACTATTGCAGAGTAACATTAGAACTCTTGCAGAATAACATTGGAACTCCTGCGTGCATGTTTACAATGTAACAATGAGAACTAATGTGAATGCATGAAAATAATAGGTGGAAAACATTTCACGCACGACATGTCGTAACACACTAATTGCAAATGTGCATACAAAGACAGATGGAAAACATTGAATGCAATTTGCACAACATGTCATGACATAATACATGCAAATAAGAATAATAAACATAATAACCCATTCTCCCTTTCTACCCACAACACATCATACTCTACCACACCACTAATCCTCGAACAGACCCAAAAGTGTCTCAAACATGCCAGCTGGCCAGGCTGACATAAAAACAGCGAGAAGGGAACCAACCATTGGGGTGCAGTAGAGGACAGTCTATAGCAAAAGAACAAAAAACAAGAAAGATGAACCACAGAGACTGGTGAACCACCTTGGCTTAAATAATGCCCTTCACCCTAACCCGTAGTAGGGGTGGAACAACCCTTCAAACACACATTATTAGGCTTACACAAAGCACTTATGGTGGAACAACACACCAAACACACATGCCCTTGGGCTTAAAATCAGCCCCTCACCAGTGGCGTGAGGAAAGTTGTAGGAGCCCCCCTGCAAAGTACACAGAGGGCCCCCCGCTCCGGATTTAATCCGGAGCTCTCTGGTGTGAGTACAGTTCTGAAGCGTGCCCCTTCAGCTCGGGGCCTACCCACACTGCGGAGGATGCGGGGGCCTGTGTTATGCCCCTGCCCCTCACCCTAACCCAAAGTAGGGATGGAACAGCGCTTCAGGCAGAAAGCGTTTGGCTAAAATGATGCCCTTCACCCTAACCCAAAGTAAGGGTGGAAAAACTCTTCAAGCAAACATCACCCTTCACCCTAAACAAAGTGAGGGTGGGACAAGACCTCACACAAATCATTTGGCTTTAACCCTGCCCTTCACCCTAACCCATAGTAAGGGTGGAGCACACATCACAAAAGTCAATTGGCTTCAACGCTGCCCTTCACCCTTACCCCTACCCCGTAGGAAGAGTGGAACACCACTTTACACATCTCATTTGGCTTAAACCCTGCCCTTCAACCTTGCCCCATAGGAAGGGTGGAACAACACTTCACACGTCATTTGGTTTAATAGAAAACTCCAATCATCACTAATCTGGCTTACTCTCTGCCCTTCACCATTACCCCATAGGAAGAGTGGGGGGGGGGGGAAACAACTTCAATCACCAATAATGTAATGAACAAAAGCCCCCAAGAATACTCAATTTTTTATACACAAGTCCCCAGCATCACTCATGATCACCTCTAGATCTCAAACCTCTGGTAATAAAGAACTACAACACAAAAAATATCTGCATAGTCAGTGCTCACAAACTCCAATACACTCTACCTCTGCCACACTCAACTTAAAGTACGCATAAACATTCCTCTGGGGTAAATATACTTTCCAATTTTAACACTTTAAAACATGTGCGCTGCAACCACAGAGGTCACTACACTAGCCCTCAAGGCCTCAGAGTCAATATGAGCACACAACGTGAGCAAAATAACCACATATTCCATGTACCGCATATGTGCAAGCATAAAGCACAGCACACCATCCAAAAGGTTCACAATTTTCCTTTTACTCATAACCGCTTCAAGTTGAAATCTGATGTATAAGCTTCAGCGCTACATCCATGAGATTTTCTCCTATTCTTTCCTCTTTTTTTTCCCCATAACCATTCAAGTTGCAGAATGGAAGTCTGTTTAATTAACTGTGGCTATACAATGTCATAACCCAGCACGCAAGTGGTTCCTCCTCTAATGCCCCCATTTCCAGTTAAACATCCGATGAGAAATGGAACCATGCATGACTCTTACTGCTTTAACTGTATCACTTTCAAACTGTGTCCCAGCCCACATAGGACACCGCTGGCAGGAAGGCTTGTAAGTCACCCAGCTCAATGCTTTTCCCATAGTAGCTTTACACTTGAGGAAAGAGTTACACGAACGAAAGCGCATTTGCCGGAAAACACACAGCACACGTACGCTCAGGGCTGTGCCGGCGTCGGGGCACCTCAACATGCCACGAGCTCCCGATGTGTGGGCTTGAGCCGGCACTACGAAGATAAGGCGCACGAGACAAACCATTGAGGTGAGTTCAAATTTCTAATACCAATTTTCCAAAATGAAGCTGGTGTAACGCTGCCAAAGTTTGTATCAAGATTGTCCCAAACACAACCTGAGCGGGTGCCAACATTCCCTTCATTTCCGCTCTCCTCAACACCAAGCATGTAACTCACCACAACGCAGTTTGGTTCCTCACATTTCTTGAGCACTCCGAACTGCTTCCTGTGTGACACCGACATTGCCAGCCTTTGACTAATGACCAAGCAGCACGTATCATCACACAATGCTGGCAGGGGCATACACATTTAGGTGTAACTTGGTCATAAAAGTGGCTGCCTACTTGTGCACATTGTCAATTAATTATATCGTGCAGGTGAAGATTTATTGAGTTTCCGCATGCCCTGGCTGGTAGGCTGTCTGATGGAACAGGACACTGGTGGGACTGTAGGGCGTACAGTCTTTCTCTGTACTTAAGGTTCCTTTATAATTCTTCTTTCCCCGGCTTAGTTTCTTGTCGGTTAGCATCCATACTTTCTCTCTCTCAGTTCACATGCATAGATTCTTCTTTGGTTCCTTTTAAAATCGTCGCCAAAATATGTTGTACAAAGAATGATGTCTGGTTCCAAAGTAGGTTATGTAAATTGGTTTATTAAGTAAGATGATAACAAGAGCGCCACCAGGAGCAGCTTTCCTTCTGCTCAGCCCATCCTCCAACTGACTCCCTCACTCATCTTACATTCCACAGCATCATCCCACACGAACATTCCAACACCACAGTCACACTGGCTGAGCAGCAGGTATCATAACATCCTACAGAATGCAATAGGTATCTAGAAAAGAAGCGAAGGAAAGAGACCTGGAGAAAGGCGAAGTGGGGCAGGGCAGTAAAGTGTCCCTTTTAGAAAGCAGAGCCTGCCATAGTTTCGGGGTGACATTGCAAACTAAAGTAAAGCTGTGACAGCAGCTGACAGGAGGAGGAGCGACAGCTAGTTATCCGGCCAAAAGACAAATGTTATACAAAATACAAGCGCACAGCAACTGAAAACACGAGCGCTAGTGTTCCAGCCAAAAACACATGTTAAAAAGGAGGTACAAAAAGTCCTGATGAGACCCTTAGATTTTATTAAGGGTCGAAACGTGGTTGACACATGTCACAAACAAGCAGTTTGTCATTTCATGCTCGGCATGTATACCGGCAACAGTGGGCCTGTTCCGATCGAATAATTGATATGCCGTGGTTTGTGTTTCAACATACCCTTGACTGTTTGGAACTATCTATTCACATTTTTGGTTGTGTTTCTTTCACATGTGGGTCACTTTGCACCTATGCTTTTAGAACACCCACAATAAATTATAAATTAAGGTTTATGCTGTAAATAAACCGATTTTTGTAACAGGACCCTGCTGAATACAATTTGATTGCTTCCTTTGTGCAAACTATATCAATTACTGTAATTCTGCTGTCCTATTTCCATTATTTTGCTGTGAATTGATTACACAGGTTCACATGGACATTTGGGTTGCTCTTGTATGTAAAGAATGTATGGAATCGTAAGGCAGCCTCAAAGCACTGGGGAATATGGACTATAGGAATCAGGAAAGGGGAAACACAAGAACAGTAATTAAGGATTGAGAGTGAGCCAGGAGAGAGAGACACATTAGTCAGAGAAACTGTGGTAAATAAAATAAATATTACCTGACTGAATTTCGTACGGAGTCTTAAAATAAAGTAAAATAGCTCAAAATAACAAGAGGCAGAATCCGTGGTATAAGAGGTTCTCTAATGGGCTTTATTCCATTCAAAATGGCCGACTCGAGTGGCGGCCTTCAGGTTCCGTCACCACGAGGGTTCAGGAAGTGAAGTACAATAATTTATTGATAGACATGTATTTTTATAATAAGTACATTACAATGAAACGAATGTAGAAGGCGTAACATTTGATAAGAAAAATGACGTGACAGTGACATAATCGAAACTAGGCGTAATAAGGAATAAAAGAAACATGATTGGTTAGGATTATCAGACATAGGTGGATCTATAAGATAATACTTGGCATAGATGCGCGCGCAGCAGCATGACGTGTAATTGACGTGTAACTAGGGGGTGAAGGGGACTTGACATTTAGCTCTACATGTGGAGACGAGAAGTCTGGGGTTATGTCAACCTAATCCCAAATCATATCTAACATCCTATGTTTAAAGAACTATGTTATCCACAAGGAAGAGACTCTCGGACAGAATCTATTCTATACTGACTATGTGCGTGTACAAGCGTCTAAGTGTCTATATGAGATGCGAGGGGCAGAAAACTTTCCATAGCAACAGGGCTATGAATCACTTGCAGGAGGACGGAAAGGCTGAGTCCTTTGCTTGTGAGCTAAAGGAAATGTTTACCTAAATCACTAGGCAGGAATGCATCGGCTGAGGGGGAAAATAGATAATTCGAAGGTGAAATACAGCTTCTTGGCAGACAGGCGAAAACTGGCCGAGGCAGGCACCGTTAGCTGCACAGGGAGTAGGACAAAGTTCATGGATACAGATGCGAGCTCAAGCTGAAGCTGTCAGAGGCTGGGAGCAGGGAAAGGCTTTGAGGACAGAATCGGGCCTACTCGCCTGAACTGTAAAAATGGAGTAACTTAGCCATGTAAAGTTGGTGGCCTTTCATACCTAGGAATCGAATATCCAGCCCATAGATGGCGGATCTGACAGAGAACATGTTGACGGTAGACACACATATGTTTGCGTCTTAGAAACTGGAACTGGAGGGAACATACATGTACTTGTAACATGCATATAGAACCGTTGGGGTCCAAGATAGGGGACATAACTGACCAGGAAAATCCACATTTCCACATTCCCTCCTTGTCCCCTTCTTGCCCTTCAAGAGATATCAATCTTCATCATTCCATCGATTTGCTCATGGAGCATCATTTCTTCTTCTTTCTTCTTCCGGGATCTTGAGCCAAAACCTTGATGTGGAATACACGATGTGGCACACAGACCACAAATCGCTGGTCCACATTGCAGGCATAGACAACAACTGAAGAGCATAAGAAGGCCAATACCTAGGAAAGATAGAACTCTCCATCCCCAGGCTGATATCACATTCCAAAACCACCCGGACCACGTCCAAGTGCCTGGATTTTCGTGTATCTGGCTTACAATCTTATGAAGGCG
The DNA here is from genome assembly GCF_964204655.1 of Triturus cristatus. Classification (NCBI taxonomy): domain Eukaryota; kingdom Metazoa; phylum Chordata; class Amphibia; order Caudata; family Salamandridae; genus Triturus; species Triturus cristatus. The sequence goes on from NC_140594.1 coordinate 858,386,831, forward strand.
TGTTATAGCTTTATATACAGATGGCGAATTTTCTGGTATGAATATGCAGCAGCTGGATCCGATGACCCTGCAAGCTCCGCCCCTATCGGCCAGGATGACGTCAAGGACAAGACGATTCTGGAGAACAACAATTCTCATCACTGATTGTTCCTCTGTCAGATTGCCTAGGGCGGCTATAGTCTCGTTTACTACAGCTTCAAGAGTCTTGGTGAGTCTGCGTATCAGCTTACTATTTGATATTGTACCTATATAGGGAAAGATACCTTTATTGAAATCTACATACTTGTCCCATGCCGTCTCAGTATAATCGACAACTGGGAGATCTCTTCGCTCTCTATTGTGTACTAAATGAACATTTCGATAATAATCAGGGGGAGCTAGAAAAACAGGTGGCAGAAGGAATGCTATATAACAGGTACCATCCCAATCTAGAGGCAGACGCATATATGCCGTCTGACCACATATAAAGTAAGAATGGCGAGAAGCTCTAAATGAAGATTTGCCTTGATCACTATATTCTACTGTAGTAACGCATTGGCTATGGCCCATATGTATGGAACCAACTTTTCTCACACATAATTCACCCTTAACTGGAAATACTGACATAGTGGGCAGAATTAGTTCAACTTCGGATTTGACATTCAAAATCATAAGATTAGGCGTAAAATTACCTAATTTATACACTTCATTTTCTAAATCAGTTCCTGTTCTACTGGGGTGACCCTCCTTATTAGGGTGACAGACTTTGAATAAAACTAGATTCAGATTTCCCCATATCCAATGTTGTTGATAAACTGCTGTGTCTGGGTCTATGGAATTTAATAAACTAAACCATGCTCCACAGGAGCCATTGCGTGTAAATGGATGTGGAAAGAAAGGCAGAACTTCTTTGTTATTCTGATAGGGAGGGAGTCGGCCACACACCCAACAATTGGTGGCATTACTAGTCTGATGGGAATGATGTAACATACTAATGAATGTGTTATTGCGCAGCGCAAGTCTATAGGACAACTCATGTGGCGGTAGGTCACTAAAAGAATGTTCATCAGTTATATTGAGAACACGTTTAGAAACAGGATAATACATATGCAACAATATACTTGCAATAACTATTAAAAAACTCAAGGAAAACAAAATTAATAAAGTCACAATACAGTGGTTACGCAGTGATTTACAATAAGCATGTCGTTTCATTATGATTCTGGACTCTACATCATTCAGACCTAAGGGATACATGTCGGGACAGATTCAACCGCTTCACCTTGGAGAGGACTTAAACAATCAAATCGTCCGACAGTTTAGATCTGGACCTGAGTTTCTGTTTATAGAGTTCGGTGCTACTGGCCTCAGCCAAAGGTAGCTTTGAGTCAATGGGGGAAGACACACGGGAAGTACTGTTTGTGTCAGGAGGAAGTCCATGAAATTTTTTTATATGGGTGGAATGCACCCATCCTTTCCGTCCTTCGATCTTCACAGCTGTTCTGGTCGTCAGCAGGACCTGCTTAGGCAACTTCCACCTAGGATCCAATTGGCTTTTCCTATCAAAATTCCGAACCAGGACAAAGTCCCCGGGGACCACGTCATGGGGTTTCACCTCAGTGTTGTCAGGAAAAGCTGCGACCACCTGTGAACGAGAAGATTGTAGTGCAGACATCAAGGAAGCCAGGTAATCTGTCAGCATATTACAGTCAACATCAGTTATTTTACGGGGTATAGGCGTCCCCCACATATTCGGTGGTCTACCAAAGATCACCTCATACGGGGATAGCCCTGTTCGAGAGTGTGCTACCATTCTCATGTAGAATAGCGCAACTGGTAAGGCTACTATCCAGTCCACACCTTTTTCCTGACATATTTTAGACAATCTGATTTTTAAAAGTTGATTATGTCGTTCCACGAGACCTGCTGCCTCGGGGTGTCGGACACAGTGGAATTTCCACTGATATCCCAACAAAAGTGAGACATGTTTCATTAATTCGGATGAGAAAGGCTGGCCGTTGTCTGAATATACAACACGTGGTAAACCGTACCGTGGGAAGAATTCTCGAACTAGCTGCTTGGCAGTAGTCGGGGCAGTGTAATCTGATACGGGATACGCCTCTGTCCAACGGGAGAGAGCGCAGACAACTACGAGGACATATTTGAATCCTCGACAACGTTCCATCTGAATATAATCCATCTGGAGGACTTCAAAAGGATGGTCAGGAGGCTGAAATCCACCCTGCTCTACGGGAACACTCTTTCCTGGATTAAACTGACAACATATCATACAGGTACGAACTTTTTGTTTAGCTGCTGCTCGTAAATGTTTGTTGAACCAAATGTGCTGAATGCTGTCTAGCATAGCCTTCTCTCCTAAATGTGCTGGACTGTGAACTGTAGCTATAATGGCTTGAACCATGGAATCAGGGAGAAACCATACAGATTTCTCCTTCGTCATCCATCCTTGATCTGTCTGGATCCCTCCTAGTTCAGTCCACTTCTTTATTTCTTCTGCTGTGGCATGTGTCTGTATGTCAATTACGTCAAGTGCGGGATCCTTAATTGTCATACACTGTGTTGGTGTCTGAACTATTGGCTTTGTCATGTCTAATGTGCGATTCTGAGCAGTCTGTTTAGCTGTTCTGTCAGCTAAGTCATTGCCTTGAGAAATGGTATCAGTAACCTTCGTGTGTGCTTTACATTTCATAATTGATATAGCAGTGGGTAGATGTATTGCGTCTAACAAGGCATGAATGAGGGGTCCGTGCTGAATGTGGGCACCATGGGAAGTTAAATAACCTCTCTCTCGCCATAGTACGCCGAAGTCGTGTACAACTCCGAATGCATAACGTGAGTCAGTGTATACATTAACTTTCTTATTTGTGGCTTGAATACAGGCTTGTGTTAGAGCAATAAGTTCTGCTGCTTGGGCTGACAAAGTATCTATACAATTTGTCTCAATAACTTCAGTGTCTGTTGTGACTGCATACGCGGCCACTAAATCTCCTGTATTTGTTCTCATGCACGATCCGTCTACATACAACGTCAGGTCTGGATCTAACAATGGAACGTCTGTCAAGTCTTGTCTAGGTTTCGTCTTTATTTCAATGATTTCAACACAATCATGAGCTAGTGGGTCTGTTCCAATTACAGGTAATAGTGTAGCAGGATTCAATGTATTACACCGTCGGATCTCTATGTGTGGTTGAAACAATGTCAGTTCATAACCGGTAAGTCTTGCTATGGTCAAGTGTTGTGTTTGTGTTCGGTTCACAAGAACCTCTACTGCATGTGGTACTTGTACTGTCAATGGGTGTCCTAAAACTATGGCATCGCTTTGTCTGATTGCTAAAGCTGTCGCTGCCACTGATTTCAGGCATGCAGGCAAAGCCTGAGCTACGGGATCTAATGTACTGGAAAAATAAGCACATGGCTTGCGTGATCCTGCTTGATCCTGAGTGAGTACTGATAAGGCAGTACCTTCGCGTTCTGTAACAAAGAGTGTAAAATGTTTGCTATAACATGGTGTTGCTAAAACAGGTGCTTGACATAAAGCTTCCTTTAGGCTTTCAAAAGCTTGTGTATGTTCCTGAGTCCAAGGGAGAACAGTCGATGTGGCTGCCTCCTGTGTGGTTAACTGAATGAGTGGTTTTGCTAGAAATGCGTACTGAGGGATCCACTGTCTACAATATGAAGTGAGGCCTATGAAAGCCCGCACCTCCTTTTGTGTCTGGGGTATTGACATGTTAGCAATTAACTGGATGCGATCTGGTGTAAGCTGCCTTCCCTCCTTGGACAGCGAGTGACCAAGATAAATAACTCGCTGAACACAGAATTGCAGCTTAGAAGGGGACACCTTGTGCCCCTTGTCGGCTAGGAAATGTAAAACTGTCAGAGAAGCTTTTTCACATTCTGGCTCGCTTCTCGCGGTGATCAGCAGATCATCGACATATTGAAGCAGTGCAGTATTGACTGGCATGTGGATACTGTCAAGTTCTCGTTTCAGTGCTTGGCTGTAGATGCTGGGGCTTTCTGTAAATCCTTGAGGAGCGCGTGAGAATTTAAAGCTGCGCCCATTTAAACTGAATCCGAACAAGTATTGGCTTTCCGGATCTATTGGGACGCTGAAAAAGGCATTCTTGAGATCAATTACAGTAAAGAATGTTGCTTCGGAATCAATTGCTGTCAATAATGATGATATATCAGGGACCACAGGGAATTGTGGTACAATACACTTGTTTAGTTCACGCAAATCAATAACCAATCGGTACACTGGTGGGGCAGTAGGATCAGTTCGTTTAAGAATCGGAATTATCGGTGAATTACATACATTGGAGTCTGTTTCTACAACTACTCCCTGGGCAATTAGCTCATCAATGATTTTCAGCAAAGCCACTACAGCATCATGCGGTAACTTGTATTGTCGCATTCGTGGTAGTACCACTCCTGCTTTCAGTGTGACTCGATAGGGTGTAATGTTCATGCAGCCAACATCCGTAGGGCCTTGTGCCCATAGATGTACTGGTAAAGTCTGTAGTCGGGGATCCATGTCTCTAGACACATAGTGACCTTTAAAATCACGTAAAAACAACCTTACTCCTTCCGGAGAACAACATATTATGGCTCCTAGTGCTTTCAGAGTTTTAATTCCTAGCAAATTTTCTGGGCATGATTTAGTAAGCAACAAATCTGTAGTTCGTGTCAAAGGTCCTATTGTAAGTGGTAGAGGCTTTGATACTTCATTAACAATAGGTTTTCCTGAAAAACCAAGGGAAACATTTTGAGAGCCTGAGAGGGGTGCCCCTGGAACTTCGCTACGTTTTATAGTTGTTCGACTTGCCCCTGTATCGAGTAAGAATTTTCTATCTTGACCTAATAATTCACTATGTACATAAGGTCCTTCTTGATCTACAGGAATCTCGATAAGTGGTAAGTCAACTTCCCTCTCTAGGCTGGTTCATGCGTAACGCTGGTATTCAGGGTATTCATACTGTGCAGTCTGATACAGTTGTCGTGTTGCGGTTTGTGTGGCAGTAGCAGGCAACGGTGGTGCAGCTGGCACAAACTGTATGGGTTGCTGTGAGGCTGGCATGGACTGTCCATGCTGCATAGCTCCTTGTTCATTCTGATCTTGTCTAACTAATCGTGGTCTCTCCTTTGTAATGCCTGTAGCTATATTACGTTTCAGGACTGGACAATCGTGTACATGATGGCCCAGTTGTTTACAGTAATTGCAGGTTCCTTTTACAGGAACTGCAGAATCACCAGAATGTGTCACACCCTTTTTGTGACCATCTGCTGGTACTGTCTGAGAAACTAGCATTTTCATTTTTGTATCCTTCATGCGTCTATGCTCGTGTTCTTGTTCATCCCTAATTCTATTGTGATGATACTGTAACATTTGTAGCATTTGCGACGGAGTGTTACTTTGCCAGGTACTCTCGAATTTCAATATTCTATTCTTTACTGGAGGTAATGCATTTTCCACTAATTTTGTCACAAATAAATGTGGATATGAGTCACTACTTGCTTTTATACCACTATTTATACCAAAACATTTTTCAAATCGAGCATAATAATCGCTTGTGTCTTCATCTTGCTTTTGTTTGCAGGCTGTGATTGCACCCCAATCTTCCTTTTTTGTAGTTAATAAACGTGGCAGTACCTGTACTAGTAAACCTGGTAACAGTTTAACTTTATCCCCGAGCCCCGAACCTGCAGTTCGGCCCCTTTCTTCCTCTGCTAATGCTGTCCAGTCTATCTTTTGGTCTCCCACTTCCCACTCTTTTTCTTTCAGTTTTTCATAAATGCCAGCAGGCAAAAGCACCTTTAATATCGTCATAATATCAGGAAAGGTGTACTCTCCCATCAGTAACATGTCTTTAATTTCTCGGTGGAAACCCGCTGGGTCTTTATCATGGCTAGGTACTACTTTCTTCATTTCTAATAATTCCATTTTTGATATGGGTGTGTAAACAAATACACGGTGAAACTCATTGTCTTCGCCTTTTATTGGGTGCACTTCCCGTAAAGGATTTTGTCTATCCATGTAGTACGGTGCTCTTTCTCTGGGAGGCAGGGAGAGAGAATCTGGACTTACAAAAAGGACGTACTGCTTACGTGACACTAATATCTCTTTAATTAGCTTGTTACTAGAACCTCTCCATCTGTACGTGAGTAGTTCCGTTAATATATCAGGTAAAGGACCAGGGTCAGCATGTTGGCTCTTATATAATATGAGGAGTTGCTGAATCATATAGATTCCAGCCAAACGTTGTTCATCTGTACTGAGGTTAAAAAACGTGTGTGCTACGGTCTCATCACCGTATTTTCCAGGACTGTCAATCCAGTGGACGGCTGATCTGGCTAATTCTTGCTCATCCATGGAATCGAGGAGGTGGTAACCTCTTCGTTCTCGTAGTATTTTATCTGCGGCTTGAAACGAATGTTCAGGAGATTTCAGATTTATTACAGGCGTCGGATACGTTCTGCTATTATTTGGACATACAGAGTGTATTGGATCAGAAAAACATCTAGTATTTTCACAAGATCTTCCTCTGCCTACATAGGCTATGGTCTCTGACTGTCTTGCGGAATTCCCTGATTCGGACACTTCATCTTGCTCAAACTCGTCTGTTCCCAATCTCTCTTCATGAATACGTTCTATTTCTTTACGGATTTTTCGGCACATGGCTATTATACAATTTTGCTTATCGTGTCTCCCTTCTGATATATTCTGACTCCATCTTGTAAGAGTAAGCATTGCATTCGGGTCTACCCCCGGACGATCTTGATTTCTGATCACACAGTTTATGAGAAAACGCAACAGTTCCCCCTGTATCTCTACTTTCTGGAATTCCATAGCTCTGTTAATACATCCTGGATCTCGTCCTGTTTGAACAAAATGATATATGTTATCCAGATGCGTAATCATCCCTGGTAACCTTGCTAAATACTCTGCGGCTCGCCTGATACGTAATGATGCCAGAACCATTTCATCCTCTTTACCAACCACCGGGTCATATCTACAATTTACAAGGAGTTCCTTAAGCGCACGTTCATTTACGAACTTAGGTGTACGTGAATGTGCTGACTCTTGAAAGACAAGTTTATTTATTCTAGGTGGTGTAAAAGTACTGCTAGCACCTCCCGTGGCCCCATCTGGGGCGTCGGGTGTGAATGGGTTCGTTGAACGTGACACAGCAACTATGGGTGTTGTTACCCCTGTAGAGTCGACTGCGGAGACAGATGCGGAAACAGATGTGCTTGCCGAAGCTTGCGTCGGGACTTGCTGTTGCACGGGGACAGATACCTGATCCTGACGTTGAACCCCTCTGCCAGACGGTCTATGTGGTGTGGCGTTAGCATACTCGGGGGCTGCATCATCTAGATATGAGGAAAGGAAAACGTCTTCTGCGGTTCTGGGATGCCCTTTTGGATGTACCTTAATTGGAAATAATGGGGGTGGCAAGTCTTTTGGCATCTCTGGAGCAGCCTTAGGTAGTCCTTCGGCTAGAAGGGGATACATACCATTCATAAGAGCATTACTTTGTCTATTTACTTGTTCTGATTTCACTCGGATCCCTTCCTCAATTAATAGATTTTCTTGAACTTTATTTGAACTTTCTTTACTCCTCTCTTCTTGTCTACGTGCTTTTTCTGTTCGTCTATGAGATTCTTTACGCCATAACTCGATAGCGTCTTTCTGTGACTGTCTGACCTTTCTTTTCCATAACTCTTCCTCCACTTTCATGATGCACTCTGCATCCCAGGTTCCCGTTGCGGGCCACCTTTGACTTTCCGGTAATCCCTTGGTATAATCTACCCATAGATCAAGAAACAATATGGCATCTAAGCCATGTTTATGGTACATGAAATGTCCTGGAGTGTCTCTAGGAGGAATAGGAACTGCTTCTTCAAGCACCCCTTTTCTGGTGGTAATCTGTCTTAACTTCGAGAAGAGCGGCATATTAACAACTGATCTGATACTTACTCTTGAACTTACTTAATACGAGAAACACAATAATGAACAGTGAACAATGAACAGTCATTCATACCACAATATGCAAGACATTTTCTGAATACTTTAAACATTAAACATTAAACATTTAATAATGGTCGACAATGATGACAGTCTGCTTAACTAATCACCACGCTGAATTCTTGACAATAACTGAATACTTCGGAATACTTGATATACTGCTAAACAGTACATATACACTGCTAAACAGTGCAGACCGGATTTGTGTACCCAAATCCGTCTTGACCGGCACAACCTATGTGCACGTCAACACGCCTCCCCGGCGATGGTACTCACCGAGTAGCTCCTTGAAACGGAAGGCCTCAGAGAATGGACAGGACTCGACGACTGTGGACATCGGACCCTCTGCACATCGGGATTTCGGAAAACCTGGTGGGCCTCTGTATACCTCGGATCTTGCTCTCTCAGCTAGGCTCTGGTCGGGACACTTCGCACTTCTCACCGCCTCGTCTGGGTTGATCGCAGCCTCAGTCGCCCCCGCTTGACCGGAGGGAGCTTACAGGAAATCCTGCTGGTACGCGTTTATGGTCCGTCCAGCTGTGGCAGGAGACCGGGCCTGCAACGCACCGCCGGCGCGTGAGATGAGAAAGTGTCCCTGTTCGGGCGCCATTATGTGGTAAATAAAATAAATATTACCTGACTGAATTTCGTACGGAGTCTTAAAATAAAGTAAAATAGCTCAAAATAACAAGAGGCAGAATCCGTGGTATAAGAGGTTCTCTAATGGGCTTTATTCCATTCAAAATGGCCGACTCGAGTGGCGGCCTTCAGGTTCCGTCACCACGAGGGTTCAGGAAGTGAAGTACAATAATTTATTGATAGACATGTATTTTTATAATAAGTACATTACAATGAAACGAATGTAGAAGGCGTAACATTTGATAAGAAAAATGACGTGACAGTGACATAATCGAAACTAGGCGTAATAAGGAATAAAAGAAACATGATTGGTTAGGATTATCAGACATAGGTGGATCTATAAGATAATACTTGGCATAGATGCGCGCGCAGCAGCATGACGTGTAATTGACGTGTAACTAGGGGGTGAAGGGGACTTGACATTTAGCTCTACATGTGGAGACGAGAAGTCTGGGGTTATGTCAACCTAATCCCAAATCATATCTAACATCCTATGTTTAAAGAACTATGTTATCCACAAGGAAGAGACTCTCGGACAGAATCTATTCTATACTGACTATGTGCGTGTACAAGCGTCTAAGTGTCTATATGAGATGCGAGGGGCAGAAAACTTTCCATAGCAACAGGGCTATGAATCACTTGCAGGAGGACGGAAAGGCTGAGTCCTTTGCTTGTGAGCTAAAGGAAATGTTTACCTAAATCACTAGGCAGGAATGCATCGGCTGAGGGGGAAAATAGATAATTCGAAGGTGAAATACAGCTTCTTGGCAGACAGGCGAAAACTGGCCGAGGCAGGCACCGTTAGCTGCACAGGGAGTAGGACAAAGTTCATGGATACAGATGCGAGCTCAAGCTGAAGCTGTCAGAGGCTGGGAGCAGGGAAAGGCTTTGAGGACAGAATCGGGCCTACTCGCCTGAACTGTAAAAATGGAGTAACTTAGCCATGTAAAGTTGGTGGCCTTTCATACCTAGGAATCGAATATCCAGCCCATAGATGGCGGATCTGACAGAGAACATGTTGACGGTAGACACACATATGTTTGCGTCTTAGAAACTGGAACTGGAGGGAACATACATGTACTTGTAACATGCATATAGAACCGTTGGGGTCCAAGATAGGGGACATAACTGACCAGGAAAATCCACATTTCCACATTACTAGTGTTGCTAAGACCGGTTCTAGGGTGGGCGGACAGTCAAATTCACTCTTCCGTACAGGGGCGTAGCTACCATTGGTGCAGTGACTCAGGGGCCCTGATCGGCCCATTGATCCTGATCATTTCTATATTTTAGTATCCCAACAGCAGTCAAAGGGGTCATGTTCCTTGTTTGCACCAGGGCCCTTGGTATCCTTGCTAGGTTACTGCTCCCCTAGTGCCCATTTACTGTGCTTCTGTAGTGATCTTTTTTATTTTTCAGGGGTGGGGAAAATCCAAATTCTCCAATCAATGGACCCAAACCAACATACAGATCTACTGCAATATCAAAGATATACATGCAAGAACAGGAAGCTGGTAGGGGAATAACAGATGAAAATCAAGGCGCTAGAGACCGACTTCTGTGGGATTTTTCTTAATCTGGTTCCCTGAATAAAATGTGTCAGTAATCTCTTCCATCATCCAGGATGTTGTGGCTTCCCCAGCTTTCCTAAATGGTTTCCTAGCAGCATATATAATGGTCTGACCGTCAAGACCAATTCTGATTGGTCGAAAAGCTACCCATCAAAATTGTCTGACAGCACCTGATCTGCAATTTCAGAATTGGGTCCTTTGCGCAGAGCATTCGGATTAGCTGGTAGGCGGGCAGTCAGAAAAAGTGGGCTGCCCTATACCTTCTTAGGTTAGCTTTGCCATCCAGGAAGGCACTGGGAGCTCAGATAAGTTTTTTTCTCATGGAGATCACTTTAAAAAAAATAAAAAAATCGATTATCTGTATTAGGTATTTTTTCTTTTCACTATACCTTCAGATTTACAAGACACACAATGTGAGGAGTGTTAGTAACTAAAAACAACTCCTTGGTACATACTTTTCTAAGGGGGAAATGTGTGGAAACTTGCAATTATGGAAGGGCAAATCATTTCTTGCACCCATTAAAATATGTAGGACAAACATCCAGGGCCCTGGTAAGGGACAAAAGGGCTACGCATATGTAGTTGGAGCAAACGATGGACATCATATTGCTAAACAATGCTGAACTACTAACTTGCACGTCTCCTTATCTGTAGCCTCAAACTCCTAACCTTATGCCAAACCGAATTCAATGAACCTCAATCGCAAAACACCAAAAGATATTATCTTAAGAGTGAATCCTTCTACCAGCATCATAGACATAACATTTATGAAGAAAGTAATTATACTGGTAGGTTTCTTGCTTGGCAGGGGAGCAGGCTGCTACTAATCAGATAATTGCATTAAAATGTCCCTCAACTGCCTCCCGTACTGACCACCCGGTAAAAATAGGTGATTTAAAGCTACAACTCTGAGGATACCTGCCCTAGTCCTCCTTTTAGATGCCGAGAACGCATTTGACCTAGTCGTCTGGGAGACCCTATTGTTTATTTTGCATAATTTTGGTATATCTCCTAAAATTACGGGGTTGGTTCAGACTTTATACCTTAATGCCGAAGCCAACGTAATCATTAACACCTCGGAGGCTGGCCAGGTGTAGGTTAAACGGGGGACTAGACAAGGGTGCCCTCTGTTGCCGGTATTATTCGCCTTTTTTATCGAGCCATTAGCGATTGCAATTAGGAATAGTATTGATATCTGCCCTCCACTTCCAACTATGGCGAAATTGACACTATACGCCAATGATATCATGTTTATTATGAAGCCTGAGAAGGAGGTCCAAGCAAAAACTTGTAAGATCTTCAGGGAATTTGAGGCACTAGGTGGATATAAAATAAATTAAAAAAAGACAAAAATCATACAGGGTGGCGGAGCGTGTATGGATTTAAACCCCGATATTCTCTCTTGCTTAAATACAAAACCTAAGCGGTATCCGGGTGTTTATTTTTTTGAACAAATAGCCGATTAATACAATTTGAATTTTGGCCCACTTCTATGAAAAGTTCAGGACCTATTCCTTCGATGGATCTCTCTTTCATTAACCATCTTGGGTAGGGTTGCTTTGATTAAAATGTCTGTCTTTCCACTATTCAACTTCCTCTTCTCAGCGATTCCTTGTATTTTAACAAGCTCCTTTTTTTTACCAAAATAGAGTCTATGTTTACAACCTTCCTTTGGGCAAAGAAGGCCCCTCGAATTGCACATAGCACTTTATACGAAGAGCTGTAACATGGAGGATTAGCTCTCCCGAATGTAAGGGACTATTACTTTGCATATTTTGTACAATATATAACCAGATTTAAGCCGGAACAACAATCAAATCTTTTTATTAACTATTTTATTAATTTAATTTGTAGGGAAAATCAGATCCACTGCCCATTAACAATTGTTAAATCACCTAAATTTGTATGATATAAGTGTTTACAGTGGTTTTTCGAAAAACGGCAGGCTCTGTATAGAAGATATTCTATCCCCGCAATCAACTCCTCAACCCCGTTATCTGGCCCTATCATATTATCTGAGATTAGAGAATCTTCAGTAGTAACACAAAAATGGGCCAATACTGGATTCCGGAAAATCTCAGTTTTTTTGAGGAATGATAGATGGCTGAGCAGAGCTGAAATGTCTCATCTAATCATCAATTACTTCCTTCTTCTTGGGTCATACAATATTTTTAGTAAATTCCTCAGTAAACATGATTTGGCCCAGATCGGTGAACGGAATCACTTAGTATATGAATTATTAGAAGATACTGCATTTAAGAAACCTGTGGAATGGAAAAAGTGTTTAGCCTCCACCAAGGGTATTGATCTGGAGCAGAAGGCTATTACGAAATGGGCTAAGCATGGGGGTTTGGAAATCTCTGCGAGTATGTGGTCATCAGTTAATAATCTCAATTTTAGAACGTTAAGGGGAGCTAATTGGCGAAGGATGTTATTTTTTAGTAAATGGCAACTTTATAGAACTCCTCTTTTTTGGTCTAAACTTTATACCAACCAATCAGCGCAGTGCTTCCGTTGCCTTAACCATCCTTCAGCCAATTGGGCACACATTATACTACAATGCCCCTTGATCCAGAGGTTCTGGAAGGATATTTTCTTTTATCTGGAATGTGAATGCAGGATTTTAATAGGATTAAGCACTTGGCTAATAATACTTGGCTTTGAGCCAGACCTTCTTCTTCCAGATAAGCTTGTCAAACTTTTATACATTGCAATGGCTGTAGCTAGATCACTCCTGCTTCAAAGATGGCCATCAGATCTTATACCTTCTGTCCATGAATGGGTCCAAAAAATGAAGCTAGTTAAAAAGAGCGAACAAGCCTATGCATTGGGAATTGGGGGACTTAAGAAGTTTGAGAGGATCTGGGCAGCTTATTTTGATTAAGATCTCAAAGTTCAGTCAATTTTTTAGGAGGTACTTCCACTATGCCTGATATCTAGGTCTGGCAATACCAGGATCTTAATTTATTACATAACATTTGATATTTTCTTGTGTGTCAGCTACATTATTGATTATAGGAAGATTTATTATTTTCTACATACTCGCTGATTTTTAGGTATATGTTTAGGTACCCAAGGTTTAATCTATTGCTCAGTTTATATTTATGATGGGTCGTGGATACTGTTTTTTTTACTATGTTCCTCGTACACTGGCTTAAATGTTTATGTTGCTTATTTTTCAGGATTTTAAGATTTATTCCCTCTCCGTAAATTTGTGCTATTTAACAACTCTTTATTATTTTTGTCATATCTAATGAATTTTTATGGATGTATTTATGGATATAAAATGTTTGTTATATGGATTTCAATTTAAAAAAAAAGAACCTCAATCGCAAAACAACAAAAGTTTAATGCATGAAAGGGCATATGTCCAGAGCACAAGACTAAAACCTGTAAACCCCGACCACAGGAATAATGCAGGTGGCGGATTTCATCTAAAGCGTACTGGTTTGAATACTTAAACTACAAATAAACATTGTACTGATCACTAACACTGGGTTTCTGAACTAGAGCGATAACCCGGCATAAAGGGAAAGTCTGGGCAGTGACTATCCTGAATGTTTGTAGGACAAATCTTTGAGACAAAGTATCAATTTTATAGACCCATCCACGGATATAAATCAATAATATAAAAGTAAGTAGATACACATCCAACACAATTACAAGTCAAAATAGGTATATGTTGTTTAGATTGTATTATACGTAACCGTATTGAGCAAACATTTATACGTAGATGGCCTTTTTTTAAAGATATACATAATGAGACATACTAGTTTTGCTCAGTGACATAGAGCTCCTCCTGTGGACCAAAATCCAAGCAATGCTTTTCCATTACTTGTACCAACCCACAGCCTTGACAATGCACACACAGATGCTTCAATTCAATTCAATGGCAAACCTTTTTCGAGTACCAAAGGTATCCATAAAAGTACAGACATATACAACAAAAATACAATAGAATGAGATAAAAATAAGATAAAATTAATAAAAACAAAAAGACATGTAAAAGTTAATTTCCCCGGGGACCACATTCAAAGTGGTATTCCAGTAATTACAACAAATCTAATCTGCACTCATGGAGCCACAAGCTCTGACCACCGCTCTCCGGAAAGCACAGCTTAGACTGTCACATCATCGTCCATTAATTGAAAAAGAACATTTGAAGCTTCTCTAAGATTATTAATGCATTGTTTCCTCATAAGAGACAGATGCTTGTTAGTCTGCGTGGCAGAGAGGTGGCTATGCCTTCTGCATAGGTGGTGGAAAGGCCAGAAAGGCAGAGAGTTTAGGCTCCTGCAGAAGGAGGAAGCTCTGGGACATCATCTGAAACCATTGACTAGAGCCACTGCCAGAAAAAACAACAGTGGATGGTAAGTGCAGCAAGCGGCACACGTAGGACAGACAGGACCATGTGCGACTGTAACAATTCCACACCTGAGGAAGATTTACTGTAGCACACACCACCTTCCTGTGCAGTACAGTATAAAAGAGCCTTTGGTTATTGTCACATTAAACTCTTAAGGACAGGTGGTCACCCTACCAGGAGACCACATCCAGACCCTGTGAAGTCATTAGTCCACTTTCTGTGATATCCTGGTCCATACGCTTGGGAGACCTTTCATCAAGGACATCTTTTGACATAGAATGCTCACCCCAGTTGGATACATTATTGCCAAATGCAGTTACAGTAAATAGAAGATGTAGAACCTGATACAAAATAGTATTTATCGAACTGTTATAGCAGCCAGTGCTACATCCTCAAATGGCAGCAAGTTCACTAGTAAGCCGTCGAAGAATATTTGAATACCCATCGTTCACTAGCACATACCTTTCCTTTTCCTATTTTTGTCCTGTTATTGCAGGACAGATGGCATCATTCAGTCATGCAAATTTTTGGAACAGCATTTCCTTATACCAAACAGAGTGTTTGAAAGAATTTAGTGTGCGTGAGAGTAAATAACTTTCTGAAAAAGCATGGGAAAGTATTGTTAATGACATCTCAGCATCTGATCCCTGTTCCCATCCCATGCTGATAGGTGAGTTAATAAGATCCCACATCTGTATTGCCAAACAGGTGTAGCATTCAACAGGTGTGTAAGTATGCGGCAAAAATTGGGAGCAAGCCAAGGGTAGGAGCAGAGTGGGTCAAAAGTTACTTCATAAATTCCATCGATGAAGGAAATGTAAATGCCACATTCGGTTACCCTTAACAAATGGCATGCTATGAATGAAGCATGTAAAAGTGTCATGCTTTGTAGCAGTGTGTGTAAGACTGAAAAAATGTCCAAGAATAACTTAATTGGAAATAGCAATGTAAAAGAAGCATTGAATGTGAAATACAAAAGAGAAGTGTGATGCATCAAAATGTAGGGCACTATCAATGAAAGTAGAAATACTGGTGGGTGCTGGAGCCTTATATTACCTAGGTCTCAGAGATGCTATGGATAGGAAGCTTGAGAGAAAAGGCAGGAAATTTCCAAGAATCTGACCTTTGTCCTGATGGCATCCAATGATCTGGAAATTCCAGATATTAAGTTTTCTAACTCAAATTGAAAGAACACACAAACAAGTCATATGTGGCAAGGAAAGAATCTGCAATATTTGGCTTTGCCAAGCATGGAAAATTTGAACAGGTTCTCAAATAAAATAGTTTTTCAGAAGTTAAAAGATCAAATTTTTATAGGGATGCTGAAGGATAAAATATTGTGTCACGGAGAGTATATGAATGTGTGTTATTGAAGTATGAGTATATTAATGTAAATTAGAACATTGGAATGTTGGAAGCTTCATTGAAAACAATGGAGTGCTCCGGGCTTATAATGGCTGGTATAAGCCCGGAGCTCCAACACTCCAATGCTTCTTTGTTCACAGCTTTGCCTTCGGCTCGGGCCTTTAATGATGCAGCGGGCCTTTAATAGCCGAAATAGCCCGCTACGGTGGGCTATAAGGCTGTAGTATAGGGGCTCACTGTTAAACAAGTGAAGTGTAAATTAATGACTGAAATGATGATTTACTTAGATAATCAAATTTATGACCCCAGATGGGAACGGATCAGCACCCTAATTGATGCTCTAGGTAATTAGGTTAAAAAGTACCTGCAAAGTACTGACTGATTTCTATAACTTGGCAAAAGAAAAACGATTTTCTAGAATTTTGACAGTGGGACAGAGCAAGAGAGGGGGAGAATTAAAGAGAGAGAGGGAGAGAGATACCAGGGATAAATTGGGTTTTAGCAATGCTACGGTTGCCGCCTCTGTTGCTGAGCATGGGCAGAATGGACGTTCTGCTTCTGAAAGCGATGTCATTAAAAGTGCATAAATACCTCTATTTGTGCCTTCGGCGTTGATGTTAGGTCTTTGACTTGAGGCAACAAAGCCAAGACGCTTGATGTTGGCAAGGTGAAGGTATAGCATAGCTCAGCCATAATTATGGACAAAACCAATCAATTACATGTGTAACTACAGACAGCAAACATACTTCTTAAATAAGGGTTGGTCAATGTAAATTATGGTCAGGTATTCTGCAGTAGTTTTCTACTCATTGAAAAAGCACTTCAGTGGGGTAGAAGGCACTATCTCAATGGACGTAGAATACAATAAAACTCCGTTCCAACCACAAAAGAGTTCAAAACATTAGAACGAACCAACCGCTTTCTGTATAAAAGTGTTTTAGGACAATGCTTTTTAGTTTAAACTAATTTTCTTGTATGGAGGTTAAACCATGTGCTTCATAAATTGTGTATGTCTGCTATTTGGCATGTTATTGTCTGTGTCTGTGCCATTTTACTATTCGGAGAATTTGGCAACTTTTCCCTTTTTCTACTTAGCTGAATTTGTGTAACATTGTTGGATTTTATTTTAGTAAAACGCCTTTTAGTTTAAATTTCATTTTCTTGTATAAATGTTAAAGATTATGGTTCTTACATTGTGTGCATATGAGTCGTTTCCAAGGCCTTTCATGTGGTATGTCTGTAACCTCATTGTTGTGACTCTATTCTGGGCTGAGTATGGCAGTATCAAATATGGCACTTGTGTGATGGGCAGTGATTGACTAGGCTGTCTTCTCATTTCAAATGTAGAAGCTCAGACATGTTTTGCAAGCCTTACTCCATTGCCTGAAAGCTATTACTTATGTCTCTTTCAGCTCCCTAACATTAAGCCCCATTTCCTTGCTCACTCTGGGTAAATAGTCATGTCTATGTTATTATATTCTTAAAAGGAGCATTCCAGACTTTACTTGAGTCACTAGAGGGGTTGTTGAAGTCTTTCAGGACCAGCATGCTCTGGGGGCCCTTGAGGAACAGGAGCGCTATAAAAATCATTACGCTGGCCTGCTGAATGGGACATGTTTTTCACCCAGTGGAGTCACTGCAGGGGTCATTGAGGACTACCAGGATCAGTGTGGGCCCTTGAGTAGCAGGTGCAAATTCCCGCTTAATGGGATGTGCTCTTAACCCAGCAGAGTCACTGCACTGGGCACTGAGGACTACTAAGAGTAAAGTGCTGTGGGGGCCCTTAAGAACCAGGAAAGGTATAAAGATCATTGCGCTCCTCACAAACTGCTTATATATAACAAAACCCTGAACCTGAATAGAAAAATCGTAGGGAGGAGTGGGAGCACTGGGGGATCGAGAACAATCGAAAAATCGTATGGAGGAGTGGGAGCTTTGGGGAATCGAAAAGGAATCGAGGAAGGGTCTATCACTTTTTGTCTAAGAGTGTCTCGGAGGATGGCCTATTTAGCCCAATACGAGGAAGGCATAAGAAAGCAAGAGTGTAATTCTTCGAAGGAGAGGAATTGATTGTCATGAATGATCTCAGATAGTGATATAAGGCCATTGGTCAAACAAGGAGACCATTTAAGAACCTTATGAGCTATAGTGATATTGGGATTATACCAAATAGGAGTTAACAGCAACAGCTGAGAAGGATTATAGATCTGGAAAAATAAACGTTTTGACAATGTTGCTAGAGTGCTTTAATAAAGGAGAAGACATTGCACTAAGTTTCTGAGCTATAAGAGAAAATTGAAGAAAAGAAAAAGCAGAAATTAGCGAACGTTTGAGGGATCTCCAAAGCAGAAGGGAAGTGGGAGGTGAAGTAATTAACGAAGACCAAATCTGCTTGACGGTAAACACGGAATGATATTGAGTAAAAATTTGTAAATTGACTCTGCCAGATTTGGAGTTTTTAAGTTTGGATAGAGAGATCTAAGCTGGTTTTTTGTTCCATATGAATTTGGATAGTAAACCATCAGTGGAGCTGAAAAAAGTAATAGGTAATCAAAGAGGAAGCATCTGTAAATAAAAGTAAATGATAGCCAAGAACATCATTTTAATCATTTCTAATCTACCCCACCAGGAAAGGTATAAAGAGGACCATTGAGCAGACAAGGTAAAAGCCTTATGTTTGAAAGTCTGTGTATTTGCTTTTATAGTCTCCTTAATAGAAGGGGAGAAAATAATTCACAAAGTTTCAATTTTAGAAGAGATCCAAAGAAACCCTGTATTTTTTAACATATCTTTTAGACAAAATGTATTAAGTGACATTACCTCAGATTCGTCCATCTTAAGTAGATAGCAGGAAACAGTAGAATAGAGAGATAAAAGATGAAGAAATTGGGCATGGCCTTGGACCACCTCTCTGCAACGCAGCTCTATGGTGCTTACTGGAGGTACATGGTGGGCTAGTTGGACCCAGGGACTCTCAGGATTCAAGGGGACTTAATTTCCAATCTTAAAACGGCCACAGGGCGTGTTTGCACACGTTACCTCAGGACCCCCCTCCCTTCACCACTGTGCAAAAGCGCCCCGTGGCAGGTTTTAAGAGGTAGTTTTAATCCACCTGCCCTATTAGGTACTAGGGATTTATAAAGGAGGTCATGCTAATCACAGGGGTACCCCAAAGCATAGTGTTCCCTAGTGTATATAGGTGTTTTCACTATATTCTAAGTGTCTTTTAGCATAGCACTGGCTCTAGGCCTGGTTAGTCAGAGTTAGTTACCACCAGTACCCGTCTGAAAAAGTTGTGGGTACAGTATGATTTTGCAACAAGGCCTCTTTCTGCTCCTCTGTTGGTTCTTTCCGGACATGTTTAGCTTCTCCAGCACTTTTCTTCATCATTGTGGACTTCTGTTGCCTCTTTCTGCATTTCTTTTGCTTCTTTCTGTGCGTTTTTTCTTCTTTCTTCTTTCTTCAGATGTCCAACCTCTGTAGGCATAGTTAGAAACTAGCATTTAAAAAATTAGAAATTCACTTAAAAAAACCATAGGTTTCAGGCACGTTATAGTTAGAAATTAGCATTTAAAAAACCTTAGAAATTCACTGAAAAAAACATAGGTTTCAGGGAAAGTTATAGTTAGTCGGACATTTCACTCGCACAAAACCATAGAAATTCCCCCGTAATAGTTACTTCAGCTAACTATAACTCGCGCCCCCGCAATGCACTGCTGAGGACGTCACATATTACATCACTCATGACATGGTCAGTGACATCACTCATGACATCTCAAATAACATCACTGATGACATCGCTGATGACATCTTCCAGTGACGCGTGACTGAGTCTATAAATGAGTGATTAAACGTATCTTACTGCATGCATGGGTTGGTGAGTAAACTGTGTGAATGTCTGTATCCATCTGTCTGTTGGTGTGTAAGCAGCTGCATGGGATTGTGATTAGCTACATTAGTGTCTATATGAGTTATTGATTGAGTATCTGTATGGGTGCCTGAGTGTTTGTGTGGGTGGGGTGTATATGACTCTGTGCATAGATGTGTGAGTGGGTGATTCACTGGGTGCATGGTTTCAAGAGTGCATCTGTGATGGACTGCATGGGTGGGTGAGTGTGTGTATGGGTGTGTTAGTGAGTGAATGTATATCTCAGTGGTACATGTGCGAGTAACTACATATGTAAAAGGCAGTATATATGTGTGTTAGAGTATTTCAATGGCTATACGTGAGAGTGTGTGATTGTGAGAGTGGCTGTATAGATGAGTGTGTGGTTGTATCAGTGATTATATAAGATCGTAAGAATGTTCTAGTATTTGTATGAGTAAGTGAGCTGGTGTGTATATAACTGTATAGGTGAGTAAATGGGTGTCTGATTATTTATTTGCATAACTGACTAGATGTTTGAGTACCTCTCTGGATGAGTGGCGGTGTGTGAGTGTCTATATAGGTGTATGAGTGCATATGATAGTCCTGTACTGAGTGACCATAAGTATGAGTGACTGTACGGATGAGTGAGGGGATATGTGTGTAGACCTAAGAATCAGTGAGTAGATATGTAGTTATTGGTGTTGGAGTGTCAATGGTTTTGAGAATGTCCGTCTGTAATTTAGAGTGGGTGTATCAAAGGTTATATTAGGGTGTGAGAAGGTGCATCAATTTATCACATGGATGATGTCATCAGTGATGTCATTTGAGATGTCATCAGTGATGTCACTGACCATGTCATGAGTGATGTAATATGTGACATCATCAGCAGTGCTTTGCGGGGGCGCGAGTTATAGTTAGCTGAACTAACTATAACGGGGAAATTTCTATGGTTTTGTACGAGTGAAATGTCCAACTAACTATAACTTTCCCTAAAACCTATGTTTTTTTCAGTGAATATATATATGTATATGTATATATGTATGTATGTATGTATGTATGTATATATATATATATTATATCTGCAGAAAGTCACCACAAGCTCAGAGTAAAAATAAGCCTGTGAAGAAGAAAAGTGAAATAGCCATATGGGGAATAGTATGTCTTTGCCAGCAAAATTCAAGTTATTTGTTTAATCAAAACCCAAGACTGTAGAAAAAAAGGAGAAGCAACCAAGCTGGGAGCAAAAGAACGCTGAAATACCTGTCAGCGTGTATTTGGTGGGAACGTTCTGACCGTGCACAGTCGCTGACAGGCAAAGAAGTATGGGTTGCAGGATAGCGGGTGCTCAAAACATGGAAAGGCACTCACCGCACAATTCCCCCCCTCCCTTCAGAAGCTGACCACCTCCATGTAAAGTGGCAAGCTTCGGCTCCGGATGAAGGAATAAAGCAAAGTCTGGACCGGGAAGCGGGAGCTTTGTTGTTTGGCGCCCATCTTGTGCACGTCCAACCGCGCATGCCAAACAGTGTTTGAATATTCAACTTCTTACAGGCAAAGATGTAGTCACCCAGCACTGCCCACTCTACCTAGCCTTCATGGACCTGTCTAGCGCATTAGATCGCATATATGGGTCCAAGCTCTGCCAACGCTACTTGATAAAGGGCTGGACCCTGCTTTGTTCAATTTCCTTGCACTTTTTCCACTTGAATATAACTTACAGGGTCAGGTTCGGACAGAATGGTGAGTGTATTGAGGTTTTTGGTCACCATATAGATGTTTGTCAAGGCTATATTTTAGTGTCAAACTTCTTTTCTCTACATTAATGATTCAAGTTATCATTTGACTCAAAGTGGACAGGATGTACTGAAGATAGGCCAGCAGCATGATCCAGCTTTACTTTATGCTGACAATGAGGTGTTATTAGCACATACGGCAAGGACCCTGTCATAGTTATTATTGTCTTTTTATAGCTTTATGACGGCCCTAGATATGGCCGTTAATTATTCTAAATCCTATATAATGGCATGTGATATTAAGGGCCAAACTTTGAGACCAATCTGTTTTAACTCTAGCATGCTATCAGGCCAGTGGGCATAGTAGAGTGGCATTGGCCACATTGACCAGGCCTTATGCAGCGGGAGGATTGGAGGTCCCACAGTTGGACCTCTATTATTATGCCATTCAATTGCAACATGCAGCACAATGGCTCGACATAGACCCTAGTTAGGAGACACGGCTCTTGGTGGGAATGGTGGATGCTGGTCATCCTACAGAACTGCTAATGGAGGTAACGGGTACACCGATAGTCTGTACAACAGACGACCAGAGCATGGCAACAGTTTGTAGTGACAGCACTTAAGCATGCACCGTGCCATAGAGAACTTACAATTTGGATTTTAAAACCAGGCAGGCAGATGGCAATCAATATGTCCTTTTAGACATGGAGAGAGGGTGTCCGCAAATTAATGGGGGGACTTTTACCCAGATGAGTCTTTCATTTCATTTGACAATGTCCGCCAAGAGTCCGGTCTAGGCCAGGAGCAATTTTTACAAAATGCGGGCTTAGCAGAAACAGCGCAGCACACCTGACCGAGCTATCCGGCAGCCCCGCTGCCTACTCAGGTCCTTGAGATACTGCTAACATATGGCTCAAGTAGACACCTGATTACGCATTTGTACAGAGCAATGCGGTCGGATACAGTATACACAACACAATGAGCCTGTGAGACCTGGAGTACAGACCTTGATATTCCAATGGGTGACACGGACTGGCAATGGGTATGTGAACTAACACGCATGGTCTCTAACAATGCCTGCTTTCGGCTGATACATTAACATTTTCTGCAAAAAGCCTATGTAATGCCTCAAAGGCACCAGGATCCAGTCAAGCAGCCTCCGCTGCTGCCGTGAAGGGGATGGCTGAAATCTAGCATTCCTGGCCTATTCCACGGCCAGACTTCAACCTCCAGCAGCCCTTGCACCCTAGTGCCCGTGACGCTGTTAACGCGCCTTGAGGTGCAATATAACCACCGTGGCCCTCCCGCAGCACTGGACATCAAAGGCACCGGGACCCAGTCAAGCAGCCTCCGCTGCTGCCGTGAGGGGAACAGCTGAAATCTAGTATTCCTGGCTGTGAGGGGAACGGGCCAACTTCAACCACCAGCAGCCCTTGCACCATAGTGCCCGTGACGCTGTTAACGTGCATGGAGGCGTGATATAACCACCGAGCACGGGACATCAAAGGCACCGGGACCCAGTCAAGCAGCCTCCACTGCTGCCGCGAGGGGAAAGGCTGAAATCTAGCATTCCTGGCCGCGAGGGGAACGGTCCAACTTCAACCCCCAGCAGCCCTTGTGCCATAGTGCCCGTGCCGCTTTTAGAGAGCCTGGAGGCGCGATATAAACACCGCGGCTCTCCCGCAGCACGGGACGTGTGCTGGTGTGCCCGGACTGAGCCCGAACAAAGCCCGGGCCAAGGGCAGGCCTGTGCGTGCCCGTCAGGGGCAGGAAGAGGCAGGGCTGGGCCACCCCCCTTTTTCGCTTGCTGGTCCGCCTGGGGAGTCAATGTAGAGACGCCGTGGAGTCTATTATAAACCCCCAAGGTACTGTTTACGTCCTTCCGACCTTGACTGAATGACTAAGCCACCAATGAAATTGTCTGTTTGAAATAGTTGGCTTTATTTTCCATTGTGCAATAACTCCTCCTTTTGGTTGTCATACTAGAGTTAGCGCTCGCAAGGAATACCATACTGAAGAAAAGTTGTAGTATTGACGTTGGGTGTACTGCTTGTCTGAAGAGGGCACATTGCCATTCCCGTAACGGTCAGCTATGGGCAAAAGAAAGCTACTGGGTCGAAGTGGGGCTGGGGGGAGGTTGGAGGCAATGTATTAAATCGGGGTAGTAGGGGTAAAAAGGCAAGGAAGCTCCAATTGCATGCAGGTAGCAATTGTGTTTTAGATCGTATTGATACCTTAATAGGAGAGTGTGAGGGCATTTTAGAGTGTGCACCCACTAAACAGCCCATTTGTATTACAACTCCCCCAATTCGTCCCCACAGATTAATTCCACAACTTCCACCATCCTTGCAATGTTCCATAAAACACTTAAAAAGAAAGTGTCTAATAATAAGAATGAGGGAGAAGGGGCTAATGGAGACATAGCTAATGTAGATTACATCGCTCCAGCGGTACATTGTACAAACAGATTTCTGCCACTGCTAGACATATCTGACAACGAAATAAGGGGAGTAGGCGGGCTACAGATAACACAGATGACACAGACTTCACCAGTGCACAGAAAGGATGTAGGGCTAGGCATGACTAAGGAGCATCAAGATATGATACAGCAAGTTGTTTTATTGAGGCAGGAAATGGGATCAATGAGAGGCCAGATAGAGGTACTAACGGCGATGGTTAAGCTATTGAAATCTGCCCCAGCTCAAACTGAGGATGCAAGGGAGAGGATAATTCCAGTTACCCATGTAACACCTAGGGCTACACCAGTCACTGCCCCTCAAGTAACAAAAACTCCTGCAGAAGGGGCTTTATCCAGTTTGGGAAGGCCTAGGTTTGATAATACGAGGCCACCTCCACCAAAGTCTAGACTCACTCAACATCATACTGCTAGTCACATTGACAACCCCTATAAAGCAGCTCTTATGAGGGCCCCGACACCGCATAATGATAATTTTGTAGTATATCCTATCCAGCCAGAGACCGAGCAGAGACACACACAATTAGCTCACCATTTTTTAGATCCACCTAAAACCCATAGAATGGTTATGGTGAACGTACCAAAGCTTGATGTAAGCAAAACCCCAGAAAACGAGGATTCCTTAATAAATAAAACCATTCACTGGATACGGCATGTCAGGGGATGCCGATCGGTAATAAGTAATAAGGGAAGACATAGCAAAAGCTTGTATGTTGTTTTTACTGGCCAACCATCTGGATTGCATTGAGCTCACAATGACTAGGACAGATCTAGCAGATAATCTATGTGCTTTAGAGTTTCGCACAAGCTCACCGGGTCGGTCAGCCATCCAGTTTAGACGCTCCTCTCTGAGTAGTGAGAATGCCTGCCCTCCCACCCACAAACTAGCTAGAATACAGGGAAGCTCTAACCTAGAAAATATAGACTGACTAGAGGAAGAATTGCCTATAAAGGCAGCAGGAACATCAATTAGCTAATATCATCCAAATGGACTGTACACCAGGTATTGAACATTTAACTATAGAGCTAGATCAAACTCCTGAAGCTGAATCTATGCCAATTAGACAAAACGACGGTCCAGGACAGGTGGATAGTCCAAATTAAGTGGGTCATTTGGCTGATTGTACAATACCCTTAAAGAAAACCCTGTTGTCCTGGAACATCGCAGGACTAGGTTCCGAACTGGGATTCCCAGAGTGGCATGCTTTCATTGAAGGTTTTGAGATCTGTCTCTTTCAAGAGACTGGGGCAGAAGTCCCTCTCTTTTGTGTGGGATATATAAATGTTTACATCCCGGCCGTTAAAGACTCAAAAGGAAGGCCATCAGGGGGCTTGACAATCTGCGTGAGGCAAGATCTAGGGCTAGATATTCAAGCACTCCCAACTTTTAAGCAGGACATCCAGGCTGATAGAGTGTTTAGGGGAACTAACGGGCTCATGGATATATATAATATCTATGTGCTAGGTACCAGGGGGAAAAAGTCGGGAGTTTTAGTGGCTCTTGACGATCTTCTTGTTGGCAGCCAGACAAACACAAGTATCATTATCGCGGGGAACTTGAACACGACGTTTGAGTCTCTATTGAGTGAGGAGGGTAATTGGTTAGATGAGGAAGACATTAAGTGGGGTGTCCCAAAGCTGGGACTTGACCAAATAAAAAGATGGACAGATGCGGTGATCCAAATTAATTCCATCTGTATGGAGAACGTATTGCGGGCAGTTAATGGCCGTACACCGTCAGATAAAATGGGGTCTAAGACATTTGACAATGGCTATAGTGCTAGTAGAATAGACTATCTATTTGTTAGCCTAGCACTTTGGCATGCCTTTAAGGATATGTGGGTTCACTATAGATTGGAAAGTGACCATAATCCATTATGTGTGGACCTGGACCTAATACGGTTTAAGACTCCCTATGAACAACTGGACACATACTCCACCGCCGATGTTGTTCCATCGAATGACTTGAGGCCCCTCAAATGGGCTAAGATAACTGAGCTACCCGAAGTATTAGCCTGCATCGAAAAGGATATAAATTATGCCATAAATGAGCTCCAGGCCAGTGTAGTAAATCCAACGGCCTTAAAGCGACCCACTTGCATACATAATAAATTCTTTGGTCAGCTACGTATGTATTTTATCAAAAAGGGTAGAACTAAAAATGCAGCTATTCCTAAAATGCAGAAATAGTATAACAAAGAATGTAAAAATGCTTGTGCACTCCTCAGGGTGGCTATTAAAGAAGGTATCCCCACAGCGGTACAAGCAGCAAGGGCTACCTATCGGGGGGCCCAAGTAAAGGCAAAGAAAGAATGGAACAATGAAAGGTGGGAGGAACTTAGGGAGGCATGTGTTAGGAGTAGCCCCAAACAGTTCTGGAATGTACACAAAATGGGACAGAGGTGGACAGGCCTGCCAGCCCCAAAACCATGTCTCACAGGCGGAGTGGGTAAACTATTTTAAACCACAATACGCTGCAAATGTGCATGAAAAAGAGGGCGGCATTGTCAAACTTTTTTTGAAGGAAACAGTCTTTAGCAAGTCAGATGTCGAGGTGGCACTGAAATCCATTTTGGCTGAGAAGACGCCTGGCCCAGATGGAATACCGGGGGATGTATTCCTTTATGATAAAGAGAGATGGTGTAAGTACATCCACCTATTGACAAATGCTATAGCCCAGGGTGCGCCGGTCCCAGACTCCTGGAAAGGAGCAGAAATCATACCAGTTTTTAAGAAAGGGGACAAAGCGTGCCTAGGGAATTATAGGCCAATAAGCCTAATAGACTCTTTGAAAAAGGTAATGGGTAGGCTGGGGCTCAACAAAGTTCAAGAATGGATTGATGAATTTAGCATTCTATCGCCACTACAAGCAGGGTTTCGAGCTTTTACTAGTACAATCGACCAAGTGTTCAGGTTTATTTTGCTTTTTCGGAAAACGCTAACCCTGGGTAAGGGTAGTTTGTACGCCGTCTTTATCGACCTGAGGTCGGCATTTGACCTGGTACCACGAGCTAAACTTTGGCGGACATTACAAGAAATGGGGCTACCATCAGACCTGTTGACACTTTTTAAAAAAAATATTTTTTATTTGTCAACCATAGGGTAATAAACAGGCAGCAAAATGCACAGTATTTGTTATATACAGATATCAAGAATCATAATTACACGTTTGGAGAGAAGAAATAGAAAGGAACAGGAAAATTAATATATAAATTCATTCATATATCGAAGGGGCATAATTAAACCGATCTGAATACCATATGTTACTGATTATATAGCCTAAAACAGGGATCCCCAGATTGTATTACATTTGACTACAGAGCGAATGCCCCTTGTCCTTGCCAGCACTTGTTCCATATCGTATGTACAGACCTGTTGACACTTCTCATTAGGATGTATGAGGACAACATGGCTAAGATTTGTTGGGGTATGCAGGGTGAAGTCACGGAATCTTTCCCGGTAGAGAAGGCAGTTCAACAAGGATGTGTGATGGCCCGACACTATTTTCCTTATACATCAATGGAATAGTGAACTGCATGAGGTCAACCCCCACGGATGCCCCGACACTAGCAGGTGAAAAAGTCCCCATACTAATGTTTGCAGACGACACATTGATTATTTCTAAGACGCCGAGTGGGCTCCAGAGAGGTCTAACAATTTTTGAGAAGTTCTGCTCGAGGCGTGGATTGGAGGTCAATGTGTCTAAAACAAAATTGATGACCTTTTATCCGCATAGGGTCTTCAAGGGGGGCATTAAAATGAACAACCTCCTGCTTGAGCAAGTCAAGGAGTTCACATACCTAAGGGTAAACATCCAGGAGGGGCTAAATTGGGCACACCAGGTCGATATAGCATCCCTAAAACACCGACAACTGGCAGGGGTTCTGCAAAAGGAATATAACACCTCATTCTCTAAGATAATCATCCCGGCAATCAAGATTTATAACATAAAAGTCATCAGCTCTGCCTTATATGGTGCGGAGCTTTGGGGGCATGAGAACTTAGTTAAGCTCACATTCTCTGAAAATACGTTTTTTAGGAATATTTCTAACTTACCACAGAGTACCCCGACACGCCCATTATTGAACGATCTTGGGAGAAAGTCAATTGTCGACATTGCTAAACTACGTCTTCTTTTGTACTGGGGTAGACTCTGGTCCAACCCAGAGCTCACAGAATATGCGGCTGGCTTCCTAGATATAATAAGGGCAGACACATTGCACCAAATAAAATAGTTGAGGGAGCTTAGAGCTATCCTAACGAATATTGGTATGAATTCTTTGTGGGTGGATCCTAAAAACACCACTTTTCCACCCAAGAAGATTCTGAAGGACAAATACTGGGAATCGGTCCAGATTAATATTGTGAGAAGTTGTGAGCCCTCTTCTTTAACAGGGCTATTTCTGGACTGTAAGCCTATCCCTAGGCTGGAACAATATTGGGATTTTATTACAAAGCCACATGAGCGAAAACTATATTTCCAGTTTAGGGGGGACACATTGCCATTAAGAGTCTTTACTAGTAAATGGTCCAAACTTAGCAATGACTTGTGGCTGGTATGCTAGTATGGCAAAGAATCACTGGCCCATCTATTGTTGGAATGTATTGGATACAATGCCCCACGTCGTGTCTGGTTGACACCAATTTGTAAGCTCTTGGGAACAAGAAGGGCCAGTGGAGCTGAAAGAATCCTAAAAACCAACACAACAGAAGTGATTGTCATAGCAAGGGCGAAATTCATAGGGTGGGCGTGGGCAATAAGAGCATGTCACCAAGTCTAAGCACTACATTGAATGAGATTATGTCAAGCTGCATTGTTATTTTTTTTTCTGGGATTACTTGCCCCTTTTTTATTAACCACCTCGGTTCGAAATCTGAAGTCCATATCATGAACAACTACAAAGTTTTATCATAATAATTTTTATTGCATTTTTATACTTGTACATAGCGTTTTTTATGATAATTGTATTTATCCATCCATTTGGGCGTGTATCACATTTGATATGGTGTAATATGAACTGATTTTAGATGTCTAATGAATTGTCTTAGGTGTATTTTTGTGTGCTTTTATGACTTACCACGTCGAATAAAACTTTTAGGAATGCCCGAAGACCGCCATGGTATGGGCAAGACCCGACCGGATATATATTTGCACTATAATACTAGGGGGGGGGGATTTCTTACACTTAGCATGATCCTGCGATGCAATACTCTTCTTCTGCCAACTATTAGTGGAAGAAAAGGTAAGTGCCACTCGACTACCTATTGAACTGACACCCCAATGTTGGTTACTGGGCTTCTTGAGATACCCGAAGGGGCGTAAAATAACATATATGTTTCGTCAGTTGGCTATGGTACTGGTGTGACGTAGAATTGCAATCAAATGGATGTCCCAAAGTGCCCCCATGATAGCACTCTGGGGTAGAGATGTGGCCAGGTGGGCCCTAGCTGAGGAGATGCATATATGTCTTAGTAGGAAGGATGACAAACTTGAGGTCGCAATTATCGCATGGCAGGCCCTTACAGACAAGCTCCTACTTCCTGGGCAACAACAGACTCAGACTAAGGCTCTGATTCCGATGATGCAGAACACCACGACACTGGAGGAGGGTGGGGCAGTGCCTCCACATGACTATTATAAGTAAGGCTCCCTGTTTTCCGTTTTTACTGATTTTTACAGAAAAATACAGACAGAAAACTATTTATTTACTGTCAGTATTTATTTTTGAATGTGGATAAAAACGGAAATTGGGTTGTTTTTGAGTGATTCTAAATGCCGTCAATCATGACTGCCAGGCCAATAGTTGTACGGATTGACAGGCAAGGGGGTTAAAAAAAATAGGGATTTTAGTGAAGAGCCTTAAACAAAAATAGATTTGCACAACCTTGATACTAAAACGTACATATTTTCTTACCAAGTGCATATTTTACCACCTGAGTGTGTATATATCATTGAAACCTGTCAGGCGTTCAAGCACCAGTGCACATTAACTGGTTAAATAAATGCAGAAATATACACATTTCAGCTTAATTTTTTCACAAAACCTAAAATAAATATAGATAAATACAGGTAAAATTTGCAAAAAATAAATATGGATAAATACAGACGGAAATGACAAAAATATAAATACCATAAAACCGGGAGCTCTAATTATAAGGTACCTTCCCAAATGGGGGAGTGGGGCCCTTTGTTGAACCCTTGAGAGTGAGAAAGCCGAGTGTATATGCAATTATTGAATGTTTTTTGATTACCCTACTCCTGTTTAAACTATATTGGCATGTTATGTCTATACTGACTGCATGGTTGTATATTGGCAAAATGTAAAATAAAGTTCTTTAAAAAATAAACTCTAACATGCTATCAGTAGTGACAAGTTTCACATACATAGGGGTTAGTTTTGACTTTGGTGGAACTTGGCATACCAACATTGCCACCAGGCGCCTTATATTTTTAGTTAGTTGGTTCTCTTGTTAATTTGCTTTCTATGGTGGGGCAAACCGATAGCAGCTTACTTAGAACTGTATAATACACAATATGTTCCTGCTGCTGTTTATGGTGCTGGAGTTTGGGGCTATGCAACTGTAGGAAATCGCTTCAGCTGCAAAAGTTTTCACAGCCTCCAATCTATTGCCCACATTTTGATTGCCTTGGAGCATTGGGTTTAACTTATATTGAGGATCACATCAAAATTTCCCCTTTGTGGCTGTGGCTCTCTATATGGAACAACCCACAAGCAATTTCTACTCAGCTGGTGACTATGGACTGTCTCAGCTGTGACATGGGCATTCACATACCATGGCTTTCCAATGACAAACTTTGTTTTGCCCAATTGGGCAGGCCCTCCCTTTCTTACCCATCCAAAAACTGTGGCCAAGACTGATAAAACTTGGCTTAAGTATGCTTTTCTTGAAGATAGGAGGAGCTAGCGTAATTGTTAAGCCCACCAACAGGCAGTATATGTTCTGCAAACTACTGCTGGCATTGGGCCTTGTCTGTTGAACACTGCCAGCCAATGGGAAAGCGCATTACTGCTGAGTGTCATACTGGACACTATAAGGAGCCTGCATTGTTCTCCAATGGGTATTGGGCAGCTGGGCAACTGGCTTCCCCTGCGATTATGTCTCTCCCCAAAATTATGTAAATTATACTAGTGTCTTTCTTCTACCTATTTTAAATGCTCACAATTTTAGACTATGTAGACCTGTCCTCCTCCATCTTCAGACACATTCCATACCTCTTTCACAAGTATTGCTGTAAGATTTTATTTTTAATGTGTAGTTTAGTGTCGTAACGTATGCATTTTTCAATGTTTTTCTGTATACATAGTACATTTTTAGTTTTCATGATAGGTACTTTTATGATTACCTTTTTTCCATCCAATAAATTATTTGATTGATTGCTGAACTCAATTGTCAGTGTAATAGTGTTGACTTTGTTTCAGGAAAACGCTTTTTAGTTTAAATGAATTCTCTTGTGTAAATATTAAAGAGTGCGCGTCATAAAATGCATATTTATTATACTACAGCTGCTAAATTTCTGCCAGTGTTCGGCACTGGCACTTATAATTATATACCACAAGGTGATGTTCTCTGGCTGTTTTTGAGTAATGCACTTCATAGCATATAACACTTAACTGTACTTGAAACTAAACAGAACTTGAATTTCCAGGGCCTCCCCCCCAGCTTAAAGCTTGAGGTGACCTGGAATTGTCCCAAATCTCACCCTGGCAAGAACAGTGGGTGGATCCAGCTGTAGTGGAAGACCTCAGGCCCTGGCACTTATATTTTTGCAAAATGAAGCACTGATTGCAGTTTGTCGTTGCACGTGTCTATGCTATTAGGAATAAGAAGTAGATAAACTTTTCATTTTACTGCTGAACCTGATTTTTTCTGTAAACTTGTTTGAGTTTGTTTTAGGAAAGTGATTTTAATTTAAATTCATTTTCTTCTGTAAGTGCCAAAACAAAAACAGTGTTTCTTAAATGGTGTTTTTCTGCAGCTAGAGCATGAGGTAGGTCTTTAACTTCTTACTCCAAGATAGCCACTATTGTTTGATTAAAGGGCTTTGCAGTGAACATTTCCTGGGCTTAGCCTTGCAGTTTACAGTTTGCTCCAGAAGAATTAGTACAAGGAATGTGACAATGAATGGAAACATCATCATTAACTGTAAGTGTTAGGGTTGACTAAATCACTGACACTGGGATCCCACCAGTAGTGTGCTACCCATTTCAAAAATGCTTCGGACTCCTGTCATAGGTGGTAATAGCAATCGGTGGCTACAGCAGGATAAGGCCTATCCATGTGTGCCGGATAAGCTTTCCTTTGGGTAAAGAGTGAAACATTCCCCCATATCACGACTCGTTATTGAGCTGGACCCGCAACTCTGACGGAAACACCCTGAGTCACAAAATCATTTTAAATTGTTTGAAATAGATTGCAAGGTGCATACCTGACTATTGAAAGCCCTTTCCTTCAGTCTGATGGCCACAAAGCTTTCAACTTCCTCCACCCACCACTGCAAGGACTAGATGGATTCCTCTGTATCGGCGAGCTTCACTGCAGCATCTTCCAATTACCCCCCCCCCCCATTGGCCCTGGAGGGATACCTATCTGTGGTTTACCCATCTGTGGCAATAACCAACATGTAGTGCTTCAGTCTCTTATACCGCATATGCTGTCACCTGCATCTGTCTCGGCAACAGTGTCTCAGAAACCACATACCCACATTTCCCCTCACAGGGTATTAGCTGGTGGGGAGAATTATATAGTCCTCACCCATCTCCACCTTTAAATCTGTTGTGTGCACTGAGACATCACACTCCCAACCCTGAGGATTGCTCAAGAGCATCACCATAGGAGAGCACTTCTGCGGGTCTCTCATGGTTCCTTGGCATTGCAGCCCCTCACACTTGGCCAGGTAATTTGGTACTGATTTTACACCACAAATACACCTGTTCCGTGAGTGAATTTGTTTAAAAGACATTGCCCATAATAATACTTTTTCAGCAGAAAAGCTCTCCTAGCAGTGCAAGATTCATGTATGTAACAGGTATGTGGTAGATGTATGGCTTGAACTTTGCCATTGGCATTGTAGAGAGCTCGGCTGCCTTTTGGATAAGTTAATACCAACAAGTGAGTGGAGGGGCGGCTGGATTCTGAGGGGCAGCTGGTTGTTTCTTTGTCTTGGTGTAATGCTGTTTTGAAGGGTGCCTCTTCAGCTCTTCTTAAATCCGGATGGATTAGAAGATATTGCTCCAGATCCTGTCGCTTTGTTTTTTAGGTCTCGTCTGAGCCAGCGCTTTAGCGCTGCTCTCGCGAGAGCTTTTGTAAAAGGGGGATCTGGAAGTGCAAACAGTGCTTTTCAGGCCTCCAAATACAGTGCATGTGCGCCGGGCGTGCGCACCATTTGGCAGCCTGAAAAGCACTGCCTGATCACTTTCGCGGACACAGCCACCATCTGTCTCCTCCGTCACGGGTCATTAAGTTGCATTCTCCTCTGCCTCCGCCCGATCCCTTTAACTTTCACTTTCGTGGCTTGTTAATAAGATGCACTGAATCCGCCAAATTTTAACAGCCCCGGTATTCTCCTACTACTGCTCTTATCAAAGAACCAAACAGCCACTTTCAGACAATGGCGTTTTATAACGAAAGGTGGTTTTCTGTCCAATTTGAAGACACTGGAGACGGAAGTCATGGAGCAGTGCTGACTTGTGTTTCACATGGACACAAGCTTCCCTGATTAACAGCTTGCTTCATGTTTAATCGCAAATACAAACTGCATGTCACAAGAGTAAAATAACTAATCAAGATTCAGAGAATTCATTCACTCTAAATATGTAAGACATTCGTCAATTAAAACTTAGACTACTGACACTGTTCAGCATTTACTCTTATGCAATATTTGTTTTTTAAAACAAAATGTTGCTTATAAAACAGAATAGGTGTTGTAAATGGCATTACACAAACAAAGTAGATGAATGCGATTAAAATACCGAAAACAAAGGACTGCCACAGTATTCGATGCGACTTGTTTATTTTTGCGCTTCTTTGTTTCCAGCCTGATGTTCTGGCCACGAGTGTATACTTAATCACTTGCTTGCAAGTGTAACTGGATTTGTCCACCTACATTACCTGTGTTCTTTGTGCGTCCAGAAAGGAACCTGTGACATACTTGTCTCTTTGGAATATATAGCTGCGTGTGTCATTCAGGAACTAGGGGCCAGATGTACGACGGTATTTAGCATGCGCAAACGTATTTGCGACCCGTTTGCGCATGCTAAAAACCTATGGCCAATGTACAAACACTATTTTGCGAGTTGCAAATAAATTGCGACTCGCAAAATAGTGTTTAGCGACTCACTATTAGGAAGGGGCGTTCCCTTCCTAACAGCGACCGCAAACCCATGTACCAATGTTCTGCGACCGCAATTGCGGTCGCAAAACACTCGCAAATTACCACCCTCTTCAAGAGGGTGGTAATTCAGTCAGAAATATTTTTAGGCGCAGGCAGTGGTCCTTGGGACCACTACCTGCACTTAAAAAATTAAACGTTTTTGTTTAAGGAAAACGGGCTGCATTTAAAAAAAAAAAAAACCTGCTTTATTGAAAAGCAGTCACAGACATGGAGGTCTGCTGAGCCCAGCAGGCCACCATCACTGGGAGGGCCAGCCATTCCCAATGGGGTCGCAAATTGCGGGCGGCTCATTAATATTCATGATCCTCTCATTTTGCGACCCTATTGGGAACCACAACAGTACATTTGCTTTTGCGACTCGCAAATTGCAACTCGCAATTTTTCGGAATTTGCGAGTCGCAAAAGCAAATGGCAGTACATCTGGCCCTCGGTGCCTCCAAAACCAATGAACATATTGCTATATACTCTTAACTAGGTATTCAAAAGCAGTGCGCAAGTTGCACTCAAGCTTTTTTAGAGTGGACAATACAAAACTAAATCAGACAAATTCTTTAGTAAGGGAAAGTGCATTCAAAACCCCGCAATGATTTCTGCTGGACATGAGGAATGGCAATTTACAAGCCAACGCTAACTTGCTGCCGGTAAACCTTCTGAAACTAGGGTGTAAAAGGAAATATTATGAAACAGGTGTTGACCTGGTGATGGGCAGGGGAAGTGCAATGAATATTTTAAAGAAACACAGGTTCTGTGATGATATTTACATACCAGGATGCTTAAAAATACTTGATTTCCCGCTACAAGAGGAAAGAACATTCCAACACAAGGCATGCAAATCAGGATTTTATTAAAATTCTTCTTTACAGCACATATATTTTTTATGTTCTAAAAAAGAAATGAGGGAAACCGCCAGGTTCAGTGATGAACTCCATTCGATGGAACGGAGGTGGGGTGGAAGAGGGTGTGGGAGGCAGAGCCATTGATTATCGCTAGACCAAGGCACAGTCTCTGACAAACTGCATCAAGTTTAGGATACAGTTTTGTCACTACATGACCCGGGGCAAAGAATGTCAGTTTTCAGATCCAGATTTTGGGATCAGAGACCACAGAAAATTGTCCCAGGAGGGTGGATCATGTTCTCTCATTGCTTACTACGTCCAAAGACCTGTAACAACCTCCTTGGATTCCAGTAACTTAGCAAGGGTGCTGTGTACCTTATGCAAGCATGGGAATTGAACCTTGTGCTCTGGCTGAGGAGTAAGAGACAGCCATAATTGGGGTATGGAGCATCCCTAAGCACCCCTGGTCATAATGCCACTGCACTGACTGTACTGATAGCTATGCCCAGTTTCCTCCTTACGCAACAAAAATGAATCCCACAGAGCCAGCAATGTGCATTCTTCTGCTCTCAACAGCATCAATGGTACATTGAGAACCCTCCACAAGAACCTATCAACCTTCTCAGAGTTTGATCCCTTCCAATCTTCTGAAATCATGAAAATCTTGTCATTTTTTGAGAATCTGCTTCTACAACTGACACATGCAATACAAAAGTTATTAATGTTGACCTACTCGTTCCTGTGTCCTTCTCCAACTTCATCAAGAAATCCCTGTCTATTATGACAATCACTTGCAAATTGACTCATGCCATCACTCTTGCCCTTTGAAAAAACAAACATGGTGACCTTGAGATTCAAGCTACTACCCATTGCTGGCCGGCCCTACATCACAAAAGCCCCATTGATGATTGTTATGGTGCCGTTGTCCACTCACCTTGAGAAGAACAACCTCTGACAGGCATACTGAACATCAGGGAAGGGATACTCCCCACCCAAGACAATGGCCAAGTGTGGACATTGTATTGCTAGATTTCTCATAAGCTTTCAATGCTATTGACGTCACAGCTGTGATCAAACATCTTGCATTGCATTACGAGATAAGTAGCATCATCCCAGCTACTGTAAGCTCTTCCTGGCTAACCACAAACGCAGGTATAAACTAGCTTCCCTCCTCTCAGATTCCACTTCCATCCCCTGTGAAATTCCAGAAGAGTTAGTCCTCTTGCAAGGCACCATCAACATCTACATGGTACACTTGGTTGAAATCTTGAATGTGCGTGGCATTGGCTACCATAAATACCTGGGCAATGCCTAGATTTACTGCTAACCAGAAGAAACATTTTGGGATCAGTACCAGATACCAAATTGTCTGAAGGAAACCCATCACAAGATGCAACAAAGGAGTTCTTCCGGAACAGCTACAAGACTGAGATCCTGCTCCTGGACCCAGGAGATCCTTTGCTTCTCTTGTTCACAGGACCAAATGCCCGTAGTGCACTCCACCGTTGGTTCCAAAATGATGCGACGAATGTCGGTTTTAACAAAGACAGACACCTTCCTGCTTCTCGACACTAAATTTTCTTTTTCCTTGAGGAGATGTCATACCTTGACTATTAAAGCAACTTGAACATGGGGACACTAAGAGGACTCTTAGCAAATTGCAAAGAACCACAAAGCCTGACTCATAGGCGGCAGTGTGACAGAAAACGTCATCACATTGGTCACTGAAATGTCCCACCTGTTCCCTGTTCCCTATTCCCAGCTCAAACAATTCAAAACCCTTGCTTAGTTCCCAAGTACCATCGCTATCTGCATGTGTCTTCCAGCCCCATCATTCAGCAAGGTGCCTGAAATCAGCCTCCATGAAAGTAGAGGCCATCTGCTCGCCTCGTCTTCAAAGGTTTGGTGGCTGTTCTCGCCATACACCAGGATCAGTACTCTGGAGTGTACTCCCTCTCCTCTTGAGGCATGCAGAATTTCCCACAGTTCCAAAGAAGTCTGAAAAAACACCTTCTCTGATTGGCATGCAGACCCACCATATCAAACTAGAGATATAAGCTAGTATTAGAAAGAACCGGGCAACCCAGTAACCCAGGGACCTGGGCCAAAAAAAGAAAATATATGAATCCTGTGCCATTGATGCATATAATTTAAGTAAATAAATGCACTTATCGCATAATTGAGCTAAAACTGTATGAGATTTCTTTGTGTCATTATTGCTGTTGAAATCCAAGGCTACACTTCCCCCATAGGGCCACTCTTTTTTGATAATAGAGATATAAGCCGGCACCAAGACTTCCTTTACAAGAGCTTTCACCTCCCATCTGCCAGTTTAATGCCCAAGATTGGCATTCTGGGTTCCCATTTTCATTATTTTTACATCTTATTACTTTTTCACTGACTGTGATAGTATCTTGGTAAACTGCTTGGACTTTAAAATGCTCCTTTCCAATTTCCTTGTGTGGCTCTCAGAGCCGGAAGAAGCGGTGTGCCACAAAAACCGCAAATAAGTATGTTCCTCTGCATCGATTTCAGAATCTGACATGTTCTTGCATGTGGGACATTACCTCCTAGATTAGCTCTTGATTAAATAATATTTCTAACACCTCCAAAAATGTACTTTCATATGCAAATCTGCTCGTCACTTCAAGAAATTGATTAAGAACCATATTTATAGCAGCAGGCTGCTTTCAGCCAAATCACTAACTCATTCCAGCAGTCCGTATATAAACGCTGATCAAATAGTCAGTATTGCACCTTGCACTAGGCAGATTTTCTGTTTTAGCCATTAAAGCCTTAATCACCTTCTCTGCAGTTGATTACAAGCGGGCTATCCAAAGCCATATCTTCAGCATTATAGGTCAAATTCCATTTACATGAATAAATATACTGCACTATATGGCGATGGAAACAACTGACCATTCTAATACTGTTAATGCTTGGGGCCAGTGGCATAGCTAGACCTTGTGCCGCCCGTGGCGGTCCCTGAGGCTCCCGCCCACGGTGGCCGCACCTAAGAGCTGGGAGGTGCTGGCGAATCCCGCTGTATGTAAAACCCAAAACTCGTGCCGCCCGGGGTGGACCGCAATGCTATGCCACTGCTTGGGCCTAAGAGCAGATTTTCAAGAACTCCCTTAGTTTGGCCAGAGAGGTGATGTTTACTAGGACCACACCTCATCCAGGCTTGCATTTTAAAAATAGAATTTTAGTCGATTGTGCCATCCCTTTTCAAAAGCAATATTTGCTTGAACATCTCTGTTCATGTTTTAAGCTCACATTTATTTAGGGCAGGTCATTGCCAGAACTAAAGAGCTAGCTGTGCTTTAACAGAGACCTTATAATGGTGGCCCACATGATCAGGCTTAGATTGCTGTAAAACAACCAAATCAGACACACCTACTACTACTAAGAAAATGTAAGTTCACTTGAGCAGCATTGAAGCTACTTCTCTTCACATAATGAGACAGGTAAGACCAGTGCAAGACAATTGCATCTGGGGACCCTGCAGGCAGTGGCCCTGAGCTGGTGAAAATTGTTTATAAAAGAGACTGCACACAATTAGTCAAAAAAGGTCACCTGCGATTTATTCACTATATGTCTTAAATAGTCATTCTACAGAGTAAACCAAGTGTAGCCATGCCTGATTTTGCAGCTGACAGATTAACCCACCTGCCCGTTTTCTTGTGAAGGTTTATCCAAGAAAGACCTATTTACACACCTCTTGCCTTTTACCTTCTATAAACTATGCTACTTTCCCTGGTTCTTTCAAAAGCAGGGGCAACTTCTCCGTTGGAGCGGAGGAGCGTCGCCCCACTTAAATGCCCCCGAGATGAAAAATAAAATGGTAATTCATTACCATTTTATTTTTCATCCGCCGTCCCGAGGATAGCATCAGGACGGGGCAGGGCCTGCTGAGTGACAGCAGCAGGAAGAGGGGTGGGTTGTCTATGTACTGTTTAAAGTGCGAATAACTCTTTGGTCGGCCATCTTGCGACAGCCAGCCACACATACGCACTTTAAACATCTCTTGATGACAGCTGGGTTTTAGCAAGTGCTGGCCTCCAGAGTGCTTTGGAGTACCGAGTGAGGCCTCTCTAGCCAATCTGGGAGCTGCTCACATGCTGGATGTGAGCAGCGCCAGGATTGGTCAAGGGAGTTACCTGGTGGCCGGGCTGCAGTCGCAATGAGGATCTCTGGCATGAGGAGAGCCTGTTGGTGTTCACTTATCTATTTATTTAAATTGTATTTGCGGACGGGCACCTGCCCCCCCCTGTAGAATGCCAGCCGCCACTGTTCAGAAGGTTTTCATCCAATTTCTCCCAACTGCATAATATTGTTTTCCACATGCTCAGACCATTGTTGTGTATGACACTTTAGTGCTGAACTAGAACTTGTTACATGCAGATTTAGAAGAAATGATACACGGGGCCTGATTTAGAGTTCGACGCATGGTTTACAAATGTGACGGCTATCCCGTCCACTTCATTAAAAGTGCCATGGTATGTAACGCCCTTTTAATAAGGCGGTTGGAATATTGGTCAGAATTGTGACGGAGTAACCTATACGCCAAAAGCATAAATCAGGCCCATCATTTTTCTGCTCATCAGGATCAAAAGTTTGAAAATTCTGCAAGCTTACCCAAGGCCACAT
This sequence comes from Triturus cristatus, assembly GCF_964204655.1. Lineage (NCBI taxonomy): Eukaryota > Metazoa > Chordata > Amphibia > Caudata > Salamandridae > Triturus > Triturus cristatus. Next base: position 858,426,775 of record NC_140594.1, read on the forward strand.
GGGCCATTCTGCCACCCTGGCATTTCCCAGGTAGACTGCAGGCGCGGAAAGCACCCACTGGCCCCATTCTATTCGTGACCTCCTGCAGTGCTAGGTTGATTTCAAAGTTTGTGCCCTGGCTGCTTTTGATTTTCAGTCTGCCTTGAGCATACCGGATAACTGAATAAAATATTTGCAAATTATTTCTGTTGTTTTCTCCTCTTTTGCTTCTCTGTTGTAGGAGACCAAGGTTAATGCCTTTTGACAAAGATGACAAAATGTGTTGGGAAGAGGATGTGGCTTTACAGCAAGAGCTGCAGACTATTGAACCGGGGAACCATGTTGAAGTCTGGCATGGCTCAGCATCTTGTCATTCTGTGCAAATCACTTCATCTTCCCGTGCCCCAATGATGGAAAGAAATGAGAAAAAATGAATGTGGCCTAGTGTGATGTAACTAGTGCTCATATAAAGCGCTCCAACACCTTCGGGTCGAGTTCGCGCTATAATTAAAAGAAAAAACTGCAACAACAAAAAATCTGACAGATGATACTGCGGTTACTGAAATGGAGACACCGGGTATGGGCAAGTAGGAATCTCCCATCTCAATAGGAGATCTTTTGTAGCAGCTAATCACATTGCATTCATTACTGGGAGGTATAATAGGAATGGTCAGTATTTCAAGTTGTGTTGTCCAGCTCCGCCAAGCCAAGAAGAAATTTGCATATTCTTTCACCCATTGAAATAAATGAGGAAAGAGAATTTGAGGGCTACAGGGGAGTGTGGAGGGAGCTACTTAGCGACGCTAAGCTAATAAATAAATAAAATGGCGTATAAAATATTAAATTCATTCTACGGGTTTGCGTGCTGCTTCGTGGCTATTTGGCACACTAGGCACGAAAAGAAGGAAACGCGGCTAAAGCAGGAACGCGGATGCTCCCCGGGCAGTAGGAGGTTGCGTGAGGCCCATTCTCGGCATCATTAATGCTTAGGAAGTATGTCTGTCTGCCGCAATATTTAACAATTCAGGGCCGCAGAATTCGGGACTTCAGTTGCCAGCGTTGTGCCGCAGCACTGTTACTCTGAAAACTGCCACCGGTGGGAAACACAATAAAAGTGGGATTTTCAATAACCTACACGTCCCACAAAGTTTGCCTCCAGCAACTCATAAACAAACGTTGCTCAAAAACACATTAAGAACAGCCATCTTATGGCTGCTTTGTGATTGTAAACAAAATGTTTTAAATTCGAATCACAGATGACCCTCAATTAATTAATGTCCTCCTTTCACCCCCAAAACCCTGCCCGTCCCTCTCCTGTTTTACAGTTCGTTTTAGATGAGGGAGTCATTCGGAGCCTTCTCTCCTTTTTCCTGTGCTTAGCCGGGCCCAAGGTTGTCTACCTTGTCGATTGATGCCTGCTCTGTTTTTATCCCTTTTTGCAATAACTACACTCGACCTTGTTGTTTTAGCGTAAAAGGTCATTTATTAGGACTGGTTTGCTAACATTCTATTGAACTTTATTAACATTAACAATATCTTAACATTATGAATGTTGACATATAACAGGACAGTTCCATTCACAACTCACCTGCCTCCAGTTCCCCAGTAAGTCCATATCCTTTGCTTCATTCTTCCCCCTTTCACTCACTGACCTCATTCTATATACCCAGTCACTCCTTCACTTGCCCTACAAACATCCTCCCTTGAAGATCCTTCCCTTGCTCGTCGCATCCCGCGCACCACCTTCATTCACCTGTGCTCCCGTCCTCCCCCTCCGAGGGGTGGATATGCCTGCATGTGACCCACCACCCCCCAAAATGCCGCCTACGCCCTGAAACCTGCCCTAAACTGGCAAATGCTGTAAATCAACCACCGCCAGTATCTTCCTACAACATGTATGGTGGGCGGAAGGACCTTGATAGCTGCCTCCCTTCCCAGTGGTGCTTGGCATCAGGAAGAGGCCTTATATGCCTCTCCTGATGCCTTTATAGCTCCACAACAAACCCGCCCCTTCCCCCTGACTAACCTATCCCCACCCGGTCCTGAGACCTGCACGAAGCACCCCGGGGCAAGACTGGTCTGCGAACTTCACTTCCCCCGGGGGCCGACATTTTGCACCATCTTTAGGACTGGGAAGGATTTGCACCCACCATGGGAAATGCCAGGCACCACTCAGTTCATCCTTCCCCAAATGTTTGCAGATGTTGACTAACCAGAGTATGAGGCTATGTGACTTTTTAAAGAGAAGTGTGATGTACTAGAGAAGGGCGGAGAATCATTTGGTGTAATGGAGATGGAAATGGTATGAAGGAGATTGTCTATACTTGCGATTATGTCAAATATTGTGGGGGTGTGTGATGTAGGGATGGGCATGTTGTTCGGAGAGCTTGATATATTGGTGTGGGATGAGAAGGGGTGTTGTAGAGAGGATGGCTTTTGTGAGAATGACAATGGAAAAGTGGCAAGGGCTGTGTGATAGTAGTCGGGTGTGGTGTGATAGGGAGGGGGTGATATAAGGATATGAGAGAAGTACAGTGTAGAATGATCCAACATGCCGGAGAGGTATAGTGAGATGTGGTGTTGCATAATGGTGGTGCTACAAAAAAATGTGATATGTGTTGGAGAGCTAGTATACTACCAAGGATATTTTTGTTTTAGTGGGGTATGTGTATAGTAGCGAGGGGTGTGGGATAGTGGAGAGAGCTGTGGTATTGTGTAACAGGAGTAGTATTTTGTTGGGGTGTGGTAGGAGCTGATGCATTGCATAAAGGGCCACCTCTGAGGTACAGGGCAGGAATGTGGTGCAATAGGAGGAGGCCTGATTTGAGTAGATGGGTGTAATTGTACCCTTCTAGGAAGGGATGAAAACATACAGCAAATGTTAGGAATAAAGCATAAATTTACAATATTTTTGGGATTATTTAGAAACTAATGTTCCTTATCAGGTAGAGTAGTAACCAAGTTGACAATAGAACCCTAAATCAGAAAAGATTGTGCTGCAAAGGCTGTATGCCAGTAACTAGGCACTAAGAACTTTAGCCCTTAGAAAACCTCACCATTGGTGTGGGTCTCCCCTGCATTTTTTACCGTTGCCTCCTGTGTTTTGCTGGTCTAGATGCTTTGGGCACTTTGCCACTGCTGTTCAGTGCCAAAGTGCAAGTGCTCCCTTTGTAAATTGTTGTTATGGATTGGTGTTTCCATGATTGGCTGATATGATTTACTTGTCAGTCCCTAGTACTGTGCACTGTGTGTGCCCATGGCCTGTAAATCAAATGCTACTAGTGGACTGCAGCACTGATTGTGCCACCCACATAAGCAGCCTGTAAAGGTAACTCTGGCCTGCCATTGTAGAGCCTGTGTGCAGTCTGGTACTGCCATGTCGACCTGGCAAGTGCATCCACTTGCCAGGCCCTACCCTTCCCTTTTATTACATTTTAGTCACCCCTAAGGTAGGCCCAAGGTACCCCTGTGGGCAGGGTGCAGCGTATGTGAAAGGTAGGACATGCACTGGTGTGGATGGCATGTCCTGATAGTGAAATACTGCCAATTTCGTTTTTCACTATTGCAAGGCTACCTGTTCCCATAGGATAGAATAGGGAGTTTGCTTATAACATCTTATTAACAAAACTACTCATGGAAAAAAGATAGGAAAATAAAGTTTGGTATGCCTGAACACAGAATGATAAAATGGATCTTTTATTGAGGGTGATTTTTACATTCTGTGTTTGAAAATACCACTTTTAGAAAGTAGGTATTTTCTTGCTTAGCCATCTAGTGTGCCTTTGCTAGGTTTGTGTATTGCATGTCTGGCTTTGGATGACAGGGGCTGGGGAGGAGTAGTGGCTCCAGAGAGTCTGTTCAGTCAGGGCTGGGCTGAATAGACCTGGGCTGCATTTCGAGTAGAGGGAGGAGATTTCCTTTCACCTGAATGGGCCTGGTCTTCCTTCCACAATGCTGTCTCCACCTCCTGCCAGGTGGCTGGACCAGAGAGGACAGAACTGGTTTTGACCAAGCACAGGGCTTCTCTGCCACCAGAGAACAAAGGATTTTGTAGTATAAATATTGGGGCCCAGACCCCAGAGCTTTAGATCACTTCTGGGAAATCAAGAGGAACCTTTGCTAAGGAGAAGAGCCGGAGAAGCTGAGGAGGAATACTGCCCCTGTTCTGTTTGCTGTCTGGGTTTGGCCTGCAGTGGCTACTTGCTGCCAAGGAACGAAGAAAGGACATTGCTGTTTGCTGTGTCCCCTGCTTGAGGGAGATCTCCAAGGGCTTGAAACGGAGCTTATCTCCTGTTCTGAAGTCTCAGGGACACAAAGACTTCCCCACCAGCTCCCCTGAACTTCCTTGCTGGGAGTTCTGACCTCCAAAGAGGTGCCTGCTGTTGTTTTGGACCTCAAGAGACTGTTTTCCGCTGGGAGCTGGAAAATCAACGCAACACGAGAAGCCTGACGCATCCATACCTGTTTCCGATGCATCGCCGAAGAAACCGTGGCCGCGCCTGCCGCGGCTTGAGGAATCGATGCATGCCGCATCGAGTGCACCGATCTTCGAAGTCCGAGATCACCGTACCGATTTTGACGCAAGGCCTACTGTGCGGCTGCAAGAATCCACTCATCGTTCCGGATCGTCACATCGCATCGAGGCGCTAAGTTTGTCGCATCGTTGGGGGACACAGTAAGAAACCGACGCATCACCTCCCCACGAAGTAAGAAACCGACGCATCACCTCCTCTTTGGTATCGGTAAGGAACCGACGCATTACCTTCCTTGTGCAGCAGTAAGGAACCGACGCATAACCTCCCCCGGAGCAAGGAATCGACGCATCACCTTCCCTGAGGGTAAGGAACCAACGCTTCACCTTCCCTGCGGCCTGTCTTGTTTGTTTGCGTAACACATCCAAGGTGCTTTGTGTGAAAAGTGTTGCATCTGCAATTTGCTTTGAACTGAACTATTTCTAACATCTGAAAGTCATATTTTTATTACTATATTGTGGATTTTTGTCGTTTGGTCTTGTTTTGGTTTAGATAGAGACTACTTATTTTTCTAAACTGGTGTGGTGTCCATTTGTAGTGTTTTCACTGTATTACTTTATGTGTTCACAAATGCTTTACACACTGCCTCTGAGATAAGCCTGTCTGCTCGTGCCAAGCTACCAAGAGGGTGAGCAGGTGTTATTTTAAGAGTGTATCCCCCTTACCCTGACTGGAAGCAAGGGTCCCTATTTGGACAAAGGTACCTACCCCTGCCAACTAGAGACCCCATTTCAAACAAGCCTCATCAGAGAAGACGTCTATTAAGAAAAACAAAACTACTATACCACATATTCGAGGGAAGTAATAACATAAGATGGACAGCTTAAAAAAAAAAGTGACTCTATATGAAGAAAAGTCGATCAGTCCTGACATAGCAAATCAAAACTCAGTTGTTGAGATACTTAGTAGATTCTGGCGTTATGGGCACGTCAAAGGCAAATTTCATATCTTCCTTTCAGCCTTTATTCCAAGAGGTATCCGAAGAAGTGGAGGAATTAAAGGAAGGTGAAATAGATAACTGCACAAAAAAGACAAACCTACCAAAAGCAGGTCAGTTCCAGTATGTCTGGCTGCAGTCTGTTGTACCTTTATGCGACTTTGCTTCAGTGATTAAAAGCCAAAGGAAAGTTACTGGATCAGGTGTTCTTTCACTTGAAGTATAGGAAGTCCCACACGAGGTGGGAAATTCTGAGTGCTAGACAAATACAGCCTTGGACGCAACAAGGAGTGGAAACAATAGGTGCCCTCTTTCAGGAAGGCAGTTTGATGCCCCACGTGGACTTCGTGAGGGTCAACATGGCACCCGATGCACAGTTTCTGCTACATGCTGCGATATCCCGGTAAATACGGGCACAGTGGCAGGAGACACCGCTGGAACCCTCGACATTTCACCTCCTGCGCTCCCTCCACATAATGGGACATGGACGCTACCTGGTCCGTTGGCTGTACCGGGGCCTTCGGGAACACACCCAGATCTCCTTGGCTCCTCTCCGGTTGCGGTGGGAAACAGATTTGTCCCGGGCAATTAGTGATAGAGAGTGGACCTATATACTGGAATACCCTAAGAAAGTGTCCCGCAATTGTAGATTGAAAACTATTCAATTGTTTGTCCTCCATAGGGCTTACCTTACACCCCATACACTAAGTAAGATGTACACAACAGTGGCTGCGGCCTGTCCTCGGTGCCCGTCACAGGATGCCGATTTGTTGCATATGTTGTGGCTCTGTCCGGCGCTGCGGGGATACTGGGGTAGGATAACACACGTCTTAAATATAATTACGGAACTCCCCTCCTGGGACACAGCAGAGGCTTGTCTATTGGGTCTTTTACCGCTCCCGCTTAAGGCGAAACTGTTGCGTCGTTTTGCCAATCTGGCATTAATTTTGGCAAAGCGCCTAATAACTCAGCGGTGGAAGTCTCGAGCCCCGCTGCGTGTGGAGGCCTGGGAGGAGGAGGTGTTGAGGTGGTCGGTGGCAGAGCGAGAAGCGCTGCACCGGGAAGAGAGTCGAGGGCTGCGGAAGCGTCCTATATCTCTAGAATGGGCACACCTGATTGAGCTGTTTAGGAGTGGGGTGGAGGAGGGAGAGGGGGCTATAGGGAACAGTCCCCAAAATCCCCCTGTATGAGCCAGGGTACGAATTGGCGGATGTGTCTGGTGAAGGCTGGAACCAGTCCCCCGGTACTGGGTGATCGAATCTCCCGAATGATTGAAGCCACTTCCTGGTGGGTGGGAGTATGAGCCTCCCCCCCCCCCCGTTTCACTCGTTCTCATTTATCTAGGTCCCCCTCTGGCCGCTCTGCGTGACCTCCATCCTTCCCCTACCGCACGCTTGTGGTGTGGTTTCCTCCCCCTCCCTTTCCCCCTCCCGAGAGATGATCTACGACCCTCAGACTGAAATTTGTGGCACGTTTGGGTTAGCTGGGTGGGTTCAGGGTGGGATGGGGAGTTATAGGGTTGTTAGGGAGGCATCGCCCCCATAGATATAGAATCTTGAAGGTTGGGAATGTAGCACATAGCAATGTACTTGACAGATGTCCTCCAAGCTATCTTATGTCAGACTCTGGGTGTATTGACGACTATGCTGCACCATTGACAAGATTACACAAGTTGCCTGAATTGTATCCTATGACTTATTTATATTAAATGTGATTAATGCAGTATGTAACTCATTGCTCCTTCCCATGTCAAAATTGAATAAAAATGTTGTTAAAAAAAAAAAAGTATAGGAAGTCCCACTTAAAGTTGTTTATTTTTTTTGTTTAGAGTTTTCTGTAGGTGTAATTATGTTTGATCAAGAAACGGGTATCCTGACTCTTGGACCATTAAACGCATTTTCCTCTTATTAAGACCTAGGAAGACTCGACAAAATGTGAAGGATACAGAATGCTTAACTTTAAAAAGTGATATTTAGACATTTATGATATTTGAAAAAAAAAAATAGGTTTAAAAATGAGCATGCTAGTAGGATCCACCCATACTAGGCTGTTTATCCAGCACCTCGGGTCTAGCGCGTCAATAGAAACCCGTGTTTTCAAGAAAGCCGTATAAAAATACAAACAGCCGAGGAGGTCCCGGGAGCGCTGTTCTCTTCATCGTGGGCTGTCAGGATTGGGGGCTTCGGTCCTCAGTCGGGTTCGTGTGGGAGTGCATATATTGGGGGGCTTGGCGCAAGACACTCGACTCCTGGGGCCCGGCTGAAGCGCTGCCTGCGTTCGCGATCATGCCACCAGCTGCCTCTAAGGAATGCGGCTGCCGCGAAAATATAAACAAGCAGTCCTTCCGGTAGTCGTAGTGTGCCTCCCATTTTGTAGAGGTTATTTCTATCCACGATAACGCGGTTTTGAAGAGGAGGGGTTGGTATGGGTCCGCGCCGGCAGCATGACAGGTCTGAATCTGAAAATTTTTTGTTCCGAGCCCGGGAGGCAGCAGAGCTCGGGTGGGTGGGGGAGGAGGAGGGGCAGGAGGTGACCTCACCGCAGCAGATCGGAGGGAAGTGAGACTGCGTGCTGTTCTCTCTCCACGTAAACAGCGGCGCGTGTCCATCACTAAAGGCCCAATCAGAGAGCCGGAGTGGCGCGTGCTGCAGGCATGAAGGCAGCATAATGGAGTTTCAGCTTGCTGAACTCTCCCTGAACCTTCCCTTAACACGCCCCATCAGATAAGAGAAAGCCATAAAAGTGAAGGAAACCGTAGACTTGGTGTCTCAAGGGCGTGCACAAAAAAGTCTCAGGGCGGTAACCAAAAAGCCTACAGAGCAATGGAAATGCAGGGTTTTAAATAAATATGGACATTGACCAATTGAAAGCATGGGCGGGATTACAAGTCCTTCTCCTAAAATACTTTTACCCCAATATGTCTCGCTGCTAGCAGCGCTGCGCGCTGCAATGCTAGGCGAGACCTAAAAACCTTCTTTGGCCTATTAACTTGAGCCTTTGAAAATGTGAGAACACACGTTGTTTTAGCTTGCATAAACAAAGTGGCTCTTGTTAGAAAAGCACGTCTGTTTTCTAGACCTCCTTCTTCTACATCACACTCCAATGAGTGTAATGCATGGGGTGGGACTATGTTGACATACAGCATGGCCTGCGTTATATGTAACATTATTGAACCACATAAAAAGACATGCCACACAAGTCTGAAGTGCCTAACACCAGCTCTGGGGCTGAAGACATCTTTTTTTTATAACAACATTTTATTAGCTTTTCGATATAAGTACAAATAATGCACACACTTTGCAGGTCCACACAGGGAACCCTTGAAAATAACCAATTAAATCCCTTTGTTTCCTCCCTCCCCATTTTAGTCACTCCCACTGTCCAACCCATGGTATGACCACCATTTCCGCTGAAAGCGAATTAAAAGTTTGTAATAGAACGTTGAAGCAAACGAAGGTTGATGCTTAGTTCAAAAATTTATTGACAAAACTCTATGGGTAATCCATATGATTGTATACTGGAGACTTTCCCATGGAATAATGTTGCTGTATGAGCTTCGTCTCAAATGTTAAACATGACATGATCCCCGCGTTTCACCAATTTGGCATCAACATTCGATTAACACACTCTCGTTCTTTCTTTTTAATGGGTTGTCAGCAGTTCTCTGTCATTTTGACTGCGTTTCATGCTGTTTACCAACATGATGAATTTGTGACATTTCTATACGAACCAGTTCATGGTGGTTATCTGTCTAAAGCACCGCTACACCGCGGGCTTTTCACTGAATATCACTCTTCAGGCAGTGTCCTTTTGTCTTTTGTTAAATGGTAAAACCCCTCATTGTAATATTTAGTTATATGTACATGTTTTTTCTTGTCATCTAGATTCCCCTGATGAAGGGCCAGATGGGCCCGAAATGCATTGGGATCATGTTTAACATTTGAGATGAAGCTCATACAGCAACATTATTCCATGGGAAAGTCTCCAGTATACAATCATATGGATTACCCATAGAGTTTTGTCAATAAATTTTTGAACTAAACATCAACCTTCGTTTGCTTCAACGTTCTATTACAAACTTTTAATTCGCTTTCAGCAAAGCTTTAACGGCGCGCCCAGAGGGACGTTGTCTGTTGTCAGCCAACGCATGAGAATTTTGTAACTACATACACTCCTTGAGAGTGATACCTCTGTGGCACCCGACAACACATTCAACTTCATTACCCTGAGGTTTGTGCACGATCCAAATTCTTTTTGGACAAATTCTTTTTGGACATGACCACCATTTCCCTCATACCTTAGAGTGTTTTTTGGGGCATCCGCATGCTAAGTAAATAGATTCTTCCAGCTTTGCACTCCATTCCCTGATTGGGGGAGCCTCCGGTGCCTTCCAGTATTTTGCTATGTCCCTTTTTCCCAGTAGCGTTCCCATTCCTACCAAGGTTTGTTTGCCCAGAATACTGAGTAAAGCAACTTAATAGTGTCTTCGACCTGCTGACCCAGTACATCTGAAAGTATATCAAATATGGTAAGCCAATATTGGTGAATAATGTAGTATTCCTACACCATGTGGTAGAAGTCTCCCATTCCTTCCCGGCATCTAGTGCAGGTGGGGTCTGAGAGTCTTTGGGCTTTCCACAATCGCTAGGGTGTAAAGTAGGTGTAGTGTAAGTAGTTCCGTTGGATAAGTGGTAACCGAGCCGATATTGCTAGGGTGCCCTGCATGCTTCCCTCCATTCCACTTCTGCTGGAGGGCCCAGTCACCCTTCCCAATGCACCTTCAGGTTCAATGGGTTATATGGTTAGTGATTAACAGTGCTCCTCTGCAGCCACTTCCTGCACACTCCACATATCCTGTGAGGAAGAGACTCCTCCCAGATAGTTTCTATTCCACAGCATTGCCAGAGTTTTGCAAGCACTGTGAGGCTCCCATGACTGCAAGAGATGAGCATTGTTAACCGCATCTGGAAGGCAGTCCATAATGTATACATCACAAGACCAGAATAAACCCTGTCCAAACAATTGGGTACCAGGTGGAGATGAAGGCTACTATGGAAAACTGAGTAGAAACCGAGTTCATCGGGGACAAAATGAAACAACCTGTTCCTTTCTCTCGGGGGTCACTGTCGACATAAACATGTCAGGGGCGTCAGAGCCTTGACTGCCCAGTCTGGGTCAATGATCTGTTATTTCACAATGTTTGCTGGGTGTTAGTATAGCAACAGTTGTCAGAACAGATGGCCATACTTCCCCTACATTAAACTGTATAAGTAATGGCTTACCATCCACCTATGCACACAAAAGCAAGGTGTACTTTGAAAGAAATCTGCACTGCAGACCAGTTCCTTGGCCATGCGGCTTCCACAGCTGTTATCTAGCAATGTGAACACCTTTATAGCTCCTCCTGTCATTTAATTTTCTTTCATTGTTTATTTTCCAAAGGCATATATTGACATCTTTTGGCAAATCAACACAGATTGTGGCCCTCAGTGATGCATGTATTTTAATCTTTATTCAAGAGTTTTTCCTGACTTGTTAGTGCCACATCCTACTAATTCATGAATTCATCCCAGGGGCAAATACTGGTGGCCTTTGGACCATGTGTCAGAATATATTAATCGCCATGTGGGCAGAGTATTCCAGGCCTGTAATAGATGAGAAGGTTACTCTGACACCAAATTTGGATACAGGGTTAATTACTTATATGTTCAAAATGAGAAAAGATCTCAGAAAGGGGCTTGAAAAAATCACTCTAATTATGCCAGAATAATGTGTTGGACATCCTGGGGCCCTTAACAAAGATTTTTGATGCTCTGGCGGAAGCCTTTTTAAAGGGTACTGATTTGGAACTCACTTTAAGAGGGTGATTTCAGCATGCAGTTTATTTGTTAGGTAACACAAACGCAGGCCTTTTGGTGGAGAGGCGTAAAATGCTGCTTATGATCCAACGCTAAGTGAGTTGACTAGGAAAGAGTCGAGTGAGGACACAAAAGTCTTGATATTCGGAGATGGGAACCAAATATGTGAAAACCTTCATGAGTTTAGACAAGGTGCAGAATTCTATGCACAGGGCATTCTCAAACTGTAGTCGAAATGGCAGGGCTGGAAGGAGAGGGCACCCTTCCAGCCAAACAAATTACAGAGCCCATTATCAAAATTTGACATACCAAGGGCATGGATCCTATAGAATAAACCAAATTTACCCCCAGAGGGCCATAGGACAAGGTCGAAGTAACAGAGGAAGGCGGACAAAATCCCAGTCAAGGAAAAGGTGAGTACGAAGACTGTTTCTGGTTTTATCCCAACACGTGTGGGAGAAAGTTTGAGATATTTCAAGGCGCAATGGGAATCAATAACAAAGGATACATGGGTGTTACAAACAATAGAAGGCTACCGAATAGGGTTCGATTTAGAACTGTATCAGTTGAGGTAACCAAACAAGTTAGTTGTCCAGATAAGTTTGGAAATCGTAGTTCAAGAGAAATTGTTGCAAATGTTAGAGAAGCATGAGATAGTGAAGATAGGAGAGAAGGAAAAGTAATTTGAAAGCACAATATTTCTAGTGAAAAAGAAGGACAAGGGTTGGAGGCCAGTGATAAATGTAAGAAATTTAAATCACTATGTGATGTATCGACATTTTAAAATGGAATTATTTCATTTGTTGAATGATTAACTCCAGGATTTGGATTAGATGGTGAAATTTAATCTCAAGGATGCATATTTCACGATTTCGATAGCAAAGGAGAGTCAGGAATATTTACAGTTCTGATCAAAGGGACAGATGTATCAGTTCCACAGTCTCCTACTCGGACTGTCAGCAGCTCATTGGTGTTTCACAAAGGTGCTAACACCTGTTATAGGTTTTTTAAGAGAAAGGAGAATAACAATGATTATTTACTTGGAAGATATATTGATAATGAATCAAAATGTGGACGAGTTAAAAAAGGAACTTGATATGGTAAAAAGCTTACTTCAGAATCTAGGTTTTGTGATCAATTCAGACAAATCTCGTATTATTTCAACTCCGACAATAGAGTTTCCAGGTTTTGTGGTGGACACAGTGGTAAGTCACTTATGATTACCAGAAAAGAAAGTGAGGAAGATAAAGCAAGAGGTGAACTCATTGTCAAAGAAGGAGACAGTGAAACTGAGAGAGTTGGCTCTGATGATTGGCCTTTTATCATCATCAATTCAAGCAGTTTTTTAGGGGGCAATACATTACAGGGCCCATTAGCGTTTAAAGACTCATGGTCTGGTGAAGGGTTTGTGGTACGGAGACATGGTGTCTCTGAGCAAAGATGCGATGGAGGAATTAATATGGTGGAAGGAACATTTGGAAGCCTGGAATGGTCAGGCTATATCTGGAACAAAGCCGGAATTTGTTTTAGAGACATATGCTAGCAATCTAGATTGGAGAGCCTCTTGCTTAGGTCAGGAAATGGGTGGAGTTTGGACACTGGTAGAGGAGAAAGAACATATAAATTATTTGGAGATGCAAGCAGTTTGTTTGCACTACAAAATTTCAATAGAAATTTGAGGGAAAGCTCTAAGCTATCAAAAATGGACAATCTGACTGCGGTAGCATATATAAACAAATTGGGAGGAAGCAGGTTAAAGAGATTGTCAGAATTAGCAAAATAAATGTTGGTATTTTGCTTGGAGCACAAAATAGATTTAAAAGCAGAATATCTGTCTGGAAATCAAAAGGTGATAGCTGATTTGAATTCAAGAAACATGATAGATTACAGCGATTGGAAATTGAGAGAGGATATTTTTCAAAGGATTTTGCCGTTGATGGGACCTCTGGAGTTACACTTGTTTGCTTTCAAACTGACTTTTCAATTGCCAAGTAGTATCAGTTGGGGACCAGATCAGGAAGCAGTGGTGACAGGTGCTTTTTTGCAGGATTTGAGGGGTATTAGATGCTATGCACTTCCCCCGGTCTCGACTCGGAGAGTGTTGGTACAGGTGAGGAGACAGAGATGTCAGCAAGTACTAGTTACTCCTTTTTGGAAAACTCAGCCTTGGTTTCCAACAGTGATGGAATTAGCGTTAGAGGAACCATATTTGATAATGTCATGCAAAGGTCTTTTATTAGGCATAGAGAACAGGAGCACCCTTTGGTAGAGTTGGTATCTCTCAATGTCCTACTTTGGAGGATATCAGGCGTCCAGGAAGATTCACAAGTCAATTGAATTCAGCTTCAAGCTTACTCAAAGAGTCATGGGCTCCAGGTACAAGGAAGAGTAGACGGCCTAACGGCTAGGGCGCTCAACCTCGGACCTGGGGAACTAGGTTCGAGTCTCGGTAATGACGCCGAACATCCTGTGATTCTGGGCAAATCACTAGGGGGCATATGTATCAACATCACCATTTGCGATTCTCAAATAGCGATTTTTAAAGAATCGCTATTTGAGAATTGCAAAACGGGATGTATTTAAAAAATTGCAAACTTTTTGCGATTTCTTAAAATTCCTTAATTGCGATTAGCAAATTGCGAAATCGCAATTAAGGAATACCTGCCCATTCATTTCTATGGGCCAGGAGACCCATAGGAATGAATGGGAAGTAATTCTCAAATAGCGAATTCGCAATTTGCTAATCGCTATTTGAGAATAATTTCAAAGGTGCAAGGGTGTCATGATGACACCCTGATGCACCCCTGAAATGAGCATGTGTGTGCATATGGCGCACATACATGCCCTAAGGGCATGTATGAGCGTCACGTGGCACTTTGCAAAATTAAAAATAGTGCATTTTGAAAGGAAATCGCAAATTACCACCAACTGGAAGTTGGTGGTAATTTGCGATTTCTTAAGGATAATTCGCACAACTTGGGTGCTTTTTACATTTCATTTAAGAAATCGCAATTTGCGATTTCTTAAATGCTTACGCAATATTAAGAAATCGCTAAATTAGCAATTCCTTAATTTTGCGATGGGATTTTGCCTAATACATCCCGTTTTGCGAATTTTTAATCGCAAACGCTGTATTTTGCGAATCGCAGCGTTTGCGATTAAAAATTCGCTTGATACATATGCCCCTTAATCTCCCCGCGCCTAACAAAAAAATGAATGTGTGTCCTGATGTAACATAACTGGTGCTATGTAAAGCGCTCTGATACCTGATTGGATTCTGGTCAAGCCCGCGCTATATAAAACTCTGCAAAAAAAAGAAGAGCTAGAGGAAAATGGAAGATATGGTTACGTTGGTGCGTAGAAAGGGATTTGGATCCCGCGGAAGCGGATGTATGACGATACAACGAGGGCCATTTCAACGCAGTCTGTTAGATCGCGGTTTTCACTACGAAAGTCGTTACATTGACTTGCGCTGGAGGAGCGCTGGATTTAGGAATAGTGTAAATTACTATTCCAACTCCAGTCTACATACAGTGGGAAAGGTGCTGGAAACAGTAATTTACACTATTCCTTAGTCTACAACTCCCTCCAGTGCAAGTCGATGTATTGACTTGCCTAGTGAAAACCATGATGTAATTGTACCACGTTGAAATGGATGCTTGGTAAACAATGTCTCCCGTGGAAGCAGATGATATACAGGTGGCACAATTTTTTGCAGACTTATTTGAGAAAGGGATGTCATATAGGTCTGTGAATTCTTACAGATCAGCTGTGGCAGCTGGTCGTTCTTGACAACAAGTTTTATCCGTAGGTAGGAGTCCTCTGGTCTGCAGAATGATGAAGAGGGTTCAGTTGAAGAGATCACCTAATTGGAAGTATCAGACTTTGTGGATTGGTATTCTAGTGTTACAGTTATTTGAAATTGTCCAAGTAACAAATATTTGGAAGTAAAGGAGTTAATTTGGAAGCTAGCGATATTAGTATGTCTTATCTCATTTAGAAGACTTTCAGATGTTCGAGCCTTAGAAGTGTCTCGTAGATTTTTTTTAGCCAGGCGGAGTAATGTTTTAGATTTGTAAGAGGACAAAAAATATGTCAGGCCTACTTTTTACCCTAGATTTGATAATTAGTTACATTTGTGTGATGTGCGATGTTTTAATGAGTGTGGATCAAGAATGTTAGATAAGAGATGTGCAGGGGTAGAACAGTTGTTAATATCTTATGTAAAACCATTTAAAGCTGTTACAAATGCAACTATTGCTGGATGGGTGAAAGCTGAAGTAAAGGAGGCAGGTGTGGATATGTCAAAATGTACAGCTCATTCTGTCAGGGGTGCTATGGCAAGTAAAGTATGTATGATGGGAAGACGATTGGATGACATCTTGAAGGCGGCAGATTGGTCTACTGTCAAAATTTTCAGGAGGTTTTAGTTCAAAGCAATAGAACATGTTTCAAACTGTATTTTGAAAGGCTTTGACATGCGTAATGCTAGCCTCCTGTCTTGTCATAAAATGACGATTCTTGTAGGTTTACTGAATAAAGAATTGTGATTTTATTAAAGACTAGGAGACTAGCATTATCCTGCCCACTCTTCCCTTATAGGAAGTTGAGTGGATAGGGAATTCTTAAGAGTTGTTGTTGTATGTTAACTTAATAGGACATTTTTTAAGAAATGTAAATTGTTTGCAGTGGATTTAAATGTTGTTGTTTAAGGCAAGGATGTGTGTGTTTTGATTTATTTTGCAGCTATTTAGGCGTGGTAAATTGTGTATATAGCAGAAGAAATATGGAAGAAGAGTTTAAGGGAAGGGACAACAAAAGAGGAAGAAGATGGCAGATGTGGCATTTTATGGGACTGAAAGTTCTAAATTACACTGTGATGGTTTTTCAAGTTCTGTTTTGAAAGCTTTTAAGGTTGCTGCTCAGAAGTGAATAAAAGGTTGATGTATAATGATACCCTCCTAGTCTTTAATAAAATTGCAATTCTTTATTCAGTAAACCTATGAGAATTGTCATTCTCTGTGTCCAAGGTCCATGACCCTACTCAATCCTTTCTGTAGACAAAGGGTCTACCAAGGAATCTTGCCTCTGAGGGTGTACCACCCATCCCACAATAACATTCCCTTCTTACCACTAGCTCCATCGAGAAAACCCCTTCTTTAAGAATGCCTGTCATGATCCCCAGATGTTATCATGTTTGCTAGGAGAACCTATTGCCAAGTACACCGCTCTTCCCTTAACTGCGCAATGATCCATGCATCTCTGTCAGTCCCCTAGGGTGGGGGCCTCTCGAGACATTCATCTGTGCACTATGTCTCCAACAGCAGACCCTCAAGATCCTCCTCCAACATTCCCAGCAATTCTGTTTTGGGTCTTAATGGAGTAAGGCACCCCAACACCCTCTTCAGAAACCCCTCCACCTGCTGCCAGAATCGCCTGACATCTAAACAAGTTCAGACCATATGCATGAATGTTCTTTTTTCTTTCTGACATTCGATGCAGTTTGGGCTGAGCCTACATCCCATTACCCATAGCCATTCAGGAGTGTAGTAGCCCCTGTGCAGATAATTATGCTGGAAAAGACCGAAATGCGCTAGTATCATGAGAACCCGGGGAGCTATCAGTGCCTTCTTCCACTCATCATGCCCCAGGACACCGACATCATCCTGACACTTCTCTTGCAAGCTTGTCATCGAGTACGGGCCATTTGCCAGGAGGGATTGATACATCCCTGAAATTCCATGTCCCCTATTGGTTGCATAGTCAACCATGCCTTGTGTAGGCTAAACTCTGGGAGAGCCGTAAGGGATCTCATCAACGGTTCCAACATGCTCCACAGTTGCAAGACTCTGAAGAATTGTGAGTTGTGTAGATCATTTTCCCTCTTAAGCTTGTCAAAAGACCTCATATGTGTCCCCGACCACACATACCCCAGATTCAAGAGCCCAGTAATATCCCATTCTCTGAAGTTCACAGGCCTTGTTGGCACAGGCCTACCAGTTACCCACACATTACGGTGCTGGGGTTTTAAACCAATGCATGTGGCGTAGGACATTGCTCCACTCTGTCAGCTTCTTTTTCGTGACCTCAGGCAAGGACAACATTTTCCCCAACATGTATAAGAGGTGTAGCACCCCTTTCAACCCACATCCCTCAAGTTCTAGGCGAAAGGCAGTTCCCTGCCTATTGCCAAATAGCCAGTTATTTGTTACCAGCATGTGTGCCGCCCAATAGTACAGCACAAGATATATTGCCCTCCCCCGGTCCTCCATCATACATGTTTGTGGTGCATTTATTGAATGAGATCCAGGGTTGTTTGCCAGCCCAAATATATGACCTATTGGAACCTTGAAGTTTCATGAGTGTCGGCAGAGTTATTACAAATGGATAGTTTTGAAGTACATAGAGCCTACGAGGAAGTACTATTTTTATCTAAGGCAATCCTGCCTAGTATAGATAGGGACAAGGAGGACCTTCTCCTGAGATCCCGGTCAGTCCTTTTCAGTAGCAGAGTTACATTATAGTGCCAATAAGAAGATTGCTCCAGGCAGATATGCATACCTAGATATCTGGAACCGTCCCACTAGGGCTACATCTGTCCCAGTGCACCCCAATCACCAACCTCTCCTCAAAGGGGACCACCACTGATTTGGCCCAGTTCACAACCAAACCAGAGGCCAAGCCATATA
Source organism: Triturus cristatus (assembly GCF_964204655.1). Taxonomy (NCBI): domain Eukaryota; kingdom Metazoa; phylum Chordata; class Amphibia; order Caudata; family Salamandridae; genus Triturus; species Triturus cristatus. The sequence continues at coordinate 858,444,770 of NC_140594.1, forward strand.
AATCAACCATTTCCATTACTTGGAGCCCTGTGGCCTCCAGGCTGTGTAAACGGAGTAACATTATGTCTGCATAGAGAGAAATGCGGTCCTCAATGCCCTCTCTCCACTTGAAGCCTCATACCCTAGTGTCCCTCCGGATCCACTCGCCCAGTGGTTCAATGACCAGGGAGAATAGGAGGGACAACAGTGGGCACCCCTGCCTGGTACCTCTCAATAGGGAAGGGCCTTGAGAGTGCCCCATTGACCTTGCTCTGGCCGCAGCCAATTACGTAAAATGTCTGAACTAGCCTAATAAATCTGGTGCCAAAATTCTATGCCGAATTTGGAAAAGAAAATCCCAATGTACCAAGTTGAAGGCCATCTCGAAATACAGGAAGACCAGTGCGAGGAGACCCTCAAGCTGCTGATGCCTGGCCAGAGGCACTTGGAGAAGCAGAGTAAAGCAGAGTCTGGGGCCACGTCGTGGCATAAACTCATTCTGGTCTTTATGGACCAGGGTTCCGTTTACCTTAACTAGTCTACTGGTTAGGATCTTGATGAGAATTTTAACTTCATGTTCAAGAGAGAAATGGGCCTATACGCCGAGCAATAGAACTGTGGTGTATCTTGCTTAGGAAGCACTTTACTAGTAGCCTCAGTCAAGTCTCTGGACAATTTCCCCCTCCCTATACATATTCAAGAGGTGCAGAGCCACTACTCAAGCAAAACATTTGAAAAATTCTGCTGGGAAGCCTTTGGGCCCTGGCACTTTACCAGTGGTTTTAAAGTGCTTTTGATTTTCTCAGACTGTGGGTCTGTGTAAGATATGTAGATCTATTCATGCTGTGTAGAAATACCAGGTATATCTTTTATGTGTGCGTAAATACAGTAGTCATCATTATTTAGCACAGAATGCAAGTTGTTTTTGCTGTAAATAATACAGGGATCTCTGTAACAAACGAATTGACTCTTGATCCATATTATATACAATATAATTCCATTAACCCTCTAAAGTAGTTTAAATTGCAGTCAGTGTGCCACCAATTATGTAAGGACGAACAGCACTGCTGTCACGTTTTCCCGTGTTGACAACTACTTAGTGGCAGACTCAGTGCTTAATTTGAGCCTGTGGATTCCGGTGCTCGGCGCGCACTTAATTGTCAGCACCGGCGCTTGTGACAGCCTGCCACAAGGTGGTGCTGTCTGGCTAATTTAGAGATGACAACAACAATAAGTAATTATTAATGTAATATACTTCAAAAATGACTATTACCTGCTGCCCAAGCCATTCTTATACCTTTGGGGGGCTGAAATAGTCCGATTTGTCAACTTTTAGAGGTATGATGTTAGTAGTTATGCTACTATCACTGCAGCATGGCAGGGGCAATGTGTGGAGCACACTGCAGGGGGCTCCTGACGAGAGCCCTGGCACTTATTTTTTACAAACTAAGCACTGAATTTTTGCTATGAATAATTCATTCGCTCGCTGTCTTTCACTCCACTCCTCCTGTCCCAGGCCCTCATGTCTCCATCCTAAAGACCCTGTTCCCCCCACGACTCCCATAGGATCCAAGGGTAATTATTAATTTCCATTTCCAGCATTTGTGATCTTCCTAATACACCGTTCTCAGTACGACGCACAGTCGCACTCACCACGGATTTCATCATCATCTGAATGTGGTTATAAGAATGAAATGCGCACATTTTTTTTACACTTCACAGGCCCGTTATTCTGCCGTTGTTTCTGTCACTTTCCATTCTTTTGTTTCTATATTTAGCTTTGGTTGTTAGTTCCGATGCCTTCTGTGCCAGTCTCTGCTCCTCGTTATCTCTACTCATTCATTGGTTTCTATGCCTCTCTGATTGTCTCGTTCTCTTTTCATATTTCTCTTCCCTCTACCTTTTTTTCTGATTGCTTCTGTCTACCAATTGCACTTCTTTCCATTCCCTGTTCATGCCCCCTACCACTTTTTCTGTGCCCATGTATCTTTATCCCCCTCCCCCCTGTGCACCCCGCTTGTCTTTCTATCCCTTGAACCCCTTCCATTTTACCTCTCGCCTGTTATATTTAATTTATTTACCTCCTTTTTATGTATTTCTTGAAACCCCTCCCTTTTAATCTGTCCGGTATTGGCGTATCTCCTTTTCGTCTCTCGCCTGTGTCTCCATCTCCTTCCTAGTATATTCTGTTCCTCCACTTCTTCTTTCTCTCCCTGTGCACTCTCACCCCCTCCCCTCCTCTGCGCTGGTCGCAGGTTCGTTGCCCCTGTATACTTGCCGTAGGTGTGCTCCCCTCCCACACTCTCTCTTTCCCTCTAGTTGGGAGGTACTCTCCTCCCGGCACATGAAGGAATCTCTGTCGCAGGGACAGCATCCCTACCTCCGTTACCGTGGCAACCCCCGGGAGTGCGGTGCCTGCGCCTCCTCCCGCCGAGGGTGAGTGTTGCGGAGCCCTCATGGAGCTGCTGCCCGAGCCTGGGGCCCATCAGGGGGACACCCCTCCCTCCCCCCGGAGCCCTTCTCCTCCGGGTAGCCCTTCTCCTCCGGACAGCCCATCCCTCCTGGCCGAAAACCCAGGGACCCCTCCTGGCAGCACTTCCCCTCCAGGCAGCCCGCCTCTGCCCACCGACCACAGCGACCCCCTGACCCCGCCGCGAAGTCCTTCCCCGCCGGAAGAAGACGGCGACCTCCCGGACGGGTAAGAGACAGGGACAGGTTCAGAGCGGGATGATGGGCTGAGAGGTGTGAAGTGCTCGGGACTATTAATAGCGCCTTCAGAAGGCGCGGAGCCCGCGCGATCTGCGACCGCTGAATACCTCTCACCCTCTCCTGGCTCCCTGTCATTCTTTATTATAATTTTGCAGCACTGCCTCCCATCTTTCCTGCTCGGCTTCGTTTACTTATCTTTTTTCGCAATTTCTCTCTTCGTTTATCTCCTGTGCATTACGCCTTCTATGTATTTTCTCGCACTTATCTCATCTTCCACCCTCCACTCTTTCTCAGCCGTCCTCATTATTTCTCTTCATATTCCTTTCTCTTCTGTTTCACTTGTTCTAATTCTCCATCGTGCTGGTTTTATCTCTCTCCTCTTTCTTCAATTCCCCACCCCTTAATTTATGCACCCTCCTTCCCCTTCTATTTCTCCTTTTCATTCCCCCCTCAGTTTCTCACCCATCCTCTTTTTATTTATTCCATTTGCCTAAAATTTTTCTTTCTCAATTCTCCTCTTTCTCTCTTTATTTCTTTCCCCCACATATTTCTTACATGTTCGCTTTACCCCCCCCCCCTTCCGTTTAACCTCGCCTCTACCTCTCCTCACACCGCTTTTTATTTCTATCGCTCTAGCTTGTTCGTATCCCGCACACCTGCCTTTCTGCCTGTGCCCATCCCTTGCGCTCGTTCCCCTGACTTTTCTTGTTGGCTCCCACTCACTTTTTGTCACGCGGTGCCTTTTACTAAATGCCAATCCTTTCTATGTATTGCTCACCGCTTGCTCCGATCTCTCGCTCTCTTTCTCCCCATCCCATTCACGCAGCTTCTCTCCCCTCCCCTTCCTCTCTCACTTGGCCTGTCAACCTCCCTCTCTTGCTTACGTTCTCCCTTTCTGTTCACCATGGTGGTGCTCGCCTCTATCGTTTCCCAATGTGTTTAGAACAATTCTGGCTACAGGGAAGCGTGGCACCAAACTGACAGTCTCTTTTCTCCTCTCTGGCCTCAGTCGGTGGTATTTCTGCTGGTTTATGTACCTGTGAGTTTAGGAACTCTGCACATGGCCTGCACCTGCCTACTGCTTACGTTTTATCGCCCCAGAGTGCTATCAGTAGTCATATCAGTAGAAGTAAGTCAGTCAGTCAGCCAGCCCCACGTGCCCCGTTGCCTTCCATGCGCCAGTCCTAACCAGGAGCTGCCCGAATGCTGTGCAGAGACCTGCGCGGTGTACTGCGGAGCGCGTGCTGCTCTCAGCGGCTCTTTTGATTGGCCAGGATCACCCCTGCGCGCGGTACAGCAACAGCAGTTCTAATGTCTTCTATTCTCTGACTGAACACACCTTAGAGCAGCGGTTCTTAACCCGGCTCCGCAGCATCCACACAGGTAGACTGAAACTCTGTAGAAATGTAAATACAATTATCCGATTCAAATCGTGTATGTATACATTAAAAAAAAAAAATAGAAAACTTAAAATGTTTCAGAGCTCTGTTTAATGTAAAGAAATTTGAAACCTGAGGCTCAAAATTATGTTGGTAACCTTAATTTGGGAGAAGTGCAAGAAGCAGAATAGCATGGACTATGGGTGGCCTCAACTGAAGCACTGTATGCACCAACAAAGGGGGAATCTAGCATATTGCTTCATATATTAGAAATAAAACAGCATTTTGAAACGATGCAGCATTCCCTTTAAAATTATACTTTTGATTTTTGCATGCTTTATGATTAAATAGGGGAAAGCTGTGGACAATGATGGGGGAAATGGGCTTTGAAGAGCCCCTTATTACCCTGTTGCGCAGGCTACATGAATCCACCACTGTGGCTGTGCGCTTTGGACCAGGAGGTGAGAAGACCAGGCCCATTGCCTCCACGGAAGGGGTGCACCAGGGTTGTATCCTGGCCCCCTTCCTATTTCTTGTATAAACTAATGGTCTAGAGTCATTCTTGGCTAAACAGCAACTGGATTTTCCAAGAGTAGGAGGTAGACCGGTCCCTCTGTTGTCCTATGCCGATGATACGGTATTAATGACCCTGACGGCCAATAGTTTACAAAGGGCCCTGACCGCCTTCACTGATTTTATGTTAGGACTGGACCTCAAAGTAAAGTTTGGTAAATCATTTATTATGGTTTGTGGTCCAGGAAAAACTAAAATTAGGAAGTTCATTGTGAATGGAAAAATCATTGAGAAGGTGCCCAATTTTACCTATTTAGGTAGTTTTTAACAACAAATTGAGTTGGGATAAACTAATTATGACAAGGGCCCAACAGACCAGTAGAATAACAGAGGGGCTGTTTCGTTTTGCCTGTAAATTGGGACATAAACTGGTTACAGAAATGATAATTTTATATAAATCCGAATGTTTATCTGTAGCTACTTTTGGGGCCGGAGTATGGGGTTATCATAAGAGTTATCAGATTCAGGTTTTAGAGAATACATTTTTAAAAAGGCTTTTAATGATTCCGAGTAGTACTTCAACCTCATTTTGTCATTCAGAGGCGGGCCTGGAATACGTGAAAGATAGGATAAACATTGCACCCCTTATCCTATGGGCGAAAATCTGGTCTTCAGAGACTATGACATTCACTGGGAGTATCCTTAAAGATTGTATGAATCTGGATATTGCAATGTCACTCCCTTGGCTGCGTTATGTTAGGGATACTTTTTATTAGATTGGCCTAGAGGAATGATATAATAACCCAGATACTATTGAGTCTAATATGAAAATGATTATAAAAAATACATACCGCACTGAATTAAGGATGTCTGACCAAGGCAGGGGAACATTAGATGATGGGGCATTAGGTCCCCAGCAATTTTATTTGTCTTTTACTTCGCATGTACAATCGCGTTTTCTGTTGACCAGATTTCGATTGGGAACACTGCATTTTTTAGTGGCCTATCCTAAACAGGCCGGCTGGTGGGAGAGACTAGCCCCCTAACCTTGTAATAATCTGGCCAAATAGAGTACAATGCATTTTATGTTGTTCTGCTCCCTGTATAAATACCCTAGAGCATGTTTTATTAAACCTATGTTGAACGCTATTAGGCCCTGCTCTTATCAAGAGGGCTATGCCTATTTAAGGGCACTATCTACGGCTGTAATCTCTAGTGCAGTACTTAGTTTCATTAGAACTGCATTTATAATCAGGAAACGTTATGAGGTGTGAAAATGAATCTACTTTTATTTATTTTACTAAGAATGTTATTTTTTCTCAACTGTACAAACTGAGGTGGGGATAGCTATGATTATTTTTAAATTGATTGATTTTGCTGGTTTATTAAGATCTATGGAAGGGAATATGTGTGTGAATTTTGTAATTGTTTTTAGATGTTTTATTGTGTTAACTTTTATGATTCTAATGAATCGAATAAAGTTATTTGATTAAATAATACATTTAATAATTTGACTTGATTTTGCACTTTTGGGCATAGTTTTGAGGGTCAGATCATAGAAATTGTTTAGACCCGGCTTCCTGGCTTTCATTAGTGAGTCAGTGGTGTTGAGAAGTCAAAGGGTTAAGGACCGCTCCCTTAGAGCCCTGTACAGACTCCATTACCATTCTGTGATAGGGATGACATTTCCCCATGGGTGTTATTTGCTGTTGAGAGTAACTGGTAAGGGCAGCCCTTTTGAGGAAGTGCTTGGTGTTGGGAAACCCGTGCCATTTGCAGGGGGATCTAAGCTTGCTCTTGGGAACACCTGAATATACAGCAGCGAAGACCCCATGCTAAGGTCCTCGAAGAGGCCCCTCCAGCCTGGAACTAAACATAGGCGGAGTTCAAAAAGCATATAGCGATCGGGAAACTGACCCTGAATCCCAGTGTTGTAGCTATCTCCTCTCTAGATATCCCTAAAAAATATGCAGGAGATGAATTCTGGGCTTGGCTGAGGAATGAGCAGAGGCAAATATTAATATGGCTCCAATCAGACAGTTTGCCAAATTGGATAGATTTTTTTTAGACCACATCCTTATCTGGAGGGCTCTGATTGAGAAATCCACAGTCAATAGGGACAGTCCCTGTCTGTGCCAATACTCATTCAAGCGCAGGCCTTTGCCGCCCTATACTGTAGGTTACTATGGCATGCCTGGCTGATAAAGGGGTAGGACCATGCACTAAGAGGCCTGATTTAGATAGTACCTACAGACCCCCCCTTAATCGGTTTCAGTGGAAGGGATTATTGCACAACAAATCTCTGTAAAACTAACCAGGATGCTAGGCTCGACTCTAGATCTTATATTCTTCTTCCAGTACATTACTATGATCCCAAAGTAAACACTTCTTGGAATTGTGATGCTGCAAAGTGGACACTCGGAGGATTGACTCACTGCTTGAAGCTGAATCACAGCAATCCTTCGTCGTACCATGAGAGGTGTCCACAATAACTAGAGAGGTCTGAGTATTTCGAGGCAAAATACCTCACGTTAAATAGGCCTAAAAGTAAGAGTGGGTATTTTGGGAGGGGACCCGTGGAGGAAAACAAAATGAAGTAATTAATAATGAATGGCCTCATTTAGCATTTGGTTAATGGGATACTCTGTCACCAGATGTCCCATCCACTATACTGCAAGTGCATACTCTAAAACAGGCCTCAAGTTTCCATTTGGGATAGTTTTCAGAGTAATGGTAAAGGTACTCAGCATGGCAAACAAGCTGATATAAGGGAGCCTGCTATGGTAATGTATGACAGTGACCTCTGGGGTCACGGCAAGGGTGATACCCCTAGAAAAATCACAATCACAAATACGCCCAAATTCACACCAGTGATCCCTCTAAGAGTAGAGCTAACAGCTGTCTCTATGACATCTAAAATGTTCTAAGCTTGGAAAGGGATCGGGCCACGTCTGAATACAGAGCTGTTGAGGGAGGGATAGGGTGACCCGCTACAATGGAGAGTATTTCTGGCCGCGGCATGCAGTGAAAACATCTGAGGCATGAGGCAGTATTAAGGAATTAGGGGGTGATTACTCTGTCCCTCATAGGAAGTTGTTCTACAAGGAGCTGCAATACAGGAAACTGTGTGACTGATGAATATCTAGGAGGCCAAGGAGATCTCTACGGGATCATGTACTGCGGTTGGATACCCTAAAGTGTCATGTTTGCGATATATATAAAACTCAATAAATAAAATAAAAAAAATATGGAATATATAAAAAGAAAATCCCCCCCCCAACCATGAGGGAAATTGGCATTATTTCTCATTTCTATTAAATTGTCAGAACCTGGCAAATCCCTTTGTAAAATGAGATTAAATGGTGTGCAGCCTTTAGCAGACCGCACTTACAGGTGGAATGAATCACAAACTGCAAAGCTATACAGTAGTTGCAGGCCGAGAGGGTTAGAGAATCTTTCACACTTACATCTCCTCTCCAGGTTTTATTATTTTCTGTGCTCAAGTGATCGAGAACAATTTTGAGGTGATAAACCTGAGAAGGAATTTACTGCATAACATTGGTTGCTCCGTTTTGCAAGCAGAAGTGCAGAGCAGCAACAGCTATAGGCGCTATGCGGGTTGTTAGCTGCTTTTATGATCAGAAGTTGATGCAGTGGAATTGTATGGACAGCATCACAGAAATCCCTCATGTTCTGGGAACTAGCAGGCTACTCAATTGAGGAATTTACAAAGTGTTATTTGTTAAAAATACCGTCTACTTGGAAGGGTATTTTGAAAAACTATCTAGAGTATTGTGTTTTTTGAGTTTTTGTATTTTTGAGTTTTTGTTGTATGATGACTACATTGACTGGATGACATTTGTTTCAAAGGCTTTTAAAATTATGGATTTTTCTAAGAAATTGCAATGCGATTTAGCAGAAGGCATCTTATTGTACTGTCGCTTTAAACAATTGTGCTACAGCAACATATGAGGGCCGGAATGCTGAGTTAATCAAACATTCACCCCCAGTCAAGAGATCTGGATTATACCCATCGTTCTTTTGCTCACTTCGCCGCCCCAGTTTGGACCCAGCCATATGCAAATCAGTCTTGACCCTGCTTCTCATGGGAACAGTCCAGCATGAACTGCCAAGCTGGGTCCTTACTGGACCGGAAACTAGCATCCTGGGACCTGTTTCAGGGTTTCACCCCTCATCAACCAGGCTAGCTTGAATCCAGTGGCACAGCGAGCAGAGGAACCACGTCTGGGCATACTCATCCCACTTACGGTGAAATGTGCTACAGAAAAAAATTAGGGATTTAGTCCCAGATCTCTATATTGGGTTGAATGTTTGACATTGTTCAGCATTCTGCCCATCAATTGTTCTTTTTGCGGTTTACTATACAAGGCATTACCCAGCTGAGCAGCCCTCCCCGGGGATATCTACCCTTTTCATATCCCACTTTTCATTCTATATGAATGACTGGTGGGAAAAAGAATGTCCCACCTGTCAAACCATACACTCTAGGTACTTGCCACAGAGTTCATGTGTTGTACAATGTGCAAATATCAACAAAAAATGTGGTTTCTAGTGCAAACAGATCAAACGCTATAACAAACTTTGACAAAGCCAATAGGGCTAGTGCTGGATGCCAGCCTTTTGATATTTTTTATTTTGTTCTCTCAGGGTTTTTGCTAAACTTTGTTTGGGAAGCTGCTGGCCCCACATCAATCTAAACAAAGAAAAATTGGCCAAAGGAAAAAATACTTTTTTAGCCTAAACAACCTTGCTTTTTGGATAACTCAGAGCTGTCCGACCCCCTTCCCCCCAACCCCCCCCCCCCTCCCAGCACCTTGAGACCCTCATGGGTGAGTAGTGCACTTCACAAATCCCTGATTGATTGATTGAAAATCACAAATTTCCATGGATGTCCCTTGCACTGAAGGGAACTACTTTGTGTGTGTTTGTGCTTCTTGTGAAAGGGCAGCATGCCGTAATTCACAGTGAAGTCAGCCAATGACTGAAGTGGGCTGACACATTTCCCCAGAATGCATGCTGGAGTGAAAATCAAAATGTCTTGGCTAACGGTCAACTTAAAAAGCTAATCAGTCTGTCATTGGCTTGCAAATGCTTTTTTGTAATTTTTTCTGTAAATCATTATCACAGACAGACAGAGAGGTTTGAAAAGACAGAGAGGCTTGGAAAGAAAGCTAGAGAGATGTTCAAAGACAGACAGAGAGATAGACAGATTTGCAAAAACAGATTTAGATAGATTTGAAAAGTGATAGATAGGGTTGAAAAGATAAATTAGAGCTAGGGTAGCTAAGATAGATATAGACAGCTATATAGATAGACCGAAAAACAGGGTTACATAGACAGACATACAGACATCTAACCAATAGAGTTGCACAACTAGATAGATAGATAGATAGATAGATAGATAGATAGATAGATAGATAGATAGATAGATAGATAGATAGATAGATAGATAGATGGATGGATAGATGGATGGATAGATGGATGGATAGATGGATGGATGGATGGATGGATAGATAGATAGATAGATAGATAGATAGATAGATAGATAGATAGATAGATAGATAGATAGATAGATAGATAGATAGATAGATAGATAGATAGATAGATAGATAGATAGATAGATAGATAGATAGATAGATAGATAGATAGATAGATAGATGGATAGATGGATAGACCAACATGTGTATAGACAGGCAGGGAGACAGATCTGCAGGCAGATAGACAGGCTGGGAGACAGGTAGATAGATAGGCAGATAGGTAGATAGCTAGAAAGGCAGCTATTTACACAGACAGAGAGCTATAAAGAAAGATCAGACAGGTAGATAGATAGGTCAATAGGTAGATACATAGGATTGTAAAGATAAATAGACATATATATATATAGGGTTGCTAAGATAGATATAGATGGGGTTGTGTAGATAGATAGACATATAGACAGACAAGCAGACCGATAGAGCTGTGAAGATCGATAGACAGACCGATAAATATATAGACAGGTAGGTAGACAGACCGACAGGTAGATATATAAACATGTAGGTAGAAAGGCAGGTTGACAGAAAGACATAATAAGACTGGTAAATAGATTAGTAGATAGGTAGAAAGGCAGATAGGGTTTTAAATATAGATGGATAGACAGATAGATGGATGGATAGAGAGAAAGAAAGAAAATTAGAATAAACAACACATCTTTAATTAGTAATATAATAGTAAAATGTCTATTATATGCAAGACATAAGAGCAGTGAAAGCAAACTAGAAAGTCACATAAGCAGGACAAACCAGCTAAATTTGTTTATAAGTATAATTGTAGTCTTCAATTAAAATCCATACCTTCATGACATAAAAGCGAGCAGTTATAAATGCACTTCATAGCGTGTATATTAAAAATAAGATTAACTTCTGAAGATAATTTTCAAATAAATACAATCTGGTATGATGGGAAGCAGCAATGTCAGATAAAGAAAGGCCACTGAAAAGGAGTTTGCAGCAGCATTTGCAGGAGACAGGAAGTGATAAAGCTGGAATGTGCCCTGTGCTCTCATTTGGTAGCTTTCATATCAGGCTGTAAACACGACACATTTTTTAATTTTAAAACTCTTTTTATTTAAAATCAAAGCTCATCTTCAGAATATTGAATAAGAGTATACAATCAGGATGGCGCTTGTACAGCTGGTGTACATTTAATAGGAAAGTCAACAGTTTCCGCACAACATATAGAAAAGGAAAGAAACATTCAACCCTTCTTTCTGTGCCCTCCCCCAGTCATGATCCTCTGAAAGCCCACCAGGCTCCCTATACCATTTCCCATTTTTTGGGAAATCCCCTACTCCAGTACACCGCTCGTTCTGCCCTCCGATACCAGTCAAGACCTATTTTGTAATCTTCAATACTGGGGGGAATGCTCGTGCCCCATGCGTGAGCAATATTAAGCTTCTCCACCCCTACCGCCAATGCCAACCAGATCCTCGGATGCCTTGTCCAGGTGTCCTCCCACGGCACCATCAGGAGAAGCTACTTAGTCCCCAGGGGAATGGCCGAAGACAAAACTTGGGACATTACCGCAGTGACCCCCCTCCAGAAGTCCTGAATCCGTGGGCACTCCCAAAGTATGTGTTTGAAGATGCCACCCCGGTTGATTCCACAGAGGCACAGTGGTGTGTCTGCTCTACATATTTTATGTAGTAGGGACCTTGAGTAATAAGACCTATGAAGAATCCTGAGCTGGACCGACCTGAACCTAGTTCTAATTGCTGTCTCACATGTGCTCTGGATGGCCTCCACATAGTCCTCATCATCCAAGTCACCCAGGCCAGCTGTCCGTGCGTCTCTCAGAGTTCCCAACGGGTCAGGAGAGTTGTTAAGGAGATTTTTGTAGATTGTAGATATCTCTTTTTCAGGGATGGGGTCAAGGAGCAGACGGTCCTCCAGAGGTGATGCTTCTGGTAATGCCTCCCCCTCCCGCATATGGCGTTGCTATGTGTGCCCCTGTCGAAGGTATCAATAATACTCCGTCTCCACCATTTGAAATTCTTGACAAAGGATTTCGAAATTTATCATGGCCCAACCCCTCCAAATTCCGCCCAGATGTTCTATCCCAATCAATGCCCAACCTGAGAAAGCCACCATGGTCCAACCTCGTCGAGTGCATCACTATGCCACAAAGGGGCATCGCAAGTGAGCCGCCCGTCCATCCCAAACAACTGCAAGCCTCTTTCCACACTCTGACCACTTACTTGGTATGTGTCGGTAGGTCTCACTCTCTTTTTTTTTTTTTTTACAGTAAACAGCCGCCTCGTATCCTGCGGTACCCATGGCATCTTGATCTACAAGGTACGCCAAAAAGCTCAGCCGTGGATCGCTAGCAGCTGGGCCGCCCAATGATATTTCCTGATGTCAGGGATCCCCAAACCACTGTCATAGACCCCTCACGGTAGTTTCTTTAGCGCAATACGTAGTGTCCCAGCTCCCCAGAGGAGTAGCTTGACTTTTTGCTCCACTTGTTGAAAGAACTCAGGTGGGACCGGAAATGGGGTACTTTAAAGCATGTAGAGGAGGTGCTGTAGGGACATAATTTTGTAGCGGGCCGCCCTCCCCATCAGGAAGAGTGGCAAGTACCACAAGTGAGCAATGTCTCTCCTGAGTCTGTCCAACTGAGGCAATACATTTCTATTCATAAAGTCTTGAGGTGACATAAATGCTTTAGATACTGGAAGCCCTCCCGCACTATTGGTGTTGCACAGTCAGATGGAACTCCCGGTACCGCATCTGCCAAAGAAAAGTTAAAAGATTTGCTCCAATGTACCTGGTAGCCCGAATAGCTACTGAAGAGGTCAAAGAACTACAGTATTCTAGCTACCGATTTGCACAGCTGTGTAGCGTACAGCAGGACATCGTCTGGGTATAGCAAGAAGCGTTCCTCCTGCTGACTGAAATCCTTTTATCAAGGGGTCTTGAAGAATCCAGGCCGCAAGCGGCTCTAGTGACAATGCATGGATGAGAGGGGATAACACTGCTTGGTACCCGTATTTAGGGAGAAGGCACGAGAGGTTGCTCCACTGACAAGCACCTGTGCTAACAGTGCCTGATATAGGAGTCTGATCCAGCCCAGGAACCTTGGCCCAAAGCCCGATCTGTCCAATGTAGCGAAGAGGTATGACCATTCTATGCTGTCAAAGGACATTTTTGCTTCTAAGGATAACAGTATTGCCTGCTCCATTTGGAGTGATCCAGTAATATGCAGGACGCCATAGAGGCACCTCAGGCTTAGTCTAGTGCTTATGTGTGGCATGAAGTGAGATTGGTCAAGGTGTATAATGAAGGTGATAACCTCGCAAAGCCTAGTGGCTAAGACTTTGGCCAAAGCCTTGACCCCCACATTTAATAAAGAGATTGGTCTGTAAGAGCCACTGTCTGACGGGGGCTTTCCCTTTTTATATATGACTACTATAGTCGTGGTACGCTGATATTCTGGCAGGGAACCCTCCTTTGTGAGACGCCTTAAACATGTCTATGCATGCGACATGGCAAGTTTGTCAGTAAGTCCCATATAAAGTTCCACTGGTAATCCGTTCGGTCTCACCGCCTTCCCAGATTGTAAACTCGGCAGAGCAACAGCCTGTTCCTCCACCGTCAGATCTGCCTCCAGGGTCTCTCTAGCCTCCTCACTAAGTGTCTGAAGCGTAATATCTCTCAGGAAGTCTGCACAGTCCTCCGCAGTTCTGGTTGATACCAAGCTGTACAGGTCCCTGTTACAGGTCGCAAAAGTTGCTGCTATAGCAACGTTTTACATCCACAGGACACCTGTTTTATCTATAAGCTAGCACCCAGGAGCGTCTCCTATTCCTCCTATCTAGCGAAGTCAATAATTTACTGGCCTTGTCTCCCACCTCATAGAGGCGACTCTGCTTCACCAATGTGTGGCTCCTGCTGTGTTCGCCGCTAAAACACGGAGGTTGTGTTCGCGTAGATGCAGCTGGGGGCAAAGGCCGGAGTCCCTTCTGCCTGAATTCTGATCTCCAGAGCAGCTATGGCCTCACACTCCAATGGAGTTTCTTTTTTCTTCCCTGCTATCAGCGCCTGAGCCTTGCTGCGTATTACTGCTTTATATGCCTCCCATAGGGTGCAAGCCGACCTAACTGTCCCCTGGTTTTCTTGAAAGTAGAAATCTGTGTGTGCCCTAAGCTTTCCTTTTACACTCTTGTGTTTGAAGTACCAGGGGTCTATTCTGGGGCTAGAATTATGTCTCCTATCAGCCACAAGGGCAACATTGAACAATAAAGTGAAAACAAAAACTAGCTTGTGTGCAGATGTCTCCTTGTGAAAGAGCAAAATGCAGTCATTCAAAATGAGGTTGGCCAGTAGCTGAATTAGGTTGACTCACTGCCTCATGCTGTAAGCAGTAGTGGGAGGAAGGAAAAAGAGAATGACGCAACAACTAGCCAATGGATGAAGAGAGCTGACAGAAAGCCCCTTTAAGTGAGTATATTATACATATAATTTTAGTACATTCAAAAGGCTAATGCCAGACCTAAAAAGGTGCTACGAATAGTGCTGCCAGGCAGTTGGCCCCTTGGAAAGATTAACCGGCCACTATTCAGTTGCTAGAGGTTGAACTTCCACAAATGAAGTGAAACTGTAACCCAGACGGTATTAGTGTATATTAAAATGAAAACATTGAGAAATAATCCTGCCAAATAATGTATTGCATTATGCCACATAGTTTGTCTTTTCTTGCTGCATAATTTAGTTAACTCTGCTGCATATATTAGTCCTCCATTGCTACATAATTCCATTAGCCATGTCTATAGTTATGAGCAATTTCAAAGGCCCTTGTTTGGTCACTACTGTGTATTTTAGGCATTTTGTATAGGAATTAAGTTCTGGAAAGTCCATACTATGGCTCAACAGCTGTTCTCTCCAAACTTAATTTATTTCTACTCTGGTTATTATTTTATTGAGCTGATACATAATTGATTAAGGCAAGCATTATAGTTTAAACTTGATCTGATAGCAATTTCTACATTAATGATATAGTTCTCTTGCTTGGTGATAGGTTTCCAGTAGACACAACAATCTTGTCAGGAGACCTAAATGCATGGATGGGAGGAAGAACAAGTGACCTGAATCAATTTGATGACCATGCTGCAATAATTATTGCCCCATCGTGGTATGATCTAGTGTCAAACAGCCATGGGGGACAGACAACTTGCAAAAACTGTTCGGAAACATGATCTGATTGATCTTAATGGTAGATGGCATGCTTACACACTGGCAGATACAACCCATTTCACATTTGGATCATTTAACAGTTGTAGAGTGTACCTTTGAATCCTATGCATTGTGGTATAATACAGAGGGTTTATGTAAAGGGTTCACAGAACAGAAAGCTATAATTTTCCTCAAAAGATAATCTTTAGAGAAGGGAAAATGCAGACTCCTCCTTTAATCTATTTTATTTATTTATTTATTTATTTATATATTTATAGAGCGCGACAGCTACTTCCAACGGAAGTGTCCCGGCGCTAGCGTCCTACAGGTACAAGAGATAGAGCGAGAGGAGGATAGCAGCGGTCTCTAAGGCATTCTGAACAACCAAGTCTTGAGGGCCTTTCTGAATGGCAGTTCCCTCTCCAGCTGTCTAAGATCATTTGGTAGGGTGTTCCATAGCATTGCAGTTTTCACTGAGAACGCACGCCCACCTGTCCTAGCCTTTCTAAACCGCGGAATGATTAAAAGATTTTGATTGCAGGATCTGAGAGTTCTTGGGGGACGATATTTCTGCAGTCTCTGTTTCAGATAGCAGGGGCCAACCCCTCTCGTTGCTTTATGAGCCAGGACAAGGGCCTTAAACTGCACTCAATCTCCAAAAGCATTGGGAAGAGATATGCATGACTTGAGCCTTGCCAGACAGTTGCGAGTCAAACCTGACGCCTAGGTTCCTAGCCGCCGTTACCGGTATCGAGGGCGGGTTCAGTTCTGCAGGCCACCACAACTCCGTCCGGGGAGGAGAGGGTTGATTAAAGAATAGGACCTCCGTCTTATCAGCATTTAGCTTAAGACAATTTTCAGTCATCCAGGAGGAGATATTTAATAAGCATTGCTTAAAGTTGGTGAAAGCTGTGTCACTATTTTCCTTAAAGGAGAAAATCAGCTGCGTGTCGTCTGCATACGAGACAACTCGCACACCCCATTTCTCAATGGTGGCAGCAAGGGGAGCGAGATAGACATTAAAGAGCGTCGGGCTCAATGCCGAGCCCTGTGGCACCCCCTGCGCCAAAGATCTGGAACTAGAAACATGGGGGTGTAGAGTAACCTGTTGTGACCTCCCTTCCAAGAAAGACTGAAACCAATTCAACACGGTCCCCGTCACTCCTATCTGGATTAATCTGTATAGGAGGATCTCGTGGGAGACCGTGTCAAACGCTGCAGATAGATCCAACAGTACCAGCATTGCACATCTGCCTTGATCCAGGGTTTCACGGATCGACTCAGTGACTTCCAGTAGGGCACTAAGTATGGACTAAGGAGGCTCTTCCTTGCTCGGCTCCTGACTATCATAGGCTGTCTGTAGTGGCCTCTGGCTTGTTAACTGATTCATGATTGGACTGGGTAAGTAAAACATAAACTAGAACAACTGATTAGTGTTCGCAGTCCATTTTCAACTGGACAATAGAAACCCCACCATTCACCAGCTAGGCGTGCTGGAGCCAAAGCTTAGCAGCCAGTTTGCAGGATATTAATATCGATGAAATATGCATGAGGCAAAGATTTGGATGCAAAGATTGGCTCGATTATGAATGTGTGGCAGCCAAGAACTCTCCGACGAACACATTGTAGGCTACTAAACTGCAAATACAATAAAGAATCTTAAAATACATATACGTGAATGAAAACCAATAAGTAGATCCATAAGTAATTGTTGCTTTTGGAACGACTGGGGGAGAAAGTTGTCCAACTTTGCAGCACACTAATGCAAGATCGTTTTGGTATCTGATTTCCCAGGTCCAGTGGATGGGTCCACAGGCGAGAAAGCACCACCATACTCGCCTACTGGGCTGTGGGAAGATGGGTGGTGTACTAAACTGCCCACTAGAAAGAATATTGCACTTACCTGTCCGCCGCCTCACCTCCGTTTTTCTTCTGACGATGATACAGGAAGCACCCAGGCTCCCAGTCTCTCCTAGCCAATCATAACACTGCTGATAGCAGCATCGTGATTGGTCTGAGTGCCTTGGTTCGGCGCTCAGAGAGGGAGTGGGAGCCTGGGCATGTTCTCCACCCAGGAACATGCAAAGTGCGCATGATGGTTTGGCCGACTGGAGACTGCCAGCCAAACCGTCATGCGCACTTAAGTGCACATACCGTTGCTCCCCCTGCTGGCAGACAGTCCAGCCCCGCCCGCCCTGCCCCTTAAACTAAATTGGGCCAGTACCGTAAAAATAGAATGATAATAACGGTATGTTATTATCGTTTTATTCTTCATGTGGGGCGACACTCCTCCCTCTTAGCGGAGGAGCGACTGCTCCTCAGGAGCAGAATAAAATGATGCTTTTTGAACCAGCTCTGCGTTGTATAGCTGGCGTTTCTGAAAGAACACTGATACAAGCAGAATGGCCTTTTATTAGGTCTGCTTTTTATCTTATATATGCATTCTATACAGAAAACCTTATGTTTTTTTGCTTCTTTTTCCCTCAGCACCGGCAAAGCCAACAGGGCACTCCCTAATGTTATAGTCCACATTTGTTCATGCAACGCATGTAAACACCATTTGTGAATACTTTTGTTCACATGCATTGGCCCGGCTGGACTGGGAAGCAAATGCTGCCATGGCAGAAGTGATCAAACCAGCTCCCCTTCTGCACATAGCAAGGGAGCGAGCCAGCATGATTGCAAAGCAATCTGGGGAGGTTCTCGCTTCAGGAATTTTGAAAAAAACATGACAGAAATAATGCATTTTACTACACAGCGCATTAACCTTCATTGGGTGCGAGAGGCCTCTTAACATGAGTTCCAGCTGAGCCTGACACACACATGTCTCCCTTAAAGAGCGATTAACACTCATTTCGTGTAATCCTTCATGGCTGGGCGGTAGCTGGAGCGAACCCCTTGATGCCAGGAAACAGACAATTAGCATGTCACTTTTCAAGTGCTCGAGAGATGAACTATGATCTCGCTGCAGTTTTGTTTTTAATTTTCAATGCGAAAAATATGCGCACACTGTAATAATGTCAGTCAGATGCATCTGTCTTTCTGAGTGATTACACCAGTCGCATGTATGTAAAACTCACTCATGCGCACTTTTTGCTACCCCAATGAATCCTTTGAATAAACAGAAAACTGCAGATTGAGAACAAAAACAGTAAGTTTCTAAAATTATGCTTTGCAGTTTGCATGCAGCTGCTTTTCGCAAGTACTGTAATAACTTATGAAGCCATATTTCAAACCTTGTTACTTGTGACCTAGCAGGCAGGGCTTTAAGTGGAGAGAAAAAACTGGTCTCTCAAAGGGGCGTGGCCGATGTAATTAGGGAGTGGCTTAAAAACACCTAAGCTAAAAATGTGTGCTTAACATAGTGTGTCGCCCGACTGGTATTTTGCTGTTTCTATCATTGCTTCCAGATATACAATACAACAATTAACATTACACATACAACAAGCCAGGACTATTGGCTTTGCCAATGGTTTTTAGTTTCATAGGATAAATTAGCAACGACTATGGCTTCGTTGTATATAGTATTGAAAATGGTTTGGTTCTGAAATGATGAGACTGTGAAAGAGCTATACCGGGTCTCTTTGAAGTTGCATCACAGGCAGTGAAGGGTGGGAATGCTGCAGAGTTAAGACTATTTTTTTCACCTTGCGGGTGAAGGCAAAAATGGAGAGCCCGATAGGGGCCGTCTCGGCACGTGATTTTTAGAACTGCCACAGTGCTTTAAATGGGCCGGTACTGTCCGGTACGCAGTACCGGCACTTTTTCTTTGAGGGGGAGAGTATCGGCACTTCTTAAGAGAAAAATGCTATACTTTTAATTGGAGAGTACCGCCACTTGTCAGAAACAAGCAGGTACTCTGCTAGAGAGTACCTGCACTTCTATTTTCCCATTTCAAGCACTGGCCACAGCTGAGCACCGGCAGGACCCGGCCCACTTAAAGCCCTGCCTGCAGGATGTCTGCAACAGCAGCAATACACCACAGCAGGAGTTACATTAAAAAATCTGCCATCTGCCTGCTGCACCTGCAGCAGGCACATTAACCCTCAATGCTATTTTATGAGGAGTCAAAGCAGTGCCAAAAGTGCAATCAGGATTATCATACTGCTGCTGCACCACAGAACTTCTGGGTACACAAAGCGTTCTGCAGCAGGTGCCTTTAGCCCGTATGTCATTTTAAAATGCAGCCCTTTGGTGACAAGCAAATCACAGCAGAGTTTCTATTTGTTCTGTTTGTGACTTCACTGTCAGTGAGAGGGCCTGTCTAGGTTGGAGAGAGAGTGGGGCTTGCTGGTGTTCCGCATAAACACTGGCACAAAGCATGGAAACCGGGCACCACCCAACGCCCAGGAGGGCCAGTCCGGGCCTGGCATTAAATCCGAGGTGTGTTGGCTTGGCCAAGTCCTGCTTCGCGTGACTGTGGTTGGAAGTGAACGGCTTTCAACAAACTATCAAGTAGTACCAGATATTCTGGTTTGAAGAGCACAAGCCTTTTAAAGGTCACAACATGGTTCACCAAACTGATGTAAAATCTGAGAAAAGAGCCTTATATATTGGATTTTCTCCAACTACCTAAGGCGTCCTCATATCTGGTGTGCCTGCTGGTCCACCACTGGCGCTTCACTGTCTTGGTTATGTTATATTTTCTCAATAATTTTGTATTTTTTGCTGTTGTTTGGATAGGTTTGAATCAACTTTAAACATTGCTTGGCTGTTTCTCACAGTTGGGTTTACGAATATGATTGCTGTCTTTCTTCTATTGTGTTAAAGTCCATTTTATAATGTACTTGATGTATATGTACTCATTGAATATCAGTAGCAATTTTGCTACAACAGTTACAGCAATATGTACACCATCATTTTTATAAAAATAAATTAAAATGTGAAAAAATAATTTAAAAAATTCTTTTTTGCTTGGTCTGTGGACACAGTTGAACTTATGGACGTATTGCCTACATTTATTGTGCTAGTGGGGGAAATGGGTTTCTGTTTTTTGTATTGATTATTCCCTGTCCTCATTCCCCCCTTATTTATTGCTTCAGGGTCCCTCTTTGTTGTATTACCACCACTCGGCTAAGCAAATAAATAATGGACGACTCCTGCTTAATTTTCTGGCACGAAGGTTAGAGTAGTTAAAAGTGCATGCTGCCACTGGCAGTTAGGGTAGACAACTGAAAAGGGTGGGGTGGGACTGGTTGGAATATCCAAGAAACTCCATGTAATGAATGGCTGCCCGCTTTATGCTGGGGAGCAGGAAAAGAAATTACATGAAGACATCATTTTGCCCATCTGGGGCCGAGCAAAGGCCAATAGGAATGGCTACAAAAGAGGCCTAATATTGCCAATGTTTCTTCCAAGATGGCTTGCACATTGTGGGAGTTGATATTTTGTACATTAATTGGTTGTTTTCCATAATGTTGGTGTTATCTGGAAAACTATTTTGTGGGAATTTTAAAATAAAGAAATGCATTTAGTTTTTCACATTAAGGGAAGATAACTGCACTTTGCAGTCTTCAATTATGCAAAAGCTGCTCCTAAAACCACTTTCCTGATACATTTTTACTGTGGATTCCCATATGCCAAAAAGCCGCTACAGCGGGAACCTAGTTTTCCCAGTAACTTTTTTGCATTTTATATCTCCTTCATCTCTCTTAAAGGGCGCATACCATTTTTCATTTAAAATTAATCATTCATGTTCCATTTGAGGGCTGTTTCATCATCCAGAAAAATACATCTTGCTTGAAAGCCCCACCAGAAATCTTCCCGCCATGCCCCAGTCATAACCCCCCGCCCTCCCCCATTTTATGAGGTCAGTTTGTGAGCTGTTCCTCTGCAGGATTTGCAGCGTGTACAAGCATTAAGTGGAAGCGTTTGATATTCTCTGAGCATTTTATGAAGCATGCGTTATGACAATATGTATTTACTGTTCCAATCGTGTTCTTTAAACTGCTGGGAATCGCGGCCGCGGCTGCAGCCTGTCACTCTCTTTGCCAAAGGAAATGTAAATCCGTCTGAGTCTCCCCTTCTCTTAGGGATATAATAAGAGGCGGAGGGTGAGCATTAACGGATCTTGCGCATTAGACTATTTTAACAAGCAAATGTTTTTTTTTTGGTTCAAGAGATTGCAGAAAATTGGATCAGTTAATGAAAACAAAATGCAGAAAAACTTGTCATATTTAGGTCACCTAAAAGTCACAGAAGGTGGTAGATGCTTTTTAAAGGAACAGTCCCCATATAATGTGTTTGTATCATGTGCCTGTCTAGCTTCACCAGCTCCACCAGCTCCATGGGCCTTAAAAGCAGTTGTTTATCTTCTGCACCCTGTCACTGGCAGGCAGCAGCCCCAGCACTTTCTTTCAGTCGTCTGCCTCTTTATATTCAAAGTATGCGACAGCAGCAGCAGAGAAATGACACCCCAAGGCTTCAGGGGGTTCTCCCCCAGCTCACTGAAGGATGGCAGCTGCAGCATAAAAGCACGGTGGCATACATGAGCACTTCCGAGGCATGATGGTCCCAGGGAGGTGGGCCAGGTGGGAGCATCTCCTGTACTTTTAGACTGTAACTTCAAGCTCGATTTTCTTCACGAGATCACACATAAGTTCTTCCAAGTGAATGTACTAAACCACAATTTACAAAATGCAGCCCGCAGAACCAACATACATCCCTCGTGTCACCTAAAAAGCTGCACCTCAGATTTAAAAATACCGAGGCAATAGTGGCCTTTCCACATCTCTTTAAGGCATTTCTAAGATTTTCTACAGTTTTAGCTTCCAGAGCGGACTTTTTTAGAGGCGGTATCAGTGCAAATCCATTATTCTTGATGCAGATTGCAAAGTTACCTACCAATCTCATCTATGTGATGAAACCTTATTTTTGATCCGGTCATCTACAGTTTCAGACCAGCGAGAGCTCTTGATTATTAAAAATAAAACTTTTTAATCAGTTCCCAAGAAAATCAGACTTGACTTTTATGGTTCAAATCTATTGATTTGTATTTTACACAACGAAAAGTAGCAACACGTAGAGCGTTGCAGCACTCTGCTTGTGTACCATATTGCACTGATAACAACAACGAAGAAGAAACAAAACCCCTTCCCAACAAGAACCCTCCACACCCCCACCCAGCTCTTGGTACTCAATGTGATGAAATATGATAAGTGTGACACTACCGACCTCTTCAGGATCCTGCTTAACTGGTATCTACCGGTTGTGCAGGGGGTGATGTCTGTCAGACAGAGTAAGCACAGGTACTTGGGACAGGTAAGCTCTTGGAATTCAGCCGAAAGTAGGGTGATGAACGGCAGGGTCGGACTGGGAACCGAAACTGGCCCTGGCAAACTGCTCGGGCCAGCCCCCCCTCCTGGAGGGTGGGGGGTGTGACCGAGCTGTTTGCTAGGGCTGTCTTCGGCCGATTTTGTTACAGGGGGCCGGTAACAAAAACAGCCTCCAGGGGCCCAAAACTGGCCCACACCCTGGTGGCTCACCGGGGAAACGCCTGGTGCCCGCTACAGCCAGTCCGGCCCTGGTGAACGGGTGCCAGAACTTCCAATACAAGGCACAATGGGCAGTGAGAGAGAGGTTAATCTTTTCCATCCCCAATATGTGCCAGAGGCAGTGGAGCCACCCCTGGCGTGTTGGAGTACGTCCTGTGCCCCAATGTGTTGGTATGTTCTGGAGTGCTGCTCCCAGAGCCAACTCTATCTGCCTTCCCCTACAGGATATTAATGGGAAAGTAAGTGGATTAGGCAGCCCTAGAATCATGCAAGTGGGGACTCTAGGAAGTTGTATGTCTGAATGTGAATCAATATAATATATGATCACAGTTCAGTACTCTGCTATTTTAGGGCAATCCCATAGCAAGTGTAGCAGCGTTCCGGGGGAGCCACATCCCCTCCAGCATTCAGGACTCCTCTCTGGGTTTCCTTTGTGTAGGCATACCACCGTGAAGTACCAGTATGTGGCTATTTTGGCGGCAGTTTCAATGCTGGCTACGTTGAGTGCTGTATGTCATGCTCTATAATACACCTCCTCCCATTCTTTCAGTGTCAGTTGCCTTCCTAGTTCTGTCTCCCACCTCCTCTGTCTCCCACTTGAAATGCGTCGGAGTAGGTTGGCGCAAATTGCTATATAGTTAAATGATAAGCCGCTTATCCGAGGTTTTGGTTGCTAGCCACTTCTCAAAAGATGTAAGGTATCTCTGTGCCCCAAGGCGATTAGGCGGGTGCATCAGCCAATGTCGCAGCTACAGGTAGTGCATCCTCTTGGTTCCTGGAAGCCTGCACTCAGTGCGCAGTTGAGCAAACGATAACACCCCCTCCTCATCGAGCGGCACTTCGCCCAGAATTGGAGTCAATTGAAAGGGGAATGACGATAGGCCCTTACGTAGTCCCGCCTGGTCCCAGATCTCCATAGTAGCCCTGGTAATGGGAGAGGAGTAGAGGCTAATCGGGCGGTGTGGCCTCTTCAAGAAGGGATCCTTCCAAATGTGCTGCCCTGCTATCGCTCTATCCTGAAATAACCAGCGCTTCTCCGATTCTTCCTTACGCCATTCCACCAGGGACCATAGCTGTGCCACTTGGTGTATTCGAGGAGATTAGGAAGACCCAAGCCCCTTTCATCGTGAGGTTGGTAACTCTTGTAGACACTGAATGCTGGTTACGTGAATTCACATGTAATTCAGATATTCCATAAAGCACATACGCATTTTCAGGTCACCAAAGAGTATCGAAATGACCAGACAGTAAAAAAGAGGAAGCTGTATAATTTGTCCTTTAATCTGATCTGAGCTATTCTGCTGTGCACAAATCGAAAGAGCAAGACTAATCACCTCAAAATTGATCAGAAAAACCGCAGGTTGGGATCTCCAGATTAAAATAGCCTTTTGGGTTCTGAGTATTGTAAGAACAGGTTGCATAAATGCTCCTCATCAATCTAGGAATATATCTGTAAGAGGCAGAGCGCACCCACTCCGAATCCCCCTCTCCGTCTATTGGGTGGCAAAACCTACCTGAACTACCAGGCTTGTTAGCCTGGCCTGATCGCTAGTGAGATTCACAGATATTACTGATTCTTTCTCATGATTTTACAAATGCAACCCCGCAGTTCAAATACCGAGAAGGGGGACCTTTCCCCCCCCCCCCGTTTTTGTGAATTGTTTTGCATGACTCAATATAAGCCTCTGTATTTTGTGTTTGACCCACACTTTTGGATCTCAGACTTACACTTTAAAATTTGAGGTGTTACGCTAGGAGGGATTGGCAACCTCAGCAAAGGAGTGTGAGAGATGGAGAACTCAGCATCTCTGGTTGAGTCCTGGGACTCGACAGTGCGAGTCAGGCCAGACCTGTTGAGCAATGATGCTGCTTCTCTTGCCATTGCCTATCTTGCCATTGCCTATCATCATCCTCCGGAGACTCCGAGGGGGCCGAGCCGCTAGCCATGGTGACACATGCTGATCTTGAGTCATAGGGCAACCAGTTCCTGAGAGTGGCTCCTTCCAATCCAAGGCCACAGCCAGATCATTGAAGAAATGGGATTTGTTCGCAGAAATGACTCAGATCGTGGCGAGGAACAGGAGAGAGTAGGTGAGTCCCAGTTCACACAGTTTACGCTTAACCTCTATAAAGGAAGTATTCTGGTGCTGCACCACAATGGTGTAATCCGGTAACAGCATGATGTGGTTGTTGTCGATTTCAAGCAAGGATAGCTGGCGTGCTTCCTTATATAGCTCATCCTGGATCCCATAATGTAAGAGCTCGGTCACAAGCAGCGGACGCACAGACCCCAGAGGGGGCTGCTTTGCCTGAACACTTTGCACCCTCATAATGTAGAAAATGGGAGACAGTTTATGTAGAGTCATGAAGCCCTTGAGCCAAGTCTCCAAGTAAGTCACTGCATCCTGAGGGTTTCCACCTTCCGCCAGGCCCACAATGTGAATGTTGTTCCTTTGGAATCTACCCTCTGCTTCTCCAATTCGCCCCTCAAGGTTCTCTCATCAGGACCACTAGCTGTTGTCTCGCTACCACAGACTGCTGCTTATTGTGACCTCAGCCTGGGTGACCTTGTCCGAGAGCTTCCTGTGGTCATCCCAAAACAAGTTCAAGTCAACAGTCACTGCAGCAATTTTGTGTTTCAACATCTTAGACTGTTCAATGGCAGCCAGAACAGAGTCCAGTGTTTCCAAGGCATCTGCTGCAGCAAGTGGAGTACAGGCCAACGGGTCCATACGCCTGAGACGCTGTAATGGATCTAAGCTTGCATGTTACAGCAAAGGTTGATCAGGTCTTCTCCGAGATGAGTACCAGAAGGTACACAGAGCCAGAGCAGTTCAGGCGTGCACAGACCCACTTAAAGAGGCAGGGAACAGTCCAAGCATGTCTACAGCATGAGCAGCCTGAACGACAAAACAAGGATTCCAGGAATGAGCCCTCAGAAGTAAACAAAGTCCAAGGCAGACCCCTCCTCCACCTGACATTGCCAATCCAGCCCCCACAGCAGAGGGAGAACAACCCCAGAGATTCACTTTGAGCCAAGCCACAGCTTTGGCAGATGACCCTCAAACGCTGCCCAGAGTAGAGAGCTAGGTTATCCCGAATGCAGGCCCAACAGTCAGTCGATGTACACAAGCTCCCAAACACTCACACCATTTCCCTTCAGAGAGGAATCAGGGGAAGCAGGATGAGCCATGTTAAGGTTAAGGTAAATATTGGGGCTCAGCTGGAGAGGCTGAAATGACACCGCAGAAGGAGAGAGAGGAGCCTCCAATGGTCCGTTGATTTCCCAACTCCCTTCCTCCAAGCCAGCAAGAAACATGCCTCACTCCCAATAAGTCGAACACAGGGGTCCTCAGTCCCAGATTAGCCCAGGGGCCTCTCAGCTGTGGTGCAGCAGAATGTGCTGGGTAAAGCAACAGGGGCGGCCCCAGGGCCTGCCCCCAGGATCTAAGGGGCCTCCCTAGGGGCCACCACACTAGCCATGTCCTCACCCTATTATCACTCACCGCAGGGGAGAAAATCCGCTCCAGTTCTTAAAAGTTAAACTCAGGCAGCAAGACACAGGCCTCAGAGCCCTGGTTCAGACCAGCAGCAGAGGGTTTCTCAACCCTGCCAGGTCATTGGTGCCACCCATTCCCGGGGTCTGCAGAGGAGCCCAGGAAGCGTAATCCGTGTCCTTTCAGGCCTGTAGTGCAGGCTTCTTATTAGGGTGACACGATTGTGCAGGTGACCAGGTCCACTGGAAGGGGCACGAGGAGAGGCACCCTTTCCTCCTCAGACCAACCATTGAGGCAGCCTGCTGAGGTGTCGATCTGGTGAGTGTCTCGCCCTACCACAAGGACCCACAGGCGCACCAGGCTGTGCTGGCTCCCCAGGCCGCTAAACAAAAATGTATTTCCAACCTGCCCGGGTCCCTGGCCTCAGACTCCACTCCGTAGCATGAATGACGCCTGGTATTTAGGAGAAAGGCAGAGATTGCGGGCTATGTTACAGAGCCAAAAGATTAGACGTCCACCATTTTGGACTCTGTAGCCACGCCTCCCTTGTTTAGAGTTCTACCAAGACCATTATTTTGGGATTGTGGAGTCTATTTTCATAACGACAGTATACAAACGAATATTTTTCATTTAGAGACAGAGACGATATTGTGTTGCATGTCCATTCTAAGCATCAATTTGTAGAATACTTCAAAGAAGAAAAAGTTATAATTAACAAATTCATAGTTCGAGTTTATGACTCTAATATAATCCTGGAAGCATCTGAAAGTGCTCCGAAGTTATCTAGAAGTTAACACTCAAAACTCATGCACAGAACAAGACAACAAAGTGAGAATAATTACCAAATAAAAAGCTGAAAGGAATCACATTTACTTCATTCAGAGTTAACATTGGTTCATATTGACATGTGATGCTCTATAAGGAACATATACATTAGAAATCATCTGTGACATTCAAAAAGGGTAAAATAAACAATTGATGTACGGATGCAAACATTCACCCCCAGTCACAAGGATCTGGGTTAAATCCATCATTCTTTTGCTCACCACACCACCCCAGTTTGGACCCAGCCATATGCAAATCAGTCTTGACCCTGTTCCTTGCGGGAACAGTCCAGCCCGATCTGCCAAGCCAGGTCCTCCCTGGACCGGTTTCAGGGCATCACCCTTCCATCAGCCAGGCTAGCTTGAATCCAGTGGTGTAGTGAGCACAGGACTCACATCGGGCCTACCCATCCCACTTAGGGCGACATATGCAAAAGAAACAATTGATGGACGGAATGCTGAACAATGCAAACATTCACCCCCAAAAAGGGCACCATACTGAGTAACATATTAAGTCTAAGTGGCACCATCAATTATTATCCCAAAGTTTTCTCATTTATTTTTAGAAACTTCTGTTTTTCTAAATATTGAAAATGTTGCCTTAAGCAAAACAATTTTAAGTGACTAATGAAGATCTATGTAAAATATTTCAGATCAGCTGTAAGACATGCTTAAGAAAGTTAGGAAGAACCTTTGCTAGCAAATTACGATATCTAATGTCTATTCATTTTGATGCAATATGTGGGTTGCTTGAATTGACCACATCAAACCCACAGAAGAGATGAAGACAGAGCTCAACCTAAATTAATAAGTGCCTAAAAGAATAAGCATGTGACTAGCTAACCCCTTTAGGTCTCAACAGTATTTTTGTCATCTTTAATTTCCAAAATAAGAGTTTAACTTACAGCTCAGTGTTAGAATTTAGACTTTCCACTCTAAAAGTCTAAATCCTGAAAGATACAATCGAGTTTAACCCCTATGGCAGAATAGATATTGTTTAAATGTTTCCCTTCAGGTCAATATATTTTGTTTCCTTTTCATCTCCACATTTATATTTTCAGTTCACCACGGTGTGTACTATTATTTCCATCACTGATTTCTTTGTTACTTTTGCAGTTGATAACATTTTGATATTTGTGAGCCATAATCCCCATGTATGTTTTGCATTCACACCACATAAACAGTTCATCTCAGCAGAACTGGCAGGAGGCACAAAGATTTCTCGCAGGGTGTACGCCACCACCCACCATCAAATACAAACTTTTCATTGCACTTAGATTTTTAGAACAGTGACTTTTTTTTTATTTTTTTTTAGAGATTATCTTCTCAACAAGTTAGCGCCTCTTAACGTTATTGACTTGTTTTAAATAATTCTACTTGTTTTTGAATGCTAGTCATACATTATGCCAAACAACGCAATCAATGTATGTGTTCAAATTTGGCTAGATTGACAACATGCCCCTCGAAGATGCCTTCCCGAAATGCAAGTCACAATGAAGTAGAGTTTTACAAAAAGATAGACCTTTGACGAGCACGCCACCACTTCCAAAATGGCAGGCCTTATTTAAAAAGGCAAAAGGTTGACCACTTTTAACACACTGAATTAAATAGTAGTTGGGCTCCCATACGCACATTTTTTATGCACAGTTGGTAAGGCATTCATTTTGACGGCGGAGAGTTAAAAAATCCAAAATGTTTCATGCCAAACCCACTTAAAGAATACCTTAATCAACTTTTGCCTTTGCAGACATTTTTAAAGGGCACATTTGTTTCCCTCTGGGTCCACCTACCTTTAAACCGGAAACTGCAATTAATAGTTGTTGCAGGTAAATTTTAAACCTCTTCAGATATTTGTAGCATTCATTTTATCCTACACAGTTACCAACATGATTCAGTCCCTGATAATGGACATTAGATGGAATGAGCTGAGATAGCACTTCAAAGGTAAATTCTAAATTATGCATAATCACCAACTCCTTTCCCCATTTCATTCATTATTAACCTATATGTTGTCGAATTGTTCTCCATTCTGTGATGCATTAACCGCGAAAGCTTTTAGTGATGTATTTGGCCTGAGGGACCTACTCGGACTCGAGCCTGGCTTCTACTGGTTCACATTATGGTGAGCACATTCTCAGGTTGAGATGTTAAACATTTTCTCATGTTCATTCTGCCTCTTCTCCATGGGAATGATCTGTTCCTTAAAGCCCCTTGCAGAGTTTGATCAATTCTGCGTATTTTATAACAGAAGATTAGCCCTTCACTTCAGTCTTACTGCAGCGCCAATTGCCTTCCCCTGCGTTGCCATTTTCCATTTGATTCGCAGAATACATCCCCGAGGAGAGCTTGCAGAATGTTTCCTGTTGATGTCTGCTCTTCGTTCTTTTCTGGAGCTGGCCCTGCCCTCCCTCAGGCTCAGACCCCTGAGTAGCTCGGACAGTGATGAACGAAGAAAGGTTAGTTATACACATGTGCCACATCGTACAATAAGTCTTTATAAGATCTCCGCTGGTTACTAGGTTTTTTGTTTTGTTGCAAAAATATTATCTTCAAACGCTGTGGCTCCAACAACTGTAAAGCTGGTTTACTTTAGTTGTACTGAAGTTGAAGTTGAAGTTGAAAAGCATTTCTTGAGCGCTCTATCACCATGCGGTTTCTTAGCGCTATAGATCGGAGTCAAACCAGAGGGGGGAAAGTAAGAGAGTTAAAAGGGGTAAGCTAGGGAAAACTGGTGGGTTTTGAGTTTAGCCCGAAAGTCAGAATAAGAGGGGATAGAACGGATAGCAAGGGGAAGTGAGTTCCAGAAAGTAGGGGCAAGGATGGTGAATCTGAAGCCACCAGTTTTTTTCTTACGGAAGCGAGGAATTTTAAGAAGGAACTGAGTGGAAGACCGGAGATCTCTGGTGGGAACATAGGAGTTGATTTTGGCCCTGATAAAAGCGGGGGCGGTGCCAGCTAGGGACATGAATGTCAAACATCCTATTTTAAAAAGTGAGCGTTCCTTGATGGGGAGCCAGTGAAGAGTTTTCAACAAGGGAGTGATGTGACTGGTTTTAGGGAGCCTATGAATAAGACGTGGGGAAACGTCATTCTAAATAGTTTGGGTGTCAGCAGTGTGTATTCTAGATATGGCAATGAACAGGGCTACAAAGAACCTTTCACGTATATACTGAATCTATCCTTTAACATTAAACAATATAGCAAGAGGGTCTCAATGGGCTACCCGTGGGTACCCAGGCTTTGTGAGAAGAAAATTTAGATCTATTAGGCCATACCATCATAAATGTTTGATGTTAATCTAAACATTCGAATGGTATTCAAGGTATTTACCTGTATTCATCTTCAGTCAATAAATGTCCACTGCACTCAGGATTTATCATTTGGCCCCTCTCTTGCTCGAAAGAAACAACAGAGATCCAAATATAAAAAAAAACACATGTTTTGTATTATCAGACACAGCGCTTATTACATTAGTATTAGTTGTTTTACTCTATAGAAGTGCTCCTTCATAATCAAGCTGGTGCAAATTCTAATGAAGATGCTTTGGTCTATTGAGTTTATCACATAGGAGAACCAAACTTATTAAACATGTGTAGTTAATACAAAATAGTGTAGAGAGATCATACAACACAAATGTGCTGTACTGTCTAAAAGCAGATAACATTTAACTATTGGACAAGGAGCACACACATTGGCTCTGCTTACTTCCATTTTCAAGAACTAACTTCTAAAATACCAGCTAAGATCATTGCAGAGAGTCTCGAGCCTTATATTGCAGGCCTGTTCTGGGTTTATAGTAGCAGGTAGCACTGGCCATAGTCTTCTGGCACTTTTAAGGACAGTCCACCAAATCGACCCAGCGATCTTGTGACTGGCGTGTATCTAGATGCAGGGCGTAGCTTGGTCAGTAAGATTGGGGGGGGCTGCGAACTTCAGATTTCCCAATAATCACTGTAAAATGCATTAACTGAGAATCAGGACATGGGGGGGTTTAAGGAGCAGGCGAAAGGGAGAGCAGTGCCTATTGTTAGCGGTACTTTAAAACAAATTATTTTGTAAGATAACCAACATTTTTAAAGAACTTAGCAACAGAGTGGAGAGCGAGAGTGTGTGTGTTTTCGTCTGTGTGTGCATGTTACAATCCAACAAAAGACACAATTGATGGACGGAATGCAGAACAAATCAAAACATTCACCCCCAGTCAAGAGATCTGGGTTAAATCCATCATTCTTTTGCTCACCATGCCACCCCAGTTTAGACCTGGCCATATGCAAATCAGTCTTGACCCTGTGCCTCATGGGAACAGTCCAGCCCGAACTGGCAAGCCAGGTCCTCGCTGGACCAGAAACAAGCATCCAACAGACCTCACCGTATACGACTGAAAGCCCATGTACCCACAGAATGCTACAGAATACACAGAATACTACAGAATACATTTATTAGGGGAGTGTAACACCCCAAACACATCCCTGAACACTTCCCTGAATCTATGCCCTTGTCTAGATGCCGAAAGGTCATTTGAGTCTCTGGAGTTGAGTCTTAGAGTTAGCCTAGGCGTTCATCTAATCAGCTAATCAGCTGGATAGCTCTTTCATATTCACCTGCCAGCATACAGGTGATAGTCAGTGGTATTATATAAGACCCGATTGTAAAATCAAGAGGCCCAACAGAGGGATGCCTACTCTTCCCATAGCTGTATGCTTTGACAGTGGAATCCCTGGCAAGCACCTTGTGAAAACATCATGGAAGGAACAGATTGTAGCTGAGATCGCCGTCTGCTGGTGACCCTCTATGAGGATGATGTCCTCCTTTCCATCAGATACCCAGGTAGAAAGCTAGACATAGTAATAGGAAAGATCACTATATTCACAGACTTTTCCAGACTTTGGATTGACTGGGATAAATCAGAGATGTTTCTGTCGACTGACTCAGAAGACCGCCACACAGTGAGCTCCACTGCAGTGGAAGGAGGTAATGGTGTGATACTTAGATATACAGGTCCAAAGGGACTTAGAGGTGCTCCACAAAAAGAGCTATGGCTAAGTGGTCACTGCCCTGCAGGACTGTGTGGAAGATGGACTAAACTACTATTCTCTCTAGCAGTGCATATTTCCCTGATTAAGATAAGATGATAGGTTCCCCAAATTACTCTATACTTTTTTCTTGTTTTTAAATATCCCGGTCCCATTTATCAAGCTTGCCTTTAGGACGCTACGTCCTCTGCTGACCACACTGGTCTGGGCAAGGAAAGAGCCTAAACTGAGTTGGGAAACACTGATGGCCCCCAAGGCCGGACTGGGGAATGAAAAGCAGCCCTGGGAAAAATGTTCAAACCAGCCATGCCCCCTCAGTCTCCTCGAGCTATCTCTCTCTCTCTCTCCATCCATCCATTCTCCTTCTCTCCTATCTTTCTTTTCTCTACCTTCCCCATCTCTTTCATTCCTCTCTTTCTTGAACTCTCCCTATAACTGCTACATCTAACCTCATGGAGCTGTGGAAAGTGATAGAGGCTGCACAAGTGCCTCCACCCTGCCGGGGAAATGCCCGGTGGAATACAAGGTCTGCCTGCCACTGACGCTCCCTTACAAATGTTGGGGAATAGCAGTCCCAAACATGAAACTGTACTATTACGTTGCACTTGCTCCCTCTGCATGCTATTTGTTTCACTTGGAAAACATATCCTCCAACTGTTGCAAATGAAAGGGTGATATCATGTCCATTCCCAGTGAATGCGGCCCTGGTGCTCCCATTACCCAGGCCAGCAGTATATATCGACAAAGTGGTTTGCACTATTTGGGTTAGTACCGCATTGCACAGAGCACCAAAGTGAAGCCTCTACACTCAGCAGCACTCCCACTAACACATATCCTCTGGGTTACTTTGTTCACAGAACCCAAACACGAACAAACACCAATTAGAAATCCTGGGGCCAAGCCAGTTGAAATATCTCTTTCCTTGGAGGGTGGTGTCTGACCCTGGCGCAGTTCAAAGAATTGAGATAAGTGACCCCACTAGTTCTGTTCCCATGCTTTACATTAAACCATTCCATTAAACTGGATTTGTTCCTATCCTTTACATAAAACCATACCATGATAGCATATAATATGTAGCACACAATAGAGCTATCTGCTTGAGTGCCGCATCTGACCAACAAATTATCAGATGATTATATGGTATGATCTCAATCTTGAGGCCCCTGCCACTAGATATTGGGCCAGCGGTCTTGGAGTGGGACCTAGGTTCTCAGCTAACAGATAACCAGTGGAAAGTTTTCTACTTACAAATTAAGAATGTTGCCATAAAGGTCATGATAGACAAGCTAAGGGAAAGGGCTGACAAATACTTCCAGGAAAACAAAGCAACAGTGAAATCTGCCTGTGCTCTGTGGGAGGCCTTCAAGGAGGTCCTACGGTGGCACCCACAAGCCCTGATAGGGGAAAGAAGAAAGAGTGGAGAATAGAATAAGAAGCACTTGAACGTGACATTGAGACTTTGGAGACCCGACTCTTAACTGAGGGACAGAAGGCCTCCAACACCAACTCCTTCATCATGAACTGCAAGAGATGGCAAGGATAGAGCCCACAACTATGCACTGTGGGCCTAACGCCCCCTGTATGATTTGGGTGATAAAGCCATTAAATTACTAGTGTGGTTAGACAAGAGGGATAGAGGACACAACTGGGTACTGGAATTCCTAGATAGTGACGGAGTGCTCCAAAAGACAAGTGCCGCCATACCAGAGACCTTTGCCACATACTACGAGAGTGTATACACCTTCACAACCACCATGTCCGATGAGGACTGAACCAACTTCCTGAAGAACATAGATTTCCTGACACTCTCGGAAGATGACAGGGGTGCCCTGGAAGGGGACTTGACAGTAGATGAAATAGTCAAAGTGATTGGGGACCTCCAGTCAGAAAAGGTGGTGGGGCCTTAACGGTATAACTCTATAAAAGTATGGCAGACAAAATCGTGGCACACATGTTAGTCATGTTCCACGCAGCACGAGGGGGGGACCTGCCGTAGGATCAAAGGACTGCTACAGCCCTCCACAGGGCTTGGTCGCCCCACTCACTGCTGCCGCTCCTGCCTGCCTTTGCCGCCTCCTGCCTGCAGATTCCTTCGCTCGCTGCCCGCTGCTCCTGGGAATTTCCCGCTGCTCCTGGGAATTTCCCGCTGCCCGCTGCTTCTTCGAATTTTCCGCCGCTGCCTCCCTGCGGCCCCGCCCCCCTGTGATTCCATTCGCCGCCCCGCTCCCGCCACCCAGCTGCTCCTCCCTCCCGGCTCCTTACTTAAGGGGACCATAGGGGACCACAGAGTGTGACCGCTCAGCCCTTCACAGGGCCTGGTCGCCCCACTCACTGCTGCCGCTCCTGCCTGCCTTTGCCGCCTCCTGCCTGCAGATTCCTTCGCTCGCTGCCCGCTGCTCCTGGGAATTTCCCGCTGCCCGCTGCTTCTTGGAATTTCCCGCCGCTGCCTCCCTGCGGCCCCGCCTCCCTGTGATTCCATTCGCCGCCCCGCTCCCGCCACCCAGCTGCTCCTCCCTCGCGGCTCCTTACTTATGACGCCCCCAGAGCGACCGCGCAGCGGACGCACACAGCGGGAGCGCCGATTGAGCGCCGAAGGTACGCCAAAGGTAAGCCCGTCTGCGCCCGTCCGTGCCTGGACCACGCCCAGCGCCAGACCACCTGGTCCTCGCCAGCACACCCTGCACATCTACGATGCCAAAATCCTCCACGCACTCAACGACGGCCGAAACACCGCCTGCTACCGAGCCACCCCGAGACGCACCCACGAACCCTTCACCTGCCTGACCTGCCGCTTCACCGGCCTCCGACCCAACACCGCACCTGCTAAACCGACCCCCAGCAACAAACACCTGATGTGCATCCTGCTCAACACCCGCTCCGTTCACAGGCATGACGTTGAACTCTGGAACCTCCTCGACTCGACAGCACCAGACATCGCCTTCCTGACGGAAACCTGGATGAACGCCTCCTCAGCGCCCGACGTCGCCATCGCCGTCCCAGAAGGCTACAAAATCACCAGGAAGGACCCCGTCAACCAGACAGGAGGAGGCATCGCCATCATCCACAAGAACACCATCCGCATCACGACCAACTCCGATGACACCTTCACCTCCGCCGAACACCTCCACTTCCAGATACACACCGACCCCAAGACCACGCTCAGAGGCACCCTCGTCTACAGACCACCGGGACCACGCACACAGTTCAGCGAAGACATCACAGACTTCGTCAGCCCGCACGCCATCAATTCCACCGACTACATCCTCCTGGGGGACCTCAACTTCCACCTGGAGGACAACAATGACCGCAACACCACTGCTCTGCTGGACAACCTGGCCAACCTCGGACTCAAGCAACTGGTAACCACCCCCACCCACTACGCCGGCCACACGCTTGACCCAGTCTTCTCATCCAGCAAATACGTCACCTTCAGCCACTCCACCAATCTCCAGTGGACTGACCACAGATGCGTCCACTTCAGCTTCAGTAAAACGACGACCCACCACCACCCTCAACAAGCCCCCCGCAGGAGCTGGAACAAGATCACCGGCGACCAGCTCACCACCTTCCTCAGCCAGAACCCCCCCACCAGCTCAACGGACCCCAACAAAGCTGCCAACAACCTCACACAGTGAATCACCAACTGCGCAGACGCCCTCGCACCACTGAAGAAGAACAACCCCAGCAGACGCGGCAGCAAGAAAGCCTCCTGGTTCACCGACGAGCTCATCACCTCCAAGAAGAACTGCCGCTCCCTGGAGAACACCTGGCGCACCAACCAGACCACAGACAACATGACGGCCCTCAAACACGCCACCCGCAAACACCACCAACTGATCCGCGCCACAAAGAAGACAGCCTTCAAGGAACGACTGGACAACAACACCCACAACAGCAAGGAACTCTTCAGCATCGTCAAAGAGCTCTCCAACCCCGACGCCGGAAACAATGACATCACTCCCTCGCAAGACCTCTGCGACTCCCTCGCAGCCTTCTTCCACGACAAGATCGCCAACATTCACAACAGCTTCGGCCCACCAACCACGAACCCCACCACCGAACCGATGCCCCCCACCGCCACCCTCCGCACCTGGACGCCAGTCAGCACCGAAGACACAACACGCACAATGAACACCATCCACTCCGGATCCCCTACGGACCCCTGCCCACACCACATCTTCAACACGGCCGACCACATCATCGCACCCCACCTCCGCGACATCATCAACGCCTCCTTCAACACCGCCACCTTCCCGGAGTGCTGGAAACACACCGAGATCAGTGCCCTGCTGAAGAAACCAACTGCAGACCCCTCCGACCTCAAGAACTACCGCCCCATCTCGCTCCTCCCGTTTCCTGCCAAAGTCATCGAGAAGACCGTCAACAGACAGCTAGCCGCCTTCCTCGAGACCAACGGATCCCTCGACCACTCGCAATCCGGCTTCCGAGCCAACCACAGCACGGAGACCGCCCTCATCACAGCCACAGACGACATCAGATCCCTAATGGACAACGGGGAAACTGCGGCCCTCATCCTCCTGGACCTCTCCGCAGCGTTCGACACTGTCTGCCACCGCACCCTGGTACAGCGCCTGAACAACACCTGCATACAGGAGAAGGCCCTGGAGTGGATCACCTCATTCCTCGCCGGAAGAACCCAGAGAGTCCGCCTCCCCATTCCGGTCAGCGGCCACCGAAGTCATCTGCGGCGTTCCACAAGGGTCATCGCTCAGCCCCACCCTCTTCAACATCTACATGAGCCCCCTCGCAACCATCGCACGTCAACACAACCTCAAGATCATCACCTACGCCGACGACACCCAGCTGATCCTCTCCCTCACCAGCGACCCGGACGCCGCCAGAGCCAGCCTACACAAAGGGATGAAAGACGTCGCCGAATGGATGAAGAACAGCCGCCTGAAACTGAACTCAGACAAGACGGAGGTCCTCATCCTGGGATCATCACCCTCCGTCTGGGACGACTCCTGGTGGCCCCCCGCCCTGGGAGCCACCCCCAAGCCAACGGACCACGCACGCAACCTAGGCTTCATCCTGGACTCCTCCCTCTCGATGACCAGACAAGTCAACGCCGTCTCGTCTTCATGCTTCAACACCCTGCGCATGCTTCGAAAGATCTTCCGGTGGATCCCCACCGAGACCAGGAAGACGGTCACCCAGGCCCTCGTCACCAGTCGGCTGGACTACGGGAACGCCCTCTACGCCGGCACCGCCGCCAAACTCCAGAAGAAACTCCAACGGATCCAGAATGCCTCAGCACGACTCATCCTGGACATCCCCCGACACAGCCACATCTCCGGACACCTGAGAGACCTGCACTGGCTCCCCGTCAACAAAAGAATCACGTTCCGACTCCTCACCCACGCACACAAGGCCCTCCACGACCTGGGCCACAAGTTCCTCAACAGCCGCCTGACCTTCCACAAGCCCACCCGCCAGCTCCACTCCGCCAGCCTCGCTCTCGCCACCGTCCCCCGCATCCGCAGAGCCACCGCCGGAGGAAGATCTTTCTCCTACCTGGCAGCCAAGACATGGAACTCCCTCCCCATCCACCTCCGGACAACGCAAGACCATCTCGCCTTCAGGAAGCAACTCAAGACCTGGCTGTTCGAGCAGTAGCGTTCCCCCCCCCCCCCCCAGCGCCTTGAGACCCTCCGGGTGAGCAGTGCGCTATACAAATGCCTATGATTGATTGATTGATTGATAGTGGTTATTCCCAAGAAAGACAAACCACTGGCTGTTTAGGTCCTATTGACCCATATCTTTGCTTAATGTGGAGGCCAAGGTATTTGGAAAGGCTCTCCTGACCAGGCTGCGGAGGGTGATCACCTCAGTGGTCCACCTGGATCAATCCGGCTTTATGCCCCACAGGGGGACGCGCTTAAATCTATGGCGCCTCTATGGGGTGTTCCACATGACCACTATGCCCCACTCTGAGCAGGCTGTGCTTATGTTCTTCGATGCCATAATGGTGTTCGACAGTGTAGAATGGAATTACTTCTTCACTGCCATTGAGTGACTGGGCTTTGGCCCCAAATTCTGTGTCTGGGTGAAGAATTTGTATCAGGCCCCACTAGTTATAGTGCGGGCTAATAATGTAGTGTCCCTAGTCTTCATCCTGCAGAAGGGCACCTGGCACAGGTATCCTCTATGATATTCACTTTGGCACTGGAGCCCTTGGTGGCTTGGGTTTGCCAAGATCACCTCCTACATAGAGTGAGCAGTGATGGGGGGCTGGGAAGAATGGATCTCCCTATACGGTGATGACATACTGCTGTAGGCCTCGCCATAGACAGAATATCGCAAATCTTCAGAATCTTTGTGGTGCACTCCGGGTATTGTATCAACTGTAGTAAGCCCTTGATATTCCCCTTGGTGGGAGGGATCCTGAGGCTCACCCCCAGATGTACAGCACCACTGGCGCTGGAAGGCTTTCGATACCTCTGGTTTTATGTCACCCAGGACTCTGGGAAATTCCTGCATAGAAACCTGTTTTCTCAACTAGACAGACTCCACAGAAATGTTGAGCATTGGAGGACTCTTGCACTCTCATTGATGGGTAGAGCTGCCCTATACAAAATGATGACCCTGCCACGCTGCTTGTACATTCTCCAAAATACTCCATACAGGGTCTCCCCAGACATCTTTCAGAATGTTGACCACGAGGTTAGGCTATTATTGTGGAACAGGGGCATCTCTCGCATTGCGCTTCACAAACTCCAGCGAGGGGTTTATGGCAGGGCACTGACAGTCCTCGACATGCTCAAATACTATTGGGCCACCCAGTTGGTGGCGGTTAACGATTGGGTGTTTGCTGACGGTGCCAAGCTAAACTACCGGGTTACAAAGCCATGGGTTTCTGGGGTTACTGAGCAGTTCTCTACAGATGGAAGCGAGAGTGTAACCTGCCGACTCCTACTCAGACAGTGGTAAGGGTGTGGAGAGAGGCTACTAAATACCTAGGATGGAGAGGTAAGCTGACTGACCAAACCCCGCTCTGGAACAGTGACATCTTGAGGGAGGTTGGAAATCTGGAAGGTTTCTCATGATGGGCCCTGACTGGTATAGAATGCCTGAGTGACATATGGGAGGGCAGTCACTGGTGGTGTTCCAGATCCTGCAACAAGAATACAAGATGGCGGAGACTGAGCGTTTTAGGTACCTGCAGCTGAGGCACACCCTTAGATGGCTCATTCTGGAGGAGGGAAAAGCTGCCTGAGGCAGAACCATTGGACCCCCTAACAGACAAGGCCATTTCCATTATATAGAGGAAAATAGAATATGTGACGCTACAACGCGGTCGGTAGACCGCAGTAAGTTACATCGCAGTTTTTACAATGCAAGTCATTACAATGACGTGCGTTGGAGGGCACTGGACTTAGGAATAGTATGATTTACTATTCCAACTCTAGCTTACGTAACAGTAGGGAAGGTGTTGGAATAATAAATCATACTATTCCTTAGAGTATAGCTTTGCAATGACCGCGATGTAAACATACCACGGTGTGACGACCGTGTTGTAAAGGTCGTCTGCCAGGAAAATAGTGAGTAACTTCCTTGACTCGATGATACCCCTGAGAGAAGCCTGGGAAAGGATGGGTCTGGAGGCTTAGCCGACTAAAGGTTACAGATTCATATCCCGGCTGGTCCATTCAGCCTTTCATCCTTCTTAGTTCGATTAAATGAGTACCATTAAGTTGGGTACTAATAAACATTGGTTACTCAGCATCAAAAGCAGGGGTTGCCCTAGGAATTGGGGAAAGTTGTGGGGCAATTGGCGTACTTACTGAGGGTCATGAATATGTGAGGATGGAAGAGGGAAGGGGTGGTACCTGACATTTTTGTGTGCTGCATGGGGGAAGTTGTGCTTTCTGAAAGCCTCGAAGGCTTCATTTATACAGGCTGTCACTGTCATGCATATAATGATGTCTGTTCTGCTTAAAGTGTACACTGAACGATTGATTCAACTATTGAATTCACTGTATGATGAGCAAAGTTTTAATAAAAAAAGTAATTGGAAAATTATATATATTATACGCTATTACTATTGCAATTGTATGGCTTTAATGAAAACCCCAGATGTCAGGTGTCTTTATTATATAGCATATTCCATACATCTGTTATGATATTGTCCCACAGTCTCAACATATTGTCAGGCAGTATTTGCGACAGTGTCGGTCATAACTGAGACACAACCCTCTTTGCTGGTGCTGTTGGGGAACACCAGGACCTGCAGCATTGGGATGTCGACCCTGCAACCAGGGCTCCCTCACCATCTTTGTGGACTGAGGAATTTGTGCAAGAAGACCACCTTTGACTGTGTCGCATCCACAACATCCTTGGAGCATTTTCAGCATCCTTCATTTCTTGCATCTGGAACACTCCTTATAAAACCAATGCACCATAGATAAAGTGCCTGGAACTGCTGGAGGACTGCTTGTTTTGTGAAGGCAACACTTCTTGAGGACCTTGCTGGTCCCCCTGACTAGCTCCCTGCTGGAGTTTGTCCCCCAATTACTTCCAACTCTCCGCATTTTCACATATCCAAGTTTTCTTTGAAAATGTTTCAAAGTGTCCAATTCTTCGACTTTGTCAGGACTTGTTCGAGGTTGAGTGAAATTGACTTGATTTATTATTGCTTGTAAAATGAATGTCCACAGAACGCTGCAGTAGATATTTTTCATTCTAGTGTTTAAAATCTTATAAAAATACAATCTATTTTTATAAATTTATGTAGGATATCTTGAGTGTCATGTCAATTTCTTCTTCAGTTTTTTAGTGCTGTTTAAGTGCTTTACACTTGTTCCTCTGTTAAGCTTTGCTGCTCAGTGCCACAGATACCCATGGTTGAGCTGAGGGTTTGACAGACAAAACCTAAGGGTCCTAAAGGGGTTGGTAAGTGTGTTACATGGTGAAGTTGCAAAAGCACACCATATAATACACCACCTAATTCCTCACCTCTGCTATGTGTATGGATCTGAACATGTGAAGTAGGTATGTTGGAAATGGTGATTAGTCACATAAGAAAAAATAACTTCTAATGTTGAGTGGCTTAAGAAACACACAATATCATTTCATCTTGGGCTTTGTTAATAGCTAAAAGAGGCATTAACAAATGTAATTATTTTTCTTAAAGCAAGCATTTGATAGAAGTGGTTATCTATCTTAATCCATGATTTTAAGAGTAAAAATGTAGTTAGAAACTGGATGAAGTACGTTTTTGTGATATCCAGACTTTTTTTTTGTTGCATGATCTAAGGCAGTGGTTCTTTACCCTGAGGTCTGCGATAACTATTCAGGGGATCTACGTCTGTTTAGAAAATTGAGTATTAAGAGTTTAATAAAATATATACATAAAAAGCAAAATATAAAACTGAAAATTTTTACATTCTCTAAATATGAACAAATTCGAAATTGAAGGCTAAGAATAAAGTTGGTATTCTCAGCTTGATTCGTGGAAGCAGCAAACAGAATGTAGTATGGTCTTTTCGGGAACAGTTGAAATACTAAATATGCACAGACAAAAAGAAAGCATACATTAGGAGTAAAAAGGGCAAAGTGATATGTTAGAGTACAGCATATTGCTTCAACCACATTTGCAAAGCTCCAAACTTTGAGTTTTGCATTTTGTTTGTGAACTAAATATATTTCATAATATATGTATTTGTTTTTTGTATACTTTTAACATATGTTTGTGTATTGTCTATAGATGGAAATTGTAGAAATTGCTTAGGGCCAGGATCCACGGTGTCCTGTACTGATTCACTGAATGTCCACCGAATTCAAAAGGTTAAGAACTGCTGATCTAGTGTGTGTATGGGGTTACTTTTTTATGAAGAAAAACATTATTGTTGGTTAAAGCAGCTGTGCTTTCATACTGAGAAAGTGCAACATTTTCTCTCATTAAATGCTAAATGCCCACAGTTGGAAGATGTGAACTTACATAGTTCACTATATTTTGTCAAGACAAACGGTCTTGGCAATTCTTTTTTGAGAGCCTTTCCACCTTCTATTATATATATATATATATATATATATATATATATATCAATTCAGTCTGGCCCAAGTTCGGAGGCTCCCGGGTGCTCTGAGGCGGTGCACGCGAGGCGCAGCAGGACCCACTGCGAATAGAAGAATTCAGCTTTTCCCGTAGGGAAGTTTTTTCCTCATGCACTCCCGTGTGACGAAATCAAAAAACCAACACCGGGTTTGGATCGAATTACCGTTTGTTTATTTCAGCATCCAGCAAAACCTTACGCGTTTCGGTCTCTACGGAGACCTTGCTCACAGGTAATATGTTTGGCAAAATTTGTGCTTTTAAATCAAGAAAAAGGGGGAAAAACCAATTGGATTACATCACTTCCTGTAAGTTATACAGGCATTATGGGACATGTAGTTTGTTAATTCAATGAATGGCGTAAAACGTTGATTTTTATCTTTTTACACAGAAAAGAATACTATCAAAATTTGCAGTTTTTGCATTTAACTCAGGCATTTGTTATCATCCTGGATAACATAAAGAAAAATTTTTAAATCACAAACCCACGAAATTATATCAGGGCCCTCCAGTGGGCAGACCTATTTTGCATTGAAAATTTTTATCGTCAATTTAGATGCTGGTGCAAAAGTTCACCAATATTTTTTTAAATTATAATCATACATTTCAATTGGTGTGTTACTTAAACGACTTAAATAAATATAATAAGGCCCTCTAGTGGGCAAAGCATTCCAAATCAAAATTCATTATTCAACGTTTCACTGTGCAAAATGATTGTTCAAACATGTCCAAAATGAAAAGAATTGTGTGAGAAAAGTTGTGAGAATTTGTAAAGAGTGAGCAACAGTCACTATCTGATAGATATGTAAGTGCATCATTACAGGTGGCAGTGTAGTTCTTCATCTTGATTATGCCCGAACGGGCTCAAGGTCCGAAAATTCATAATATGTTTGGACTCTTTTTGTCTCATCACCAGTTCGCGATCTCCGCCTCTTCTGTTTGGTCCAACACTTTCAATTCCATAAAATTTTAGGGATTTCCAATCACCTTTGTGTTCCTTCTCCATGTGTCTGGCCATGGCATTACTGCGATCAGAATTGATTGTCGCACGAACATGCTCCAAAATCCATAGTTTAAGTTCTTTTTTGGTGCTTCCAATATATTTCTTTAAACATGGGCATTCAAGGGCATACACAACAAACTGAGTTTTGCAATTAATTAATTGTTCAATTTTCCATGTTTTTTTGTTTGCCATCTGTAACTCCTTAGTTGTCTTCGCAATGCAACAAACTTTGCATCCTGAGCATTTGTAGAATCCTTTCGGTCTACGCCATGTCTCGGGTTTTTTTGGTTCCTGAAAATGACTATGAATCAATTTGTCCTTCAGGTTTTTTGCCCTACGATACGTCACATTTGGGTGGTCTCCTACAATTTGAGACACTGTAGGGTCCATGTGGAGAATGTGCCAGTTTTTTTTAAGAATCCTTGTGATTGCGTGGTTGGCCGTTGAATGAGTGGTGATGAAGCGTATTTTGTCTGATTCGTCCTTTGTTGATTGATGTTTATCCATCAATAAATCAGTTCTGTTAATCATTGTAGAGCGGTTAGAGGCAATTTGAATCCAAGCTGGGTTGTATTTTCGTTTTAAAAATCTATTTTTGGATAGTTCTTTTTGTTCTTGCCAGTCGTTCTCGTTTGAACAAATTCTTTTGATTCGGAGAAATTCTCCATACGGGATATTTTGTAGAAGACTAGGTTGA
Source organism: Triturus cristatus (assembly GCF_964204655.1). Lineage (NCBI taxonomy): Eukaryota > Metazoa > Chordata > Amphibia > Caudata > Salamandridae > Triturus > Triturus cristatus. Next base: position 858,488,699 of record NC_140594.1, read on the forward strand.
TGAAAACTCTGAGCATGTAGGACCGCATTTGTCGCGGTGCTTTTGCGATGTAGTGTAGTATGCAATACATTGTCTTTAACGAAAATCTCCGTGTCCAGAAACACAACCCTAGAGTCACTTATTGTATAGGTAAAGTTTAAACCAAAATTGGAGTTGTTCAAAATTTCAAAGTACCTTTCAAATTCCTCATTTGTTCCTTCCCAAATTAGCAATAAATCGTCTATATACCTTAGCCATGCTATGGTTTTTTGGACTGCTTGATCGTTTTCCGATCTCCATGCCCATGTTTTTTCCCATTGTCCCATTGTCAGGCAGGCATACGACGGGCTAAAAGAAAAGCCCATTGCGGTGCCTTTTGCTTGTCGGTAGATTTCATTTCCAAATAGGAAGATATTTTGCTCCAGGCACATCGAGATCATCTCCAACAGCATGTTATTGTGATCAGTCAGCTGTATGCTTCTGTCCTTAAGAAAGGATTTAACTGCTTCAATGCCAATTTTGTTTTCAATGTTGGAGTATAGGGATATTACATCCATTGTGATCAGTTTATACGTTGGTTGCCATGGAGTGTCCTGTAATCTTCTCAGCATGTCACCCGTGTCTTTTATGTAAGATGTTAAACCCTTTACATAGGGTAATAGAAACACATCAATATAATTGGCAATAGGTTCTAATAATGCCCCTTTGGCGGAAATTATTGGTCTTCCTGGTGGTCTAGTGGCGTGTTTGTGGATCTTGGGCAAAAAATAGATTGTTGCCATTTTGGGATGTTTTGTTTGAAGGTATTTGTGTTCATCAATGTCCAATAGTTTTTGTGAGAACCACAGATCCAATTTTGTATCTAAATCTTCTTTTAGTTGCGGTAAAGGGTTGGTTTTTAATTTTTCATAGTATTCCTTGTTTTCTAGTTGTGAATGAGCTTCCCGCATGTATGCCTCCTTGTCTAGAACAACAACATTGCCACCCTTGTCAGCAATTTTGATTTCGATGGTATCATCTTTTTGCAGTGAGTTGAGAGCCTGGCGTTCTTGTCTGGATAGATTATCCTTAGTAAATGGTATGTTTAATTGATAAAGATCTTTTACAACACATTCCTGAAAGAAATCAATTTTATTCCCAGGAGGGAGTTGTGGGTAAAATCTGGACTTTGGTTTTATGTTGGAAATTCCAGCTCCTAACTGTACACAATATGTTTGTACTTGTCCACCTCCTTCTTGGGGCGTTTGGCTTAGTTCCATCAAATTTACAAAGTGTTCCGCATCCTCTATGGGAGTTTGGAGGGTCGGTAGGGTGATGTTTTTTCTATAGTTAGCCATGTCCGGTTTGTCAATAAATAGTTTGGCAAGTTTGATCTTTCTTATAAACTTGTAAAGGTCTATTCTAGTTTCAGCTAGATTTATGCCACTGGTGGGGCAGAAATTCATGCCCCTTTTGAGAACCTGTAGTTCCAATTCACTTAGTTGTTTCGAAGATAAATTGATAACTTGTAATTCTTGATCATTAGATGTATCATGTTGATTTGTATCGGTGTTTGACATGTTTTGATTTCTTTCTGAAGTTTCATCATCTGGGCTTATGCATTCCATTTTTTCCTCATGTTGCGTGTCATGGTACCTACGCGGTCTGGGCCAGAAGCTTGTGCCGTATTTTCGCTTGCCTCTCCTTGTTTGTTTTGCGGTGTGTTTCTCCGTCCTCTTCCCCTCCCTCTTCCTCTTGGATTTGTATACCTGGGGGGACCCATTGTTTTTTCCCAAGTCTTTTGGTTGAAAGCCAGTTTCAGATCGCCTAAAAAAGAGTTCCTTGCTCTAGCTTCTCTTTGCTCTTCTTCCCCCCCACTGAGGCTTGGTTCTGTTGAGACCATGGAGGATACTGAGGACATGCTTCCGAATTCATTATTTCTGAACCTTTCATATTTTTTGGCATACGTAAAAATACGTCCATCCTCATAATCTTCTTTATCTCTTTGGAACTTTGTTTGTTTCCGGATTCTGACACTTTCCTCATGTTTTTCAATGAATTTTTCCAGGTCCTCTTTGAATTTTTTCATTTCGGGATTTAAATCAATTGTGGCTAGTTCTTTTTCCATTTCTTTTAACTGTTGGGTGATTTTTTCCAAGGCTATTTCAACATGTTTCACAAGAATCTCCATTAATCCCAGTGAGGATTTTAAAATAAATTCACCCCACTCCATTAATAGTTCATTGCTTGTGTCCTGGTGGCTAGGCATGAGATTAATACGTAGTCCTCGCGGTATGCGTTTCACATCCAAGTATTTTTTAAGGGCTGCAACCTCCCACCACTTGTTGATTTCTTTCTTAGACAATTTTTCCCATGCACGTAATAAGTTTCTTACATCTGATTTACGTGCGGCTATTTTTTGCCCAAGATCCACAAACACGCCACTAGACCACCAGGAAGACCAATAATTTCCGCCAAAGGGGCATTATTAGAACCTATTGCCAATTATATTGATGTGTTTCTATTACCCTATGTAAAGGGTTTAACATCTTACATAAAAGACACGGGTGACATGCTGAGAAGATTACAGGACACTCCATGGCAACCAACGTATAAACTGATCACAATGGATGTAATATCCCTATACTCCAACATTGAAAACAAAATTGGCATTGAAGCAGTTAAATCCTTTCTTAAGGACAGAAGCATACAGCTGACTGATCACAATAACATGCTGTTGGAGATGATCTCGATGTGCCTGGAGCAAAATATCTTCCTATTTGGAAATGAAATCTACCGACAAGCAAAAGGCACCGCAATGGGCTTTTCTTTTAGCCCGTCGTATGCCTGCCTGACAATGGGACAATGGGAAAAAACATGGGCATGGAGATCGGAAAACGATCAAGCAGTCCAAAAAACCATAGCATGGCTAAGGTATATAGACGATTTATTGCTAATTTGGGAAGGAACAAATGAGGAATTTGAAAGGTACTTTGAAATTTTGAACAACTCCAATTTTGGTTTAAACGTTACCTATACAATAAGTGACTCTAGGGTTGTGTTTCTGGACACGGAGATTTTCGTTAAAGACAATGTATTGCATACTACACTACATCGCAAAAGCACCGCGACAAATGCGGTCCTACATGCTCAGAGTTTTCATCAACCTAGTCTTCTACAAAATATCCCGTATGGAGAATTTCTCCGAATCAAAAGAATTTGTTCAAACGAGAACGACTGGCAAGAACAAAAAGAACTATCCAAAAATAGATTTTTAAAACGAAAATACAACCCAGCTTGGATTCAAATTGCCTCTAACCGCTCTACAATGATTAACAGAACTGATTTATTGATGGATAAACATCAATCAACAAAGGACGAATCAGACAAAATACGCTTCATCACCACTCATTCAACGGCCAACCACGCAATCACAAGGATTCTTAAAAAAAACTGGCACATTCTCCACATGGACCCTACAGTGTCTCAAATTGTAGGAGACCACCCAAATGTGACGTATCGTAGGGCAAAAAACCTGAAGGACAAATTGATTCATAGTCATTTTCAGGAACCAAAAAAACCCGAGACATGGCGTAGACCGAAAGGATTCTACAAATGTTCAGGATGCAAAGTTTGTTGCATTGCGAAGACAACTAAGGAGTTACAGATGGCAAACAAAAAAACATGGAAAATTGAACAATTAATTAATTGCAAAACTCAGTTTGTTGTGTATGCCCTTGAATGCCCATGTTTAAAGAAATATATTGGAAGCACCAAAAAAGAACTTAAACTACGGATTTTGGAGCATGTTCGTGCGACAATCAATTCTGATCGCAGTAATGCCATGGCCAGACACATGGAGAAGGAACACAAAGGTGATTGGAAATCCCTAAAATTTTATGGAATTGAAAGTGTTGGACCAAACAGAAGAGGCGGAGATCGCGAACTGGTGATGAGACAAAAAGAGTCCAAACATATTATGAATTTTCGGACCTTGAGCCCGTTCGGGCATAATCAAGATGAAGAACTACACTGCCACCTGTAATGATGCACTTACATATCTATCAGATAGTGACTGTTGCTCACTCTTTACAAATTCTCACAACTTTTCTCACACAATTCTTTTCATTTTGGACATGTTTGAACAATCATTTTGCACAGTGAAACGTTGAATAATGAATTTTGATTTGGAATGCTTTGCCCACTAGAGGGCCTTATTATATTTATTTAAGTCGTTTAAATAACACACCAATTGAAATGTATGATTATAATTTTAAAAAATATTGTTGAACTTTTGCACCAGCATCTAAATTGACGATAAAAATTTTCAATGCAAAATAGGTCTGCCCACTGGAGGGCCCTGATATAATTTCGTGGGTTTGTGATTTAAAAATTTTTCTTTATGTTATCCAGGATGATAACAAATGCCTGAGTTAAATGCAAAAACTGCAAATTTTGATAGTATTCTTTTCTGTGAAAAAAGATAAAAATCAACGTTTTACGCCATTCATTGAATTAACAAACTACATGTCCCATAATGCCTGTATAACTTACAGGAAGTGATGTAATCCAATTGGTTTTTCCCCCTTTTTCTTGATTTAAAAGCACAAATTTTGCCAAACATATTACCTGTGAGCAAGGTCTCCGTAGAGACCGAAACGCGTAAGGTTTTGCTGGATGCTGAAATAAACAAACGGTAATTCGATCCAAACCCGGTGTTGGTTTTTTGATTTCGTCACACGGGAGTGCATGAGGAAAAAACTTCCCTACGGGAAAAGCTGAATTCATATATATATATATATATATATATATATATATATATATATATATATATATATATATATTACCTACTGGCGGTCGCCAGTAGGTAGTTATAGTTAGGACCACGTTTCCATAGGAAAACCTCAACATTCTATTTTGAATAACTTTGGCGCCGGTCGACGAATCCTCGCGAATTTCTCAAAATAGGTGGGGCGCTACGCTCCGCTCCTACCCTGAAAGTCTCGGGGGGATCCGTCAAGCGGGGGCTGAGATAAAAGGGGGGTCCCAAAACGCGTTTTTCCCATGCATTTTTCCATAGGACCTTTAGAACGAGCTACAGCCCGAACGGCTGAACAGAATTACTCAAAATTTGGCAGAGAGGTAGTCCCTAGGTCAAGGAAGTGCCTTTTGTAGGTTTGGTGTAAATCTGTTCAGTAGATTCTGAGAAAATAGCCTTTAAATCAATATATATATCTGAGCCCGCTTACGGTACGCTTACCGTACGCTTACGGTAAGCGTACGGTGGCGTGCGCGAGCGCGATTCTGATTGGCTCTTAGATCTTAGTAAACATTAGAATTGGCCGAAACCAGGAAGCGGCGGCCGCCATTTTGTGTATTTCACTCTGAAAAAAAAGAGTGAAAACAAGGAAAGGGGGCAATGAGGAGAGTTACAGACCCCCTAACAATTGTAAGGGGGTCAAAGAAGGACAGAAAAGTACAAAAAAAGCATTTATTGATTTTAAAAAAAATCACGGGGTACGCGTACGGTAAGCTTACGGTAAGCGTACGGTAAAAAAAATAAAAATAAATAAATGAAAAGCAGATTTAAGAGTTTAGAAATTAGGGAGCTCTAAAAAGAGCTGTTGTGTTTATGAAGTCATTTTTTTAGTGGTACCTACAAGTAAGTACCGATGCAGAGTCTAAGGTTCAAGAGGAAGACTCTGTTCCCTTCATCATTGAAGTGCACACCATCTCCTCTATAAATGTCTTGCATGTCATAACGCAAGTTGTTGTGGTAAATGGCACCCATACCATAGTCACGGAGGAAAGCAGAAACAGATTTGTTGACGTGCTTTCTTGCTTTGTCAATCTGTGGACAGAAATGATTGGACCAGTTCCATTTTTGCCTTTGGCATATGTTGGAAAACACAAAGGCAGTTTTAGGGAAAAGTGTAAACAGTTGTGCAAAGGTGTCCTTCATAAGCATTTCCAGACCTACCCCAGTCAAAGTGCCTAGGTCATTGCCACCACAGTGCACTATTATGAGGTCAGGGTGTTGGATTTGAATGAAGGATTTCACCAATGGCATCAATTGGTGCCACTTTAACCCTCTCTGACCAATCCATTTAATGTCTACATTTGGCAAAGCAAGGTCTCTCACCATATCTGTTTTCTCTGCAAACTTTTCACTCCAGAAGACATAGCTGTGCCCTACAATCCACACTGTGAACATCTTCAAAGGAGAACTGGATGCACTCAGGAGGTGTCTTTCAGTAGAATGGCAATATGAAAAGAAAGACAGTTTGGAAATGGAGGCATACATATTTTTTTAAAACAAAAAGAACTGATTGGCTGTTTCATACCATTCCAGAATAAAAACTAGGCTGTATGTGAAAATTAATAGAAGCATGTTTTGTATTGGTACAAAAAAATGTGTAACCAAAGAACAGTACTATGGATTTGCTGTTAGGTTTGAAAAGTCAAGCACTCTTGCTCTGTGGAATTGAAACATTGTGTGTCGAACTTCTGACCTAACTGCACACAGCAGTGTTCCATGAGCTGTTGCTATGGTAGCAGGCAGAAGTCAAGTTGGGGGAAGGGTACTAGGCAGAAGTCAAGTTGGGGGAAGGGTACTTTTGGAAAAGGGTTCGTTTTCAACCAATAGAAATGTGTGAATACATGTGAAAAAAAGGGGGAAGCACTGAGATTTGAAATTTACATGTATATGTGTGGAAAAATAGAGGGAAAGTTTGCCATTATCTGGTTCTGCTGAGAGGAGAGAGGTGAACACAACAGAGATCCTGGCTCTGATAATCTGCTGTTTGAGTGTCACATTTCTTTCACAACTAACTAATTTTAAAGGTGAGTTTACAGTTTAAGAGGGGATGTATGTGGTAACTTAAGAAATGAATAATAGAAATGGGAATTGTTTTTGTTGTAGTTACACATGGTGGTTTCATAATGTGTCAGTGTGTAAAAGTGATTTACACTTGCCCCGAAAAAAAAAAGAGCAGTAAGTGTGCTTTCAAATTGGCAAAGAAATTTCGTTTTGGGACTAATGTGAAAACATGACTCTGTGTGCATAGAAGAATTATAGGCAGAGATTTATTGCGTCTTGCTCTGGTGATTTCACAGTTGCATTAGATGGAAAGGGGGAGCGAATTATTGGGGGAAGAAGCAGAGGCTTAGCACACACCCATGTCCTTGCCGTGTATAGTCATGCACAGTATTTACAAGCCAGTGGGGTTTTCAGGTTTAAGTCTGTAATGCAAATACATTCAGCATCACTAAGGCTGGTTGCCCTTGCTGGAGTGTAGGCAGTCACAGAGAATGCACATGGTGGTGGTCTGAAAAAAAAACAGCTTGGACACGTGCAATTAAATAAATCAAAAATAGTGGTTTCATAATGTGTCAGTCTGTAAAAGTGATTTCAAATTGTAAAAAGAGATTTTCACTTGGCCCGAAAAAAAAAAGAGCAGTAAGTGTGCTTTGAAATTGGCAAAGAAATTTCGTTTTGGCACTAATGTGAAAACATGACTCTGTGTGCATAGAAGAATTATAGGCAGAGATTTATTGCGTCTTGCTCTGGTGATTTCACAGTTGCATTAGATGGAAAGGGGGAGCGAATTTTTGGGGGAAGAAGCAGAGGCTTAGCACACACCCATGTCCTTGCCGTGTATAGTCATGCACAGTATTTACAAGCCAGTGGGGTTTTCAGGTTTAAGTCTGTAATGCAAATACATTCAGCATCACTAAGGCTGGTTGCCCTTGGTGGAGTGTAGGCAGTCACAGAGAATGCACATGGTGGTGGTCTGAAAAAAAAACAGCTTGGACACGTGCAATTAAATAAATCAAAAATAGTGGTTTCATAATGTGTCAGTCTGTAAAAGTGATTTCAAATTGTAAAAAGAGATTTTCACTTGGCCCGAAAAAAAAAGAGCAGTAAGTGTGCTTTCAAATTGGCAAAGAAATTTCGTTTTGGCACTAATGTGAAAACATGACTCTGTGTGCATAGAAGAATTATAGGCAGAGATTTATTGCGTCTTGCTCTGGTGATTTCACAGTTGCATTAGATGGAAAGGGGGAGCGAATTATTGGGGGAAGAAGCAGAGGCTTAGCACACACCCATGTCCTTGCCGTGTATAGTCATGCACAGTATTTACAAGCCAGTGGGGTTTTCAGGTTTAAGTCTGTAATGCAAATACATTCAGCATCACTAAGGCTGGTTGCCCTTGGTGGAGTGTAGGCAGTCACAGAGAATGCACATGGTGGTGGTCTGAAAAAAAAACAGCTTGGACACGTGCAATTAAATAAATCAAAAATAGTGGTTTCATAATGTGTCAGTCTGTAAAAGTGATTTCAAATTGTAAAAAGAGATTTTCACTTGGCCCGAAAAAAAAAAGAGCAGTAAGTGTGCTTTGAAATTGGCAAAGAAATTTCGTTTTGGGACTAATGTGAAAACATGACTCTGTGTGCATAGAAGAATTATAGGCAGAGATTTATTGCGTCTTGCTCTGGTGATTTCACAGTTGCATTAGATGGAAAGGGGGAGCGAATTATTGGGGGAAGAAGCAGAGGCTTAGCACACACCCATGTCCTTGCCGTGTATAGTCATGCACAGTATTTACAAGCCAGTGGGGTTTTCAGGTTTAAGTCTGTAATGCAAATACATTCAGCATCACTAAGGCTGGTTGCCCTTGGTGGAGTGTAGGCAGTCACAGAGAATGCACATGGTGGTGGTCTGAAAAAAAAACAGCTTGGACACGTGCAATTAAATAAATCAAAAATAGTGGTTTCATAATGTGTCAGTCTGTAAAAGTGATTTCAAATTGTAAAAAGAGATTTTCACTTGGCCCGAAAAAAAAAAGAGCAGTAAGTGTGCTTTGAAATTGGCAAAGAAATTTCGTTTTGGCACTAATGTGAAAACATGACTCTGTGTGCATAGAAGAATTATAGGCAGAGATTTATTGCGTCTTGCTCTGGTGATTTCACAGTTGCATTAGATGGAAAGGGGGAGCGAATTATTGGGGGAAGAAGCAGAGGCTTAGCACACACCCATGTCCTTGCCGTGTATAGTCATGCACAGTATTTACAAGCCAGTGGGGTTTTCAGGTTTAAGTCTGTAATGCAAATACATTCAGCATCACTAAGGTTGGTTGCCCTTGGTGGAGTGTAGGCAGTCACAGAGAATGCACATGGTGGTGGTCTGAAAAAAAAACAGCTTGGACACGTGCAATTAAATAAATCAAAAATAGTGGTTTCATAATGTGTCAGTCTGTAAAAGTGATTTTAAATTGTAAAAAGAGATTTTCACTTGGCCCGAAAAAAAAAAGAGCAGTAAGTGTGCTTTGAAATTGGCAAAGAAATTTCGTTTTGGCACTAATGTGAAAACATGACTCTGTGTGCATAGAAGAATTATAGGCAGAGATTTATTGCGTATTGCTCTGGTGATTTCACAGTTGCATTAGATGGAAAGGGGGAGCGAATTTTTGGGGGAAGAAGCAGAGGCTTAGCACACACCCATGTCCTTGCCGTGTATAGTCATGCACAGTATTTACAAGCCAGTGGGGTTTTCAGGTTTAAGTCTGTAATGCAAATACATTCAGCATCACTAAGGCTGGTTGCCCTTGGTGGAGTGTAGGCAGTCACAGAGAATGCACATGGTGGTGGTCTGAAAAAAAAACAGCTTGGACACGTGCAATTAAATAAATCAAAAATAGTGGTTTCATAATGTGTCAGTCTGTAAAAGTGATTTCAAATTGTAAAAAGAGATTTTCACTTGGCCCGAAAAAAAAAAGAGCAGTAAGTGTGCTTTCAAATTGGCAAAGAAATTTCGTTTTGGGACTAATGTGAAAACATGACTCTGTGTGCATAGAAGAATTATAGGCAGAGATTTATTGCGTCTTGCTCTGGTGATTTCACAGTTGCATTAGATGGAAAGGGGGAGCGAATTATTGGGGGAAGAAGCAGAGGCTTAGCACACACCCATGTCCTTGCCGTGTATAGTCATGCACAGTATTTACAAGCCAGTGGGGTTTTCAGGTTTAAGTCTGTAATGCAAATACATTCAGCATCACTAAGGCTGGTTGCCCTTGGTGGAGTGTAGCACTGTGGACATGGGCTTTTTAAAAAATCTGAAAAGTGGTTTCATAATGTGACAGTTTGTAAAAGAGATTTTCACTTGCCCAAAAAAAAGAGCAGTTTGTGTGCATTCAAATTGGCAAAGAAATTTAGTTTTGTGACTATTGTGAAAAGAAATGTAGTAATATATTTAAATACAATAACAGATTTTTTTTTTAGTTTTTTTCAGGTATTGCTGAAGAACAGTGAACAAAATTTAAGATGCCTACAAAATCTCGAGTTCAAAAAACGCTAAAAAAAAAACTATATTTGAAGACAACTGGAGGACCAAAGTTAGTAGAAGATGCTGATGTTGGGAAAAAGAAAAAATCTTCTGGTAAGCAAAAAAAACAATTTCTAAACAAAATATTCAAAACAAAGAAAAATGTACAAAATGTCTGTTCTCGGAAAAATGTAACAAAACATAGAGAACAGCAAAAAATTGAGAATTTAGTTAATGCAAATATACCTTCTGCAATTGAAAAGTTTAACATAAACAGAAAAACAGCATTTAAAGAGATACGTAGAAAAATGTTTCAGAGAAGAGTTATGTCCAATTTGATAAAGGATATAAAGAAATATAAGCAAAAGGCTAAATATTACAAGAGAAAAAAAGAAATTGAAGCCATTGCAGCAAAAGCATTAGAATTAAAAAGGAAACTATTCATATTAATTTTGAATAGGATGCGTACATTAGATAAAATGGTTAATGTACTGAAATCACAAAGCAAAAGCAAAAGAGTAGTGAACAGAACAAACTTTTGTAAAGTGTTTTTAGGAAAGTGGATGCATAGTTCAAGTAGTGAACCTTTTTTTAATGAAGAGAGCTATTTTCAAAGTAATAGTTTGCTGCATGCAGTTGACACCAGAGGTCGTTCATACGAAGTAAAAAATGGTTGCATAATGGAGAAGGAGATAATGGTTCCAAGAGATGAGGTACAAGTGATGGCAGATGAGGCAATGGGGAGACGTCCTAAAGCCCCAGTGTACACTTGGAATTGTAGTAGTATTTGCACTGTGCGTCAGGAATCTATTGACAGATTTCGAGAGTTTCTAAGAGAATATAGTAAAAAAAGTGTAAAACAAAAGATTAAGGTGCTTCAAAGTCTGGATCCATGCAGAGTGAGAGAGAATACTGGTTTGCAGGGTCATTCTCTTGCTTGTCTATCTAGAAAAGTGTGCAATAGTGTTTTCCATCATTTTAGGATGCTGGCTGTTCATCATACTGAAATGAGAAAGTTTGTGAGACGGTTGTATTTTGCCAAAAGTCCAGCAATAAAGTTAAATGAATTGAATAGGGCTCTGTTCCGAGGAACGGTATCAGATGTAGAGAAGGTTGTTGATGAAATTCAGTTTTGTTACTTTGGTCCTGAACAAAACAGTGCAGAGAAGGACACAGTAAATGAGGCAGAAGTGGAAGACAATGTAGAACCCTCTGTAAGTAACACATTTAATGATCACATAACAAAATTTGCAATAGTCTCTAATGAAAGACCAAATTTTACTTGTATTTGTTGCCGCAGAACTCATTATAGAAAACAAACTAGGAATGTTGATCTCTACAGAAAGAGTGAAAATGAAGATAATTATAAGTGGAAGGATTTTGCCACATATATATTTCTAGAAAATTGTTTTGAATTGGGTGAAGATCAGCGTATTTGTAAATACTGTTATAACAAGTTAGAGGAAAATAGAATGCCGACCAGAGCTGTACATAATAATTTAGAATTGGATGCTATTCCTGCTGAACTTTCTGAATTAAATACATATGAGTCTATACTCATTCAATGTGTTCATCCGTTCCAGACCATAGTACGTATGGAGCCCAAAACTGGTAAATTACCTCCTTCAGATTTACTGAGAGGTTTAAAAGGTAGAGTGGTGTATTTGCCCTTTGATTTGAAAAAAAATATGGAAACTATTGATGCGGATACTTTGGAAACTGAACCATTAATTATTCTGGTTAATGGTGTACCTACAAAGAATAAGAAGATTTGGCAGGAGCTGGTAGATGTGCGGAAAGTACAAAGAGCAAATTTGTATTTGAAAAAAAATAACAAATGGTATGAATCAATTTATATAGAAGAAGAAGAAGAAGAAGAAGATTTACAAGGAGACACAGAAACACCAACTGGACAAATTGAAAAAGTGGACAAGTCAAAGGAAGAAGAAATTTATGAACATTTTAGCATACATCCTCTCCATTCGAAAGAAGTTATGGGAGACAATATTGATCTCTTTCAGATGAAGAAAGCAAAAGGAAATCCCGTGAGTGTATGGGAGGAGAGCTTGGAAGCTCGATGTTTTCCCCAGCTGTTTCCTAAAGGAAAAGGAGGACGATACGATGAACGTCCAGAACAGATTCCAGCTTCAGAGTATCGAACTACAAGACTATATGCTGAAGATCCCAGATTTCGACAAAGTATTCCTTATTTGTTCCATCTTTTATTTGAAAGCGACTTGTCTGCACTGTCTTATGCAGTAAATCACATTTTAAAAAGTGGAGTACATTTACAAAATGTGTCTGCTAAGGATTTTATGGAGAAAGTGCAGCACCGAGATGATCATTTGGAAACACAACTGATCAATCTGATGGCTTGTCAGCGTGGGACAAATGAATATTGGTACCGACGCCATGGTGAACTAAAATGCATGTTACGCAATTTAGGAACACCAACATGGTTCCTTACCCTAAGCTGTGCCGAGTACGCTTGGGATGATTTACTGGATTTTCTACGAGAGGCCAATTCAAACATTAAAAACATCGAATACAAGACAGCAGGAGAACTGTGCTCATTGGATCCGGTTAATGTTTGCAGATATTTCAATCATAGATTTGAGGCTATGATATCCTTCATCTGCAATAAAAAAAATCCACCCCTTGGAGAAGTAGTGGATTTCTTTTGGAGAAAAGAGTACCAGGCAAGAGGTGCTCCTCATATTCATATGCTGCTGTGGATCAAGGATGCCCCAAAGTTTGGAACAGATACTGATGAAGCAGTGTTATCTTACATTGAAGAATATGCAACATGTGCTATACCTAAAAGCACAGAAGAGAACAAGTTAAAGGAGCAAGTTCTACGTTTCCAAAGTCATCGGTGTGGAAAATACTGTCGACAGAAATACAAGAGCAAAGAAAAATACTACACTAAATGTCGATTTGGATTTCCTAGACCTGTTCTTTCAAATGGAAGAGTCAACAGTTTTATGTCAGCTGTGAGACATACTATCACAAGAAAATCACCTAAGAATACCTACAACCTTAAAAGAAAAGAAGAATCAAAAAATATAAATGACTACAACCCAGTCATTTTATCCATGTGGAACGCTAACATGGATATACAGTATGTTGCTGACAATTCCATTGCTGTTGCTCGATATGTAACGTCTTACATTACGAAATCAGAAAAAACAGAATTGAAGGAAATGTGGGAAGAGATTTCTCACGAGAAGACTGTCAGTAAGAAGCTGTACAGTTTCAGTTTGAAGATGTTATCGCATCGAGAAATTGGATCCTACGAATGTTCAGATAGGTTATCTTCTGCAAGTCTCTACTCGAAGTCAAGAAGAATAATTTGGGCAAGTTTAGGCCTTGCAGCAATGAGAAATCGGGTACTGAAATCTGTTGGAGAAATTGAATATTTGGCTGAGAATGACCCAGAAAGTACAGATATATTGAAAACAAACATGTTGGACACATATTATCCCAAGAGAAGTCATCATCTGGAGAACATGTGTCTCTATGAAGTGTTACAGAACTACATTTATTCACGGAAAGCTGCAGAAGACATCAACAGTGGAAAATATAAAGTTGTTGGTGAAGAAGGATGTTTGGTGAAGCAAACCAAAGGAAGTTTGATAAATCACCGGAAGCTGAGTTGCGACACTACCGACAAGAAAGAATTTTACTACTTGGCTCTTTTACAGTTGTTTAAACCATGGCGTACAGAGGATGAACTACTGGGAGAATTCCAGAGCTATGAAGATTCTTTTAATGCTTGCAAAGACAGCATACAATGCAGTACATTCTCAACTTATCTGCAAATGTTAAATGAAGAAATTGAACAGGAAACTACAATTGCAGCAGAAATAGCTAGAGACAGTTCTCAGGACAGCCAAAGTTCAGGAACATACAGTCAAGATCCCCTAGGACAACCAATCGTTGAAAATGAAGCATCAATAGCCATGAATGAAGTGGAAACGGCTATGAATCAAGCTCAAGAAGAATTTATAGACTTAGAAAATTTGGAAAGACAACTGAATCAAGAGCAGCAACAAATTTATGAAGAGATCAAAAACAAAATTGATCACGGATTTCTACATATCAAAAAAGAGTGCTCATGCACATCATTTCATCCAATCAGGATGTATGTAAGCGGACAAGCTGGCACTGGAAAAAGTTTCCTAATTAAAGTCATCAGAAGCTACCTAAAGCAAAAAACGGATTCTACTTTGTCTTGTGTGGTTACTGCTCCAACTGGGTTAGCAGCATATAACATAAAAGGAATCACCTTACATCGTTTGCTAATGTTACCAGTGGAGCATGAGAACAAAATACAATTCAACAAGCTAACTGGAGAAGCATCCTTGGAAGTTTCAAGAGTATTGAAGAAGATGCAAGTTCTCATTATTGATGAGGTGAGCATGGTATCAAACTTAATGCTTGCCTTTGTGCATTTAAGAATGCAGCAAATTTTGAAGACAGACTATGACGTGTTATTTGGTGGAAAACACGTCATAGTTTTTGGGGATCTTTTGCAACTTACTCCAGTTAAAGGACAACCAGTGTTTAATACTGTGACACATGAAGACACGAAGAAGTCATTGGGAAGCATTGGAAATACAAATATTTGGTCCTTCTTTGAGTACAAGGAACTTACAACTAATATGAGGCAAGCAAACGATGAAGAATATGGAAGTATTCTGAAAGATATCAGGATTGGACTACTCACAGAAGTTGGGAAAAAAGCATTACAGAGTCGGCTGCTACATAATTTATTTCCAAAGGAAGAAATAGTTGCAGAGAAAATATACAAGAATATTGCAGAAAACAAAAGTGTCATCTGCTTAATGCCAACTCTACGTGAATGCTCAATATTTAATGAGGAGCTTTTGAAATTGGAAAAGGAAGACATCAGGAAATTGGAAGCAGTGGACAAAATTGAGGATGGAAGAATTACTGTCACAGTAACAGGCAAACTGAAAAATAAATTGGACTCACTAGAGAAGAACATCTCCAAAACAGCAGGATTAGAAAAAAATCTATATGTTTGCATGAACTGTAGAGTGTTTTTAAGGAGAAATTTGGATGTTGAGAAAGGCTTAGTGAATGGAGCGATGGGAAGAGTTGTGGGTTTTATTAATTATCAGAAAAAAGAAGGAATTGAATGTTTAAAAATAAAATTTGATCAGATAGAAGAAGTTAAAGATATTTGTCGTTGTACAGTTCGTTTTATGCTTGTGAAAGACTTATATGTACGTAGGAAGCAGTTTCCGTTTTCACTAGCATATGCTGTAACTATCCACAAGTCTCAAGGATTGACTGTAGATTGTGCATTTGTGAACATTGGTTCAACTGTGTTCAAAGAAGGTATGGCATATGTAGCTTTGTCACGAGTCAAAACATTATCAGGTTTATTCATGATAGACTTTGATGACTCAAAAGTTAGTGCTGATACAAACTGTGTAAAGGAGTATAATAGATTAAGAAGAAGCTATGCTCCTCATTTAGGTCAGTATCCTGTGTTGGAGAAACGTGTAGTTTCTCGTAAAAGGAGAAATGAGAATATCTGTAATGAAGATATAGAGAAGAGGAAAAAAAAGAGGAGTGATGTAATTGCAAACAAAAAGAAAAAGGACAATGAAGAACAGGTTGTAGGATGTCATTTTGAAAATAGCTCTGGTGTCAACTGCTACGCTAATGTAGTGCTGAATGTTGCATTTTATCTGGAAAGTTTGCAAGAGCAGATAATAGTAAATCAGGGAAAAAGATTCTGTTCAGAGCTGAGTCTCCTTTTTCAAAAGCTGAGTAAAGATAAAACTCAAATAGAAAGTGCTACTGATATTAGAAAACTTTTAGATGTATGTTCAGGACGAACACAGTTTTCTCAAAATGAACAGCAAGATGCACACGAATTTTTGATGTATTTTCTTCAGGTAGTGGAAGAAGAAGGAGTTCCCATTGACATTTTTTTTGGTCTCTCTTATAAATGGGAACATAGTTGTGATAATTGTTATAATATATGTGGCTCTATTGTTGATAATGAAAGGTTTATTTATTTGACATTGCCAGAGAGTAAAACAGTCACTTTTGCAAAATTAGTTAAAGATGCTAATCATAGCATGAAATGTGGTGAGTGTAATTCTGACATGTTTTCAACATTAATTTTAAAGGAATACGGACAGTATGTAATTTTAATGATGCAACGATGTAGAGCTGATGGATCAAAATTGGATACTTTAATAAAGAAGTTTACAGGACAGCAATTATCAATTTCAGGAAAAACTTTTGTAACTGTTGCAATAATTTTCCATGATGGACCTACTGTTACTTCTGGACATTACACAGTTTATCTAAAATGTGAAAAAGGCTGGACACTGTGTAATGATTCCCAATTGATTTTCAAACAACGTTTGCCTTTTGATTTAGCAAATTCCTATCTAATCTTCCTGAAACCTAAATTTTAGAGAGACTTGGCAAGATCTGGACAAAATAATTTTACCATTTTACTGGATTACCATTGCAATTTTGTAGAAAAAATATTTTTAAAATTATCATTTGGCCTAAAGGAAAGATAACCAATTGTAATGTGGACTTTTTTAATTTTTAATGCAATTTTGAAAAACCAATAATTTAGAGATAATCGGTAACTTCTGCACATTTTAAATTTTGGAATGCTATTGGACTGCCATTGGAAATTTTTTCAAAAATGATTTAAAAAATTACTATTTGGCCATGTGGAAAAGTAAGCAATTCTATTGTGGACTAAATAAATTATTCAAAAAATTTTCGTGAACCAAAATGTTACAGAGAATCGGTGAGATCTGGACAAATTAAACTTTAGAATTTTAATGGATTTCCCTTGGAAATTTATTCCAGGAAAAAAAAAAAAATACTATTTGGCCTAAAGGAAATAAAATCAGATGTATTTTGGAGTTATTTGAGATATAATATTGTGATTATACTTCTGAAACAAACATATCAGACGGTATTTTAAAGAAAAAAGTATTGTTTTTAGATGATATTTTTTTAGAATAATATGCATTTCTGTAATGATAAGTTTAAGTGAGAAGAGATTCTGGGCTTTTTTAATACAATCTTTGAGATTGTTAATTTTTTTTGCCCGCTGTAAAATGATGAATGCAATTGCTTTCACAATTTATAGTGAAATGCAATATATTCTGAAAACAGCAAAAATAAGGCAAAAATATTTTTTGGTAAAAAATGTAAATATGTGTACTGTATTATAAAATGGTTTAAAAATATTAATACTTTTTTCTTTTTTTTCAGATCGATATAGAAAATTTTCGGAAACTACAACCATTTTAAAAACTATTTTTTAAAAAAACAAATGAATAAATATTTTTTTGAGTGAGTATGGTAAGTCAATAATAATAATTGTAGTCTCTCAAGGACCTTGTAATGTGATAAATGATTTTTAGTGTTTTTTTTAAAAAATAAAAAAAAAGGTACGCGCACCGTACGCGTACGGTAAAAAAAAATAAAAAAAAGTTTTTAAAAACATATGTAAAAAAAAGATGAAAGATAAGGTTGGCTCTTAAAAGAACCGTTGTGTTCATGCAGGGACAGAGGAAAGAAAGATTGGGAATATTAGACGGTACGACAAGTGTGCTGATCTATTTTACTGTTCACCAGGGAAACACTGGTCTCCCTATAAGTAATTAGATCGTGACAAGTGGCGCACCGTACTTCAACCCTCGCAAACCGAGGGTTAATTTCCAGAGGGCCAGCAAAAGGAGATTCTCCCCCCACAGATGAAGGGCTCACCTGACCTGCAGAAGAAGGAGTCAGCCCTGCAGATGATGGTCCAGGCTGAGCTGCTGTGGATGTACTGGCTCGTCTTTCTGAAGAGTTACCTCCAAAAAGATGACCATGTGTCCTTCTGTGTACATCCTGGAGGTGTCTCTTCATGGTGTGATTCCCAAAGGAATACTTCCTGTCAGGATTACCTCTAGAAAGTACACGCTGACACAGCCTGCAAGTAACTAAGGGTGCATTCACCTTTTGCTGGCCTTCTGGAAAAGTAAAATAATCCCAAACATAAGAAGGCTTTACTTTCCTCGCTCTCTGCCTCAAGACAGTGCTGCTGGTGCTAGCCTCACTCTCAGAAGGGCTCTGCTGTTCTGCCATCGTATCCCAAAGACAAACCAGCTCCTTCTCCTAAGGGATCACAAGCAGAAATGAGGGGAATGGGTGTGGTGTAGGAGAGTTCTAGAACTGAAAGTAGTTTCAACCAATCAAAAGTTGTGTTTCACGATCACATGACCTACCGTACGCTTACGGTACGCTTACGGTACGCTTACGGCAAAAAGTACGCATGCGCGTAAAAAAGACACGCGCTTCCGCGCATGCGCATAACAGTCACTCCCCGGCACTTCCGCGTAACGTGCGCGTGTGGCGTAAGCGCGCACGCGTCCCACGCGCAGTACGCGCGGCTACGCAAAGTACGTAACTATACGCAAGCAGCGTAGATAGATTACGGACGTTGCGTAAACCGTACGCTTACCGTGAGCTTACGGTACGCGTACAATAAAAAAAAAAAAAAATCTGGAAATAAATTTTACATGTTTATTTTAAAAAATATATATAAAAAAAATATTTAAGGATTTTAAAAATTTAAGCATAGTCTTTATAAAAGGTAAGAAAATTAAATTAAAAATATGTTTGAAAAAAATGAAGAATAAAAAAAAAAAATAGCATTTAAAAAACCTTGCAAATTCACTGAAAAAACCATGGGTTTCACACACGTTATAGTTAGGAATTAGCATTTAAAAAACCTTGCAAATTCACTGAAAAAACCATGGGTTTCACACACGTTATAGTTAGGAATTATCATTTAAAAAACCTTAGAAATTCACTGAAAAAACCATAGGTTTCACACACGTTATAGTTAGGAATTAGCATTTAAAAAACCTTAGAAATTCAGTGAAAAAACCATAGGTTTCACACATGTTATAGTTAGCTGGACATTTTACTCGTAAAAAACCAATGAAATTGCCCCGTTATAGTTAGTTCAGCTAACTATAACTCGCGCGCCCGCAATGCACTGCTGATGACGTCACATATTACATCACTCATGACATGGTCAGTGACATCACTCATGACATCACTGATGACATCTCAAATGACATCACTGATGACATCACTGATGACATCATCCTTGTGATAGAGTGGCAGACCTCCTCTCACCTTAATATAAGCTTTGATACACACATTCAAAAATAGAGACTAAAAATTTCAAAACAATGGACATACCAATACCAGTTACAACAACCTCTTCAGTAATTCTAAGATCCACATACACATCCACTCATTCACCAACAGTCCTATACAGTCACTCATACATGTACTCACTCATCATATGTACTCATACACCTATACATCCTGTTACATAATGCCACTCATCCATAGAGTTACTCACACACATAGTCACTCATGCTAATAAAGAATCAAACATACATTCACCTGCATATACAGTTATACACACACCACCACACTTACTTCTACGGAAACTTACACATACTTAGTCTTTTAAACAATCACTTATAGAAACACATACTTATTCATACAGGAACTCTTTCAATCTCTCCCTCTCACATATACTCACATATATACACCAATAGTCACATATACTACTTTAAAACATATGTAGTTACTCCTGAAGACACTATTGAGACAGTCATTCACTCACTAACACACCCATACACACACTCATCCACCCATACAGTCCTGCACACATGCTGTCTTCAACACATACAAACAGTGAGTCACTCATTCATGCACCTATGCACTACGTAATACCCCCCACCGAACCATACAGATACTCAGACTGATACTCAAAAAAACAACTAATAACCTATATAGACACCCATGTAGCTACTCACCAACCCATGCAGCCACTTATACACAAAGTGAGAGATACACTTAATCAGTCAGTTACACAATCAATTTTTCAAAAACAAATCATCCATTTAGACACTTATATACCCATTTATTCTTCCATCGACCTTGAGATATACATATATAAAACATATTTAATTTTCAGAAAAACACACATTCACTGGATGATGTCATCAGTGATGTCATTTGAGATGTCATCAGTGATGTCATCAGTGATGTCACTGACCATGTCATGAGTGATGTAATATGTGACGTCATCAGCAGTGCATTGCGGGCGCGCGAGTTATAGTTAGCTGAACTAACTATAACGGGGCAATTTCATTGGTTTTTTACGAGTAAAATGTCCAGCTAACTATAACATGTGTGAAACCTATGGTTTTTTCACTGAATTTCTAAGGTTTTTTAAATGCTAATTCCTAACTATAACGTGTGTGAAACCTATGGTTTTTTCAGTGAATTTCTAAGGTTTTTTAAATGCTAATTCCTAACTATAACGTGTGTGAAACCCATGGTTTTTTCAGTGAATATATATATATATATATATATATATATATATATATATATATATATATATATATATATATATATATATATATTATCTACTGGCGGTCGCCAGTAGATAGTTATAGTTAGGACCGTGTTTCCATAGGAAATCTGAAAATTCTATTTTGAATAACTTTGGCGCCGGTTGACGGATCCTTGCGAAATTTTCAAAACTAATGGGGCGCTCCGCTCAGCTCCTACCCTGGAAGTCTCGGGGTGATTCGTCAAGCGGGGGTGAGAAAAAAGGGGGGTCCCAAAACGCGTTTTCCCCATGCATTTTCCCATAGGACCTTTAGTCGAAGGTACAGCCCGAACGGCTGAACAGAATTACTTGAAATTTAGCAAAGAGGTAGTCCTCAGGTCAGGGATGTGCCTTTTGTATATATATGGTGTCAATCTGTTCAGTAGTTCCTGAGAAAATTGCAGTTAAAAGCACATAAATATCTATAGCCGCGCACCGTGCGCGAGCGTAATTCTGATTGGTGGATTCATGTCAGTCAACATTCGAATTGGTAGAAATCAGGAAGTGTCGGCCGCCATTTTGTGTGTGACAGTAAAAAAGAAAGGCGGAGAACGTGAAAAGGGGGCAGGGTACAGAGTTCCTGACCCCCTAGCTTTTGTCAGGGGGTCCCTGAAGGTGCGCGCACGGTGGAAAAAAATCATTAAAAAAATAGAATTAAAAATCAAATTTAAGTGTTTAGATGTTAGTTGGCTCTAAAAAGAGCTATTATGTTAATTGAGGAACAGAGGAACAAAAAAATGACAACAATTATAGGGTGCCGCACGTGTGCTGCTGTATCTTGCTCTCTATTAGGGGAATGCTGGTGTCCCCATAAGAGAGAAGAGCATTGCACGCATTGCACCGTATATGCACCCTCTTAAACAGAGGATGTATATCCAGAGGAACAGAAGCAGGTGCAGCTGCCGCCGCAGATGAACTGCTCGGCTGAGCTGCCGATGATGTGCTCGGCTGAGCTGCTGCGGATGTGCTCGGCTGAGCTGCTGGAGGGTTTTCTCTAGCAGCTCGAGCATAAGCCACAGGATGCACATCTCTAACGTGCCTGATCATAGTGAAGATACTAAAAGAGTATTTCTTTTTAGGATCTCCTCTTGATAATACACCATTACAAATAGTGCAGGTGACTTTTGGAGCATTCACCTTCTTCTGCCCCTCTGGAAAAGTGAAAAATTGCCATATAAAAGAGTTTTTCTGTTTCCTCTGTCTCTGTGGCACAAGGGTCTCCTGCTCACTCCCAGAAGATGACTGCTGCTCTGCCATTCTCAAGTACTGGAGTACTGGAAAAGCTGCTCAGCTCCTTCTCCCAGGGAATCAGAAGTAATAATGAGGGCAGTGGGTGTGGTTTTGGAAGTTTCTGGAACTGAAACTACTATAAACCAATGAACAGTGTTGTTTCTAAATCACATGACCTGAAACTACTATAAACCAATGAAAAGTGTTGTTTCTAAATCACATGACTTGCCGTGCGCGCACGGAGCACGCGCACGGAGCATGCGCGTACGGAGCACGCGCGCGTGCGCGCACGGAGCACGCACGCATGCGCGTACGGAGCACGTGCGATGTACGCATGTGCACGTGGAGCACGTACGCATGCGTGCACCGTGCGCGCACGGTCAAAAACACTTAAATAAAAATAATAAAAAATTAAGAGTGTTTATAAGTTTATAGAAGATATTAACTATGTTGTTCAGCTCAAATAAATTAAAAAAAACTGAGCCAATCCATATTACAGGATAAAGTTAATCTATAACTATATATATAGGTAGCTTATTGTAAAATAAATATTTAAAAAATATAATAATACATTCATAAATTAGCATTTAAAAAACCTTGCAAATTCACTTAAAAAACCATAGGTTTCACACACGTTATAGTTAGGAATTAGCATTTAAAAAACCTTGCAAATTCACTGAAAAATCCATAGGTTTCACACATGTTATAGTTAGCTGGACATTTCACTCGTAAAAAACCAATGAAATTCCCCCGTTATAGTTAGTTCAGCTAACTATAACTCGCGCGCCCGCAATCCACTGCTGATGACGTCACATATTACATCACTCATGACATGGTCAGTGACATCACTCATGACATCACTGATGACATCTCAAATGACATCACTGATGACATCACTGATGACGTCATCCATGTGATAAATTACCACATCTTCTCACACCCTAATATAACCTTTGATTCACCGACTCAAAATTTAAGAGTTCCATTCACAAAACCATACATACTGCAATACCAATAACTACATACCCACTTATTAACTCTTAGGTCTACATACACCTCCACTCATTCACCTGTACAGTCACTCATACTTACAGTCACTCCATACAAAACTATCATATGCATTTATACACCTATATAGACACTCACACACTACCAATCATCTATAGAGGTACTCTCACACCTACTCAGTCATGCAAATAATCACACTCCCATTTACTCACCTATGCGGTTATACACACTCAAGTTCACTTACTCATAAAAATAGTATCACATTCTTACGCTCTTATAGAATCATTGATACAAGCACACACTCATCCATACAGTCACTCTCACAATCACACACTCTCACATCTACCCACTTATTTACTCTTACACGCATATATACTGCCTTTCACATATGTAGTTAGTCACAAATGTACCACTGAGATATACATTCAATCCCTAACACACCCATACATACACTCACTCAACCATACAGTCCATCACAGATGCACTCTTAAAACCATGCACCCATAGAATCACCCACTCACACATCTATGCATGTAGTCACACACACCCTACCCACACAAACACTCAGGAACCCATACAGATACTGAGACAAGCAATCAATATGTCCAGCTAACTATAACATGTGTGAAACCTATCGTTTTTTCAGTGAATATATATATATAGTCACTTAAAAAACCATAGGTTTCACACACGTTATAGTTAGGAATTAGCATTTAAAAAACCTTGCAAATTCACTTAAAAAACCATAGGTTTCACACATGTTATAGTTAGCTGGACATTTCACTCATAAAAAACCATTGAAATTCCCCCGTTATAGTTAGTTCAGATAACTATAACTCGCGCGCCCGCAATCCACTGCTGATGACGTCACATATTACATCACTCATGACATGGTCAGTGACATCACTCATGACATCACTGATGACATCTCAAATGACATCAGTGATGTCATGAGTGATGTAATATGTGACGTCATCAGCAGTGCACTGCGGGGGCGCAAGTTATAGTTAGCTGAACTAACTATAATGGTGGAATTTCTATGGTTTTGTACGAGTGAAATGTTCAACTAAGTATAACGTCCCTGAAACCTATGTTTTTTTGGGTGAATTTCCAAGGTTTTTGAAATGCTAATTTCTAACTATAACGTGTCTGAAACCTATGTTTTTTTCAGTGAAAAAAAATATATTTTTTTCTATTGGCATTTGAATAGAATGGTACAAACATGTATTTAAGAGCAAGAGCCAATACATGATATACATAGTAGACCATATCCGAGTACATCCACAAACCACCTTCAAATTCACTACTGGTACTGAACGAATGGTTCAGAAGACCATTACATATTAACAATAAATATATATGGTTACTCCGTTCTCAGTGAGCTTCGAATTATGTGTTGTAGTAAACTTAACATACTCTAATTAGTCTTATGGCAATTCTATAAGTTATAACTCTTTAGTGCTGAATGCTTACATTAACAAATGGGAGTTGTAAGCAGTAGTCGAGCAAATGTCTGAAACAATAGTCATGTTAATCAAAGAAAAGAACTGTAGTAACGAAACAAAAAACAATAACAAGGATGTCCACGGGGTGTAGTGAAACCAGCTGTCGATAAAGTTATTCCAAGGGTTCCAAAAACATTCATAACTCTATGCTAGGGGTCGGGTAGGGGAGGGAAGGGAAGGTACTACAGTAGTAGTTCCCCTTAATTTAACTGTTTCTTGGTAAACAAGTGTACTTCATCTAGGTGGGTTCACAATACCTTAATCTGGCTGCATGCTATCTACCATTTCTCCGACTGCATCGTCGTTTCTGTTGTCCCAGGCTCCAAGAACTTCCGCCCAAAGGTCTGCTAATGGGCGACACCTTACTCTTCACTCATCTTCCCTAAACAACATTCTCTCTTCAGCTCTGGCCCATGCATTAAAGTCGCTTTCGCCTGCCCCAATATGAGCTCTTCACAGTCTTCCATCTCATTGCTATACGTCTTCTTGCCAAGACCAAAAACAGGTCTGCAACCCTAGTGCCAACATTGCGGATCTTGGGCCTGGGGGAACAATCCCAGGAGACAAACCACTGTTGTGCATGGGAGAAAACAAGCTGGCGTCCATTAATTATGGCTATTACAGCAATCCAGAAGCCTCGTAACCTAGAGCAGCTCCACGTCATATGTGCAAACCCAGCTTCTGGCTGCTCACATCTAGGAAAAGCCTGCAAGTCTCCTCTTTACATGACTGTAGTCTATGGGGGGGTCAAATAAGTCATGTGTAAGTAGTTAAATTGGACAAATTTAAATTCTAGAAATATGTTTAGGACTCCCCATGGTCTTACCCCATTCTGTGTCTGTCCAGTATCGGCCCAGTATTGATTCCCACCTCTCCCGAGTCTTAACCAATGGTTTTGTGAATATCTTGAGGTGCGTTTTATAGAGCCACTTCACAAGATGACACGCAGAGCCCAGGGTCACCAGTGTTGATATGGGTTTCTGGCTCTCGTCTGCTCCCAGGCCATAAATCCCTAAAAGTCCTCACTATGGCATGATAATTCAGGAACTGGTGGGGGGACAAGTCGTATTCTGATATGAAATTATCTAGCGGGATAAGCTCACCCAATTGGAAGCAGTCACTTGCAGTAATGAGACCAGTTGTCGTCCAGTCAGTTAATTGTTGGCTCGTGAATGGGTAAGGAGGTTCCCCATGTGGTAGCCCTAGTAGTGGCAGATCTAGAACATAGAGAGGAGTTCTAGATGTTCGCCATTAGCATTTCCGCCAGCATCATAGTGACACTTTCATTAAGACCCCTGGAGTGGGAGTTGTCCCAGACTGCCTTCTTTAAAATCATCCATAGCATGGAACACCTGGATGCCCAAAAATCGAATGGACTGAGGTGACCAGGCGAGCCTCACCAGCATATCAGATGGCTGTGTGATCCCCGCTGCCTTTCCACCTTCTACTTATTTCACATATCTTGTCTTATACAATTTTCTCCAGCTAAAGCTGTATTTTTGTGTGGTGCAATCCGGAGCATTTGAGACTTTTGAAGAGAGATTTTGTTACCTAGGTACATCTACCAGCATTACAAGAGCTACCAAGGGCAGCAAGGCTGTGGAGGATCAATAAATCAACAGATCTTATCATTAGATACAGAGACTGAGACACAAAGGAGAAATTGCAATTGGATATTCAATATTAATCCCATTTTGCTAGTATAGATTATCTACTTTAGCTGACCTTCGATCAGCGGTTCACTGCTGGAAGCCAAGGACCTGAGCAGTTTTTATGATTTAACCTCAAAACGTTGCACAAAAATATGTAAACAAATATACATCAACCAAATGCACACATTCTAGAACATTTTAATTAATTCACCAAAAATATGCAAACATTTAAATTTGAATGAGAAAGTAGGGAATTACTAAATTTTAGTTTTATTTCTAAAAGACTAAGCTATATGCTAGACTTTAGCATATCAATGACTTTTTAGCTCCCAATAGATGCTCTCTTTTTGTCAGCGCATATCAGTGTGCTTTAGTTGAGGCCATCAATTGTCCACACTAGATTCTATTTGCTGTAAATATGCTGCTCCCACAAATCAAGCTTAGGATACCAACTTACCTTTTAGATTCCAATTGTAAATCCTACACATTTAAAGGGGAGTTTACAACTTCAACTTTGCTTTTTTATGTATATGTTCTTTAGTAATCTGATATATATATTTTAACCGGGTGTGGTTAGCTCTGAGTCACCCAGGAAGGGCCCGGCACACCTCAACCCCACCTCCCCCCAGTGGCTATCTACAGTGAATGCACATCCCCTGTCGCTCCAAAACCAAACAGTCAATCCACAAACAAGCAGAGGCACATAGAATGGTTAAACAAGAAAATGCCTACTTTCTAAAAGTGTAATTTTCAAACACATAATTCAAAAACCATCTTTACTAAAAGATGTGTTATTAAAATCTGAGTTCAGAGAGTCTAAACTTTCTTTCTCTATCTTGTCCCAATGGGAAGTTATACATGTAAGATGTTACAGGGTACCTCCCATTGTATCCTATGGGACAAATAGCCTTTCAATAGTGAAAAACAAGATTGGCAGTATTTCACTATCAGGACTTGTCACACATACCAGTACATGTCCTACCTTTCACATACACTGCACCCTGCCCAGGGGGGGGGGGGGGATACTATTGGCCTACCAAAGGGGTGACTTACATGTAAGAAAAGGGAAGGTTAGGGCCTGGCAAGTCGTTAAACTGGCCAGGTCGACATGGCAGTTTAAAACGGCGCACATACACTGTAATGGGAGGTCTGGAAACCTTTTCAGGCCTACTCATGTGGGTGGCACAACCAGTGCTGCAGGCCCACTAGCAGCATTTGATTTACAGGCTCTGGCACACTTAGTGCACTTTACTAAGAACTTACCAGTAAATCAAATATGCTAATCAGGGAGAACCAATTGTAATAACAATTTACACATGGAACACTTGCACTTTGACACTGATCAGCAGTGGCAAAGTGCCAAAAGCATCTAAGCCAGCAAGAACTAAATCCAGCACAGCATCAAAAACACAGGAAGTAGAGACAAAAAGTTAGGGAAACCACGCCAAGGATGCTAAGTCTAACAGAGGGTTTCCACAAATATTTTGCTTAGAATTCGTTCCCTCCAGGACGAGCCCCACTACATTTTTCAAAGAAGTAAAAAGGGCGATCTTTGCTCTCATCTTGATTTGTTGGCTTTGAATTTGCTACTCTTTAAAATAATCTAACCTAAAAGTATGACAATGAAACAAACGTTTTAAAAAATGGATAACCCCTATCACTGGTCTAGGTATTATTGTTATTAGCTTCACGCCTTTAATCTGCACCAATCTAAGAGTAATACAAGTTGGTTATGGGGACTGATTGAAGACATGATCTTTGGCCTATTTTGACACTTTGAAAATATGTATCCGTTTTTATGTATACAGTACCTCTGGAGCATTTCAGAATGTGGTAAAAATAATTTTGCTGAACATTTTGTACATGTTTTGTCATTCAATTGAATATATTTTTACTTTTTTCCATCTTTGGTTCCCGAACGTTTGACTCCTGAGGACCCCCACTGAGTCAATACTGGAAGCTGGGGACCCCCAAACAATTTGTACTATATAAATTTCAAACATTAAATTGGTGATTGCATAAAAATACACAAACAAGCGCACACCAAACAAATACTCAAATTACTAAAGATGGTATTATTTTATATTGAAAACATTTGCAAAAATCGAAACATTTTAATTAAAAGGTTGATGCTGCATCTCCGTGACTTTTACTTCCCGGTACAAGGCTCCTACTCCTGCCAGGGCTGGATTAGAAACCCAAAGCAGCCCAGGCAAATGTCAGCCCTATCCCTGTACGATGCACACAAAGTGCAACGAGTGAGCCTGACCACTACAAAAGAGGGGTTTGGGGGGCTCTCCCCCAAGAAACATTGGAAATGCATTATTGTCATTATATGTTGAATTGTATAAGTTTTTGAAGCATAGTAAATGATGACCTTACTTTGCACCAGGATACGACAATTTTTGTTGGGGCCCTTCAATGATTCCCTCACTAACACCCTCCAACAGTGCCTCTTATCTCTCCATAGCCCCTCTATCACATGTATTTCATTTGTTTTATAGCACCTCTCATACCAGTGTAGGGTATCAGAGCACTTTACATCATACACATACAGAGACAATGAAGTATATGTGTGTAAGTAAATGTATAGAAAATGTTACATAAGGCAAAGGGGACTATAAGGGGTAGGATTCACATATCATTCATACTAGTAAGCATTTTGTAAGAGGGCATGGTCTGGAGAAGCACACATTCAGAACATAACACAGTGGTTAGAGTTGACTTTAACAAGAATGTCTTTATACCCAAACAAACCTTTTTTAGCAGCATCAGGAAAATGAAAGATTGGGAAAAAATATAACTTACTAACTTGTACCATGCAGTTTGCATACAGCTCTTTGATGGCAGTTCATAGCTCACTGTGCTAGATTATTATTGTAACTTATGAAATGCACAGTAACAACAGAATCTCTGTGATAAAAGCAGTAACCAACTGAGCTATGCACAAAAAAAATATTGTTTTAAATGCATGGTACACGTTTTTTGCAGCAGGCATAATAACCCTCTGTGTTACCATATATGAGTCAAAGCTGCCACTGGACAAAACTCCCATCTCTCTCCAGCAGGTACATTAATCACTGGAGTTATCTTGACACTTCAATTGTTGACCAAAACCTGCTGACTATTCAAGGAAATTTGCAGTGCTTTTAAAATTGTTGCCTGAGGACCACCTGGGAAAGTGTCAGAGACCCCTGGGGGTCCGTGGACCACTGTTTGGGAACCACTGGATTAGACACATTTTATTGCAAATTAGAAAAATGTGAACATATAGTTGTGCCCCATACTATTTTAAAGGATTACACCAGGAATCAAGCATTGTTTATTAGGTCACTAAAATGTTTTTTGTAATTTACAAATTTTTATAGTGCACAAATACTCTTTTTGTTTGCCAATGTGCCTGCTTGAATGAATTATAATTTATGATATGTTAAATTACAGCGGTTCTGTGCAGCACCCTAATTACTATTTGGGCAATCCATTGGCACTATTTGATGTTAGTAACATAGTGGTAGTTTGGCCATAGAGTTGGTGCTCTTGTGAGGTATTAGTTAGCACACCTTCTGCCTCACCCTGTGTCTGTCTTTTGTGCCCTTATTTTAAGTGTGGTATTTAGTACTGAGAATAAGAATATCTGTTGGTGTTTTGTATGATCTCTGTTTCTCTTTAATTTAATTTTTAGTTGAGTATTCTTGCTCTTGTTAGTCATGCGATTTCTGTCCACTTTGTTACCAACTTCTGGTTTTGGAGTCTCACTCTCGAAATCTTCCCTGGAGGGTGGGGATGGTGTATTATGGTCTTGCGACTTTATCTCAACCCATACGGTAATACTCGTATAATACGTTTGGGTTTGAAAGATGCATGTTGTGCAAAGAACTGACATTTGGTTATGTGACCTTATCTGGTGTTTTTGATGATAATACCAAATATTTTACATTTTGTTCTTCTATTGGATAACCACACTTGCCTAGATGAATCTGTTGAGTCTATGGTCCTCTTTGTCGCCCTGTCCTATCTCCACTCAACCCCTGTACATGGATAGTCATGGTTGGTCATCAGCCATAGTGCCATGAGTGTAGTGGGATCATAGTATGAAGTGGGATTCTGAGGAATTGCATTATAAAGTATCAGACAATCACATGATCACATAACCCAAGAAGTATTGCTAAACATTGTCAGTACTAATGATTAGGGCTTTTATCTGTTGTGTCCTATTGGGTCTGTGAGAAATTTACTTTTGAGTGCTGCCAAGATCTCTGATACATGGTTGACCTGGTGTAGTATTGTATACTGTGATACTGCTTGTTATGAAGTTATTGGTGAGATATGGTGTGGTGTAGGGTATTGTGGTCTTGTGTAGGATACCTTCTCATGTGATTTGATTTCTGGTCATTTAGTTGTGTTGTGCAAATTGCTGGATTTGGGTGCAGGGCTTGATATGGTGTCTTGAATTATAGTGGTATGTATGCTGAGGCTTGTAGATTATGTTCACTTAAGTAGAGTATGTCATTGTCATTATAAAGTGGGTTCCATATGATGTCGACATGGATGATGAGGCGTGGTAAGGTGTTGAATGGTGTATTCAGTGTCGTGGATAGGTGGAGAGTGGGCATGTGTTATGTGATGGGAGTGGCCAGGTGAGGTGATGCAACAGTGCCTTTAATATTTCAGTGTCTTGTGCTGTGTGTTGGTTAATAGTATGGACTGGAGTATTGTCATATGTAACGGTTTGGCATTGTGTCTTCTTCAATAAAATATATTGTCACAAAGTGTGATCCAACATGGTTTGGTATGCTTGACAAGGTTTGTACACAGGGCGTTAGATGGTCCAATATGTGGTGAGGATTTGTGGGACTGTATTGGGTGGGTGTGGAGCATTGCTTATTTGAAGGTTCCCGGTGTGGTGTCATTTCCATGGTGCGGTGAAAGTGAGGCATGTGATGAGAGCTTATCATCAAAAAGAGTGGTATGCAAAGCAAAAGAGGAGGTCAAAGGAAAGAAAGCATAAGAGGCAAGTTTGCATCAGTGAGACAGTAGGGAAGGAGGGCAGATAGAGGAGAGAGGAGGGTGAGTCTACTAAGGAGGGAGGGAATAATGTGGTGTGTAAATGGGGAAAGAGAAGAGGTTGGAAATGGTGAGTTGGAGGAGAGAGCACTGTTGAGGCCCGACTGTATGTATCCGATGTGACAATCCAAACTACTTCTCTTAATTTGCATAGGTGTTGTATCCCACTACCTTTCTTAGCTCTGATTATTTCAACTATAAGCCATCTGATATCCTCATGAGTATGGCCTTAACTGAGGAAATGTCCTACTGTCGGGGCATTAAACTTTTTCGTGTGTACTGCTAATCTGTGCTCTGTAAGTCGTGGGGCTAGACTATGACTTGTCTCTCCAAAACAGCCTTCCCCACACAGGCATCAAGTAAATAGATGATATTTTTGGTCTTGCAGTTTGTATGGGTCTTCAGTCATATTGTATATCCATTATGCTTGTATTCTTCTGTTTCAATGGCATTGGAACATGTCAAACATTGGCCACACTTGTGATTACCTTTGATAGGCTGGGTGCCATCCATAGTTGTTTTTATGTAACTAATCTCCCTGATAAACCATGATTGCACTATGTTGTCTTTTAGAGTCCTAGTCCTGTGATGCGCAAACATCCATCTTTCAAGTTTCATAGTATTATCCGAGTCGCTGTTCAGGATATGCCAGTTGGCATGTATAATCTGGCATACCTTTTCATTTAATACTGAGTGTCTTGTAACACATGCTAGGTTTTGATTCCTTTGTCTATTGGTTATGTAGCAGGTAATCTCTGTCATAAAACCTGGCCCTCTTGTAGGCTTCTCTAACTGGTTTGTGTAGGTAACCTCTTTCAACAAACTTGTCTTTCATGATGGTTGATTTGACATCATAGTCTTTTAGGTTGGTGCAGTTGCAACGCAACCTAAGGAATTGACCAAATAGAATGCTTTGTTTCTGACTTCTAGGGTCATAACTGTTGAAGTGGGGCAAAGTGTTCAACCTCTAGTTGTCCTGCTCTATGACGGATCCACATGTGCAAAATCTCTACCTGATCTATGCTGCTTTTAGCAGTAAATTCTAGATTTAGTTAACACAAGTTAAGGCATTCTAAGAAAGTGGTAAGTAATTCTTCATCTTGCGTTCAAATGAAAAAGAAGTCATCTATATAGTGCGACCAGTTCTTTACTGATTCGTAGAATGGTGCTATTTCATTGTGGATGTGTCGATCTTCAGAATGACTCATGAAAATATTGGGGAACAACAGGAGAGGAAGGGAACAAAACAGGGAACACTCCTATCCCCCTCAAATAAATCAGACAATCAACAGAGGAGTGTGTCAGTGTAATATCAGAATGAAAGAGCAAGCATGATAGTAATCACAAGTAAGTTATTACTGTTGAAAAAAACCATTCGTTTTTTTATAAAAGCCCTCACTCACCAACCTGGTTGGTGACATGCTTCATCATTGGGCCCCACCAGGAGTGGCCAAATGCCACCCTAGTGTGCTGCGACGCCAGTTTACTGTGGAGCTGGTAAAAAACGTGTAAAGTGAATGTGAATTTAGTGAAAATTAAAAATGCCCAATTGTGTCAAAAATACCTTTATTAATTTTGCCAATCAGACATAGGTAAAAAAAATCTGTGTGGGATAACGAACTGAAATTACAAGTTCATATATTATCCCTAAAGGTGCGGTCAACATGTTTCTGCCTACATGAATATTTATCAATATTGGCCATAGTAGGAACACAAGAAGCACCCATACTTAAGCCTTTGATATGTTGGTACACATTACTTCCAAATGTAAACGTATTCTCCTTAAGTACAATGGTGAGCACTCTAAGATTAAATCTTTGGGGGCGGTTGTAAGGTGTTGAGCTATAAAGTCTCTTGTGGCTGTGATGGCTGCATTCTGTGGAATATTACTGTACAGGGCCTCGATATCAAGGGTAACCAGCCATTCCCTATGTTGATTAAATCCCATGCCCTTAATGTTAATGTCTCTGGTGTCTTTAATGTAGCATCTAATCTTAGGAACTATGGGACGAAGGAAATAATCTACATATTTGGAGAGAGGTTCGGTCACAGAACCGATAGTGGTGACAGTTGGTCTGTATGGGGGTCCAATTGATCATTGTGAATTTTTGGGAGCCCATACAGGCTGGCCAGCCGAGGATGTTGTACATTGAGGAATTCATATTCTTTTGTACAAATATCTCCATCATTCAAAGCTTTTAATGTGAGTTGCTGAATCGTTTTACTGACTCGTTTGATTGGGTCTCTAAAGATTTTTATAAAGTGTTCAATGTTGTTTAACATAAGTTCTATTTTGCTGACATATTGGTCTGTATCAAACAACACTATACCTCCTCCCTTGTCGTTACTTTTGATCACCATGTGTTTATTTTCATTAAGTGCTTTCAGAGCTATCATTTCATGTTCTTCTAGATTCTGTGTAGGTTTTGGAATGAACCTAGTTTGATCCGTTTATTTCTGAATCTGAAAAGAATTTCTTTAGTCTTTTCTTTCTGAAGAAAGAGATGTCTTGGAATAATTCAAATTTGTTTGCATATGTATGTGGAACAAAAGAGATACCTTTGCTGAGAAGGGAAGAAGTGGCATTGTCTAGAGGTGTGTGAGAAAGGTTAAAATGGGAATTTCTTTCATGACCTACAATATTTGGCCATTCCTTGTCTCTAGGTATCGGTGACTGATGTTCGAATATTGTCCCCCTTGATGTCTTGGTTGAAACCTCTGCCTTCTGGGGATCCGACGTCCCTTTCGCCTGGATAAAAAAGGAGACCCCATTCCTGATCCTTGTTCAAACGTTAGTCATCTACTTGATTGGTCAAAATGTTGTGAACTTCCCTCATTGTCAGAATCTGACGTGTCAGAAAATGTATTCGGCATTCTCATTTGCCAACTCCGTCCTGATGGCTTGGGACCTCAGTGAGCCCAATTTATTGACAGTGGATGGGGGCAACATCCAATACAGCGAACCGCTGGAAGTTGTTAGGCCTCGGTCATATGGTGGCGAACGCCCTGAGCTGCTGCTACACGTGAGGCTACAAGAGGAGATGACCGCACTAACGGGACATATCCCCTGACACCAGGCAGTAAACTCTGTATCGTGGCCCTGACGGCTCATCCTGGCCCAGCTCCATAGAGCAGGCCCCTTGGCTGGAACACAAGCCACACTAACAGACATTGGGGTGTGCAAAAGGTGCCAGCACCTGACCGCATAAAGATACGCTGCCATGGAGACCAGTGCTAAGAAGAAGGATAAGGGGGCAATAATTAATATAGCTTGAACTGTGCGAGTGCCCCCGTGATACCTAGGAAGCTGAAGGGTGGAAACTGAATGGTGATGGCATGCGAGTAGAGAGGTAATATCTGACTGAGCACCCCACTAGGCCCCAGTGGGCTTCCGAGCAGTGTGTGGAACACCCTGCACCCTCCTGATCCATGGCCAAGCCCCAAGGAGTTATTGTTTTCACAAATTTAGCAGATCCTCCTGTATTGCTTCGCCCCACTGCTACCGGACAATACTCGGAAGAGATGAGAGTCATTACGAGTGCCTCACTGGGGTTCATGGAAATAACCCCTCTCGATATGTACTGAGGGGGCTGCAGTTAATGAGACAGCAAATGGGCCCTGCCTGACCCTCTGACTATATGAGCTAAGCACCGATAGCAGTATCCATGGGGTGCACAAGAGCCTAGAGTGATAAACCGGCACCCCACTTGCGCTCCCAACCCTCAGAATGCTTGCCGACCAAGACCCCAAATGACTGCATGCCCTCCACCATTACAACACCCCCTATGGACAAGTTAGATGTTATTCTTCAGGAAATACGGGACTCCAGAGTAACCATCGGACAGAGGCTATGGGTCATCACCACAGACATTAGCTTGTTGAAGGATGACCAATGTAAACTGACAGACAGGGTTAAAACAAATGGACTGGCGCTCTCTGCTCTGTTCCCGAGCCACAGAGACCACACCAACCAAATCACTCAGCTGTGTCCACTGGTGGATCAACTGCAAGAACGGGCTGAGGATGCAGAAGGCAGGACCCGTCAAAACAATGTGAGAATAACTGGTGTCCCTAAAGGGACAGAAGGCCCTTACATCACTCAGTATGTGGAGGATTGGCTTCAGAAAGTGGAACCGGACTGTCAGAACTATTTACAGTTCAGAGTGCTCACAGTGTCCGTACTAGAAAACCCATCCCTGGGGCACCACTGAGACCAATGGTGGCCAAGGTTTTCAATTTCAAAGACCTGGATGTGTTACTGCAGGTGGCTAGGGAAATGGCACCCATTGATATGAACAATACAAGAATCTCCCTCTTTCCGGACTAAACTATTGCTGTACAGCATAAACGTGCATCCTTCCAGGAAGTCCACAGACACTCACGCACAGCTGGCCAAACGTATGCTCTTCTATTCCCAGCAAAACGTAAAGTAAAACACGACCAAGGCACCCACTTTTTCGAGAACCCAAATATGGCCTGGGAGCGGTTTGAGAAACATTTTCCAGATTTCCGA
The DNA here is from genome assembly GCF_964204655.1 of Triturus cristatus. Classification (NCBI taxonomy): domain Eukaryota; kingdom Metazoa; phylum Chordata; class Amphibia; order Caudata; family Salamandridae; genus Triturus; species Triturus cristatus. The sequence continues at coordinate 858,524,436 of NC_140594.1, forward strand.
AAATGAGAGTGCTGGGTCTGCACCACTCAAAGCGAGACATGCACCACGAAAGCGGTGACGCGGGATGATCATTTGGCACCCTCTCCGCAACAGGCTTTGGAGGGAAAACTGGCAGCTATCCAGTCGGCGACCACACTGTGGACATCTTGGCCCCCATCATCTCCAGTACGTCGCAGGCCAGTGCCTCAGACTCTGATTCCAATGATAGCATGGCAGTGTTCCAGTCGATTACCCCGCAAACTGTTAATGACTTACTGGGGTAAAGGACGTGCGTGTTAGGGGAGAACTAGTATTTGCTTGGACAGGTAAACTTCAGTTATCATATGCTAGTTAGATAGATATGGACTCATGCTTTCACTGAATGTGCAACCAACCGGGGTGTGTCCCCAAACAAATTCTGCTTAGGTATCAATGTTGAAAGTAGGGGTAGGTGGAACTCACGGAGTTCTACTTTGCAAAATTCCACAGATTCATGTAAAAACTCAGTGAGATTCTGCGGAGCTCCACCTGCAGCGGAATGCCGCCCGGTTCTTTTAAGTAGGATATGTGGCAGCCTCCGCAATACTTTTTGCAGACTCACCATTAATACCTGACTTTTCTCCTTCTAAAAATACTGAGCCTGGCAGTAAATGCACCGGAACGGCCTTACGAAAGGACTAGGAGGAAGAGCACCCTCCCCCGAACACCCTTAAGACCACTGGTGGTACAGAGGCACATGCCACAGCCCCTTCAATAAAGCTTCTTAACTGGGAACAATGGGCTGGCATTAAACAGCACACAGCTGCAAATAAGAAAGCTTTAAGCAGATGATAATCATTGCATTTAGGTGGATTTCAAACATTCAGCTGCTTTATCATTTCTTCTTATTGTCCACCTGGTAGCCAATTACAACCAAAGATGAAGGCGCTGGCACCCCAAGACCCAGAGGCAGCAAGAGTGACAGAATGGGGAACAAGTGGAGAGTAGGGACAGAGAAAGTGTAGGCAACTGAGGGCGATGAGGAGTAGGAGCGAGATACAAGTGGGAAGAGTTGTGCAAGAGGTTTCGCCGAGAAACCAATTGCCAAGCAAGGCATGGTGAGAGGGCGTGGCCTTTTATACCCTTGCTTTAAAGTTGGCCTCAGAGATTTCCCAAATCTTGCACGACTTGCAGAGAATGTTCCAGGCAGTCAACTGAGCAGATAATGGAGGCATCGCATGCAACTATTTACAACTGGAGCTGGCAATAGATTTGTAAGTGGTATTGCATTGGGCTGGTGGCTGTATGAACACTTCACAAGTTCAAAGCACAACGTTAACCAGAACATATGTTTGTGGTTCCTCAGAATAGTCTTGCAAATATATACTAAATAAAGCATATAAGAGTTTATTAGTAGGTTCTGGACCCTTTAACACCACAGATCTACCTTGGCGAAATGAGCAATTGCAACGCCCCATTTTAAATGTGTATTATTCACATATTACATAGGCTCAATCCTTGCAGTGAACAAGTTGCACACGCCCCATCCCGCTTGCCCATAGTTTGTTTCTGCTACCCTTCACCTTCCTAAAGCCCTGACCTTGAGAGTCCAAAAGTTTCCTGTGTACATTGGTAGAAGCAATAATAAAGTGTCTGGCAACTCTTTCTGCCTCTTCCAGGCCCACCACAAATCTAGTCCACAGTGAAGGGCGCTCTATCCCCAGGCTGCAGGGTCCACAGCAGCTTATCCCTCTGCGGCAGCCCGACTTTGTACTTACTGCCCAGGCTGGGGGGAACGAAGCACTTAAAGAGCTCCCCTGGGAAGCACTCCAACATTGGTGAAGATCAGAGCAAGGCCGTACGACCCCTGGTCTAAACTCTTTTGGCGGCACACAGGACTAGCCACAAGGCGGAGCGCATTCCTGTGGCCTGACCAACTGTCACCTCACCTGGAGGGGTGTGACATGCCTGCTTCAAGAACGAGTGCAAAAAAAATAATTGATGGGCAGAATGTTGAACAATGTCAAACATTCACCCCAGTACAGAGATCTGGGCCTTAATCCATCCTTTTTATGCTCCTCATGCCATTCCAGTTTAAACCAAGCCGTATGCAAATCAGTCTTGACCCTGCTCCCTATGGGAACCGTCCAACCCGAACTGCCAAGCCAGGTCCTCTGTGGACAGGAAACAAGCATCCTAGGACCGGTTTCAGGGTCTCGCCCCTCGTGAACCAGGCTAGCTTGACTCCAGTGGCATGGAGAGCCCGGCACCCACGTCTGGGCATATCCCTGTTCCACTCGGGGTAACAAATGCAAAAAGAACAATTGACAAACAGAATGTTGAACAATGTCATACATTCACCCCAGTACAGAGATCTGGGCCTAAATCCTTCGTTATTTCGCTCCCCATGCCATTCTAGTTTAAACCCAGCCATATGCAAATCAGTTTTGACCATGCTCCCTATATGGGAACAGTTCAGCCTGAACTGCCAGGCCAGGTTCGCCCTGAACTGGAAAGAAGCATCTTAGGACCGTTTTTGGGGTTGCATCCTTCATCAGTCAGGCTTGCTTGACCCCAGTGAAGTGCTCTCTATTCCCGGGCTGGAGGGCCAGCAGCAGCGCCTCCCTCACGGGAGTCCGACTTCGCACTGACTGCCCGAGCTGGAGGGAACGGAACACTTAAAGAGCTCCCCTGGGATGCACTCCAACATTGGTGAAAATTAGAGCAAGGCCGTACGACGTCCGGTCTAAACTCCATTGGCAGTACACAGGACTAGCCACAAGGTGGAACGCATTGACGTGGCCTGGCCAACTGTCACCTCATCTGGAGGGTTGTGACATGCCTGCTTCAAGAATGAGATCTATTCTGCAGGAATACAGACACCCCTCGGTTTCCAACATGTTATAACCTAAGTGGATGTCATAGACACAAAAGATGGATGCAAGCAGATTTGTTAAAAACAAAGTGCTGAAACTCTGCTCCGCAATGCGGAATCATCAGGAACTCCAAGTTGCACGCAGAGCATGGAGTTAGCGAATTCTGCTAACTTCGCGAGCGGAGTGAATTTCTCTGCCCGGGCCTCAGCGGCGTCACTATGGGGGTGCGGGGGGTGCGGACCGCACCGGGTGACACCCTCAAGTGGGGTGACACCAACAGGGCCCGTCAGGGGCCGGCTTTAGGGCAGTACGACCGGGTGCTGGCTTCCTGGGGGCGCCGTGTTTGAAAGTTTATTACGCTTTTGAAGCACCTGCTGCAGCGTTTCTTTCCGCCAGCAATCAGCAGGCCTCACATAAATGTCAAGATAACTGGTGTGATTAATTATCTTCCTGGAGAGAGATCAGTGTTTTGCATAGTTGAGGTTTTGACTTAGGTGAAGTTAGTGCAGAGGGTTCATATGCCTGCTGCAAAGAACGTGTGCCAAGTAGATTACAGAATGCAGATCAGCAGGTTACTGCTTTCAAAAGAGACATCCTTTTGTTGCAATTTATAACTTAAAGTCCTAATATTCAACAGTGAGCTATTAACTTTCATCCTAGAACTGCATACACACCTCAAAATATACATTATTAGAACATTGATTAATGTTGCAAAAAGGGTTAATTTGGCTAGAAATAGATTCTTATTATTAAAGAAAACTCCCAACTATGCTGTTTCTTTTTCGACTCTGCGTTTGTGCTTCTCCACACCAAGCACTATACTGTCTACCAGTATGGATGACATGTGACTCCTACACTTTCAGTCCTTTGGTTTATGTATCATTTCCTATACACGGATTTACACACCTATGATTGACTGTCTCTGTGTAATGTGTGTGTGATGCAAAGTGCTCGGACACCCTACACTGGTATGAGTGGCGCTATATAACTAATTCAATGCATCTGAGAGAGTGTGGTTATGGTGACTTGGTCACTGTTAAAGGGTGCTAGTGAGAGAATCCGTGGTGGAGGTGGTCATTGGGGGGGCGCCAACAAACATTGTCGCACAGGGCACCACCAGCACTAAAGCCGGCCCTGGGGCCCGTGTGCGCAGAGCAACCTAACCTTTTAGGAAGAGGACGTGCCTGTGCGCAGTGCACACTGTCTCCTCTCCTTTCTTTTATTTGCTTACCTGTGAAATGGATCCAAAAAAGAAAATCACTTTTGCTGGAAATCAATGTCGTATTTTTCTGACATTTAATTCCAAAATGCAGCATCAGGAATAAAAGTTTAAAAATATGAAAAATAAATAACTAAATAAAGTAAGACAGAGTGGTAGCAAACTGTCCAGATTGATTTTTATTCACACCCAAACACATTAGCGCCACTTTTACAGAGTTTGCCAGTGAAGCGCTATTTTTGTTGTCTTGGCTTTGTTTTCCCTGGGCTTGGAGCTAGTGCACCAATCCTGGAGGTACTGCAATGTGAGGATTGAAAAACAAAATTTGTACTGCTGCTCTGTATCTAGGGATGTTGTCTTTTTTTACCATACTGCTTACGTTTTGTGAGGATATAAGCAATGGTCATTGAAATGGGTCCATTCAGGGCCCTGTAGTCATGTCCTTAACTTTTCAGGCAAAAGCACACACTGATTTCTGAACAGTGAGTGTAAAAGCGTTAAGGTAACCATGTTGTTCCTGCTTACATTTCACATGGTTTGCAAAATGTTGCATTCCCTTTGATTGTTTGCTTTTTCCAGGATGCTGTCACTTTTTTTTGTAGGCCACATATTGCTCTTGCCCAGTGCGTAATTTAAATTGAGCCGCATCCAGGTGTTTATAGCTGGCAACAATTGGGTTGTAGTTGAAGGCAGTCTGAGTTTTTCTCAGTGGGGCAGTATGGTGTTCAGTGGGGGAGAGGATGTGGCACTATGGCCAGAGCTGCAGAATTTGGAACTGGGGAACCAGGTTCAGCCTTAATAACCAGTCCGCCAGACCACTCTCCTGAGAGAGCACTATCTCATGCTAGACCTTAGAAGGCTTCGCAAGTCATTAGAAGCCCCGGTGTCGTAGCACCAGCAGGTGGACCCTAGCATGACAAGTGTAGGTTAACCTTCAAGGCTTGTCCACCACTATTCATACTGAAGTTCACCTCCAGTTTTGCGGCAGGCCTATGAAGCAGTACACCCTAGAACAGTGACCCTGTCACTGAGATCACAGGACCCTTGAGAAGGGCCAGCTCTAGGGCGGTGCAACCGGTGTGACCGCACCAGGTGCTCACTTTCGGTGGAGGCATCATTTTTGCAAGTATATTATGGTTTTAAAAGCGCTTGCTGCCTCCTTCCTGGCCTCCAGTAATTTTCGGTAACAATAAAAATGTCATGATGACTCTGGTGATTAATGTTCTTCCTAGAGAGAGATCGGAATTTTGTCTAATGGAAGATTTGACTCATGGAAAGGGTTAATGTACCTGCTGCAAAGAACATGTACCATGCAGATCACAAAGTGCACATAATGTAAATAGGCCAGTGGGCTACTGCTTTTGTCAGAGAGATCCTTTTGTTACTTGCAGTTTATAAGTTAAAATCCTAACATAGAACAGTGAGCTATTAACTGTCATCTACTCCGCAGCAACACAAGTCAAATTTTTTATTAACTTTTGATACGTTTGAGCAACAAACAATTTATTAGTTTAAATGGTGAGATCATGCTGCAGATCTTGCATTATGAGGCAAATATGGCAGAGCCATTATTATTTAGAAAACATTTGCAAACTAGGATTTTTAGCAATTCATGTTTGAACTGCTGTTTTGGTAAAGGGAGAAGTGCTGATGATAGAAACTCCATGGCTCGGAGACAAATGGCTTGTGCTTCCACATTTTATCGTATTTGGGGACATTCTGTGATTAGAAGTATATCCCACTTTGTATACATTTTACTGTCAATAACTCATTATAACCTTAAATAATCATGTGTATCCATTGGTTGATAAAACTGGGCAGTGAAACCAAACAAATACAAAAAATTGGGATGTTTGCGCATTCTGGCCACACCTCTGGCTCTGCCCACTGATCCAATCCTTGGGTTATTCCCACCCTCTGATTCTCCGCCCACAGTTCCCCTACTTTTTTTCCCCCACTTCGACCACTGATATAGCGTGTTGATGGATAGTGGGAACACCACACCAGTAAAAAGTACCATACCTATGATATTATAAATTCCAATAAACTGTTGACTAGCAGGTAGCCCACTGTACAACCTGATTAATGAATCATTATCACACTGTTGTTAACAGGCACATTTTGTAAATATAGGACCTACATTTGCAAACGCTACTAAGGATTCTGTATGGTCCCGTTATTTGCCAACTGTGTCCACTGGCGGACTCGGGGCGGAGGAGGTCCATGCGGTAAGTCGTGAGGGGGTGACACCATGAGTTACCCGCACCGGGTGACACCAACCCTAGTGACGCCACTGCCGGGCCTGGTTAACAGTTGGGTATCCGTCTGCTGTATATCTCCTTAAACTTGCTGCAGTCAGAACCCTCCCTTTTATGATGTAAAATGTGCTGGGGTCCCGGGTCCTGGTGACCCACATTAGTTGTGATGCAAGCACTGCGCAGAGGCAGTACCCCTTATGGGTTTGAGAGTACATGCACCTATAGCGAAGGCACATGGTACTGTTTGTTCTAAAGTTTGGTCGAGCGACAAAGAATCCCTGGACTGTGGAAATGTTTTATACCATTTGATGATGACACCTGAAATAATGTTGGGGAGTAATGTACTATGTGAACGAGACCGAACAAAGCATACGGTTGAATGTGGTCAAGAATGTTGTCTGTAGTGAGTGCTTATAATGTTATAACTTGGAATGTGCTGGTTATGGGGTCTGTATGTAAATGGCACAGAATACTAGCCCAATTGCATAGGCACGCACTGTGTGTTGATCACTTCCATGCAGAAAACCCACCTCGTGGTCTCAGAGGTTCAGAAACTGCTCACGCGTTGAAGAGGGCAACCGTTCCACACATCCTGTTCTGCGTACTGAAGAGGGGCCGCAATCTGGCTCCGAGCTGGGGTCCCATTTGCTGTGTTAGACTTCATGATTGACTCACAAGGCCATTATGTATTACTGAGGGGCATGCTAGACAGAGAACCAATTGTGTTAGGATGTATTTATGCCACCAATACCGAACAGGACACCTTTTTTGCCCATTTGTCGTTGGTTTTGTCGGATTGGGCTCCATATCCATGGGTACTGGGTGGGGATGACAATGCAGTATTAGATACAACTTTAGATAGATCCCCCCAACAGGAGCCAGCTCGGTGCATCAGGCTCAAATGCTTCTGCAGTGGATTGGTGGCTGGGGTCTTTTAGATGTGTGGCCACAACATGGGTATGAGGAAATATTAATTTTATTCTCATCCACATGCACTTCTCTCTAATCCCGACAGATTCCTTTGTCCTACCCATCTCTATGCTAGCATCACACATGTCATGTATTTGGGAAAACAATATCAGATCATAGCCCACTGGAGATAACATTGCCATGGGGTTGTGTACCAGCCCCAATACCCATCTAGAGGCTACAACCGTGACATAGTGTTTAGGGAGACCCTGGCTACAACCATTGACACTTATTAAAAAAATTCAGGGACTGCTGCCTCGCCCATAGTGGAGTGGGAAGCATTCAAAGTGGTGGTGCGGAGCACAGCATTGATACTGTGGTGAGTGCCAGGAAAGAATTCTCTAAGAACTCATGAACCTGGAAGCTGCTTTAGGTCCCCTAGAGAGGGCAGCATCTGAGAATGCCGATATTGGCGCCCAACTGCAGGAAACCAGAATTACTCATGCGGTACTATTAGCAGAACGCCTCTGAGTGATAGACCATAGCATAGGACATATACGCAGTAGGTGCACACTACAGCCTATAAATTGGGCACACTGCTGGCGCAATTACCCTGACCACACCCATCTGCCACGTCGATCCTGACGATTAACACTCCTGCTATGGGACACGTAACAACACAATTGGGGATCAACAAGGCATTCCAAGATTTTTATTCATTAATATATGCATCCCAGCCTCCTCCTGACCCAACAAAGTTAGCAATGTTCCGTCAACAAGCAACACTACTGAGAGTGCAGGTGACAGAACAAGAGGCTTTTGCCGCTCCTATTGCGGCAAATACAATTTGTGCTGTCATTAAAGAGCTGGCCCATAATATAACACCTCTCTAAATATGAGGTGGCTGTTCAAAATAATGGACACTGCCTGAGACCAGATGGCTGTCATTGGATGGCCGGCAAGCCTTTAACACCTTGGGTTGGGATTTTATGCTAGTAGCCGTGGCTCGATATGGGATGATACCCAATGGGTAAAGTCTTTACACGGCATCTATGGCCAGAGCAAGAACAGGCCCTTATATCTCGGGGACTCCGAGAACACCTCATGAAACCACTCACTTCATTAAAAGTCAAATTGGAAGCTGGCCTAGTCAGGGAGCTCACATATAAGGAATGGACCGGTTTGATGGAATATCCCCAAAAATGTCCCTTAATTCGAGCTTCAAATTTATACAATTCTCCATTCTACATAGAGCATATTTGACACCACACAGAATTAACCAAATGTTCTCCAACTTCCTCAGCGTATCCCCGTTGTCATGCCCAGGAGGCAGATCTGGTACATGTGTTGTGGACATGCCCTCAGATATCTAATTACGGGGAAGGTATTGCAGTGGCGCAAGTGGAGCTGATGGGACTGCGCCACTGTGATAACCCTGAGCAGTGTATACTGGGGTTGCCCCTGAGACCCCGGGGCTCCAAGACAATGACTCAGTTCACAAACGGGGAGCTACTGTTAGCAAAAAGATTCATCACAAAGCACTAGAAATCCCCAATGGCCTCTAGGGTAGATGACTGGCATGAGGAGGTTTTGCACTGGTGACATGCTGAAAGTGGAGCCCTCCGACGAGAAGAATACAGGGACCTGTGTAAGACACCCATTTCGATGGAATGGGCACCGTTGCTGGAGCCCTGAGGAGTGAGGATACCAGGGAAAGCTTGGCGAGTAGTTGCGTAGGTCCCCAATACTGACCACTAAACAGCAGTCACTACACATATGATATACATACATGACACATTCTGTCTTTACAGGAAATGCCAGTGTTTACCCTTAGACCACCATGTACTTTCAACATTAACGCAGCAGTGGCCTCCTATGGTGCGCATTTGGTGTATAATTCTGTCTTGTGCATACGTACCCCTGATAACACTTAAACTATTTAAAAGGTGACTCTTATTAGTTAACATGGAATCCGGGTGGGGAGGGGGGTTCGGGGAAGTTGATTGCATATTACATCACTGTTCATGATCACTATTGCGATTGCTAATGTATAAACTAGACATGCTCTGTCTACTGATGCCTGTGAACAAAGACGAGTTCTTTTTTATATCTTTTTCTGAAAATGCACTAAGGTTTGTGTTAAAAAAAAAAAATCCTTCAAGTCCTGATGGGATTGCAGCTCCACTGGAACAACGTTCCTATCAGAGGCCAAATCCTCTCCTATGAGTCCTTCAAAGAGCCCCCCCCCCCCCCAACCATTACTTCTTGTAGTTGAAGATCATCTCATTGCCTCGACAGAGAAAGTATGGCATCCTGTCAGTTCATCCCAGAAGATCCCTAAGGAAACCCCATTGATAAAAACAGATCTCTGCTGTAGAGTAAATGTAGTCCTCTGAGTTGTATGTCTCCGATGTTGTTTTTCAATGACTTATTAGTTCAAAAACATCTCCAACATTTTCTGTGAAAATCATCTCCAAGCTACTTAGGTATAATAGTGACTGACCACATCAGATAAGATTACATTAGGAGCCACCATATGCAAGATTGCTAGTTGTGAACACCTTAGTGCATCAGGCAGTGTCGTCAGAATAATGTAGAAAAGGCTTTGTCAATTTTTTAAAAACATTTTTTGGGGGGGGAGTATTATTTGGCACGAACTCGGCCCGAAGGTATCAGAGTGCGTTACATGAGCATCAGTTGTGTTACAGACAGGCACATTCATTTTGTTAGGCACAGGTAGATTAAGTGATCTGCCCAGAATCACAGGATGTTCAGCATCCCTGCCGAAACTTGAACCTGGTTGCCCAGTTTCAAGGTCGCCCGCTCTAGCCGTTAGGCCACATCCTCTCCAACAATTTTGAATGCCTCTACCTGAGTAATAGCTAATAGCCATACCTGCATTGCTGCTAGCATCATCAAGGTAATAATTTTAGTAATCTGTGACACCACATTATTTATTAGATAGCAGCTTAAAAATACTTTTTGGGATATTTAGCTATTTTTCTCCAAACATCAGCCTATGAATTCTGAAAATACACAGATGTTCATCCCAAATACACTCTCTGAATTTTGGCATGCATATATTAATTCAACCAAGCAAAAGCTTCTAATTTAGTAGGCAGGGCTGCACATATGAGAGCTACTTACAGGTAGATGGAGAGCTACCAATAGCTCACAAGTTACTCGTTGGAGAAGCCTGCTCTAAAGTATGACAATGACTTGAAAGATAGGATTCACTTTAGGGTAAAAGACAGGATTGGTTTCAGGTTTAAAGGTAGGAAAATAACAGGGCCAAGGTTAGATAAAGATCAGTGTTGGGATCATTATAAGGGTTGGGGCCAAGGTTTGGGTCAGAGATAGTGCAAAGGTAAGGTTTGGGTTAGGGTGAGGTTACAATGTAGGGTAAGATCAGCTGTCATGGTTAAAGTTAAGGTTGGAATAAGTTTAAGTTTAAGTTCAGGGATAGGATAATTATTAGGTAGCAAGGATGGGGCAGGGTTAAGATTTCGGTGAGGATCAAGAGTTAGGCATGGCTTAAAGTAGTGTTGCATTTTAAGGTATTTTAAAAACATTTTAGAATAACATACAAAAACTATTGGAAACGGGGAAGTTTAGCAAAGCATATCCTAAGGATAGAAGTTTCGACTCCTCCAATACTGAACTAAGCACCCCATAATAAGAAGGAAAAGAGGACTGATGTGGGAATTGGAAACTAAAGAATCTTGTCTAACGTAGGCTATGACAAATTAGTTGAGACATCGTGTAGTGGACCCGTGGAAGTCGTAATAAGTCCAAAGGTTAATAGAAACACAACCATCTTCTGTTTGTGAGGATATAACTGGCTGTGCTATGTGAGAACCTTACCCAAAATATGGATACTTACAGTCAGTGTATGAAATGGAATTATAGATGTGCAGGTGCTCAGTGTACATGTTTACTATTGACAAGTGCCAGAAGTCTCCCATTAAAAGTGTTGTACCACGGGTGAGAAGTGCTGATATGCTCCCTTTCATTTCAAAGAAGTTCAGGTACTCAGTATCTGACCATTTAAAACACTGCCTACTATGCCAAATTTTGCAAGACACTAGCAGTGAACACCCCCTTCATCCACGGACTGTGCAGACCAATCCTTATGGTTTTATTATCTGCAGTTGGAGTCTTGGGATGCCCGTCATCATGGAATACATAGTAACGCGTTGATACCCTGAAGTAAAACCTTACATCTGATCTAGGAGAAGCATTGATTCTTGCTTGGTTGGGACCACTGGTTCACACTGTCCCCTGTTCTCACATTTGGTCTTATCATTTATTTATTTATTTATTTTGAAGACAGAAGATTTAAAAAACTGTTTTGGTCTGTTGGAGGTATTCCATGGCTTTTGATGAATCTCACCAGCAATGTACTGTGATCTTCTGATAAGGGTTGCTCCCAAATTATACCCCCACCGGGTCGAGTGTAGCTACTGTCCCCCAGCTATGGAAAGACCATTGGTGGATGACAACTTATTGTAATGCAAGAACACATGCCTGTTTTGCTGAACCATAGGGGGGGACATGTCCTACTGGTTCTACACTAGAAAATCTCTACAATTTCATTTTGGGTCCTTTGTCCCTCCCCCAGCCTCAATAAAATGTTGTTAAGCAGATTGCCTCAAGTCTTCCCCCTCGTGGGTGTGACCCTGCATGTTCCTTTTTACTTGGGCTGCCATCTGAAACTGTAGCTCCTGGTGAGCGGGGAGATGCATTTTCTCCCCAGCTAAGTCAGTTTCCTTACACTGCACCTCACATTCTCTCTTTTCCTTTCTGTGCTCTACTGGAAGTTTCCTGACAACCTGAAAATGTTCCCTTGCCTATTTGGAATCAGCTCTGCCCTTTGTCCAGCATTGCCTAAGACTAGAGATAGGTTGAGATTGTTTGTTCTCTGATGTAGTGTCTCCATAAAGGCAAATTACGGGGAAAGGATCACCAAGTGTCACTCGGTCCATCAAGCCCAGAAGAAATATCTCTGTGTGTATGTATTTTAGCATTGGCATATTCTCCTAAAATGTTTTAGAGCTTGTTGGAAAACTTTTGTAAATACAGATAGTTCTTCATGGTTGCAGAAGTTGAAAAACATATTGGGTAAGCCTGTTTGTCTTCAGCAATCTGTAGAAAAAGACTGCAGAAGGCCTCCCAGGCTCTTCCAATGAGCTGGAGTGGTAGGCGGTGACTATAGCAACTATCTTGTCATTGCTCAGGTGATGTGGGTTGATATGGACAGACACTTTGTCTCACGCCGATATTGTTTATCATTAGACTGTTTTTCCACATAGCCGCTATAAACTTGTAACAAGGTCTAAGGAGACAATCTTGGGTTAAATAACCACAATCGGTGGCGGTGTACCACACTATGGAGGTTATTTTACCCACACGAAGAAGCACGGGTGAGATTAAAATGTTAGCTGGAGCCACGGAAAGAGAAAGGAGAAATAGCCATCAGAGAGTTTCCCCTGAAAAGGGTTTTGAAAAGGCAAGTTAGAGACCCAGCCAGGCACAACACACAGCCATGACTGCTCTCTTTCACAAACCTTTGCTTTCTCTTCTTTCTGTTTCTGATTCAGCATCCCCCTAAATGCTCTCATTTTCTTCTGTGTCCACCTCTTTATCTACCCCCACTTTCCACTTTATTTCACCCATTTCTTCTCGCGATCTTTTCCCTATCACCATACTTCTCGCTCACCTTCACTCTGGGTTCATTTTCTTTGCTTTGCCTTACCCGCATCACTTTTCAAGCACCGTCCTTCCATTTACCTTATTTCTGTATTACCTCTTCTCTTTTCTGTCTTCCTGCTTAACTCATCCATTTGACCCATTTTTTCTTGGCCCTGTTTTCTCCTTCCTTCCTTTTATGGCTTTTGCCATGTTTCCCTGATAACGTTTGTTTAGGTAATGTGGTCTGTGCTTAAAGATAACCTTGCCCACTCACTGCAAAGCCTTCAGCAGAAGGAAGCGAATGTTCCTTTGAGCAGTGGAGTGATACATTTTATGAAACGTAAATTTATGAATTCATGTTTTTTCTTTGAGGGATGTGTTTGGATTATAATGTGGGGTTGGTGGTGTTCAGGTTTAGTGCGACTGAAAATACGCATATGTGATAAAAATAGGCATAAGTGATTTCTTACTCAAAAGTAATTTTGTCACCATGTTGAACTAATTTGGATCAAGAACCAAGTTGTGGCAGCACAGAATATAAGTCGTGAACTTTCTAAGGCAGATAAACTTGTCGCTTCATGACTAATGCTGGTAAGCAGTAACAAAGTGGCCCGACTACTGCTAAATCACTAGACAACCCTTTCTGGACCTGGGTTGTGACAGGGAGCCGAAAACTTGATAGAGATCTAGAGTCCTGAGGTTATCCGCTTTTATCAGCAATACCCGGACTGTTCAGAGTCCAGTGATCACTGTGAGGCAGATGAACAAAGGGGTGGTGCTTTCACTAAGACCAAGGTCCAGAAGGGAGTGTCCTGTGCTAACCAAATGTTCAGTTGAGTGGAGAGGGCGCGTAAGAATGATATTTTCACGGTTGTGGTAAGATCCTAACCAAGTAGCAGGGAAGGTGTTGTGAGATAAATAATAGTCGATTGGCTCAAAGATCTGGTCATCGTTATTTAGGAAACTGTTTCCTACCACCTTCTTTGGTCCATTCTGCCCCCCCCAAACAAGACAAGGCTGGGTCCATCTCTACTGGCTCTACACCATTTTTTGCGTCAGAATCCTACACATTGCATAGATAGTCATCTACCCTAGAATGGAGGATCTGTGGTGAGAAGTAGGAAGGGAAGGTACACGTATTACTCAGTGGTGAGCAGCGTCTAATGGAAAGGGCAAGCAACACACAAATAAACACTTTGGTGCCCACACAGAGATCCAGACACACATACATGTGTGCTTACACACACATTTATCCATGTTTGAGGACACATATACGCACAGCGATACACATTAACAAACTTTACTACATTTGTGGACTTGCTTTCACATACATTCACACAGATGGAAACACTCTTAAAAGCACACAGAACACACACAAAAATATAGCACCAATCCAGAACCGGTGTACATCTCAGAAAAAGTCGTAGGCCAGGGATGGCAGTCGCTTGACTTTCCGTCACAGCTCTTTGCCTCTTATCCTGCTCTTCGCTTTGAATTCATCCTTCTTAGCCATTTCCCCTTTGTCGCATCGTCTTTTCTTTATCAATATTATCTTTTTTTCCTTTCTGTCTTAATTACTTTCTCTCACCTACTGATTTCTTTACCCCATGCTCTATCTGCTTCTCTCTCCTTTCTTCCACTTGCCTTTTCGCTGCTGCTTGCCTTATCCTCTTGCTTCCTTTCCCGCTTAACTTCTTCCACCTCCGTTTTGCTGTCTTTCCTTTGTGCTTTTTCACCTGTTATTGCCCTTCGCTTCCAGTTGCTTTTCCCTCACACCTGCCTCATGTTTCCTACCTTTCTCTTTCCTAACAGAGACCCTCGCACTTCCAGTGTGCCCCGTGTTATCCAAGAGGAATGCCAGAAATCTGGAGAGATGCAACCTGATGACCAGCCTACTTACCCTCTCCCAGTGGATTCCTGGAAGGTCCTCATGGCTCAGATAGGTAAGAGAAGGCACTTAACATTAAGATAGAGAATGATGCTTTCCTGTTACATTCTCCTGGTCTCCTGTCTTCCCTTCCAAGTCTTTCTTGGCTCCTGACTGCGTTCTGCCTCTCCTAAATCTCTCCAGAGTTTTTCCTATCCACCTTTTCTAATCGCCCCTTCCCATCGTTCTACTTTGTCTAATATCAACATTACATGGTCAGTCATCACTCCTTCCACTTTCCTACCTTTTTTCTATCTTTATTCATGACTGCTTCTAGGGTAAGACAGTAGTAGTTACCTAAGTAGGGTACAATAACGGAAAGTACCATATTGCCATGTAAGCATTAATGGTTGTCTTTGTCACATTGGGGGCGGCAAAATGTTACTTTGTCTAGTACATGAAAATCCTTTTATTGACAATCTTCGCTCATTTCCACAGTCTCCACTTTACTCACACTAACTCCACTGCCTACTCTTCAGATACCTTTTGGTTATTTCACTTTACCCTCCTATTGATTCCCTCTTCTGTCCACTCTCATGTTTCTCTTGTCATCACTAACTTTCTCATGTCTTCCCTGTACCTGCCCACTCTCCCCTGTCTTAAATTTGCATATCTGTTCCTTTTTCGTCTGCTTTCTACCCTGTTTCTGTTTCACAATGCCATTCCATCTTTCTATGCCCTTTCTCATATTTTCTTCACCAGCTCGCTCTCCACCATCCCCTGCATCTTCTCAATAGGCTTTCCTGATTAGCCTAGTCTCTCGTTTTCTTCTCTCTCTCCTACCTCCTCTCTTTCTCCTGTCAGGAGCCCACCTCCCTCGGTTTCATGCTTTCCCTCCTCTCTAACCTTTCTTTTCCCCCTTTCAGCCTAGCCACACATTCCCTCTCTCCATCCTAGTTTAAAGATCTTCAGGAATGCCTCAGGTCGTAGTCTGAATCCAGCAGGCCAAACAAGAGTTTAGTTTTCCTAAGGGGGATAATAGTTCTATAAATGTTTTTCTGTGCATCAAGTGCTGCTTAAAAGCAAGTGGTGTTACCTGGATCTTAACTTGCCACATGTCTGATGTGAATCATTGATCTGATCCTGATTTTACTCTGGGATTAGTGGTTTCACCTGCCAGCTCCTAATGCTTGGAGTAGCATCCGTTTGCTAATACTGGCCTATAAAGACCTGAGTGATTGGACATATGTTGGCAACTGTGACATTTTAGAGATGGTGGGAGGATAAGTCTGTTGTTAGTACATCCTTTGGCACCAGCATCATCTTGAGACAGCTCATCTATCAGGCAGCGTATTTGGAATCTCAGATTAGATCTTGTAGCGCAGATTTTTTTTTTAGGCTGGATTGTAGCCATAAGACTGTAGAGCAGAGATGTCTTCGAGAGTAGATGCCAGCATTCAAACAATCAGGGCTACATTTATTTGCTGGAACCGCTAACTTGAAATTTAATTTTAATGGCAATAACTATTTTTGTAATGACTAATTCCAAGTGCAGGAAATACCTAGCCAATGGGAGAAGAATATTGAACGCAGTGGGGGCTGAGACTCGTGGTTGGGATTTCTTCATGTAATATTGGGACTCTGACTTCTGTGTCGATTTACAATTTATATTTTCTTAGTGGACTCCCTCTTTCCTGTCCTCTAAGTTGTTGATTAGGGTCCTGGGGCTTAGTTCTATTTTTTATTTAGAGTGGCAGGCTGGAGGGGCCCGGGAGATTTCCTCGTAGTGACTTGTCTGGGTTCCTAGGGCAAAATCCCATTGATGAAGGTGTAGTTCGTACTCTTTGAGTGCGGGCACTTTTTGGGAGGGTAGAATGACTGGTGGTTTGGTTGGGGTGGGTGGGCAAGGTCTTGAGGGAGGAGGGGTTCAGAGGTGGAGGGCAGGGGAGGCTTGGGTCTATTTATGATAATAAGATTTCTTTTCCACATTTTGGGATGCGGGTTAGGAATATGGTACTGCGGTAAAAAAATTAAAAAAGGTTAGGCATTAATTGGTTAAAGGCAAAGAGTGTCCAAATAAAAACATGTTATGCTTTTTTGGGGTATTAGTAATTGGGGTAGCAATCAGGACTTACATATTATGTGTTGGGATGTTAATGATGTGCAATCTGCAAAGAAGGTTGGGATGGTTAAAGAAGAGCTTCTTATGTTAAAACTGCATATTTTATCTCTACAGGACTCATATCTGTCATCAAAAGAGGCCCACAAACTTCTTAATTTTGATTATGAGACTTTAACTGTTGGCGGGGTTTATGTTCCACAGCGAGGAATTGTACTTTTGGTGCAGGGTACGGAATGGGGCTTAGTTAAAGTGAGAGTGGACGTCTCAGGCTGTTGGTTAATTGCCCAGTTAAACAAGCATTGGCATAGCCAATAGGTCTCGCTTTTGGGACCTTATAAGTATTTCGTTATTCAGCACAATATCCTTTGTGCAACAACATCAACTGTTGCATGGCTAGACACTTATAAGGTCCCAAAGGCGAGACCTATTGGCTATGCCAATGCTTGTTGTAGTCAAGCTGTTGTTACCATCTATGCTATAGAAAGGCCTGAATGGGGCAGTCATGGAAATTGTAGCCACCGGGCTGCATTGGGGCTTGCTCCACTCTCTGGGTTATCCTGAGCACTTAGGAACATTTTTGAAGGCCAGTCTGTCAGCCGTGGTCATTAAAGGGTACATAAGGTTACCCTGAAGCTCTTTTTTTTTTCTTCAACATTTTTATATTATCTATCCTATTACTACAGATGTCCCCATATTTCCAGCAACTACTCCCTGGAAGCTACACCACAGGTTTCATCAGAGAGAAACTATTTTCCCCGTTTTCAGTGAGGACCACAGACTAAAGTCCAGTTCCAAGTGATCTTGCTAATTCTTTTTCCAGAAAGATCCTAGACCCTCTTAGTCTTGTGGGTGTACAAGAGGTCAGCTCTCTTGACCTCAATAGTACTTTTTTAATGGCATAATTCAAGTGAATCCATGAGCGAGAAAGTCCTCCATTCTTTTCCAGGCAGACATAAACTCTTACGAGCAGACAGTCTTGTTTTCCTGAGCAAGATTTATATGAGAAGGGTAAGAGCAATGTGTTACAAGTTAATCCAGTACCAATTGGCAAAGGTACTCAAACATATCAGGTCTGAATTACCTCCTATTCTCATTTGTCATTGCTTAATGGTGTGATCCAGTTCCCAGCACGGACTATGGCCAAAACTACCCCTCAAGGCCTTGTTCTCTGCTTTCCCAGATCGAAGAATTGGGCGTTGTCTACTTTTTTCCCTCTCACCAATGACAAGCTAACGTTTACAAGTTTTTGTCTAGCAGGAGTTTGGGAGTGGAGCTCAAGAAACCTTTTATTCCTTGAAATGCTCAGATCTAGGAAAGTGTCGCACATCTCTTGGACTGCAAGTAGATTTTGAAATGAATTAATTACTGTTGATTTGTACAAAACCGAGCCACATGTAGGGGATTAATGTCAATATGATTAACTGGTTTTCCTGAAGACGGGAATATGACCACTTTATAAAACTCCACAGTTGTGGCATGCAAAATAAAAGTCCTAATTAATTATGTGCAATGAGAATGATTTTCTGATCTTTTTCTGAAGCAAAATGGAACGAAATATGCCTCTGAGTCTATATTAGTTTTAAAGCGTGCACACTGACCTTCAGCATGGTACTTTCACCTATGTTTTCCTTGTAAATATTTAGCTGAGTAAACTTAAACTGTTGTAAATTTTAACATTATGTAGCTGGACTTCAGGTTTACATGGCGCATGGACAGCTGACTGATTGCTAAATTTATCATCCAACTTAAAAAAAAAAAAATTTAACTGTTCACCTTTTTCCTTTTTTCCCTAACAAGCATAATCTGGAGAGCTCATTTCATCTAGTCTGTCCCCACCCCCCCTCATGAAACTGATGAAAGCCTCATTACTTGTATTCGACTTGTACACATTTTGTGCACATTAATAGTGACACTTATGTAAGAATACAATTAAATTCTAGCAAGACTAGGCAAGCGCCGAAGCCTTGTAAGACAAGCGCGCGCGCCTCGCGATGAAAGAGGAGGAGGCAGCAGGGGGCGGGGAGAGAGGAGGGAGCCTGCACCTGTTTCCCTTGCGGGAACGAGCAGGAACCATCTATTAATTACAAACAGATGGTTTCAAAGCTCGCTCCCGCAAGGGAATCGCCAAACGTGCACGCGTTGCCATTGAAAGCAATGCAACGCGTGCACGTTTTTGGCCCAAAAAGCGAATCAATATCAAGAGGTCTCCTCCTATGCAGCGCATGCGCGCTGCCTAGGCGAGACCTAAAAGGGGGGCATTCAACTTACTATCTGTTCTGTTTACGGTCCTAACAATGATGGTTTCTTGATCTTTAATCTACTGTTGGGGTGAGCTTCATCAATGGCCAGATCCCATTATAATTAGTGGGGATTTTAACGTTGTCCTGCAGCCAGGACGTGACACTTTTCCTGCTGAATCCCACAGTGCGAATCATAGACGTAAAACAAATCATGGAATCAAATGCCTTAGTTGATACCTGTCAAAACTGCCTACCCTTGGAATATAGGTTTACCTATTACTCGGCACCACATAAGTCTGTTTCTCAGATTGATATGCTTCTTGTCTGCCATACTCTGGCCTCCAATCTAGACATCCTGCTAAGACACCCAGTGGTGTCAGAACAAAACCCTTTATCCCTATATATGAAGAGACAATTTCTTCATTCCGGTAGCAATTCCCCTTGTTGGAAATTTGATTGCAAGCTCCTTCTAGATAAGCACATATAGACATAATGGAAAATAAGCTTGCTGACTTCACAGAGGCAAAGTTGAGCTCAACTTCTATTCTGATGGTATGGGGCTCATGGTATGGGAACCATTGAAAGCTTCTGTCCAGGGGCAGACACCTAATTTTATCATTTGGAAGGTGCAGGAGAAACGGTTGAAGGCCCTGATCCAGCGGACGTTGCTGGAGCTGAAAATTTAATACACCAACTATGCCAGTCAACAGTTTATTGAAGGATCATTGATAGTATTGGAACAAACCAATACTATACAGACAACTCTTAAAAAAGGATAGGGGATAGGGCTAATAAAAAGAAAGACACATGCCTACCATAATTCTAGATTTAAAAAAAATGAGATTGGATGTGCACAAGCTTTTATATTAAGACAAAAAACACGAAAACCCTAATGTTCAAATTGAAAATTGCGCTGGGGATTTGGTTTTGGATCCTGTCGAGATGAGGTCTTTTGAACATTTTATTCTAGTTTTTATGAAGAGGATTGTTTGACCCTCAGGAACAGACTGCTGCTTATTACAGGCATTCCCAGCGCTGGATGTGAAACCTAGTTAGTGGGTTATTTTGGAGGCCCCAATATCTGAATTTGAAATAGAAAAGGCAATTTCACAAATGGCACTTCGCAAAGCCACTGGTCCAGATAAGATACCTTTTGAAATGTCTTTATTAAAATTTCACAAAGGACTGCATCCCAGTTATGGTCAAAGTGTTTAATTCATTTATTGCCTTTTAGAAAAGTTTTCAGTATCTTTGGGAGAAAACTTTTTTGCCTTAATTCTTGAAAAAGATACCGATAAATGGCCACACTCTCTCAATAATTCTGATTGTTAGATATATTCAGAATAACCTTCAATCATCTGGCCAGAGTCATTTAATATTTGGTTGATCCATTGCAGAATGTGTTCATTCCTTCCAGAGATACCAATTCACATATAAATACAGTAATAACCACTTTCTATGTTGCTGGAGTGCAAAATAGACCCGCCGCGTTGCTCCTGTTTAACAGGCTCTCCTGGTGGTTCTTGGGATCAGTCATGCATTTTTTGGCTTTGGTCTTGTGTTTACAGGTCAAATCAGGGCCTTATATAGATCTCCAATGGCACGGATTGTTTACAGGGGTGGTCTGACAGAGCTAATTCAGATCCACTGAGGTATAAGGCAAGGCTGTCCTCATTCCCCCTTTCATTTTGCTTTTCACTTAGATACTTATATTCAAGCGCTTAAGAAAGCTACTTTTCGTAGGCTACTAAGTCTCCATAATTTAGATCTAAAAGAACTGGCAAATTCAGATGACGTTGCAACACAAAAAGATGATGGACAGAATGCTGCACATTGTCAATCATTCACCCACAGTCACAGGTCTGAGTTAAATCCATTGTTTTTTGCTCATCATGCCACTTCAATTTAATCCATGCCATATGCAAATCAGTCCTGACCCTGCTCTACATGGGAACAGTCCAGCCCGAACTGCCAGGCTAGTTTGAGTTTGGAAAATAAACATTCTGGGACCAGTTTCAGGGTATCACCCCTCATCAGCCAGACTAGCTTGAATCCAGTGGCATAGCGAGCATGGGACCTACGTCTGGGCATACCCTTGCTACTTAGGGCGACTCAAGCAACACAAAAAGATGATTGATGGAATGCTGCATATTGTCAAACATTCACCCCCAGTAACAGATCTGGGCTAATTCCATTGCTTTTTTGCTCACCATGCCACCACAGATTGGACCCAACCATTTGCAAATTAGTCCTCACCCTGCTCCCCATGGGAGCAGTCCAGCCTGAACTGCTAAGCCAGGTCCTCCCTGGACCAAACAACAAGTGTCCTGGGACCGGTTTCGCGGTATCACCCCTCATCAGCCAGGCTAGCTTGAATCCAGTGGCATAGCGAGCCCTAAGTGGTCAACGGTATGTCCAGACGTGGGTTTCCTGCTTGCTGTGCCACTTGATTCAAGCTAGCCTGGCTGATATGGGGTGATACCAATCTGGATATTTCATTCGAATCAAAAGGAGTGGTGTAAAAGTGAAGCACTGTTAGACAGAATTGCATAGTGTATTATTCAGTAGTTAAGGTGGCTAAATTAAATCCAGTGCTACTTCCCAAAGAATGTAATCGGTTTGTATGTTCTCTCTGCCTCATATGAACGTTAGATTTTCTATCTATTCAGAATAACAGGACATCTTAGTCATCTAAAATTTGTCATAAAAATGAGCTATTATATTTTCAAAAGATTCAGAAGATTAGTCTGCTGACATGAATGAGTGTTAAGTTTTTCAAGACTCTGTGGATATGTCTGGTGCCTGAACAACCGCCTTCAATTGATTATAAAATTAAAAGATCATTTGTGTGAGTTTGTATAAGTTGCCTGTTTGCTAAATGATTCTAACTACCTTGACTATCAAACTAATCTTTTAAATTGATTATTGTTTTCCAGATTAGGAAGTCCAAACAAATTTGTAATGTAGAGAACTGTGTACTTGTGTTTCTGT
Source organism: Triturus cristatus (assembly GCF_964204655.1). Lineage (NCBI taxonomy): Eukaryota > Metazoa > Chordata > Amphibia > Caudata > Salamandridae > Triturus > Triturus cristatus. The sequence continues at coordinate 858,546,567 of NC_140594.1, forward strand.
AGGGATACATGGAAGTCTAAGACTAGTAGCCTGTCCCACCAGACACCTGCTGTGTCCCCTATTGACTTTAGCCTTATTCTCTGAAAACTTCTTATCGATTACATTTTGTGAGAAAAACAGAGCACATCAGTATCTGATTTATGTTCCATGATAGGTGTCTGCTGGTTTATGCAAATTCTCTCTCCACACTATTATAATTACAGTGTTTGTGAAGAGTTTTTGGGGTTAGCTGGATTTTGTGCTTTAGCTGATGCACCCTCCATTTGTCTTTACTAAAATCAACATTGCCGATTGTTTATATAGAAGAAGAGAGTCAGGCTATCTTTGAGGTATATAGATCCTTATATATTTTGATTGTTTCCTGGATGCCCATGATCCTTAAATTATTTCTCTTTGATTGGTTTTCTAACATTTCCACAAGCCATTTCAATGATCTTGTTTTTTTACTTAATATGGGGATACCTCCTGCATTCACCTTCACAGTGGTTTAAACTGAGGCTAAGTCTGTGATAGTTTTATTCATTGACTTCTGTGATGATGCAATTTTAGAGTCTTGATGTGATATGACTCTCTTGCAATTCCTGGTCTATTATTTTCTGGTGTGTCACTAATTTACGAGTCTTAAATTTGGCAGCCTACTGGATTTTGACTGTTGTCCTCATGGCATTGTTCAATGAGGAATTAAGACTCATTGTTTTCCCCAATTCACACAGTGTGGCTGAGGTTTGAGTGTCCTTGATGGATTTAAATATCTCTTCTATCATCTCTATCTTGTCTGTTTCATCTTCTTCTGATTCCCACTCTGAGCCATTGTCCAGCGCTCAACATCTTAGCTACTTTGCTATTGGCTTGTAGCAGATGTCATTCTAAGAAACCTTTGGGTATTTCCTATGCTCTTTTTCTTTACCCCATTTTTCTGATTAGTCTGAACAGCTCGATTGAGCTCTTTCTCAGTTATTCCTTCTGGCATAGAGTCCAGAGGTGATAGGCATTCTTGCAGCGTAGGTTTTCTTGAGACCCACATCACTAACCATCACCATATCCTAAATAGCGACTTTTAGTTGTAGTGTTGTTTTCCTCTTGTTCGGATTTTAAAACCACTCAGAGACCATTATTGTACCCTGTGTAGGTTGTATCCTCCTCCTTGTGATTCACCAAGCGATGCCTCCGAGTGGACAATCTAGTGGAGCCAATTGTGGGGTCTCTTGTATATTTTTATCTGTAGGTTTTTTAATACAGTTACTAGAATGGGCAGCACCCCAATGGAGGGGCTATGAGTACCTCTTCTTATTAGACGTACACTCATTTTATATTCACTTTAAAGGTAAACTAGAAAAACACTTTTTTTCATTACCTGGAGGGGTAAAGAGGATATCAAGTTAGAGTAACTCCTCCTATGATATAATCACTTGCTCACTTAAATTACTCTAACGGATGAATTGTACTCCATCTGTAAAGAAAAGATAGACAACAAAGAAAAACAAAGACAAAAGCAACATACATTTTATAGTAATGTCATTGTTTCTCTTCAAGACTTTGTCCCACATTGCGTGCTCTGGAACTAATTAATAAACCACTTGTGCCAATTTGTGTCTATGACATAGTGGTAATCAATTGCTTCCAAACTTGTGCCACTCACGTGCTTATCATCACATAATGCTGTTACGTGACAGATGATTGGTGGGGTGGCAGTGGTACTCAATAAACTGATCTTAATTTATGTCAGTATGTCTATGCTTATACTAGTAACACACTCCATGCCTCACAGTCATTCCACATTCGTACCGTGTTTGTGAGAAGAATAGCGGTAATCGTAATCTTGTTGTATTTATCATTATCCCTCCTGATTTTGTGCATTAAAAACAATAAACAATACAAAGATCACAGTCCCTTACCCAATTCTTGAATGGTTTCTGTGTCTCAGGGGACCGTAAAGCATCTAGGGGTAGCTTTGTAGTCAAACCCTAAAATAGTGACCCCAGAAGGTTAAGGGAAATGTAAACAAATATGGTGAGTGGATTTTCTCTAACCTCAAAAGGTCGAATCCCTCGTATTCCCCATATAGAGAAACAACGGATAAAAGTTTTGGCGATCGGATTGGAAGTTGCCAGTCTATAACTTACTTCCTCAAAAGTCCTGCCCCGCGTGCACACCTACTTGGCTCCGGTCCCCGGCTTTCGCGTTTGTAAAGCGAAGGGACCGTGTTTTAATACCCGTGAGTTGTCATAGGAACAAATCGGTAGGCCGTCCTGGGCGCGTATCCTCGTACGTAATGACGTTAATTACGTACCCGGAACCATGGGGCTTGTAGTTCCGTATTAGATTTGTTGACACACACGGAGATTTAAGTCTTTTACCACGACCTAAAAGTCTTTAATTGCCATTATGATTTGTAAAAAATGCAATATAAGAGCAATATATGCAGACTGTTGTTATTGACATATTGTTTTGTTGTCGGCGTTTGACGTTGTGAGAATTACGTCATTACGTCTACAAACGTACCGGGAGACAAGGGGGATGTAGTTCCTTGTAACCACAACACTGCGGACGAGTATACATCACCTAGACCATTCTCCCTGACACAAGGCATAAAAATAATAAATGAAATAAATTAAAGGTGAGATAATATAACGTGTTTTTACAAGGGTGCTATGACACCACAGTTGAAGCCCACATAGTGTGCCTGCTTCTTCGATTGATACTTGAACGCTTATTATTGGGGAATTTTCACACCGCAATGACAGCGAACTAGTTGGTAGAATACCAATAGTGATGCCTATGATTTATTCGTATTCAGCTCGTAGTGAGGAAAAATAGGGGAGTTTTTTTTCGGTATATTCCGCGTGTTATTATTGAAGGGACTTCCTTTTTGTAGGAGATGATAAACCGGAGTCAAAAATATTCTTTATATATATAAAGGATGTTATGTATATATATATGTATGCCCTTCAACGAAGGGAGGATAAGTTGGGCATAGCATAACGTGTACAAATGCTATTATTAGGAATCTGGACCAATATTCATGTGGCCGCCATATAAGAGTCCCCAAGTTGGATAGACAGTTTTAGGGCGCGTATTTAATAAACAAGGAACAGAAAGGTGGCCTAGTTGTGAAAAACCCTTTTTCCTTCATTTATTTAGTTGGTTCCAGGGTATACAATCATTAAGGCCCCTTTCATGGGTTTTTAATCGATGGACCCAACGTTGTTCGCGCTCTAGGAGTTTGTGTTGGAGGTTGTTTACATGTTTGATCTTTTCTATGATGGTCCACTTTATCTCTGTGTCTTTATGTTTTTTCTCATTATAGTGCGCAGTCAGTTTTGTTGCTGTTATTGCACGTCTTATTGTGCTCCTGTGTTCACTAATGCGTAATTTTACTTTTCGGCTTGTCATACCAATATACATTAGATCGCACGGGCACTTGATCATATAGATCACTGCTTCAGAATTACAGTTGGTGTGAGTTCTCTGTTCCCATGGAGAGTGTAATCCCAGATTTATTACTTTGGTGTGTTCTGTGAATGGACATGCTACACATGTGCCACATGGGTAGTGTCCCGTAACCTGAGGTGTACTCCAGAGCGTTGATTGACTGGTGATTTTCGGTGTATATGTGTCAGTATGTACCAGTAAATCTCGTAGACTTGTGTTCCTTTTGAATGAGAACATGGGTTTCTCAAACGTTATTGTATTCGATGTCAGGATGGACCATTTTTTGTTTATTATCTTCTTTAGGTCATTAGAAGATGTGTTATATGTTGTAACACATATCAATTGGTCACAGTGTTTCTTTTCATGGGTCTCTAGCAATGCCTCTCTTGGTGTATTGCGGGCTCTCTTATTTGCTTTATCTATGATCTTTCTCGGGTACAATTTTTGTTTAAGTTTGTTGGTGAGGATGGTCGCTTCCTTTTTGTATGTTTCCAGATCAGTACAATTTCTACGAACCCTTAAAAATTGGCCTACCGGTAGATTCTCTCTTAATGAGCGTGGATGTGCGCTATCGAACCTGAGTAGGCTGTTTTTATCCGTAGCTTTGGTAAACAGAGAGTTCTTGAGGGTACCTTCACTTGCTGTGAAGACTACGTCTAGAAAGGATATTCTTTCTTTATTCATAGTCATAGTGAAATGTAGATGGGGATTCAAACTATTGATCCATTTCTTGAATGTTTCCAGACCAGTGGTATCTCCTTCCCAAATCAGAAAGACGTCGTCAATATATCTATACCAACAACGTATGTTGGCAGAGAACGGGTTATGTGTCCATATATGTTGGTCTTCAAAGTGTCCCACATATAGACAGGCCAGGCTCGGGGCGAAAGTACTGCCCATCGAAGTGCCGTGAGTTTGTAGATATATCTGATTTTCAAACTTAAAAAAGTTTTCAGTGAGTGCTAAATGGATAAGGGTGGTGATCCATTCAATTGGCGCTGCCCATGGCCATTCTTCCTTTCTGAGGATCTCTTCAACTACCCTGATGCTCTCAGTCTGAGGGATGTTTGTATATAGCGCCTCAACGTCAAGGCTGACCAGGATGTTCTTATCTGGATTGTATTGTATCCCCTCCAGTCGGTTGAAAAGGTGCTTAGTGTCCTGTACATAAGACTTGATCTTCGTTACAAGAGGTCGTAGGAACCAATCTGTGTACTTTGATAAAGGTTCGAGAATGGACCCTATCCCAGAGACAATTGGTCTTCCTGGCGGTGGTATTTTCCCTTTGTGTATTTTCGGGATTGTGTAAAAAAGAGGTGTTCTTGGATCCTCCTGATTCAAGAAGTCATGTTCCTTCTTTGTGATCCAATCCTTATCTAGTGCATCCGCGGTCAACGTGGAGATCGTTGTTTTGATCCGTTGTGTAGGGTCTCGATTAATCTTTTTGTAGTACTTAGTATCTGCCAGCAGATTCATACATGCAGTTCTGTAGGCACTAGTACTTTGGATAACCGTGGCCCCTCCTTTATCCGCCGGTTTTATTATTAGATCAGTTCTGGACTGAAGGGAGGTTAAGGCTTCTCGTTCCTTCTTGCTCAGATTGTTGAATGTGTTTCTCCTGATTTGTAACAATTCTACCTCTTTCGTTACAGTTTCTTCAAAGGCGAGTACCTCTGGGGGCATCATGTTGGTAGGGGGATAAAAGGTTGATTTGCACCGTAGATCCGTGTGTGTTTCGTCCAGATGTGGGTCCTCTTTGTCCCTGAAGAATGTTTTCAAGCGAATCTTCCGGAAAAAGTCTCCCAACTCACATCGTAATCGGAATTTGTCCAAATGTGACGTGGGTACAAACCCTAGTCCTTTTTCCAGCACAGTTTCTTCATCTGTAGTAAGAATGACGTCCGTCAAATTTACCACTAGTCTCTCATGCTGCTCGTTCCTGGTTGTTGGTCCCTGGTGTTGCTCCGTGTGTTCATGGTGCTCCGATCTTCTTCCCATTGCACTCTTTTGTTCCCTCTTCTTCCACGTCTGCCTCTCCTGCCGCCCTGTCCTAAAAAACGTTGGTTGTAGTCGGGCTGGTAGTAGGGACCCATAGGGAACTGGGTCGGGCCTTGGAATGGGATTGGTCCAAATGGGGCGGGCCATGGGTACATCTGCTGGTGTCCATATCTCTGGTTGTAGTTGCCTCTCCGTGGTCTTCTGCCCCTGCCTCGCCTGCTCTTATTTGATCCGTCACTAGACCAGTTATCATAGTCAGAATCCGATGATCCCGTCTGTTCACTATATACAGATCCTGAGTCCGAATTTTCTTGACCTTTATAGTCGTCTCGGATGTAAGGATAGACCTTTTCATGACTGAACTTTTTCAGGTCTTTCTGTAGTTTGTTGATTTTACTTTGCATGAGATAATCTTTATGTTCACTTATCTCCTTATTCACTTCCTCAAGTTTTTTCTTATATAGGGATAGTTTTATCTCTGTCACAAGTGAATCCTCACTTATTTTAATTTTGATCAAAAGAGCATCTGCTAAACGTTTAGCTGTATTGATGATTAAAATGAGCCAATCGCGCGAGCATCTCCACGCAATTAAAGACCATTCTTTTTTAAATTGGGGGTCTTCGAGAAAGATCCTAGGTGCATTGGTGACAAGTAATCCTGTTGGTGCTGTATTGCCTCTTAGGTACTCTGTCATGATGGCTCCATGTAACAAGATTTTCATTTGGTTACGTTTTAATTCCTTCAGCTCATCCCAGTTCTGAGCTTGGGAGAGGTTCTGACTGATGTTCGTGTCCGATAATAGTGATGGTCCTGCTAGAATGGCAGATGCTATATCGTCTGAGTAGCCAATACCCAGTTGTTCTGCCATATTTATACAATTAGATGATTAACTGTATCTTTAGTATATTGTTAAAAGGAGGGAAAGAGTCTTGTTACTCTTAGTTAGGCGCGTGAATTGAGTGTGAGTGCAAATGAGGGTTATTAGAAAAACATACAGTGGCTTATGTTACAGATAATTTCTGTTGATACACCCTGCAGCTGTGCGCTGCGCTAATAATATATTCACTTTAAAGGTAAACTAGAAAAACACTTTTTTTCATTACCTGGAGGGGTAAAGAGGATATCAAGTTAGAGTAACTCCTCCTATGATATAATCACTTGCTCACTTAAATTACTCTAACGGATCAACCGTAGTTGATATGGGTGCACTTTAGTGGGGAGAGATGTGAAGGATCTAAATAGAGTAAATACCTACGTCTTCACCAACAGGTGAGCAAGGAAAAGTCTTCCTTTTTGTTTATTTACCCTCACACACCCTAGTGGTGTCATGCTTCATCATCGGGTCACCCCGACGCCTAAAAGTCGGGGTGGGCTCAACCACAGTATTGGGAGCTCTTGATAGAAGTTGGTGACCTGGGGGGCTGAATAAATTAAAATACCTCAAACAGATCCCCGGTTTCCCTTTATTCTTGGGTCTGTTTGGGTAACTAAAAAAACAAATGTTGGGTCTTATAAGGAATCTTATGGTCCTAAGACCCTAGTGCCAACATGTTTCAGTCCTGTAATGGCCTTATGGGTCCTGGACTTTCATCAGGGCTAGGTTTTGGCCTCCCTAGGAACCAGGATAAAAGGGGTTTCCCTATCCTGTATGCGATGCAAGGGCAGAGTAGCTGCTCCTTGTAATGATGATTGATAATTTACCAATCATGAATTGTACTCCATCTGTAAAGAAAAGATAGACAACAAAGAAAAACAAAGACAAAAGCAACATACATTTTATAGTAATGTCATTGTTTCTCTTCAAGACTTTGTCCCACATTGCGTGCTCTGGAACTAATTAATAAACCACTTGTGCCAATTTGTGTCTATGACATAGTGGTAATCAATTGCTTCCAAACTTGTGCCACTCACGTGCTTATCATCACATAATGCTGTTACGTGACAGATGATTGGTGGGGTGGCAGTGGTACTCAATAAACTGATCTTAATTTATGTCAGTATGTCTATGCTTATACTAGTAACACACTCCATGCCTCACATTCATTCCACATTCGTACCGTGTTTGTGAGAAGAATAGCGGTAATCGTAATCTTGTTGTATTTATCATTATCCCTCCTGATTCTGTGCATTGAAAACAATAAACAATACAAAGATCACAGTCCCTTACCCAATTCTTGAATGGTTTCTGTGTCTCAGGGGACCGTAAAGCATCTAGGGGTAGCTTTGTAGTCAAACCCTAAAATAGTGACCCCAGAAGGTTAAGGGAAATGTAAACAAATATGGTGAGTGGATTTTCTCTAACCTCAAAAGGTCGAATCCCTCGTATTCCCCATATAGAGAAACGACGGATAAAAGTTTTGGCGATCGGATTGGAAGTTGCCAGTCTATAACTTACTTCCTCAAAAGTCCTGCCCCGCGTGCACACCTACTTGGCTCCGGTCCCCGGCTTTCGCGTTTGTAAAGCGAAGGGACCGTGTTTTAATACCCGTGAGTTGTCATAGGAACAAATCGGTAGGCCGTCCTGGGCGCGTATCCTCGTACGTAATGACGTTAATTACGTACCCGGAACCATGGGGCTTGTAGTTCCGTATTAGATTTGTTGACACACACGGAGATTTAAGTCTTTTACCACGACCTAAAAGTCTTTAATTGCCATTATGATTTGTAAAAAATGCAATATAAGAGCAATATATGCAGACTGTTGTTATTGACATATTGTTTTGTTGTCGGCGTTTGACGTTGTGAGAATTACGTCATTACGTCTACAAACGTACCGGGAGACAAGGGGGATGTAGTTCCTTGTAACCACAACACTGCGGACGAGTATACATCACCTAGACCATTCTCCCTGACACAAGGCATAAAAATAATAAATGAAATAAATTAAAGGTGAGATAAAATAACGTGTTTTTACAAGGGTGCTATGACACCACAGTTGAAGCCCACATAGTGTGCCTGCTTCTTCGATTGATACTTGAACGCTTATTATTGGGGAATTTTCACACCGCAATGACAGCGAACTAGTTGGTAGAATACCAATAGTGATGCCTATGATTTATTCGTATTCAGCTCGTAGTGAGGAAAAATAGGGGAGTTTTTTTTCGGTATATTCCGCGTGTTATTATTGAAGGGACTTCCTTTTTGTAGGAGATGATAAACCGGAGTCAAAAATATTCTTTATATATATAAAGGATGTTATGTATATATATATGTATGCCCTTCAACGAAGGGAGGATAAGTTGGGCATAGCATAACGTGTACAAATGCTATTATTAGGAATCTGGACCAATATTCATGTGGCCGCCATATAAGAGTCCCCAAGTTGGATAGACAGTTTTAGGGCGCGTATTTAATAAACAAGGAACAGAAAGGTGGCCTAGTTGTGAAAAACCCTTTTTCCTTCATTTATTTAGTTGGTTCCAGGGTATACAATCATTAAGGCCCCTTTCATGGGTTTTTAATCGATGGACCCAACGTTGTTCGCGCTCTAGGAGTTTGTGTTGGAGGTTGTTTACATGTTTGATCTTTTCTATGATGGTCCACTTTATCTCTGTGTCTTTGTTTTTTCTCATTATAGTGCGCAGTCAGTTTTGTTGCTGTTATTGTACGTCTTATTGTGCTCCTGTGTTCACTAATGCGTAATTTTACTTTTCGGCTTGTCATACCAATATACATTAGATCGCACGGGCACTTGATCATATAGATCACTGCTTCAGAATTACAGTTGGTGTGAGTTCTCTGTTCCCATGGAGAGTGTAATCCCAGATTTATTACTTTGGTGTGTTCTGTGAATGGACATGCTACACATGTGCCACATGGGTAGTGTCCCGTAACCTGAGGTGTACTCCAGAGGGTTGATTGACTGGTGATTTTCGGTGTATATGTGTCAGTATGTACCAGTAAATCTCGTAGACTTGTGTTCCTTTTGAATGAGAACATGGGTTTCTCAAACGTTATTGTATTCGATGTCAGGATGGACCATTTTTTGTTTATTATCTTCTTTAGGTCATTAGAAGATGTGTTATATGTTGTAACACATATCAATTGGTCACAGTGTTTCTTTTCATGGGTCTCTAGCAATGCCTCTCTTGGTGTATTGCGGGCTCTCTTATTTGCTTTATCTATGATCTTTCTCGGGTACAATTTTTGTTTAAGTTTGTTAGTGAGGATGGTCGCTTCCTTTTTGTATGTTTCCAGATCAGTACAATTTCTACGAACCCTTAAAAATTGGCCTACCGGTAGATTCTCTCTTAATGAGCGTGGATGTGCGCTATCGAACCTGAGTAGGCTGTTTTTATCCGTAGCTTTGGTAAACAGAGAGTTCTTGAGGGTACCTTCACTTGCTGTGAAGACTACGTCTAGAAAGGATATTCTTTCTTTATTCATAGTCATAGTGAAATGTAGATGGGGATTCAAACTATTGATCCATTTCTTGAATGTTTCCAGACCAGTGGTATCTCCTTCCCAAATCAGAAAGACGTCGTCAATATATCTATACCAACAACGTATGTTGGCAGAGAACGGGTTATGTGTCCATATATGTTGGTCTTCAAAGTGTCCCACATATAGACAGGCCAGGCTCGGGGCGAAAGTACTGCCCATCGAAGTGCCGTGAGTTTGTAGATATATCTGATTTTCAAACTTAAAAAAGTTTTCAGTGAGTGCTAAATGGATAAGGGTGGTGATCCATTCAATTGGCGCTGCCCATGGCCATTCTTCCTTTCTGAGGATCTCTTCAACTACCCTGATGCTCTCAGTCTGAGGGATGTTTGTATATAGCGCCTCAACGTCAAGGCTGAATAGGATGTTCTTATCTGGATTGTATTGTATCCCCTCCAGTCGGTTGAAAAGGTGCTTAGTGTCCTGTACATAAGACTTGATCTTCGTTACAAGAGGTCGTAGGAACCAATCTGTGTACTTTGATAAAGGTTCGAGAATGGACCCTATCCCAGAGACAATTGGTCTTCCTGGCGGTGGTATTTTCCCTTTGTGTATTTTCGGGATTGTGTAAAAAAGAGGTGTTCTTGGATCCTCCTGATTCAAGAAGTCATGTTCCTTCTTTGTGATCCAATCCTTATCTAGTGCATCCGCGGTCAACGTGGAGATCGTTGTTTTGATCCGTTGTGTAGGGTCTCGATTAATCTTTTTGTAGTACTTAGTATCTGCCAGCAGATTCATACATGCAGTTCTGTAGGCACTAGTACTTTGGATAACCGTGGCCCCTCCTTTATCCGCCGGTTTTATTATTAGATCAGTTCTGGACTGAAGGGAGGTTAAGGCTTCTCGTTCCTTCTTGCTCAGATTGTTGAATGTGTTTCTCCTGATTTGTAACAATTCTACCTCTTTCGTTACAGCTTCTTCAAAGGCGAGTACCTCTGGGGGCATCATGTTGGTAGGGGGATAAAAGGTTGATTTGCACCGTAGATCCCTGTGTGTTTCGTCCAGATGTGGGTCCTCTTTGTCCCTGAAGAATGTTTTCAAGCGAATCTTCCGGAAGAAGTCTCCCAACTCACATCGTAATCGGAATTTGTCCAAATGTGACGTGGGTACAAACCCTAGTCCTTTTTCCAGCACAGTTTCTTCATCTGTAGTAAGAATGACGTCCGTCAAATTTACCACTAGTCTCTCATGCTGCTCGTTCCTGGTTGTTGGTCCCTGGTGTTGCTCCGTGTGTTCATGGTGCTCCGATCTTCTTCCCATTGCACTCTTTTGTTCCCTCTTCTTCCACGTCTGCCTCTCCTGCCGCCCTGTCCTAAAAAACGTTGGTTGTAGTCGGGCTGGTAGTAGGGACCCATAGGGAACTGGGTCGGGCCTTGGAATGGGATTGGTCCAAATGGGGCGGGCCATGGGTACATCTGCTGGTGTCCATATCTCTGGTTGTAGTTGCCTCTCCGTGGTCTTCTGCCCCTGCCTCGCCTGCTCTTATTTGATCCGTCACTAGACCAGTTATCATAGTCAGAATCCGATGATCCCGTCTGTTCACTATATACAGATCCTGAGTCCGAATTTTCTTGACCTTTATAGTCGTCTCGGATGTAAGGATAGACCTTTTCATGACTGAACTTTTTCAGGTCTTTCTGTAGTTTGTTGATTTTACTTTGCATGAGATAATCTTTATGTTCACTTATCTCCTTATTCACTTCCTTAAGTTTTTTCTTATATAGGGATAGTTTTATCTCTGTCACAAGTGAATCCTCACTTATTTTAATTTTGATCAAAAGAGCATCTGCTAAACGTTTAGCTGTATTGATGATTAAAATGAGCCAATCGCGCGAGCATCTCCACGCAATTAAAGACCATTCTTTTTTAAATTGGGGGTCTTCGAGAAAGATCCTAGGTGCATTGGTGACAAGTAATCCTGTTGGTGCTGTATTGCCTCTTAGGTACTCTGTCATGATGGCTCCATGTAACAAGATTTTCATTTGGTTACGTTTTAATTCCTTCAGCTCATCCCAGTTCTGAGCTTGGGAGAGGTTCTGACTGATGTTCGTGTCCGATAATAGTGATGGTCCTGCTAGAATGGCAGATGCTATATCGTCTGAGTAGCCAATACCCAGTTGTTCTGCCATATTTATACAATTAGATGATTAACTGTATCTTTAGTATATTGTTAAAAGGAGGGAAAGAGTCTTGTTACTCTTAGTTAGGCGCGTGAATTGAGTGTGAGTGCAAATGAGGGTTATTAGAAAAACATACAGTGGCTTATGTTACAGATAATTTCTGTTGATACACCCTGCAGCTGTGCGCTGCGCTAATAATATATTCACTTTAAAGGTAAACTAGAAAAACACTTTTTTTCATTACCTGGAGGGGTAAAGAGGATATCAAGTTAGAGTAACTCCTCCTATGATATAATCACTTGCTCACTTAAATTACTCTAACGGATCAACCGTAGTTGATATGGGTGCACTTTAGTGGGGAGAGATGTGAAGGATCTAAATAGAGTAAATACCTACGTCTTCACCAACAGGTGAGCAAGGAAAAGTCTTCCTTTTTGTTTATTTACCCTCACACACCCTAGTGGTGTCATGCTTCATCATCGGGTCACCCCGACGCCTAAAAGTCGGGGTGGGCTCAACCACAGTATTGGGAGCTCTTGATAGAAGTTGGTGACCTGGGGGGCTGAATAAATTAAAATACCTCAAACAGATCCCCGGTTTCCCTTTATTCTTGGGTCTGTTTGGGTAACTAAAAAAACAAATGTTGGGTCTTATAAGGAATCTTATGGTCCTAAGACCCTAGTGCCAACATGTTTCAGTCCTGTAATGGCCTTATGGGTCCTGGACTTTCATCAGGGCTAGGTTTTGGCCTCCCTAGGAACCAGGATAAAAGGGGTTTCCCTATCCTGTATGCGATGCAAGGGCAGAGTAGCTGCTCCTTGTAATGATGATTGATAATTTACCAATCATGAATTGTACTCCATCTGTAAAGAAAAGATAGACAACAAAGAAAAACAAAGACAAAAGCAACATACATTTTATAGTAATGTCATTGTTTCTCTTCAAGACTTTGTCCCACATTGCGTGCTCTGGAACTAATTAATAAACCACTTGTGCCAATTTGTGTCTATGACATAGTGGTAATCAATTGCTTCCAAACTTGTGCCACTCACGTGCTTATCATCACATAATGCTGTTACGTGACAGATGATTGGTGGGGTGGCAGTGGTACTCAATAAACTGATCTTAATTTATGTCAGTATGTCTATGCTTATACTAGTAACACACTCCATGCCTCACATTCATTCCACATTCGTACCGTGTTTGTGAGAAGAATAGCGGTAATCGTAATCTTGTTGTATTTATCATTATCCCTCCTGATTCTGTGCATTAAAAACAATAAACAATACAAAGATCACAGTCCCTTACCCAATTCTTGAATGGTTTCTGTGTCTCAGGGGACCGTAAAGCATCTAGGGGTAGCTTTGTAGTCAAACCCTAAAATAGTGACCCCAGAAGGTTAAGGGAAATGTAAACAAATATGGTGAGTGGATTTTCTCTAACCTCAAAAGGTCGAATCCCTCGTATTCCCCATATAGAGAAACGACGGATAAAAGTTTTGGCGATCGGATTGGAAGTTGCCAGTCTATAACTTACTTCCTCAAAAGTCCTGCCCCGCGTGCACACCTACTTGGCTCCGGTCCCCGGCTTTCGCGTTTGTAAAGCGAAGGGACCGTGTTTTAATACCCGTGAGTTGTCATAGGAACAAATCGGTAGGCCGTCCTGGGCGCGTATCCTCGTACGTAATGACGTTAATTACGTACCCGGAACCATGGGGCTTGTAGTTCCGTATTAGATTTGTTGACACACACGGAGATTTAAGTCTTTTACCACGACCTAAAAGTCTTTAATTGCCATTATGATTTGTAAAAAATGCAATTGACCAATTGATATGTGTTACAACATATAACACATCTTCTAATGACCTAAAGAAGATAATAAACAAAAAATGGTCCATCCTGACATCGAATACAATAACGTTTGAGAAACCCATGTTCTCATTCAAAAGGAACACAAGTCTACGAGATTTACTGGTACATACTGACACATATACACCGAAAATCACCAGTCAATCAACCCTCTGGAGTACACCTCAGGTTACGGGACACTACCCATGTGGCACATGTGTAGCATGTCCATTCACAGAACACACCAAAGTAATAAATCTGGGATTACACTCTCCATGGGAACAGAGAACTCACACCAACTGTAATTCTGAAGCAGTGATCTATATGATCAAGTGCCCGTGCGATCTAATGTATATTGGTATGACAAGCCGAAAAGTAAAATTACGCATTAGTGAACACAGGAGCACAATAAGACGTGCAATAACAGCAACAAAACTGACTGCGCACTATAATGAGAAAAAACATAAAGACACAGAGATAAAGTGGACCATCATAGAAAAGATCAAACATGTAAACAACCTCCAACACAAACTCCTAGAGCGCGAACAACGTTGGGTCCATCGATTAAAAACCCATGAAAGGGGCCTTAATGATTGTATACCCTGGAACCAACTAAATAAATGAAGGAAAAAGGGTTTTTCACAACTAGGCCACCTTTCTGTTCCTTGTTTATTAAATACGCGCCCTAAAACTGTCTATCCAACTTGGGGACTCTTATATGGCGGCCACATGAATATTGGTCCAGATTCCTAATAATAGCATTTGTACACGTTATGCTATGCCCAACTTATCCTCCCTTCGTTGAAGGGCATACATATATATATACATAACATCCTTTATATATATAAAGAATATTTTTGACTCCGGTTTATCATCTCCTACAAAAAGGAAGTCCCTTCAATAATAACACGCGGAATATACCGAAAAAAAACTCCCCTATTTTTCCTCACTACGAGCTGAATACGAATAAATCATAGGCATCACTATTGGTATTCTACCAACTAGTTCGCTGTCATTGCGGTGTGAAAATTCCCCAATAATAAGCGTTCAAGTATCAATCGAAGAAGCAGGCACACTATGTGGGCTTCAACTGTGGTGTCATAGCACCCTTGTAAAAACACGTTATTTTATCTCACCTTTAATTTATTTCATTTATTATTTTTATGCCTTGTGTCAGGGAGAATGGTCTAGGTGATGTATACTCGTCCGCAGTGTTGTGGTTACAAGGAACTACATCCCCCTTGTCTCCCGGTACGTTTGTAGACGTAATGACGTAATTCTCACAACGTCAAACGCCGACAACAAAACAATATGTCAATAACAACAGTCTGCATATATTGCTCTTATATTGCATTTTTTACAAATCATAATGGCAATTAAAGACTTTTAGGTCGTGGTAAAAGACTTAAATCTCCGTGTGTGTCAACAAATCTAATACGGAACTACAAGCCCCATGGTTCCGGGTACGTAATTAACGTCATTACGTACGAGGATACGCGCCCAGGACGGCCTACCGATTTGTTCCTATGACAACTCACGGGTATTAAAACACGGTCCCTTCGCTTTACAAACGCGAAAGCCGGGGACCGGAGCCAAGTAGGTGTGCACGCGGGGCAGGACTTTTGAGGAAGTAAGTTATAGACTGGCAACTTCCAATCCGATCGCCAAAACTTTTATCCGTCGTTTCTCTATATGGGGAATACGAGGGATTCGACCTTTTGAGGTTAGAGAAAATCCACTCACCATATTTGTTTACATTTCCCTTAACCTTCTGGGGTCACTATTTTAGGGTTTGACTACAAAGCTACCCCTAGATGCTTTACGGTCCCCTGAGACACAGAAACCATTCAAGAATTGGGTAAGGGACTGTGATCTTTGTATTGTTTATTGTTTTTAATGCACAGAATCAGGAGGGATAATGATAAATACAACAAGATTACGATTACCACTATTCTTCTCACAAACACGGTACGAATGTGGAATGAATGTGAGGCATGGAGTGTGTTACTAGTATAAGCATAGACATACTGACATAAATTAAGATCAGTTTATTGAGTACCACTGCCACCCCACCAATCATCTGTCACGTAACAGCATTATGTGATGATAAGCACGTGAGTGGCACAAGTTTGGAAGCAATTGATTACCACTATGTCATAGACACAAATTGGCACAAGTGGTTTATTAATTAGTTCCAGAGCACGCAATGTGGGACAAAGTCTTGAAGAGAAACAATGACATTACTATAAAATGTATGTTGCTTTTGTCTTTGTTTTTCTTTGTTGTCTATCTTTTCTTTACAGATGGAGTACAATTCATGATTGGTAAATTATCAATCATCATTACAAGGAGCAGCTACTCTGCCCTTGCATCGCATACAGGATAGGGAAACCCCTTTTATCCTGGTTCCTAGGGAGGCCAAAACCTAGCCCTGATGAAAGTCCAGGACCCATAAGGCCATTACAGGACTGAAACATGTTGGCACTAGGGTCTTAGGACCATAAGATTCCTTATAAGACCCAACATTTGTTTTTTTAGTTACCCAAACAGACCCAAGAATAAAGGGAAACCGGGGATCTGTTTGAGGTATTTTAATTTATTCAGCCCCCCAGGTCACCAACTTCTATCAAGAGCTCCCAATACTGTGGTTGAGCCCACCCCGACTTTTAGGCGTCGGGGTGACCCGATGATGAAGCATGACACCACTAGGGTGTGTGAGGGTAAATAAACAAAAAGGAAGACTTTTCCTTGCTCACCTGTTGGTGAAGACGTAGGTATTTACTCTATTTAGATCCTTCACATCTCTCCCCACTAAAGTGCACCCATATCAACTACGGTTGATCCGTTAGAGTAATTTAAGTGAGCAAGTACACTCATTTTACCCTTCGTTAAAAAATTGTTTTTGATTAATTGGGAAGAGGAGTCAGAAACGATATATGCAGCTCCTTCGCCTGCACAAGGTTTCCCTTGTACCTCACTGAAGTTAGTGCTTGTGAGTGCTCTCTTAGCTGCTGATGAAAGCAGCAGTTGCTTACCCTCCTTGATATCTTTAGGGTCTTTTTTCACGATCCATGCAGATTCAGCATACTTCTGAATGGTGCACCCTGGATTACAGTGACTGAAGCAACTGCCCACACAGTCAGTGGCAAAAAAGTGCTAATTTAGCTCTAGCAACACAAACTTTCTGACTTTCTCACCATTGATCAAGCTTGCATGGCTTGCTGTTTTCAGGACTGTCATGGTCACAGCTGCAAGGACAATCCAGTTGACAATGAGAAAGAGGAAACTAGAAAGGAAGCAAAACAGAAACAGTTAGTGTAGAGCATGTCAGTTCATGAGAAAAAATGTGAGGGATAACTACTGAACCAATTTACACATTAAAATACATTTTCGCTAGAACGAAAACAGCAAGGCTAATGCTTTCCTGAGAGCCCCTGGCCAAGCCACCTGAGCCCACTGCTATCTTGCCCCCCCCACCACAAAATGATTTACGGTTCTTGAATTTAAGTATACTAAGGGATGGGACTTTGATACATGTTTGAAACAGACAAGTGTTAGAGTTACTTAAATACATATGGGGTAGATGATTCCATAGTTATGCAGAAACCTTATGAATAATTGATATAAAGTCTGTAATTAATTACACAGTTTTTTTAACGGTTTATTCAGTTGCAGTAGCTCTGACAGACAGGAGAAAGTCAGCTGGAGGCCAGATTTTAAGGCCAAGCATAGAACGTTTCTTATGAGTGGATGCATTTATTAATCATGATTTAGTTAAATAAAACCTCTGGAATTTATCATACAACATCTGGAATGTATCATACAACATAATATACTTCTCTTCCAAGAAACATGGCAGATAAATCCCTCCCCAATAGTAGGCTACAAAGAACTCTTGAACCCGGCCTAGAGAGCCACAAAATACGGGAGAGCAAAAGGCGGCCTCTCTATTTTTATTTCGACAGATATCCCATGGCATGCCTCCGCCATAGATCTCAACGCTTCTTGGATGTTATGCATCAAACTTGATGCCTTGCCCTTCAATAGTTTGCTAATAGTGAACATCTACATTCACCCTCGTCCAAACAGAAGAGGTCAAGAATCGAGAACCTAATAGCAACATTAGTAACATTAAAACTCGCTTATCCAAATGCTAACACCATATTGTTGGGAGATTTCAACATGGATTTATTGCAGGACAGGAAAAAAAGTACAATAGGGCACATACAAGCCCTCCACCGACATGACACACATGGCAAGAGATGCGCAGCTCGCCTGAACGATCTCTCAATGTGTGTGCTCAATGGACGAGGCCAGACAGATTGCCACGCAGCATTCACAAGGGTTACTCAAAAAACAGGTTCTATCATAGACTACACGTTCACGGACTATGATCTGCTTCCTCATATCTCGAATTTCCAAATAATTGATAGGGCGGAAAGTGACCACCAACCGCAAACCTTTATGCTGCTAAGAAACATCGCAATACCAGCTAGAGACAACGCAATGTCCCTATCAACTCAATGCTACAACCTAAAACGTCTTATCTGGAGAAATGAAAGCATTGGTGACATCATGGACACATGCATTAGCCTTTCGGAGAGATTGAAAGCCGAACCACTGTGCACAAAGGCCTGGGAGTCCTTTATCTCTGAATTAAATAGCAAATTCTCAAAACAGGCGAATGGCCGTAAAGCAGGTAGACCAATAGGGGCAGCTTGGTTCACTGAGGAAACAAAAGCAACAATTGAATAAATACCTAAGACAATTACGAACTCGGGGTCCAGAAACCTCCCAGGAAATTCTGTTCTTAATATCAAGAACAAGAAAAGATCTAAAAAGGGACATTAAGGTGGCCAAGAAAGAGTTCAACGAACATTTCTGGGTGAAACTCCTCCATGCCAGCAAATTAAGAGATTCTAAACTCTTCTGGGAAATCATCAACCAGCTATCAAATGGCAGGAACCGACATCACAACTCGGATATAATGGAGGACACTTGGAGGGCTCACATTGAACTCCTATACAACGCTATCTCACCTTCAGGTACTCCAAATCATGGAACATCAACTATGAAGGGGGACCCTTGTGCAGGTCCAGTTCATGATACCCTTAATTCAGACCTATGTGAATGCCCTCCGCGGATTTTACAAGAGCAAGTCTTTAAAACAATAAAAAATGAAGATCTGAGGGAGCTCCAGGGCCCAACGGCTTGCCAAACGCGTTGTTTTGGAATGATCCATCATTTTGGTCAGGTCTCCTCACCCCCGCTTTGGCGTCCAGCACGATCCCAGACTCCTGGCGAGGAAGTATCTTAAACACAATATACAAGTTGGGCGTACGCTCTGATCCATCCAACTACAGGTTGATAGGCCTAATTGATGTGGAGGCAAAAATGCACGCATCGAATCTGCTGGTAGACTTAGAGGATTGGGTTAACCGCACAAATCTTATACCTTACACACAAACCGGTTTCCGGGCAGGGATGGGCACCCTCACGAATATCTCCGCGGTCACCCTTTTAGCCAACCAAGCCTATGCAAAATCTAGTATCCTGTACGCGTGCTTTATCGATCTTAAAGCGGCTTTAAATAAAGAGCGCCAAGCTATGGGCTAAAATGCAAAGTTGGGGGGTATCCACCAAACATTTGGAGGCCATCATCCATCTTTACTCACACACGTGGGTTAAAATAAGGAAAGGAGATGGGTGCAGTATAACCAATAAGATTCCAACACTCAATGGTTTAAAACAGGGGTGTGTGTTGGCCCTCTGTCTATTTAACATCTACTTTGCAGACCTCGACAAACATCTTCGGCAAATACAAGCAGACCCCCATGAAACTGGGCAAAACACCAATACCCAGTCTCCAATACGCAGATGATATCGTCTTACTATCACAAACCCCTGTAGGCCTGGAGTGATTAATTACCAAATTAGGAGCTTATATCACCTCTGCTCAACTAACAATCAATCACCCAAAAACGAAGGTGATGTGCTTCTCCAAACATCATTTAACAACGAAAAATCGCAAATTCACCTGGAAATTAGATGAGAAACCTTTGGCCCGCGTAGACTCGTATAAATATTTAGGTTTCCAACTGGATTTCAACCTCAACTTTAAGCAACACCTGGATCAAGGATGTATGAAAGCCAAACAGTTGCTTTTCGGATTTAAAATCTTAAAGAAAAAGCTTATATGCTGCTCAACAGGTCACTTGCTCAAAGTAATTTCAGCAAAATGTCTACCCTCCATATCCTATGGCTCAGAAATACTGATCACCAAAGATGCTACAGTTTTAAACACCAAAACACACAAGATGATGGACGGAATGTTGCACATTGGCAAAACATTCACCCCCAGTCACAGATCTGGGTTTAATCCATCGTTATTTTGCTCACCACGCCACCCCAGTTCTGACATAGCCACATGCAAATCAGTCTTGACCCTGTGCGTCATGGGAAAAGTCCAGCCCGAACTGCCAAGCCATGTCTTCCCTGGACCGGAATCAAGCATCCTAGGACCGGTTTCGGGGTTTCACCCCTCTTCAGCCAGGATAGCTTGACTCCAGTGGCGTAGTGAGCACGGGACCCACGTCTGGGCATACCCTTCCCACATAGGGCAAACATTTGCATTTGTCACCCCGACTGGGACGGGTATGCTCAGACGTGAGTCCCGTGCTCTCCATGCCACTGGAATCAAGCTATCCTGGCTGAAGAGGGGTGAAACCCCGAAACCGGTCCTAGGATGCTTGTTTCCAGTCCAGGGAGGACCTGGCCTGGCAGTGCGGGCTGGACTGTTCCCATTGGGCACAGGGTCAAGACTGATTTGCATATGGCTGGGTCCAAACTGGAGTGGCATGGTGAGCAAAAAAACGATGGATTTAGGCCCAGATCTCTGTACTGGGGTGACACACTACAAGGCTGACCGAGCGGTCGAATCTTTGCCTGCCCCGACCGGAACAATTGGCTGAATAGCTTTATGGGCGCTGCATAGCGGGGGCGGCCCCCCGGAATGTGCATTTAGCGGCTGTAGGGTGCCCCCCGCTTGCGAGGCACTGAATTAGCGGGCTTTCCCTGGCTCCATAACTCGCTGGACACATCGCTTTGCGGCCCTTGACTGCGTACCTGGGCGAGAGGAGTTTGAAGGACTGCTCCAGGTCCATAGTGTTCGATACGCCTAGGGGGTGCCTGTCCAAAGGAGACTGCTTGTACTCGGGCTGGGCCCTTGGCGGCCATCATGGGGAAGGCGGACGCCAGGCAATCCCGGCTCCCATTCGAATCCCACAAGAAAAAAGACAAAACACCTCAGGCCCCGCTGCCGGGAGATGGCGACGCTGATGGCGGCGACAGCGAAGAAGTAGATTGGAAGGCACTCCTTCTGAACATGCAGACCAGCCTCACTTCCATTGATTCCAAGATCGACGGCATGTCCCGTCGCCTCGATTCCGTAGTACACAGACTCGATCAACAGGAAGAGCGGTCTAAGGAGGCTGAACAACGGATCTCGGATCTAGAGGATGGGGCTTCGACCACCCAGACCAAGGTCTCGCAAATGGAAAGGCTACTAAAAGTCATCGCCGAAAAGAACGAGGATTTGGAGGCGAGATCACGCCGCAATAATGTACGCCTTATTGGTCTGGCGGAGTCTACCTCGGTGGGGCGAATGGAACTTTTCATTGAAAAACTTCTGTCGGACCTCTTTGGCGCGGGTGCTTTCTCTACGCAGCTAGTGGTGAAGCGGGCTCATCGCACCTTGGGCCCCCGTCCGGTGCCCGGAGCACCCCCGCGGCCTGTGATCATCCGCTTCTTAAACTACAGAGATCGGGACACCCTGCTGCGCCTCGCCGGGGAAAAGCAACCTGTCCTCTTTGAAAATACCACGCTCTCCTTTTTCCCGGATTTTACACAAGCAGTGCAAGACGCCCGTCGCAAGTTTGGACCGGTCAAGAAACGTCTGCTTCAAACCGGACTTCAATACTCCATGCTATACCCAGCCCGGCTTCGGGTGGTCCATCATGGTAAGCCCCATATATTTCAGGACCCTGCTCAGGCAGAACTATTTTTGAAGGACTGCAAAAAGTCTCCTGAATCCACCCGATCCCACTCGGAGAGGGCGGGGTCCCGGTCACCTACTTCTGCCCCTGACTGATGTGGGATGTCTGGCTGTTACCATGGTCCCATATTGCTATTGTTGTAGGTTGGCTTGCTACACCTATGTCCTTCATTCAAGTGGTACTGCTGGTTACATAACTATCTTTGAACATTGCTCCTGGATGGTTGAGCTACTACCTAGTAGGTTCTGATGATTTCAATGGTCTCTCGATGTGTTCAATTTTTGCCTGCGCCCTGGCTTTGACCCCCCCCCTCCCGCACTTTCCGCTGGGCCCTCAACCCAGAGGATAGCGGGTGAGATATCGGGGGAGTGGGATGGCCGGTCTGGACCCCTAGTGTCCCCCTCTTGGGTGTTCCCCAATTAGTACATGATAGGACATTTTGGGGTTGAATGGGGTGGGGGAGATGCCCGACATGATTGGGATGTCGGAGTGGGCGGGTGGGTGGGATTTCTAGGGAATGTTTTGAAGTTGTTATTGTTTTTCGGCATGAGCACTACGTATATACTTGTCAGGGTAGCACAGCATGCCTCCTTCACTGGACAACTACTTCCATGGCCTTGCTGCCAGATAGGCCTTTCAACCCATACTATATCCACTAGCGAACATGACCCGCACCGCGTGCACTGAGCTGGGGGGGGGGGGCAGCTCACTGCTATCACCTGGAATGTGAGGGGGCTGGGAAATCCGAGGAAGCGCCGGCAGATCTTGGGTGCATTAGACAGATTGCATGCTCAGGTGGTCTTTCTTCAGGAGACCCACATGGATCCCCTCCGCACGGCTACCTTTGCTACCAGATGGGCGGCCCACTCGCTTCATGCACCTTACTCATCTTATGCGAGAGGCACTGCCATCCTAATCAAAAGAGGTATTCCCTATGTTCCTCTGGGCACCACCGCAGATCGCGAGGGCCGATATTGTATAGCGTGGGGAAGGATAGGCATCGAGACTATCACCCTAGCCTGCTCATATGGCCCCAACTGCGATAACCCGAGCAGTTTCATGGCTCTTTGGAACAAGATCAGAGACTTGGGTTCCACACACCTCATCTGGGGGGGAGACTTCAACGCTGTATTGGACCCCGCTTTGGATAGGTCAAACCCATCTATACACCATTACACTAATACACATAGATACCTGAGGGACATTTGTGACACTCAGGATGTCGTCGATGCCTGGCGCCACTTAAACCCGACCTCTCTGGAAGGCACGCACTGGAATTCTGCACATGCCACATGGGCCAGAATAGACTACATCATGGTGAATAGGGCCTTAGCTCCCTCCCTGGTAGAGGTGCGTCATGTAGGCCGTACATACTCCGACCACTCCCCGGTGCTAGCCAAGTTTCGTCTACCGGATATAATGGGTAGACCCCCGACGTGGCGACTCCAACCCAACATCTTACTTGATGATCTGTTTCGAACCAAACTGGGTCAAGAACTAGAAGATTTCATATCTCGTAACAAGGGATCGGTGGAACGGGCGGCCACTTTTTGGGAAGCACTGAAGGTCACGGTACGGGGGTTCTGCATCTCCAAGAGCTCCGGGGTGCTGAGGGTCCTGCGAGATGCATTGCGTAGACTGGAGTCCACACTCCACACCCTGGAAACCAGCCCTGACTACGCTGACAACACAGATGCACAGGCGAAGTACCGCGAAACACTATCAGACTACACTTCCACCGCTGAAAGAGAGGTGAATTTCCGGGGCAAGTACTTTAGGGCTCGGGTGTACGGAGAAGGGGAGCGACCCGGTAAATCGCAGGCAGGAGCGATCCGCCCGCCGCGGGGCTCCAATTTTGTACTGGAGCTGGAGGGAGAGGATGGGACCCCTATCCGTGATACACACTCGCTTTTAGCGGCATTCACTACACACTACTCTACGCTATATTCTACTACTAGGGTAGGCACACTGGACATTGGCGACTACCTTAGGGAGCTCACGCTGGGCTGGCTCTCCGACCGCCAACGGGAGTTTCTTGCGGAGCCAATAGGCCTGGATGAGGTTAGGGATGCGATCAATCAGATGGCACCGGGGAAGGCTCCGGGGCTGGACGGGCTGCCCATGGATTTCTACAAGGCGTTTATTGATATCCTAGCTCCGGTACTCCGAGAGGTATTCATGGAGGCACATGAGTCCGGCACGCTTCCCTCATCTATGCAAGAGGCTCTGATTACCTCCTTATTAAAGCCTGGAAAACCACCCCAATACTGCGACTCCTATCGTCCTCTCTCGTTAATAAACTGTGACGCCAAAATCCTGACTAAAATACTAGCTAATCGTTTGCAGTTATTACTGGGAGGCCTGGTGTTGTCTGATCAAGCGGGGTTTGTTCCTGGTAGGGCCACCTCCAACAACCTTTGGACGCTTTTTTCCGTTATGCATAATGTAGACCCGGATTTGCCATTGGTGGCGGTTTTTTTAGACGCCACCAAGGCCTTTGACTCTCTGGAATGGGACTATCTTCACTGTATTTTACGCAATATGGGAATGCCACTGGGTTTTACGCGCTGGATTGATATCCTGTATGACCGGCCGTTTGCTAGGGTGGGGTTGAATGGGCGGATATCGGACCCCTTTGTAGTGTCGCGGGGAACTCGCCAGGGATGCCCCCTATCTCCACTTCTGTTTGCGGTGGCGATGGAGCCCCTGGCGGCCCGGCTCCGTCAGCATCACTGGGATAAGGCTCTGCGCTGTCTTCAGCGTGAGGTCCTCATATCCTTATACGCGGATGACATCACGCTATACATCCGTGATCCTGCTACCAACCTCAATTCTATCCTCCGGGAGTTTATTCGCTTTGCGGGTATGTCGGGTATCCATATCAACTGGGGAAAATCCACTATATTTCCGCTGACTGCAGCCGCTCAGCCGTTTCCTTTGGACTACCCCCTAAGATGGGACATGGATGAGGTTCGCTACCTGGGCATACTTCTCTCCCATGACCGTGAAGAGCTAATGCGGATGAACTATGGCCGTACGTTTGAACATATCCAGGCTTGCGTGTCCAGATGGATCACGCTGCCCCTCTCTTTTGCAGGCCGCGCATCCCTGATCAAGATGGTGGTTCTTCCGAAGCTCCTGTACCTCTTCATGAATATTCCCTATTATCCAGGCAAATCCTTCTTTCACCTTCTGAGGTCTGAGCTTATTCGTCTGGTGTGGGGTGGAAGGAGGCCGCGTCTGCGTTGGGAGGTGTTGACTCGTCCGTTCGCGCAGGGAGGGTTCGACCTGCCGAACTTTGAGATGTACTTTCATAGTGCACAGGCCCACTACGTTCATCACTGGATTCGCCCCACTCCTTTCATGCCTCAGACGGCTGTGGAACACTGGCTGGTTGCACCTATTCCACTGGAGGGAGCGATACTCAGTACACCAGAGACACGCGCGACGTACCGCACCACTATTTCGAGCTCCATTCTGGCGTGGCGATATATTGCGCGGATAACCCACACATCGCTACTTTATTCTCCCTTGCTTCCCCTGGCATACCATCCCCGGTTGCCCCTTTTACAGGAACAACTGTTCAAAAACTTTATGGCCAAATTCCACATTACGACATGGGGGGACCTTTATCATGACGGCCAGTTCCGCTCCCAATCGCACATGTTCGCTGGCCTTGCACCCACTTTCATGGACACATTCCTCTACATTAGGCTTCGTAGTGGTATTCGTGCATTGACGGAGGAATTTCCAAGTGAACCACCCACATTAGAACCCTTGCACCGGATACTTAAAGCTCCCACTCCGGCACACGCGGTTTCCACCCTATACCACACTATGCGCTCTACACCAGACCCCTTACCTTGCAAGGCGCGTAACAAATGGGAGGAAGAACTGGGACTGCCCATAGCTGACGAACTCTGGAGCTATTGTTGCTTACAAACGGAACAAATCTCCTCCAGCAGCAGGTTCAGGGTGATTCACTACAGATTCCTACATAGGCTTTATTGTACTCCAAGATCCATGTGTAGGGTGGGCCTTCGGGAGGACGATCTTTGCTGGCGGTGCCGCGCTCCGGCGGCGGACTTTCTCCACGTGGCGTGGGAATGCCGGGAAATAGCTAACTACTGGCAACAAGTATACTCCGGCATTTCAGAAATGCTGGATGTCCAGTTGGCACCCTCTCCGGTGCAGGCGCTTCTAGGTTACACGCAAACTATAAAAAAAAACGTCACGCCGATTTGCCACTATTGCCCTCCTTATAGCAAAACGACTGATAGCCTGTAGATGGGGACGGGGCAGAGCTCCCAAATTTAAGGAATGGGTCAGAGACATGGTACACTGTCAAGACACTTTACTTCGATATGCAGAATTACTACCTTCCGCATCTAGGCCAACTGATGTCTGGGATCCCCTACGGACGTACCTGCTTTCGCACCCACAGACGTGACGGGCTTTCCTGCCCACTCGCCCCCTACCCTTCCACGTCACTATTTTTACGTCCAGAGATCCCACTGACTATACGGAGGCCGGGACTGCTTGTCATGGGCCGGGATGGATGTCATCCCTTACTGTAATTGGGGCTGTGCGGTGGGTGGCTCCCCCCTCTGTCCCTCGATTAGACGACGCACTGGGATGTGGGGTGGAACGGGCTATGCGCGCAACTGTGAGGTTCCTCGCTACAACTGGTGCATACTACTGTGGAAAACTCATTTCATGCAAAATGTTCAGTGATTGATGGGTTGTGTTCGTACATGTTGACTTTCTGATCGTCCCTCTCCCTTACGCCGCAGCCGGCCCCTGGTGGGTTGTAGGCAGGCAGCTGTGTTCAACATTTACTCTCATTTTCATTTTAAGCCACCGGCCACAAGATGGTTGTAGGCATGAGGCTGTGTATTCTGTGATCATGCTGAATAAAAGTTTTTTTGAAACAAAAAAAAAAAAAAAAACTATAAGCTATCAGTGTCATTCAATGCTTTCATTCAACATGTGCACACCAGTGCCAATGGTCCTTTTCAACATTGTCCTTAATGGTACAAGAAAGTGCAATTTTAAAGTGGTAGTGCTTAAAAAAGTGCAACTAAATCTACACAAAAGTGTCCCTGCTGTAACACGTGGATCCTTTATAAAGTACACTTAAATTACATCAAACCAGCATGAAGGCGAAGGCCAAAACCTACGAAGATAAAAGTGGCAAACTTTGTAAAATCCAGCGAAGCCTGCAAGATGAGTACCGCTATAGCTCGTGGAGCGGTCAGATGTTGTGCACAGGTGACAACTTACTTTACATGCGCCCAAAGTATGTCATTGTACAACTGTGCTAAGTTCCGCTCCAGCTGTGTAGGAAACACGTTGCATGCCAGAGGTTATATTTTTGCTCCCTTTTTCCTTTAACTTAATTGTTCAATAGGGATTGTGAGGACTTTTTTGGCTTGTGTCCAACTATTGTCAGCAATATGGTACTCCAAGTCATTATGTGCCACCAGGACCAGACTGGGAACAGCAACCAACCCTGGCAGATTACTGCTCTACCGGCCCTGGGAGCGGGTGCGGGTGCTTGCAAGAAGCACCGCTCCAGCTTTTGTTACAGGGGGCGATGTTGCAGCACTGCTGCAAAACCGGCTCCCACGGGCACAAAACCGGCCCCCACCCCTCCGGCCCAACGGGGAAATGCCCGGCACCCGCTACGGCCAGTCTGGCCCTGTGTGCCACCTTTAAGCAATTTATCCACAATGATAATACATTTTACCTGACAGACTATTACCTGGACGCTGGAGCCCTGCAGGCAGAAAAGAAGGGAATGACGGATAGCCCTTATTCCATGAGTATTAAAGATGTTTCTAAAGAGCTCTCTGAGTGCAGATTGCAAAATGGGGCATATGCACAATATGTGCAAAAGAGTATCTTCTTGCCCCAAGCACAGCCTACAAAGCGTCGTACGTGGTATTGGAGCCCATGGCGGCTGTGCGTCAATTATTGATCTTAGGCCAAAACTCAGCGCCAAGAACCTGGATTTGTAGAAGCCTTTGATTTTTTCAAACGGGTATTTCTGTGGGGACGGAGATTTGTATGTATTTAAAAATAGCCACAAATCTTTGCGCTTTTTGGAGCTCTCCTTGTTCAGCACCCACAGCAATCATTTTGTTTGTTTATTCATGGCATGTTTAAAAGCATTATGAGGAATATTTGCTTCCCAGAGGTGATATTCATTCAGCGCCTCTAAAACCTCACTTCTGGCCTGGACCCAACAATTCGTTTTAATGCTTCCTTGGATTTCATTCAAGACAAGTGACTTTGCCAAATCCGGTGTGCCTTCTCTGAGAGATGACAAGTACTTAAGAAGGATGCTTTGTTTAGCCTGGTTCTTGTAGTCCAAATTCTAAACAAATTTATGCGGGTGAGGTGTTCTGCGGGAGATGAAATATGAAGCAGAATACCTTACTCTGGTAGTTATTCAGAAATTAGTTTAGTTTCCCTGGTAAGGCTACTGACCTATAGACCAACATTGGGATCAATTTTGCTTTAATGTCTCCCACAAATTGCCTTCCAGGTTGGCGTAGGTGTTTTATTGTGTATTTTTTTTAAAGCGGTGGTAAGTGATGGCAGTCAGGGCTTCAGTGTATTCAGAAGGAGTCGAGGGGAATGGCAATTTTGAAGCCAATTTGCTATATATTTATAGCTAGAACTCTTTTCCTCCTAGTTGTATCCGAGATGCCAATTTCCCTTCTTCTTGCGGCCGTTTCCCAAAATTACTACTTTTGCTTTGTCTAAATTGACTGACATCCGGTTTGTTGCGCAATAGAGTACCAATGCATTCAATACGTTTGTAAGCCAGTTGGGGTTCAATTCATAAGGACTATGTCATCGGCATATTTGAGTGACATAACCAGTTGTTGTTCCCATTTCAGAGGATGTGGGGATGCCTTGTCCATCATTGTACATAGATCTAAAATGAAAAGGTTGAACGAAATTGGGGCGAGCACGCGCCCCTGTTTTAGACCTTGTCCAGTTCTGATTGGCGGGGTTAGGCCCTTGTATGTGCTCAGGCTCACCTTTGCCCATGTTTAGGAGTACAAAAGTGTATTGCTCGTAGAAGATTTGCAGGGATGTTCCATGATGTCCACTTATGCCACAGCAAGTTCCTGTCTACATGATCAAAACCTTTTGAGAAATCAATAAAACATTAGTAGAGGTGTTGCTTTTTCTGAGTATATTTCTCTACAAGCATTGAAAGAGCCATGAGATTATCAATTGTGCTTGATTTAGGTCAAAAGTCTGTTTGGTTGCGTGGGATTAGGTCATTTCTTCTACCCAATTTTCCAGTTCCTGTAGCAAGATGCCAGCAAAGATCTTCGAGCCTGTATATAATAATGCAATCATTCGATAGCTTTCCAGGATTGAGAAGAGGCCTTTTTTGTAGATCGGATGAAGAATTGACCTTCGCCAGGACTCTGGTACAGAATTTTCATGGAGACAAAAATTGTACAATTGAAAAAACAGTTTGCTCCACAGGCCTGGATAATGTTTGTAAATTGAGGCTGGTACTCCATTTGAGCCCAGTGCCCCATTTCCCCTAATTTTCTTGTTTGTGCTTCAATTGTTAATTGGGAAATGGAAAGAGTTGAAATGTTGTGCTTGTTGGTTGTGTGTAGAGAAAGCCAGGCTAGTTGCAAGAAGTGGTTACCAGCAAAAGAGATGGTTACTCAGGGCCCCCAATTTTTTTTATTATTCTTTGATTTTCAGACTTGTAGGATTTCAATCCAGCCTTGCTCACTCCTTGAACGCTTTGAAGCCTGTACATGTTACCTTCACTGCTTTAGCGCACGCTTCAAATGTTTATGTGCACTGTTGACCCACCTGTTTTTAGCCAACTATTGGTGGAGCAACCGTTGCCATAAATTTGCTCCCGCTTTATTTGTATTTCCATCATTATTCAGCCTCGGTTGGTGGGCCTCCTGAACATCACAAATATAGTGTGAAAAGCTGCCAATAATTCCAGTTGAACACGGGCCACAGGTTTACCCATCTCACTTTTCAAGAAGTTGTTCCTTGATTTCCATCACTGCCATCTCAGCCCCTCGGATTACGAACCAGTGATTGATACTCAAAAAAAATCACTGCCCTCTAAATAACCATGCAGCGGAATTGTGAAATGTGATTCTACCATTTTGACCATTACAGGCAATATGGAAATTGGCTTATAATTTACTGATTTCATTGTGTCTACATTCAGTTTCTTCTGTGAAGGCAGGACTGCTTGTTTCTAGTTATCTGGATTTATCCCTTTTTGCAGACATATCAAATATGCATGTGACATCCTCTGTCAAAGTGGCAGTGGTATCTCTAAAAAGAAATGTAGGAAGGATATCATTTCTAGAGCCAAATGATCACATATTGGCTCTCCTGTGGGTTAAATCAACTGTAGAGACCAACCCAAATCGTGAAAATTCTAAGGAAGAAGGTATGAGAGGAGTAGCCAAGGAGTCAGTGTGAGGAAAAATGTCTGTTTCCGTTCTGGCTCACATGTCTGCTAATATTTTAAGGAAAACATACAGCTCAAAGAGGCACTAAATATTTCTGATGGTTGACCCGCTGACATTTCATCTGCACAAGAATCCGTTTTGGGGAGAAATTCTAAGCTGTATCATTTTGGGCCATATTATGGTTTCTTTTAGCTTTTTATATCAGCTATGATTATACTTAGACTTTTGTATCCTTAAATTCAAATGTTTACGCCATTGCTGTTCAAATTACCCGACCTTTAGTTTTACCACTGGAAGTTCTGAGGAGAAGCGGGGTCATTACGCCTCCTATTGGTCCCAATTATATTCTTCTTCGAAAGCGATAACCTATACAAACGGCCTCACCTGTGTGTTGAAATTGTGTGTTCTTACATAATATCCAATGGACCAACCAGATTAGTGTAGGTGGAAGATATAGCATCCCATGATATTTTATTTTTTATTTCCCACCGTGAGCATGATTAAATAATGTCATAGACACTAGAAATTGAATTGTAGCTTGGTCATTCTGAGATAGTAGTGTTAACATTAGGTCGGAGAAGGGAAAGTTAAAATCTAAAACCATATCCCTCTCATTACCCTCATAATGAGACCCTCAGACAGCTTCATACAACCCAGAACATCTGATTATGCTGCAAAAAACTGTAGATAACAGCCCTAATCAATTCTGTTAAAAGCATGTAAAATAAATGAAACGTTTTCCCCTAGTATCTGCAAATCCTTACATAACAATTCAAATTCTGATGAACAAACACACTCATATTCTGGGAGGGGAGGCACATCTCCATGACATGTTTTCAGTCCTTTTTCGTAGCATATTCTTCTTGATATTTTTTGCTCTTCATCTCCCTTTCTCTATTTCACCTCTCCCCCTGTGTCTTTTTTTACCCATCCCTATCCCTTCTTTTCACAATCTTTCTTTTCTCACTGTCTTCTTCATCCTCTTCTCAGTTATTCTCCAGTTTCCTCTATTTTATTTCTCATCTTCACTCCTCCACTTTCTCTTACTATAATCAATCTGTTTTTGTTTTCTCCTATTCACTTCTGTCCTACGTCTTTTCCACTCTAAGTTCACCTGTCCCCAATTTCTGCATTTTTTTGTTTCCCTCTCTTCCTCCTGAAATCATTTCCCTTTCCTCTTTTTTTCCATCCCACTTCTATATCTATATGTTTGTAGCACGTGCAACTGTAGATACACATGCTCTGCATACTCCTGCCATCTTGCATTGGGCTCAGATGTGTGCAACTTTTTTTCTTCAAAGAAGTCTTTTGAGCCCCGAGGTATAGTGACTCCTACTACTGGTAATGCACATGGGCATCGGCTCTATTGTTAGATTGTTTATTCTCTGTCAGGTTTTGGCGTGTATCCACTGAGCTCCGGGTTGACATCTCGCCATGTTCATCATCGAGCACTTTCAGATTCTCCATTCCCGTTGGTGAAAACTTGCAGTGCCTTTCAGCGTTGTTGCGACCTTAATTGGGCTTGGCAATAGAGTCTACTCAACGCCCCCCTCGAGGCCCTCACCCCTATAGGGGCCATCTCCTTTGTCTTATCCCTTGAAAATGTTGACTGCATGATGGAAAGGACTCCATTGCACTTCTGTCCACTGTGTCACACACAGTATCCCTGGACAGACCTCCATCAGGTTTGCAATCTTTGTCTGTCCCTGGAGCACTCCTTCCACTACAAACAGAATTTGTAGTACCAATACAATCACAGACTCGCTTTTGATCCATGGCGCAGCAGAAAGGTTATGACACCTCTTACCTGTTCGGGAAGTGCGACATTGAGTGAACACAGACATGACCCTTGGACAAGCAGCCCCTTCATTTCAGCCCCGAGCCAAGCTCCCATTCAGAGTCCATGACTCTGGAAGAGCCATGGGTTCTCAGGACAATGACTGTGAGTACTACATCACTCCTTCTGCCACCACCCCACCATTTCACTCATGTGGAGCACCGCCTTCGTGTGGATCAGGTGTCAAAACCAGCAGCCCAACGTAGGGCTTCCGGTCCACCACTGCTTGAAGGCCATGGTCAGCACCAACTTAAGCCCTCCGATATGAGTCAGAGTCAGCCTACAGCACCAAAACAGCCGCAGAAGACTCAGCTCCCAGCACTGACGATCCCTTCGACACATACAGTTCCGCTGACATTGAAAACTCCCTCAATGCCCTCTTCAGCTACGAAGATTCCAATTGGTACCGAAAACTCCCTTGACACCAGAAATCGAGAAATCTTCTTCAGCGCTGAAACACCCGGTGCCCATAGCCTCGTCCTCCACTGCATACGAGGATCAGGAGCAACCCATCCTGCAGCATCTACAAAAGGAGCTTGACACCAGGCAGAAGCGGATCCTCATCCACCAACAAACCACCAGGATCTTCATCCAGCCTCCACCAAAGGCTTCGGCCAATATTCCTCACAAGACAATGCTGGCCTTTGAAGAGGCTTTTGCCTTGGTGCCTGAACCTCTGGCCAAGGCCTAAAGGCACCAGGATCGGGGCACTAGCCCTCTATCTCCTAGACCACGTCCCCCTCCCCCTCCCTCTCCTCTCCCTCCTCTCCTCCCCCTCCTCCTCTCCCATCATCACCTTGACCACTGGGAACCCCTCCACTTCAGTCACCAGAGGGTTTCCCATACTCATCTCTTGGGGAGGGAAGTCCTACTTACCCACTGGATCCCCTGGAGGGCACAATATGACACTCACCCAGCTTATGACCCTTTGGATTACTACGATGTCCACCCACCCGGGAACACTGATCTGGACCTTTAATCTGCCAAACAATCCCTGCCAGATGACACTACCTCTAAGAAGGAGGATCTGCATCAGGCCTCTGCCTTTCATAAGGTGGAGCTCCACAAGATCCAGGAGGATGGTGATTTCCTCGTGGAGATGCTGTCTACCACCCAGGGAATTCTGAAAACCACTCCTGAACGAGCCGGTTAAAGCTAGGTTGGACACCCCCAGAGTGGACAAAAACGTATAAACACACCCCTTTAGACCCCTCATGCATCAAAGGACAGCTCTCTGGAGTCCCTCATGGTCCATACAGCAGACAGGTGAGCCAAAGCCCAGAGCATCAGGGATTCGCCTCTACCAGACAAGGAGTCACTGCTCAATCAGTGATACATTGACAAATTGTCCATTTCGTCAGCCTGCTCTCCAGGTATGAGTATGTGATGGAGGGGCTCCTCTAACCCAGAAAACATGACCATGAGCTTGCTTCTGAAGGGTAGCTGATTTCAAATACCACCATGTGGTGTATCTTGGACACTGCTGATACTGCTCCATGTGGTATAAATTCCAGCGTCCTCATCTGGTGCCATGCCTAGCTGCTTTTCTCTGGCTTCAACCCAGAAGTACAGCAGCATCTGCTCAACCTGTCCTTAGAAGGGGAGCACATCTTCAGACCATAGGCTGACCAGATGTTCGAGGAAATAAAAAAGGACACAGATAGGGCCAAGGCCATGGGAGCTCTCCAGAGGTCTTCTCCTTGGGGTTCTTTTGGAGACCCCATTACAGAGGGGTGCCAAGACCACCTCCCCTGAAGCAACTACCACCTATCAGAGGCTGCAGCAGCATCAGACTCCTTCATGAGGCTGCTCAAGGGTAGGCTATACGGGTAACAACTCTTAACAACTCCCAGGGCAGAGAAAAAGGCGGCGCTGCTAAGGGAGCCACCTCTGCCAAACAGTGACTCACTTTCCCTCCCCCCCAATCACACTACACCTCCCCGGGGAAAACTGTAGGGTTTTTGCACAGTGGCAGATCACCTCAGATGAGTGGGCTCTCTCCATCATAGAGCAGGGCTACTGCATAGAACTCACTGCACCCCTATGGAGCATCCCTCTCCGTAGACACACCCACTCCCCAGAACATCAGCAACTACTTCAGGAGGAAGTAGAGGCTCTAGTTTGTAAGGGGGCATAGAAGCTGTACCTGTACATCAACACGGCAAAAAGCGTACTCCCAATACTTGCTTATCCCTAAGAAGGATGGGTGAGTCTGGCCTATACTCAACATCAGGCCCTTAAACAATTACATCCTGTCAAAGCACTTCTACATGGTCATAGTACAGGATGTCATCCTTCTACTGCCGCAAGGTCACTTCATGGCCGCACTCGACCAGAAAGGCACCGACATTCACATTCTGGTCCACCCTGCACATCACCGGTACCTTTGGTTTATGATAAATGGCCAGCATTTTCAGTTCAAAGTGCTACCATCTGGGGTCACCATGGACCCCAGGGTGTTCAAAAATTGTCTTGCCTTAATAACCAACCACCTCATGAGGACCATCATCCACTTGTTTCTGCACTTGGATGACTGGCTGATCAAAGGGCGTGAGGGGAAGGACGGTAAAAAATAGAATACATTTTCCTGCTGCACTGGTACCGCATCTCTGCTCCGTCTCTCCTCATCAGACCGAGTTACAGGAAGTATAGATAAGGCTCCCCTGACCAATCACAATGCTGCAATGCAGCATTCTGATTGATAAGTACCCAGGCTCCCCTGCCCAATCACAACGCTGCGATGCAGCATTCTGATTGGTTTTGAACGTCCTGGTTCGACACTCAACCAGGGAATGGGGCCTGAGCTTGTTCTCCACGCAGGCTGTAATGCAGCCTGCATGGAGAATGGGGAAAGTACACATGACTGGTTTGGACGGCCTGAGAGGGCCGATCAAACAGTCATTGCGCGCTTAGGAGTGGGCAAACCACTCCCACCCTGCCCTGCTCCGAGAGCAGAGCAGCCCCACCCACCCACAAAGCAGCAAGAAACATAAAATTATAACTCAAAGTTATTATCATTTTATGTTTCCATTACTTTGCAGTGCACTGCTTAAAAGCAGTGGGGCGATGTTCCTTTGTCATAGCGGAGGAGCCACCCCTGAAGTTTCGTCCTTCTTAGGGGCAGTCCTAAACTCTGTCACCAGAAAAGCTTATCCAACGAAGCTCCAATCCAAGCTTTCCAGTCATTACAGTCCCTTTTTCAGCCAGATTGCCAAATAACAGTCAGGATGGTCATGTGCCTCCTTTGCATAATGACCTCCTGTATTGCCATAGTTACCCAAACAAGATTACCCATGCGTCCTTTGCAGGAGGGCCTAGCTGCACAAAGGTCACCTGCAGAGGGTCACTGGTAATATCTAGGGCTGGCCTTTTCTTGACCCAGTTCTGCGAATGATCATCCAACAGGCACTTACCTAACAGAGTGAGGAGTTGGCCATTCAGGGCATGTAGGCACCACACCAACTGGCTCTCCACATCAACCACCTACAAACTACTGCCCATCCAGTTTGCATTCAAAGCCGCCTTCAGCGCATTCAATATAAGGTGGTCCTCATTCGCACAGACAACATGACTACCATGTTTTACCTCCAGAAACAGCGCGGCACTCACTCTCCATAACTTTCAGCATTAGCTCATGGCATTTGGCGTTGGGCACTCCACCACAAAGTCCATCTACAGTTGGAGTACTTGCTGGGAGTGTACAACAACTTTGCAGTCCTGCTCAGGAGGTATCTGCAACAAGTCCACGAATGGGCACTCCACCCGCAAGTCCTACTCCTGTACTTCCGTCAGTGATTTCCCAGCCTAGACTTCTCTGCCACCGCTGACACTAAAACCAAGAGACAACTACCTGCCCCACCTAGACCCCACTCTACCTGCAAAAAGGGGGCATACATGGCTTTCCTAGGTAACATCCCTATAGCTCATATACATGAGGCAGTTACTTGGTCCACCTCGCACACTTTCACCAAGCATTACTGTGTGGATGTGTTAGCTCGCCAACAAGCTAATGTTGGCCAGGCTGTTCTATCTACACTTTTCTAGTCCTCTGCAACATCCTCCAGCTAGGCACTGCTTGGGGGAGAGCTGCATTTGTATTTACAGATACACGTGCCATGAACAGCAAATAATACTTGCCCTGTGAGCATCTGTTCTTGGCATGAAGTGCTGTAGATTCACATGCGCCCACCCTTCCTACCTGGAAGCCTCACGTTGATGCAGGTGGCTTTCCTTCTATCTTTTTGCTTGGTCATCTTCTGTTTCTCTTTTCTCCATTTCATCCTCACATGCTGCGTGTGGAAAAACTGTCCAATATTGGAGCCAATGCCTATGCATACTACCAGTAATAGGAGTGCCTATACCTTGTGACTCTAAATACTTAATCGAAGAAAAACTATATGCACACGTCTAAGTCCATCACTAGATGGCAAGAGTATATAGAGCATGTGAATCTACATCACTGCATGCCAAGGACAGATACTTAGAGTAACATTTTCCTTTCTTTTCTCCCTATATACTTCTCTGTGTTCTCATAATCTCCACATAATTTATTTTCTCTCATCGTGTCCTAAAGTTTTTCTTACTTTCCTCTCTTTTCCAGTGCTCCTCATACCTTCTTGTATCCTCGTTCCCTTCTTTCTATAGCCATTGTTTCTTCTTCTATTACTTCTTGCCTCCATCCTTTCCCTTCCCCTCATCTCCTCATTCCAGTCTCCTAATTTGCTTATTTTTTTCTGTATTTCCTTCATTTCGCCTTTTTCTACTTCCCATCTCCTTGGCTCCTCTTTGTGGTTTTTGC
Source organism: Triturus cristatus (assembly GCF_964204655.1). NCBI lineage: Eukaryota > Metazoa > Chordata > Amphibia > Caudata > Salamandridae > Triturus > Triturus cristatus. The sequence goes on from NC_140594.1 coordinate 858,583,577, forward strand.
TGTCTCTTTATCACCGTGTTCTCAATTCTCAATTCAATCCACTTTAATCGATTAATTAAAATCATAAAAGTACAAACAACATTTACATTCATATACACATACAAAATACAATAAATAACACTATTAAATTCATCATAAAACCAATCCTAAAAATTATTTCATTGCTCACAAAGCTAAAGTGCATAAACAGGCATGGTCACATGAAGAATACAAGCCATAAAATCATACCATATCTAGTCAAACGACAAAGTTCTAATGGCAATAGCTCTACCCCTCACCCTGACTGCAGCCACTAGAAAAGACGCTATACAAAAGGTTTCCCAATTATTGGTTAACGTTTGTAAATAAAGTAGGGCAGGTTTGGCCTGAAAAAAGCCCTTCTGCCTAAGTAAGGGAACCAAGAACTTCTTCCGAATCATAGAATAGTGTTTACAAAATAATACAAAATGTAAAGTATCTTGAATAGAGTAATTATCACAGGAGCATAATCCAGCATCCTCAGGTTTAGACCAAGTCGGGTAGTCCCCCAAAGTAAAATGTATTAGATTGAATCGGAATCTAGTCAGGCACCAACGATAAAATGGTTTGGTGACTATAAGCAGGTAGGGTTCTATTAACAAAGTAGTTTTTATTAGGGAATGAACCCTTACTGATGGTTTTTGTATTTCATTCCCTTCCCTTTCCATCATCATTAATTTTATAAAATTACTTTTCACCCATTTCAGATCTTCCTTCCTAATGTTTTCCGGGTGATCATATAGCTCCTGACGTCCCAGTTTGGCGAACATAGATTTGACATAAACCAACCACTTGATATTACTAACTCTATCCAATTTAACACAATCCCCAAGTATCTCTTGGTTGAGAGTTAAATCTGAATTAAGCCACACTCTGAGCCAGCAAAGTAACGGCGCCAAGCTCAGAGTGTCAGATAAAAATCCCAATCCAAGTTCCTGATGCAGAGAAAAATTAGGGGTAGATTGTGGTAATGAAAGCAGTTTCCGCAAGAAACTATTTTCCGCAACCTGTAAATCTAATTGGGGTTTATAGCCCCAAATAGCGGAACCATATCCTGCTATGGCCAGACACTTAGAGGTGTATATTTTTTTATGATGGCCTCCATTGGTCTTGCCCCCAATCGTTTAACAAAACCTAGTACAGCAGAAGTTGATCTAATTACTGCGTTCTTTTTTAATTTTTGTTGTGGGGCCCAAGTACTCCTTTCATCAAAAACTACCCCCAAATAGGTAAAAGATGGGACAGACGACACTAAACCTCCATTGCAGTAAAAAGTTCTTGGTTTTGTAGCTCTACGGCCTGTTGACAAAACATGCGATTTACCAATATTTACAATTAAGTCCAAGGACAGCATGAACTCACCAAAAGCATCTAATAGACGCTGTAGGCCTACCGCCGTCCAGGCCAATAAAACAGCGTCATCCGCGTATAGGAGAACTGGAATTAAAGTATCTCCTACACGCGGAATATCCAAACTCGCTTTAACCAGAGTTTTGTCCAAGGCATTAATGTATAGGGTAAAAAGCAGGGGTGCCATAATGCACCCCTGTCTAACCCCTCTCCTAGATTTAAAAGGCTTGGAACATCTACCATCCTGGGACAACCTAATCGAGGCAGTAAGATCGCGATGGAGATCTACTAGGAAATAGACCAAAGGCGGATCCAGTCCCATTTCTAATAAAATAGACCACAGCTTCGACCTGTTAACCAGGTCAAAAGCTGAGGTGAGGTCCATAAATGCTAAGTTCAACGTACCCTCCTTAGCCATAGTATATTTTCCTATTAGCATAAAAAGGTTCAAACATTGATCCATAGTGCCTCGACCTTTACGGAATCCATATTGTAAGTTACTTATAATTTTATTATCATCAGCCCAATCTGTGATCTTGCCTAAAATAACTTTGCCTAGTACTTTAACACCTGAATCAATCAGGTAAATGGGTCTGTAACACCTTGGTTCACTCCGTTGACCCTTTTTAAAGACCGGAATAATTGTTGAATGACACCAAGATGGGGGAGGCCCAATCAAAGCCACGGCATTAAAAACATTGACCAAAATCTTTGCCCAAAAACTGGGATTATGCTTATAAATATCCGCTGGGACATGATCTGGGCCTGGTGCTTTATTGCTTGATGTGTCATTTATGGCCTTTTCTATATCCTCGATAGCAAAAATAAGAGGGGGTAAACCTTGCTGCGAAAAGTTATTAGACTTTAGATCACAGGGATCATTAGAACCATAGATCCCTTCAAAGTGATTCAACCATTGGGCTTCCGTAACATTATTTTCCTGGCAGCTGTTGTCCAAACCTGTCAAAAGAGGAGTATTTACAATTGACCAAAACTTGGCACTATCTTTAAATAAATTGACAGATAGCAGAGCATCCCAAGTATCTGCTTTAATTTCTGATTTTCACTTTTGGATCGCAAGTTTATATAGTTTCCTACGACTCGCTATCAAAGGCCTATCTTGCGGAGAGGTTTTCAATGCTAAAATTAGAGCACGGTGTGCTTGCGAGCAATTTTTATCAAACCATTTTTCTTTCAGATGCACATATCCATTAGATTTAGTAGTCAGATCTATAGCAATCTGCGAGCAGATACCCACAAAAGCTTCCAATGTAACGTCCTCCAAATTTAAGGGGTCGTTACATAATGTTATAAGATCCCTGGTGTTCGTACATAAATCATTAAAGAATAGAGTGGGTATCACTTTAGTCCACTTAAGCCTCCTGTCTTGATCCCGAGTTACCAAGTTATTAGGGCCAAGTGTTCCCCTTCTCAATTCTAAGAACCCGCAATTGCAAGCCATTTCCAGCAAAACAGGATTATGATCGCTAAAAGGAGAAGATATGGCATTATAAAAAATGACCTTTTCAAGTAAATTATGAGACAGAAAAATATAATCGATAATTGTCTCACTTATCTTAAATGTATGATAGCGATCAAAGGAGTTAGCAAAAGAGGGTTCAAAAAGATCTATTTCAGACAAAAAACTCTCCAGGGCAGCACCTCGAGGGGAATGCTCAAAATGTGGAGTCTCTGAAATGGTGTAAACCAAGTTATCAGATATATGACAAAAATGATCACATAGATGTGTGTTAAAATCCCCTAAAAGCAATATAAAACAAATAGTGGATTGAACTCTCCTATAATCAACTAAAAAATCATTCAGTTTTTTCAAGTGCTGATTAGTATCTATGCTATCACTTGAATTATAGAAGTTAATCAATAACAGTTTAAAATTATTAGGGCGGCTTACTTCTAGAACCAATATATTAGTTGAATCGACCTCTAAACTTGATATCAATCCTTTAAGGTTAAGGGACAGAAGGAACATCAGTCCTCCCTTCGCTCTACCAGCCTTAGATGGACCTGCCGGTAGGGAGAAAGATCTATATCCATCTATCCAAAAACCGTCCCCCTTGTCCCATGTTTCCTGTAGGGCGATTATATCATATTGCTTTATGGTATTCAGCCATAGAGGACCGTCTTTCTTAGAATTAAGGCCGGCAATGTTCCAGGTAATAATTTTACAGTTTCGAGTGGAATCTTCCGTGCTCTCAACTGGGTCTTGGACCGTAGGAATCACATCTACTCTAGGCACCCCTATCCCTGGTGGTCAATCATTCTGATCCAACTGGGAAAGGAGAAAAAAACTATTAGAGGACAACAGCCCTTTATCCCTGGGAGTGGGCAATAGAGATGGGTAATGTGCTGGTAATATTACTACCTTACTCTCCCTACTTTTAGATGGTCTAATGACTCCATCATGGGAAACATACCTATCCACTTGGGGAGGATTGGAAGAATCATACAATCTCCTAGGGGGTGGATAGAAAAACCCCAAGGGCACAGCTCTAATATCCCCACCGAGATGGTCCGTTACATTCCAAAGCATTCTTCCGGGTGTATTTTGATCATTAAAATTAACTATGATACAATCCCCAGTAACACGTTTAGGGCCATAGCCCACCCAGCCAACTCGCCTTGCCATAATGATATTAGCAGAAATCCCCGCAGGACCAGAAGAATGACGCTCACACCAATGCTTAGTCTTTCTCAATAGGGCGGCTGTAGATTCGACATTGTCAGCTGATAGAGGAGGAACCCCAACTAAAACTACCACCAGGGGAGTGGCTTCTGGTGGTAGGTTAATTGTACATGTGTTGGGAGAGAAAGTTTTCCCCAACTGCTCTACATTCTTATTACATACCTCCTTCTTACTACCCACGTCATGATTGACGCAATTCTTATCCCCAGCCAAAAGTAGTCCGTCACCAGTTTTCCGTACATTAGAAACTAAATGACTAGTTACCACCTCTAGATTTGAATTAGCCGTAGATAAAGAATGATTCCTTTGTAGGGGCATATCTACCAAATCAGCCTTAGAACATGCTTTCAACACTGGATTTAACCGTTCACTATTCAATAAAAGACATTTAGCATCAGATTTAAATGAGTCAATCATGGAATCCAGACGGTCATATTTTCTCCGTAGGTCCGCCACACACGTATTCATAGTGTCAATGACATCCTTAGCAACATTAGTCAGTATGGCCTCAAACCGCGACGAGAAAATCTCTTCCACCAGATTCCGTAATGCCAATTGTATATTATCATCCAGCCCGGAAATGGGTTTTGCTATGTTTGGTTTAGGCCCCCTTTGTTTTTTATCGTTTTTTTTGGCTGGAGCCCGGGATCCCCGTGACTTAAGAACCTGGCATTTGGACACATTTACCGCTTCAATAGCAGGCACTTCCAAGAGTAGGTCCCGATCCCCCGTGTCAGTTCCAACAGTCTCCGGGGGAGCAGAGGCAGTTTTTGGACCATTAATTACAATCACCTCAGGGTCCAGGGGCATAGATGGCATTTGGACATGTAACAGGTCCTCACCCTCTCTAGCGGTTATGCTCAGTTCTCTTTCGGCAACCTCAATTTCATTATTCAACACTCCTACTGCTGTGGTCAAGTAAGAAATAATAGAGGTGGATTTGCGGGGAACTTTAGCATTATAACCCCCCTGTACCTGATTTCCGGCCAGCTTCCTCTTGCCCGTATTGCAGTTGATAGGGACGTGGCCCAGCCCAGCCTCCTTCTGGCTCCGACGGACGCGGACGGGCCCGCCCTTGGCCCGGGCTTTGCCCGGGCAACGCCCGGGCATGCCCGCGCGCGTCCTGCGCTGCGGTATGCCCTCGCTGCTTTTGAGGACTCCAGGCGCCTTTCCTGTGACGCGGGTGCTGTGCGCGTTGGGGCGTCTGGGAAATGAAGTCCTCGGTGTGCCTCACGACTCGGCAGGAGACAGAACAGCCGTTCCCCTCAAGGCAACGTCGTGTCCGGAGTCTACCCGACCACAGGATCAGCCACTGTCAGGTTAGTAAGGATTGTAAGCGCGTCCCGCGCTGCGGTATGCCCTCGCTGCTTTTGAGGGCTCCAGGCGCCTTTCCTGTGACGCGGGTGCTGTGCGCGTTGGGGCATCTGGGAAATGAAGTCCTCGGTGTGCCTCACGACTCGGCAGGAGACAGAACAGCCATTCCCCTCACGGCAACGTCGTGTCCGGAGTCTACCCGACCACAGGATCAGCCACTGTCAGGTTAGTAAGGATTGTAAGCGCGTCCCGCGCTGCGGTATGCCCTCGCTGCTTTTGAGGGCTCCAGGCGCCTTTCCTGTGACGCGGGTGCTGTGCGCGTTGGGGTGTCTGGGAAATGAAGTCCTCGGTGTGCCTCACGACTCGGCAGGAGACAGAACAGCCGTTCCCCTCACGGCAACGTCGTGTCCGGAGTCTACCCGACCACAGGATCAGCCACTGTCAGGTTAGTAAGGATTGTAAGCGCGTCCCGCGCTGCGGTATGCCCTCGCTGCTTTTGAGGGCTCCAGGCGCCTTTCCTGTGACGCGGGTGCTGTGCGCGTTGGGGCGTCTGGGAAATGAAGTCCTCGGTGTGCCTCACGACTCGGCAGGAGACAGAACAGCTGTTCCCCTCACGGCAACGTCGTGTCCGGAGTCTACCCGACTACAGGATCAGCCACTGTCAGGTTAGTAAGGATTGTAAGCGCGTCCCCGTGTTCTTTTCTCCTAATTTACATATCTCCTCTCCTTAATTTCTGCTTTTACCTCCTTTTATCCATTAACCTTTCAATTTTCCACATCTCTTCGTCTTTCTCTTCTCACCCTCTTTCTCCTCTCCCTGTTGGTTTATCCAATCTTTTTGAAAGCTATTCTTACTAGTTGTTCCCTACTTATTACTTTGTCGTATCTTTCCAATCATCTTTCCTATTTCTGGGTCCTATTGTCTATCATCTTCCTGTGCCCTTCTCCCACCCTCTCTAAAGGCGCTCCCATCATGTTCTAGTCACTTTGCTTGCGCCCCCTCCTCCACTGGGTGTATGTAAGACCTCTGTGTTCTTTGCTTTATTAAATTTCATCGCTTGTTTTTATACCTGTGCATCAGTTGGTAGCTGCCCATTTATGATTTATAAGTATTTGGGAGATGTGTTTTTACATTGTGTTTAAATATTTATATATGCCACAAGCGGAACTTGTTTGAAGTTGAATGGGAACACAAATGTGCTGTCTCAACTACTTTGATCCAGGTCAAGCTTGAAAAAGTAATTGCTTGTTTTCACCGCAGAAATGTTAATAGAGTACGACTTTCCTTTAATGGGCATGTGAAAGTGAGTGAAATGCAAATTCTTTTACCTGTGTGTAGCATTGCGTGCGTGTGTAGGAAATTCATAATCTCAGTAGACAAACTACCATCTCCAAGGTTTCCGTCAACTGGGCACCAGGCGAAGTTTTCGTTCATCCTGTAATCTAGCTTAATTTCTGGCTTTATAAGCACCACGTTGTGCAATTTCAAGTCAGTTTGGGTAAATATTTTATTTCCGTAGAACAGGAACAAGAACAAACAATGCGTGCGGCTGTTTTTCAAGGCATTTGTGTTTTTTCACTTGTATTTGTTATGTTTATTTTTGTTCAAAATGTGTCCTCGCATTCAAAATAGAACAGGAACACACTTATAGTGCTAAATCTCAGATTTGAATTGTATATTATTCTGTGTAATTTGTTTTAAAGTTTGCATAATTAATTAAAGGAAATTATGGACATTTTTCACACCCCTACCTATAACCCGATTTAAGACTGTTCCCCCGTTCTGTATTTTTCTGGCTATCTCTCTCGACTAAAATAATTTCAGCAGAACCCCAAAATGGCAATATGGCTAATAATTTACCAGACGTTTAACTTCTTTTTTATATAAATTGGTTTGTTGCATAATGTGGGATGAATAGGGGATATCAAATGAAAGTGTCTATTAAATGGAAATAATTAAGAAATGACTTCAATTGGTGCGCTATGGTGAAAATGATAGTGTTCTTTTAATAACTAGTTTTATGTTGTACGTACTATCACAATTTTATTTTAGTTCCCGAGTGTTGCAAATGACAAGTGATACTATGACTGAATTTATCGGTCCTCACTTTTTAGGTCTTACCTGTGACAGCGCATGCACTGCTTGTGCGCACTCTCACTTGTGAGAGAGATTGTATGCACACACAAGGGGCTTGCAGCCTCCCCATTACCTACCATTACTTGGTCTGATTGTCACTCTCATTCCCTTGCTTCTTATTGGCAAATGCATGGGTTCACTTCACTTTTGGTGCATTTCTCTTTTCGCTAATGGGTGCTTCACTTCACTTTTTGTGCATTTCTCTTTTGGCTACAGCATGGCACAACTATTGATTAATTAAGTTTCCTTCCGCTGGTCCTTCACTAATTGCAGTACTCTTTACAATTGTGTTTCCCCTTCATTGTTCCTTCACCCGCCCCGTCGTTGCTTGCCTGTCTCCCCAACCCCGCCAGCTTTGCTGCTCCATCCGTCCCCCATCTGTCGTTACTGCTGCTTGCCCGTCCCCCTCATATATATTATCTACTGGCGGTCGCCAGTAGATAGTTATAGTTAGGACCGTGTTTCCATAGGAAATCCGCAACATTCTATTTGGAATAACTTTGGCGCCGATTGACGAATCCTCGTGAAATTTTCAAAATAGGTGGGGCGCTCCGCTCCGCTCCTTCCCTGAAAGTCTCGGGGGGATTCGTCAAGCGGGGGCCGAGAAAAAAGGGGGGTCCCAAAACACGTTTTCCCCATGCATTTTTCCATAGGACCTTTAGACACAGCTACAGCCCGAACGGCTGAACAGAATTACTTGAAATTTGGCAGAGAGGTAGCCATAAGGTCAAGGAAGTGCCTTTCGTAGGTCTGGTGTAAATCTGTTCAGTATTTCCTGAGAAAATAGCATTTAAAAGCATATATATATGTGGGCGGAGCCTAACCACACATCTCATCCTGAGATCTGATTGGCTGTCAGCACTTCATCCAAGAAGTGTTGGCAGCCATCTTGGGACCAATATACATGATAGCACCTCATTAAAAAGCATTGCAGTTAATAGAAGGTTTTAAGACTTTAGTTACATTATAAATCATTTGTTGATGGTACCATACTCATTTTAGGAATTGTGGTATGTTCTAAGGTGATTTCACCATGTGAAAAACCCTTCTGCTGGGATATCATGATTGAGAGAAAAATATTTTCTCATGCTTTTATCACAGAGGTTTGGAAGGTGATCTGTAAGCTAAACTGAGAGCTTATTTTCTGTAAATTCACATTATCTTTCTCAGTCTTGTGAGAATGAAGTCTGACATTCTCAGTAAAACATGTACATCCAACAAGGGCAGAGACTGTCAGTTGATTCCTTTGTGTTCTACTGCAGCTTCCCAGAGTGTTCCAAATAACAACTAGAGCGCTAACAGTCCTACTTTTGATAAACATATGGCACACCTGAAGCCATCTTGCTTGGATTAAAGTGGTAACTCTTAAAACATTTAATTTAAAAAGGAACAAAATGAGGGGGTTCATTTTTCCATAAAAAGTATGATTAGTGCTGCAGAAAGAAAAATTAGGGCACATTTTGAGTGACTTCTCAAATCCTCTTCTATTTCATTAAAAAATTCTGACATGCAGACTGAAACATGCACTTTCAATACCAGCAGCAGTTTTCCCTGGTGAGCAGTAGGTTTACTACAGTGATCTAATGAGCAAAAAGAGTGCTAACATTCTGAATTTATGGCAAATGTGTGACACATCTGAATGCCTTCTTGATGGAATCAAAGTAAAAAACTGAAAGTATTTCCTACTGAGGAGACTGCAGTAAATGAGGAAATTAGGAAACTTCATAACAAATAAGTCTCCCAAGATGGCCACCAGAGACAAAAGAGCCCAAATGTAGCCCAAATATCACCCAGATGTAGCCCAAGTATAGCCCAATGACAGAATGTCCCAGAATGTTCTTAAAAACAACTAGAGCGCTTACTGTCTTCATTATGACAAAAGTATGGCACACCTGAAGCCATCTTGATTGGAATAAACTGGTAACACTTAAAACATTTAATTTAAAAAAGAACACAATGATTGGGTTCATTTTGCCATAGAAATTATGATTAATGCTGAAGAAAGAAAATGAGGGCACATTTTGAGTGACTTCTCAAATCCTCTTCTATTTCATTAAAATATTCTGACATGCAGACTGAAACATGCACTTTTAATACCAGGAGCAGACTTCCATGGTGAACAGTAGTTTTACTACAGTGATCTAATGAGCAACTAGAGTGCTAACATTCAGAATTTATGGCAAATGTGTGACATATCTGAATACCTTCATGATGGAATCAAAGTAAAAAACTGAAAGCATTTCCTACTGAGGAGACTGCAGTACATGAGGAAATTAGGAAACTTCATAACAAATAAATCTCCCAAGATGGCCACCGGAGACAAAAGAGCCCAAATGTAGCCCAAAATCACCCAGATGTAGCCCAAATATAGCCCAATGACAGAAGTGTGCAAAACACTTATTATTTTGTGTTTTTGCAGTGTTATATAGTGCAGACGTGTCAGGTATTGGAGTGCTTTACATGAGCATTGGTTACATCACACAAGAACAAATTCATTTTGGTTGTAGACATGGGGGAGACTAAGTGATTTGACCAGAATCACAAAATGTCGAGCTGAAGCAGAAACTTCAACCTGGTTCCCCAGTTGCAAAGTCTGCAGTTCTGGAAGTAACACCACATCCTCTCCCCTAAGTGCAACATGTAATCAAGTGGTCAACTGGATAAAAAAACATAAATTTAACAAATAATTTAAAAGTGCTTTGTCGCTATTTGAAAACTCAGAAAATATGTCCTTATTTTAGTCTTTTAGAGCACTAACCATAATTTTGATGCCAATAAGACCCTCTCATATATGTAATCTCTAAAGGAAATGCTCTAGGTATTACAGTTTTGATTACATCAAGATGATGTCAGGCGTTCCACACTTTTGTAATAAATATAGAATGTTAGCAATCTAGTTGTTCATTAGGATACTGTTGAGAGGCAGAGGCCAGGGGCATGGACTCTGAAAATTGAAGGCAGGTAGGAGGGTGCAAAGGCAACAATTTAACCACACTGAGCAGGCAGGAAGGGCCGTGGAAGCACAACAGACTATGGAGGGCAGTGGAAAGGGGGGCAGGGGCAACAAACCAACAATACAGGACTTGCAAGAGAGGCTGTGGCAATGTAATAGACCATTGTGGGCAGAAGGAAGAGGCAATGGTAGTACAACTATACATGCCAACAGACCCGATTCAGCCAGGAAACGTCCAATGTTTTTAAGCTCAAATGGGCTTTATTTGATCTGTCTCCTGTCTACAATCTCCTCTTTTTCAATGTAACTCAAAGGGGAAAGGTGCACCAAACTGACCCTACAGGGCAGGCATCAGGGTTTGCAGCAGCACAATACACCACACAGCGCGTGCGGGACGGGAGTGCAGCACAACAATCCATAGAAAGCAAGAGGGAGGGGACAGGACCATGCACATGGACAACAGAGAACAGATGGGAAAGAGTAGGGGTATGCACATGTAAACAGAGGGCTGGGGGCAAGGGGGCAGGGCAGGAGCAGCAAGATAGCCATGGAGGTCAGGCAGGATGGGCACTAGAAGCAAGACACACCATGAAGAGCAACAGTGAGACTGTGATGGCATACACACAGACCATGGAGGGAAGGTGGGAGGGGGTCAGGGGCAGCTAACTGACCACACAGGGAAGGTGGGAGGGGCCATGGCAGCACAGAAGACCATGCATGGCAAGTGGGAGGGTTAGTGGCAGCACAATGGCTATGATGGGCAAGAAGGAGGGTGCAGGGGCATGCACAAAGGACGATGGAGGATAGAAGGGAGGGTCAGGACCTGTGCACAGACAAGAAAGTTCAGGGGAAGGGGCCTCACAACAGACCACACGGGGCAGGCAGGAGAAGCAGTTGCAGCACAACAGACCAGGGAGGGCAGAAGGGTGTGGCAGTACAATGGACCATGTAGGACAGGAGGAAGAGGATAGGGGCATGGCATGTGGACAGGCAGGGTGGAGGTGGCAGGGACAGGTTACAGTCATCTGACAATGCTAGGCAGGTGGGAGGGGAGTGGCAGCTCAACAGAACACTCAGAGTAGATAGGAGTGGCAGGTCCATGGGACATGGTGGGCAAAAAGGATGGAGCAGGGGCATGCACAAAGACATCGGAGGGCAGGGGGAAGGAGAATAGGGGCAGCAAGCTAAGCACAGAGTTTAAGCAGGAGGTCAATGATGGGGCATAGAATTGGGCAATGGAGGGCAGGAGGAGTGGACTGGTACATCATACTAAATTTAGGGCAGTGGCAGCACATCAGACCATGCATGGCACGAGGGAGGAGGCTAGTCCATGGATTCACACAACAGAGGATAGGGAGGAGGGGGATGGGGCAGCAAGCTAACTGTTCAGAGAAGGCGGGTATTAGGAACTTTATTGTTTTTAAAACATTGTGTCTGTGCGAACTACTTAAAATATGAACAAGTATGCAGCATAATCTCACTTTTATTCAGGAAGAAGAGGACGTTTGTGACTGTGACTCCGGGCTCACTTGGCAGAAACACCCCCTGACCCTCCACCCCCTATCGCAAAATGTAATGCCCGTGAAAAGGGTAGGTGAACACAGTGTTATATAGAACATAGTCCTGAGAGCACGATTGAAAATGAAAACTAGATATAGTGCATGGTATAAACTATGCACCAAAAAGTGTGATATAAGATGAACTGGGCGTGAAATATAATATGCAATACATTGTGTGCAATGACAGATTCATTGGAGAGCGCGAGATAGCACAGGCACTAGCGCGTGCTATGCGATATGCGCCTTGGAGTGTAATATGCACAGGGCAGTGTTGTGTAACCTAACTAGTCTCTAAAGTTGTAATATAAAATATGTGCTGGGGAGTGTAACGTTGCATATGCACTGTGACAAAGATATGGATCCCAGATTGTAATATGTATGGCATAGCACTGTGCGTTATAACATAGGCATCGAGGAAGGCACGTTTGATAGGGCAATATAACCCATGCGAAGACAAGTGTGGCATGACATATTCACGGGGTGGTGTTACAGTGCACATGGGCTAGAGAGTGTAATAGCATATGCACTAGCTAGTGGAATACAACACAGAGGTGTGTGGCACTCGGCAGGCAATGGTGGGTGTAACACAGCATTGGGCTCTGTCAGGAGCGCGCTGTGACTCTCAAGTGATGTTCGTCCCATTTCCAGAGAGTAAAATAAAAAGTATTACACATCCGGCAGTGGATGTGTGTTTTATTAACCGTGAGGGGGGTTTCTTGCATAGTTTTGGTCGAATTTTTGTCGAATCCCCTTTGAATGGCTTGGTGTGCATGTGTATTAAATGTGCCCGTCAATAGCTATCCATGTTTGTATAAATAAACGACAAGGGTGTATACCGGGATTAGGCACGGTAGGGCATCAGACATGTCAGAGCTTCACTAGTGGTGTAAATACATTCCACGTGGATTCATTGCATACATAGTCGCCTTTTAATGAATATCACGCAAATCGTCATGGTGATAGGTACGTACGGTTTGTCCAGCTTGTCCTAGGTGTGTCTATAAATATATATTTTTAAAAAATAACAAAAAACAGTGGCCGGCCCTGGGGATTGGGGTCAAAAAAATATAATTAGGAGACAGGCCCTGGGGGATGGGGTCATCAGGGCCAATAAATTAGAATAAGAAGGGGAACCACACAGCCCCCCTTCTTAAAAAATTAAAATAAATAAAAGACTGGCATCGTGCCGGAGGCCATGCCCCCTCCGTGCAGCACTCTGCAAACGCGCCCCCAACAGGCATCTCCAGTATGCGCCAGGGAGCTGCGCTGCAGACAGGTGTTCTGAGGCCAAGCCCCTTTTTACACCTCTCTGCAACGCAGCTCTGTGGCGCTTACTGGAGGTACCTAGTGGTCTAGTTTGACCCTAGGGACCCTTAGGATTCAAGGGGACTTAATCTCTCAACTTAGGACAGCCACAGGGCGCGTTTACACAGTGGTGAAGGGAGGGGACGGGACCTGAGGTGACGTGTGCAAACACGCACTATGGCACGTTTTAAATTGGGGATATAATTTCCCTTCAATACTGAGGGACCCTGGGGGCTAACTAGCCCACCAAGTGCTTCCAGTAAGCGCCACTGAGCTGCATTGCAGGGAGGTGGTCCAGGCCGTGCCACTTTTTACACCTCTCTGCAACGCAGCTCTGTGGCACTTACTGGAGGTACCTAGTGGGCTAGTTGGACCCTAGAGACCCTCAGGATTCAAATGAACTTAATCTCCCAACTAAAAACGGACACAGGGCGTGTTTACACAGTGGTGAAGGGTGGGGACGGGGCCTGAGTTAACGTGTGCAAAAACGCCCTGTGGCCTGTTTTAAGAGGTAGTTTTAATCCCCATGCCCTATTATATACTAGGGGCTTACAGAGGAGGTCATGCTAATCACAGGGGGACCCCAACGCATAATGTTCCCTAATGTATGTAGGTGTTTTCACTGTATTCTAAGTGTCTTTTAACATACCACTGGCTCTAGGACTGGTTAGTCAGACTCAGTTACCACCAGTATCCGTCTGAAAAAGTTGAGGGTACAGGATGATTTTGCAACAAGGCTTCTTTCTGCTCTTCTTTTTGTTCTTTCTGCACGTTATCCTTCTTCCTGCACTTATCTTCGTATTTGAGGACTTCTGTTGCTTCTTTCTGCACTTCTTTTGTTTCTTTCTGTGCATTTTTTCTTCTTTCTTCACATGTCCTATCTCTGTAGGCATAGTTAGAAATTAGCATTTAAAAAACCTTTGAAATTCACAGAAAAAACCATAGGTTTCAGGGACGTTATAGTTAGGAATTAGCATTTAAAAAACCTCAGAAATTCACTGAAAAAACCATAGGTTTCAGGGGTGTTATAGTTAGCTGGACTTTTCACTTGTACAAAACCATTGAAATTCCCCCGTTATAGTTAGTTCAGCTAACTATAACTCGCGCGCCCGCAATGCACTGCTGATGACGTCACATGTTACATCACTCATGACATGGTCAGTGACATCACTCATGACATCACTGATGACATCTCAAATGACATCACTGATGACATCACTGATGACATCATCCTTCTGATAGAGTGGCAGACCTCCTCTCACCCTAATATAACCTTTGATACACACATTCAAAAATAGAGACTAAAATTTTCAAAACAATGGACATACCAATACCAGTTACAACAACCTCTTCAGTAATTCTAAGATCCACATACACATCCACTCATTCACCAACAGTCCTATACAGTCACTCATACATGTACTCACTCATCATATGTACTCATACACCTATACATCCTGTTACACAATGCCACTCATCCATAGAGTTACTCACACACATAGTCACTCATGCTAATAAAGAATCAAACATACATTTACTTGCATATACAGTTATACACACACCACCACACTTACTTCTACGGAAACGTACACATACTTAGTCTTTTAAACAATCACTTATAGAAACACATACTTATTCATACAGGAACTCTTTCAATCTCTCACTCTCACATATACTCACATATATACACCAATAGTCACATAAACTAGTTTAAAACATATGTAGGTACTCATACAGACACTATTGAGACAGTCATTCACTCACTAACACACCCATACACACACTCGTCCACGCATACAGTCCTGCACACATGCTGTGTTCAACACATACAAACAGTGAGTCACTCATTCATGCACCTATGCACTACGTAATACCCCCCACCGAACCATGCAGACACTCAGACTGATACTCAAAAAACCAACTAATAACCTATATAGACACCCATGTAGCTACTCACCAACCCATGCAGCCACTTATACACAAAATGAGAGACTGATACAGATATTTACATATTTAAACATTACTCACTAAGCCATGTATTCACTATGATACACTTAATCAGTCAGTTACACAATCAATTTTTCAAAAACAAATCATCCATTTAGACACTTATATACCCATTTATTCTTCCCTCGACCTTGAGATATACATATATAAAACATATTTAATTTTCAGAAAAACACACATTCACTGGATGATGTCATCAGTGATGTCATCAGTGATGTCATTTGAGATGTCATCAGTGATGTCATGAGTGATGTCACTGACCATGTCATGAGTGATGTAATATGTGACGTCATCAGCAGTGCATTGCGGGCGCGCGAGTTATAGTTAGCTGAACTAACTATAACGGGGGAATTTCAATGGTTTTGTACAAGTGAAAAGTCCAGCTAACTATAACACCCCTGAAACCTATGGTTTTTTCAGTGAATATATATATATATATTATCTACTGGCGGTCGCCAGTAGATAGTTATAGTTAGGACCGTGTTTCCATAGGAAATCCGCAACATTCTATTTGGAATAACTTTGGCGCCGATTGACGAATCCTCGCGAAATTCTCAAAATAGGTGGGGCGCTACGCTCCGCTCCTACCCTGAAAGTCTCGGGGGGATTCGTCAAGCGGGGGCTGAGAAAAAGGGGGGGTCCCAAAACGCGTTTTCCCCATGCATTTTTCCATAGGACCTTTAGTCCGAGCTACAGCCCGAACGGCTGAACAGAATTACTTGAAATTTGGCAGAGAGGTAGCCCTCAGGTCAGGGATGTGCCTTTTGAAGGTCTCGTGTAAATCTGTTCAGTATTTCCTGAGAAAATAGCATTTAAATCAATATATATATCTATGGGCGCGCTCCGAGCGCGTACCGTAAGCTTACCGTACGCGCACGCTGCCGTACGCGAGCGCGATTCTGATTGGTTGTTAGATCTCAGTAAACATTCGAATCGGTCGAAACCAGGAAGTGTCGGCCGCCATTTTGTCTCTCGCAGTCTGAGGGGGTGAAAAACAAAGGTGGATAACGTGAAAAGGGGGCAGGCTGGACAGTTCCTGACCCCCTAGCCTTTGTCAGGGGGTCCCAGAAGGACCCCCAAGGGCAAAAATTAATTTTAATTTTTTTTCGAAAAATCGCCGAATGCGTAAACGGAGAAATTCTGCGAACTTCACGTAATTACGCGTACCGTGCGCGCACGGCAAAAAAAAAATTTCAAAAAGGAAAGCTTAAAAAAAAATAAAAAAAATTGTGAGGTAAGGTTGGCTCTTAAAAGAGCCGTTGGGTTCATACAGGGATGGAGGAAAGAAAGAATGGGAATATTATGAGCGTCTACAAACGTGCTGGTCTATCTTATTGTTAATAAGGGAAACACTGGTCTCCCCAAAAACAATAAGACCACAACACCTTGTACACCTCATTGCAACCCTCCCAAATCGAGGGTTAATGTCCAGAGGAGCAGAAGAAGGTGATGCTCCCACCTCAGAGGAAGGGCTCAGCTGAGCTGCCGATGATGTACTCGGCTGAGCTTCTGAGGTTGGGCTCTGGTGACTTACTGAAGAGTTTTCTCCAGTATGTCGAGCAAAGGTCCTGGGATGTCTATCCCTAAGGTTTCTCATCATAGAGTGATTTCCAAAGGAATACTTCTTCCTTGGATTTCCTCTAGATAAAACACGGTCACAAAGTGTGCAAGTGACCAATGGAGCATTGACCTTTATCTCCCCCTCTGGAAAAGTAAAATACTCCCATACAAAAGAATTCTTCTGTTTCCTCCTTCTCTGGATGATGGTGGTGCTGCTAGCCTCAGTCTCAGAAGAGGTCTGCTGTTCTGCCATTGTATCTCAATGTCAATTCAGCTCCTTCTCCTAGGGGATCTCAAGCAGTAATGAGGGGAATGGGTGTGGTGTGGGAAGTTTCTGGAACTGAAAGTAGTTTCAACCAATGAAAAGTGTTCTTTGTGGATAACATGACCTACCGTGCGCGCTCCGTAAGCTTACGGTACGCGCTCGGAAAAAAGTACGCATGCGCGAACGTGACGCTTACGGAAATCTGAAAATTCTATTTTGAATAACTTTGGCGCCGGTTGACGAATCCTCGCGAAATTTTCAAAACTAATGGGGCGCTCCGCTCAGCTCCTACCCTGAAAGTCTCGGGGTGATTCGTCAAGCGGGTCCCAAAACGCGTGTTCCCCATGCATTTTCCCATAGGACCTTTAGTCGAAGGTACAGCCCGAACGGCTGAACAGAATTACTTGAAATTTGGCAGAGAGGTAGTCCTCAGGTCAGGGATGTGCCTTTTGCATATATGGTGTTAATCTGTTCAGTAGTTAGTGAGAAAATTGCAGTTAAAGCACATAAATATCTATAGCCGCGCACCGTGCGCGCACCCTAACGTGCGCGAGCGTAATTCTGATTGGTGGTTGCATGTCAGTCAACGTTCGAATCGGTCGCAATCAGGAAGTGTCGGCCGCCATTTTGTTTGTTTTGGGTGCGAGAGTGAAAAAGAGAGGTGGCGAACGTGAAAAGGGGGCAGGGTAGAGAGTTCCTGACCCCCTAGCCTTTGTCAGGGGGTCCCTAAAGGACCCAGAAGGGTGAAAAAACATTTATTTTTATTTTTTTAAATCTCGGGGTGCGCGCACGGTGAAAACCCTTTAAAAAAAAAAATAATAATACATACATAACTTAACATTTAAAAAACCGTACAAATTCACATAAACAACCATAGGTTTCACACACGTTATAGTTAGGAATTAGCATTTAAAAACCTTGCAAATTCACTTAAAAAACCATAGGTTTCACACATGTTATAGTTAGGTGGACATTTCACTCGTAAAAAACCAATGAAATTCCCCCGTTATAGTTAGTTCAGATAACTATAACTCGCACAACCGCCACTCTATCACAAGGATGATGTCATCAGTGATGTCATGAGTGATGCCACTGACCATGTCATGAGTGATGTAATATGTGACGTCATGAGCACTGGATTGCGGGCCCGCGAGTTATAGTTATCTGAACTAACTATAACGGGGGAATTTCATTGGTTTTTTACGAGTGAAATGTCCACCTAACTATAACATGTGTGAAACCTATGGTTTTTTAAGTGAATTTGCAAGGTTTTTTAAATGCTAGTTCCTAACTATAACGTGTGTGAAACCTATGGTTTTTTATGTGAATATATATATATATATAATAGTTTAGCAGTCACATCATTCCCACACTCCTTCTGATATTCTTTTTTGTTTTTGCTTTTGCTTTGCAGTCTTATATAGCGTGTTTTTTTTGCAGTTTTATATACTGCAAACTTGACCGAAGGCATTGGAGCACTTTACATGCACGCATTACTCAAGGACACATTCATTTTTGTAGGCATGGGGAGAGTAAGTGATTTGCCCAGAAACACAAGTTGTTGGGCCAACACTGAGAATCAAACCTGGTTCCTCAGCTCCAAAGTCGGCATGTCTGCCCCTTATGGCACAACCATCTTGAAGCATTGCTGCAGAAAATCGCCACTTCTAGCCATGCTGAAAATAAAGGCAAAGCAATGGTAACAATTAAGTTCTTTTACACTGTTATCACATCTAACATACACCGCAAATGTCTCTCTATACAACCTCCCGTGTTATCTTTGTGCTAATTGGCAACAAATCTTCAGAATGCACTCTTTGCCCAAAAAAATAAAAATACATTACATTTAAGAGCCAGATGAATCTTTAAACTTTACTTTTACCCATGCTTTACAACCATGATGCTGTGAAGCATGGCTAAAGGGCACTGACCAACCAATAGTTCTCGTATAGCTGAGACCTATTGGTTTTGCCAGTGCTTGTTTATACCTGGATTGAAGAAAGGCTGGCTCAGTCGTTTCTGCGAATCACGCAGATGTCAGCAGTGACTACATAACACACGGATCAATCTTGACAGCTCAAGTTTGCCAGAATGTCGAGTTTTTGCTGAGGGTGAAGATGTTTTTTACTTTCACATTGTTGTTTGGAAGCTTGTTTTGCTCGCATCAGTGAGCAGTTGTGACAGATATTGTTTATAGGCGAGAAAGAGTGCATTTCCAAACAAACGAAAGATCTAATGCAATGGGGCATTTAAAGGAGTTCTTTATAGTTCGAAAATTAAATGGTGAAATACGAAAGGGAACTAATTGACAGGTGAGGAGGGCATCAAAATTAATTGGCAGTTGAGGAAGACATCCACAGAAAGGGAACTAATTACCTGCACTTGATTGGCTGGTCGAGAGGAAGTGAGGCCATGGGTATTACCGCACTAGAAATCCGTGCCTGATGTAGAGGCAAGCAAGAACAATGGAAATAATTGACTGGCAAGGGTGTAAATTACTGTGGCTAGTCAAGTATGTGGAATATAAAGTTTGCAAATCCTAAAAATACACAAAAAACTGCAGATAAAGGGATACTAAACTCGTCCAAGGTGCAGTCTTGGCTTCCTTAAAATCACTGCTATGTGTTGCACATTATGTTTCAAATGACACCCTATGGCAGTAGCAGCTGGAGTGAAAAAAAAAGTGGGGGGGGGCAGCTCAGGGGGGGAAATAAAAAAAAAATACGTGCTGGCCCCCGTCTTGGTCCTCTTCTGCTCCTCTCAACTCACTGCAGGCTCACTGTACCAACCCAGACGCTGCTCTCATGCTGGTAATACCCTGCATGAGAGCAGCGCTAGGATTAGTCTGATCTAAATGCGCGTGTCGCTTTGGTCGTCCTAAGACGGCTGGCCAAACTGACTTGCGCATTTGCAGCAGTACCAACACTGCTGCAGTCAGTGAAGATGGCGCGGCCTGGCTCCGCCCTGGAATTGGCTTTACAAGGAAAAATAAACGATAGCAACATGTTTTATTATCATTTTATTTTTCCTTTTTTCACTGCTGAGGGCAGTGGGGTGACGCTCCTCTGCCATAACGGCAGAGCCGCCACTGCCCTATGGTTTGGCAGATGGCTTTACTTGTCTCACCAATGATGACATCCCCTGTCACGTTGATGGGTTTGCTAGTGCCACATCTTCATGTATCTCCACTGACTTTAGTGGTGGTATACAGGAACCACATTACCTTTAACTGTAGAATCAAAATGGCATTGCTGGATGATAATTTACCAACACAACTTGCTATGAGAACCTAGTAAAATGGTGATAGTTTTAATAATGTGCTTAATATTGCAGCTCTAAAGAGGCACTCCCCAATAGTCATGAAGCTTATATAAATGGAGTGTGATGCATATTTATGCAATGTGGTCGCAAACAATTATTTGTATATGATCTTATGTACATTATTCATTTTACACAGCTGAGGCAGACAATACAGCAGTGTTAAGCTTGATATAGGGGCATTCACAGTTTCCCCAGCGGTGTACGTCAAAGGCACTAGTCGGTGGAGGGGGGGTAATCCTGGACGTTGCTTTGAGGTAGCCTACTATCCACATCTTCGCTGACATTTATTTAATTCCCCCATATCTACTTCCCAAACGGTTGTAAGTGCAGTTAATGATGTTTGTAGCTGTCGACTCTGGACAGCGCGCATGCATTGCCTCAAGATCGAGACATGCTGTATCTACTGTTGTGGGCTTCAGACTGCCCATAGGCTTGCCATTTGCTGGCTCCCATGTAACTCTGTAATTCCTTCTCCTCATTGGTCAATGGCATGCATGCGTCATGCCTCTGTCTGACTTTAGCCGTCCCTGAGCGCAGCAACCAAGTACTGCTAAACATACACAGTGGTCATTTTAGGGCATTGTTTAGGGACTTCTTTTTTATTTATTTCTGTAAGAGCACTTTTCAAGTGAGCAACTGTTTTAACTCACACTGTTCTTTGTTTCCTGCTTGCACCGCCTCACCTCAACTTGCCATGCGGGTTCAAGTCCTAGTTTTTATTTTCAGCGCTCAATAGGAGTGCTTGTGTTTTCCGACACTCATTCATCTATGAAAGAATAGAGCGGCGCTCTAGTTGCACCTGCTAGCTTTAGAGTATTAATTTCTGCAGAGGACATTCTTGGGGGGGGGCGTGAATGCCAGTGTTCCTCTCACTCTTACTGTTGCTCTCACCTCCTGTATGGGCTCGTTATACTGTAATCTCTGCTGCTCTCCATGCCCTCACTTCACTTTAGCTGACCTCTCCTCACTGGCTTCCATTTCCTACTCCCACACACTGTGACCTCCCCCCCCCCCCAGCAGTGGTTTCTACTTTCTGTTCTACGCTTCCCTCCTCTTCAATCTCGGTTTTACTCTTCTCTGCTACCCCTATAGTTTGTGGCACCATCCTTTCTCTGCACCCACTGCCCACTTTCTGCACTTTTTTAAAGAGTCCCTCCTAATTTCTCCTGTTTGAGTTTGTTGTTACACTTGAGGGCCATATGCAATAGTAACATCACTAATTTAGAGTGCTTAGAAAGGGTAAATGTGCCTATTGAGTGCTATAAAAATGCATATTATTATTATCGCGCTATTCATGCTCTTAGGGCCATATGTATCAAGGAAAATTGCGATCGCAAACGCCGAAATTCGCCGAATTTCGGCGTTTGCGATCGCAATTTTGCTAAGTGATATGTATGAAGGCAAATCTGGGTGCAAAATAAGGAATCGCAAAATTTGCGATTCCTTATTTTGCAATTGCATTTAAGGAATCGCAAATTTTGCGATTCCTTAGATGCAATGTAAGAAGCACCCAAAAAGTGCAATTTGGCCTTAAGGAATCGCAAATTACCACCAACTACAGGTTGGTGGTAATTTGCGATTTCTTTCAAAAATGCATATTTTTGCATTTTTCAAAGTGGCATGTGGTGCACACATGCCCTTAGGGCATGTATGTGCGCCACATGTGCACCCATGCTCATTTCAGGGGTGCAACAGGGTGTTCTTTTGACACCCTGGCACCCTTGAAATTGCATTCTCAATTTGCGATTCGCAAATTGAGAATGTCTTCCCATTCATTCCTATGGGCCTATAGGCCCATAGGAATGAATGGGGAGGTATTCCTTAATTGCGAATTGCAATTTGCGATTCGCAATTAAGGAATATGTAGGATTCGCAAAATGTATTGCAAATCCTACATACATAGCGTTTTGCGATTCCCAAATAGCGATTCCCAGAAATTCGCCATTTGAGAATCGCAAAACCTAACATTGATACATATGGCCCTATGCTTTGAAAATGAGACAAATCCCTTTCTCTAAACAGTGGAACCTCTGTGGAATGGAGCCTTTGAGAACAGCTGATGATGACCCTAGATGTGACCTTTACGTCAAATCAGCCTGCAACGCAGTGCCCACAGCTGTCTTTTTTGGAGAATTTTATAAATGCGTTATTCTGCTAAGCAGATACTTTTTGTAATCTGTACTTCATGTCGTGCATATCTTCCTGAACTGCCTCTGCAAAGCTTGCAGGGCTGAGGAGCAGTCAGTCACACTGAGTTGCCCCATGTCCGGTCTCACACCAGCACTCAGTCCTGGACTTTAGGGCAACAGCACTTCAGGTGCTGAGACTTTGTAGACCACACTTATAAGGGGGACACTCTAAACTACAAGTCCCAGAATGCTGAGCACTGCTGGCTTAAAAGTGCGGAAAGGCTGAAGGTAGAACACGTGACCATAGTCAGATTGACAGCTGTGTGGCCATGCATTAGGATCATGTCTGGATAAGGAAATAGTTTGCCATGTGCCGTTTTTTTTTTTTTACATTCTTTAATCAATAACTTAGTTGACCATGCAGTATATCCTTTGTAATATGGCTGTTTTCCTGTTGCTTCCATGGAGAACATTAAAATAAGTTGTCAGTTCACATATTGTGCGCAATTAACAGTTGCATGGAATTTACGTGTTAGTTGTTGGGCATAGCTAACTTGTGGTGAAATCTCAGCATTGCAATGGACCTGGCAATATACAATCAGTGTAAATATAAGGACATATTTTCCCTGATTGTATATTGCCTTTGGCTGTCCGGGGGACAGTGATGTGTGCAGACTGAATGAGTGGGAGGGAAGAGGGCCTGCAAATGAGTGTCCATGGAGGACCCAGGTAAGAAGGGCCATTTTTACAGCTTTGCCTCCCACTGAGGTCTGACTGTCTTTCTCCTGGATAAGGTGGTCAAGATGGCCTAAGCGACCTCCCTGGAGGCCAGGTGAGGTGGGAGGAGGTCTACTGACCTTCCCATTAGAGGACAGTATTGTTCTTCCCCTGACCTCTACCCTGCTGGACATTGCACATGCTCATGGCCCTGCAGTGCTCACTGTCTGCCACTGCAAGCTCCCCTGCCGTGGGGCCTTCTGCTGTGGTGAGAGAAGGTGAAGAGTGAGGGGGTAGAGACAGAAGGAGAAGAGGAGAGGTTAAAGGGGAAAAAGATAGAGACAGAAGGGGTAAGCGCAGATAGAGATGGGGAAGAGATCGAGACAGCTATGGACAAAGTAAGAGAGGCTCGGAGATGGCAGATTAGAAACAAAGAGTGATGGTAGAGGATGATAGGATTAACCCAGGGCGGAGTTTGCGGAGTTGCACTACGCGGAACTCCAAGAAGTGCAAAAATAACTCCGCCGCTCTATGCGGAGCTCCGCAAGCGGCGGAGTGCGATAGAAAAATGCCGTTCGCGGTGATTGCGCAGTGCCGGATGCTTGTCCGCACTGTGCAATCATCGCGAACGGCACCATGCACAGCGCAAACGGTCCCTGCTTTCCTTTGCCGCCGCCCGATTTTTTACTCGAGCGGCAGCTTTCTCAATGCAAATAGGCTGTTTCTCAAAGCGAGCGATCACGAGCAAACACGATCACGAGCAATGAGAAACCTGACCCCCTTCCCCCATGTTGAGAAATCTCGCCGGGAGGTTGATTTTCATCGCTCGCGCTCGCCAACTTGACTTTGACGAACGTGAGCGTGTTAAAAAACTCTGCTACGCTGGGTGGATTTTTTCAGAACCCCGCAAGCTTTGCGTAACGCGGAGTGCGGAAAGAACGGAGTTCACCGCCCAGGGTTAGATAGGATACAATTGGGGTAAAGAGAGTGGGGCAGCGAGAGAAATGTATGCAAATAGGAGAGAAGTGAGTAGGGGCGGGATCGAGAGATTAGAGATGTGAAGATTGATAGAGTATTTGTCTGCTTGTTTGTGTGAGTTTGCCTGCTTGTGTGTGTGTTTGTGTGAAAGAGAGAAACTAAATCAGAGAGGAAAAGAATCAGGACACTTGTGAGGTATTTGAAAAGAAATGCGAGTAATGCTTGTTATTGATGATGCTATGCCAGTCTCCCTCATCCTAGTGCACATTCAGGGTTGAAAAGCTCCTTACTCCATTGTTCCCTGAAGGTCTTCGCACCACCCTTTATTAGCATTTGTAGCTGGTAATCTGCACATATGGAAAGTTTGAGACAACTATCAAGGGCAATGCCAGGGCAAAACAAATACTTAATAGAAGTGTTTTCTATCATCAAGTCTCACCCCACCTCTAACCCTGGCCACTAGCCACGCCTCTTGCTCAATTTAATGAGTACCTGCACATATTTTGTCCCATTTAAAGCACTGGTTTGTAACATTGTAAAGTCTCCTTAGAGAATCAGTCGCCTCCTTTGGTGCCACGACTCACGTTATTGTTGTTTCTCTGGACTGAATGAGATTGGGTCTATTTTCCCTGGTTGGATTCGGTATCCTGTTTACTCATTTTAGGTCTTGGTACAGGGGCAATTCAGATATGGGTTTCTCTGGTGAACACTTTTTAGGCATGAGATCCAGACAGCTTCAGCTATGCATTCCACATTGACAACCCCAATAGCTCAGGCATTGCTGAGACCTATTGGCTTTGTCAATGCTTGTTGTTTGATTTATCAGATAGTTATATAAGAGTGTCACCAATTGTTTGTAGTAGCCCAATGTTAAAACGGCTTGGACAGTGGTATGTTTTACTGGTTCAACCTGATTATCTGCTCGTCTCAATCAATGTGTTAAGAAGAGCATTGTGCGCCAAAAACTGACCATGAGGCAGGGGGAAATCTTGTGTCAGATCCTGAAAATATGCAAAGTGGTCATCTTCCATTAAGTCCCCTACGTATTTCACCCATGCTTGGGACCATACTTGCACCTAGAACCTATCCGTCAGCAAACAAAATCGCTGCAGTGACCGCAACGGCAGCTGGGGTGCATATAGAGCTGTTATTTCTGTGCGTATTAAGGTTCTTTTCCAACAATATGCCCTCCCTTTAGATATCAAAGCACCTACACAACCTCCTGGCTTTTAGAAAGTCACTAGAAACTTGGCTTTTTGCCACACAGTAATTCTTTACTGACTTTCTCCATTTTCATCATAGGCTTTATTTCGATATAAAAAATATCTTAAAAAGCAGTACATTTGGCACAGAATAATAGAACAATAAAAATCGCCAATACATTACCATACAATACATTATAAAAATATTCCCAATAAATTAGATAAAATCATTTAAGAACAAATTAAACAAGATAGGAACGCCTAGATGATCTTATGCGCCAGGCCCAACCCAGGAACTTGGCTATGCCACAGGCATAAAGTGGGCGTGGATCATTTTTTAAGACGCGTAAGGCCTCCTTAAAATGCCTTGTCCCAAGATCTCTGCATAGTGGTTTTAACCATCTACTACGGGGAAGAACGTAGGCCGGACATTCAAAAAACAGGTGCGGGATTGACTCTATCCTGTCCTCACAAAATGGGCACATGGAGGTAGTATGGGTCAAGTGCTTCCACCTAGAGGTAAGAACCCCGACAGGGAGTAGGCCTATCCTAAACTGAAAATACAGTGCCCTATCACAACGTTTTGTAACGATGTCCAGATATGATTCACAAAAGGGTATATCTTTTATTAGCAGGAAGTCCAAGGAGGTTCTACACAATTTAGAATTACTAGATCTGCTCTCAGCTACCCAATTCCAATATATTTTCTTGAGCGCGGGTATTGGGGGAGCAGTTCTATTGAGCCAGGCATTGCCAAGACCCAAGCTGAAGAGAAGACGCTTGACTTCTCTCAGCCAATGGATCTTGGACCAACCCGGCGACTCCAGTACATCCGTTAGGCCATCCGCAAAGCAAGACAGCTCTGGGACTCTCCAAATTCTTGCCCATAAAAGAAGGGGGCGAAGCCTAACTTGGTCGCCAATTGATCTTAACCCCATGTCTAGTAGCAGAGGGAGGGTTGGGGTGCTATAGGGAAGCCCCATTAGATCTTTCAAAAACTTGCTTTCCGAGTGAGACAACTGGTCCACCTTGTGTGTCCCCCAGAGTTCAGCCCCATATAAAACTGCACTGACACCCCTAGCCCTGTAAATGTCAAGAATTGGTGCAATGGGTTTTAGGGTAGAGGCTCGTTGTTCCTTGAGAAGGACACCCAATATCCTTTTATGGGTCAGCAACATCTTATGTAGGTGACATTCCCAACTCATCGAGTCACAAAGGCGGATACCAAGATAGTCAAACTCAGTAACCCTCTCTAGGGAACCAGCATCTAGAATTGGCGGTTTAATGGTCTTTTTTGGGGGGTTGAGGACTAGATATTTTGTCTTCCCAGTATTGATAACCAGCCCCCTTACATCACAGAAGGATTTGAAACTGGTTAGCAAGCTCTGCAGGCCTACCGGGGTTTTGGAGATCAGGAGGGTATCATCTGCAAATAGGAGGGTAGGTATTCTTCTACCAGCCAGGGATGGTGCATCTGATGGAATTTTCGATAAGTGGTCCACCACTCCATTCACATACAAGGAAAATAGAGTGGGGGCTAAAACACACCCCTGGCGTACTCCTCTATTTACAGGTATTCGGTTTGTTTTTTGACCCTGATTACCCCACCTGATCTCCATTTTCTTTTCTCAGCTAGCACAATGACGCTCTTTGGGGCATGCAAGCGCTTTACAAAATAATTAGCATCATAATATTGAATCACCATGATGGGGTTGGGGGAGGGGGAACATATTGTCCCTGAGACTAGTATCTATCAAATACCTTGTGATCTTGTCCCATAAACCCGTCACCCAGGTTGGATAATTCAGCATTGCGAACATCTGCGGCCCAGTTTGCCAGCCGCTGTAGCTGTGCCGAGCCGCAATGTAATAATTCGAAATCTTGTGATGGAGCAAGGTACAAGGGTATTCTCTCCCATGCATGCCGTAGGAGAAACATATGGTTCCTCTTAATTTATTTTATACGTTTTGGACATTACTGAATGATATATACTTATCCTATTTTTGCTTACAGTTTGCAGAAAGAGACGATTTTGGAAATCTAATGATTATAGACTAAGGCCCTGAGAAAGTCAGTGTTGCCACATCAACGAAACAGTGTTGGCTATTCTGGCTACTTTTATGATTATTTACAGCTCTCAAGATGTTTTTGGAACTAAATATAAGAAAGAAAAAAAGAAAACTGCATACTATGGGCAACTACAAGACTGGACATTTATTGAATGTATATGTGCTCAGGAAATTGTATATTTATTTTCAGGAGATCCGTCTCCTAATATATGAAGGGAGTGGTGACATCCTAATTTTAATACCCAATTACAGAGCTTCATCAGTTGCCCGAGCATCTCCGGGGCAGGCCGCTTTTGTACACACAATCTGAGTTTTTGTTGGATTTAATTTATACCCTGAAACCTCCCCAAATGAGTAAGCCAAGCTTTCTATCTCAACAATTGTTAGCTCTGGGTCTGAGGTTGCCACCACAATGTCATCCGCATAGGCTAAAACCCGCACCTGGTATTGCCCGCAAGTCATAGAGATGATCCTATCGCTCTTTTCCAACATTACCAGGAACGTATTAATATACATGACAAATAATAACGTGGAGCAGGGACACCCCTGTCTCGTCCCCCTGCTGATATACACATGCTCTGATTCTCTACCCATTCCACAAATCCTAGCTCGCGGTGATTTATACATAATTTGTATAGCCCTGATATAGCCTGGACCAAACCCTATCTTACGCATGACAGCCCATAAAAATGGCCAGGAGACACGGTCAAACGCGTTTTCAGCATTGAGAAAGATCAGACATAACCTGCTGTGTTGTATAATAGCATAATCTATCAAAGTGACTACTCTATTTATATGGTTGACCGTACTCCTGCCAGGTATAAATCCATTCTGATAAGAAGATACCAAGGGCGTGATCACTCGCACCAGCCTTGTTGCTAGGATTTTCGCGTATACTTTGCCATCAGCATTTAACAGAGAAATTGGTATTTACGACCATGGCAAATTTGAAGGCTTGTCTTTCTTTTTAAAAACCACTTAGCCTCATCCCATGATGGTGGCGGATTCCCAGACTGTGCCTCTTGGAATTTAACCAGCATATCTTACTTAAGTACTTGAAAGAGCGTTCGATAAACCCCGAGTGGCAGCTTGTCTGGTCCTGCTGCTTTCCCACTAGCCAGCGAACCTATTGCCTCCTCAAGCTCCTCCATAGTTATCGGAGCATCAAGTAGTACCCGCTCTTCATGCCTTAATCCCACTAGGTCCAATTGTTGCAAAAATATCTCTGTCTTGGTCATTAAATTCATTCTGTTATACAGCTCTTTGTAAAAAGCATGAAATACTCCCAAGTTGCACTCCATAGTTTCTACTGTATTCCCAGCTGGATCAAAGAGTGTTGTTATTTTCTGTGAAGATTGTTTTGCTCGTAACCCCTGTGCCAAGCATCGCCCTGTGGCTTCACCATATTCGTACCTTTCCTCTCTGTAAACCTTATACTGACTAGCGATTTCCTTGCTCCATAACCTGTTAATTTTAGCTTTACAACACGCAATCTTGGTTTATATTTCCTTAGCTTCTTCTCCCTTCCTTATCACCTGTAGGAGTTCCTGCTCCGCTTTCCTTAGATCTCCCAGGAATCCCTGTATCAAGATCTGTTGTTGCTTCTGCTTAGCCAATCCATAGCTAAACGTTTCTCCTCGCAACCCTGCCTTCAGAGCATCCCATACCATGGCGCTAGAGGTGTTTCCTCTATTGACATTCCAAAATTGTGAAACCCAAATTTTCATATGATCAGTGAACAGGCTATCCAATAGGAGTTTTCTATTGAAAGTAAATTTCCTACCCACCTTCACTTGACTAATACTGTAGACATCCAATAATAATGGGCCATGGTCTGCTGTAATCCTGGGCCAGACCTGCATTGTTGCCCCCACAATGAGTGGCCTAGACATAAAGACATAGTCAAGCCTGACTAATTTGTGGTGAGGATATGAATAAAAAGTATACCCCGGATCCGGATGATTTAGAGTTGTCCACACGTCTACCAATCCGTGATCCCTTATGAGCTGCTGTAATACTCTAAAGACCCTGGGTTTCCGACCCATATATTTATCATTATTAACATCCCACATCTGCCCTTCTACATGGATGTTAAAATCCCCACACAGTGTCAACGGGGTATCCCACAGGGCCAACTCTACGTTTAATGCCTCTAATATTGTTGCTTCATAAAAATTTGATCCATATACTGTGCAAATTACCACCTTAGTGCCCCCTACTAAACACTCAGCAATAGCCCACCTACCAAATATGTCAACCAGCTTCCTCCCAGTCCCACAAATTCCTTGTCGGGCCAAAATCGCCACTCCCCTGTTAGTAGTAGACTGTCGGTTGCCACAATCAGTGTAAATCCAAACTCTTTTCATAACATGTGTTTGCTCCAGGGTATGTGTGTCTCCTGTTTACACAGGATATCAGGTTTCATAAATCGTAAATCAGCCGCTACACGTTGCCTTTTACTAATATTATTCAGATCGCAGAGGTTAAACGAGCAGATATGTACCCCACTAGTTGTCATTTTACCCGCCATGTCTTGCACACCAAAGAAGCCAAGTGTATATCATTTCTTCAAAATAGAGTTTAATTGGGGAGGTATATTTTCTGGGATTCAACAACAACTGGATTGACTGGAGTGCTTGCATCTCCCGGTGGTGGGGAGGTGCAATGTGCTTAAGATGAGTATCCTTCCCAAAGTTATGTACTATTTTGGGCGGTACCATTAGAGCTGACTAGAACACAACTACAGAAATTGCAATCCATAGGTGATAGGTTTTTATGAGGGCAAAGGAAAGCTCACTGGGCTTCCAAGTTCATGATGTTACCATGTGATCGGGGGGATGGGCCGTGCCCAATTTCACATTTTATTATTTTGTGTGTCTTCAAAATATGCAGGTATTGTTAAGAGGGGAGGAAGTGGCATTGGTGGAAACACCATCAATATATCAGATGTTGTTGGGGTCTGTGGCTAGAAACTCTATATTTAAGTTCTCGGAGCCAAGGTACTTTAAAAAAACACGCTTTAAAGTAGTGCTCGTAGCATATAAGGTTTGGAAATCAGTTCGTAAGATGTTAGCCATTTCGTGGATGTTTGTATACTCCTAAAAATTCAATGCTTGCACTACCTGCCATATTTTGGGATTTAAGGATGGCGAGATGGAGGGCTAACGGGATAAGGTAATTAGGAGACTTATTTGAGGGTGCAGTACTTGCCTCATTCTCAGACTTAGCTGACAGATACAGTCTGCAAAAAAGTGATTTCTTTAAGTATTTGCAAATTCAGGCTTTTTATTGAAACATCACAAGCAGGCTGGGATGGTAACCACCCTCTAGTGGAGGCAATCAAACGAGGGACAAGGATAGGGGTGTTGTATGGTATGTTAATGGATACACAGCAGGATGATTTTGAAGTCCAAGACAGCAAATGGTCTGTTCCGTTAGGATAGGAAGGTGCGTATATGCAGCAATCAATCGATATCGCAGGGAAAATTTTGATGTCAGCCAACTTGAAAGCCTAACATTTCAAGACACTATTTAATTTGTATCACACACCAGTGAGGATGATGAAATGGGGGGGGGGGGTTCAAATGATGGGAAGTGTTTTAGATGTGCTACGGAGAGGGCTGACATCATGCATATTTTTTATGATTGTATATATCTTACGCAATTGAGGGGGCATATTGAGGTATTTTTGTCTGGAATTACGGGGGTTGATGTCCATATAACAAAGGATGTAATGTTAACAGGAGTTGGTGATATTCTGAAGCAGGGCCAACCATGCCATCCATTTAGATATAAGAAAACAGAACAAACAGTTCAAGCTGAGAAATACTCAACACAATACTTTAATAGCTCCTAAAAAGAAATGAAACTGAGAAGGAGAAATTAATGAATTTCCTTATTATTTGACGGAAATGATTTGAATTTATTTTATATTTCAAGAATAATTTTGCGCAGAGACATTTCTTTTGTTGCGCTAAGGTCATATATACAAAATATTACAAGGCATATATTACAATGACACATAACTAATGTTCCCCTGGAAACAAAGAGAAAATAAATGCAAACATTCATCAAACACTCATGGCCTTTATACTCATGCATACACGGCAAACATACAAAAACTGTCAAGAACTGGGTCCTTGTGGCGACCTTTCTTCCCTTGTACAATTAATTACATCTCAATTCAAATGTCAAAAAACATTTCATTATTATATTGCGCAAATGAATATGACAAAATGTTTTAAACTTCGCATGGAAATACAATTTTTTGAAAGCGGTGCGACACAAGGAAATGAGAACTGGTCGACGCGTTTCGAACCCCAGAATTATGGGTTCTCCTCAGGACCAACCAATTTCTGAAATGAACAATAGAAAGGTTTTAGAATATGATATTGGACTCAGAGTAACTACGAAGCACCACCCGGGCTTATCAAAACCCACCTTAGAACGTGGAAATCTATCTGCCTGAAATGGATGAGACTCGTTTCCAATGCAGAGGGACCTAAACTCGAGAAAACCAAAACCAACTATATTAGAATTTCAACTTGTCTACCACAGGCTAAACAAATAACACATGACCCACAGGAGACTTTGGACAAAGGTAGGTAATGTTCGCTCGACTTACTGGAGCAAGAGAACGTGTCCTCTTTTCCGGCTGCCAATGATTGAATACTTGTGTATCTAAAGGGAGGGAGAACGGACGAAATGAATTCCGTTAACTAGCGTGATCTCTTTTAGAACTACGAACAACCGTTCACAAACGCAATCGAGAAACTGGACCGCAGCCCACTGAATGGAGATTGGAACTTACTTAGATAAGTTTTCCAGTTAACTTCAAGATGCTTTTCCCGCGCCGGAATCTGAAAAAGCGAGACGAGCTGTGTAAGTAATACAACGGAAAATCCAACGACCCAATATCTCAGAGCTCCTGTTCCCTAGACATGAGTAATCATTGCAGGCTTACCGGGAATACATTTTCCATCCGTCCACAACCTAGTCAAACCACGAGTGAGGATACACAGCCTTGTGGGTACTAATGGCGTATAACTCTCATTAGGACTACCAAAAGCGCAAAGCTTGCTGGTACATGTAGTTTATGTTCTGCGACCCTACAGGTGTGTTATTTAAAAAATGTGGCTAGGATTTTGTGAACCCGAAGGACATTGTTTCCAATTTGAAGTGCTTAAGATAAAAAAGACAAGTGGCTTCCGGGTGTTGTGGTTAAAATTTCTTACTATGTAGTTGTGTCTTTACCAAAGTGGAACAATTCCTTTACTACGCACCTAAACAACGGGGAAGGCTTCCCCAACGTGGGGAGTAATGCATGGCTCAGAAAATGATGGAACTCTCCGTTAATTATAATTGTATAAATAATGATCGACGCAGCAGAACAGACCAAGCCCTGAACAGAGAGACAGCGGCAGAGAAAAGGTGTTCTTTTTACATTAAGCAATTGGTCTGAAAATCTCAGCGACTTCATTTAGGCCATTAATAGCCGTGTTGTACTTCATGATTAATAACGCCTCGCGACGGCTTAATAGGCCTTCCAAATCTCCTCCACGAGGATCTCTTTCAATTTTGGACAAAACTGTCCATCTCAAATCAGCCTCACTGTGTGAATGAGAGAGCCAATGATGGACTAGAGGGGCATTCTCAACTCGACGTCTGATCCTAGATTTGTGCTGGATGATGCGTTGTCACACCTCCTGCGTTGTTTTTCCAATGTACAGCTTAGGACACGGACAAACTATTGCATAAACGACATTCTTCGTTTTGCAATTACTGAATGTGTTATGCTTCCAATGAGTGGTGTTGAATGAAAAAACATCGCCCTCTATGGTCTGGTCACAGTTTATGCATGTTCCACATTTGTGGTGCCCCATAACTGGCGGTAGGTTGAGCATACTCCTCAATGTACGCTGTTCTTGTTTCGGTAAGGCAGCACGTACTATGTAGTTCGCTACACTTTTCTCCTTTTTGAACGCAAACATCGGAGGTCTCGAAAAATCCTCATGAAGGTCCTTGATTAAATGCCAATTGCCCAGGATGAGTTTGCGGAGTTGGTGGCTGTTAGGGCAAAATGTTGTCACACAAACCGATCTGTCAACCTTTCTCCTAATTCTTTGCTCAAGTAATGTCCCTCTTGGTGTCCACCACGCTCTCTTCAAAGAATGTTTAATTAATTTCTTTGGATAACCCCTCTCAAGGAGGCGGTCTCTTAATTTGTTTGCATGCCTGAAATATTCCTCTTTTTTGGTGCAGTTCCTGCGAATTCGCAAGAACTGACCATAGGGTAGATTTTGTCTCAGACTACGAGGATGGTTGCTCGTAAAATGAAGGGCCTTATTCCGATCTGTCTCTTTTCTAAAAAGTGTGGTCTCGAGCTCTCCCTCCGAAGCCACTACCTTGACGTCCAGAAAAGTGATAGAATCGTTTGACGAGACTATGCTGAATTTGATGTCATTAGATCTTCCATTTAGCCAACAAATAAACTCGTCTAGTGATTGCTGTGTGCCAGTCCAAATTAAGAAAATGTCGTCGATAAACCTCATATAGTTGGAAATATTAGAGGCGAACGGGTTGTTATTATATATGAAATTGTTTTCATATAAACCCATGAATAAAACTGCCAACTCAGGTGCGAAAGGACAACCCATGGCCACGCCTCGTATTTGGTAAAAAAACTCTGAGTCAAAAGAAAAATAATTTTTAGAAAGTGCAAACTTAGCCAGAGACAGGAGGAATTCCGTGGGCACTTGTACTGGTCGCTCTCTTAAATTTAAAAACCACTCTAAGGCCTCCAAAGCTTGATCTTGTGGGATTTGGGTATAGAGTGACACCACGTCCATTGTAACCATCAATTGTGTCCTTTTGTTGAAATGCACGGATGTGATTCTATTCAGGAAAGCAGTGGTGTCTTTCAAATGTGCCGGAACCTGATTGATGAATGGTTTCAGAAAATAGTCGATATATTGAGCCACTGGCTCGATAAGTGATTCACACCCAGAAACTATAGGTCGTCCTGGGGGGTCCAATTCATTTTTGTGGAGTTTGGGTAAGGCATAAAAGACCGGTATCCTTGGGTTCATATTTTTCAGGAACAGGCTTTCTTTAGGTCCCACGAAACCTTGTGAAAAGCCTTCCTCTATGATATGAAATAGTTGGTCTTGTAGTTCTTTAGTTGGGTCTTTTGTGATTTTCCGGTAGCAGGTCACGTCTTCCAATTGGCGGCGTACTTCGTTTTTATATTTATTGACGTCCCAAAGGACCACTGCCCCACCTTTGTCCGCCTGCTTCACTACAATAGTTCTATCATTTTGTAGGTCGATAAGGGCATCTTTTTCTTTTTTGGCTAAGTTAAACCTCACAAAGCTTTTTTTGCTTTCCATTGCCTGTATTCCCGATAAGATGGTTCTCTCAAACGTTGCGATTTCCTTAGGAACCTTGGGTCCTGTTGGACAAAAAGTAGATTT
Organism: Triturus cristatus; assembly: GCF_964204655.1. Classification (NCBI taxonomy): domain Eukaryota; kingdom Metazoa; phylum Chordata; class Amphibia; order Caudata; family Salamandridae; genus Triturus; species Triturus cristatus. The sequence goes on from NC_140594.1 coordinate 858,618,637, forward strand.
CCTCTTTAGTCCGGTGATTTCTGCCGTTACTACCTCGGTTGTCTCAGAAAAAAACGTTTTCAAACGGATTTTGCGACAGAACTCCATGGTTTCAAGCTTCATTTTGATGAAGTCTGTAGCTCTAGAAGGAACAAAGCTTAGTCCTTTTTGGAGAATGGAAATTTCCGCTGCTGTGAGTATTTTGTCAGACAAATTGTAAATTGGTGATGAAGTTAACTCCTGTAATACTGGCGTCGTGTCCTCATTTCCCATGGTTGGGAATATCGCAACCGTCCTCTGCCTTGTCGTTGGCCTCGGCCTAAAAAACGTGCCTCCTGATTGGATGTTTGTGGGTCCTGATTTTGTTGGTTACCCCTTTGGTTCTGATTGGCCCTAGTCGTTGTATCTGTGGTCTCACTAGAAGATGATGACGATTCTGAAAAGTTAATGAATCTCTTCCGGGATCTCCCCTGATAGTTTTGGAGATAATTTCTAGAATCGTTGGTAGAATAGAAATCCTTATTAAGGTAGGGATAAGTAGATTCCAACGAAAAATTCTTTTTGTCCTGCTCGAATTTGTTACTTTTTTGGATAACCGTATAATCTTTGAACTCGAGTATTTCTTTCTCCACTTTTTCCAATAAGGCCTTCGCATCCGTAAGGTTAGGATTGTTTTTAATCTCACTTTCAAGGTCCGCAATCTCCTGTAGTTGTATCAATGAAAGTCTATGGGCTGTCTCCACCGTGAGGACCATAAGGTCCCTGCTGCATTTGGTCTCTATGCAACTGTAACCTTTCTTGTAGATTGGGTCGTCTATGAAAACTACTGGAATGTTACGTATCTGAAGCCCTGATGGAATGGTGCCTTCCTTTAGGTGCTGTAGTAAGAAATGTCCGTGAAGGTCCGTGCGTATTTGTTTTTTACGTAATCTGGTGAGTTTATCCGACTCGTTCTGTGTTTTTGCTGTAACACTCAAGGTGGCCGATGCAAAGACCGGCGGTGCTCGTATCAAATTCTGAATGTGTTCTTCGCTATAAGCGAAGGCATCATTCTCTGCCATTACAGATAACAGATAACAAACAGGGGATGACTAGGACTCAGACGCCACAAGACAAACTAAACATTTAACATGAACTTGACCATACTAAAAATACAACTGCAGCAAAAACGATTTAAGCAACAGTGACCCTGAAGATCCCTAAAGGGTGGTGGCTATTTGGCCACTGGAATGAACCTCGCGGGCAACTGCCCGCTCCTAAAGATAGAAAACAACACCGGGTTGTGGCTCAAAAAACTCAGCTGAACTGAGCCGAAGATACAAGAAAACAGAACAAACAGTTCAAGCTGAGAAATACTCAACACAATACTTTAATAGCTCCTAAAAAGAAATGAAACTGAGAAGGAGGGATTAATGAATTTCCTTATTATTTGACGGAAATGATTTGAATTTATTTTATATTTCAAGAATAATTTTGCGCAGAGACATTTCTTTTGTTGCGCTAAGGTCATATATACAAAATATTACAAGGCATATATTAAGAAAGGTCGCCACAAGGACCCAGTTCTTGACAGTTTTTGTATGTTTGCCGTGTATGCATGAGTATAAAGGCCATGAGTGTTTGATGAATGTTTGCATTTATTTTCTCTTTGTTTCCAGGGGAACATTAGTTATGTGTCATTGTAATATATGCCTTGTAATATTTTGTATATATGACCTTAGCGCAACAAAAGAAATGTCTCTGCGCAAAATTATTCTTGAAATATGAAATAAATTCAAATCATTTCCGTCAAATAATAAGGAAATTCATTAATCCCTCCTTCTCAGTTTCATTTCTTTTTAGGAGCTATTAAAGTATTGTGTTGAGTATTTCTCAGCTTGAACTGTTTGTTCTGTTTTCTTGTATCTTCGGCTCAGTTCAGCTGAGTTTTTTGAGCCACAACCCGGTGTTGTTTTCTATCCATTTAGATATATCATATCTATAGCAGTGGCGGTAGCACGGCTATGTGTTGCGTCAGCCTGGTTGCAGAAGGATGCCCCATCGTTTGAGATGTCGCTGGCCAAATTCTATACTATTTTCAATTTAGAATATAGCCTCTATTGTTTGAAATCAATTAAAATGAAATAAATGGGTATTCAGATATGGGGGCCAATGATAGAACATATGAATTGAGAGTGTCATTCAATAATTGTCCAGTATACTTTGTTATATTGGCATGTTTCTTTCGCTGTAAGGTACAGCCCTCATATTGTAATTTTGCCATGCTTTGTATGATTTTTTTGTCAGTGGGTGTTAAAATATATATGTAACTGATTAAGATTGCCACTTGCTTTGGATTGAATAAAAAAAGGGAGTGGTGGCTTCCCTTTTACCTTTGTAGTACTGGGTAGATATGTGGCAAATTTGAGAAAGAGTACACACAAGGTTTGTACACCTACACATCTGTGCCATCGTTCTAGTGTTTATATTAGTTTGCTGTGTTTCCCTGAAACTGCTGTGACTGCGGTTGTTATTTTTAATGTGTTTTGCAATTTACGTTTTAATAATTTTTAGGATATTGAACATGTTAGCCATGCAGTCTATTACATCTTCACCTGTTGTCCTAGCTGCCCCAGGTGATCCAATTCTGCCATGGGAAGATTGGCGGGAAGCTACAAAACTTATTTAGAGGCTGAGCCATTTTTGTTTCAAGAGGGAAGTTGGCTCTGTTAAAACATAGTTTGGGTGTTGAAGGGAGCAAGGTGTTGAAGATTCTACTGTGTGTGAATGTCAGTACAGAAAATAATGGAGACTGTTGAGGAAAGTGAAGAGGATGATGTATATACTGTGGCAATAAATGCACTAGAAGTACATTATGGTAAGAAAGTGTGGTGGTAGAGCGTCACAATTTTTTTTACCCGCGCACAGGCATCTAATGAGATTATTGATCAGTATGTAAGTGTTCTTCAGACATTGGCTGTCACATGCAATTTCTGTGAGTTACATGAAGGGATAATAAGAGACCAGTCAATCATTCATAACAGGAATAAGAGGGTACTGGAAAAACTGTTAAGTCTGAAAGATCCCTCTCTGGAAAAGGCTACTGTAGTTGCAAAATGTATAGAAGATGCATCTCGTTATGTGAAAGAGTGGAAAAGAAAAGTGTGGAGGAGGCAAGTGACAAATAAAGAGGATACGTACAAAAAAGGGGGAAGTAGGTCTGGTAAGAGCAATGAAAAAGAAAAAAAGACAGGAGAAAAAGGGCCTGTTACAGGTGTGGTAGCATAAAACATTTGGCATCATCTGCAAACTGTCCAGCAATGGAGGCCAAATGTTTTAAGTGTAATAGGATTGGACATTTTTCAAGGGGTGCATAACCAAAGGAAATTTCAAAGTAAAGGTAGTGTGAATTTTGTACAACATATTACCAATGATTATAGAAAAAGTTCATCTGACGATGATATTGAAGTACTAATGTTGTGTGATATCGCAAAAGAGTCACGAGCTAAGAAATTTCAAGTTGAGAAAATATGTGGAAACCGAGTGTATATGTTAGACCATGAGCAGTAAAGTCTTTCTGAGTGTATGGTGTCAAATAATGGAATTTAAGTGCAAATGTGGGTGGATTCATGATCCCATAAATGCTTATTGATCAATAAACATAGAATGGTTTGGGAAAGAAAGAGTTATCTGCAAGCAAGGTGGAATTATTCTTATATGGAGGTAGTAAACTGCATTTAGTAGGGCATTTCCAAACTAATTTTTTCTTTTAAGCAAAGGGAAATCACACGTTGGGTCTATGTGGTTGAAAATGTACAATGTTTACTTGGTTGGTGAGAACAAAGAACTTTGAGTATAGTATTAAATCCCAACACCGTGGAACAAGTGGTCTCTGTTATACATGAAGATACTGAAATATGGAAGAGGGAATTCCCAAAGTTGTTCGGAGATAAAGCGGGGTGGCTAAAGAAATTTGCACACAAAATTGTGTTAAAGGAGTGTGCATTCGCAAAAGCTCAAAAAATGAGAAATGTGCCTGTTGTATTGAAGGATGCATTGAAAGCAGAGTTGACAATGTTATTGGGGTTGGGAGTGAATGAACACATTGAAGCATCAGAATGGTGAAGTCCGATGGTGATCGCCTGTAAACCCAATGGAAATATTAGGACGTGCATGGACTTAAGAGATCTGAATGAGAATATATGGGTAGACCGCCATCCCATACATAATATTAACGAGTTTTTAGCTGGTGTCAAAAGGGGGAAGGTATATTTAATGCTGTATTTATCAAGTGCATACCACCAGATATTGCTGCACCTAGATGCAAGGCAGTTTACCTCATGTATAACACTAGAATTAGCATTCCAATTTGTATACATGCCATTTGGCCTTGCATCTGCTTCTGCAATGTTTAAAAGAATCATGCAGAATTTATTGGGTGAGGTGAAGGATGTGCGATTTTTTTTTTTAAGACTGCATCTTAGTATGTGCTGAGATGATGAGTGATGCATGATGAATTATTGAAAGGGGTATGCGGAATATTGGAAAAAGCAGGGCTCACTGTTGAAACAAGTGTAAATTTGCATCTGATTGTGAAAAGTACCTAGGGCACACCATATCTTATGAGGGAATAAAACCAAAGCATAAATTGATGGAAGCCATAGAGAGAGAGCCATGTCCAGTCGATAAAGACCAGTTAAGGTCATTTTTAGGCCTGGCAGAATATTCGGCTAAGTGTGTCTAAAGTTTTGAGGATATTGCACAACCTTTGCAAATGCTAGTAAGAAAATTGCAGAGATATGAATGGATAAACGAATGCCAGCAGGCATTTGAAGAAATTAAGGAAAGCATTGTAAATGCTGTTGAGTTAAAACCATTTGACTTGCATGACCACACCATAGTTTCCACGCATGCTAGTATGCATGGATTGGGTGCATTGCTGATGCAAGTAAGAGGTGGAAAAGAGAGAGTTGTGGCATTTGCGTCAAGAACGCTAAAAGGGGCTGGAGTAAGTTATTCTACGGTAGAAAAGTACGCATTTGCTTGTTGGTGGAGTGTTCAGCATTTTAGTAATTTTCTGTAGGGAAGAAAGTTCGAGTTGGGTACTGATCACAAGCCTCTGGTTGATGTGTTCACAACAAAAGGTGCGGGCCAAACTTCTCCAAGAATTGCAAAATGGATCTGTAGATTACAGGATTACATGTTTACGGTGAAGTACATCATGAGGATTTTAAATGTGAATACTGATTGTTTGTCAAGGTTGCCGTTGAAGAGAGATAATGAGGAAGAGGAGGAAGAATGGATAGTAGCAGACATTATGGACACAAAAGTCGAAGCTGTGTGTGAAAAAGAATGTAAGGAAGTAATGATGAAGAATGCAGAAATGCAAAGGCTTACAAAAAGTTTGCCTAAAGAGTGGTCAAAGTTGGGAGCAAAATAGAAAGATTTGGTGAATTACAAAAATGTTTGGTTGGAATTTGTTGTGTTAGGGTATAATAAGGAGAGGTGACAAATTTGTTGTATCGATGGAGTTAAGAGAAAGGTTTAGGGGGCTTTGCATGAAGGTCATGAGTGAATGTCGGTAATGAAGAGAAAGGTAAGAGAAGACTTTAGTTGGCCAGGATGTGGAAAGATATGTGAGGAATTGCATGAGTGGTGCGTGTAGAGCAAAACATTTGGTAAGAGAGATACCAGTTGTAGTAATTTCGTTTCCATGCAAACCTTGGCAAAAGGAGGCAATGGACATATGTGGACCGTTCAAATTTGAAGGATGTGGAAAAAAGTCTGCAATAGTGATAGTGAATTATCATTCTAAGTGGTGAGAAGTAAGTGTGGCAGGTGAAGTGAACTCTTGATTGGTAAGGGAGGTTTTTGAGGAAGTCTGGAGAAGGGAAGGATATCCTATGGAAGTGGTGATGGACAATGGGTCTCAGTTTGTTTCAGATGAGTTTGAGATGTACCTGGCAAGAGTGGTGTAAAGCAGTTGGACACCCATGTGAAAGCGGATTAGTAGAATGGTTCAACTGGGTTTTAAGTGAAAACATACACCTGTCTTTACAAAATGGTTCGGTATGGTAGGAGGAGTTAAATAATCTATTATGGAGTTATCGTAGTACTCTTACTATTCCACATTCAACTACTATGGAAGCACCTTTTGTACTATTGAAGGGGACGAAACCATGCACCAAGGCTGTACCAGAATAGATGGGAAAGATGGGAAGGAAAAGAATAAATGAGAACAAGTTATTGAGTAGAGTGCAGAGTAAACAGTTGGCGTATGCCAAGGAGGATAAGAGTGGTACAAAGAGTAGTGTATATAAGTGTGGGGATTAAGTACATAGCAAATTGTTGGGAAATGTAAGGAAGGGTGTATCTAAGTAGTCCATACCTAAACAAGTTGTGGATGTGAAAAACTGCAATTTGGTTTTGGAGGATGGTAAAAGGTGGAATATGAGGAGTGTGGTTAAATGTGGTGAGGCAGAGGTGGAAAAGTAGAAGGGTAACAGCGCAAGGTTTTGAAATGGAGTGCGCGCCGAGTTGATGTGGAAGAAAGGAGAAGAAGAGAAGAGACTGGTGAGAGAAGAAGTGGGAAGATGGTAAAACTGCCTAAACATTTGAGAGATTATTCTTTACGATAAGAAATCTGTTAGTAACAAAAAAAGTCTCTGAATTTGTATATAATAACATGTATATATTAAAGTTCAATTAGATAGTAATGTAATAAATGTTTATTGGGAAGGGAGATATGTTATTTGTTAGTAGATGATTGCCTATGGCAGGTTATGTAATTGTAGATTTTGTTGTTGTCCTCGGCAAACATGGATCGTGCATGTGCACCATGACATATGCCTGTCTCACAGACTGTGGTCTTGTTAGACCGATAGCGGAGTCTAAAACGCTACCCTCATAGTGATGGAAGGCTACTGCCTTTACCAGAAGATAAGCAGCATGAGTGCAATGGTGGCAGCATACTGTGTAGTGTCGATTAGTATGAGTAAACAGGTCCTTTTTACCTTGTGTCACTGAAGTGAGGCCTACAGACTCACTCACATTTTTTAAGTTCTGCTGTTGTGCGCTTAACACACACTTGGCCTACATCAGTTATGTGCATAGTGCTGCAGAGGGCAGGAGTGTTGATTCTGCGCTGGATGTAGGTGTGCCTGGGAAGAGTACAATAAAGTGATAGAGCAGTGCTGTGTAGTGCATGCATAGTGAATGCATGTACTGGGTGTATGTATACTTGTGAGAGACAAAAATATGAGAGATATAGTGCTGATAAAATGCTTGCCCTGTGGATGCATGTGCTGGTTGTATGTGTGCGGCGATAAGAACAATGCTTGGTGAATATGTATGCTAGCAGGTTGTGTATTTGCAAATAGCACATCAAAGCACAATACAGAAAGGCTACAGTACTGAGCAGTGTGCACAGAATAGATGTGAGTGTGTGTCTGTGATAACACAGTGCATGGAGGTAACAGTACTGGACAGTGTATGTGTTATGGCAAGGCACTTAGTGCAAGTGTGTCTATAATGATACAATACATGGAGGACCCTGGGTTCCATTTTTAAAAGCTGAAGACATGTGGAGTAGAAAAATCCCCCTAGACAAAATTGTGTATTTCTGCATTCTTGGGAGCAGGGTGGGACACACCAGTGCAGTGAAGGGAGAGGGAGTTCCCCTGTCCACTTCAAAGGGTGCTATTTGATTTAGTGATATATCACAAGGAAATGCCCTGGACACATCTCAGGAAATAGAGTGGATGATAAGGGAATCACAAAGAGTATGGCTGGAAGCCCAGAATTAATCTTTTGATGCCCATATCACTGTGGCTAACATCCAAGTGTGAACTCTAGCCACTCCCATGGGCTGTGTTGTGGGACTATCAGCGCCAGAGTCTCTCCTGCTATGAAAGACAGTGTTTCAAGAGGAAGGATAGAGAGAAAAGTTTACACTTCAAAAGGAGCGTAGCCCCAACACAAAACTTTAAAGACCCAGACCCAAAATCACATTTGGTGTCTGGAAATGGACTATAGGAAAGGGAGGTTAAGACTCCCAAATTTGTCATCTGTCAAGCAGCCAGATGGGCTGTGTGAGGATGGAAAGCTCTGCAAGACTTCTGACTGTGATTAGGACTGGGGGCCAAGGCCTGCTACTCTCCCTGCTGTAGGAGCAGATTCCACCCATGCCAGGAGGGGCCGCCTTGAAAGTTATTGCTGGATCGTAAGGGCTGTAGCGGTTGTATGACAGGACCACATATGCAATTATATTGCATGCCTTAACAACGCGGTCTTTACTACGACTGCATCCTTACCACACATGCCTTTACATTGAATTTTGTTGTACAGGTATGATTGGTAAAGGCACATGCATGGTAAAGATTGATCCAGCGCGAGGTCAATACCAGATCAGGGATCAATACTCAATGACATCACAGAACAATGGCCCATACATATTCACCCAAATTCCTGATTCGCTGGGGTCAATTTATATATCTTCAATTCTTTTCCCCTTTAAAATCCAGGTATGACATTTCAAATTTACCTTTCTAATTTCTTCTTTTAAATCTTTTAACACTCCGGTTTATATTTTACTCATATAGTACTGCTAATTTGCACATCTTACCTCCTGGCACTCGGTGTTTTAGAACGCGGCGCCATCTTAGGTGAAGGCAGGTCGGCGCTCTAGGCGTCATACTTCCTGCCTTCATATTCCGGATGTCAGCGTGAGCCTAAGGCAAGCCCGTCTAAGCCCGTCCGCGCATGGCCCGCACACAGCGCCAGTCCCCCTGCCCGTTCTTCCCCACTAAAAACTCGACACTGGACTTATTCTGCTTCAATGCTTCTTAGTTTAAACAACCCAAAAAGTACCTCCAGATGTAGGTGTATTATTCCTGACTTTATTTCAGCCAGTGATACAATATGTTGCTCAAATTGTGGAAGTAATATACCAATCCAATACTCAAAGTCGACTAATACCATTCAGCCATTGAATAAAGCAGAACCAGGACATGGAAAAAAGAACTCCTTTAAATGTTTGTTAATAAACGTTAGGTCCCTTGTTAAACATAGCACTGAATGTGCACAATTAATTGAAAACGAAGATATTAAGATTACGTTTATAACAGAGTCATGGACGGATGAGGCCTCAGGTCCTGATATTGTGAAAGCCACTCCCTCAGGCTTCATCTGCCATACCGTTAACAGACAAAACAAGAAAGGTGGTGGACTAGCTATAATTTACCACGAGTCGTTAACCGCAACCTTTCATAGTTCATCCAATACCGACTGCGAATCTTTAGACTTTTGTTTCTCTTTTTCGCACCAAAGTAACTTTAAGGGTACCTTGGTATATAGACCTCCAGGTTCTAAATCTAGGTTTATAGAACATGCCAGCAGTTGGGTGGAAAATGAACTAGGTGCAAGCTCGTTTTCTATTCTAGGGGACTTTAACTTTCACTTAGAAGCAGAGGAAGACCCTGATACCAGGAAATTAATAGACCTCCTGAATCTAATAGATTTGAATCAAATTGTACACGGAGCTGCACATAAGGCAGGCCATACCTTAGACGGCATATTCACCAACAATGCACAAGTCACTTTCACTGATACTTTTTCAGTAATCTGGTCTGATCACAAGGCAATGAAATTCTTAGTATCCCCCATTTTACAAGATACTAATAGAATAATGAATAAACAAACTACGTATCGTCCATGGAATAAAGTAAAGGCCGACAAACTTAATATTCGCCTGGCAGACACCTTTCCTAATCTTTCGCCTGATTTGGACGAAGCAGTACTGAACTACTCTAATTGGTTGGAAGGAGTGTGTAAAGAATTGGCTCCTAAAATAAGTCGTCGTAATTTCAGAGTTCGACCATCCGCACCGTGGTACTCGCAAGAACTTAGAGATAAAAAACTCCTTTGTAAACACCTGGAAAGATCTTGGCGAAGGAAGCATGATTCACAGGACAAAAAACTCTATAACGATTCTCTAAATCAATATAAACAAATGCTTTCCAAAACTAAACAAGTGTTCTTCGCCATTAAAATCAATAGGGCAAAAAACTCTATTAAAGAATTATTTAAGACAGTTACAGTCCTGGCTCTTCCGGCCCCGCCTCCCATAGAAACCAGTCAGGAACTCTGCGATGAAATAGCCAATTCCTTCTTTGAAAAGGTTGAAGCCATTTTTACTAATTTGCACATTCCACAAATGTGACATCTGTACCGGGGTTGGTAGATACAAATGGTCTAAGTAACCATAACACTCTGCTCCACTCTTTTAATTCTGTCTCAGTCACTGAGGTGCTAAAATTATTGGAGGATACCAAATCAGGTTCTCCTAATGACCCCTGCCCCTTTTCAATATTAAAATTAGCCCCAGAACCAGTGTCAGCTTTTTTAACTTCTATTTTTAATATAATGTTCGCGCAAGGCTATTTCCCTAAAACATGGAAACTGGCGTCGATCCTCCCGCTCCTGAAAAAATCACATTTGGACCCTAGTGAACCCAACAATTTCAGACATATATCTAGGCTCTCTCTGCCTGCAAAGATAGTGAAGAAAATCATGAACCTACAGCTCAGCAAATTCCTGGAAGAAGGCCAGGTGCTAGATCCCACACAATACGGCTTCCGTGGGGAACACAGCACTGAATCAGCGCTTCTTAAGTCCACTGAGGAGATTAGAGCTATTCTGGATCAAGGAGGAAAGACAGCACTGATAATGCTTGATTTATCTGCTGCCTTCGATACAGTACATCATGGTCTTTTGATGGACCGGCTCAACGACATTGGAGTCAAAGGAAAAGCCTGGAAACTTATCAAGTCATTTCTAGTAGACAGAGTACAAACGGTGACGCTTGGAGACTTTACAGCTAAATCGCTTTCCCTTCCATGTGGTGTTCCGCAGGGTTCATCCATCAGTCCTACACTTTTTAATATTTATGTAAAAAACCTGGCCCCCCTGGTAGAATCCTTTGGGTTCAACCTTACCTCCTATGCGGATGATACTCAGATTGTGGTCTCTCTACTTCTGGGAGGACTACCAAACACAGCATCCGCATTTAAGGAGTGTATGATGTCAGTAGGCAGCTGGATGGCCCAGAACTGCCTCAAGCTGAACACCTCCAAAACTGAGGTGGTGATTTTTGGAAATGACCCTAATTTCTGGACACCAGTCTGGTGGCCAGATACTATGGGACCGTTACCTCTTCCTAGTACGAAAGTGAAAAACTTGGGAATCATCATTGATAATAAAATTTCCCTCTAAGATCAAGTCAATTCAGTAGTGTCGGCTACTTTGCATACTTTGCGGTCCTGTAAAAAGATCTTGCCCCTCCTACCCAAAGAATCCCAAAGGATAGTTATATCAGCCCTGGCACTCTCTAGATTAGATTATTGTAACAGCCTCTACCTAAATATTCAGGAGGGACTACTGAAAAGACTACAATTATTGCAGAATGCGGCAGCTAGGCTGATCTCTGGCATTCCCAAATATGCTTCCATCTCAGCAGAGATCAAAAGGCTTCACTGGCTGCCGGTAAAGATACGAGTTTTGTTCAAATCTATGTGTATTACACATAGAGCCTTACACAGTATTGGTCCTTCCCATCTGAGAAATCATATTCAATGGTATTCACCCGGGAGAAGCCTGCGGTCTTCAGGGGAAAAACTAGCGATCATTCCAAGGGCAAAATAATCGAATTGGGGTGGGCAAAGTTTTTTAGTGAAAGCAACTAAAACATGGAACACTCTCCCATTCCATCTCAGAAACACCACAAACCATCTAGATTTTAGGAAGGCCCTAAAAACATGGCTATTCACTCGTTATATGCCCTCACACCTGGTCTCGACTCAAGGATGGACCTTCTTCTATAGCGCCAGGACACCTTTGGGTAATAGTCGCGCTTTACAAATATTAATAACATAACATACATTAACTTTCCTACTTCTTGGTCGATGAACCAATTAGTTGAATAGTTGATGGTAATGATGATACTATCTAATTAACCCTTTAGTTAACTTATTAATCACAGACACTCTGTAAAGTTTTAAAAGCTTTATCTCAATATCATTGCAAAAGGCTCAATGCATACGGTCACCAAATGCAAATAATGAACTCACAAAGGGATAGATAAACATCATCAATTTCAAATGAATACCAACTCATCATTTAAGCAATGACATTATGCATAGAGGAGTTGATAGATTAAGAGACAAATGTTTCAGCAAAATCATGTGTGAAACAAAATACACCTAACAGAGGGGATAGATGAAAAGACAATAGTTTCATCTAAAATAATGTGTACCAATGCTACTATGATGGAGTGGATAAGTGAAGAGAGATAAGATCAGAGACATACATTTGCAAGTAATTTGCTTGTATGAGTCAGAAACATATAAACCTAATGGTCTGTGGGAAAATCACCCCCTCGGCCTAGGAGATGTTGGGGGTTACCTGAAATAGGATCAGGGAACAAAGATTTCAGAGCCCAGGACAGGAACAGCTAGGCCTTTCTGTAAAACCGACGATCAGCGACGCATTCACCTGTTTCTCTTCCTCCCCGCAAGTCTAAAACCACAACCCTAAAAGCACCCCAATTATACCCTAAAACCCACATGTCTGTCCCATAATATTCAAAACATTTCTTAAAACTAGACAGATGATTGGAGGGTCTAAGAGTCACCACGGTGACTTCATTTACAATTTAGTCATTTTATTGTTCCACATCCTTTCTCACACTTTGGTTCTTGACTCGTTTTCATGTTTTTTACACAAGATACATTTAAACACTGTTATTCATAAAATAACAACGTCCACGGAATAAGACTCTGGTCCCATGGTCGACTCCATAATTAGGCAGACAATCGTCACATTGGCCTTCAACTTGTGCATCTTTTCTGCTGTGCACAGAGCATCTGTCTTTCCTCTGACAGTTCCGGCTCACTCCTCAGTTCACCCCTCCCTCTTTGGACAATTTAAGACAAGATGGAGTTTCATCCAGCACACTATAGCAAATGGATGCAACGTGCAACTACGAAATGCACATGTGGCCTAGTCATGCATTATTTTTTCATTTTCGCAAAAGCAGACTGCAAATACGTTTAGTTCTTTCATATATTATTTCATATTGGTGCATACATGCGCAAAGCTATTTCCCTCGTGTTTGTGTCAGTTGCATGTTAATTTTATTTACTACTTACTGTTAGTACGTATTATGGGGGTATTAATTCGAGCATGTTTCTTTACTCGAACACTGGCTCCATCAAGATCACACCCCAGACCCTCCCCCCCCCATGAGCCCTAAATCCTGGCCCCCAGCCCTATAAATTACCTCAAACCCAGCCCCCGCCCTGAGCCCTACAACCGGCCCCCAGCCCTGAAAAAAAACTTAGTTGACCCGTCACCCGCCCGAAGCCCTAAAACCTGGCCCTCAGCCCTACTTACCAAGCCATGTGCTGATCCTTCCTATCCTGATCCTTCCTGTTCCTCCTTTCAATCTCCCCACTTATCTGTTCTGAATCTAGAGCGCTGACTGCTTTTACCACGCATATGCACGGTAAAGGCAAGCGTGGTAAGGTTTGTGGGATACGGGAACGTGTGGTTCTGCCCGCGTTGTAAATGCCATTTCCTGCCATAGCCTCCGCGGAGCTTAGCGGCTACCCCGTATACGTGGATGGACTACTGTGGTACAGACTACCATGTGATTAGGGCATGCACCTTGGCCGGTGAAATTATGGCTAACCCTTTTTCCAGCAGGGGCAGCGAATTCCTAAGTAGCTGTGAGGATCAGGATGTTGCCCGAGAAATCTGAGCTGTGACCTCAAAGCAACAAAGATTGAGCTGGAGCTGCTTCCTGTGAAACTGAGGAAAACACAGTGTGTGCATCTCTGCATCACTGGGAAAACATCCGGAAGCACAGAAATACAATCCTATCCCCCTTGTAGGCTGCTTAAGACTTAAGTGCAGGGGAAGCACCTCTGCTCGCTGCTGAAGCCGGTGGTGTATGCTTAGGAGAGCCGCATGCAGCTGACTCTCCACACAGGACCAAAGCAGTGCGAGTAGCTGTGTTCAGGGTACTTGCTGGGACATTGCAAACCTCCTCGCTGCTGTAGCGGGCAAGAATGGTTACCAGCGTATTGGGCCCTGGGGTAGCTCGCTGCAGAGGGCGCTGCTGCATCAAGACACTTTTGACTATTTTACAAAGAGTCAGAGTGGACTCTTGAGTTCAGGCCTACATTCCCTGGATGCTGCCAACAGTGAATGGGAAATAACCCCTTCTAAATTACAACGGGTGGGTGGTAGAGGGATTTGCTAGCGAAACACTAGAGCCCAAACCTGAAGGGGAAATGTGCTGTTGCCTATAAAGGTTGTAATATTGCCTTGAATACATAGAGTTACAAATATAATGCTTCTTATTATTATAAAAATAAGTATTGGACTGGGCATTGATTTTATTGACACTGCTGTGTGCTCTTTGAGTTATGAGTCGTTTTCACTGACCTGTACTTACACTTCCCCCCAAAGGAGTCTTGATCTGCTCAACCATAGCTACCACTGAAAGTCAAGTGCGGAAGGGGCACTCTGTCCAATTGCTTAAGATCCATAGTAGGTCGTACCCCATGACATCAGGAGAAACAGGCCTGAACCCCACGGTTGTGCCCAGTAAGTCCTGCTTGTCCCTTGGCCTCTGAAAGGGGTTCTGACAATTGGTGGCACACGGTGGAACACCTAAAGTTTACGAGCCTGAATACAGAGTTGGCATTGGTCATTTCTTATTTGCAAAAGTAGTGCAATAAGTTTTATTTTGTTTTCTTCTACGCACATAGGCAACATGCATAAGCAATGGAGAACATAGGGTTGGGTATTGATCTTAGCACCGTGTCCATAGATCAGAAAAAGGGTTTATGAGGGGACAGAAGGTGGAGAATTCCCAGTAGTAGGGACAGAGAGATACTTGCTAATTTTATTAGGGACCAGTTCGAAATTCTGGGTGAAAAAGATGAGACTTTAATTGACTCTGGGGATCGAACCATGGTAGGAACCCACAAAGGCAGCGCAGTGAAGTCAGTCTCTAGAATCCCCTTAGTACAGATATATCCCAGACACATGCTGAGGGTGCCCCCTAATGCATTTTCCAGAGTTCTGTCAAGACACTCACCACCTTTAGTTTTTAGAATATCTCAGATGTGTACACCACCTCGAATTTCTAGGGTACCACTGTCAAGTCTCAAAGAAACCTTGAGCTTGTAGTTGGCACTTCAGAAAGCCAAGGCTGAGAGAAAAGCTAAGACTAGCTAACCGGGAATAAGAGGAAAGGAGGAGGGAGAGACCGGAGGAATGGGCCCGGGAAGAGAAATTACGAGAAAGGGAGGTGAAAAGAGAGAAAGGGAGGAGAAACAAAAGGAAAAGGAAAGGCAGCTGGAAAAGGAAATGATAGCCCTTAAGCGAGAGAGAAACTTAGGATGGCAGCAATTACAATTCCATCTCGGATAAGTGACTCTCCATCCAGTTCAGGCCTGATTATGGCCAATATTTCCAAAAATCATGCGTATGTGGAAGGTCAGGATATTTTGTAATGGTTTGTGAGCATTGAAGTAGCTTGTAAGGAGCAGGCCTTAAATGCGGCATCTAAGGCAGCTGCCTTAATGGGGCGCATGTCATTGGAAGGGACAGCCATCACTGGGAGAATACCTGGGGCAGGCCAGATGGTCTATGAGCAAATTAAGGAAGCTCTCATTAGGCAGTTTGGGCTGAATCCAGCTCAATCCTTCTAGAGATTCCATGACTGCAAGAGAGGGCATTGTGTCCTGTTAGAGACTTGTATTCATGGTGTATTGCGTGTTTGGAATGAGTGGGTAAGAGGGATGGAGGCCAAGGATTTTCAGACCCTTAACTACTTGTTGGTGACAGAGCGACTCAAGGAGGAGTGCTCTACCCCACATAGGTAATACTTGTCTGATCTGACAGAGTGGGATCCAAAAAACGTGCAGTGTTAGCTGATAAGTGGTTGGCTAACAGGGTTCACAAAGAACTAGAGCAACACAGTTCAAGCTAAAATGGGTAGTCAGCAGAGATGGCATGGAGATTCCACCTGCCAGGGTTGAGGTTGAGCTAAATGGTTAGACGGCCATGATTGATGCCTCTTCAGCAATGATTTGATTGTCCCTGGCTTGGTGCCATGACCAGTAGCCTTTCTGGCTTGGAAAATGTCAGCTGTGTTAACCAGTGCACAGGCAGCACATCAATTTCAGAGTGGGACTGGGATCATCTCTGATCTGCAGGGACCAGGACAAGGTAGTATGCAGGAAAGGGCAGACTTCAAGAAGATAATGGCCGCAGATGTCATCACTTATGCTCCAGAGGGAGGGGAGGTCTAGGTTCCTGAAGCAGACAAGTTGCTGTAGTCTGGGTACTTGTGGAGCTGCAGGGTTTACTAGCTGCTGCGTAGCCTACCCAGGAAGATTTTGGCAAGGCCCAGGAGGAGTTCCCTATACTTGTGGGACTTTGGAAGGAAGCCCAGGAACGGGTCAGCAAAAGAGTGATTGAGCAAAACTACGTTGGCTGGTAGGATGGTCTACTTGATAGTGAACCGGTAAATCCTGAGCCAGGAACTAGCAAGAGGCTAATGCTTCCATTACTGTACCGTAGCTTCTTGTTGTCACTGGTCCATAATTTGCCCTGAGCAGGACACTTCAGGATTAGAAAATCCCAGGATAGGTTGGATCTTGTGTTCTACTGCCAGGAATAGACGTTGTTAGTAGGAGATTAATACCCAGAGAGCAGAACTGGGCGACTATTGAGAAAGCAGTGATTTGCCATAGTGTGGTCCTTGCAAACTTTCCGCCCCTATTTGTTTTGCACTCATAAGATCATAAGCTACTGAAATGGTTGATGGCTATGAAGTAAGAGAATCCCAAGTTGTATAGATTGTCTATTTCTTTGCAAGGGTTGGACTTTGCGGTGGGGCACAGACCCAGATTGAGCTAGGGAATGCTGACAGACTTTCTCACCGGTTTTACTGATCTTACCACCCAGCCTCTTCAGGTTAGGAGTTGGTTTGGGATGTTTAGTTCTGGGAGGGGCACCTGTTTGGATGGAAAAGTCCTCTGCATTCATTATGGGTGTGAATTCCTACCCTAATCTATTCTATACAGCACTTATATAGCACATAGCTACCTTTAGGCATCCCAGCGCTGATAGTGCGGCACAGAGCAGTTGGAGGGAAATAAAGGATCTGTTCTGGAATAGCCAAGTCTTTAAAAGCTCCTGAAAAGCAAGTTCCCTTTTGACTGATCTCAGAGAGTGCAGGAGGCTATTTCAAAGTTTAGCCACATTGTAGGCAAAGAAGCGTCCTTCACATCTTGCTTTTCTGACCCTGTGTACTGTGGCCAGATGGGCCATGGAAGATCGCAAAGTTCTCCAGCCGAGGTATGGGGATAACAGAGTATGGGAGATCAGAGGCCGTTTTCAAGGAGAGTCCTATGGGTGATGCCGAGTAATTAAAATGTTAAGTTTCTTGACCACCGGGTGCCAATGTAGGGAAGTGAGGGCTTGTCAGGTGGGTTGGTGTCTGGGTAGGTTAACCAGAATCCAGTAGTCTTCTGATTGTGGCCTTTGGAGTTCCCAATAGAGAGGCTGCTATAGTCCAGGCGGGAAAGAATGATAGCCTGGACCCACAGCCTCTTCGATGTAGGAGGTAGGAGGGGGAGACTTTTTCAGAGTATCTCCAGTGGACCATAACATATGGCAGAGAGCTTTACTACTTGGGAGTCAAAGGTCAGGGATTTATCCAGCCACATTTCTAAGCTCTGTATGGCTGTTTTTGGGGTAGGAGGGAAGCCTAGACAGCTAGAACAACTCAGATTTAGTGAGGGGGTAAAATTATTGCCAAGCATCAGGAGCTCCGTTTTATCTCTGTTTAATCTAAGGCATGCGCTGTTCATCCAGTCTGCAACTTTCGCAAGGCAGGGGCCTTGTGTAGGGGAAGGGGAGTTTTGGCTTTGCCTAAGAGAAGAGACCAGTTGAGTGTTGTCTGCATAAAAGACTATCGATATCCCAAAGGGATGGACGATATCTGCAAGAGGCCTCATATAAACATTAAAAAGAGTAGGGCTTAAAGATGAGCACTGGGGTTCTCCACATTCTAAAGGGAAAATAACTGATGTGCAGCTGCAGTCAGAAACCTAAAAAGACCTCTTCTCAAGGAAGGACTTCAGCCAAGAAAGGGCTAGTCCAGAGAATCCAGCATTCTGTAATCTTTCAGCAAGAATATCGTGGTTCACCGTATCAAATGCTGAGCTGAGGTCAAGTGTGATAATGGCTTCTGAGCCTCCCTGATCTAGCAGTTTTTTGGCTTCTTCTGCCACCACCAGAAAGCAGTCTCTGTGCCATTGTGGGGTCAAAATCCGGTTTGTGTGGGGTGCAGAATATCATGATTTTCTAAGGATTCACACAGAGAGAGGTAAACTTGTTTTTCTAGTGTTTTACTTATCGCAGAAGGCAGGGAGATCGGTCGATAATTTCCTAAATCAAGGGGGTCCAGATTAGACTTCTTTAATAATGCTTTGACCATGACATATTTCCATGCCACAGAGAGGCTGATCCCACGATCAAAGAACATTTCCTCGAAATTTAGGGAGTATCTGGTTGACTACTTTAGCTAAAAAATGTGGGGGGGGGGGCAGGATCTTTGGGGGAGCTGGATTTAATTTTACTCAAGATATATGTAAAACTATCTGACTTCAGATTGAGCATGGGATGGTTTGTGCCCAGCATGTCTTCCTTATGACTCGCGTTGCTGTTCTCCGTGAAAAGTTGAAAATCGCCGTATATTTTGTGAATAGCATTCTGAAAAACTCTTGCAAGATCATTACACCTCGTTGGGGAGCCCATGGAGGAGGCCACTAATATAACAAAACATTTTGTGCAAGGATCTTGTGGCACAATTGAATATTTCCTCGAAGTGTGATGCTTGGGCTTTTTTTTTTCAGCGTGATAGACTCTAGTGGATTCTCAATATTTTTGTTTGCTTGTCTCCCAATATTTTCTTCTCCAAAACCTTTTGGCTTTTTTACATTCTTGTTAAAGTTTCCAGAGTTTAGGGGTATACTAGAGTGTCTATTTGGCTCTGCGTGCCCAACTGTACTGTTGTCTGGATCCCAAGTGCTGACTTTTGTTGCCACAGGCAAACACGAATCATGTGTGTGTACCGTAAAATAGGCTGTCTCATAGACTGCGGTCTTGTTAGACCATGAGGGACACTCAAGCGCCACCCTTATAGTGATGGAAAGCTACTGCCCTCACCAAGAGTTAAGCAGCACGAGTGAGGTGGTGGCAGCATATCGTGTAGTGATCAGTAGGAGTGAACATGTCCTTTTTAACCTGTGTCACTGGAGTGAGGCCTGCAGGCTCAGTCACCTTTTTGAAGTTACGCTGTTGTGGCCTACATCTGTTAAATGTAGAATGCTACGAAGCACAGGAATGATAATTCTGCGCTGGATGCATGTGTGCCTGGGAAGGGTACAGTACAGGGAAAGAGCAATGCTGAGAAGTACATGCATGGTGAGTGTGTGTAGTCGGTATATATATACCTGTGAGGAATACGTTGCATGAGAGATGTAGTGCTGTGCAGTGCATGCACAGTCAAAGCATGTGCTGGGTGCATGTGTGCTTCAGAGAAGTACAATGGATGTAGGGTTAAGTGTTCTGCAGCGTGCGCATAGTGAGTGTGTACGCTGGCAGTTTGTGCATTTGTATATAGCACACCAAGACACAATACAGAAAGGCTACAGTACTGAACAGCATGCACATAATGGATGTGTGGGCTGAATGTATGTGTGTCTGTGATTGCACAATGCATGGAGGTAACAGTAGTGGATAGTGTATGAGCTTAAACCATACACTGAGTGACAGTGTGCCTGAAATGGTGCATTATATAGAGGACCCTAGGTTTCCTTTTGGAAAGCCCATGCCTGCCTGGTGAAGATATGAGATGTCGAGGAATCCTCCCCCAAACAGATTTGTGTATTGCTGCATTCCTGTGAGCTGGGCGTGGCACGCTGGAGAAGAGCAAGGGAGAGACTCCCCCTGCACACTTCAGTGGGTTCTCTTTGATTCAGTGATAAACCACAAGGAAAGGTCCTTGACACACCTCAGGAAGGAGATGGGGCTGATAGGGAAATCATAAAGAGTAGGGCTGGAATCCCAGGATTAACCTTTGATGCACTAATCACTGTGGCTGACATCCAGGTGTGAACTCTAGTCACTCCCATGGCCTGTGTTGTGGGACTATCAGCTTCGGAGTCTCTCCTGCAGTGACAGACAGCCTTTTAAGAGTAAGAAGAGGGTTAACGTTTTTACTTCAAAAGAAGTATAACCCCAACATAAAACTTCTAAGACCCAGCCCCTAAATCCCATTTGGTGTCTGGAAATGAACTAGAAGGGGAGGTTGAGACGCCAAGATTTGTCATGTGCCAAGCAACCAGTCATGCTGTGTGAGGAGGAAAAGCTCTGCAAGACGTCTGTCTGTGACCAGGACTGGGGGCCAATGTCTGCTATTCTCCCTGGTGGGTGATGTGAAATCACCCAGGGAAACCAAGACCACCTGCTCTGGAGCCTGAAGCACCACTGCCTGCTTTCTTGCCAAGACCAGTGTGCCCTGTGAGAAAGAGGAACATTGGAGGGAGCATGGTCCAGTGGGGAGCCCAGCCAAGTGGACTCTCTGAGTGTGACGTGTGGGGAGACGGATGCTGCACCAATCGGTTTGTTGCCCATGTCCAGTTTCAAGTCAGCGACCCCTGTATGCCAAGAGGGGGCTGCCATGAAGATATCCGTGAGTGGGGTTCTGTACGGGACCAGTGAAGCCCTGTGGCGACTATGGCGGTGACCTCTTATGCCAGGAGGGGCCGCTGTGAAAGTTATTGCCAGAACAGGAGGGTTGAAGGCTGCTCGGAGTCTAGCCTGGAGAGACCACTGTGGTATGGACTGCCATGTGGTGAGGGTTGGTGACTTGGCTGATGGAGTTACATTACCTCCATATGCCAGAAGGGGCTGCCGATACCTAAGTGGCTGCAAGGATAAGGCTGCCACCTGAGTATTCTGAGCCATGACCCGTGGATCACCACAAAGCAACAAGGATTCAGCTGGAGCTGCCCCCCATGAAAATTAGGAAGACACGGTGTGTGCATTACTGTATCACGGTGACCCCATCTGGGAGCACAGAAATCCAATCCTACCCCCTGTGTGGGGAGCGCAATACCCACAGTGCAGGAGGAGCACCGGAGCACCTCTGATTGCTGCTGGAGCTGGCGTCTATGTTCAGGAGAGCTGTGTGCAGTTGACTCTCCTCACAGGACCAGAGCAGTGCGAGTGCCTGCCTTTGGTCGCTTGATGGGCCATTGAAAGCCTCCTTGCTGCTTTAGTGGGTAAGAAAGACCTCTCAGGCCCTGGGGTGGCGCGCTGATGATGGTGCTGCAGCGCCAAAACACTTTTAACTATTTTACAAAGAGATGAGGTGGACTTGAGGTATGGTATGTGGCCGCTGGTGAATGGGGAATAACCCCTTCCACAATACAAAGAGCGGGTGAGAGAGGGATTTGCTTGCGACACTCAAGAGCCCAATCCTCAAGAGGGAATGTGTTATTGCTTATATATGTCGTAATATTGCTTTGAATGCATAGAGTTCGAAATAAAATACTTCTTTTTACTCTAAAAATAAGTATTGGACTGGACATTGATTTTGACACTGCTGTGCGCTTTTTGAGTTATGAGTCGTGTTCACGTATCTGTATTCACACTTCCCCACAGTGTTGGCCTTTGCCTGCTCAACCATAGCTACCAATGAGAGTCAAGTGTGGAAGGGGGGTTGGGCATGGCCAAGCCGCAGACCAAGATGGCCGCGCGGTATTGAAGCTCCACCAGCCACGGAGCTAATATCCCCCATGAAAACGGGGCTGATCGCAATGAACATGTCACCAATTGACCCATGAGTGACTCCTGCGCCCGAAGACCACGCCTGCTTGCAATACGGAGCCACCACGACCAAGATCTTCAACGCGGGACGGGCGGAGCGCGACATACGTAATGGCAGCGGCGGCAACCTGAATCAACCGATGCGCGTAGGAGGAGAGAGGCCCAGAAACTACGTATGGACAAGCCGGAGATGCCAAGAGGACTGTGAGTGCGGCGGGCACAGGGCTTGTTGACACACTGCCCTCCCTACGCTCGATCCTTGTCTGGTCCGTGTGGCGGCCCATTTGGCTGCCCGCGCGATGAGTGGTGAGCCCATCCGCCTTGCCTTGGACACCGTGGAGACAGGGCCCACGGGTGTCCTCCAGTGTCGGCCTCCGGGCCATTTGCGGGCTCACGGCAGGTGATCAGCTGGGGTCACCCTATAGCCTGTGCCCGGTCACCTCCCCCCTACCACAGCCGCTGCTACTCCCAGTTAACGTGCGGCCGCTTCCACTCGGCCTACTGTGCAAAGGTGATCCACGCGCCAAAGACCGGGCTAAGCCACGGCCGCCGCATACTGACCTCGAGGGCAGTGCAATACTCACCCCTCCCAAGGTGGCCCCATCTCAATGAAAGCACCCGCTGCCCACAGCCTGCGACCACGCTGCACATTCCAGTTTGGCCTTCTCAGCAGCCGCATCGGCCATTGGCGCTGGCCCGTGCTTCCCCTACTGGGCAGCCATAGTGCACATCTGCTCCTCTGGGATCTCGCTATTCCCCACATCTGGAAGAGTTGTCGCACAACCAGCCTACATTGCTTGCCCACTGGGGGGGGGAATACTGAGCTCACCCCCCTCCGTTTTGGGGACTTCTCTGCTAGGTGCACACTCTGGTCCCTGTCATCAGTTTGCGGATCGACCCTGAGCCATCCTATTGTCACTTACCTCTTGCACTGGAGAGTGGCATGGGCCGCAAAGACCCAAAACAGAGGATCCTTCCTTTCGAGAAGCTCGTGGAGACGGCCCCAGAGGGCGGCACGGATATGGCGGAAGGCGGACAGGAATCAGAGTGACTTGACTATTCTGCAGGTCAGGCTGGCTCACTGCTGTGTGAGATGAGAGCGGGATTCAAAGCTCTTGATGGTAGGTTTGATGCCTTGGACAAGAATCTCGCAGATCTGGGTGCTAAAATCCGGGTACATGGTAGGTGCCTAGATGTCGCAGAAGCCCGTATATCTGACATCGAAGACGGCATGGCGCAATCCCTTAAAAGGCTTGAGCGCATGGAACACATCCTAAAAGATGTGGCGATCATAAATGAAGACCTGGAGGCGCGTAGTCGGCAGAACAACATACTCATTTTGGGTGTGCCGGAGTGCACCGCCACGGGCCGTCTTGACGTCTTTGTGGAGACACTGCTGGCTGACATCTTCGGGAGAGACTCTTTTACTCCTGGCTTCATGGTGGAGCGAGCCCACCACACGCAGGGGCCCAGGCCCAACCCAAGCTGCCCACCAAGACCCATCATTGCACGAGTCATGAACTTTAGGGACTGGGACACTGCACTGTGCCTCGCTCGTGAACGAGGTGATACCATATGGCAGGGTTCTAAATTATCACTGTACCCGGACTTCACCATCATGGTCCAGGAGGCCCGATGCAAGTACAATGGAGTTAAAGCTGCACTCAGGAACCTTGGCCTTAAGTACGGCATGCTGTATCCCACACGGCTGCATGTGGCGGTCAACGGCAGGGCCCGCATCTTGGACAGCCCCATGGAGGTGCAGGACAAGTAAAACACACCGACAGTTGCAGGTGGTGTCAGACCCTCACCTTCACACAGTGGCTCTGATGCTCGTATGGAGCTTTTCTCTGGGACTGGATCTGGCTGATCTCCCCCTGCTGTTTCCTTTTCTTCCATTCTGTGAGAACTTTGGGATATTATAATTCATCATTTAACGCTTCATATAGCTGGTTGACTGACGTGGCGTTGCCACCCCCGCTGCTGTACACCGTGGTTATGTTTCTGTGTTTGCGGATGTACCTTTTTGGGGTTTTTTGCATTTCCTTGTTAAGTCGATTGGTACTTTTGGTATATTTGTCAATTTTGGGTAAGCCTTAATTGTTGGGTGGTGAGGCTGGGTGGGGGGACAATTGCTTTTACTTAGTCACGTTTGGTTACTCATATTTTTTGTCACAGTCATGGCCCCCATTGCATTGCGGCCAAATACATTTATCATTGCTGCTTGGACCTATAAATGGGCCAGCTAGGTAGCGTTGAAGGCACCTCCGGCCTATGCCTGATGTCTCGGAACGTTTGGGGCCTTAATGACAAGTGCAAGAAGCGGCATGTACTACACTATTTGCTGCGACATAAAGTCGACATTGCCTTCCTGCAGGAAAAATATTTGCCCACATCTGACTCTGCCCGTTTTGCTTCCAGTTGGAGTGCGCGTAGATATTTTGCCAATTTTAGCAACTACGCCAGAGGCACAGCCATGCTCATACATAAGCGGGTTCCTTTTAGCCTCCGCACGGTTATAAACGATGGCGAGGGCAGATATACCATTGTAGTTTGGACATTGATGGGACACGGAGTGGCGCTGGTATGCGTATATGGCCCAAACACTGACTCTCCAGACTTCTTTCACTCCTAGCTCATAAAACTTGGGCCCATGGTTTTCTTAGTAGAAGGGACTTCAGTATTATCCCGGACCCGACCCTAGATAGCACCTCCATCTCCTCCGTTTCCAAACCCCGCGCGTGTCGTGCCCTCCTGTCCTTATGCGAGCAGCTCTCTCTGCTAGACATCTGGCGCACACGTGATACCTCCCTCACTGAATTTACTCATTATGCAGGATACCACAACTCCTGGACCAGAATTGATTATTGGTTGCTCTCCCCAAGTGTCTCCAGTTGGTATCACTCTATCAAGACTCTTCCGAGGACGTACTCCGACCATTCTCCCGTGTTACTACTTCTCAAGGTCCCCCGCCCAGAAGGGTTTGAGAGAACATGGCACTTCCCTAGCCGAACCCTGGAGGATGACCTGTTCCAAAATGAAATACGTGAGGCAATTGAAGGCTACTTTGCCATCAACACCGGCTCAGTAGACACCTGGGCGGTATTATGGGAAGGGTTCAAGGCATACATAAGAGGTATATGTATTGCTAAGCATGCCGGAGTACTCCGCGATCTACACACCACACTATCCCTCTTAGAGCACGAGCTAGCAGACTTCGACAACACCCAGATACAAACTCGCAACCGAGACACGGAAAAGAAGCATGTGGCCCTTCTCACAGATTATAGGGACACTGCTGATCGAGAAATCCTGTTTATGGATAAATACCACACTGCAAAACAGTACGGAGAGGGTGAGAGGCTGGGGCGAGTACTTGCTCAGATGCTTCGCCCCCATACAGTAAAGCCTACATCACCGAATTGCGGTCATCCACACACCAGCTGCTTTCTGATTCCTCGGAAATTCAGGCTTATTTAAAAACTTTATATGCTACCAAAATAGGGCAGGACCACGCTGCCCAAGAAGCCTACCTGTCTGAGATTGCGTTAGTATAGCTCGAGAAGAACATGCAGGATTTCTTGGCGGAACCTATTTCCGAAACTGATGTCCTCGGGGCTATGGACACACTCCGATCGTCCTCTGCCCCTGGGTTCGATGGGTTCACGGGTAACTTCTACAAGGCATATAAAGATCTATTAGCACCGCAACTTATCAAGGTATATGCAGAGGCTCTGGAGACACAAACATTACCTCCCACCCTTCGCGAGGCGGTCATTATTCTTCTTCCCAAACCCGACAAAGACCCGCAGTTCTGTGGGTCATACAGGTCCCTGTCGCTATTAAATTTAGACTATAAAATTCTTGCTAAAATTATTGCTGGGCGTCTGTCTCAATTAATGGAATTCATCATCTCGCCTGCTCAATCTGGCTTTGTTCCCCACGTTCCGCATTGTTCAATCTCAGAACTCTCTTTTCCGTATTACATAGAATAAATCCAGAAGTACCAGCAGCCGCATTGGTATGGGGCGACAAACAGGCCCGAGTTCACTGGCAAGTGATCACCCTCCCTTACGATAGAGGCGGGTACAGAGTGCCAGATCTCCACTTGTACTATTTAGTAGCTCCATGTAGCTACGCTTATGCTTGGTTTCACCCGGACGACAGGATCCCCTTCTTTCGTTCGGAGTCTGCCCTAGTTCTCCCCGAGCGATTATCCACGGTTCTACCCAAGGGCATCCCCAGAGACCCAAAAGAAATTCAGACAGTTTCCACTACCAATTGGGCCTGGGAGAAGCTTTGGCGAGTCACCAACACGACCACTCTGTACGCAACAGCTCTACCACTCCCCAATGCCCACTGGCTACCAATTATGGGTGAGCGGCTGGTGCAGCGTACCTTGACCAAATTTGCTATTGCAAAAGTAGGGGACTTGTTCCCAGACGGCCATGCCTTTACGGTGGGAGACGACTCCCGCTTCCCTAACGCCACATTCATGGTTAAGTTTGTACTGGGTAGGATTCAATCGGCTATACGTGCCACACTGCCCGGCTTTCCCCTTGAATCAGACTCGTTCACCCCTTCATCGCTGATTATTGAGAGTGAGCTGGGTATCCACCTTATTTCCAAACTATACAAAGCATGTACTAGGCTCATCCCCGTAAACGACGACAAGATTCCTAGGGACTGGGAGTAGGATTTGGGTCACCCGATCACAGACGACCAATGGGCTACCTGCTACGCAGTCACGAAAGATGTCTACCTCAGTAGCTGACACAAATTACACACTTTAAGTTTCTGCGCAGAATTTACATCACACCTGCCAGAGTCCACAAACTGGACCCGTCCAGACCCCACTCCTGTCGCAAATGTGCGGCCCCTCAGACCGACTTTGCACACCTTGCATGGAAATGCCCACACTTGCAACCGTACTAGGAAGCTGTACACAAGACACTGGGCAACATGATCAATTTAACCCTTGCTCCTATACCCGAAATTGCGCTACAGGGCTATATGGTGAACTTTCCCCAAAAAATTCTGAAGTTTGCAACTCTTCGTTTTTTGCTGGCCAAACTAGAGGTGGCTATACACTGGGGCTGCAATACTGTTCCCACAGTTCAGAGCTGGATGGGTAGCTTGGCTTCATGCAACACAAAGAGTGAGGTATATTCCACCATAGTGCCCTCCTCGTCCCAGCCCAGAGACATATGGGGTCCCTTCGAAGCATACCTCGCATCCCGACAGCGATACTCTTCTTCACAGCTGGAGCAAGGCATAGTTCCCACAGGGGCTGGGTAGCCTGGTCCTAGTTCTCAATCTAACCACTGCAATGTATGATACCCGGCTCCCCCTGAGCGTACTCTGTACCATATTTACAGTGTTTATATACTATGTTCCTGGCTGTGGCGAGGCTATATTGTAATGAGGAAACGCTCACCTCTGACAGTATGAACTGCACTGAAAGATATGTGGTAATGATGCTAGGCTGGACCTCTCCTACTTTGGTATCCATAACGTGTATCTACATGTCCGTACTTGCCTCTTTCTTAACTGCTGATGATGACTGGGAACACCTATAAGTATGTTGTTTTCTTTGTGACAAAATGATAAATAGAGTTAAAAAATAAAAAAGTGTGAAAGGGTTTCTTGGCCCAGTTGCTCAGGATCCATAGTGGCCCGGCCCGGCCCCGTGACATCAGGAGAAAAAGGCCTGAACCCCACGGTAAGCCCTGCTTGTAACCTGGTCCTCTGAAAGAGGTGCTGACAATTGGTGGCGAGTTCGGGGGGTGGTGGTTACCTAACGTGTAGGAGCCTGAATACAGAGTAGGCATTGCCCCCCACCAGATGAATGACGTCAGTACATCTATGATTGAAGGATCTGTTGATACTGGGTAATGCATAGTCTTACGGAATCCACTTGATTATTATGGTTCACGAGGCAACTTGAATTAAAGTGCTCTTCTAGTTGGCCATTTGATATGATGGAACGGTTTCTCTGCCTTTAGGAAGACCAACATGCCCACCAGCGCACCACAACCCATCCACTTACAGTCAACATCTAGCTGTATATTTTATATGAGAAAGTTTCTCTGTGTTCTCACACACTTGGATCATGAGTGAATCAGGTGTGGGACAATTGGCAGATTGTGGAAATGAGAAGTTTTGTAAAAATATTCACATCCACATTGATCAGTGGCCTGTAAGAGGTGCATAATCCTGATCTTTGCCTGGTTTAGGTAGTATAGATCAAATTGCTGCCTCCAACATAGATTGGAGACCTCTCACGAATCTAGATTTAAACTGTATACCTCTTCCAAAGGTTTCAGTAGGAGTGGTTCCAACTTTTTATAAAAAGAAGACGTAAGGCAGCTGATCCCTTGTTCATGGATCCATTAACATTCATGTTCTCTTCATTGGATAGCGTGTTTTTGAACTCACTTCTGATTTCAGAAGGAATTTCAGGGAGCTGTGTCTTTTCTGGCTATGTAGACTGTTCCGCAAAATAAATACAAAAGCTCCAGAAGTCTCGAAAGAAGGCACATTTTCCCCTCCTCCAACTGGCCCAGTACTCATCCCTTGTCCACAGAATATAGAAGACCATTTCTGTTCCACCATGAACATTGCCCAAAGTATTTTTTATACTTTTATTGCTTTTCACATAGAAAATGTGTTTTGTCATCAATGGAATATACTGAGCCTTGTTCCTTGTTATTATTGTCATTATTATTTGGCCCAGTGTGCATTCATTACTTGTAACTTTTTTATAAGCAGATATAGAGCTTGGCTTATCATGTTGCTTCTCCATTTCTGTAGTTCCTGCTCTAGATTCTACTGTGACATAAAATGTAGTCTCTTCAGTTTTGAGACTGTTGTTCTCAAGATGCCCTCTCAGATGAGATGTTTGTGATAGTCGTTATAGTGCCATAGTGTGAAACTATTCAGTCTTTTGAAATATACCCCTTGAGTTTATGCTTTAATGTAGAGCAAAGTCTTCATCCTGGGCTCCATCCCCTGCACCTGAGACGACTCCTGGTAGCCACCAGCACTCGGAACCCCCCTCACACCCACAGACCACACAGGAAACCTCGGCATCATCCTGGACTCCTCGCTCACCGTGAACCTCTAGATCAACACCGTCTCATCATCCTGCTTCCACATACTATGCTTGCTCTGAAAGATCTCCAAGTGGATCCCCACCAAGTCCAGAAAGACGGTTACCTACGCACTCATCAGCAGCAGACTCGACTACGGCAACACAGTCTATGCTGACATCACCCAGAAACTCCTCAAGAAACTGCAGAACATTCAGAATGCCTTTGCCAGATCCACCCTCAACATCCCCTGCCGCAGCCACATCATAGCCACCTGAGAGACCTCCACTGGCTCCCAGTCAATCACCTTCAAGCTCCTCACACACACCTTACAAAGCCCTATTCAACGTGGGACCTGCGTATCTCAACCACTGCCTGGCATTCCACCTACTCACCAAAGACCTGTGCTCCACCCAACTGGCCCTGGCCACCGACTCACATATCCGCAAGACCACAGCCAGAGGAAGGTCCTTCCCCTACCTCACAGCAAAGACCTGGAACACCCTGCCTCTCCACCTCATGCAATCACCGTCACTCCCTCAATTCAGGAAGGATGTCAAGACCTAGCTCTTCGACTGAACCACAGTGCCTTCAACGGATCAGCTGTCTCCCTATTGTGCTGTTCCTCTTTGTCCTCTGTAGTCGACTCACTATTGCGGCACAAGTTACATGGAGGAGGAATGGTCATACAGATCTCCTTCCTTGGTCTGAGAGTGCTCTGAAACTCACTCTCTGATCCTGATGGGATCTTAGTGTTGGCTACTCGTGTCTTTTGAATACTTTGGGGATCCTTGGCTGCAGGGTACTCTGTATTCATCCATTTTCCCTTCTCCTTCCATCATGGCACCCTTAATTGCTCCCTCAGTTTTCCCCAGACAGAACAGTACGGTGTGGGGGTTCCAAGGTCAGCAACTTCTAGATCACACGGTAAGAGATGCCAAAGTCCAGCAACTCCTGACTGGCTCAGGTGCTGTCTCTGTTCATCACCGTGGGCTCACAAACATTGCATCCCACCTCCCTGCAGTTCTAAGAGTCCTGAGAACTTGAGTCCTTTCTGCCCAGCCTGTGCACCGCTCACGTCCAAGCATTGCATTCCCTCTCAAGTGAGTTTCTGTCTTGGTCATGGTCCCCCCGTCGCTTAGCGGGCTGTCTGGTTGAAGACTGTCCAGTCCTCTCTCTGCTCTTCTTTGGTGTCTGGATTTGTTTTAGGCTCCCTCTGTATGTATGCATGCATTTATTTATTTATTTTGCTACATGGTGGAGAAGTTGCAAAGTGCTACCGGGCTGCGCGGCTTGCTGTCTCTGTTACACGTCGCTTGTAGCATAGCTGTGTGCCCTTTGAATGTGAAATTAAAAGTAGATACCGGCATTGAGACTCATGCGTGCTGACACGTCACGATGCACTAGTGCACATCTCGACTCATGTCTACCAGCAGCCTTTGTGCAATGGGTTGTTTTAATACAAAGCCTGTGACAAGATTCCCTGCCAAGCATGTGAATGCATCCTGATGCACACACTTGCATGCAATTGCAAAAACTTTGTCAAAGCCAATAGCGCGGCATTTTAGAACCAAGACCTAATGATTTTGCAAATGTTCTTTTTCTCCCATGGCCCGCGGGTTGTTTTGTATTGACCAATTGTGGAATTGTATTTCTTCAGTGTTTTTTTCCCTGTCTGACACATAGGATTGTCTTATGTATAACTTGTCTCTGTATTTGTTCTTAAGTAATAACATAGGAGGGGCTCACCCAATAAGCCCTCTTCTTTTTCGTACAAGGACTATAGTGAAATACGTCCATTGCCTTCATACAGAACATTTGTGCAGAAGACAAATTGAGCAAGGCTGGGTATTAATTGATGCTAACTCAGTCTCTGTGAAGGAGAATCCTAGGATTGGCAGGAGTGAAAATGATATGCTGGACTCTATGGTTTTGGAAATGGCTTCTGTCTCCACTCTACCACCATGTCACATCTTGGATGCCCTAGCATAGCGATTCTTAACCTGTGGTCCGGGTACCTCTGGAGGTCCACAACGCCCCTTCTCAGGGGCTCCGCAACTTTTTACAAATTTAAATATTACTAACAGATCAATAAGTTGTATATAAATAATGAAGAGAAATGTAAAATTGAAAAGTTATAACGATCCATAAATGTGAAGGAATGTGACATTTAAGGCTAAAAATTAAGCTGATATCCTCAGATTGACTTTGGAAGCAGTCAAGCAGCATATAGTATGGACTATGGGTTGGTTGTCTCAATTCAATTGAGAAAAGCTCCAACCTTCCCATTAAAATTAACTTTTTGATTTTTTTAAAATATTTGTTTGTGGAAAAACATCGCCACTTCTTTATGTGTGTATTTGTTTAATGAATGTTCATTCACGTGCATTGTTTTGCGGTTCAAATCATCCTAATTGCTTCGGCGAAGGTCCTCGAATTGCAAAAGTGACTCGGTGGAGGTCCCGAATTCAATAATGATTCAGTGGGGGTCAATGGAAGGCAGAAGGTTAAGAACCACCTGGTGTGATGACAAATTTTAAAAAAATGTCAGCCCTTTAGTAAGCAGTTCAAATAGTGTGCCCCTCTATCTCCGGAATTCAGTTACTAACGGTCATAGGTGCTCTCCTGACACGCATTAAACTGAAAGTTGGGCAATACTCGGACACAGAGCGGCGTGTGTGAATCCGACCAACAGAAATGTGTGCGCTTTTTAAAAGGTGATTGTGCCCCCCTCCCTCCCCCCCCTGTTTTCTGTACTTTATTTCCACCCATTTTCTTCCGCTACATTCTCCTCCTTTCAGTCTCTTCCTATTTCTTTTCTGTCCCCTTTGAAGCAGGCTTTACTTCCTTCCGTGTGTATCTTTTCCTCCACTTTGTCGCCTCCCTCTTCACTCTTTCATTTTCACCCTGTTCTCTCATTTACTTGTTTTCTCTTTTATTGTTTCCTCCCAGGTTGCTATCTCTTTCTCTCTGTCTCCTCCTTGTCGCTTTACGCCTCGCGCCTTCTCCGCGTGCCCTCTTCTCGTTTCTGCTGCGCACCTTCCCCCACTGTCTCCCCACGGAGCTGCCATCTCTCTCGTCTGCTTAGCTCTCCTGACAGAACTTGCGATGTTCCGTTTGCCATGTGACCTCATTACAGTCGACTGAACAGAAACGGGAGCTAAAGTGCTTCGCCTCTGGTCACGGATAATGTTGGAGGCAACACCGAGACGGCGGCAGGGTTATATATTGACTTGCACTGGGTTATATATACGAAGTCAGAGACAGAATAGAAGCGTCTGTTAGTCAAAGTGCTGGGTAATGGCATGCCTGGGGTCACACGCAGGACCAGCAGCGCATCTAAGCCCAATGAACAACTCCACCGGTGATTCAATTATAAGAAACATATCGCTGTCCAGCGTATGGCGGCAACATAGCTGGGTGAGCTGAGCGCTCGATGCAGCATTGTGACCTGCACATTTAGAGTTTGAATCCCGGTAGGGTCACATCAGCCTTTTATCCTCCCAGGGTCGATCAATTGAGTAGCATTAAAATGGGCCATTGTTTATAGTACTTAGCAAAAGAAAAAACAAAGTGTGCACGGCAGAATTCTTGGTCACCCTTTTTTATTTTATTTTAAGCTGGTAACTGCTAGGTTTCTCCTGATAAAGCCTCAGCCGGCTCAGTTGTCAGAAATCCTTGACCATGCACCAGTGCTTGCGGCTGGCACCTGCGCCCCAAATACCGAGGCTTCTTAGTCTGGAATCCACCTCAGGCCTCTTCAGTCAAGTCAAGAAGTACTTTATTCGGTTCATTTACAAAAACCATAAAAGTGTACACACATCAAGAATAGGTCCCCTAAAAATACATTATTTTTCTTTAAAAGAAAATATAAATACAGACATTATAAATAACATTCTAAAATTTATCTGACTACTCTCTTCCAATTTATTCTTTTGCTCAGTCTCATAACTATGGTCAGAAAATTCGCAATGTTAAAAATTTCCCAAGTATTTGACAACAATTGCAGGTACAGAAGGGCCGGTTTTACCTGTCTGAAGCCCTTATCTTTAATTAGGGGTAATATGAACTTTTTCCTTATTGGGATAAAATATATGCATAAGAACAAAAAGTGTGTGGTGTCCATGATGGAGTATCCGTCACAAGGACAAATTTCTAAATCTTTCACATTTGTCCAACCCGGACAACCTGTAATGAGAAGATGCATTTTGTTTAACCTAAATCTGGTCAACAAGAATCTATGATTGGAATTGTTAACCACTCTCAAATACAATTCCAGCTCCCCAGAGTTTATTAACAGCTGATGCGCTCTTACAGTAGGTTTAGACAATTCTTTATCTTCCCTTTCTAGTCCCATGATGAGCCTATATGTATGTTTTACCCATTTCACATCCCCCTTAACTAATTTGGATGGCTGACTATACAATTCAGGACGGCCTAAAGTATCCGCTAACTTTTTAATATAGTTCAGCCACGGAATGGAGTTGCATCGCTCAAGGGCTAGGCAGTCCCTTAATACCTCATGATTTAATTCTAGGTCTGCATTCAACCACACTGTGATCCATTTTAAGAGTGGTGCAATTGCGATTCGGTCCACCAGGTATTCCAACCCACATTCTTGGTGGACAATAAACCCCGGTGTGGATTGGGGTACAGATAAAATACTCTTTAGGAACTTGTCTTCCACACACTGCAGCGATTTTACATCTTTAAAACCCCATAAGTCTGCTCCATACAAGGCCAAAGAGACACATTTAGCGTCATACACCTTTAAAACAGCCTGCAGTGGTTTCACGCCTAATTTCCGCGCAAATCCTAATACTGACAGGATTGCCCTAGACAGAACATTACGCTTGGCTGTCAATTGAGGCAGCCATGAAGAACTATCATCGAAGATAACCCCTAAGTATGGAAATCTAGAGACTTTAGACAGGACATTTCCGTTACAATACAAATTCTTCATTTGTTTGCCCTTCGGTCCCACAGTCATTACACGGGATTTAGAATAATTAACACATAAATCTAAAACTTTCATAAAATCATAAAATGAGTTTAGAAGCAACTGTAATCCTACCATGGTACGTGCCAAAAGAGAGGCATCATCTGCATAAAGTAATGCCGGTATCATAAACTTAGGTAAGAGAAAGGGTTCCCTTAAGGCACAAATAAAAACAGGTATAAAATAATGTACCTTATGACTTAACAAATACATACAACAAAATATGGAAAAGTTAAAAGTTCATTTATTTGAATATATTAAAAAACAGTCATTAGGGATAACTAGACTAAATCCCTGAATTAAAACAAGATAAAATTAAGACAATATATATAATTGCGACCTGCACAATTACAAGCAGACAGAACAGTTACAACACACATTTGTTGGATACAGGTTTGTATATTCTTTCTCTGCTCTAATGACACCAGAGTAGTATCACTACCAAATCAGCGTATCTATTATGGTGTTGGAGACTTGAATTATACGCTTTAGGTTGCGTCGACGCGTTTCGGTGATAACTCCTTCTTATAATCACCTTTATCAAGACATAAAATTTGTCTGCCAGAACCAGAGGGTATGTAAAATCGCCCCTGGGAAAATATTGACGATCCTTTATAGGGATCACTTCACGTTTCCTAATTGGAGCGTGGGCTTCTGTAGTCGCCTTATACAATGCTGCTGGTAGAAGTATATTTCTGTTTCTGTTCTGAATAAATGCGATCTTTTGTTGTCCCCCTGAACATGGAAGACCAAGGGAAATTGGTTGTGTTGTAGACCATAAGTGTTATATGCAATCAGGCCAAAATTGCAATGTATAAATATAAATATCACGAATTCTCCACTTCTGACCGGTTATGTTACAGGAGGTTGTGGTTATAATTCTCTTTTAGGCTTCACAAAGATAACCTATGATATATGGCCAAATATAATGAGAGTCTACCTAGTTAGTAGATAAGGGTTCTGCTCTCTATAAGGGTCCGAGTCGTGTGCGACCCCGCTCAGAATCTCGATCTTGCCCGTACAGTTACCCATGCGATCATACCTAACTGTAGCAGTAAGGTCCCTGTAGAGATCTGCCAGGAAGTACACAATATTTTCATCAATGCCTAGTTTTAGGAGTATGACCCACAACTTTGATCTATTTACTCGATCAAAGGCCGATGAGAGGTCCATAAATGCTATATGTAATGAACCCTTTTTGGCAATTGTGTACTTCCCAATTAAAAGTTGGAGATTAAGACATTGGTCCATAGTGCCACGACCCTTCCTGAATCCAAATTGGAGAACCGAGAGGGTGTTTGTCTCTTCCAATTTATCACAGAGTTTACTCAGGACCACCCGTCCTAAGACCTTTACTGCAGAATCAATGAGCGAGATCGGGCGATAGTTGCTGGGGTCCCCTCTATTACCTTTTTTGAATATCGGCACAATAACTGATTCCGACCAAGTAGTTGGAATACCGGATTTACAAACTCTATTAAAAACATTAGCTAAAACTTTGGACCATAACTTGACATCTGATTTGAAGAGGTCAGCAGGAACGCCGTCTGGGCCCGGGGCCTTATTGCTAGTCATTTTCCCTATGGTGTCTGCCACCTCTTCCACCGTAACCGAAAAAGTATATGGATACAGAGTGACAGCGGGTGAGCCCTCCTCACCCGAATTTGTCACCTCATAAACTGATTTAAAATGCGAGAGCCATGACTGTTCCTGTATGTTGCAATCTAACACATGATTACAAACATCATTAAAAAAGGGTTTGTTAACAACGGACCAGAATTTAGCACTATTCTTCAGCACATCAATGGAGGTCAGATCATCCCAAGCTGTTTCCCTAATCTCGCGCTTCCTAGTCTCAACGGCCCTTTTATATGATTTTCTTAGGGAGGCCACAAGTGGCCTGTCTACTGGGTTGCCGCTCAGGGCCATTAGTAGTTTTTGGTTAGCATGTGTACATTTATGGTTAATGATAGTTGCACTGTCCCATCCA
Source organism: Triturus cristatus (assembly GCF_964204655.1). Classification (NCBI taxonomy): domain Eukaryota; kingdom Metazoa; phylum Chordata; class Amphibia; order Caudata; family Salamandridae; genus Triturus; species Triturus cristatus. Next base: position 858,654,650 of record NC_140594.1, read on the forward strand.
GGGTGGTGTCCCTCTGTGCGCACAGCGCTATAGGGTAACAAAGTTACCAAGTTTTCTCAAACGAAAGTTGAATCAAAGTTCATTTATTCATGATAGGAAATTCTTTGTACTGTATAACAAATTTCACATGTTGTATCAACAACGGTACCAACGGATATCCTCAATGCATTTCGGGTTAGAACCCTTCGTCAGGAGGAATCCTATGAACAGAAATAGGAGATAATGTAGCATGTCCCCTCAGAGGATTTCATGATTCAATAAATAATAGTAAAAACAAAAAGAAGCAACAGTTTTTATCCTAGAACCATGTGCAACTAAATATGTGACATATCCCGTCCGGGATACCAAACAAAAAGAGAGTGCGCAACAAAAGATGAAGGAACGTGATGGAGAGGAATCACCAAACGTGTAACGTTAAGCCCAAACTACCCGCTGTGTTCAATTTAACGCGTGTCAAGAGTGCGCCGGAATAAAACACGGTAATCACCAAACGTGTAACGTTAAGCCCAAACTACCCGCTGTATTCAATTTAACGCGTGTCAAGAGTGCGCCGGAATGAAACACGGTAATGGCAACATATTGAGTGAAATAGAACCACGCACCAAGGTCGGGTAGGGTAATTAGTTGGGGAAGTTACCTCGGTTCACTCGTTAGACGAGCATCTCCAAAATGCTCCGATCCGGAAGAATGTTAATGTGCATGTAACCATGTTAAGTATAGAACGCAAATAGTAAACAGAGAAAGAGGACTCAAAGTGTGGCGGCCATCTTAGAGAAGGAAAATAGGCTTAAAGTTTTGACAATGTCAAACCATGAGTGTAATGGAAATCGGTAAACGATAAATCGAAAGAAAAACGTGTTCGTGTGCAAATGACGTGAGAATGGCTGGGTACGAAGTAACTAATAACGAAATGTGAATTCGGCTTATGGTTTGAAATATCTAGTGTTAGTTGAAAAAAAGTTGTGTCAGGAACAATAAAGTTATAGGAAAATAACAAAAGATCCAGGAATATAAAACGTGGTTTGAGGAAGAAAAGGCTAACACATGAAAAGAAATGGGTTAAACAAGAACAAATAAAAGTGATAAGCATATAAAACACTAAAAGGTTGAGTGTCATTCAAATGAGGCATGAAATGTTTAAACATTTGAACATTCTCGCAGGCATCAATACAAAGTCAAATAAAGCAACTGAGTTCGAGGCGGTCATTCAGTCCAAGGGGTACCATGGAGTTCATTTTGTATATCCAAGAGATTTCTCTTTGGATCAAAACTTTTCTGTTGTCACATCCTTCTCTTAATGGAACTGTCTCACACACTAGGAAGCGTAATTGGCTGACATTGTGTTTGTGTTCATTGAAGTGTACAGCTACTGTGGATTTGGGGTTGTTATTGCGAATGTTGCTTTTGTGTTCATTTAGTCGGGTTTTCATTTTTCTTTCAGTTTTGCCGATGTAGGGCAGGCCACATGGACACTTCAACATGTAGACAACGTTTTTAGAATCGCAAGTCGCTGAAACAAAAAGTTTTATGTTGTGGCCCTTGGTTGGATGCTGTATATTGTTGCCTGTAATGATGTTGTTACAGTTCCCACAATTGTGGCAAGGTATGGTGCCCTTGTATTCGGAAAAAAACTGTGGGGAGCATGTTGGTTTTAATAACTCCATGAAGTTTTTGCTCCTTTCGTAGGCAAACAAAGGTTGATCCGAAAAAATCTGATTGAAGTCAGACTCCATTTGTAGTAGGGGCCAGTGCCTGAGAATAGATTTCCTAATATTGAAACTTTCTGTAGAAAATTTTGTGACCATAACTATTCTTGAGGATGATTCTGCAGATATAGATTGTTTTTCCAACAATGTTCTCCTTTGTTTGTTTAGCGATTTGTCAACGGCTTTTGCAAAGATTTGTGATGGATAGCCTCGCTCTACAAAGCGTCGTTCCATGTCCAAGGTTTGTTGGGTGAGTTGTTGAGGTTCAGAAATGATTCGTTTTATCCTGAGAATTTGTGAATATGGTAGGTGACGTTTAAGTGATGGCTGATGAAAGCTGAGATAATGTAACAAGTTATTTCTGTCCGTGTCCTTCCTGTAGAGTGTAGTTTGGATTTGTTGATCAACGATGTAGATGGAGACATCTAAGAAATTTATGTGAGTGTCACTGACATGGAAGGTAAACTTCAGCCTATCGTTGATGGTATTGAGATTCATAATCGCTTCCGTCAATGTGGTCTTGGAACCTCTCCAAATTAAAAAAATGTCGTCAATGTAACGGACGAACAGTAACAAATGATTCTCCCAAGGTGTGGTGTGCAGAATGTGGTCCAACTCAAACTTGTGCATGAACAGGTTGGCATAGCAAGGGGCTGCACAATTGCCCATAGATGTTCCATTCAATTGAAGAAAAAATTGATTGTTGTAACAAAAATAACTGTGATAAAGTGTAAAGTGTAGTAGCTCCATTAGAAAAACCTGTAAATCATAAGGAGTCTGTGATTGTAAAAGGAAATGTTCCGTAGCTTCTAACCCCATGTCGTGGGGAATTGAAGTGTAAAGGGAAGTAACGTCTATCGTACAAAAGTACATGTCAGTTTCCCATGGGATGTTGAAATTAAGAAGAATGTTCAAAAAGTCTGTGGTGTCCTTTACAAAGGTAGACATAGACTACACGAGAGGTTGGAGGTGCCTGTCTAGATATTTGCCAACAGGTTCATGAAGCGAGCCTCTAGTTGAAACGATGGGCCGCATAGGAGGATCCAGTAGATTTTTATGTATCTTGGGTAGCATCCGTAGAGATGGGCTTCTAGGGAATTTGGAAATTAAAAATTTCTTTTCTGTTTCACCAATGGTGCCCGATAGGACTGCTTTATCCACAAGATTCTGCAATGTTTTCAAGATGGTCATTGTAGGATTGTGATCAAGTTTTGAGTAGGTATTAAAATCTAACACATGTTCATCAAGTTTCCGAGTGTAATGTATGGTATCCATAGCGACAAGGGCTCCCCCTTTGTCGGCATTAAGGAAGATGATGTTGGGGTTGTCAGCCAGTTGTTTGAGCAAAGATTTGTCCTTAGATGTGAAGTTTGGATTTCTGGGTTTACGATGTTTAAAAACAGACTGAAGATCTTGCTTAACTAAGGTCTCGAAAGTATCAAGAATCTTGTGACTCACTGGGGCTACAAAGGTGCTCTTGGATGTAAGGCCTTTAAGCGTGTTTTCTGTTTTAGTCATGGGTTCAGTGAGGACGTTGTCAAAAAAATGTCTAAGTCTAAGTTTCCGCATGAACTTATAAAGGCTTACTTCCGCTTCCATGAGGTTACTTGAGTAAGTTGGAACAAATGATGACCCCTTTTGTAACAAACGTAATTGAGATTTGTTAAGGGTGGTTGTAGAGATGTTGATAACCAAGTTGTCACAGTCATTTAACGCTGACTCCTTGTCGTTCTTTTGTCCAACGGTGGGATTGCTTTTTTTGCCCCTCCTGGGTCTCCGTGATCTTTTTGGCCTGTCCCTAAAAAAGGGACCGCAGAGGGTAAGGAAGTAGAAGTTGAGGTCGTTGGAATCTCAGTATCAGTGATGATTTGGGATTGTGGTTGGTCTTTTTGAGGGAAATTTCTCGGTTTACGACGAGAGGTATCAGAGTCACTGGTGGCTGGTGATGTATCCGTGTCAGATGTTTTGAAAGGTGGTTCAAATTGCCTTCTCCGGGCATATACCTCCGCCCAGTTATAAACTTCTCCCAGTTTATAATCGATCGTGTCCCGTCGGAACTTTCTGAGTTTTCTCTCATTTACTTCTTGTTTATGTTTCTCAAGCTGTTCATTGATGTCTTTGAGAGTCTGAGATAAATCATCTGAGGACATCATGGTGGCCAATTCGTTTTTGAGTTGAGTAATTTCTGTATTCAAGTCTTCCAGAATGTTGGATAACTCTTCGATGATCAGCAATATAAGATCCAAGGAACACTTGTTCAGGATACCGTACCATCTGTCGACAAATTTCGGATCATTCTTGCACAGAGACGGTTTGAGAGAGATCCTTAGGCCTCTCGGGATACGTTGGGCTCGATGGTATTGAATCATTGTGCTTGCGTGCAAACGTTGGTTAATTTCGCGTTTTGTCAGGTACAGGAGTTGCTTGATATTGCTTTGTATGGTGCCTGTGCCGGAGGGGGTAGCTTCGATGTCTCCTATTAATGAGTAAATCCTTTGTACTTCTTCATCGCCGAACGCAAATGTCTCGGCGCGTTTCTCGGTAAGGTTAGTAATATCTTGGTAAGCCATGGGTGCTGTGATAGTGGTTGAGCGAAGCAAGAAATCAGAAGTTGAGATATCACGCACACCGGTTTTATCTCTGAATGTAGTTAAATCTTCACAGGTAGTGGCGTGCTGCAAGAGGAGCGACCCCTAAACCAAGGTCGGTAAATAATGATAGTTGCACTGTCCCATCCAGGGTGGTGTCCCTCTGTGCGCACAGCGCTATAGGGTAACAAAGTTACCAAGTTTTCTCAAACGAAAGTTGAATCAAAGTTCATTTATTCATGATAGGAAATTCTTTGTACTGTATAACAAATTTCACATGTTGTATCAACAACGGTACCAACGGATATCCTCAATGCATTTCGGGTTAGAACCCTTCGTCAGGAGGAATCCTATGAACAGAAATAGGAGATAATGTAGCATGTCCCCTCAGAGGATTTCATGATTCAATAAATAATAGTAAAAACAAAAAGAAGCAACAGTTTTTAACCTAGAACCATGTGCAACTAAATATGTGACATATCCCGTCCGGGATACCAAACAAAAAGAGAGTGCGCAACAAAAGATGAAGGAACGTGATTGAGAGGAATCACCAAACGTGTAACGTTAAGCCCAAACTACCCGCTGTGTTCAATTTAACGCGTGTCAAGAGTGCGCCGGAATAAAACACGGTAATCACCAAACGTGTAACGTTAAGCCCAAACTACCCGCTGTATTCAATTTAACGCGTGTCAAGAGTGCGCCGGAATGAAACACGGTAATGGCAACATATTGAGTGAAATAGAACCACGCACCAAGGTCGGGTAGGGTAATTAGTTGGGGAAGTTACCTCGGTTCACTCGTTAGACGAGCATCTCCAAAATGCTCCGATCCGGAAGAATGTTAATGTGCATGTAACCATGTTAAGTATAGAACGCAAATAGTAAACAGAGAAAGAGGACTCAAAGTGTGGCGGCCATCTTAGAGAAGGAAAATAGGCTTAAAGTTTTGACAATGTCAAACCATGAGTGTAATGGAAATCGGTAAACGATAAATCGAAAGAAAAACGTGTTTGTGTGCAAATGACGTGAGAATGGCTGGGTACGAAGTAACTAATAACGAAATGTGAATTCGGCTTATGGTTTGAAATATCTAGTGTTAGTTGAAAAAAAGTTGTGTCAGGAACAATAAAGTTATAGGAAAATAACAAAAGATCCAGGAATATAAAACGTGGTTTGAGGAAGAAAAGGCTAACACATGAAAAGAAATGGGTTAAACAAGAACAAATAAAAGTGATAAGCATATAAAACACTAAAAGGTTGAGTGTCATTCAAATGAGGCATGAAATGTTTAAACATTTGAACATTCTCGCAGGCATCAATACAAAGTCAAATAAAGCAACTGAGTTCGAGGCGGTCATTCAGTCCAAGGGGTACCATGGAGTTCATTTTGTATATCCAAGAGATTTCTCTTTGGATCAAAAATTTTCTGTTGTCACATCCTTCTCTTAATGGAACTGTCTCACACACTAGGAAGCGTAATTGGCTGACATTGTGTTTGTGTTCATTGAAGTGTACAGCTACTGTGGATTTGGGGTTGTTATTGCGAATGTTGCTTTTGTGTTCATTTAGTCGGGTTTTCATTTTTCTTTCAGTTTTGCCGATGTAGGGCAGGCCACATGGACACTTCAACATGTAGACAACGCTTTTAGAATCGCAAGTCGCTGAAACAAAAAGTTTTATGTTGTGGCCCTTGGTTGGATGCTGTATATTGTTGCCTGTAATGATGTTGTTACAGTTCCCACAATTGTGGCAAGGTATGGTGCCCTTGTATTCGGAAAAAAACTGTGGGGAGCATGTTGGTTTTAATAACTCCATGAAGTTTTTGCTCCTTTCGTAGGCAAACAAAGGTTGATCCGAAAAAATCTGATTGAAGTCAGACTCCATTTGTAGTAGGGGCCAGTGCCTGAGAATAGATTTCCTAATATTGAAACTTTCTGTAGAAAATTTTGTGACCATAACTATTCTTGAGGATGATTCTGCAGATATAGATTGTTTTTCCAACAATGTTCTCCTTTGTTTGTTTAGCGATTTGTCAACGGCTTTTGCAAAGATTTGTGATGGATAGCCTCGCTCTACAAAGCGTCGTTCCATGTCCAAGGTTTGTTGGGTGAGTTGTTGAGGTTCAGAAATGATTCGTTTTATCCTGAGAATTTGTGAATATGGTAGGTGACGTTTAAGTGATGGCTGAAGAAAGCTGAGATAATGTAACAAGTTATTTCTGTCCGTGTCCTTCCTGTAGAGTGTAGTTTGGATTTGTTGATCAACGATGTAGATGGAGACATCTAAGAAATTTATGTGAGTGTCACTGACATGGAAGGTAAACTTCAGCCTATCGTTGATGGTATTGAGATTCATAATCGCTTCCGTCAATGTGGTCTTGGAACCTCTCCAAATTAAAAAAATGTCGTCAATGTAACGGACGAACAGTAACAAATGATTCTCCCAAGGTGTGGTGTGCAGAATGTGGTCCAACTCAAACTTGTGCATGAACAGGTTGGCATAGCAAGGGGCTGCACAATTGCCCATAGATGTTCCATTCAATTGAAGAAAAAATTGATTGTTGTAACAAAAATAACTGTGATAAAGTGTAAAGTGTAGTAGCTCCATTAGAAAAACCTGTAAATCATAAGGAGTCTGTGATTGTAAAAGGAAATGTTCCGTAGCTTCTAACCCCATGTCGTGGGGAATTGAAGTGTAAAGGGAAGTAACGTCTATCGTACAAAAGTACATGTCAGTTTCCCATGGGATGTTGAAATTAAGAAGAATGTTCAAAAAGTCTGTGGTGTCCTTTACAAAGGTAGACATAGACTACACGAGAGGTTGGAGGTGCCTGTCTAGGTATTTGCCAACAGGTTCATGAAGCGAGCCTCTAGTTGAAACGATGGGCCGCATAGGAGGATCCAGTAGATTTTTATGTATCCCCAATCCCAAATCATCACTGATACTGAGATTCCAACGACCTCAACTTCTACTTCCTTACCCTCTGCGGTCCCTTTTTTAGGGACAGGCCAAAAAGATCACGGAGACCCAGGAGGGGCAAAAAAAGCAATCCCACCGTTGGACAAAAGAACGACAAGGAGTCAGCGTTAAATGACTGTGACAACTTGGTTATCAACATCTCTACAACCACCCTTAACAAATCTCAATTACGTTTGTTACAAAAGGGGTCATCATTTGTTCCAACTTACTCAAGTAACCTCATGGAAGCGGAAGTAAGCCTTTATAAGTTCATGCGGAAACTTAGACTTAGACATTTTTTTGACAACGTCCTCACTGAACCCATGACTAAAACAGAAAACACGCTTAAAGGCCTTACATCCAAGAGCACCTTTGTAGCCCCAGTGAGTCACAAGATTCTTGATACTTTCGAGACCTTAGTTAAGCAAGATCTTCAGTCTGTTTTTAAACATCGTAAACCCAGACATCCAAACTTCACATCTAAGGACAAATCTTTGCTCAAACAACTGGCTGACAACCCCAACATCATCTTCCTTAATGCCGACAAAGGGGGAGCCCTTGTCGCTATGGATACCATACATTACACTCGGAAACTTGATGAACATGTGTTAGATTTTAATACCTACTCAAAACTTGATCACAATCCTACAATGACCATCTTGAAAACATTGCAGAATCTCGTGGATAAAGCAGTCCTATCGGGCACCATTGGTGAAACAGAAAATAAATTTTTAATTTCCAAATTCCCTAGAAGCCCATCTCTACGGATGCTACCCAAGATACATAAAAATCTACTGGATCCTCCTATGCGGCCCATCGTTTCAACTAGAGGCTCGCTTCATGAACCTGTTGGCAAATACCTAGACAGGCACCTCCAACCTCTCGTGTAGTCTATGTCTACCTTTGTAAAGGACACCACAGACTTTTTGAACATTCTTCTTAATTTCAACATCCCATGGGAAACTGACATGTACTTTTGTACGATAGACGTTACTTCCCTTTACACTTCAATTCCCCACGACATGGGGTTAGAAGCTACGGAACATTTCCTTTTACAATCACAGACTCCTTATGATTTACAGGTTTTTCTAATGGAGCTACTACACTTTACACTTTATCACAGTTATTTTTGTTACAACAATCAATTTTTTCTTCAATTGAATGGAACATCTATGGGCAATTGTGCAGCCCCTTGCTATGCCAACCTGTTCATGCACAAGTTTGAGTTGGACCACATTCTGCACACCACACCTTGGGAGAATCATTTGTTACTGTTCGTCTGTTACATTGACGACATTTTTTTAATTTGGAGAGGTTCCAAGACCACATTGACGGAAGCGATTATGAATCTCAATACCATCAACGATAGGCTGAAGTTTACCTTCCATGTCAGTGACACTCACATAAATTTCTTAGATGTCTCCATCTACATCGTTGATCAACAAATCCAAACTACACTCTACAGGAAGGACACGGACAGAAATAACTTGTTACATTATCTCAGCTTTCATCAGCCATCACTTAAACGTCACCTACCATATTCACAAATTCTCAGGATAAAACGAATCATTTCTGAACCTCAACAACTCACCCAACAAACCTTGGACATGGAACGACGCTTTGTAGAGCGAGGCTATCCATCACAAATCTTTGCAAAAGCCGTTGACAAATCGCTAAACAAACAAAGGAGAACATTGTTGGAAAAACAATCTATATCTGCAGAATCATCCTCAAGAATAGTTATGGTCACAACATTTTCTACAGAAAGTTTCAATATTAGGAAATCTATTCTCAGGCACTGGCCCCTACTACAAATGGAGTCTGACTTCAATCAGATTTTTTCGGATCAACCTTTGTTTGCCTACGAAAGGAGCAAAAACTTCATGGAGTTATTAAAACCAACATGCTCCCCACAGTTTTTTTCCGAATACAAGGGCACCATACCTTGCCACAATTGTGGGAACTGTAACAACATCATTACAGGCAACAATATACAGCATCCAACCAAGGGCCACAACATAAAACTTTTTGTTTCAGCGACTTGCGATTCTAAAAACGTTGTCTACATGTTGAAGTGTCCATGTGGCCTGCCCTACATCGGCAAAACTGAAAGAAAAATGAAAACCCGACTAAATGAACACAAAAGCAACATTCGCAATAACAACCCCAAATCCACAGTAGCTGTACACTTCAATGAACACAAACACAATGTCAGCCAATTACGCTTCCTAGTGTGTGAGACAGTTCCATTAAGAGAAGGATGTGACAACAGAAAATTTTTGATCCAAAGAGAAATCTCTTGGATATACAAAATGAACTCCATGGTACCCCTTGGACTGAATGACCGCCTCGAACTCAGTTGCTTTATTTGACTTTGTATTGATGCCTGCGAGAATGTTCAAATGTTTAAACATTTCATGCCTCATTTGAATGACACTCAACCTTTTAGTGTTTTATATGCTTATCACTTTTATTTGTTCTTGTTTAACCCATTTCTTTTCATGTGTTAGCCTTTTCTTCCTCAAACCACGTTTTATATTCCTGGATCTTTTGTTATTTTCCTATAACTTTATTGTTCCTGACACACCTTTTTTTCAACTAACACTAGATATTTCAAACCATAAGCCGAATTCACATTTCGTTATTAGTTACTTCGTACCCAGCCATTCTCACGTCATTTGCACACAAACACGTTTTTCTTTCGATTTATCGTTTACCGATTTCCATTACACTCATGGTTTGACATTGTCAAAACTTTAAGCCTATTTTCCTTCTCTAAGATGGCCGCCACACTTTGAGTCCTCTTTCTCTGTTTACTATTTGCGTTCTATACTTAACATGGTTACATGCACATTAACATTCTTCCGGATCGGAGCATTTTGGAGATGCTCGTCTAACGAGTGAACCGAGGTAACTTCCCCAACTAATTACCCTACCCGACCTTGGTGCGTGGTTCTATTTCACTCAATATGTTGCCATTACCGTGTTTCATTCCGGCACACTCTTGACACGCGTTAAATTGAATACAGCGGGTAGTTTGGGCTTAACGTTACACGTTTGGTGATTACCGTGTTTTATTCCGGCGCACTCTTGACACGCGTTAAATTGAACACAGCGGGTAGTTTGGGCTTAACGTTACACGTTTGGTGATTCCTCTCAATCACGTTCCTTCATCTTTTGTTGCGCACTCTCCTTTTGTTTGGTATCCCGGACGGGATATGTCACATATTTAGTTGCACATGGTTCTAGGTTAAAAACTGTTGCTTCTTTTTGTTTTTACTATTATTTATTGAATCATGAAATCCTCTGAGGGGACATGCTACATTATCTCCTATTTCTGTTCATAGGATTCCTCCTGACGAAGGGTTCTAACCCGAAATGCATTGAGGATATCCGTTGGTACCGTTGTTGATACAACATGTGAAATTTGTTATACAGTACAAAGAATTTCCTATCATGAATAAATGAACTTTGATTCAACTTTCGTTTGAGAAAACTTGGTAACTTTGTTACCCTATAGCGCTGTGCGCACAGAGGGACACCACCCTGGATGGGACAGTGCAACTATCATTATTTACCGACCTTGGTTTAGGGGTCGCTCCTCTTGCAGCACGCCACTACCTGTGAAGATTTAACTACATTCAGAGATAAAACCGGTGTGCGTGATATCTCAACTTCTGATTCCCTACATTTATGGTTAAACCAGCCGACCCCCTCCGGGTCTTTAGCTTGACCTGGACATTTAAGATCAGCCCCTATTTGAATACAGACTATTTGGTACGCATCTAGAACCTCCTGATCCCCTGCTTCCAAATCCCTACATATGTCCAACTCCCAACCTACATTAGCCCTGAGATTAATGGAAAATTCTTCAGGGACAACCTTACCCCATCTTAATCTTCTGCCCTGATCCGTTGGAACTAAATCTTTCTTACCAGCCCTATTCTGACCTTTCTCAGGGACACTAATAAAATCTGCAACTCTAAGGGTTACTGGGTTGGGATCGCTAAAGTGAGACCACTCCGCACTATAACTCTTAATAATATTCCCTAATGAAAGACTGATAAAAATATAATCAATATTAGAGCCATTTCCTCTGCCTTTAAAGGTAGGTATGTTTTCATCTTCCCTTTGTGGGAGCATCAGACCATGATCAGCCAACATTTTTTCAAGAAATGCCCCCTGTGCTGAATGCTCAAAATGAACTTCCCCTTGTTCTATGGGTCCCAACTGGTCCAGAGATGAGCAATTTTCTGGGCACCCATGAATTTTAAAATCACCCAGGAGAATAATTGAGCAATGATGCTCATTTACCTCCCTATATTTGTCCAGGAAATAGTCAAGAGAAGCCAGTTGGTCAGTCAGGCCTGATCTATCATAAGAATTATAAAAATTCACAATTAAAATATTACATGCCCCGTCACAAGCAATTTGTACAGCTAAACAAGAAGGGAGACCAGTTTCTATCTGTGTATGTATCCCTGGGATGGTAGCCACGATTAACGTCACTAACCCCCCCTTTGCCCTCCCCATGACCGAGGCTATTGCCGGGAGGAAATAAGTAGAATAGCCGTCTAAACTTAAGTTATTTTCTAAGTCCCAAGTTTCTTGTAGCCCAATGATATCCGCTGTCCCCATAAACTCTCACCAAATGGGATCGTCCAATTTGTTACGCAAGCCAGCAATATTCCAGGTTACAAATGTTATATCAGTGGTAGTCAGAGAATACACTGACCTATCTAATACTCCCGTCGTCCCCACTGGGGTGTTTACATCATCATTTGGCATCATGGCATTTAGAGCCTGGGTCTCACCAGCCTCCCGGGGACCGGGTATAACTCGATTCCCTGAGCTATGCCAGAGTCAATCTATCCAGCCTAAGTTGGACAGAGCATCATACTGATTGAAGACCGGGACATTAAAAAGATTGTCTGTTCCCAAGGTGTGACGAGGGTTATGTTGGGGATAATCTCTGTACAATAGGGGAGCGGATAGTGTCTTAGCGAAGTGCCTCCTTTGGGCACAATTTCTCCCAGGGGATTGCACAAGACAATTCTCCAATACCAGCCATTTGGGGGGGCCATGAGTTGAAATAGCTCAGATCAAAGGTCATAATTCCACCCCCATTATTGTGATTCGGGAAACCGCTAATGAACTGAACTACACGTGGATTTCTAAAGTTCACTATAATGCAGTCTCCCTCAATATCCTTTGCCTTCTGGCCTACCCAGCAGACCCGTCTCACATTTATTATTTGCCCCTGTAAGTCGCGTCTCAGTGCCCGGTTTTTCCCTAACCAAAACATCACCTTGTTTTTTACTTCATGGTAAGACTCTGCCCTATTTTTCACCCACTCTGGAACCCCCGCCAGGACAATCACAAATGGATAAGACTCCTCAGGGAGATCAATTCCCTTTTAATTACTCACACCATTGGATACCATAGGTGCCACTTTAACTTGAGTATTGTCGATTGTCTGTGTACCTTTCGGAGTTATCTGACGGTGGTTTTCAGCTGTGTTACCTGTCTGTGTATCCCTTACTACCTGAAATGGCATTCCTTTAGTTTCCCCCCCCACCAGGTTTAAAATGTGCACTACTCCCTTTAACCAGTTTTTCCTTAAGAGAGGGCTTCTGACTGGTTTTCGGAGGATTAACTAAAGTAGATACACTATTTTGTGGCTGTTGTACTTCCCCCAAATTTTTATGCATATTTGAGTTGGCGACAGTAACATTTTGAAGGGCATCTAACTGCGTGCCTATCCTTCTAAGTCGTTCGACTATTGGGGAGATTAGATTTTAACAGGTGTTCAATCTTTTCTAATAAACAGACAGTATCTCCAGCTCCACCTGGGGTAGCATCTATTTTGTCAAGAGTGGAATTGACTTGGGGGGACACATGGTTCACCTCCTGCAAAGAGGTGTTTTTGTTACCTCTCAGAGTGCCTCCCTTATGACCAGATAATGTAACTTTAGTCCTCTTGCGGCTCCCTCCCTTCAGTGCTATGCCACAGGGTTTGCGCTTCGAGGCCAGCGCTGGCGTACTTTCTAGGGATTTATGTGCCGCTCGATGTTCTAGTGCTGGCTCAATGCTTTTCCTAACCCCAGTGTCAGTACTCGGATAAGCCATAAAAGAAACTAGGCTAGCGTCCACCCCACTTATGTCAGAAATAACAGATTGCTCCATATTCGTGTGAATTAAAGGGGCAGACGTTGGTGACGCTGCAAGGGCAATATTCCCAAGTGACGATCTTTTTTGAAGAGCGGGATCAAGAGATAGACGTCGCACCGTTTAGTCGATCTCCTTTTCCAGAACCGAAGCGGCCATTGTGATAAAAGCGTCTATGGGACCTATAATCCCCCCTGTCCCTCCCTTACTACTCAGTTTCTGGCCTTTCAATGTTTATGATGCCATACTTCCTCCCTCACAAGCTAAACTCTATGCTTATCAAATGCTATAATACCGCTCTACGAATGGGGATAACGATACAGTACTTTACGTAGGTTTCTTCTTCCCTCCACCAGCGAGATGTCCGTGACCGTCAACCAAAGGGAATGGCCCAGTCCAGTCTCCTTCAGTCTCAGACTGTCCGCCCTTTGTCCGGGCTTCGTCCCGCGCGCTTCCCGCTGTACGCGGGTCCTGTGATGATTTTATTCACCTGGTCCGGGTGTGCTGGGCGTGGCATAGGTCCCCACTGCCTTGTGGGCACTGTAGTGCGTTCTTAGGTTTTCGCCCCGGTGCAGGAATGAACGAGCCTTTCCCGCGAAGCGGGAAACGCGAGAAGTTGCTGCAAACTTTCAAAGAGCTTTTTAGAGGGCTTTTCGATGCTGCCCCGATCCGTGACAACTACCAGCAGCCAAACAGAATGTTCTCCCGCTGTACGCGGGTCCTGTGATGATTTTATTCACCTGGTCCGGGTGTGCTGGGCGTGGCATAGGTCCCCACTGCCTTGTGGGCACTGTAGTGCGTTCTTAGGCTTTCACCCCGGTGCAGGAATGAACGAGCGTTTCCCGCGAAGCAGGAAACGCGAGAAGTTGCTGCAAACTACCGAGTAGGCCCACCGCACTCTCCTGTCTTCCATCATACAGGTCAGCACATGGCTAGACGGCTGAAAGGGGCAGGACTATTCTGAGGACCCCGAGTGTGGCTGGGCGGGCATCCATGCTATCGTGCTGCCAGGGGCTACACTGGTGCCCCGGTGGTCATGGTTCAGCCCGTGGTCAGTGAAGCAGCGCCCGGATTGTCCTTCAAGAAGTGGTGGAAGACCGCCATCAGGCACACTGCCATCTCCCCATATGCTGTAATTCCCTATCCAGTGATCCAGGTGCCCAAGGCTTGTTGTGCCGCTCTGCTCTCAAGGTACAGTTATCACAATTTCAGGACGGCAACAGATCTGCTGTCACCCGCTCCCTATGTCCACTCATCAGTTACAGTGCTGCCGCCATTCGGCGAGCTGGTGGACCCTTCTGGGTCAGCACTGCGGTGGAGCTCCTGGTTGGATGACTGCAACATTAATTCTGTGCCACATACAAAACAGATAGGGTGGTGAATAGGTCACTGCTGCTTCACTTTGGTGGGGCGGAACTGTACAAACTATTTGAAAACCTGCCGAACATAGGTGGGGACACTGACTTTGATGCTGCTGTAGCGCCTCTGAACTGGCATTTTGGCCCGTAGCTCAACCTGGAGTAAGTGCAGTGCAAGCTGCGACATGCTCAACAAATGGTGGATGAGTCGGTAGACATGTCCTATGTGCGCCTCAGGAAGTTGGCGAACATGTGCGTCAACATCGGCCAGCCCCAATTGATCTGAACCCAGATGATAGAGGGCTTCAGGTTAGCAGTCCTGAGGCGACTCCTCTTCCTCTAGCCAAGGATCTCTTTGGATGACATCCTATTTCTGGCAAGATCACACAAACTAGCTAACAGCTGTGCCAATGAGATGGAGGTGGCCCAGATGAGAGGAGCGTTCTCCGCGGGGGTGTCCAGCATCATGAAGGTAAAGGACGAGCAAGTGGATGCTATTCAGAGGCAACCCACTCGCCCTTGTACCCCCAATGTGCCAAGACAGCTGGAGGGTAGATGTGGCTATTGCAGCCTAGAACACCCAATGCTGAACGACTGCCCTGCTCGAGGGCGTACATACTTCCAATGTGTGTGAATGAACAACTTCATCAATGTGTGCTGTAGCAAAGAGCTGGGGCCAAGAACGGGGTACAAAGGCAATGCAACGGCAGCTCTGATACAGCTGTCGATTGATAAGGAAGAACCTAAGGCTCTCTCAGCAGGGGGCATGCAAAGTGCCTATCCCGCAATCAAAGACAACAACAAGTTATTCATGATCTCATGCGGGCAAAGAGGGTGACCGAAAACAACCACCACCCATGTGCACTGTGGAGAGCAGGGACATGTTTGTGAAGGCCTTGCTAGACACTGGCGCCTCCGTCAACGTTATGAACTTTACTGAGTTTGACAAGATTACACCACGACCCAAGCTGACTACTTTCAAGGCAAAAATATACACTTACAGTGGTACAGAACCACTGCCGTTTTAGGGTGTACTGGAGGTCGTGGTGGTGAGTGAGGAAAGGTCAACTTGAGCCTGGTTCCACGTCAGGGAAGGGAATACCAGCACCCTCTTGGACTGCCACATGGCTGAGGACCAGGGACTCGTTTTTTTTACAATTTAGATCCAAGAGTCGCATGCCACCGATATCATGCAGGAGTTTCCCCAGGTGTTCGAAGGGCTTGGGTGGTTGAAAGACACAAAGGAGTGGCTGCCAGTCGATGGTTTTGTGAGACCAACAGCGCTTCATCACCGGAGGGTCCCCTCCCACCTGCGGCTTTTGGTGGAAAACAACCTGTGGAACATAGAACAACATGAGGCATAGAAAAGGCCACTGGCCCCACACCCAGGGTCTCTCCTCTGGTAATTGTGCCAAAGCCCAAGCAGCCAGGGGCCTTTTGGCTCTGTGTAGACATGTGACTCCCAAACAAGGCCATTTGACAGGAGCGGCATATTACCCCAATAATGGATGACTTTGTGGTGTACCTGAACGTCGCACAGTGGTTCTCCAAACTCGACCTGAATGCCGGCTACCACCAACTAGAGCCGACCAGCCACTATATCACGACATTTTCGACCCGCATCGGCCTCTGGAGGTATCGGAGGCGCAACTTTGGTGTATCCTCTGCATCAGCGGTGTTTCAGACCACCATCCGCAAAACCCTCTCTGGCCTGGAGGGTGTACAGAACATCAGTGATGACATCCTGATTTTCTCCAACACCCTGGAAGAACTCCATGTGAGACTCAGAGCTATGTTAAAGCGGCTGGTGGACTGTAGGTTAACTTACAACGGCAGAAGTGTTTGTTTTATGAGAACTCAATAGATTTCTTTGGGTGTGTGTTCTCAAGAGACGGACTGCGTGTGGACCCGAGGAAAGTGGAAGCAATGCAAAATGCATCGTCCCCCAAAATGCCACGCAGGTGAGAAGCTTCCTTGGGATGATGGCATACTGTGGCCGGTTCATCACGAACCTAGCCACCCTGTCAAGCCACTGAGGGCTCTAATGAGGATTGACATCCTGTGGGAATGGGTCACGCATTCATACATGGCATTTCACCAGGAAAAGGCTGCACTGCTGGTGGACACCACCATGGCTTACTTCAACATGAGGTACCTGACAGAACTGGTACTCGATTCAAGCCCCATAAGATTAGGGGCCGCCCTCCTGCAGGAAAAGATGAAAGGATAGTGGTTTCCTATCGCTTATGTGAGCAGAGCATTATCGGACACTGAAACGCGATATGCTCAAATTGAGCAGGAGGCGCTAGCAATCAGATGTGCTTGACGCCAATTTTATCTTTACTTATGTGGTCAACAAAGTCATCACAGACAACAATCCCCTTGACCCGGTGTTTGCAGGAACATCTTGATTTGCATCTCCCCACATTGAGCCCGGTGATGAAGTTGCAGCCCTATATATTTGACGTGGTGTACTGCCCCAGAGTAAACAACCCAGTGGACTGCCTGTCCTGGCATCTGCAATTGCAGCCTGGCCCAGGTAAGACAGAGGAAGACCAAAGGGCGAAGAGTTCATGAGAATGGTTGTGCACAAGGCATGCCCCCAGGACTTATCAATAGAGGAGATCAAAGAGGCAACCCTTGCAGATGCAAGCTTGTCCAAGGCCAATGAGGTGCTTCACAGGAAGCAATGGTACAGCTTCCTCGACAGAGCGAAGTCATTGATGTCCACTGAGAAAACGACAATGGGCCAACTCTGGAGGGTCAGAGATGAGCTGAGCACCAGCAGTGACGGTCTGTTGCTCAGAGGGAGACATATTGTGGTGCCCCAATTTCTCGGGGCCAGGGCTGTTGATCTGGCTCATCAAGGCCACCAAGGGGTGGTGAAAATCAAAGCAAGACTGAGAGACAAAGTGTGGATTCCCGTGGATGGACACCTGGGTGGGTGAGAAGGTGCTAGGCTGCCACTCCTGCACAATCACAAGCAGGGAACCACTGTCAACACCAGTAATCACAGAGTAACCGTGCTTGAAGCCCTCGTCCAAAATCTGCATGGACTTTGGGAGGTTTAGCAGATGGTCAGCTCACAGCATTAATGCTAGACAGCCAAACAAAATACCTGTTAGTTGAACTAGTGCAGTCAAACACATTCTCAAAAGTTAAGATGGTGCTAGAGTAGGTGTTCGCCCTGGTAGGACTCTCGGAGGAGTTAAAGACTGATAATAGGCCCCCCTTTCAGGGGCAAGAGTTTCATGAGTACCTTACATTGCTCAACATCAAACACCAGAAAGTGACTCCACAATGGCCCCAGGCCAATAGTAAAGTGGAGCACTTTACGTGCACGTTGTACCGAGCCCTCTGCATAGTGGTGGAGCAGGGTGAGGCTGCAGAGTGTTGTCTCTACAAGTTCCTAAGATCATACTGGCAGACTCCGCATAGCACCATGAACGGTGCCCCTATAGACCTCCTGTTTCGACGGCCCACCAAAGACAGTATCTCAGCAGGGCCTGGCTGGAAACCCGCTACCCTACACACAAAGGCGGGGCAAGAAAAGAGAACTGCAAGCATTCGAGCGAGCCAGATCTGGTGAGCAGTGACCCCAGACGTTTCGGTGGGCGATCAGGTTGTCATGCGACATCACAACCCAGGGTAGAGGTTTTTCATGCCGTTCGGGCAGGGGATCTGGAATGTTTTGAACATTCAATGGACCATGGTCACTGTCCAGTGGGCCATTCCACGGTGGCCAAAAATGTTTCCTTTTTCAAGCTAACAGCTGTCCTGACGGGGGAGCAAGGTAATGGCCCAGAAGGGGTTTACAATATGCCCTGTGAAGCGACTGGGGCACCTAGCTCTTGCAAAGGGGGGGGGCCTGAGGCCGCCCTGGTAATCCCGGGACCTGACTGTGGATGAATGAACCTTTGTCCGCAACGACCCCTCCACACCTGTACATCCACACCATGGCTAACCACACAGCTGGTGAGGGCAAAGATGGAGGCCAGATGTATGGACTTTGCCCCAATCCTGCACCAAGCCAGACATTGTGAGAATATGTAGGCATGGTGTAAACATTTAAGAGTTGAACTTAGTTAAATAAAAGTTGGAAGGGATGTAGAGTGCTTCCCGGCCTCTACAATACAATGTATCTCAATCTTCACCCCAAGTGCTGGGCACGACCCTAGGGCATGAATAAAGGGTGGTGTGGCTGCTCAAGACCACACCCGCACACACCAAAGAACTGACTCTGTGTGGTGTTCCTGCAGTGGAGGGTTTGCGGCCTACTCGCACATCTGCGCTTAGGCAGGCGTGAAAACCAATACCATCCGAATCAAACAATCTGCTGTTTTTGGCCAGGAAGTAGAGGCAGCAAGAACAGGGACAGGGGAAGGGGTTATTATAACCTGAAGACACACGGGGAAAAGCAGACATGCAGGCAACATTCCACATAGGGAATAAAATTAGGCAGCAGGGAGACCCTTTTGTCTTCACACGTTAGTCGCTGGCTTATTACATGATTTGCAATTTTAAAAAAAATTGCTGGTACAACAACCACTACAAAAAAAGTCATATTAAGAAAGTTTTTTGTTTTTTGATAATATAGGGGGGAAAAAGTTGTATGAACATAAAAATCAGCAGACCTCCCTGTTTACCCAAAGCGAAGACCACGTGGCAGGCTGAAAAACAAGCAATTTGAAGTGATGGCAATTTAATTTTTATAAATACAAAATGTAATAGTCTGTCGGGTTCTTGTATAAATATTTTATATTTTGCAGTTGGTCAGTTAGTAAAAGAGTATCATGGGCCCTCTATGTTCAAGTATGCAATGCACGCGCGAGCCCCCACTAAAAGAGATTACGTTTGTATGACTCTACATACGGGCAGTGGTGCATGGGGCAAGATGTGTAACCCTGTAAAGAAGAGAAAAGGTAGATTAGGATGGGGGGGCTATGATAGAGACAGGCAGGGCTTTAAATGGTCGGGATCCTGCCGGTGCTTAGCACTGGCAGTTCTGAAAACCAAGTGCTGAGACGGGTTGGTATTGGGCCCTCTATGTTTTCCTTCACCATGAAAGAAATCTGGCCTTGTTAGCCATACCACCTGTCTCCAAGCATTTGATTTAAATGTGAAGAGGCTGTTGAGTTTTAGGTTTCGCTTGCACAGTGCTTGTGCTGTGATTGTGAAATCTATTGTATAAACTATAAAACTTAAAAGGGGCTTACATCCCTCCCTCTCACTTTTCATTGGTTCCCGTGCTTGCCCCTTACTTTTCCTCCATTTCTATTGACTGTAGCATACTATTTCCTGTTGTTTTTCTTGTGTGCTTCTCTTACCAGTCTGTGGATGACCCAAGTACTGTTTTCATACGCTCAAAAGCGGAACTTTATTTTTAATGTTTTGCCTGCTTAGTGCTTGCTCACATAACCGACAACTCAGTCCCGGCCCCCCTCTCATACGGCGCTGCATGTACCTGGTCAGTTTCATGCCGGCTCTTCTCCTATTATAATAATTGTTTTTCTTTGTCGCACGTACACAGCTGACTTTAATATGGCCGTCGTGCCTTATGTTTCTTCTCCAGACGAAGCACGCAATACCTAGTGCCCCTGGGGCACAAACAGGGGTACACTTGAGTGTCTTCGTCAATTGTTAGTTTATGTTTTACTTTGCTTCGGATCTGTGCATCATTGGGAAAAGAATTGCTTTCTGTTTTCACTGACAAATGCTTTCAGTTTCACTTTTTCATATACAGCAAAAGGTTTATTCTGTGAGCAACATGGATTTGTGTCTGTGTAAATCAACACAGCAACATGTACTGATGTGGAGACCCTGAAAACTGTGAGCAGCAAGAAGTGCCCCGTGGGTGAGTGGGGAGGTCGTGCTGTTAAGTGTTTAGAGTGTGTTCGGGTGACACTTTCTTGTGCTTGTGAGTTGTATTGCCAAGATTTATGCATGACGCCATGGGCCATATTTACTATATTAGCGTTGGCGCATGCGCGATGGAAGGAGGCACTATGGGAGGAAAACAGGAGTGCTGTGCCAGAAGTTCAAAAGAGTGCACATCTACATGGTTTTGTGTCACAGACCACCAAAATCTCAATAGTCCATGATTGTGGGCGTAAAAGGGAGATAATAGTGCAATACTCTAGGAATCCACACAACGTCAGATCAGCGTCATTGTCACGCAAAGTAGCACAATGTGACTTTGTGTGATAGCTTAGCAGCAAATGAAAACAAACAATAGATGGAAGGGAAAAGGCCAAATTTTCCTCCTCATAATTCAAGCAATTTCCACACAATCACATTCCCGGCTTTACACCTGAGCTAAGGTTTGTGAGTACTGATTGTTACTGGAGGGTTTGCCTTGAATATAAATACAAGCCTCACTTAGGACTCTGTTTCACAGCTATACACAAAATTGCTTTTGACATTACACAGGTATGATATTTTAGCAGGGGTGTGGCAGGTGACATCCTTGCAACACATAGGTGCCAATTACGATTTCCCAGTACGACTCGTATCCGGTCTTTTTACCGTACGAATCGTACAAGTGCCGTACAAACTGCCAATTACGATTCGCATGGGAAAAAGACCATACGAATCTCATTGGGAATTATTCCCCACACGTCCTCGTGTCGGAAAATGTGTCCGACACGTCCTCGGACTATTTACCGTACAAATGTGAAAAGTGAAGTCCGACCGCGGAATCACGATCCATCCCGTGCGTCCGATGTTACAACCGTATGGAAAAAACACCGTCCGCACCGAACTCCCATAGCAACCATGGAGACATGTGCCCGCATACGCGCCCAACACTCCCCCCAGCCCCCGTACGTTCGAGTCGTACCCCCCGTGTATGTACACCCCCACCCGTGTATGTACACCCGTGTACGTGTCGTACCCCCGTGTACGTTCGTGTCGTACCCCCCCGTATTTACACCTGTGTATGTTCGTGTTGTACCCCCGTGTATGTACACCCGTGTACGTGCCGTACCCCCGTGCATGTACACCCGTGTACGTTAGAGTCGTACCCCCCCGGGTATGTACACCCGTGTACGTTAGAGTCGTACCCCCCGTGTATGTACACCCCCACCCGTGTATGTACACCCGTGTATGTGTCGTACCCCCGTGTATGTACACCCGTGTACGTGTCGTACCCCCGTGTATGTACACCCGTGTACGTGTCGTACCCCCCGTGTATGTACACCTGTGTACGTGTCGTACCCCCGTGCATGTACACCCGTGTACGTGTCGTACCCCCACGTGTATGTACACCCGTGTACGTGTCGTACCCCCCATGTACGTTCATGTCGTACCCCCCGTGTATGTACACCCGTGTACATGTCGTACCCCCCCTGTATGTACACCCGTGTATGTGTCGTGCCCCCATGTATATACACCCGTGTACGTTAGAGTCGTACCCCCCGTGTATGTACACCCCCACCCGTGCATGTACACCCGTTTATGTGTCGTACCCCCGTGTATGTACACCCGTGTACGTGTCGTACCCCCGTGTACGTTCGTGTCGTACCCCCGGTATTTACACCCGTGTACGTTCGTGTCGTACCCCCGTGTATGGACACCCATGTACGTGTCGTACCCCCCGTGTACATTCGTGTCGTACCCCCCGTGTATGTACACCCGTGTACGTGCCGTACCCCCCGTGCATGTACACCCGTTTACGTATCGTACCCCCGTGTATGTACACCCGTGTATGTGTCGTACCCCCCATGTACGTTTGTGTCGTACCCCCCGTGTATGTACACCCGTGTACGTGTCGTACCCCCCGTGTATGTACACCCGTGTACGTAAGAGTCGTACCCCCCCTGTTTGTACACCCGTGTACATGTCGTACTCCCGTGTATGTACACCCGTGTACGTTAGAGTCGTACCCCCACCCACGTATGCATGGAGCGTACCCCCACCCCAACATTCTAAGTACGGAGCGCACCCCAGGCCCCAACATCACCACCTTCACACAACATCGCGCATGTACGAGTCGTACCAAGCCACACACAAGGACAGCACTGTACAACAAAATGGCCCATGTACACACCGTACACATGCTAAAAACGCACGTACACAACCAGGACAAACCAAAACGACACAAGAATACACCATTTGAATGGCACAAAGCCACAAAACATGTCCAACAACCACTAAAACAACACATTCACTGACCTGCAACTGCCAAAAACAAAAACAGAGGCCCAAAACACAACCACTCCTTATAACACACCCA
This sequence comes from Triturus cristatus, assembly GCF_964204655.1. Taxonomy (NCBI): domain Eukaryota; kingdom Metazoa; phylum Chordata; class Amphibia; order Caudata; family Salamandridae; genus Triturus; species Triturus cristatus. Next base: position 858,677,660 of record NC_140594.1, read on the forward strand.
CCCAAAGTTCAAACACAGCCACACCCACCAATGGACCAATAAAAAGGGCCCACACACACAAACCATGAGCCTTTGCAACAGACTCACTGCTGCCAGACCCCACAGACAACCTACAGCACCATACTAGAAGCTTTACCACACCTTACACTTGCACACCTTCACACACACACACCTTCACAAACACCCCCTCATCACATTCACACACACACCTGCACAACCACACCCACACACCCACAACCATCCACACACCCCACCCCCCACCATCCACACCCACACCCCTCACCATGCCCACTAACAAGAATCCAAAGTTCACTAGCCGAGAGTTGGAGGTCCTTGTCGATGAAATCCTCAGAGTCGAGCCACACCTCTTTGGAACATTGGTCAGACAGACCAGCACTTCAGCAAAAACAGCCATGTGGCAGACGATCGTCGATGCTGTGAATGCGGACACCAGAAGGAACAAGCAGGAATGCCAAGCCAGGTGGTACGATCTGCGGAGGAGGGTCCGAGCCAAGATGACCGATGAACAAAACCAGGACAACGTCACTGGAGGAGGGCCGGCCCGCAGACCCGTACACTGCCATCCCTGGGAGGAGAGGGTGATGGCCATACTGCCGGTGGTGGCAGTGGACGGAGTAGATGGACTTCGAGAGCCGGGTGAGTACACAAACAACTCACCTCACATGGGGGGAACGTCATCCACAACCAAACTCACAAACAGGCACGCAACCACCCCAAGCTATCGCATGACTCAACCACACTCCATGAACACGCACATGCCACTGGCGCCACCATGCCCCATGCACCCAGCTGGACAATGTCAAGTCACAGGCCACAGAAGACACCAACACATGACACGGTAAGCCAGATGGCGGGAGTGTGGGCCCAAAAAATCACATAGTGCAACTCAGAAGCAGACAACAATGCCCCCTGCCCATATGGCCTAGGTCACAGCCAGACAAACAGTGTGTCCCAACACAGGAATGACTTGCCAGCAAATGGCGGACGCCTTGCATCAACACATGGGGGTGACAGCACGTTCTTGCACATGACAGCAGCTAATGAACAGCCAACACTGTGAAAGAGTGGCAGCACACACCACCACAGCAGCAGCGCAGACACAGACACTACACCCAATGGGTGCCTGGAGATCAGAAACAAACTCACATCAACAATCCAAGGGCCATTCAAAGATCTGCTAACAGTGTGTGCACAGTAAGCTGGGCTGAGGTGACAGAGGGTGACACACAGAGGGAGGGAGAGGGGGACAGAGAGGGAGGGAGACACAGGGAGACGGACAGAGGGAGGAGGCTGACACACAGAGGGAGGGAGAGGGGGACAGAGAGGGAGGGAGACACAGGGAGACGGACAGAGGGAGGAGGCTGACACACAGAGGGAGGGAGAGGGGGACAGAGAGGGAGGGAGACACAGGGAGACGGACAGAGGGAGGAGGCTGACACACAGAGGGAGGGAGAGGGGGACAGAGAGGGAGGGAGACACAGGGAGCCGGACAGAGGGAGGAGGCTGACACACAGAGGGAGGGAGAGGGGGACAGAGAGGGAGGGAGACACAGGGACACGGACAGAGGGAGGAGGCTGACACACAGAGGGAGGGAGAGGGGGACAGAGAGGGAGGGAGACACAGGGAAAGCAAATCAGCCTTGTGGTGTGTGGGAATGTCTGCTCGTCAGCAGGTGGACTGCATGCATGTAGACAAGGGTGGCCAGTGCCAGCACCCCCCCTCTCCTCCATGGCAAAACACAGGGCCATGTCACAACCTGTGCACGAGCACAACGACAGCTTCCTGCATCATATAAGTATGTGGAACAACTCCATGTGCCCACATACAGTGCTACACGGAAGGCGCCAATGCACGGCTCGCCACACCTGCCCACTCCACTGCTGACTGCAGTCACAATTGACGCAGCAAGTAAGACTGTGCCACACATAGGTAAAGTCGCCAAATCTGTGCCCAAGGGACATACCCATGCACAAGTGCACTGTGAGTGGAATGCAAGACATAACCAAATTCCCAGAGGAAATGTTCCAACTTTGAAACGAATGAAACGTCATGGATCACCCCCCAACACTGGGGGGGAAGACTCACAGGACCCGGCTCGGCGGGATGAAGGAGCCACCGGCAGCGACGACTCTCACCACTCTGCGGATGAACCCGACCCCGACCAACCTGGCCCCTCTGGTGTCCAATGACCTGCAGCACCTGCGTCAGGTACAACCGGGCCAACCACCACCCCCACTCCTGCCACATCCCAAGAGACATCCAGGATCCCTGCCCCACCACCACAAAGCAGCCAGGCTGGCCAGGAGGGACACGGTGTCCCGGGCACCCAGGAGGAGGCAGGCGACAACGCCAATGCCACCCCTCAGGGGTCCCGGAGACCCGATGTGCCCACAAGGGCATGCCAGGTGCTAGTGGGCAGGGGTGGTGGGAGTGGAGGACGGCGGAGGCGCCAGCCTGACCAGTTGGCTGGGGAACCGGTATATTCCCATGTCCGAAACATCCTGGACACATACCGGCAGGACACCACGGGCATGGCCCAGGTTGTGTCCATCCTCGAGGAGATCAAGACCCAGCAGGCCCAGCAACATGCGGAGCAACATGCCTGTCTACAGCAACACCAACGGCGGATGGAGGACAGACAGGCTGAGCTTGTGACGGTGTTCACGGGAATTCACAGTACACTCCGTCGGATGGCCGACAACATGGGCAACCCTCCCTGTGCCAGCAGGCGTAGAACATCACCACCCACAGGGAGGGATCAGGAGGAGGAGGAGGAAACATCCGATGCAGCATCCCAAACATCGTCACGGCCTGCTTCTGAGGGTCCCCGCAGTAGGGCGGGTCGTCCACGTAAAAGACCGTGAGGGTCGGCGCTACAGCACCATCTCCCAGGACACCTGGCCTGGCACCTGGCCCACTGGAGCAACAGCAGCACAGCATCAAAAGACATTCTCTGCCACATGGCCTTGCTGGTCACTGTCTGACCAATGTTGACAAAGCCTGTGGCATGGACTCTGAGGATTTCAAATGGCAAGGACACCAACTCCCCTAGTGAACTTTGGATTCCACACACCCGGAAAGCCGCTCATGTCAAACCCCCCCCCCTAAAATAAAAAGTCACACCATGAAGTGAAGATGCCTACTGGTTGCAATATTACCTTACATGTGTCTTGTAAAGTCTAACCATGCCTGAGTTCTCATTTGACTTCAACCATCCACACCCTGGGGCCTGAGTCTGGCACAGGACACATGGGTCACAGTGTATTAGGCAAGTCAGACATGGAGCACCATACACACCCGTGATTGGCCCAACCAGCTGAGGGGGTGGCCGCACAACCGTGCCGACAGACATATTGAGTACAGCGACAGCCATGCGCAGAGGTCAGGGATCATGTGGAGTGTCCTGGGGGGCACCCAGGTATGTGTGGACAGGTGGCAGAACCATGTCCTGCAAGCTTGAGTCAGGTGGATGCAGAGAATGGTGGCCTGGCCAACGTTGGATGCATGGGGATGGCACATGTCACAATACCCACACAGTAATGGACATCATGCACAATACACAGTCTAATCCCACACAAACAGCTTGCATCTTGCTACTCTACACATAGACACATAGCCACTATCACGGTAAACCATGCCAGACATGCCGTATGCCCCATGGCAACACACCAGCATTGACTGAGAAGAGGCACCTTGGAGGCATAGGGACACCTTTATTAGTCATGTATTCGGGATTGCAGAGGCAACTCGGAGTACACATGAACAGGTCATGTGGAGTAACATGTGGGTCCAACACTGGCACCCCCCTTCTGCACCACAAATGCGTGATATCCATGGAAATGGCACACAAGTGTCGGCTAACAGCTAAACACCCCCTGCTGCTCACGGAGAGCCTGCCATACACCATTGAACCGCTGATGTGGAAATCCCACACCATGTCAAGCAAATGCAAACCGTATGTGTCCGAGGGCAGTGTAACACACATTGATGCCATCATCACATTCCACAATCCCATCACTGATGACTGTCAACAAGTCTGACCATCTATTCAGGTGTACCCATCTGCATGTCATGTGTACCATGGTGATGCGACATGTCTGCAGAGGAACCAAACATCGACAGGGGCAGTGTGCATACATCATGAACAACTGCCACACCCAATACACCCCTGATGCATCCCTTACCCTAAGGAGACTTCCAAACTTGTCCGTGCGTGTAACGCTGAGTCAGCACACGATGACGTGTCCATGAGGAATAGCAGTGCCACAACAATGCAAACAGCAGACGGCATGCGCAAGTACCTGGGGAAGAGAGACACACAAGAAGTCAGCCACAAAAAGCACAGCCACTTGCATGTGCATGTACTCGATACATGTATGGATGACAACATGCTAGGTCACAATTATGACTGGGGAAATACACTCATCACTGGCACCATCACTCCAGTGACACATCCACACACACCTCTGACTCACGTGGCATACATGCAGATGGACACACACATCGCAACACATGCCACACGGGGACCAATGCGTGCACACTCAGACACTGGTACTCACCACTAAGCAAAGAAGTCGCGTATGAGCCGAGTCCGGATGTCCTCTTGCGGCTCCACATCCTCCACATCACTAGCCCCATTGCCAAGCCCTTCGTCCTCCACGGGTGGATGGTCCTGATCATCTTGATCCAGGATGAGTGGCACAGCTTTCTCAACTGCCATGTTGTGCAGCATGCAGCAGACCATGAAGATTTTGCAGACCTTCGCCGGGGCATATGGGAGGGCGCCGCCGGTCTTGTGGAGGCATCGGAATCGGCTCTTCAGGAGGCCAAACGTCCTCTCTATCACTCGCCTTGTCCGGCCATGGGCGGTGTTGTAGCGGAGCTGGGCCGGCGTGATGGGGTTGCGGAGAGGTGTGATCAGCCATGGCATGTTGGGATAGCCAGCGTCCCCTACATGGAAAGCACATGGACATAAGTAGGACAGGAGAAGCGGTCGTGCTGGATGTCTACGCAAAATACAGGACAGACAGACTGTACCCACCAACAACACATGCTCGTTCGTTGCGCAGCTGCGTCATCATTTCAGGCATCCTGCTACGCCTCATGATGTAGGCATCGTGTGCTGATCCTGGAAAACGAGCACAGACATGTGAAATCACCATGTTGGACAGACACACCACAAGGGCATTGATGGAGTGGTAGTGCTTGCGATTCCTGTACGCTACCTCCTGTGCCTGTGGTGGTACCAAAGCCACATGTGTCCCATCTATGGACCCAATGACATGGGGCATCCCTCCCAGGGCATAGAATCCACGCTTGACCCCAGTCAACATTTTAGGGGTTGGGAAATGGATGAAGTCATCCAGGTGAATCAACATGGCCTCTAAGAAATCATGCAGCACACGGCAGAACATGCTCTGGGACATGCCACCAACATGAGCTATGGTATTTTGAAAGGTACCCGTGGCAAGAAAATGTAGGGCTGCCATTACCTTCAGCTTGGGTGTCAGTGCCGTAGGATACCTGTGCAGCGGTTGCAGGTGTGGTGCCAGTCTCACCGTCAACTCCAGAATCAACGGTTGGGGGAAGCGGTAGCACCGGATACAGTCATTCTCCCGCATGGCAGCCAAGTCCGGAATTGGTCGGGGAAGAGGCGGCGCTCTGCAGTAATTTGGAAGTGACAAGGAAGAGTGAGTGCACCACAACAACAATGTATTTGTACTGAGCACATGTTAATCTGTCAATACACATATGCTACATACGGAGTCAGGTATGTGCCACATGCCCTGGATACGTATGGCTGCCAGGTGACATTCCTACCAAGACCCAGCTACACACGGAGATTGTGAACCTCCACATGCCATGGCATGGGATTAGCTGTGTCCCAGTGTAAGTGAACAGCCAGACGCAACACAGGAGTGACATACATCCACACATCAGCAGAAGTAGGATGTCGATTGCAGAGACTGGTAGCGGAACACTAGAGCCACAGGTCACATGACATTACACTAGGACAGCCCACACACCTTGCCATGAAGGTGTACATGTGATGACTCACCACACATTCATAGAGAGGATGCAGACATGTCCTTGTTACGCTACTCCGTGTCCCATGCATACATACGCACCTCACATCCGATACCACATGTGGCATGGTGTGCGGAACAGTGTGCCATGTCAATCTACACACAGACACATGTTGGTTGCTGCAACAGCTGCTGCTTTTGAGGGAGCTCCAACATCAAGCTAATGGGAATCCCCCACACATACATGACATAGTCACATCGTGCACCATGGGTAGTGACATGTCAGGTGTGTAAACCCCTGTACCGGGCCTCAGGGGACACTTCCGTGTGTTGTTGTCCGTGCCATGCCAGTGACGCTCATCCCAAGTGTGCAGTACGACATGCACACATGTCAAAGGAGTCAAGGGCATGCCTGGAACACATTGCACCGTCACACATTACATGTGTACACATCTCATCATACATCTGGTGCCTTCTCGACTCAGGAGTAATGTGCCACATCACAGCCTTTCACACCTGTGCCCCACACATGTAGTACTGCCCAGACAATGCCTTGATGTCCATCCATGGACAAGTATGTCAGCCCTATTCCTTCCTATGTGCTGCCTGTCACCACTGTGATGTGTGAAAACCACGGTACTTTCGCAAAGAGGGCCTGTGTACATTCCCGTATCACTATGGGAGTGCTGCCGTATGTGTACCCATAGTGATGTGAGCGTACGCACGTGTGTACGGTCCGTACCACCATGAGTACGCATACGCAAGAACACCCATAGTGGTACGGACCGTACACGCGTGCGTACGCTCACTATCACTATGGGTGTTCTCGCGTATGCGTACTCATAGTGATAGTGAGCTTACAGGCATGTGTACGCTCCGTACCACCATGAGTACGCATACGCGAGAACACCCATAGTGGTACGGAGCGTACACACGCCTGTACGCTCACTATCACTATGGGTACGCATACGCGAGCACACCCATAGTGGTACGGACCGTACACGCGTGCGTACGTTCACTATCACTATGGGTGTTCTCGCGTATGCGTACTCATAGTGATAGTGAGCATACAGGCATGTGTACGCTCTGTACCACCATGAGTACGCATACGCGAGAACACCCATAGTGGTACGGAGCGTACACACGCCTGTACGCTCACTATCACTATGGGTATGCATACGCGAGCACACCCATAGTGGTACGGACCGTACACGCGTGCGTACATTCACTATCACTATGGGTGTTCTCGCGTATGCGTACTCATAGTGATAGTGAGCGTACAGGCGTGTGTACGCTCCGTACCACCATGAGTACGCATACGCGAGAACACCCATAGTGGTACGGAGCGTACACACGCCTGTACGCTCACTATCACTATGGGTACGCATACGCGAGCACACCCATAGTGGTACGGACCGTACACGCGTGCGTACGTTCACTATCACTATGGGTGTTCTCACGTATGCGTACTCATAGTGATAGTGAGCGTACAGGCGTGTGTACGCTCCGTACCACCATGAGTACGCATACGCGAGAACACCCATAGTGGTACGGAGCGTACACACGCCTGTACGGGCCGTTGATATGCATTTGGGGTGCCCTAGGGCCCCGGAACGCACCGTACCTGTGTGTGAAGCTCCAAATTACATAGGGGACACATGAGGGACAAGTATAAAGGCCTACATGCATGCTGGTTGTCATGGAGACCAAGTTTAAAGTTTGAATTTGTTCCGGAAGGTGCACAGCAGAAGTCAGTTGGAATGAATCTACTTTGTTGCAATGTGTTTGTGGAGTTGACATCATGCTGAAGAAAAAACCACAATAAGAACCCACTGACTGTGCTAGGTTTGAAGGGATTGGAGGAAACATAGGATGCAAATGTGAGTGACCAATCACTCTGTACTCCTGTGCATGAAACAGGCCAGCAAGGCAGATATAAGGCAGCCAGGTCCCATGAGGGAGCACTTGCCTGCACATCTTTGTATTCCACGACCCAGCTGCTGCTACTGATTCCCTGGAACCATGTCAAGGTCTGTGGAGAGGTCACAGCCGTTCACCCTGGAGGAGAACCTGGCTTTGCTGGATGTGATCCTCCCACAGTACCCCATGCTGTATGGGCGACCAGGGTATCAGGTGAGTGCAGAGTCCACTGGCACAGACTGTGTCCCTTTTTTGTGACTGTGACTTCTGGCATTGTGTCCAGGTGTGACACACATGCTATGTACTGTAGGGGGGGTCCCAGGGGGGAATGCCTGATGTCTCCTAGCCAGAGCATGCTGTGGTGCATGTCTGCCGTCCTCACTAGCATGGTGTTTACTGTGACAATCACTGCATGGTGCATGCCACATTCTGCCTGTCTTGTCCTCCTGGGAATGTAGCCTCTACAGTCCTCATGTGATTCTGTGGTCAGCCCAGTGTGACAGGTGACTGTACCCACAGATGTGTGTTAGTTCTGTGTACCTGTGCTGAGAGTGTCCACATGATGTGTTCGTACCCTGGACATCGGTGTGTGTGTAAGTCCCCTGTCATGTGGGTTGGTGCATATGTGGAGTGTAGCACCCCAGCTGCATGAGCGATGGATATACCCTGCCCATGTGATGTGAGCAGGGAGCAGTGCTGTGTGTCTGACGTGCAGAGCCAGCCCCACACCTGTGAGCCCCCCCCCCCCAGTCTAGTGGCACATGTGCAGAGTGAGGTATGTCGCTGCATTTGGCAATGGCAGGTGAATGTCTTGTGCCTGTGTGTGTCTGTGTACTCTGCTGCGGTAGCGTCAGTAGCCTGTGGCATGTGACTGCTTAGAGGTGCTGCACATTATCCTGGTGTAGCTTGTGATGCACAGTGTGAGCCTGGATCATTGATTGTGTAGTTGCCCTCATTCCACCTGTGTCCTTTCAATGGCACGTACTGCTTTTGCCCTTCCCCAGAGGATCATGTCCCTATGACAAAGGTGCAATGCGTTGGATGCATACTATGCCTTGTTGTAAACAGCAAATGTGTTCTAATATGTGTCCCTGTGACATGTGCCAGGTGTATTGATGTAGTTTCACTTGTTCATCCTCACAGGTAGGCGCCTCTGCCAAGGAGCAGATATGGCTGACCGCCGTCAGCGCCGTGAGGAGTGCGGATGGTCGGAAGCGGCGCCTGTCCCAGGTGAGGAAACGCTGGCAGGATATCCGGTGCTGGACGCGGAGGATCGCACGGGTCCTGCTGGGGGACTCACCTGAGACCCATAAGAACCGCGGGCGCCGCCGACTGACCCACATCCACAAGCGTGTGCATCCGGTGGTATTTCCAGACTTGGAGAGGCGCTTACAGGAGAAGCAGCAGCAGGAAGGGGGTAGGTACATGTGTGCTTGTTGTGTTTCACCAGCATTTGTAAGTGCACAGTTGCATGGATACACTGGCAGGGTTTAAAGGTGCTGTGCAGATCCAGTTACCCACAGTATAGCTGTGCTCTCCTGCCTCCCTTCCCCTCCTTGCAATGTGTTCCCTGGTCTGTGTGTAGTCACTCCTTCACAAGGTAATGTAGGCTGGCGCTTTCTCCACGTGAACTATGCCTGTAGCATCATGTGTGGGGGTGGTGTGTAACAGGTTTGGGGACCTTGCCTGTGCCCTGTCCAGTTCAGTACATGTGGGTTCCATGTCAGTTGGCACTGATGCTGAGTCCAGACATGGGAGTTAGTCTCACAAGTGTCATGCCTTACAGCGCGCATGTCCTATGTTGTGGCCTGTGACATGATGTGCATGAGTGTGCGATACGCATAGTGCAGGGGTGGTGGCGTGTGTTGCAGTCATTCCCATTCAGGACCATGGAGTTGTGTTGCCACTACTGTCCCCTGGGGCATATTTTCCTAGGTGTCATGTGTGTTATCACAAAACGTGGACACTCTCAGTGTCTACAGCATAGGTTGTGCTCTGTGCCATTGTCCCCTGGCACCATGTATATTGACGTGAAATGTAGTACAAGTGTCCACTGTACAGCCTGACCTGATTTTCCTTGTTCATAGTCACAGTGGCCAGTGCCTGTGTGTCTTGTTACAATCATCTGATGATGGCCATTTGTACATGATTATTTGGACAGGCGCACCTTGGGTATTTGGCGTCCAATCGTGCATTTATGCATCCCCTGTGTATTTCACCCAGACTAAGAGATGTAAGTGCCACCTGTGTCTCAACAAATTGTCTCATGTAGGGGGTGGTTGGTGCGGGCCAAGCCTACATGTCAAAACCATAATTCTCCTTGCTAGGTCTGGCCAGTGTGTGATGTTTGTCTGGACATACAATCAAGGTGCAGTGAGCCAGTCATGGTGGGCATGTTTTCAGTATTACCTATGCAGCATGTGCCTCAAGTTCATGGATTTGGTCCATCCTCATCCCTATTTTCGGCAACGCTGTGTGGTGCAGATGCAGTGCTGGATTGTCCCCAGGGCCTGGCTCCTATGTCAAACTCCATTTCATGTCATTTGCTATTGTGTCATGCTCTCCATGGATTTTCATTGGCATGGTGGGTCAACCAACTGTGTGTTGCATGCCCTACATCTGTACCTTGTTTTGTAGATGTTACTGATCTTTCTTTGCAGGCTATGCACTGTAACCTATGTAGATTGGACTCATGTGACATATGTATACAGGTGTGTGATTAATTGCTGTCTCTTCACCTTGCCCACAGCATCGTCGGGGGACACGGAGGGAGACATGAGCACAGACGGAGCGGAGGGACCGAGCACCAGTGCCAGCGTTGACATCGTGGCTGGCACATTGAGTGGTACAGAGGCGGAGGAGAGTGAGGCCGAGGACCTGTCCACTGGCACCACCGAATATGAAGCGGACGGGTCCGAGGATGATCTCTCCGAGTGGGCGGAGGCTGCACCACCAGCTGACAGCGGAACAACATCGCACCCCGCCCCCTCCATTGCCATCAGCCACCTCCCACTTGCTCGTGTCCCTTCCCAACGTCCACGGTCACCACATGTCTCCTTCCTGCCAGGCACCGCACCCCCTGCCCCTGTCTCCACTGCTGCCGCCAATGCCGAGTCTGTGGACATCCAGCGGCAGTTGCAGGTTGGTCAGGCTGCGATCCTTAATGTCCTCCATGGCCACAGCCAAGTGCTGCACAACATGGAGGCATACTTGGAGGGCATTTTATCGTCGCAGGCTGACCAACGCCAGTTGCTGAGGTCCATAGACTCGACACTGACTGCAGCAGTGGGTCTCCTGCAGCGCTACGTCCCACCCCCTACCCCTGCCCCATCCACACGTCCCACTCCCATGCCTGTTCCACGTACACCCAGACGTCAGCATGCACCCACCACAACAGACACAGGCACCACACCAGCAGGGAAGGTCATACGCACACCTCCTGGCACGCACACACAGGGTGAAGTAGGCACACCCACTGGGTCGGGGGGCAAACGTAAGACACGCAGCCAGAGTGGGAGTCCGCATTCCACCCAATCCACTCCCTCCAAATCCCCTCCCCTCAGCTCTCCTGGCCACATATCCGGCAAGGACTCCTTCATGGCCGCTCTGTCCCTGAGCCCCACTGTGACACCACCCCGCAAGCGGTCAAGGGAGTCCCCGGTCAGGGTGGTTGAGTCCCCCCCCTGTCCACACCCTCCCCCAGTGGCACTGCGACCCATCCCTCCGCGCCCCCCCCCCCCTCTTTGGGGCCTGTGGTTCCTTCGGGTGCAGGGGAGACGCTGGAGGACCTTGCTAAGATGTGCAGCGAGATCCTGGCCTCCGCCTTTGGCCCTGCCCCACCCCCTGTGGTGGAGTCCTCCATCCCTGCACCCACAACGCCTACCCTTCGCCCTCCTGTCCCTGCGGTGCCTGGTCCTTCCCCCCCACATGATGCCCTCCCCGCTGTGGAAGACGAAGGAGTCTGACTGTGCAAGCAAGCTAGGGGACACGCGTCCCACTGTGTCCCCCATCCAGCTGTGACTCATGGACTGCCCTATGGGCTTTGTAAATATTGAACTTTATCCACTCACAAATTTTTTCGTAATGCTGAATAAAGCCAATTCTTTTTCCCTTAGATCACTACAGCTTTTGTGGTATTGCTGTTGGTGGGGCTGCTACATGATTTTGGGTGGTGAACATGTGTTGGGTGTGTGGGAGATTTAGTAGTGTGCTGGTCATAGTGGGGACCCTGGTATCTGTGTGCCATCACAAGGTGTTAGCTAAGTGTCTTTGTTCATGTAAGCAGTTACTGCATGGTGAAATTGTCCCAAGGTGTGTTCCTTCCTCTGTGTACCCTGACATCTTCCCTGCAGGGTGTTTCCACTATGTGGTGCTGAGCTGTGTCTACATCAGCTGGGGGTGTGACGGACTCCTTCAACTTTGCACAGGCATGCAGAGCGATGTCTCCACCTGCATCATTCGTGGCATCCTTGGTGACCACTGTACTTGTGTATGTAGTCTGTTGACATGACTTCATGTGGACATGTTCCCTTTTAGGCTGTATGCATGTGTATACTCCCAGCCTCGCACACATGTGGTACATGTACTGCAGGATCTTTGTGCACCTGACTGACATTTGTGGGCATAGGATCTGTGGGTACTCCACCCTTTTCTTTGCAGGGGCACTGCTGGGAGTGATGGGCACCCACCCCTCCTGTGTCTGGGCACTGCTGGGAGGACTCTGGACCCACCCCTCCTGTGTCTGGCCACTGCTGGGAGTGATGGGCACCCACCCCTCCTGTGTCTGGGCACTGCTGGGAGGACTCTGCACCCACCCCTCCTGTGTCTGGGCACTGCTGGGAGTGATAGGCACCCACCCCTCCTGTGTCTGGGCACTGCTGGGAGTGATAGGCACCCACCCCTCCTGTGTCTGGGCACTGCTGGGAGGACTCTGCATCCACCCCTCCTGTGTCTGGGCACTGCTGGGAGTGATGGGCACCCACCCTTCCTATGTCTGGGCACTGCTGGGAGGACTCTGCACCCACCCCTCCTATGTCTGGGCACTGCTGGGAGGACTCTGCACCCACCCCTCCTGTGTCTGGGCACTGCTGGGAGGACTCTGCACCCACCCCTCCTATTTCACGATATGTACGCTTAGAACATACACGGGTGTGGGTTAGCTCCATGCATACGAGGTGGGGGTACGTGTCGTACATACACTGTTGCGGTGGGGGTACGCTCCATACGTACGCGGGTGAGGGTACGGGTCGTACTTACACTGTTGGGGTGGGGGGTACGCTCCATACGTACGCGGGTGAGGGTACGGGTCGTACTTACACGGTTGGGGTGGGGGTACGGTCCGTACATACACTGTTGGGGTGGGGGTACGCTCCATACGTATGCGGGTGAGGGTACGGTCGTACTTACACTGTTGGGGTGGGGGTACACACCATACGTATGCGGGTGAGGGTACGGGTCGTACTTACACTGTTGGGGTGGGGGTACGCTCCATACGTACGTGGGTGAGGGTACGGGTCGTACTTACACAGTTGGGGTGGGGGTACGGTCCGTACATACACTGTTGGGGTGGGGGTACGCTCCATACATACGCGGGTGAGGGTACGGGTCGTACTTACACTGTTGGGGTGGGGGTTACGCTCCATACATACGTGGGTGAGGGTACGGGTCGTACTTACACTGTTGGGGTGGGGGTACGCACCATACGTACGCGGGTGAGGGTACGGGTCGTACTTACACTGTTGGGGTGGGGGTACGCTCCATACGTACGCGGGTGAGGGTACGGGTCGTACTTACACGGTTGGGGTGGGGGTACGGTCCGTACATACACTGTTGGGGTGGGGGTACGCTCCATACGTACGCGGGTGAGGGTACGGGTCGTACTTACACTGTTGGGGTGAGGGGTACGCTCCATACGTACGCAGGTGAGGGTACGGGTCGTACTTACACTGTTGGGGTGGGGGTACGCTCCATACATCCGCGGGTGAGGGTAGGGGTCGTACTTACACTGTTGGGGTGGGGGTACGCACCATACGTACGCGGGTGAGGGTACGGGTCGTACTTACACTGTTGGGGTGGGGGTACGCTCCATGCATACGGGGGTGGGGGTACGGTCCGTACATATCCGTCCCCACGCTATGTGATGCTTGTGCGGGCCGTACCCAGGCCTTTGCCACGTGGGTACAGCCTTCCCGCCATTGTTGGGATGACGTAGGTGTGGGCAGGGTACGACTCGTACCCACGCTCTTAAGGCGTGGGTACGGGACGTACCTGTATTGTTGTGTTGCCGGTTCGCGTCGTCAAGCACTTCCGTTGTGGCGGACGATGGCTTTGCTGGACACGCCCCCACCCCCTCGTAGTGACCAGGGCCTGGGGGTCAGGTATGTCCAGGGCATGTGTGCTGTGTGACTTTGGTGGGGGTTTTGTGGCCTGCCCCTGGTCCTGCCCCCCCTCTCCCCCCTCCCTTTGTTGTTCTGACCTTCTGCGGCGTCTGCGTCCGAACCTGTAGAGGAGGTCGACTGCTATGAGGGCCGGGATGACACGTAGGTTCGGGTCCATGTCTGTCCGTCGCGTGCAGGTACTCCTTGTTCGCGTCGTCCTGATTTCCCGGCAGTTTTTGGCAGCCGGAAAATATTCACCGTGCGGGATGACGTCGGTGCGAATCGTAATTCCTGGTTCGTGAATGGCAGGCTGCATGCGTCCCGACGTCACGTCGGCGCTTTCCCGGATCGCATTTGTATGTTTATTTTCGTCGGTCGGGGTTTTGTACGAATCGTACGGAAATGGAGTTTCCGTGCGATTCGTAATTCCATGTTTGTAAGTTTTGACGACCGGGTACGCGTCGGACGGAGAATATGCTCCGTCCGACGGTTCGTACCCGGTTTTTACAGGATCGTGATCGCACCATAGTAGCTACGTCACTGCACTATTTATTGATTTCCTCGCAATGCTTCAGAAATTCATGCAGACTTGTAGTGGGCGAATGATGCTACATTCTGAACTTGGAGTGAGATTTCCTTATCAAACATCAACCAAAACAGGTTCAATATAAAGCCCTTAAATTGCTTGATGTCTGGTGTGTGGGATTCATAGTCTCCCGACTTGGACTATTGAGATTTTGCTGGTCTCTGACACAAAATCATGTAACGTTTTAAACTATTCCAGGTCATCTCAGGCTGTCAGCTCGGCCTGGACCCACTGGTTTAAGTATTTGAAAAAACAAACATTTTTCATGTATTGTTCTCAGTAATAGGCCGCGCTCCAACCTAGTGGGCTCTCATAAATAACTAAAAGTGTTTAGAAATAAGTGCTGTTGGCACAAATTAAACTGACTGCCGATAGCCGGCGGAGGCTTTCAGCATCCACAGCAGGGACACGACATGCAATGTTCATATTTCACACAAGGTCAGTTGGCCGCTGCAGCTGACAGCTTGAAAATAAGGAAAAGGCACAGTGAGCTGTAAGCATTGCTAGTTAGGCCCCCACATTTTATTTCAACCTCTACTGAGCTTGCCTTACAATGGGGAATACTAACAACAATCGTCAGCAGTTCACTGACATATGCATTAATGCTCCGCTAGCTTCTATCCACATCTTTAGTTCTTTGGTCCCCGTACAGACAGCTCCCTTTCGTTTTCATCTTTCCTCTGACTTTCTTTATCCTTCCTCCACTATTCTTTTGTTCTCATTTTTTCTTTCTTACTACTTTTCTTTCTTTTTTCCTGTCAGTCTGTCTTTCTTTCTCCCTCCCTGTCTCTTTCTCAAATGCCATGCCCTTCTCCCTTTCTCTCTCACTGCCTCTTTTCTCTCTTTTCTTTCTCCCTTTCTTACACCCTCCCTTCCTTGCAACCGTCTTTTTATACCTCCCCTACTTCGCTTTTATTCTTTCTACTGCCCCATCTGTTTTCCGGAACTCCCATCGCCCCTCACTTTCTCGATTCTTCCCAAGCTCCTTCCCCTTTTCTCTTCCACCTTCCGTCCCTTCCCATGACTTCTTCCTTTCTCAGAGTGTTTGGCCTCTTAAAACAAAGCTCTATGGTTCCAGAGACATATTTCTTTTAGAAATGTATGAAGCCTTTGTTAAACTTGCCAAATATATGATGATAATGATCCTAGTTGTGGGTGCAATCATTGCTTGGATTTTCATCCACCTTTTACCTATTCTCCCCATAGCTGCACACATTTCAAGCCTATATATTAGGTACATGTATGTTTATCATAATACCACCCCCATTTACCTAATCTCCCCACTTTATAATAAAACCAGTACCAACACAATATATAGCCTTTCTTAAAAAATAAGTCATAACACTTCAACAGACTTTCAATAACTTATATGGCACCACTATTCACCAAACTACAACTTACAACAAAAAACTAATTATTATTAATCACTTAGGCGAAACCTAATGCATTTACCAATGCTTGTTTATGTCTGCTGCCGCAATCAGGAGGTAATCAGGAGGTACGATCACCTGATAGTAATCTAAGCGCATACCAAGGAATCCACAGGGAGCAAAAAAGACGTGAGCATAGTGAGCAGACTTCAGGTGATAAAACACTGCCCGGGCTTCTGCTGCCCAGTATTAGCAGCTTCAAGATATTTTTGAAGCCAAAATTTAACAACAAAAAGTGAACATTTTCCAAAGGGTTTCATTTATAGTTCCCTAATGGAGCATTCACGGCAACCAATGCAAAGTTCTGTTGCATGATCGTTCATGGCGCCCTCACTGTGATAAACTCCTTGCCCTAACTTCCTGCTTAAATGACTTTGTCATTGCTGCTTGACAAATTTTTTTGCACTTCTTTCAATAGTACTGTTGTCTTACTTTTCCCTGGCTGCCAAGGCTTTTGGGATAAGACAAAATCTGTAGGATAGCTATTGGACATCATATTTCTGCATAATATTTTCAAACGGAAAGTGAGAATTTCTGCTCCATTTGCTGATAAATAAAAGTAACCCAAACAATCTGTTAGGCGTTAGTATGCAATGTATGAAAATGGTCAGTCTGTAGTAACTAATCCAGAAAATGACTCAGCTGTTTAAAAATACCAGTATACTTTCGAAAAATGTCCTTTCCTGGCCTATTTCTAATAGCACAGTACATGTTTATGTCTAAACTTAAATGTATTGTTGCTTGTGGTTTTCCGTTTATGATTTTGTGAAAGAACTGATTGTTCATGAACTTGTGCAGCCCAGGATTGTAGCCCCTCTTTATTAGGCCACATCCTTTGTTACATCGGCCACTCCATTTTCAACCCACCCCCCTTTCACACACACACCTTTTCCATCCCACTTAAAGCACTGGAGACAATGGAGTATTAATAGCGGAGTATATGGGATGGGTGGGCAGGGGAGATGTCCCCACCCGCAAAAAAAGTGATGCCTTGTATAGGATGGCCAGACGTCCAGAATTTGCCTGGACAGTCCTGGTTTTTGGTCGTATGTCCCGGTGAGCCAATAACTTCCTCCGAATTAAATCCATGTCCCGGTTTTGCACTTGAAATGATGCTCATAAATCTGACCCTATTTTGTAATTAATCTTACAGCAGGTTCGAAAGATAAGCATGTATTTTCCCAAAACAAATGCGCTATTCCATCAACTTCATTTGGAGAGAGTGGGTTGCTGCAGAGTTTACCATGTCACATCCCACACAGTATGTCTTAGTTTTGGGGCATGTGCCATTTTAAAAGCAATTTCAAAAGTGGCCTTTTGTGACCTGCAAATCGGGTGTGGCTTTTAAATAAAAGAACTAGCCCATTCACAGCACAAAACCTGTCATAGTAGTTACTGCCATGTTTTTATGCCATAAATGGGCATTTGCTATAGATCAGGACATTTGCATTTAATGTCCTCTGTCAATGCCTGTGTAATGTTATGAAATGAATATCACTGTTAATATAATCGTCATATGTATGTAACATTGTCTTTAGCTTTTGTGTTATTGTAGAAAAAGGCCTGAGAAGAAGTTGCATAGTACTGGGGTAAGGATAAAATAACGTGATTTTACTGTTACCGAGCGGTCATTTCGCACCAGTACTGTGCAATTACGAGAAAAAGCACTGGGGGTTTATTGCATACATTTACCATCTGCTCTGAGCAAGTTGTAAAGGTATGCATGGGCGTGGTGGAGGTTGAGGGGAGTCTGGGAGAGAATGGGAAGAAACTTTCTAGCAGCAAAAAGTGTAATAACTCTTGGCTGCTGCTGCAGCCAAAGTGTCATGCATTTTTTTTCTGGGTGGTTTACCAACCAAAATCGTCATGTTTGACTCTCCCACACCCAGTAAAACTGGTTGGGGAAAGAATAACCAACTTATAGTCAGGTGGAGCCAAATTAAAGCCTGCTGTAATTTCATTCTGCCTAATTTATACTCAGTAAGTATACAAAACAGTGATGGATGAAATTCTTGAATTAATCTCAGACACTGGCAATCACTCGGGCCGCATCCCAATCCATCATCATTTTGCACACCGTGCCACCTCAGTTTGGACCTAGCCATATGCAATTCAGTCTTGACCCTGCTCCAATAGGAACAGTCCAGCCGAACTGTCAAAGCCAGGTCCTCCCTGAACCGGGACACAAGCAACACAGGACCGGTTTCATTCTGGGCTCATCAGCTGGGTACAGCTTGTTTCCACTGACACAGTGTGCACAAGACTCGCATCTGGGTATTCCCGTCCCACTTAGGGCCACACAATAAGTATGCAAAACAGTGATGAATGGAATGCTTGAATTTCTCTCAGTCACTGGTAATCACGCATGGCTGCATGAAGACGGCTAGAAATATAGGTTCCGTCAGTAAACTGTAGCATTCCCTGCCATAAATCATTTACACATCAGTGCAGTTACTGAAAAAGAAAAAAATTGTTTTAACACATTTTCAATCCAATATTTTCAATGTTGTCATAGCAAATAATGAAGGTCAGGGCTTTATTATCATGGCAATTTCAACTCAACTTCAATATAATCTACATTTTTAAAGTACATTTTTAGGTCTGACTGTGCCAAGACCTTTTGATTCTACACATTTTGTTGTATAATAGACCTACCTATATGGGCTTTCAGAAGGCCTTCTGAATTCATTGGTCTGTTGCTGTGTCAGAGTCCTATCTTCCTCTGGATAATATGGCCACGCACTGGAAGATCTGGACTTGGACCTTATTCTCAACTGGGTTCCAGTGATCTGAGGTCAAGTTGTCACTGTTCTCACCAGGAACTGCTTTTGGGCAGGTTTGAAATCCTCTGGCATTGGGGTATACAAATCTCTGTCTGCAATCCTTCTCTTTTAGAAGTCTTTTCAGCACCAGGGACATGCTGCACCACACTCCTCCTGGACAGTCACTCCTCATTCAGGGATGGCAGACTCCCTCCCTTTCTTCAGAAGGCAGTCTGGCTTATAGGCTCTTCAACTCAGGTATTCAGCTCTTCCAGCAAGGGATCAGTCTCAGACCCACCTCTGATAAGTTGTCTGCCAGTCACACACCAGCTCTGGTTGAATATCAATCTTCTAAGTACTCTGTGAGCACTCTCTTTCTTGGCCATTGAGGATTTGGAACTGGAACAACAAGTGTGGTAGTAAAGTCCCACTTTTGTGCAGTAAAAACAGACAGGAGATGTGTATCCACTTTTCCAGACACAGCCTTTGTATAGAGTGATGCTCCCCGCAGTAGTGTTGTCTCCGACATGGAGCTCCCGCAACAGAGGCACAAGGAAGTGTGTGCTTTCTGTACCAGGCTATCATCAGCCACCTGAAAGAGTGTTCAATTAAAAACAAAAGACTGGGCCTTACTTAAAGTGTCCTCTTCTCCTTGTACAACCGAGTCTTTATGCCCACCCCTAACTCCACCCATCCACCAAATAGCAGTGTGGATAGACTAACTTGCAGCTCCTTTCTTGGCAAAAGGCCAAATTTAATTTCTAAGTTAGCCTTGTCTCTCCTTTGCTCACTTCAGTGTGTAGGTCTCATTCCTCCAGGTTCAGGAATGTCAGCAACATTTCCACTGCCTTGGGAAAGTAACTTCACCTCTCTTGTACAAAAGGCCAGGCCTTGGGTATCCGACCTGGATCCCATAGGACTCCCTTACTCGGACTCACTCCCACATACCATGCATGTACCAAGCAGACTGCATACACAGGTATGCACCACATACATTTGGGGTGTTAGCGTTAGGATCTGGGTAAGTAAAAAGAAGCAGAACTTTACCTGAGTGGGCCAGTAGGCCTTCACTCCAGTGACACAGATAACAAGCATTTGCAATGCAATAGGTCTCGCATTGCCGCGAGTTTGAGCTATTGACATTGTAAATAACAATGCCTTTTCTTTATGTTTTTAAAAAGAAAACAAAAATAAAAGGCATTATTTGCAAATGTCAATAGTTTATACTCGCGTCAATGCAAGACCTATGGCATTGCAAATGCTTGTTATTAACTTCTAGTCTTCAAACCGGAAGTCAGGCGCCCTTGCCCGGGGATGTGGGCGGGGCCTGCTCCGGCAAAAAGAGAAACCGGCGTGCAGTGCTAACGCGGGGCTCCCATGCTGAAGGGAGAGCCCCGTGGTGGCGGCCGGAGTGGAGAGAAGCCCTGGGTCCCAGGAGGGGGCCCGGGTGAAATCTGTGGCGGCCGAGGCTGCCCACGGCAGCGCGGGGCTCCCCGGAGTCCAGGGAAGCCCCGCAAGAGAAGTGCTGCAGCCACGAGGAGGAGCCCCCCCCCCCCAGAAGAGCAGCTCGGTGAGTGAAGAAGGGCTGGGGGGCTCCGTGTGGGCTATTGTTGGTGCCTGATCGAGGCACAGTGTCCTTTTTACATTCTGAGCGGCCCCGTCTTGCAGCGGGCCGCTCCAACGGGGCTGGCATGTGTTCGGAAGGGGGACAGGAGATGTGCACATCGCGTGTGTGGACGTGCTTGTTCACATGCGCGTACACAGGCTCAAATCCGCCAAAAGCCTTGCGCGTGCCCATCTCCTGTCCCACTTCCGAGGCAAGTCAGCAACAATCGATCTCGCTGGCGACAGAGCTTACGTGCTGTGTTCGCCAGGCGAGACCTAAAAAGGTCTTGTCACCACTATGGATTTACAAAACCTGGTCCACTACCACCTCTGTTCTTTGTGCTAAACCCAAGACAGGAACAGTCCACGGTCTATCGATGACGGCATGCTTTGCGTACTCCTCCTGGTCACAGTATAGGTCCAGGATCTCTTTTATGTCAAGGGACAGGCGTTGGCCTCTGCTCACAAGCTAGATTAGTGTTAGGCTTGGACCAAAATAAAAAAAGCTGGATCCAAGAGACTTGCAGTTGGGCACTCCAGCCACACGATTGAATACCATGCAGGAGACAATCCCGTCCCAACATCTAGAAACGTCTCACCTTGCACAACAGAAACTGCAACCCTACCTTCACAGCTATTATCAAACTAATGCCCGTATTTAGGAAGAACTAATCAGCAGCCCCTTGCTAACAAAAATCCTCATGGAATTTCTAATGAGAGCTCTGTCTTCATGCTGCTCTCTTCAGTGGATTAATGTTTACCGTCAAGCCACAGGAATGCAGGCAGTACACCCCCATCCTCTGGGGAACCTGTCCTCATCCTCCATTTTGTGGCCTACCAAGCCAGAGGCATCCAGAATGGACCACACTGGCCACTGTACTCTTGCACACCTTGCAGGGCACATTCCTGTCTCAACAAAGGCTTATCCCCATAGAGAATGATGAAGTGGTGAACAAGATCTCTTGAAACGTAGACCACGTACAATGCAAAGAGCTTAGAACTCCTGACATGAGTTTGTGACAAAACATGTAGTGTGGGTATTTCCAGTCCATGAACTAAATGACTCTACATGAAAAGCTTAAAATAAGCATACCTGAACTAAGCAAATAGAATTTAATTTAAAATATATGTTCACATTTAAGATACAGGTGGCATATCAGATTTGCTGC
The DNA here is from genome assembly GCF_964204655.1 of Triturus cristatus. NCBI lineage: Eukaryota > Metazoa > Chordata > Amphibia > Caudata > Salamandridae > Triturus > Triturus cristatus. The sequence continues at coordinate 858,699,556 of NC_140594.1, forward strand.
ATGCTTTGACTTCTTACTTGTTAACTCTGGCTTAAAACTTCAGCTTTCTTAAAGTACTGTTCTTGCCAGTGCTTTAAAATATACACAGAGTAGTCGTTAGCTCTACCCCAAGGAGTGCATTTATTTCACTTCATACTTACTATTGGCTGTTTACTGCATCCTTCTGCCTCCCATGTTGTGCTTGCTTGACTACGGGCAAGGGACTATTTTACGACTCAAAAGTGTGCTGACTCATCACATATAAAGTTTTTTTTCTTTTTCACCTCATAGATGCAATGTATAGAGATCACATTTGATTTTGTTTGGGATGTTTTCACCGCCAAAGGGTTTTTAATTGATCATTTTAGTCTGGGCTCAAAATACAAGCCAGGATTATTTGCTTTGCCAAAGTTTGTTTTTCAAAGCAGAGCAATATCACGCTCTCCCAAGAGAGGCCCAGAAAATGGAATGCGGTTCTAAATAAAAAAATAAAAAACACATGATTTGTCTCACACTTAGAGACTATATCTTTCTGCATAAATACAAATATTTCCTCTTCCTTATACAATGCAGAGCATCAAAATACCAAACATTCATTCAACTGGCCACCCAATGAGGCTTTTATGAATTAACCTTAGTTGCAAAGTAAATACAGTCGCCCTGTTGTACAAACGACCATTTAGCAGATAGAAATATTTTAATGTCATGTCACATCATGATATATTTTAAAAATTATTTTACTCTCATATTTCCACAGAGACTTTTGTTCTAGCTTCTGCTTTTCTCTTCAATTTAATTTTGGGCTCGTAAATCCAAAGGGTATTAAGATGTGCTTTGATGTCGGATTTTGCTTCAGTAGCCAGTTTGGGATGTTGTTTCAAACAGAAGCCACCGCGTGATTAAAGACTGGATTTTTCCTTTCTACGAAGCCAAATGTATGTCTGCTAGAAACGGTCACTTTTGTCTTGAGAGTGGACGTATACTTATTGCACTCCCAGCAGTGAGCCCCTAAACGAGGAGCTGTGTTTGAGGTTGGCGTGCCTCGGTTCTTTTTAAAGCTGATTAATATTAACTGTGAGGCGTTTAATTAATTATGATGGTACCAGTGAGGTGAGATGTTCAGCGCAAACCCCCGAGGCCTGAATATCTGATGATGGAAGCGACATAGACGTTGATCGCACTGTCCCTGTCCCACAACACACGACCAGCATCGAAGTCAATAATAAAACCAAATAAACTCCTCAGGAAATGGAGCGATGGTGGAGAATGACATGGAAAAATGGGGAGGATGTCAGAGTCTGGCTACGAGGAACAATCGGCTCCTACTTTCAACATGGCAAACCTATGATTTGTTTAAAAGTGGATCAGCGTGGCCATGCTTTTGCTAAAGGGCTCCCCCGCATGGTGCACTCGAGCAAATACACTCCTTTACTTTAGTGAAACTAAGTACAAAGCCTGCAGTGATTTAAGCCCAGCTCTGTCACTAACAGTGCATGGTTGTCTTAAACATAAACGAGGTAAGGCAGCGCCTGGCGCTGCCACCAGCAGGGGGCAGCACAGAGCAATGTATTGGAAATTCCAATTACTACCTTTTGCTGAGGGCATTTTACATAGAGAGAACTGCATGCAACAATGCAGTTTTGCCAATGGGTGGATAGTACCTGCATAGTTTATGCTCTAATTTAATAACTTCTCCGATCGATGGTAAAGCATCATGCAGAAAAACAAGCATTGTAGCAGCGAGTGCTTAATTTATGCTGGTGTTCGGCACCGGCACTTAATTCTTAACAGAGGAACTTATTAATGGAAGTTCACCAAATGGTGGCGCTGCCTATCTATTTCTGAACATAATATATCAGTTTAAGTTACATATACATAAAAAATGACTAGTAGGGAGTGTTTATACTGGCATTTGGAAGCAATGCCAATTCCAGTTGGTTACGCATGCTGCCCTTGCCTCCTGGGCAATACCGAGGGCCCCAGCACTTACGAGTTTTACAGACTAAGCACTGCCCATAATATGATTTTTCTCCTTTGATTTCCCATGTTTCTCAGACCTGTACGGTTGTAAGTATTGATCCAAGGAAGTCTAAATCACTTTCAATGAAATGGGCTAAGTTCTTCTGTGGAATACACAGCTAGTTACAAATTGAATCTTGCTTTTCCCAGTATTTAATTTGTAAAATAATAAGTGCTCAAAGGGCTGCTCAGAAGCCCGAGGCCTGCGCTATTGAATATCAATGTTGCATGGGCTTGATTCCAACTCATTTCTCATTCATCCACTAACAGACAATCCCAGCCTCTCTATCTCACTCTTTTGAGTTCTTTGTCATGCTTGCTTTTTTGTCCGTGTATTTTCATCCTTCTTTCCCCGTTTGTGTTTTTTTACACACACACGCACACGCACACACACACACACACACACACACACACACACACACCCAACCCCCGCACCCCCTCCGAGAGGTTACAGAGACGTTATAGTTAGGCTGACATTTCACTCGTACAAAACCAGAGAAATTGAGCAGTTATAGTTAGCTGAGCTAACTATATCTCGTGCTCCCGTAATGCACTGCTTATGACCTCACATCATTATCTGTCAAGTGGGTGCCGAGAAAAAAAGGGAGGGTAAAAAAAAAAGTGTGTTTCACACGTTATTTTCCATAGAGATTTTAGACACAACTTCAGCCCGAACCACTGATAGAAATTACACCAAATTTGTCAGGAAGGAAGCTCTTGGTCCAGAAAGCACACTTTTTGTTATTTGTTGAAAATCCGTTCTGTAGTTTTTGAGATAATAAAGGAAATCCAAATTTATATATCTGGACGGACCCTAAGCACAGATCTCATGGTGAGATCTGATTGGCTGTCAGCACTTCAATCAGAAAGTGATGACATCCCTCTTGGGACCAACATACACTCTAACACCCCATTGAAATGCATTGTAGTGAATGGCCGATTTTCAGGGTCACAAAAAGGATTACGTATAATGGGTGATAACAGATTTTATTTACAATATAAAACATTTGTTGCTAAGGTGATTTTACCTTGCGGAAAAGCCTTCTGCTGGGATTTCATGAATCATCTTTGAGAGAAAACAATTTTCTCATGATTTTTCCATATCGGTTATAGAAGGTGATCCAGAACCTAAAATAAGAGCATATTTTCTGAAAATTCACACTATCTTTCTCAGCCATAGGAGAATGAAGTCTGACATTCTCAGTAAAGCACGTACTTCCAACAGGAGCAGCCAGGCCGTTGAGTCCCTTGTGTTCTATTGCAGCCTCCCAGAGTGTTCTAAAGAACAACTATATCACTAACAGTCTTGTTTATGACAAAAATTTGGCACACCTGAAGCCATCTTGATTGAATCAAATTGATAAACCTTAAAAGATTTAACTTAGAAAGGAACAAAATGAGGGGTTCATTTTGTCCTAGAAATTATGGTTAGTGCTGTAGAAAGAAACGTAGGACATGTTTTAAGTGAGTTCTCAAACATCTTCCTGTAGTACTTCAATGGAAGCAGCCTGTCAGTTGATTCCCTTGTGTTCCACTGCAGCCTCCTAGAGTGTTCTAAAGAACAACTAGAGCGCTAAGATTCTTAATTAGGACAAAAGTGTGGCACACCTGAAGCCATCTTGATTGAATGAACTTGGTCAAACTTAAAACATTTAATTTAGAAAGGAAGAAAATGAGGAGTTTTTTTTTTGTAGAAATAATGGCTAGAGCTGTAGAAGGACAAAATAGAACATGTCTTAAGTGAGTTCTCAAATATCTTTCTCTTCTATTTCATTAAAACATTCTGACATGTTGACTGAAACATGAACTTTCAACACCACCAGTAGACTGCCAGTTAACTCTCTGGTGAACAGCAGTATACTACAGTGTTCTAATAGGCAACAAGAGTGCTAAAATTCAAAATAGATGCCAAAAGTGTGGCACTTCTGTCTGAAAGCATTTTCTACTGAGTATAGTGCAATAAATGAAGAGATTAGGGAGCCTATTAACAAATAAGTCTTCCAAAAAGGCCAACAGAGAGAAAAGAGCTCAAATGTAGCCCAAGTATAGACAAATGACAGAAGTGTGCAAAGCACTTAATTGTTTTGCTTTTTTGCAGTTTCATACAGCGTAGACTTGACTCAAAGCTATTGGAGTGCTTTACATAAGCATCAGTTACATTACCCAAGGACACATTCCTTTTAGGCTTTAGGTATGAGGAGCTCAATTGATTGTCCCAAGAACACAGGATGTGGAGCTGATGCCGAAACTCAACCCTGGTTCCCCAGTAGCAAAATCTGCAGCTGTGGCCGTAATGCCAGATGCTTCCCGTAAGTGCAACATATAATTAAGTGATCAACTGGATAAAAAAAAATCAAGGTAGCAAATCATTTCAAAGTGCTTTATCACTATTTAAGAACTCAGAAAATATGTCCTCATTTTAGTTTTTTAGAACACTTACCATAATTTTTATGGGAATGTGGTCCTCTCATTTTGATAATTTCTATAGGAAATGCTTTAGGTGTTATAGTTTTGATTACATCAAGATGACATCAGACTTGCAACACTTATAATAAATATAGAATGTTAGCAATCTAGTTGCTCGTTAGACTACTGTGGGGAGGCAGATGTCAGGGGCACAGACTCGGATAATTGAGGGCAGGGAGGAGGGTGAAGAGCCAACAAGTTGACTATGCTGGTCAGGTGGGAGGGGTAGTGACAGCACAACGACCATGGAGGGCAGGGGAAAGGGGGACAGGACAAAAAACACAACCACGCAGGACCGGCAAGAGAAGCTGTGGCAATATAACAGACCATTGAGGACAGAAGGAAGAGGCAGTGGCAGTACAAACATGCATGCCAACAGACCCAATTCGGACTAGAAAGTCCTGATGTTTTTAAGCCCAAAAAGGGATTTATTTTATCTTTCTCCTGCCTAAAATCTCCTCCTTTTTCCATGTAAGTCAATGAGTTAAATCAATTCCCAAGGTGTCTTTCCCAAAACATCTCCCTCTTACCAAGTTCAAAATGTTGGCAAGTATGGTACATTGGATCACTGAGGGCAAGAGGGATGGGGTAGGGACATGGACTTAGATAACACAGGGCAGGAGGGACATGGACAGGTGCCCCAAACTGACCTTACAAGGCAGGCTTCAGAGGTTGCAGCAGCACAGTATACTACACAGCCAAGCGGGAAGGCAGTGCAGCTCAACAGACCATGGAAAGCAATATGGAGGGGGCAAAGGCATGCAAAAGGACCATGGAGCACAGAAGGGATGGGTAGGGGCTGGACACAGGCAAGAGAGGACATGGGAAGGGGCTTCACAACAGACCATGTGGGATAGGCAGGAGGAGCAGTTGCAGCACAACAGGGCATGAAGGGCAGCAGAGAGTGACTGCAAGATGAACCATGGAGACAAGAGGGTGGGGATTGGAGCATGGAACTCAGACAGGTAGGGTGGAGGTGGCAGGGACAGACAGCAGGCATCTGGCCATGCTAGACAGGTGGAAGGGGCAGTGGCAGCTCAACAGAACACTCAGCGTAGATAGGAGGTCCATGGAACATGATGAGCTAAAAGGAGGGAGCTAGGGCAAGCACACAGACATCGGAGGGTGGGGGAAGTAGGGTAGGGGCTGCAAGCTAAGCACAGAGGCTAAGCAGGAGGGCAATGATTGGGCATAGAATTGGGCATTGGAGGGCAGGAGGAGTGGGCAGGGACATTAAGCTAAATGGATGGCAGGGGCTGTACATGGGACCATGCAGGGCTGGAGGGAGGGGGCTGGTGCATAGACTCGGACAACAGACAGTAAGGAGGAGGTGGATGGGCTGCAAGCTAACTCTTACTGGCAGGCGGGAAGTGCAGTGGCAGAACAACGGCCACACAGGGTTGTAATGAGGTAGCAGGGGCATGCACTTGGACAATGGATGGCAAAGACCCGTTTTTAAGATTTTTAATAACCCAGACAGACCCAAGAATAAAGGGAAACCAGGGGTCTGCCTGAGGTGTTTTAATCTATAACCCCCTGGTCTTCATTCCTCTTTTTCTTCTTCCCCCCTTTTTTTCGTGCATAGTTAGTCAACAAGCACCATTGACCACAAGTTGGTTAATTGGAGTATTTTTTGTGATTATTGTTTTTGTCGAGTCTCCATTTTCTCTCAAGTTGTTTGCAGTGGCGCTTGGACTCCCTGAGGTCGTTAGTGTATGAACTGGGTCTTTGTTGTTTTTGTAGGTCTTGTTCCTTGTGGAAGTGATGTAGTTGGCACAGTCGGTGATGTATTTATTGAAGAGCCCTGTGTTGAAATTGAGGTTGCCGGTGTGGTTGGGTGGGCGTTTCTGTAGGGTTTTGATACAGTTTTCATTGGATATTGTGCCCCAGTGTCTTGATGGTGCTTTGTTTTTTAGTGGGATGGCTTGGTGGGCGGGTATCTGGAAATGTATGAGGTAGTGGTTGGACTATGTGAGTGGGGTTATGTGGGTGGTGGTGATACGGTTGTTGAGAAGAAAATAGGTTTGAGTGTGTGGCCTGCTGTGAGGGTTGGTCCTCATTAAGCTGGGTGAGTCCGAGGTTGCTAAGGCTGTGGAGAAGGGTCCTGTAGTTAGGGCCTGTGGTGTCTTGCAGGTAGGAATTGAGATCATTGAGGAGGATGTAGTTAGTTGATCTGATAGAGGGGGGAACGATGAAGTCTGCTATGTGGTTGCAGACTTTTCCGCTCGAGGACTGGGGGAATGGTGGGTGAGGGATCCCTTAAGCGTGGCATTGTAGTCCATTTGTATTTTGCGGGGGAGGTGTTCCATGAGGTTGGTGTCCGAGTCCGCGGAGGTGGTGCAGTCAATAGTATTTTGGTAAATGATCACGAGTCCTCCGTCTGGTTTGTGGGTTCAGTCCTGGTGAATAATTTTATAGGCGGGTGGGGTGGTTGCAGAGATGTCCGGATTGGAGGCTGAGTTGAGCCATGTTTCGGTCAGGAAGAGAAGGTCGGGTGTGCTGCTATAGAGAAAGTCTCAGATTTCGGTGGAGTATTTCTCGAGGGATCAGATGTTGGGGAGCATGGTGGACAGTTGCTGTGGGGTGGTGGTGGCTTGTGTTGGTTGTTTGGAGGTGGTGATGTCAGCGTCTGAGATGTCGTAGGTGAAATCACTATTAGTGCAGGAGAAATATCCTACCATGGTGCTGGGAAATGCGCGGCAGCAGCATGTTTGCGGGTGTGTGTTGTTGAGGTCGCAGTGGATGGCGGAGTAGTAGTGGCGGCAGTCGTTGGCTCCGGGGGCGACTGCAGGTGTAGTTTTGCTTTGGATGGTCATGGGGCTAGGGTTTCTGGGCCCGGGCGTGGTCAAGGCGCAGACAGGCTTGCCCTTTTGTAACTGAATTTCTGTAAACTCGTGCTCTAATCAAGAGAAATTCCACCTGCTGCAGACATAATCCCACCCCCAACCTCCCAGCGTATTCCATCATGCCCCCACGTCAGTGGGATTGGGTCCCTGCCTTCTCAGGTCAACTTAGAACAACATAGAGGGGTCAGCCTGGTTTGAATACTCTCTTACACATTTATTAACTGGCTATGAACCCTGAGTGTCATCTTCCCTTTACTTTCTAACTTAACTGGACCCGTACAAGTTGGCTTGGAACTGGACATTATCAAATACATTGGCAATGCATGTTATTTATGTTACTACACAGCAACACATACCAGCAAATCATGCTGCAAAGCATGGTTCCATAAAAACTGATGTTTTGATTATTGGCGTACCCTCTTCATTAACATAGAAATTGTTCTGCAAGCACACTTCTCTTATATTGTTCATCCGAGCTTGTTCTCGGCAGACAACACCTAGCACTGTATATCTGCTTGCTCTCTATGTCTAACTGACTGGAAGCCAAAAATCCAAAATGTAGGCTCTGACAGCAAACAACTAACAACAAATGCTTAGTCCACAACTATGCCCAGTGCTTACACATCCAAGAAGGTTGTTCACTAGTGAAATGCCTTGTGCTACAAAAAGAATATAATACTTCCTTTACTAAGATAATTAGCCCTGCTATGGAGATTTATAATTTGAAAGTCATCAGCTCTGCCTTATATGGTGCAGAACTCTGGGGGCATGAGAACTTATCTAAACTTACTATCTCGGAAGATAAGTTCCTTAGAAATATAACCAGGTTGCCCCAGAGTACCCTGACACGACCATTATTGAATGATCTTGGGAGAAAGCCAATCGCGGAAACTGCCAAATTACGTCCTCTCTTGTACTGGCGTAGACTGTGGTCTACTCCAGAACTTGCAGAGTATCCGCCTGGCTTTCTAGATGTAATAAGGGTGGATACACTGCACCAAATAAAATGGCTAAGACAACTTAGAGCAACCCTATCGGATATGGGCATGAGTCCTCTGTGGGATGATCCCAAAAACAAAATTTTTCCTGGAAAAAAGGTCTTGAAGGCCAAATATTGAGAAATGGCCCAGACCAAGATAGTGAGAAGTTGCTAGTCCTCTTCCCTTACAGGGCTTTTTCTGGAGTGTAAACCTACACCGGGGTTAGAGCAATATTGGGACTATATTACAAAACCCTATGAGCGGAAATTATATTTCCCGTTTAGGGTGGGCACCCTGCCACTAAGAGCTTATACTAGTAAATGGTCCACACCTAGAAATGACTTGTGTCCGGTGTGCCGGATTGGGAAAGAATCATTGGCCCATGTACTGTTTGAATGCATTGGCTATAAAGCTCCACGTCGCGTCTGGTTGACTCCAAGTTGCAAGCTCTTGGGAACAAGAAGGGCGCATGAGGCAGAAAGAATCCTAAGAAGTGATACTACTGAAGCGATTGTTAAAGCCATGGCTAAATATTTGGGGTGGGTGTGGACCATAAGAGCGAGGTCTTATGACGAGGCATCTGTCCATTAGTACTTTTACCAGGCTGTACTGCATTTTTGTATTATCAATTGTTGTTTTTTAATCAACTAGTATTAATTGTAGTAGGTATTGTAGTGCATTCACAATTTTTTTAGTACATTGATTTTTAATAAAATGTTAGACTTGTAAATAGAGTTCTTAGTATTTTATATATTTTTTTAAAGATTTTGTCTAGAGCATATATGAATTGCTTGTAGATACTTTGTGAATGGACCTAAATGTAAGTTTGTGCTTTTGTGACCTAATACGTCGAATAAAGCTTTTTGAACTTGAACTTGAAATGCCTTGTACCTCACTTTGACCCTTTGTCCCCAGATCTCTGATTAATTTGAATCCTTGTAATCTTTAGATGAATTTTTGCTTCCTGCCTCAAACAGCTTAAATAAATAGAAATCTGTGCCCTTGTTCTGCCATGACACAATTACTATAACATGCAGTCTTGGGATTATTACCAACTGACCTCATGTTCTTGAACTTGCCCCAAATTCTTGGTTGCTCCGACACAGTGAATAACTGTGCCATTTAGCACACATCTAAAGACCACCCTGTTTTCCAAGATATCAGCCAAAGCGGTAAAGTAAAGGCAACCACTCAGTACAGATCACACAAACCTGAAGCCAGAACTTCACACCCCTGCACCCTTCTTTAAATACTACTGCTGCAAAACCATTGTAATAAATTTCATGTTATAACCATTTTCTGTACAATGCACACTAGGAGAACATCACCAGTGTGCTAAAAACATTATATTCGGGTAAAAATATAATAATCTGCCTACTGCTTTCCAACAGAGCTGTTGTACCAGGAATACAGGGACAAGTCCACCCTGCATCAGATTGAAACACGGCGGCAACAGGATGCATACGGTCAAGCACCACCTATCCAGCTCTCCTCAGATGACTCAGTGAGTCAGGTGGAAGCATCACCCCTCAACACTCAAGGAACTCAAAGCACCCTTCCTCCGAGCCGACTCCTCAGCTCCAACACTGGCTCCGGCTTCAACCTTTGGCAAGACCTCCCAGAGATCCGGAGCAGCAGGGTCTTGGACATCCTCAAACCAGAAGAAGTCAAACTGCAGGAGGTAAAGGGAGGTTATTTATTCTGTGGTTAATGTGCAATGTAACTATATCGAACAACTTATTTTTTGGTACAGTATTCCAGAGGGACTTTGTTCAGAGGGTCATTTTTATCTGTCACAGTATTCATATTGAATAGTCATTTTTGTTCTCCATTGGAACAGAATTTCTTCCCGGCTTTCTCTAGAACAACGGTTCTTAACCATTTTACTTCTGTGGAACCCCCACTGAATCCTTACTGGAATCCGGGGACCCCCACTGATGCCTTATTGGCAGCTGGGGACCCCCGGTCTAAGCAATTTCTATGACTTGATCTTTCAATACAAAAACAAGTTTATACCAAACAATTGCTCAAATTTTGAAACATTTTGTTTAATTTACAATCAAATATATTTTCAAGATGGCTTCTTTATTTCTATATACTTTATTAAGTTTAATGTAGTCATCTTAAAATTATTTAATTTTGTAACATAGTCACGGATCCCCTGAGTAGGCCTTGGAGCCCCAGCGATCCTAGAACCACAGGTTAAGTACTAATGCTCTAGAACATGACAGCTAAAGAGTATATTATTCGACTGCCGCAATATTTTTGCAGGGCTTAACCATTATTTGTGACCTGTGATCGGGTAATATTGTTAAGCTGGCATATAATACATGATGAGTAATATTCTCTGGGAATGTGTCTATATGTAACATTATTTCCTGGCACAGATTTCTGAGGGGCATTGTCACGTGACACTGTTTCTTGATGGGCATTATTCTCTGCAACAATATTACGGAGAAGCATTATTGTTCAGCTCTGTATTTCCTTTGGAGCATTATTTGCCACTTCAATACTCCTTGGAGGGGGGCATTTGTATAGGGGACTACATATCTGGGAAGCATTACCCATCTGGAAGAGGTTCTGGGTAGCTTTTTGTGTCTAGGTGAGTATTTCTGAAGGCAGTGATCCTCCAGCACATTAGTTATGATAGGCATTGCGGTACTTATTCTCTTGGCGCAGAATTACTACGGGATATTGTTGTTTGACGTAGCTAAATCTTGAGGGTCAATGTTTCTACTAAAAGCAGAATGTTTTTTTTCTGGAGGGCCATTCAACCACAGACCAGTATTTCGCAGGGTGGGTGATCATTCGGAAATCCCTGGAAATGAACCAGAGGCTCTGTTGTTGTTTCATCGATTTCTGGGCAGCTTTTGATTCAGTAGATAGGGAAATATTATTGAGTAAACTTGCTGCCTGGGCGCTCCCCTCGGACCTCCTTAGGGTTTTGCAAACCTTACACACAGACAATTGGGCTCAGGTCATCCTAGATAAATCAGGCAGGCTATCTCAGAAAATCCCCATTGATAATGGCTTGTGGCAGGGGGGTGTCTTAGCCCCCTTTCTTTTTAGATTATTTTTGGCTGACCTCCCAACATTTTAAACCAAGTAAAGTCCTTCTCTCGTGAAGCAGGATATCAGCACATTTCTTGCCTGCTTTATGAAGGCAACTTGGTGCTAGTGGACTAAACCCCAGTGGGCCTGCAGAGGAAATGACACTCCCTCGAAGCATACACTAAGAAGAATCAGCTGAAGATTAAATTTAAAAAAACAAGGGGGCCTATTAGCATAGCGGGCGGTTCACCACCGCTGGCAGTGGCGATCTGCCCGCCAAATGACCCATCTACACCCCCTGCCATATTAGCATGGCAAGGGGCTCCGCGGCGGATGGAAAGACCGTCCGCTGTTTTTCGGCCGGTCGGATTGCTGTCCGGGCGGAAAATGCCTCCAATATGGTGGCATCCATATTAGGGTGTGTCATTTTTAGGGCCTTTCTATGGCGGAGACTCCGCCATGGAAAGGCATGCGGAGTTCTCTTTGAGGGCCCGTTTCGGGCCCCCAGGGGGGGATGGGACCAGGGTCGGCTGCACTTGGGGCATACCCATGGTACCCCCATCATTGGAATACACAAGGTGGCAGGCACCGCGCGGTGCCTGTCACGTTGTGCCTGTCAATGCACAACATGCATATTTTGCATTGTGGCAGGTGCTGCTTTCAGCACCACCTGCCGCAATGTAATATATGCGGGATGCCACCGTGGTGGTGGCATCCTAATTGCCATGGCGGGACCGCCCGCCAAGTACCGTTACGGTGGCCGGCGGACATTGTAATGTACCCCAAGGTTTTGGTGTTTGGTGAAAAAGTGAAAAGCTTCAAATGGTTTCTATATGCTAGGGAGGTGGAAAAAGTAAATTCTTATAACTATTTAGGCCTCACCTTTAAAATGAACCTAAAATGGGACCTATATATGGATAGCATTAAGCAGAGATCCTTGTTGCAAGCTAGCTGTTTGTCTAGATTTAACTGGAAATATGTTGGGTTGGCTCTTACTCCTTTGATGAAGGCTTATGAGGGGGGAAAATACCCCCTTTGGGTCTGTACGGTGTCGCTCCCGCCAGGTACCACGGTCCAGGGCATAAGACGGGACTTGAATCCAAACTGCTTGGAATTTGTTGGCATCCTCCCGAGCTTAAAGGTTTGTCTATAAGCTCTTGGATGACTATGAAGTAGCTAAAGTTTCCAGACTTTGTTGGGCCGAGGTCTAAGGTAGCGAAAGAAAGTGGGCTAGGGAAGTAAGAAAAAGGCTAAAGGTTCTGGAGAATTTACATTTAGAGCACTGCACAGTTTTAACTTGGTCACCCTTTCCTAGTAAACAAGCTCTGAAAGAGTCTGCGGCAAAGCTTGCAGAGTTTTTTTAATTGATGTACCTGAGAAAGAAACCTTGTATGACGTTCTCATTAAATACTCTTGACCTTGATACAGTCTTCCCTTACCTGACACAGCTACTCGATCCCGCCCTGCGTAATGAGATTTTAAGAGTGAGTGGGGGGTGCAACCCTATTTATTCATCCACCAGCCAATGTGCTTTGTTACATTTACTTGTGAAGTGTGCATTTTTTATTTATTGTCGGATTCTATTTTTAAGACCTTTGTTTTTAAAATATAGAACGGACGGTGCAAAGGGTGGATGCAATAGATCTGTTAGTCGAAATGCGTAATTTAGATGTGGCAATAGGAATTGCTATTTTTATACGCGTAGTTAAACAGAGTTTCAAGAATGGGTTTTCAGTAGGATGGGCGGTTCATGGGTGGATAGGGGTGTTTGAAGTCATTTTTATTGTACAAATGTTTTACTGTTTTAGAGTGTTTCATGGACAATCGTCACAATACATTTGTTTGTTTACTTTACTAAAACATCGCAAATTGTCCCATGGTCCTTCCATGCCGACATAGTATGGGATTGTCTTATAGAAGAGGGATCTCAATGGGCATTATTTGTGACGGATACCATTCTAATTGACCAAGTAAAATAATATAACCAGAAACTCAGGAATATAATTTCTGTTGTCATATTAGTTCTTGTGAACAGGTTTGCTGGGCAAAGCTTTTTTGTTTCTACTGGCACAGTATTTAATGGACTTTATCACTGCTGACGTTGCCCAGTATAACAAATGTTGTAGTTATAGTTTGCAACATATTCACAGAGATCATATGTCGCTTGTACAGTCTTTACTCCTTGCACATCAACCTAGAAGAAAGCGTGACAATCTTATATTGTAATCAGAGCCTATTTAGTTAATGAAATTAAACAGTAATAAAGACAAGTTTAAATTCTAGGATGGTCTTCTCTGTGAATTTATAAAAGAATTTGTGTCTGCTTGAGTATTGTGTGTTTATGCTGGTAGAATATCACAGCCTAAATTTCAGAATTGCATTCTAAATGTTGTTGCCCTATTTGAAGTAATAACAGAAAATCTACTACCGTAAGGCAATGTTTTTGTACACGATATTTAGAACAAAAAAATGTAGATCAAACAATATTTTTTGTCAACAATATTCTGACATACCACCGCCACTAGGCCTTTCCGTAATCCCCGTAAATATGTGAAATAATCAAAGTAGCATTTTCAGCACAGTGTTCCAAATAATTTGTTGTAATAGTAATTACATTTAAACAGTGCTTACTACCCCTGGTGAGGGTTTGAAGCGCTTTATGCCAGGTACCACTCTGCTCAGAATCTCTAGAAGGTTAGAGGTTAACCCAGTGGTATTTGACATTAGCCTTGTCTCTCAAGGAGACCACTCCATGCATTTACTCCAGTGCCGTTATGGTAGATTACATTAGTAGGAGTGAGTTTTGATCTTTTGTCTGAGGAAGGGTATGAGTTCGTGCAGGCGGTTCATGGGATTAGTGGATCAACTAGATCTTGAAGATGAGATGTGGGCAATTTTCAGAACTACAATAGAGATTAAGGTAAACATGCACCTTATTTATGGTAGGTTGTACTTAGATTGAGGAGGTTTACAGATTATGAAAGTAAGGAGGAGATAATAAAAAAAAAGGAGAGACTTGGAGAAGCCTGCAACGGGGTTCTGATGTGCAAAGTTGCCCCTTTTCCACCCCTAGACCTGCCAAAGGAACCAAAACCAGGTCCTTCTTAGATGAGTGGTTGGGAGATGTTAGACAGGGTGGTAGCCATCACGCTTCTACGGATTTGTTCCACGTTTGGCTGTGCAGGAGGCTGTGAGCCAGAATAATGTACGGTATGTCAGAAAAGTAGTTCAGCACATTGTGTAAAAAAAAAAGTCAAGAGATTTTATTTTGCTTATAGCCTTGGATATCGGTGCTATATTCATTGTTAAGCAGACATCTTTTTGCCTGCTGCGTCTGATTATTCTTTGTGGAGAAAGACTATGAATTTCTCCGGCATACGGCTCCCAGTGTGAAATGGTTACTCCATTAAATTTGGAGAATTACTTTATAGGAATACTAAATGTTAATAAAAATTATAGTGTGTGCATTTCAACTTTAAGAAATGTAGTGAACTTTGAAGAAAATAGCACGATGCCGTAGCTATGTACCTCAGGACTGTTTCTTACCTGTTCATGAAAACATGTTCATATGCGTTGTAGAAACAATGGTCCTGATACACAAAACTTGGAGAAGGGGTTGCAAAGGAAGGGCTAAATGCACTAAGACCTTATCACAAACAGATTAGTGCTTTGCGGCCTGGACTTTATTATCCATTGTTGGACATTTGGCTTTAGGGCACCCCGAGTGCACTACATGGACACCCCTGTTGGACTGCTGATTTCTATCATTTATAAACTCACTCCAGGTGGCCTGTCTATCCCATAGTGCCAGTCGATGTAGCTTATGTTGTTGAATTTGTCTTTTCATGCAGGAAGAATTTACTTGATGCCCATGGGGAGCGCGATTGTGAGGCTCTCCCTGAGAGTCTGTGATATTTTAATAAGTTAGAGCATCTTTCCGAAGAGTTATCTGTATGCTGTAGGGATGTCCTTGCCCTATTAAAACAGACTTCTTTTGTAGGGAAATCTCTGTTGGATTTCTTTCATTCAAAGCTAGTGTCTGTCTACTCAGACAAAATAGTAGTGAGAGAATGTGGACTGCAGCATTTCTGTTCTTAACTTTGGCCATCATTTAGAATAGCCCAGATTTCTGTGTGTTAGGGTCCCCCTCTTAAGTTACTGGTAATTGGGGGTACCAGTAAATTTAGGTGGTGGATTTAATTACATGTGGAACCCTGTGGCTCTCCTGAGAAATCAGGAATTATTTGGGGGAAGTAAACAGCTGAAATTTCCAGGTGAAACGAAAGAGATCTTTGGTTTTCCCCTGGATCTCATTTTCCCTATGGGATTGGTGATCACATTCTATTACTGGCCACCTCAGAATTGAGAGTCTCCTTGGAATCCAGGCATATGTTTGCCATAGAGACAAATTTAACCATGTCCAGTTTGGCGTACGAGAGGCACCCCTTGTAGTGGTAATGCTAGTGTCATTGGTGTTCCAAAGGTTGTGATCTCCTGTTCAAGGATGTCTTTCCATGAGGCTGACTCTGACCACAGACTCAGTTCTGCCGCCCATGTTTGCCTGTGTTTTGCTGTGGAATAGTGCAATTATTGTATGCCTTGTGAAATAGTTAAGTGACTGCTCCGCGTGCATCTTTGTTTTTGTGCCTCTAATTTTCAATTCTTATTTGCTCACAATTTGTTGTTTTTCCTTTGTAGCACTCTATTTGAGGAGCCACTCGCTCCTTTCCCACCCGCTCATTCCCACTGGTTTGCATCATTCCCACTGGTTTGCCCTCCCGCTTCTTGCCACCTGGCCCCCCTCTCCCAGGACTTACTTAATTGAGGCCGCATCACCGCTGCGCCACCGGCGTGCCAAAGGCAAACCCATCTACGTCTGAACAGCGCCCAGCACTAGGAACCCTGGCCTTCCAGCCACCCACAGATACTCGTCTGCAGAACTCCGACCCCTGAATCCCAGATGCCGCAACAACAACTGCTGCCCTGCATCTCCTCGATCAACGGTAGGATCGTTCACCTTCCGCCGCTGTCTCTTCACCTGCATCTCAGGACCTCCCACCCTCATGTAAACTCACGTCACTTCCACTTCACCGAATTTGACCACCTTGGAACCACTATGATGCCTTCTGCATAAAAGCCAGATCCCTCTGCAAACATGATACAGAAATCTGGGACACCATCACCACATTCACCCCTAACGAGATCTTCATCACAAAGACTTGGTTCAACCCCTACTCCACCCCTGTCATCGCCACCGCAATGCCCTATGGCTACAAAATGATGCACTGGGACCGCACCAACAAACACGGAGGAGACATTGCCATCATCCACAAGAAACCATATGAAGACAACACCACACCAATCATGAAACACCTCAACTTCCAACTCCACACCGAAGGCAGAACGACCATCAGAGGCACCCTTACCTACAGACCCCCCAGGGCTACACCACCGGCTTCTGCGATGCCATCCCTGACTTAATCACCCCACTAGCTATCAACTCCAAACACCACATCTTCCTCGGCGATGTCAACTTTATCCTCGACAACCCCACAGATACCAACTCCACCAACCTCCTGAACGCATGAGCAACATCGGCCTTACCCTGGTGGTCAATGACCACACACACATCTCAGGACACACGCTTGACCCTTTCTTCACGGCCAGTGGCAGAGTCAAATTCAGTCATGTCACAGAATTCATCTGGACCAACCACGTCATGGTCCACTACACTATCACAGGATCCCCATGCACCACCACTAAGCCTCCCTGCTCCTCCCTCTGCATCTGGAACAAAGTGACACAGACCCAATGAACGGACATCCTCAACACCACTTGGCCCGAGCCCACAACCAATCTGGAACAGGCCGTCCAGAGCTTTACCACCTGGATCATCAACTGTGCCAACCGAGTTGCCGCCATCAAGTCAGTTAAGACCTGTACACCCACCAATCAAGCCAGCTGGTACACATCAGAACTCAGGTCAATGAAACACAACTGCAAATGACTGGAGAGAAGGTGGGACATTAGCAGAGACCCCATAGATTAAGCCACCTTCGACTCAGCCATCAACAAATACCACCAATGCCTCAAAGACACGAAAAAAGATACCCTGGCAAACCACATAGAAACAAATGCCAATCACACCAAGAAAGTCTTCCGAATCATCAGAGAGTTTGCCTGCCCAGTAACCACCAAAAACACGATCTGCCCTTCAAAGGAACTCTACGACCCACTTGCGAACGTTCCACAAGATATCCACCATCTGCAGAAATTTTGAACCCTAACCTACCAACATCAACAGCCTCCTCACACCAACGGACGCCAAACCTGACTATCCACTCACCACATGGGAACAGCTCACCACCCAGAACACCACAGCCATCATGAACTCCATCCACTTAGGACCACCCACGACTCCTGCCTCCACTGCCTTTTCAACCTCAGGAGCAAGGAAATCAGGTGCCAACTCACTACCATTCTCAGCGCATCCATCACCACAGCCACCTTTCCCAATGTATGGAAACATGCAGAAGTCAGACCCCTCCTCAAGACAACCTCTCCCGACCCCAGTGAATTCAATAACTACCCCCCATCTCGCTGCTCCCTTTCCCCGCCAACGTTCTCGAGAAGGCCATCAACTGTCAGCTCACCGAACACCTGGAGAGAATCAACCTGCTCAACACCTCTCAGTCTGGTTTCTGCGCCAACCACAGCACCAAGACCGCCTTGATCATCACCACCAACGAAATCGGTACCCTCCTTGACGGGAGAATCAGCAGCCCTGATCATCCTCGACCTCTCAGCAGTGCTCAACACCGTATCCCACCACTCACTCATCAAGAGACTTCACCACATCGGGATCCAGGGTGAAGCCCTCAGATGGATCGCATCTGATGCAGAGAATCTGCATGCCACCCTTCACCTCTTAACCAAAGAGCCCAATGTGCAGCGGCCCTCAAGGTTCATCCCTCAACCCCACCCTTTTCTACATGTACCTGACATCCCTGATCGACATCGTCGGAACCTATGACCTCAACATGATATCCTATGCCAATGACACCCCAACTCATCCTCTCACTCTCAGCAGACCCCTCCAACACGAGGACCAACTTCTACAACTGCATGAGAAATATCGCTGAATGGATGAAGACCAACTGTCTGAAGCTCAACACTGACAAGACTGAAGTGCAGATCAACCATAATTATTTTTTTAATGAAATGGTTTCAATTGTTTAGAGTACGACTTACATATTATGGTTCATTAAGGAAATATTACCAGTATAATACATTGCCACAAGCAACCCCTGAGGGGTGAAGGGATTATCAGTCTTCAACGTTAGCCAGGTACAAACCTGTCCCCCTAATGTTAGCTCTGTGTAGACATCCTCCATCTCCGTCACTCTTTGCCTCGAGGAACCTGAGGCTCAAGCCTCAACCTGATGGCGACTCAGGTACCTGGACTTCTAGATTATGCGGTAGTGCCACCTAATGACAAGCTGGTACACACATCTGCACCTGACCTGCTGATCAGTTTATTACGTGGGTGGGCTGTCACTGTTGCCGGTGTCACACTCTGAGCCCTCACTGCCCACCACCTAATTGTATCTGGTCCCAGAATTCGGAAAACTCAAGTTAAAAAAAAAAACACACATGCTACACGAACGAACTAATGTGATTATTTCAAACTGTTTGCAAAAAAAATCCATAGACAGTGGGAGAACCGAACCAAGGCCTGGCTTGGCTCTGTGAGCCCTACTTGAGCCGAGCCTTTAAAATGTCCGGCATGTAAATGAAGCAACAGGGATCATATAAAAATACAAAAATAAATAAAATAAAAGGAAAGTGTTTTTTTTTTTAACATGCAAAAGCGTTTAAACTTAGTGCATCAGCTTACATTAGTGAATTGAGAGCCATTTATTAAAAGTAAATATGAATTTAGAAATATTGATGCCCTCTCTTCCCAGGACAGTACTGCCACTACTATTCTAAGGAGCAAGGCAGCCGTCATGTGAATCCTATATGTGGGCTAGATTATTTTTATGTATGAATCAACATTGCAGTCTATAATCAATTCCAAGAGGTATTTGACAGAGTACAGTCGGAGCTCACATATTTCAAGGTCCTCTCATATGCGACAATGAAGGAAAAAAGAACTTGGTGAAAGAAAATATGTGCCCAGGCTCATACAATCTGGTAAAATAGGGAAGCAGTAATCGACCCCAGATTTTCTGGTTTCACATTGTGCAATTAAACCACTAGATGGGTACCTACTTCTCTCTAATTTAACACCAAATATCCCAATAGCAATTGCAGCATTTACAGCTGCTGAATCCAAACCTGAGATCCAGTGCACCGTTCATGCGCCTCGACATGCTCTCATCGTCTCGGTTGGCGAGTCCATCGATACAAGATCACCGGGGAGCTTGTAGTCTTTGACCAGCTATCTTCCAATTTTTACCCTACCTTCAATACCTTTCTGGCAGCCTCTGCTGATGTTCCTCCTGGATCTTGAATGATATTCTGTAAATTTCCTGTGCCCAACATGCCCTTAATGCACTCACCCTTCATGAAGTTGCCAAACTGGTAAGGAGGTACCTGCCCTCAGGAATATGCAGAGCCGCTCTTACTCTTTCTAATAACTAGGCCCTGCCTTTTTTTAGGTCTCGCCTGACCCAGCGCATGCGCTGGTCTGGCGAGACTTATTGAGAGGGCTCCAAAAAGTGCTACCAGGCCAGCCTAGAGCCACAGTGCATGTGCGCGGGCGCGCGCGCCGCGCTTTACCGCCATTACTTTCGGTTTCGCGGCCGTTGATCATGATCACTTTCACTTTCGCGGCCGCAGGGCCGCTTTGCATAGCCAATAGGTCTCGCTTCAGGGACCTTATAAGTATTTAGTTATGCAACTGTGGCATGGCTAAACACTTATAAGGTCCCAAAGGCGAGACGTATTGGCTATGCCAATGCTTGTTGTTCTTTATTAACATTTCCTGATCAACATACATATTATACCTAGTCACATATAACGGAACATTACATGTAGTATCCTTTGCACGGATGCTACTCCCCTGCTTACACATGCAACCATGAGTAATGGAAGACTTTCGCTTGTGATCGCTCCCAACTATGAACCTTGTGTTAACCTCAACACAACAAAGGGCAAAGGATGCATATCAAGGACCATTTACCTATATCCTTACTCTCATTCTTAAGTGTGCTGGGATTACCCTGTAACCAAGAACCCGCTTTTAACCCCACTGGTCACCACGGAACCTTGGCGCAGACTCTAGTGCCACCTTCTTAACCCTTGTCAGCCAAGTCTGCCATTGCCATCTGAATCTTGGAATCCACCTTGCCCTCCTAAATCCAGCACTCCTTGGACTGTGTAACTGTACTGTGGTCCACAGCTGCCCTGGCCTGTGACAACTCAGTGATCCTCGGCACCCAGTGGAAGCCAGGACGTATGTGCGCATGTTGGTTTTTCTACACATAAGAAACTACACCCTGACACAGCAGGCACATTATACTTCCTCAAGCACCATTATGAGACAAATTGTATACACTAATTGTAATCATCACATTCTGTCCTCTTTCTAGCCTCAACTTTGAAATTCAAGTCCTTCTTGCTTGGCTGACATCCTTGGCCTAGCTTTGTCCCTTCAAAGCTGCATCTTACGAAAGTTGCCACCCTGGAAGCGTGTGCCAGCACATAAGGTGCGGAAAGGCCATTGTGTGTATGTTCACATTATGCACGGAATGGAAGGCGAGCCAGAGCAGCACCTCATTCCTTTCCCTTCTCCTTCCCACCTCAGCACACAAGTCTGCAGGACGGGCGTATCCTTTGTCATGGTGAAGGCACGGGGAGGCAGTTGTGATTGGGCCTTAGAAATGTATGTCACCATCTCTGGCAGTATAAAAAAAAACACAACAGTAAGAAAGCACCTTTTCGTTTGACACATTATTTGATATCCGCTCAGGGTGATTACTGGATATTTCTAGCAAGCCTTGATTGCATTTTACCCAGGCGCTGAGCCTTTTCATAGGATGTGCTGCCTTTTTTATCCTGTTAAATTCCTTTAACTGCAACCATAAATAATTTCAGTCCTCTTTAGCAGCCAGTGTCTGCATGCAAATAAGTCCATTATAGAAATCTCGCTTGAAGACATTGCTCATGGAGTCGTAAATGCCTCTTTAATGGAAGCATTGGGATTGATTGCAAAGAACTATTGAATTTTACTTGTTTAATTGTTTGAAATGGAACGCAAATTGCTTTGCTGACCGATTTACCGTGTTCTTTTTTCCGTTCAAAAAATTAGTTTGGACCTTTGACATTTTTGTCCTTTTTAAAATGTTGTACCCGAATTTGATTTTTTTTATTGCTAAACATAAGGACGTGTCAAATAAATCAGAAACCCGATTAATTCCATGTTATTTATGGTTGAACGCGAATTCCTCCATTATATAGTCAATGCTACCAGAAAGGCATTATCGAATAAACTGCCGTAGCCACGCGCTGGGGTCTAGTTTCAAACATAGGATCGTCACTCTGTTAATTCTGCTTAAAGGGCGGATGTCACAAATACGGACATATTGCAAAACCTTTTCATATTTGACTGTTCTTTTTTCTAAACTATATGTATTGTTGTATCAGACTATGACTCGAGCTGCGTGAAATCAGTCCTGCGCGCTTTGATGGTAGGGCAGTGTAGAGAAGTTGTAGTATCGTGTTGTGGTAAGGTGTTGTGGTGGTTAAGGTTCTAACTATTGGTTGTCGGTGCCCTCCACGTAGAGTTGTCGTATCTACTTCCTGGTTCAGCTTCATTCAGGGCCGGCTTTTCGCTGGTGGCGCCTGGTGCAACAAGGTTTCTTGGCACCCCCTCCCCATGACCTCCTCCTCAGATTCCCTCACTACCACCGGCAAACGTGCCCCTCATCTCTCCATAGCCATCTCTCACATACATTTCATTTGTTTTAAAATGCTAGTAAAGGCTGTTTTTTGTAATCCACTCAGCTATCCATGTAAAATGCAAATCTGCTCTTTGCAGCAGGCATATTAACCCTCTGTGCTACTTTATCGCAAGTAAAAATTGCCACTAGACGAAAATACATTTCACTCTAGCAGAAACATTAATCACAAGAATTATCTTGACATTTTTATTACCGCCTTAAAGCTGGACACACATGGAACTCTGCAGCAGGTGCCTTTAAATTGTAAGTTATTGCTCAACACAGCCCCCCTCCCCCAGGTTAGCTTCCCCTTCCAGGTCGTGCCCAGTGCGACTGCACCATTCGCACTGCCCTAAAGCCGGCCCTGGCTTCATTTAATTGGCGGCAAGGATAGTATCCAAACCTATCCTTGTCACTACTGTGTCACTGCAGTATTGAAGGTAAGCCAGTACCGCTGGAGGCCATAATCTTTATGGCACCCATGACCTGTGCCACCTTGCTGCCTGTCCTGTGCATGCATAATCACTTGTTGCCTGCAGTTCGTGTCAGAATCGTGATAGGGGCAGAACTCTGGGGAGAGGATGTGGTCTCACGGCTAGACTGCTGACTTTGGAGCTGGGAAACCAAAGTTCGAGCCTCGGGGTAGACTTCACATCCTGTGATTCTGGGCAAATCACTTAATCTCCCTGTGCCTACCAAAAAACAAATATGAATGTGTCCTTGTGTAACATAACTGGTGCTCATGTAAAGTGCTCCAATACCTTCGGGTCGAGCTTGCGCTACATAAAACTGCAAAAAAAAAAAAAAAACACTATACCCTTCCTACCTTGCTCGTCATCGCATGTTGCCTGGAATTTGCATCCTACGTGCCAGGCGTTTGATTGTCCCATCACGCTGGACTTCAGCTCGGGCCCTAACATCGGGTCGTGAGACAAACTTACACTGCAGTTTCCACCTGTGGCTAAGTGACACTGATAGCAGCCGCGTGCAATTCTAGAAGATATCATAGGAAATGTAAAGGGAGGGCCAGAAGGTGCAATAACTCAACAACAAAAAAGTTTAGCAGAAATAGTTGAAAACTAAAATGTAACTTTACAAAAATCTATTGAGATCAGAGAGTGGTGTAAGAAAAATGTTTCTTGTTGTCTCTGCTGATGTGTGGCCCATTAAAGGTAGAAGTACTACAGTTAGCAAAGGAGAAGGACAATGTGGTCATAAATGTGGAGAGGGGCAACTAATCCAAGGTGTACATGCTAGACATTTGGTAACTGTTAGAGATAGTACAGCTATTTCTCAAGTTACAAGAGAGTTCATAGGTAAAGGGGTTAGGCGCGCATGTGCAAGGGAAAACAAACCAGACTCTCAGAAGGGGAGGAAGTCGAGCAAAGGTAAATGTCACTGTAGAGAAGGATGAAAGGTAGGTAAAATGTATTCTTCAAATCAACGAATCCTTGTTGCACCATTAGGACAGGTGGATGCGAGGTGGATATGCTTGCGGCTTCCGGGCCACTGTATACATTTATTAGAGAGAATGTGTTACTTGCTTTTGGGTAGGTGAAGTTAAAAACCATCCAATGTATCCCTAATTGCTTGTGGTAATAAACACATTAGAGTAATAGGGTACTTTCGAGATCTTTTGGAATTGAAGGCTGTTAAAATATGGGCAAAAGTAAACGCTGCCAAGGATTGGTCCAGTTTATTGGGCCGGCATCAGCAATGGGAATTACAATTAAAACTTGGCTCTAATCATAACTGGAAGTTGGAGTTACTGAGGAAGTTGATGAAAGATCTATTAATTGGAGAAAATAAGGAAGCTGTAAGGTTGCTGAAGGGTTTGAAAGCTCATAAAAGACCATTTTCTATGATGGATTTCCAGATGTAACATAGTATTTTTGCTTTCTTTACGAAATGTGTAATAATTATTTTTTGCAGTGTGTGCTGTGTATACTTAACATTTTCATACATCAAATGATACAATATTTGTGTAGCTCAGCACTGTCAACCAACTAAGGGTATCTGGGTGCTGGGGTTTCCGTGTCACCGTCGAAAGCCAGGTCATGACTTTCTTTCTGAAGTCCGCCAGGGAGGGTGCTGTTCGGAGGTGGAGTAGCATGTTGTTCCAGGTGTTGGCAGTGGTGTAGGAGAAGCAGCAGCCCCCGCTGTGATGGATGTGGGATGTGTGTGTGTGTGAGAGCGAGCGAGGTGGAGCACAGGTGTCTTGCGGGGAGGTGGAAGCTTAGATGATGGTTGATGTAGGATAGTCCTGGGTTGTGTAGAGCTTTGTATGCGAGCGTGAGGATATTGAACTGGCATCTCTTCTGGATGGGTAGCCAGTGGAGGTTTCTGAGGTGAGAGGTGATGCTGGTTCATTTGTGAGGGTTCAGGATGAGTGTGGCTGCATTGTTCTGTATGGTCTGGAGTCCTTTGCGGAGCTGGGTGGAAATTCCAGCATAAAGAGCATTGCCATAGTCGAGGCGACTGGTGACTCGGTGTGCGTGACAGTCTTTCTGGCATTGGTTGGGATCCATCTGAAGATTCAGTGGAGCATGCAGAGGGTGTGGAAGCAGGAGGAGGCGACTGAGTTGACTTGTTTCATGGTCAGTTAGCTGTCAAGGATATTCCCAAGGATACGTGCATGGTCTGTTGGAGCGGGTGTTTGGGCCTGGTTCTGCTGGCCACCAGCTGTGGTGCAGTGTGGAGTGTTTCTTCCCGAAGATCAGTACTTCTGTCTTGTCGGAGTTTAGTTTGAGGCAGCTATCATTCATCCATTCGGCTACGTCGTTTATGGTGTTGCTGTGGTAAATAAAAATTCCTTTACCGGGACTGAATTTGATACAGGAACATAGTAAAATAGCTCAGTAAAATGAGAGGCAGAATCCGTGATATTAGAGTTTCGGAATGGGCTTTATTCCAAAATGGCCGACTCGAGTCGCGGCCTTCAGGTTCCGTCACCACGAGGGTTCAGGAAGTGAAGTACATACTTTATTGACAAGAAGTAACTTTTATAGTCCATACATTATAATGAAGTGAATACAGTAGGCGTAACAATTGATAAAGAAATTGACGTGTGGTCCGCGTAACCGAAAATGGGTGTAATAATGAGTAAAAAGGAACATAATTGGTTGTGATGTCATGTATAGGTGGATCTATAAGATAATACTTGGCATGGATGCGCGCGCAGCAGTATGACGTGTAATTGACGTGTAACTAGGGGGTGACGGGGACTTGACATTTAGCTCTACATGTGGAGACAAGAAGTCTGGGGGGTCAAGTCAACCTAATCCCAAATCATATCTAACATCCTATGTTTAAAGAACTATGTTATCCATAAAAGAAGGACTCTCGGACAGAATCTATTCTATACTGACTGTGCGTGCGTGTACAAGCGTCTAAGTGTCTACACTGAATGCGAGGGGGTAGGAATATTCCATGGTAACAGGGCTATGAATTACTTGCATGAGGACAGAGAAGATGGGCCTTTTTGCTTGGTAACTGGAGGAATGTTTACTTAAACTACTAGGCAGGAATGCATCGGCTGAGGGGGAAGCAGATAATTCGAAGGTGAAATACAGTTCTTGGCAGAGAATAGGCTGATGTCAGGCTTCGTGAGCCGCGCAGAGAATGAGACAAAGTTCATGGTCACAGATGCAGGCTCGGACTGGAGCTTTCAGAGGCAGAAGGCAAGAGGAGTTTAGATGACAGAATCAGGGCCTACTTGCCTGGACTGTAAAGTGGCATAAGTGAACCATATAAAGCCGGTGGCCTTTCATATTTAAGAATGGAATATCCGGCCTATTCATGGCGGATCTGGCAGAGGACATGTTGACGGTGGGCATACATGTATTTGCGTCTTCATAACTGGAACTGGAGGGAACATACATGTACTTGTGACATGCACATAGAACCGTTGGGGTCCAAGATAGGGGACATAACTGACCAGAGAAATCCACATTTCCACATTCCCTCCTTGTCCCCTCCTTGCCCTTCAAGAGATATCAATCTTCATCAATCCATTGATCTGTTCATATAGCATCATTTGTTCTTCTTTCTTCTTCCGGAATCTTGAATGAAATCTCGGTGGTGGAATACATGACGTGGCACACAGACCACAAATCGCTGGTCCACATTGCAGACATAGACAGCAACTGAATAGTATGAGAAGGCCCATACCTAGGAAGGATAGAACTCTCCATCCCCAGGCTGATACCGCATTCCAAAACCAACTGGACCAAGTCCAAGTGTCTGAGTTCTGGTGTATCTGGCTTACAATCTTATGAAGGCGAGTGATGGCTTTATATACAGATGGCGAATTTTCTGGTATGAATACGCAACAGCTTGATCCGATGACCCTACAAGCTCCGCCCCTATCAGCCAGGATGACGTCAAGGACAAGACGATTTTGAAGCACAACAATCCGCATAGCAGACTGCTCTTCCGTTAAATTGCCTAGGGCGGAAATAGTCTCATTCACTACTGCTTCAAGGGTTCTAGTTAATCTACGTATCAGCTTACTATTAGTAACAGTACCTATATAGGGAAAGATGCCTTTATTAAAATCTACATACTTATCCCATGCCGTCTCAGTGTAATCGACAATGGGGAGATCTCTCCGTTCTCTGTTGTGTACTAAATGAATATTTCTGTAATAATCAGGAGGAGCTAGGAAAACAGGTGGCAAAAGGAATGCTATGTAGCAGGTACCATCCCAATCTAGGGGTAGACGCATATATGCAGTCTGACCACATATAAAGTAGGAGTGGCGAGAAGCTCTAAATGAAGATTTTCCTTGATCACTGAATTCTACTATAGTAGTGCATTTACTATGGCCCATATGTATGGAACCAACCTTTCTTACACACAATTCACCTTTTGCTGGGAATACTGACATGGTGGGTAAGACTAGCTCAACTTCGGCTACGACATTTAGAATCATGAGATTAGGTGTAAAATTACCTAATCCATACACTTCATTTTCTAGATCAGTTCCTGTTCTTTTGGGGCGACCCTCCTTGTCAGGGTAGCAGACTTCGAGTAAAACTAGGTTCAGGTTTCCCCATATCCAATGATCTTGGTAAACTGCTGTGTCTGAGTCTATGGAATTGATTAAACTGAACCATGCTCCACAGGAGCCATTATGTGTGAATGGATGTGGAAAGAAAGGCAGGACTCCTTCATAATTCTGATAGGGAGGGAGTCGGCCACACACCCAACAATTGGTAGCATTACTAGTCTGATGGGAATGATGTAACATACTAATGAAAGTGTTATTGCGCAGCGCAAGTCTATAAGACAATTCATGCGGAGGTAAGTCACTAAAAGAATGTTCAGCAGCAACATTATAAACATGTCTAGAAATAGGGTAATATATGTGCAACAACATACTTGTAATAATTATTAAAAGACTCAATAAAAACAAAATTAATAATGTCACTATGCAGTGGCTACGCAGTGATTTACAATACGCCTGTCGTTTCAACATTTTTCGGGTATTTTCTCTACTCAGGTCCAAGGGATACATGTCAGAGACAATTCAACCGCTTCACCTTGGAGAGGACTTAAACAATCAAATTGCTCGACTGGTTGGGCCTAAGCTTTAGTTTGTAATTTTCAGATTTGTTAGGTTCAACAAAAGGGAGTTTTGTATCAGTCTGTGAGGGAGTGCAGGGCACAATGTCTATATCCGAAGATGGTCCATGAAATTTCTTGATGTGGCTTGAATGAATCCAGCCCTTGCGGCCCTCGATCTTCACGGCTGTTCTTGTGGTCAGCAGGACCAACTTGGGTGCTTTCCACCTGGGCTCCAGCTGAGTCTTTCGGTCGAAATTCCTCACAAAGACAAGATTACCCGGAACAACGTCATGGGGTTTCACCTCAGTGTTGTCGGGAAAGGCTGCAGCTACCTGTGAACGAGAAGATTGTAGTGCAGACATCAAGGAAGCCAAGTAATCTGTCAGCATATTACAGTCAATATCAGTTATTTTGCGTGGTACGGGCGTCCCCCACATATTTGGTGGTCTACCGAAGATCACCTCATACGGGGATAGCCCTGTTCGTGAATGTGCTACCATTCTCATGTAAAAGAGTGCAACTGGTAACGCTACTACCCAGTCGACACCTTTCTCTCTGCATATTTTGGACATTCTAATTTTCAGTATCTGGTTATGTCTTTCTACGAGACCTGCTGCCTCGGGGTGTCGGACACAGTGGAATTTCCACTGATATCCTAACAGAAGTGAAACGTGTTTCATTAATTCGGATGAGAACGGCTGGCCGTTATCTGAGTAAACAGCACGTGGTAAACCGTATCGTGGGAAGAATTCTCGAACCAACTGTTTGGCAGTAGTCGGGGCAGTGTAATCTGAAACCGGGTATGCCTCCGTCCAACGGGACAGAGCGCAAACAACTACGAGAACATATTTGAATCCTCTGCATCGTTCCATCTGGATATAATCCATCTGGAGTACTTCAAAAGGATGATTAGGAGTATGAAATCCACCCTGTTCTACGGGAACGCTTTTTCCTGGGTTGAACTGACAACAGATCATACAGGTACGAACCTTTTGTTTTGCTGCTGCTCGTAAATGTTTATTGAACCAAATGTGTTGAATGCTGTCTAGCATAGCTTTTTCTCCTAGATGTGCTGGACTATGTATAGTGTTAATTATAACTTGGACCATTGAATCAGGAAGGAACCATACAGACTTTTCCTTCATCATCCATCCTTGGTCCGTTTGGATCCCTCCTAATTCAGTCCATTTCTTTATTTCGTCTGGTGTAGCATGTGTCTGTATGTCAATTACGTCAAGAGTAGGATCTTTAACTGTCATACAATGTGTCGGTGTCGGGACTATTGTCTTTGTCATATCGGGGGTTTGAGTTTGAGCAGTCAGTTTAGCTGTTCTGTCGGCTAGGTCATTGCCTTGGGAAATGATATCAGTAACCTTTGTATGGGCCTTACATTTCATAATTGATATTTTAGTGGGTAGATGTATTGCATCTAATAATGCATGAATGAGGGGTCCGTGCTGAATGTGGGCACCGTGGGAAGTTAAATAACCTCTCTCTCGCCACAGCACGCCGAAGTCATGTACAACTCCGAATGCATAACGTGAGTCAGTGTATATGTTGACTTTTTTATTCATGGCTTGAATACAGGCTTGTGTCAGAGCGATAAGTTCTGCGGCTTGAGCTGACAAAGTGTTTATACGATTAGTTTCAATGACTTCAGTATCTGTTGTGACTGCGTAAGCGGCTACTAACTCTCCTGTACTTGTTCTCATGCATGAACCATCTACATACAAGGTCAGGTCTGGATCTGGCAATGGGACATCGGTTAAGTCTTGTCTGGGTTTTGTTGTTATTGTAATAACTTCAATACAGTCATGGGCTAGTGGGTCTGTTCCGATTACAGGTAGAAGTGTGGCAGGATTCAATGTGTTACAGCGTCTGATTTCTATATGTGGCTGAAACAATGTAAGTTCATATCCTGTAAGTCGCACTATAGTCAAGTGTTGTGTTTGCGTTCTATTTACAAGAACCTCTACTGCGTGTGGTACTTGAACTGTCAAAGGATGTCCTAACACTATGGCATCGCTTTGTCTGATTGCTAAAGCTGTCGCTGCTACTGATTTCAGGCACGCAGGCAAAGCCTGAGCTACGGGATCTAATGTACTAGAGAAATAGGCACATGGTTTGTGTGCTCCTGCTTGATCCTGTGTGAGTACTGACAAAGCAGTACCTTCGCGTTCTGTAACAAAGAGTGTAAACTGTTTTCTGTAACATGGCGTTGCTAAAACGGGTGCTTGACATAAAGCTTTCTTTAGGCTTTCAAAAGCTTGTGTGTGTTCCTGAGTCCAAGGGAGAACAGTCGATGTGGCTGCCTCCTGTGTGGTTAACTGAATGAGGGGTTTTGCTAGAAATGCGTACTGAGGGATCCACTGCCTGCAATATGAAGTGAGGCCTATGAAAGCCCGTACTTCCTTTTGTGTCTTGGGTATTGGCATGTTAGCTATTAACTGAATGCGGTCGGGTGTAAGCTGCCTTCCCTCCTTGGACAGCGAGTGACCAAGATAAATAACTCGCTGGACACAGAATTGCAGCTTAGAAGGGGACACCTTGTGCCCCTTTTCGGCTAGAAATTGTAAAACTGTCAGTGATGCTTTCTCACATTCGGGTTCGCTTCTAGCGGTGATCAGCAGATCATCGACATATTGAAGCAGGGCAGTGTTAGCTGGCATGTGTATACTGTCAAGTTCTCGTTTCAGTGCTTGGCTATAGATGCTGGGGCTTTCTGTAAATCCTTGAGGTGCGCGGGAGAATTTAAAGCTACGCCCATTTAAACTAAATCCGAACAAATATTGGCTTTCCGGATCTATTGGGACGCTGAAGAAGGCATTCTTGAGGTCAATTACAGTAAAGAATGTTGCTTCGGAATCAATAGCTGTCAATAATGACGAGATATCTGGAACCACAGGAAATTGTGGCACAATGCATTTGTTTAACTCGCGCAGATCAATAACCAATCGGTATAC
Organism: Triturus cristatus; assembly: GCF_964204655.1. Taxonomy (NCBI): domain Eukaryota; kingdom Metazoa; phylum Chordata; class Amphibia; order Caudata; family Salamandridae; genus Triturus; species Triturus cristatus. Next base: position 858,730,374 of record NC_140594.1, read on the forward strand.
TGGCGGAGCTGTAGGATCTGTTCGTTTAAGAATCGGAATTATCGGTGAATTACATACATTGGAGTCTGTTTCTACAACTACTCCTTGGGCAATAAGCTCGTCAATGATTTGTAGTAAAGCCGTTACAGCATCTGGTGGTAACTTGTATTGTCGCATTCGTGGTAGCACCACTCCTGCCTTTAATGTGACTCGATATGGTGTAATATTCATGCATCCAACATCAGTAGGGCCTTGTGCCCATAGACGTGTAGGTAAAATCTGTAATCGGGGATCCATGTCTCTAGACACATAGTGACCTTTAAAATCACGTAAAAACAATCTTACTCCTTCCGGAGAACAACATATTATAGCTCCTAGAGCTTTTAACGTTTTTATTCCTAACAGATTTTCTGGGCATGATTTAGTAAGCAATAAATCTGTAGTTCGGGTCAGAGGTCCTATCGTAAGTGGAAGAGGCTGTGACACTTCATTAACTATAGGTTTTCCTGAAAAACCAAGGGAAATATTCTGTGAGCCTGAGAGGGGTGCCCCTGGAACTTCACTACGTTTTATGGTGGTTCGACTTGCCCCTGTATCGAGTAGAAATTTTCTATCTTGACCTAATAATTCACTATGTACATAAGGTCCTTCTTGATCTACAGGAATCTCAATAAGGGGTAAGTCAACTTCCCTCTCTAGGCTAGTTCATGCGTAACGCTGATACTCGGGATATTCATACTGTGCGGTCTGATACATTTGTCGTGTTGTTGTCTGTGTGGCAGCAGCAGGCAACGGTGGTGCAGCTGGCACAAACTGTATTGGCTGTTGTGCGGCTGGCATGGCCTGGGCATGCTGCGTAGCTCCTTGTTCATTCTGATCTTGTCTAAGTGGCCGTGATCTTTCTTGTGTTTTACCTATGGCGATATTATGTTTTAAAACTGGACAATCGTGTACATAATGGCCTGGCTTTTTACAATAATTGCATGTCCCTTTTACAGGTCCTGCTGAATCGGAATGTGTCATACCCTTTTTATGTCCTTCAGCTGGAACTGTCTGGGAAACTAGCATTTTCATTTTCGTGTCTTTCATGCGTCTGTGTTCATGTTCTTGTTCCTCTCTAATTCTATTGTGGTGGTACTGTAACATTTGTAACATTTGTGTTGGAGTGTTACCTTGCCAGGTACTCTCGAATTTTAATACTCTATTCTTTACTGGGGGCAGGGCATTTTCCACTAATTTTGTTACAAACAGATGCGGGTATGATTCGCTACTTGCTTTTATGCCACTATTTATACCAAAACATTTCTCGAATCGGGCATAGTAATCGCTAGTGTCTTCATCTTGCTTCTGCTTACAGGCTGAAATTGTACCCCAATCTTCCTTTTTCGTAGTTAATAAGCGTGGCAGTACCTGTACTAGTAGACCTGGTAGTGCTTTAGTTTTGTCCCCAAGCCCCGAACCTGGACCTCGGGCCCTTTCTTCTGCTTCTAATGCTGACCATTCTATCTTTTGGTCACCTACCTCCCACTCTTTTTCCTTGAGTTTCTCATAAATGCCAGCAGGCATCAATACCTTTAATATTGTCATAATGTCGGGGTAGGTATACTCTCCCATGAGTAACATGTCTTTAATTTCTCGGTGAAAACCCGCTGGGTCTTTGTCATGACTGGGTACCACTTTCTTCATTTCTAACAATTCTATTTTTGATATGGGCGTATATACAAATACACGTTTAAACTGATCGTCCTCGCCTTTTATTGGGTGCACTTCTCGTAAGGGATTCAGTCTATCCATGTGATATGTAGTTCTTTCCTTGACAGGCAATGAGACATGCTCTGAGCATACAAAAAGAATATACTGCTTTCTTGATACCAGAATTTCTTTAATTAATTTAGTACCTGGACCTCTCCATTTATTCATAAGTAATTCAGTTAATATGTCAGGTAAAGGACCAGGGTCCGAATGCTGACTCTGATATAGTATAATGAGTTGTTGAATCATATAAATCCCAGCTAACCTCTGCTCATCTGGGGTTAGATTCAAAAATGTGCGTACTACTGTCTCATCACTATATTTTCCGGGACTGTCCACCCAGTGGACAGCTGCCCTTGCTAAATCTTGTTCATCCATAAAATCGAGAAAATGATAACCCCTTCGTTCTCGGAGTAGTTTGTCGGCGGTTTGGAACGAATGTTCGTTAGACCTTATATTAATTATAGGTATTTGAAAATTCCTGTTATTATCTGGACATATCGGATGTATTGAGTCAGTATGATATCTAGTCTGATTCCTATTACAAGATCTTCCTTTACCTACATAGGCTATGGTGTCCGACTGTCCTGTGGGCAGTCCTGACCCTTCTTCCTCGTTTTGTTCGAACTCGTCTACCTCTAATCGCTCTTCGTGTAGGCGTTCTATTTCTTTACGGATCTTTCGGCACATGGCTATTATACAGTTTTGTTTATCATGTCTCCCTTCCGATATATTCTGGCTCCATCTTGTAAGAATTTTCATTGCTTCCGGGTCTACCCCCGGTCGGTCTTGATTTCTGATCACACAGTTTATGAGGAAACGTAACAGTTCCCCCTGTATCTCTACTTTCTGGTATTCCATGGCTCTGTAAATACATTCTGGATCTCGCCCCGTTTGGACAAAATGATATATATTATCTAGATGCGCAGTCATTCCTGGTAACTTCGCTAAATACACTGCGGCTCTTCTGATACGCAATGATGCTAGGGTCATTTCGTCCTCTTTTCCAGGCACCGGGTCATATCTACAATCTATAAGAAGTTCCTTAAGCGCACGGGTACTAAGGAGTTTGGGTGTACGTGAATGCGCTGACTCTTGAAAGGTAAGTTTATTTATTCTGGGTGGCGTAAAAAAGATATTGGTAGCTCCTCCCGCGGCCCCATCTGGGGCGTCGGGTGTAAAAGGATTCGTTGAACGTGACACAGCAACTACAGGTGTAGACACAGCCATAGAAGTAGCTGTAGGAGCGGATACAGAAACAGATGTGCTTGCCGGAACTTGTGACTCGATTTGTTGCTGTAGGGATACGGGCACTGGATCTTGGTGTTGAACCTCCCTGGTATGCGGTCTACGTGAGGCAGAATTAGCATACTCGGGTGCTGCGTCATCTAAATATGAGGAAAGAAAAACATCTTCTGCGGTTCTAGGATGCCCCTTAGGATGTACCTTTATTGGGAACAATGGGGTTGGCAAGTCTTTTGGTGTTTCTGGAGTAGCCTTAGGTAATCCTTCGGCCAGAAGGGGATACATACCATTCATAAGGGCATTTCTTTGTCTGTCTACTTGTTCTGATTTCACTCGGATACCTTCCTCAATTAATAGATTCTCTCGAACTTTATTGGAATTCTCTTTACTCTTCTCTTCCTGTCTACGTGCTTTTTCTGTTCGTCTATGTGATTCTTTACGCCATAATTCAACGGCGTCTTTCTGTGACTGTCTGACTTTCCTTTTCCATAACTCTTCCTCGACTTTCATGATGCACTCTGCATCCCAGGTTCCCGCTGTGGGCCACCTCTGACTTTCTGGTAATCCCTTGGTATAGTCTACCCATAAATCAAGAAATAATATAGCGTCTAAGCCATGTTTGTGATACATAAAGTGCCCTGGAGTGTCCCTAGGAGGAATAGGGACGGCTTCTTCGAGAACCCCTTTTCTGGTAGTGATCTGTCTTAATTTCGAAAAGAGCGGCATATTGAGAACTGACCTTATACTTGATTTTGACCTGATACTTGAATTTGAACAGACTTAATACAATAAACACGATAATGAACAGTCATTCATACCACGATATACAGAACATACTTAAACACTTTAAACATTAAACCTTAAACCTTTAACTGAAACAACAATGATGATCGTCTGCATAACTAAATCACCATGCTTAATTCTTGACACCAACTAGACAATAACTAGATACTTCGGAATACTTCGGAATACTTGATATACTGCTAAACAGTACAGATACACTGCTAAAACAGTGCAGACCGGATTTGTGTACCCAAACCCGTCTTGACCGGCACAACCTATGTGCACGTCAGAAATGCCTCCCCAGCAATGGTACTCACCGGGTAGCTTCGGAAACGGAAGGCCTCAGTAACTTGAACTTGAACCGGACCGGACTCGACTCGACTCGACTCGTCGGACACTGGGCTCGACTTCGGACTGGTGGGTCTCTGTATACCTCGGATCTTGCTCTCTCAGCTAGGCTCTGGTCGGGATACTTCGCACTTCTCACCGCCTCGTCTGGGTGTTGATCGCAGTCTCAGTCGCCCCCGCTTGACCGGAGGGAGATACAGGAAATCCTGCTGGTACGCGTTATTGTCCGTCCAGCTGTGGCAGGAGACCGGGCCTGCAACGCACCGCCGGCGCGTGAGATGAGAAAGTGTCCCTGTTCGGGCGCCATCATGTGGTAAATAAAAATTCCTTTACCGGGACTGAATTTGATACAGGAACATAGTAAAATAGCTCAGTAAAATGAGAGGCAGAATCCGTGATATTAGAGTTTCGGAATGGGCTTTATTCCAAAATGGCCGACTCGAGTCGCGGCCTTCAGGTTCCGTCACCACGAGGGTTCAGGAAGTGAAGTACATACTTTATTGACAAGAAGTAACTTTTATAGTCCATACATTATAATGAAGTGAATACAGTAGGCGTAACAATTGATAAAGAAATTGACGTGTGGTCCGCGTAACCGAAAATGGGTGTAATAATGAGTAAAAAGGAACATAATTGGTTGTGATGTCATGTATAGGTGGATCTATAAGATAATACTTGGCATGGATGCGCGCGCAGCAGTATGACGTGTAATTGACGTGTAACTAGGGGGTGACGGGGACTTGACATTTAGCTCTACATGTGGAGACAAGAAGTCTGGGGGGTCAAGTCAACCTAATCCCAAATCATATCTAACATCCTATGTTTAAAGAACTATGTTATCCATAAAAGAAGGACTCTCGGACAGAATCTATTCTATACTGACTGTGCGTGCGTGTACAAGCGTCTAAGTGTCTACACTGAATGCGAGGGGGTAGGAATATTCCATGGTAACAGGGCTATGAATTACTTGCATGAGGACAGAGAAGATGGGCCTTTTTGCTTGGTAACTGGAGGAATGTTTACTTAAACTACTAGGCAGGAATGCATCGGCTGAGGGGGAAGCAGATAATTCGAAGGTGAAATACAGTTCTTGGCAGAGAATAGGCTGATGTCAGGCTTCGTGAGCCGCGCAGAGAATGAGACAAAGTTCATGGTCACAGATGCAGGCTCGGACTGGAGCTTTCAGAGGCAGAAGGCAAGAGGAGTTTAGATGACAGAATCAGGGCCTACTTGCCTGGACTGTAAAGTGGCATAAGTGAACGATATAAAGCCGGTGGCCTTTCATATTTAAGAATGGAATATCCGGCCTATTCATGGCGGATCTGGCAGAGGACATGTTGACGGTGGGCATACATGTATTTGCGTCTTCATAACTGGAACTGGAGGGAACATACATGTACTTGTGACATGCACATAGAACCGTTGGGGTCCAAGATAGGGGACATAACTGACCAGAGAAATCCACATTTTCACAGTTGTGGCTATCATTCATCCATTCGGCTACGTCGTTTATGGTGTTGCAGAAGTTGTTTTTGGCACTGTGGGGGTCCTCAGTGAGCGAGAGGATCAGTTGAGTGTCGTCCGCTTTGGAGATTATGTTTAGTCTGTGGGATCTGATGATGTCTGCAAGGGAGGAGGGTCATGTAGATGTTGAGCAGGGTGGGGCTGAGGGAAGAGCCATGAGGTATGCCGCATGTAATGTCCTTGGGTGCAGAAGGTAAAGGGGGGCAGACAGACGCCTTGTGTGCATCCTGAGAGGGAAGAGGCGATCCAATTGAGGGCATTTTGCTGATAGTCAAAGTTGTGGAGACTGAAGAGCAGGGTGTGGTGGAAGATTAGTTTGAGTGCAGCAAGGAGGTTGAGGAGGATCAGGGCTACCATTTCTCCACGGTTGAGGAGGGTCATGTGGTGGCAATTAGGGCGGTTTCAATCTTGTGGTCGGAACGGGATCTTGATTGTGAGGCATCAAGGGGTTGGTTTAGTTAAAGGTATACGGTAAGCTGTTGGTTTATGGCTTTCTCGAGTTCCTTGGCTGGGTAGGGAAGCCGGGAGATCACTCTGTATTTTTTGAGGTCACTGGGGTCGGCAGAGGGCTTCTTTAGGAGGGGGTCTGACCACCAGATATTTCCAACCATCTGGGAAGGTTGCCATGAAGATGGAGGTGTTGAGAAGGCTGGTGAGTTCCATGCTGATGGGGTTTGTTCCGAGGTTGAAGTGATGCTGGAGGCAGGGGTCAGTGTGTGCCCCGGAGTGGATGGACGACATGATGGGTGAGGTGGTCTGAGTAGTGATCGGGGACCATGTGGTTATCGTGCGGCTGGTGTTTGCTGATTGAGAGAGGTTTTCGAGGCTGATAGTGGTGGGTTGGCGATCAAAGTTGGTGTAGATGGTGGTAATCTTGCTGTGGAAGTAGTCTCAGAGGGTGTCACAGTGCTCTTGGGAGGGGTGGATGGTGGTCTCTGTGGCTGTCTGGTTGGAGAATTTCTTGACGATTTTAAAGAGTTCTTTCGTGTGGTTGGCTGAGGTGTCGATGCGGTTGATGATTGCTGCTCTCTTGGCTTGCTTGATGTGGAGGTGGTAGTTGTTAAGGGCTCCTGTGTGGACGGCTCTGTCAGAGGGGTCCTAAGTCGTGCTCCAGCACTTCTCAAGTTGGCAGCAATTGCATTTGGTAGTTCTGAGCTCTGGAGTGTACCATCTGGCTTGTTTGGGGGTGTTGTTGGCTTTTGCTTGTTTCAGTGGGGTGACTCTGTTGGTACATTTGGTGAGCCAGGCGGTGAAGTTCTTAACAGCCTGGTCAAGATCTGGCGTGGGCGTGGTCCAGGCACGGCCGGGTACAGATGGGTTAGCAGACTCCATTAAATGTCCTGAGATGCAAGAGGAGCCACAGGGAAGGCGGGAGCGGCAGAGACATGAAAGTGGTTTTGCTAGGCGACTGCTAAAGCAAGAGACCGCAAGGTCAGGCACTGCTCACAGAGACTGCGGTGTGGCCTCTATTAAAAGTCCTGTGTAGTGGAGAAGGGGCGCTGTGGGGGGGAGCGGAAGTGGCGGGAAAGTCACGTCAGGAGACACAACAGAATACTGGCAGTTGATAGGCAACTGCTAAAGCAAGAGACAGGCGGGCAGAGGTGCAGCTGGAAAGCTGTGACCGGGTGAGAGGCTTAATTGATTTAATTGATCATTGTGTTCTTGGAATGTTTCTTTACATATGGATTTTGTTTTGCATTTTGTTCTACTCTCTGTTGATGATTAGTTATGTCTTTGTAGAAAAAGAATGTGAGGCATCCAGTTCTAGAATGTGCCTACTGTAATAGGAAGTAATATGTCCTCTAGGTGTAAATTGTTAATGTCCCAATGTTCTAGCTTTGCCAGTTAGCTAGCAGTTCTGTCCCTGTACAGTTGTGCTGGCTCAGCTTCATTGCAGAAGTGTTAAAGAATGTTTGAAATGGTAGGAGTATTCATGTGATATACATATTTATACAGACATACACACAAACCAACACCGGGTCCCTTGAAGAGACCGCTGACTCAGATTACTTCGCTAAATTGCTGTGCTTTTGTTACTCTCTTCAACAGGATCCCCTGCCTTGTTATATATATATATATATCATGGCCGACATCTCAATACAATCCTAAAAGCACAATATCTTGGGTCTGTGTCTGCTTTGCTAAACGAAAAACTTCTTTATGGTGAAGAGCAGCTGTTTTTGATATATATATATATATATATATATATATATATATATATATATATATATATATATATATATATATTTCACTGAAAAAACCATAGGTTTCAGGCACGTTATAGTTAGGAATTAGCATTTAAAAAACCTTAGAAATTCACTGAAAAAACCATAGGTTTCAGGGGCGTTATATTTAGCTGGACTTTTCACTCGTACAAAACCATTGAAATTCCCCCGTTATAGTTAGTTCAGCTAACTATAACTCGCGCGCCCGCAATCCACTGCTGATGACGTCACATATTACATCACTCATGACATGGTCAGTGACATCACTCATTATTTCCCCAACTTAAAACTCGCCACAGGGCTTGTTTGCACACGTTAACTCAGGCCCCGTCCCCTCCCTTCACCACTGTGTAAACACGCCCTGTGGCCATTTTTAGTTGGGAGATTAAGTTTATTTGAATCCTGAGGGTCCCTAGGGTCCCTAGGATCCAACTAGCCCACTAGGTACCTCCAGTATGCGCCACAGAGCTGCGTTGCAGAGAGGTGTAAAAAGTGGCACGGCCTGGACCACCTCTCTGCAACGCAGCTCAGTGACGCTTACTGGAAGCACCTGGTGGGCTAGTTAGCCCCCAGGGGCCCTCAGGATTGAAGGGGAATTATTTCCCCAACTTAAAACGCGCCACAGGGCTTGTTTGCACACGTTAACTCAGGCCCCGTCCCCTCCCTTCACCACTGTGTAAACACGCCCTGTGGCTGTTTTTAGTTGGGAGATTAAGTTAATTTGAATCCTGAGGGTCCCTAGGGTCCAACTAGCCCACTAGGTACCTCCAGTATGCGCCACAGAGCTGCGTTGCAGAGAGGTGTAAAAAGTGGCACGGCCTGGACCACCTCTCTGCAACGCAGCTCAGTGGCGCTTACTGGAAGCACCTGGTGGGCTAGTTAGCCCCCAGGGGCCCTCAGGATTGAAGGGGAATTATTTCCCCAACTTAAAACGCGCCATAGGGCGTGTTTGCAAACGTCACCTCAGGCCCCGTCCCCTTCCTTCCCCACTGTGTAAACATGCCCTGTGGCCGTTTTTTAAGTTGGGAGATTAAGTCCCCTTGAATCCTGAGGATCCCTAGGGGCAAAATAGCCCACTAGGTACGTCCAGTAAGCGCCATTGCAGAGAGGTGTAAAAAGGGGCACGGCCTGCACCACCTCTCTGCAACGCAGAGCAGTGGCACTTACTGGAAGCATCTGGTGGGCTAGTTGGCCCCCAGGGTCCCTCAGGATTGAAAGGGAATTATTTCCCCAACTTAAAATGCGCCACAGGGCGTATTTGCACACGTCACCCCAGGCCCCGTCCCCTCCCTTCACCACTGTGTAAACGCGCCCTGGGGCCGTTCTAAGTTGAGAGATTAAGTCCCCTTGAATCCTAAGGGTCCCTAGGGTCAAACTAGCCCACTAGGTACCTCCAGTAAGCGCCACAGTGCTGTGTTGCATAGAGGTGTGAAAAGGGGCGTGGCCTCAGAACACATGTCTGCAACGCAGCTCCCTGGCGCACACTGGAGATACCTGTTGGGCTAGTTGGCCCTCAGGGACCCTCAGTATTGAAGGGGAATTAATTCCCCAACTTACAACTGGCCAGGGGGCGCGTTTGCAGAGTGCTGCAAGGAGGGGGCATGGCCTCCAGCGCGATGCCGGTCTTTTATTTATTTTATTTTTTTAAGAAGGAGGGCTGTGTGGCCCCCCTTCTTTTTCTAATTTACTGGCCCTGGGGACCCCATCCCCCAGGGCCTGCACCCTAATTTGTTTTGTTGAAAAAAATAAATGTAGCCCTCCCAAGGCCTTAATCGGCCCCGGGGACCCCAACCCACGGGTCATGGCCTTTCTTTTATTTAAATTCTTTAGGAGGGGGCTGCATTGCCCCCCTCCTCAGGCCACTTATGGCTCCGGGGACCCCATCCCCCGGGGCCGGCCTTTGTTTTTTATTATTTTAAAAATATATATATTTATAGAAACACCTAGGACATGCTGGACAAACCGTATGTACCTATCACCATGACGATTTGCGTGATATTCATTAAAAGGCGACTATGCATAGAATGAATCCACATGGAATGTATTTACACCGCTAGTGAAGCTCTGACGTGTCCGACGCCCTACCGTGCCGGTGGGCACTCTCCAAGTAGACACCCTTGTCGTTTATTTATACAAACATGGGTAGCTATTGGGCACATTTAATATACACGCACACCAAGCTATTCAAAGGGGATTCGACAAAAATTTGGCCAAACTATACAAGAAACCCCCCTCACGGTTAATAAAAAACACATCCACCGCCGGATGTGTAATACTTTTTATTTTACTCTCTGGAAAGGAGACGAACTTCACTTGAGAGTCACAGCGTGCTCCTGGCTGAGCCCAATGCTGTGTTACTCCCACCAGTGCCCGCCGATTCCCTCACACCTCTGTGTTGTATTCCACCAGCTAGTGCGTATGCTATGACACTCTCTAGCCCATGTGCACTGTAACACCACCCCGTGAATATGTCATGCCACACTTGCCTTCGCACGGGTTATATTACCCCATCTAACGTGCCTTCCTCGATGTGTATGTTATAACGCACAGCGCTATGCCATACATATTACAATCTGGGATCCATATCTTTGTCACAGTGCATATGCAACGTTACACTCCCCAGCACATATTTTATATTACAACTTTAGAGACTAGTTATGTTACACAACACTGCCCTGTGCATATGACACTCCAAGGCGCATATCGCATAGCACGCGCTAGTGCCTGTGCTATCTCGCGCTCTCCAATGAATCTGTCATTGCGCACAATGTATTGCATATTATATTTCACGCCCCGGTTCATCTTATATCACACTTTTTGGTGCATAGTTTATACCATATACTACATCTAGTTTTCAATTTCAATCGTGCTCTCAGGACTATGTTCTATATAACACTGCGTCTACCTACCCTTTTCACGGGCATTACATTTTGCGATGGGGGTGGAGGGTCAGGGGGTGTTTCTGCCAAGTGAGCCCGGAGTCACAGTCACAAACGTCCTCTTCTTCCTGAATAAAAGTGAGATTATGCTGCATACTTGTTCATATTTTAAGTAGTTCGCACAGACACACATTTTAAAAACAATAAAGTTCATAATACCCACCTTCTCTGAACAGTTAGCTTGCTGCCCCATCCACCTCCTCCCTATCCTCTGTTGTCTGAATCCATGGACTAGCCTCCTCCCTCCTGCCATGCGTGGTCTGATGTGCTGCCACTGCCCTCCATTTAGCATGATGTACCAGTCCACTCCTCCTGCCCTCCATTGCCCAATTCTATGGCCCATCATTGACCTCCTGCTTAGCCTCTGTGCTTAGCTTGCTGCCCCTATTCTCCTTCCCCCTGCCCTCCGATGTCTTTGTGCATGCCCCTGCTCCATCCTTTTTGCCCACTATGTTCCATGGACCTGCCACTCCTATCTACTCTGAGTGTCCTGTTGAGCTGCCACTCCCCTCCCACCTGCCTAGCATTGTCAGATGACTGTAACCTGTCCCTGCCACCTCCACCCTGCCTGTCCACATGCCATGCCCCTATCCCCTTCCTCCTGTCCTCCATGGTCCATTTTACTGCCACACCCTTCTGCCCTCCCTGATCTGTTGTGCTGCAACTGCTCCTCCTGCCTGCCCCGCGCGGTCTGTTGTGAGGCCCCTTCCCCTGAACTCTCTTGTCTGTGCCCAGGTCCTGATCCTCCCTTCTATCCTCCAAGGTCCTTTGTGCATGCCCCTGCACCCTCCTTCTTGCCCATCATAGCCATTGTGCTGCCACTAACCCTCCTGCTTGCCATGCATGGTCTTCTGTGCTGCCATGGCCCCTCCCACCTTCCCTGTGTGGTCAGCTAGCTGCCCCTGACCCCCTCCCACCTTCCCTCCATGGTCTGTGTGTATGCCATCATAGTCTCATTGTTGCTCTCATGGTTTGTCTTGTTTCTAGTGCCCATCCTGCCTGACCTCCATGGTCATCTTGCTGCTCCTGCCCTGCCACCTTGCCCCCAGCCCTCTGTTTCCATGTGCAGACCCCCTATTGCCTCCCTCCTGGCGTGTCTGTTCCATTGTAATGCCCCTGATCCGTCCCTCCTGCCCTTTATGGTCTGTTATGCTGCAGCTTTCTCTCCTGTCTGTCCATTATGGTCAGCAAGCTACCATTGCCTCTTTCCCATCTGTTCTCTGTTGTCCATGTGCATGGTCCTGTCCCCTTCCTATTGCTTTCTATGGATTGTTGTGCTGCACTCCCGTCCCGCATGCGCTGTGTGGTGTATTGTGCTGCTCCAAACCCTGATGCCTGCCCTGTAGGGTCAGTTTGGTGCACCTCTCCATGTCCCTCCTGTCCTCTGTTATCCGAGTCCATGTCCCTACCCCAATTCCTCCTGCCAACCATGATTCAATGTACCATACTTGCGAACATTTTGAACTTGGTAAGAGGGAGATTTTGAAAAAAAACAGGGGTATTGATTTTCCCCTTTGAGTTACATTGAAAAAGAGGAGATTGTAGACAGGAGACAGATCAAATAAAGCCCATTTGAGCTTAAAAACATTGGACGTTTCCTGGCTGAAACGGGTCTGTTGGCATGTATGGTTGTACTACCACTGCCTCTTCCTTCTGACAACAATGGTCTATTATATTGCCACAGCCTCTCTTGCCAGTCCTGTATTGTTGGTTTGTTGCCCCTGCCCCCCTTTCCACTGCCCTCCATAGTCTGTTGTGCTGCCACTGCCCTTCCTGCCTGCCCAGTGTGGTCAAATTGTTGCCTCTGCACTCTCCTACCTGCCTTCAATTTTCAGAGTCCGTGCCCCTGGCCTCTGCCTCTCAACATTATCACAATGAACAACTAGATTGCTTACATTCTATATTTATTACAAAAGTGTGGAACGCCTGACGTCATCTTGATGTAATCAAAACTGTATTACCTAGAATATTTCCATTCGAAATTACATATATGAGAGGGTCTTATTTGCATCAAAATTATGGTTAGTGCTCTAAAAAACTAAAATGAGGACATATTTTCTGAGTTTTCAAATAGCGACAAAGAACTTTTAAATCATTTGTAATCTTTATGTATTTTTATCCAGTTGACCACTTGATTAAATGTTGCACCTTGGCGAGAGGATGTGGTGTTACTTCCAGAGCTGCAGACTTTGCAACTGGGGAACCAGGTTGGAGTTTCTGCTTCAGCTCAACATTCTGTGATTGTGGTCAAATCACTTAATCTCCCCATGTCTACAACCAAAATGAATTTGATCTTGTGTGATGTAACCAATGCTCATGTAAAGCATTCCAATACCTGACAAGTCTGCACTATATAAAACTGCAAATACACAAAAAATAAGTGTTTTGCACACTTCTGTCATTGGGCTACATGTGGGCTACATCTGGGTGATATTTGTGCTGCATTTAGGCTCTTTTGTGTCTGGTGGCCATCTTGGGAGATTTATTTGTTATGAAGTTTCCTAATTTCCTCATTTACTGCAGTCTCCTCAGTAGGAAATGCTTTTAGTTTTTTACTTTGATTCCATCAAGAAGGTATTCAGATATGTCACACATTTGCCATAAATTCTCAATGTTAGCACTCTAGTTGCTCATTAGATCACTGTAGTAAAACTACTGCTCACCAGGGAAGTATGCTGCTGGTATTCAAAGTGCATGTTTCAGTCTGCATGTCAGAATTTGTTTATGAAATAGAAGCGGATTTGAGAAGTCAAAATGTGCTCTAATTTTTCTTTCTGCAGCACTAATCATAATTTCTATGGCAAAATGAATCCCCTCATTGTGCTCCTTTGTAAATTAAATGTTTTAAGTGTTACCACTTTATTCCATTCAAGATGGCTTCAGGTGTGCCATACTTTTGTCATAAGTAAGACTGTTAGCGCTCTAGTTGTTCGTTAGAACACTCTGGGACATTCTGTCATTGGGCTATACTTGGGCTACATCTGGGTGATATTTGGGCTACATTTGGGCTCTTTTGTCTCTGGTGGCCATTTTGGGAGACTTATTTGTTATGATGTTTCCTAATTTCCTCATTTACTACAGTCTCCTCAGTAGGAAATACTTTCAGTTTTTTACTTTGATTCCATCAAGAAGGCATTCAGATGTGTCACAAATTTGCCATAAATTCAGAATGTTAGCACTCTAGTTGCTTATTAGATCACTGTAGTAAAGCTACTGCTCACCAGGGAAGTCTGCTGCTGGTATTGAAAGTGCATGTTTCAGTCTGCATGTCAGAATTTTTTATTGAAATAGAAGAGGATTTGAGAAGTCACTCAAAATGTGCCCTAATTTTTCTTTCTGCAGCACTAATCATACTTTCTATGGCAAAATGAACCCCCTCATTTTGTTCCTTTTTAAATTAAATGTTTTAAGAATTACCAATTTATTCCAACCAATATGGCTTCAGGTGTGCCATACGTTTCTCATAAGTAGGACTGTTAGCGCTCTAGTTGTTCTTTAGAACACTCTGGGAAGCTGCAGTAGAACACAAAGGAATCAACTGACAGTCTCTGCCCTTGTTGGATGTACATGTTTTACTGTGAATGTCAGACTTCATTCTCACATGACTGAGAAAGATAATGTGAATTTACAGAAAATATGCTCTCAGTTAGCTTATAGATCACCTTCCAAACCTCTGTGGGAAAAGCATGAGAAAATAGTTTTCTCTCAAACATGATTCATGATATCACAGCAGAAGGCTTTTTCACATGGTAAAATCACCTTAGAACACACCACAGTTCCTAAAATGAGTATGGTACCATCAACAAATGATTTATAATGTAACTAAAGTCTTAAAACCTTCTATTAACTGCAATGCTTTTTAATGAGGTGCTATCATGTATATTGGTCCCAAGATGGCTGCCAACACTTCTTGGATGAAGTGCTGACAGCCAATCAGATCTCACGATGAGATGTGTGGTTAGGCTCCGCCCAGATATATATGTGATTTTACTTTTGATTTTCTCAGGAACTACTGAACGGATTTACACCACTTAAGCAAAAGGCACATGCCTGACCTGAGGACTACCTCTTTGCCAAATTTCAAGTAATTCTGTTCAGCCTTTCGGGCTGTACCTTCGACTAAAGGTCCTATGGGAAAATGCATGGGGAAAACGCGTTTTGGGACCCCCCTTTTTTCTCAGCCCCCGCTTGATGAATCACCCCGAGACTTTCAGGGTAGGAGCTGAGTGGAGCCCCTCATTAGTTTTGAAAATTTCACGAAGATAAGTCAACCGGCGCCAAAGTTATTCAAAATAGAATTTTCAGATTTCCTATGGGAACTCGGTCCTAACTATAACTATCTACTGGCGACCGCCAGTAGAGAATATATCCAAGAAAGAAGTGACTCAAACAGATGAACTCACCAAAGAACAAAAATATGTTTCCACTACAACATTTTAGCTTCCGCCTTCCTCAGGTAGTACATGATGGTTTGCTCAGTGGCTGCACAGAATTTTCAAAAAGCATCATGAGTGAAGATACCATTTGAAATGTGGAATGAATGCAGTCCTAATAGCTCTTTAGATATGCAGTAATTCCAAATGGAATACTCACTCATGATGCTTTTTGAAAATTCAGCAGTGTCATATGTGCAGTCACTGAGCAAACCATCTTGTGCTACCTGAGGAAGGAAGAAGCTGAAACGTTGTAGTGGAAAAACACTTTTTTTTCTTTTGTGAGTATATGTTTTACATTGCCTCTTTCTTATAGTATTAAGACTATGTGAGCCCACTGGGGCGTAATTATGCCATATTGATTCCTTCTATTGATCTAAGTCTGGTTGATGTGACATGCAATTTAGCGGTGCGTCTGCCACAATAATGGGGGATACTAACACCAAGATTATTTTCTATCAGTCTGTGTATTTCATGATAACCATCTGCCTATTCATCATTTCTTTTACCTCCATTTGGCTGTACTGACTATGTTTTGCCATACCGTTTGCACAAGCAGGCGGTTTAAGTACTCGTTGACGATAGGCATGATATGAATCAGAATATGGTAAATGTCTGTGACGTACGATATGCTTGGAGGCTGATTAAGATTTTACATAGAATCCTATGTATATCTGTTCCTGCATGACGAGCACATTGTAAGGATGTGTGATATTCC
Organism: Triturus cristatus; assembly: GCF_964204655.1. Classification (NCBI taxonomy): domain Eukaryota; kingdom Metazoa; phylum Chordata; class Amphibia; order Caudata; family Salamandridae; genus Triturus; species Triturus cristatus. The sequence goes on from NC_140594.1 coordinate 858,746,320, forward strand.
ATTCCAAAATAGTGATTGCCAAACCACAATTGATTTCTACTTGGGATCATCCTTTGTGTGTATTGTATGTTACTGTGTTGGCACGTAGCACTATTTTTAAACACTCTCGCCCTCATTATGATGGTGGTCGGACGAGCATCCGACCACCATCGTATCAGGATGCAGACTGCCTGACATGTAGTCGGACGCTCCACCCGCCTTATTACAATCCGGCCGCCATGAAGTCTATCGAAAACATGCCTTTTTCAATTGCAGCACAAGCCAAAATTGAAAAAGGCATGTTAAACATCCATGCACCGTGCACCAGGCATCATGTGGGACGGGGGCTCTGTTAGGGGCCTCCAAAGTCTGTTTCTGTCTGCCTTAATACAGGGCGGTCGGACCGCCATGTAAAGGCAGAGGTAAAAGTGACATCTTAATCCCTACGGTGGTGCCTCCTCAGGCACTGCCCCCTTTGTAGGCAATAGGAATCCGACCGCCGCCCCGACGGGCTCCTTGAGCCTGTCAGAGGTGGCGGACTCTCCCCCCCGCCGAATACGCTCCAACCATCAGTATCCTTAACCGGTAGTTAGACTGCAGCCTCAGATGTTGGATGGACTGCCACCGACAGCCCGTCAGCGATCCGCCCATATCATAATGAAGCCCTCTGTGTGGGGGAAGCAACCCACCCATGATCAAGGCGACTTGGGCACCGAAAAGCGTTGGGAGTTTTGTATGTATGTGAAGAAGTATATATATATATATATATATTTGCCACTCACTTCAACTAGTGTCTTGAATCTTTCGAGTTGATCTGTCAAGTAGGGGCCCGAGGTAAAAGGGGGTCCCAAAAACACATTTTTCACCATTTTAATTTCTATAGGAACTTTAGACACGGCTACAATCCAAACTGCTGAACGGAATACACCAAATTTGGTAGAAAGGTAGCTGTTGGTCCAGAAAATAACCTTTTTGTTAGTTAGTGCAAATCTGTTCAGTAGTTGTGGAGTTATTCAAAGAACTTACCATATATCCAGGGACGTGGAGGATCCGCAACTAGTCCCGATCTTGTGCTGAGATCTGATTGGCTGAACACTTCAAACCAGGAAGTGTTGGCAGCCATCTTAGGACTTGGCTTGAGCCACGTCCCAGAAGAAACATTTAAAAAAAAGAAAAGGGGCCACAGTATAAATACCTTGACCTCTTAGGCTTCTTGGGGTGGGGGGTCTCAAAGAGACGCCGCAGGGCCAATAAAAAAAAGAAAAATTTAGTCAGGATCCTTGGATCCCGCCAAAATGTATTTTTTAAAAAGCACGAGCTCCCGCGCTTAGCTATTAATCGGCCCGGGTGGGCCAGGTCCCGGGGCATTTGCATGTTATAGGTAAGGGTGGGCGGAGCTGGCATAGTGCCTCTATGCGTAGCTCCACAGAGTTTGAAAAAATCTCTGTAGAGCTACGCATTACTCCGGTTTGCTCCCTCCCCGCTCCACCCCCTCTAAAATGCTTTAAAATAATATAAAAAAGCCACTTACCTGTGTTTCTGCCACCTCCCCTGCCTGGCCGCTCTCCTTCCTGTTCCTCACCGCTTCACGTCCTTCTTCACTGAAAAAAACACTACGTTGTACTTTTTGCGTGTGCGCATGCTTAAGACGTACAACGTAGTGTTTTTTTAAGGAAAAAGTATGCAAGAGGAGCAGGAAGGAGAGCGGCCAGGCAGGGGGGCAGCAGAAACACAGGTAAGTGTATTATTTTTAAAGTATTTGGAAGGGGGAGGGAGCGGCTAACTCTGCTCCACCACGGAGGCGGGGTTTTCCCTATCTCTGCGTTCGCCACGGAGTGCGGAGTAGGCAAATCTCTGCAAACTCTGATGGCAGAGCACAGTTACCCCCCAGGGTTAATTATAGGAGGGGGCGCACAGGCCCCTACACCCTCGGGGCTTACTAATGCCCGGGGACCACCACCTCCCCCGAGCTTTTTTTAAAACAAATTCTGGAGAGGCCCATACGGCCTCCTCGGCTTCACCGGGGACCACCACTTCCCTGGGGCTTATTTATTTATAAATGGAGGAGCCTCTTGGACCCCCCCCAGTGATCGCCACCTCCCCAGGGCTTTATCTTTAAACAATGCAGGGTGCATGGACCCCCCCCAGCCCTGGAGGCCACCACCTTCCTGGGACAAATTTCAAGCAACAAGGGGGGGCATGCGTGGCCCCCTTCCTGGAGCCATAGATGGCCCTGCCGACCAACACCCCCCAGGGCCGGCTCCTTCTATGTTCCGGGGTACCCCCACCCAGGACATAGCTGTTTGCTATGTCTTGGCAGGACCTTTCCTGCTACGGCCAAGCCCTAGAAAACTGTGCTCCACTTCTAGCAAGAGAGAGCATTAAGAATTCTCTTGCTTGCTGGAAGTGGAGCAGAATTGCCGTGTTTGAAAGGGAGCTTCATGTTCACAGGTCCCTCCCTGTCAAAGCAATGCTGGCACCTGCAGAAGCCGGAGTACCGGCAGGGTCTGTGGGCCCTTCAGGCTCCTCCCACGGTCCCTGTCAGTGGTAAGTGGGTGCCCTGGGTGGGACTAGGGCACCCACAATAGAGGCTGGGCCCTGGGGGATGGGATCCCCGGGGCGGAAATTGGCCCGGGAGTGGGGCCATATGGCACCCTTCCCCTTATTGATTAAAAAAAAATAATGAAAAGGCCGGTCCTGGGGCCGAAATCGGTCTGGGAGGGGGGGCCACCTCCCTTTAATTTAAGAAAAAAAAGGAAAACAAAAAAATGGCCGGTCCCCACAGGGTGGGGACCCTGGGGCCGAATAGGCCCAGGGAAGGGGGCCACGTGCCCCCCTTCTGTAATAAATGAAAAAAATAAAGCCAGATGCCCCACCCCCTTTCACCACCACTCTGCAAATGCATTTCGCGGCACACTACTAGTAGGGGATGAAGCCCCCTTGGATGCTGAGGGTCTTTGGGGGCCAACAAGCACTACCTTTACCGCCAGTAAGTCCCACACAGTACGATTGCTCAGAGGACTTTGGAGGCCACACACCCTTTCTCCACCACTCTGCAAATTCATCTCCTGGTGCACTACTGATTGGGGGTTAAAGTCCCCTTGGATGCTGAGGGTCTTGCGGGTCAAGAACTCCTCCTGTTACCTCCACTAAGTCCCCCATAGCAGAATTCCTGAGAGCTGGTCAAATGCCACACACCCTTTCTCCACCACTCTGCAAATGTGCTTTTTGGTGCTTTGCTGGTTGGGGGATGAAGTCCCCTCGGATGCTGAGGGTCTTGCGGGCCAAGAACACCCCCTGTTACCTCCAGTAAGTTCCACACAGCGGAATTCCTGAAAGCTAGTCGGAGGCCCTACCCCCTTTCTCCACCACTCTGAAAAAGCAACTACCAGTTAAAAGAAAACGTAGAAATTCACTTAAAAAAAGAAAGGTTACAAGGGCATTATAGTTAGGAAATTTGAAAAACATTAGAAAGTCACTGATAAAACCAAAGGTTACAGGGACATTATAGTTAGGCCAATATTTCACTTGTACAAAACCAGTGAACTTCAGCAGTTATAGTTATCTAAGCTAACTAACTTACGCCCCTGCAATGCACTGCTTATGACCTTACATATTACATCACTCATGACATGGTCAGGGACATCACTCATGACATCGTCCACAGAATCTCTCAGACACCCACGCACATACCCATATAACCACTCACATACTCATTTACAGACCCAAAACAGTACTCACACACCCACTCACTCATCAATAGTTATTCACTCACTCATACAGTAACTCACACGCCTACTTACTCACCATATTGCCACCCATACACCCACTCACTCATCAATGCATTCACTCACACATCCAGTCATACAGACATTTATACATCCACTCATATACCCTTACAGCCACTCACACACCACCTCAATCACCCATTAAGAAACTCACACAGCCACTCACTCACCCATACAGATACTCTCACACCCACTCATGTAGCCATAGACTCACTCACCCAAACAAGCACTCACACACCCACTCACACACCCACCGTACCACTTACCCATTTACACATCCATACAATCACTCAAACACCCACTCAATCACCCTTACAGCCACTCACACAGACATTCACTCCAATACAGCCACTCACATCCACTCACCTTTACACAGACTCAAACACCTACTCACTCTCCCATGGAGCCACTCACATACCCACTCCCTCACCAATGCAGCCACTCAGAGAGGCACTCACTCAACCATACAGCCACTTACACACCGACTCACACAGATATGCAGCCACTCATACAGTCATTAACTTATTATTACAGCTACTCACACACCCTCTCACTCTCCAATACAGTCCCTCACACAGCCACTCATTAACCCTTACAACTACTCACATACCCACTATCACTTCTATACAACCACTCATATACCCATTTCCACACCCATATAGACACTCAAACATCCACTCATGCACTGATGCAGATAGTCACACAGCCACTCACATGATATGTCAGAAATAGTATGACTGATTACTAGTAGAGAAAGAATAGAAAGTTAACTTATGCTGTACATTAATATATATCTTTAAAGCTCACAAACATTTACGAAATACATACACTCACTGGATGATGTCATGAGTGATGTCATTTGAGATGTCATCAGTGAAGTCATGAGTGATGTAATATGTGAGGTTATGAGCAGTACATTGCAGGGAGTACGTTATAGTTAGCTCAGGTAACCATAACTGCTGAATTTCACTGGTTTTATACAAGTGAAATGTGAGCCTATCTATAATGTCCCTGTAACCTTTGTTTTTCTCAGTGAATTTCTAAGGTTTTTTTAAATTCAATTTCTTAACTATAACGTCCCTGTAACCTTTATTTTTCTTCAGTGAATTTCTATTGTTTTTTAAATGTTAGTTCCTAACTATAACGAACCCTCTAACCTTTGGACTGAATTTCTAAGGTTTTTTCAATTTTATTTCCTAACTGTAACCTCTAACCATAGTATAGTGGGTGTGTGAGTGGCTGTATAGGTTGGTGAGCGGGTGTGACAGTGTCTGAGTGGGTCTGGGAATGGATACATAACTGTCTCACTGGGTCTGTGAGTGGGTGTGTAAGTGTATGAGTGGGTGTCTGAGTGAGTGTGAGAGTGTCTGAGTGGGTTTGTGAATGCCTCAATGAGTGTGTGAGTCAGTCTGTGAGTGAGTGCATGAGTGTCTTAGTGGGTCTATGAGAGAGTGTGTGTGTGTGTCTGAGTATGTCTGTGGTGGGTGTGTGAGTGGGTCTGTGAGTGCATATGTGGGTGCCTGAGTGGGTCTGTGAATGGGTATATAAGTGTTTGAATGGGTCTTTCAGTGGGTGTGTTAGTGCCTGTGCATGTGAGTGGGTGTCTAGGTGTCTGTGTAGCTGTGTCAGTAGCTCTGTCAGCCACTGCACCACAACGAAACCGCACCCCCCCCTTGTCCACTTAGAGTCCACAGTTTTGCGCAAAATATCTACCCAAGTGGAGTACTTTCTACTGGTTACTTACCAAGTGTTACCACCTGGGTAATTGTCCAATGAGTATTCTACTCTACAGCTGCATAATGGAGCACAAGTACATTTCACCAATGACCTTGTGTGTGTGGGCAAGGTGATTGTTCCTCGTGCATCTTTATCCGCAAATTTATGATAACGGGAATATTCCTATAGAGAAGTCAAAATAGTACAAAGAGGTAAGTCCCCACCAAAGAAGTGTCCTTTTTCTTAACTATACGAAGTAAGTGCTTCTTTCTTTGGTGGCGATGGACTCATATTCCTTGACATCAAGAGCGCATCACTAAAATCGATGAGAAATGCGCTGGTGGGGCCTTTTCATAAGCTGTCCTTTATCCTGGCAAAAAGCAGGAAGACCTTTGCATACTACTAAGGTGGGCTGGGCCAAACAGGCCAACCTTCCAAGTGATTTTGCACATTTGAATACTCATAGTAATTTAAAGGGAGAACCATGGACTCTGCTCTCACCAGGTAAGGACAAGAAAGAACCCACTTGTTACAGTCACTACAGATTGCTCTCCAATAGATCAATGATGCATTCTTCTATGAAAAATTTCAGATCCCCTTTCAATGTGGAATTGCAGAGAAAACACACTTGCTTTGCCTTCGTTGAGCCCAGGGAGTCAGGATCATTTGCCCTTTACAGAAGTGGTGCTTCAATTGGGGCACCTGCTATGTTTACATTTGTAATTGATTCCCGTAGAGGTTTAATGTCTGTGAACTGAGCATCAGCCCTGGCAAATACCATGCATCAAGAGTTATACTGACCCTTTTTAGTGCAGGTGTCCGCATCACTGCAGTAAAATGCTTTAGTCACGCATAACAGCTCCCCCGGGACCACTCTAGTATGAGGTACACCAAGGCTGCACTTAACAAAAGCAGCCAGTGTAGTGCTTTTTAAATTGCCTTCTTCAGATCAGTCAAGCCTGCTCTCCGCCTCACAGACTCTCTAGTCAGATTAGGGGGTTAGCAACGGGTGGTCAGATGAATAAGATGAACAGCCGGATCGTTTTCTGGTCAATTTGTCACAGTGAAGATCTGTGTAGATGGGCCATAACAAACAAACAGAGAGCACTGAGTGCATGGGGCGAGCTCACAAGGCTGAAAAGAGAATTCAAGGTAAATCAACCACAATAATTGAAGACAGTCCATTCCTGAAGCAACTTGTGACCTGCTCAGCCACTGGTAAAAAAAAAAAAGACTCTAATTCACATTTTCTGCTATTAACTCCTTTAAGATTTGATTAACAGTTTGTCTTGTGACAACATGGACGGTGTTAGTGCACTTATTGTTTAATCAGACTGCTTAGTTTTAGTGCACTATGAACTGTTTCTCTGAGATCTAAATGCATACTATTTGGGCAATGAACCTCAATCACTGTTCTTTTTTTGTGTGTGTTTTTTCTTTTATTTTCGATTTAAACTTTATGGGAATTAAGATTAATCCTAATATAGGTCCCTTACACTCCTAGTCCCCCAGCTGCAGCACATAGGTGATTCACACCTGACTCTGCTCTCCTAACTTCATGCCGAGACATCTCGGAAAACGATGTTGCATGAGTCCATATGGCTTATTTCATGCTCCATAGACTGACCTACCCTGTATTGTGGAAATAACGTCCACTCTATTAACAGTTTTGTAGAGTGAGGTGTGCCTCTCAATGAACCTTCCATTTCTAGGTGCTATGGATTTCATCTCAAACTGTGAGACAACACCTTAATCTTTCCATTGCAAATCACTTTTCCATTGTTTATGCGGTGCCACAAATATCTTCAGTTTAATCCTGTTGGAATAGAGATGCATGTTGCAGACCTAGCATAACTTCAGTGTTGTAGCTGTTTTAATACTCTTCATGTACCATTACAATGCACAAATAAAATAGTAATTTGTGAAATGTCCCTAGTTACATGGCCAGACCTGCTTCACTCATCCCATGGGCCCCTCATTGTCACTCCTAAAATATTGAAATTTCACACATAATAATCCCTGAAAACATAGAACTGTCACACATAATCACAATGGAAACCTGGCTGTTCTGGAGCATCAGGTCCAGAACAGCCTGCCAAAAGTTAATAGGGGAGGGGAGCCGCACTGTCCCCACGGACTGATTTTGGCCCAGAGAATCCATCCCCAGGGGCCTTGAGAGATCGCAGGAGCCAGTCCTAGGGGGTCCCCTGGGCCATTAATGGCTCCAGAAGGGAGAGGATGTGCGGCCCCCCTCCTTTAGTATGCAGTGGTCATCCCCAAGGAAGTGGTGCTCCCAGGGGCTGTATATGGCCCAGGGGGAGGATGCCGGGCCTTCCTCCCAGTTTTAAATATATTACAGGCCCTGAGGGTGTGGTGAGGGGGGTCTGCGCAGATTTTAATTTAGCCCCGGCAAGGTGGTGATCCCCAAGGGCTTCAAAGAGCCACAGTAGGGGGTGCGCCCGCCCCCTCCATAATAAAATCAAGCCCTGGAGCGGTGATGGTCCCCGGGGTGCATAAAAGCCCAAAGAGGGGGATCCACATGGCCCCCTCCAATGTTTTCCAACAGCACGAAGAGGTAATTGTCCCTGGGGCTCCTAACAGCCTTAGGAGGGGGCCCCGCGTGCCCCCCACTTTTTTATGAGGGCTGCATCCCCCTGGGACCTGGTCCACCGGGGGCCTAACTGAAAGCAAGCGTGGCAGACTGAGCTTTTCTTTTTGCCACGAATTCAAGAATAATCACAATTGTTCAGCAAAAAAAGTGCATTTTTGCACAGGGGTTTCCTGATGAAATAGGCCCCCAGAAAGGGGAGAATCAAAGAGATATTCAACTTCCTATAGAGAGGAGAGCAGAATCAAAAAGTCTCTTAATTCACGTTTAATTATTAATTATATGCAGATTTGTAATGCTCCTGGCACCGAACCTTATCTAACCTGGTTTATTAATCCTCAACACAGATTTTACCTGACAAGGTGGAGACTAAATACAATTCATTACTTAGTTGCCTTTCCCCTGGCCGGCTCCTGGGCCGCTTTTGTTCCCGAAATGTCCATGTGATGCTGTCCCCACCCAATCTACTGCACATTTTATGCTGTTTTGTACTCTTTACCGGTCATTAAGCGTTCGATTTTTACGTCCAATTATTCTGCATAGGCCCTTTGCATCACACAAAGAGGGTCTGGAATATTTACAATCCTTAGTTGCCCCAGAAATATTTCATGCTATACTTAGTTATTTTATTGCAGCTATGAACCTCAGAAAATGTTATGCATTTTAAAATAGCCTCATATTGCAAAAGTGATATCCTCCTTGATGTGATTTTAGATTTTAAAAACTTTTAATGAATGTACATGCTGATTTATTGTTTTATTTAATAATGGTTAATTTTGTACCGATTATATGTGTTTTTATGACCGGTAAATTGTTCGAATAAAGATTTTTGAACCTTGGACTTCAAGATCTCTCTCTCAGTTCGAGGTGGTCCTGAATTTCTTTTGTGTACCGTTGATGGCTGGTGATTGTGTGTAATTTTAGCAACTGAAATCAGGTAGAAATGGTGAAATAGAGGATGATGCATGCCTCCTTATGTTGGTGAGGGGCGGGGGGGCACATTCTTTTTTAGCAATATCTCATTTGTTGTTTACATCCCATAAATAACATGAGGGATCATTGGCTAATGTGTCATTACCTCAAATGATATTAATAATAGAAACAGTAAGCATACTCTCCACAAGTGCAACTTGATACTCCTGCCTTTGTTACAGACAACCAGTATTTTTGTAGTTACATAGAAATTAAAGAGGATCAGGAATAGGCACCACACCTGTGACATTGTTGATTTCTGAGACACTGGAGACAGTTCTGGCTGGTCTATGTGATCCAGCATAAATATTGTGGCACTGTGCCCTCAAAGCCTGTATCAACCTGTGATTGATGTAAGTGATGTGTGTGGTTGATGGTATTGAGATCAGTGAAGAGGTCAAGTAGGGATGCTAGACAAAATATGCTTTATTTGGGATTCAGTGGTACTTAAAGCAGAAAATAAGGCTGTTATTACAGCTGAAGTAAACAAGGTACTCCATACTTATTCTGCAAGCAACTTTGAACAAAACAAATTGACATGTACTGCTTTGCAGTCTTTTAGAAATGCTTGCACATTAAGTACAGGGCCGGACTGGCCGTAGCGGGCATCGAGTGTTTCCCCGGGAGGCTGGAAGGGTGAGGGCCGGTTTTGCAGCGGTGGGGGCTGGTTTTGTCACGGGGGGCTGGTTTTGCAGTGGTGCTGCAATATCTCCCAGTAACAAAAGCAGCAGGCAAGCGTTTCCAGCCTCCCAAGGCCAGGCAGTGCTTCCCCAGGGGCTGGTCTGAGAAAATTGCCAGGGCTGCTTAGGGTTCCCAGCCTGGCCCTGACTAAGTACAGAGCAAGCCGGTGAACAAATGCTAAGGAGACGCGAGTGTGGAGGCTGCAAGATTGTGTCAGAAAGCATGATGACTTTATCGAGTGGAACACTTTGTTCTGGTTACAGACATTTGTAATCAGGATAACCACGATTGGGCTTGAATGTGCTTCATCTGTGAAAAGTCTGAAAGATACGTTTTTGAGTTTTTAGTCGAACTTCAGTTGCTTGTTTGGGGGCATATCAGAAATGCACTGTTCCAGCAGGTCAGTAGTTTCCTTTCAATGTGTGAATATTAATAGTTACAGGTTAAAGTGTTATGTGCAGTTGAATACTTGAGGGTTCATTTAGGGGAGCTTGTGGACAGAAAGAGAACATATCCCTAATACCGTTTTGTATGTTGTTTCCCATTGTGACCTCATGGAATGGGATTATGTGGTAGTGTCCGTTTTTTGGTAGTTGGCTGTTACATAAAAAAAAAGTGCAAAAAAGTATTTGACCTGGTTACTGTAATAAAAAAATTAAGAGTGACAGATGGTTGCAAGGCATCAGCTAGCCTCTTATCTACTGGGTACATTTCTGATCATCATTTGGATGTTGGACTTCTCTCTGTGACTTTGCTGTAGAGGAATGTGGATGCATTTGAGACCCCTCCTCTTGATTGTAGAATGTGGCAGAGGTTGCTGTGCCTGCCTTTACATAAGATGCCCCCACTGACTTGTATGGTGACTAAAGTGTTCTTCGGAGGACTCAAACGGGAAGTTGGACCACAGCGATGAACTATGATGATGGTCCTCATTCTGCAACGAGGTATATGCTACCGAGTGCCTCGATTTGTGACGTACTCATTGTGCTTGCTGCTGCATACATTTATTTATTTATTTACATAAATACTCATTAATTAAAAAAAAAAACTATCATCACATGTTGTATGCTTCATCAAGAGGCAGACTATGGTGCATTTGATATATTGGCAGATTGATTATGAGGCACTGCATTAGGTCCTTGCAGCAGTCGCTTAGTGCACTTACACGGAAATGGGAATGAAGAATTAAAAAATGGGCAAACTGTGTGCATGGGAAAAAGAAAAGCGTTTAGAGTTACACGAGGAACCTCTCTGTTCACCATTAGTAGCCTTTCACCGGATGCATTGTCAGAAACTCATAATCTTCCCCTAAATGTTCAATTAATTCATCCCTCTCTGTATAGCGTTGTGTCTGTAGCTGCACTTGTGCAAGCTTCTTTCCTATTATAAATCAGAACAGACCAGTTAACCCACCTTGACTAGGGTAGTTATAAATAATATGTTTAACAATGGTCCCTTGGGAATCAATTGTCCTATTACCGCATGAAATACTCTAGGATAATGGAATTCATCAAATCACATATTCGGTCACAGCCATGACAACCACTCAGTGGGTGAAATGAGCCTCTCGTTTACTTCTGTGCAAGAATATCTTTCTCACATTAAACACAATGGTGCAACACTTAAAGACGACGCAGTGCTCATGAGAAGTGTGAAGATACTTCACAGGATCTCGTAAAAACCCTGGAGGTATCAAAGGTTGGTGTATTATTCTTAGACTTCTAGACTCCTGCCTTCCCTTCTGCGGGGTATTCTTTCTGAATTAATCAAACTGCAGCCAAGGTTGTGCTGTCGACGTTTTGACCCGTTCATCAATTGGTGGGCCTCGTCGGGACTCGAGGTACCTGTCTGGAGGACGAGATGCAGGTTGCATCTCACCAGCCTTTCCCTGCATGGCAGAACTGTGTCAGTAAGTTAGACACACTGACGTTTCGTTGTTACGAGGAGACTCTTTAATTGTATCCAGCAAGAGAGAGTAACTTATTACCTTGTTTGTCTGCCCTACCATCTGAGGATACTATGTTACAGCCTAAGGATTGTCTGTGAGTGTGTCATCGTTAGGCGGAGCTCTTGTGTCTCCTGAGACAGGGCAGTGTTTCACGTGTGAATGTCTTTTATCGATTTACCCCCTGAGTGACACCCAACATCACTGTGTGAAGAGCATCTGAACTCTGTATTGATGAGGCTGAGCAGTTATAACTCTGTATGAGCACCATGTTGTTTTTAGGCTAATGTGACACAAGTAGTAAAGTGCAACTTTAGCATAAGGCTGGGCAGTTATAACTCTTTATGAGTTCAAGCCGTTGTGGAGAGGTGTGGCGATGCCGCCAGAGTGGCCGACTCCAGAGCACAGGGCTCACGGTTCAATCACCAGCGGCAACACCGCCCAGCACCACGTGACCCTGGGCAATAGCTCGCTTAATCTCCCAATGGCCCCCAGCGCCTTGAAACCGCAAAGGGTGCTACGTTTGTGCTTTACAGATATGTATTATTATTATCGTTGTGCCACGAACATTTATATGCTATTCTAGGGTATGTTAGTGTTTTCGGCACCCACAAATAAGACCTAGCTTTAATGTGATTTCAACTTTGATCTCTCATTGACGAACAAAATCAATGAAGTGATTGTGGGTATCAACCGTTATCTGTCCTCTCCGTACAAGAATCAAGATCAAGATTTGTGCACTATGCATAAAACATATAGTGGCAGATGGTCAAGATATAGCAGGTGGCAATTTAGGTATGTGGACCTCAGCAGTATCTTGCATTACCAGGGGTGCCATCTTATTTGATCTATTCCCTCAGCACACTCTTATTTTTAATGAGAATCCGCACACTGTCCGGGATGAACAGCGGTGCTGTTGCTCAGATCTTTTCATAGATGTACTCATATGGTTGATCCACGATGTATGTATCTACTATTGAATAGATAATTAATCTGGTCTTATTAGTGTTTCCATATTAATTTCGGGTAGAATCAATACCGCCTTTCCACCCTTGTCCACCACCATTTTTAATTCTTCGGTAGCTGCTACCAGGGCTGATTCGGTGCCCCGGTTTGCTCTAAAACCAAACTGTGAAGCATCAAGGAGCTAGTTTGCTTCTAGAAATGATACCATCTTGTCATTCATGGCTTTCTCTAGTATTTTGCCGGTAAAGAAAGGCAGATTATAGGTCTATAATTGTTCACATCATTCGGGTCCAGTGAAGGTTTTTTTCACCAGCAGGAAAATAGAATCTTTTTTCCAGCTAGCCGGGAACTGGCCCGTGGTCAGTATTTTATCTAGTAAATCAGTAAGCGACTCTTCTGCTAAACTAGAAGTCGTATGTAGGACCCAAGGGGGACAAGGTTCTGAGGGGTCCCAGGATTTAGTAGAAATTATGAGTTTGATCACATATTCTTTGGAGAGTGGGCTAAATTTTCCAAAGTTTGTCATCTGGGCTTTTGAGGGATATTTGGATGTCTAGGCCAGCTGTGGTGGCCGGAGCATCTGCTTCACAGGTGTAGTCTGGTTTTGCTGACAATCTTTGAAGATAGTGTTGACTTTGGTTTGAAAGAAATCTGCAAGTGGATTCCAGAAGGATTGATTGGGGTTAAATGTGCTGCCATTACTAGAGTTGGACAAAGTCTTCACTGTTTTCAATAGTTCTCTGGTGGTACCTTTAGCTAAATTTACCTTTTCAGTGAAGTATTTGGACTCAGCTGCAATAATTAAAGCTTTATAATACGTCAGGGTTTAAAAGAAAATCTTGTGTACCATCTTCACTTTATGTATTGCACCATTTCTGTGTGATGTGAGAAATATATTCTTCCACAGAAGAAAAAAAGGTTTTTTTTGGATTTTATGTTCACCCACTGAGTGGTTATCACAGTTGTTCCTGAATGTATTATTATATTAATTCCATAATGCTAGAGCAGGGTTCTGCAACAAGTAGCCCGTGAGCTACAGTTAGCTGTCCAGCTACCTGTAAGTATCTTTCCTGAGTGCATCCCAGCTTAATACATTAGAAGCTTTTTCTTTGTTAAATTAATAAACATATACCAAAATTGAGATTATGTATTCGAGATGAAAATGTTTTTTTTCAGTGCTCATAAACTGATATTTGAATTAAAATGGCTGAATTTCTCAAATATATGTAAAGCTGATTTTTGAGTGATAAATCATATAGCATTGGGGAGACTTTTTACAATTATTATTACCGTGCTACCAGAGGCATTGCAGGTGTGGCTGATATGTATTACCCATGTAGAGGCATTTCATATGGACAAAGCATTTATTACATTACAGCTGGCAAACATGCCTGAGCACTGAGGTAATCGCTGCTAGTAATCTTGCATATCGTTGCCACTAGTATTATCTTGTCTGATGTGGATACTATTACAACACTAATAACATTAATAACTCTCGATGAGTTTCACTAATCATAAGTATCTCTCATTATAGAAAAGGTTGGAGACCCCTGTCCTAGATTATTTATTATTATTAGATAATAGATTGATATTATGATGAAATCAGCCCGATATGCCTGATTCTTGTTCTTCTATAGATGAAATTAGAAAGTAATCTTTCTGTATATATCTGTTTGGTCAGTTGAGTTTGTGTGATGGCGTATGGAGGAAGAAAGTTAAGAGTCATTAGAGCATAGGTATGGGCCTTCCTAAGACTGTTCATTCGCAACTCCTCATTAGAGAAGAGTGAATTTAAAAACTGTAAGTTTGGATAGCTTCATTGTCTGATATTTCCTGAAGTGGATGTGATTTAGTTCAGCCCATCGGCCAGGTGTAAAGTCATTCCACAGTTTAGAACGCAGGATGTGTCCCTGTGTTTCAGCCACTAGGAGGCTTCCTGGTTGATCAGATAAGAAACCCTATTGTTAATTGCGAGTCGCTGGGTGGTATGTAGTGGAATATCAGCGTTTGCAGATATCTAGACCATCTGCCACTATATATTATATGCATGGTGCGCAAATCTCGATCTTGATTCTTGTAAGGAGAGGAGAGATAGCGGTTGATACCCACAATTGCTTCATTGATTTTGGTCTACAAATGAGAGCTCAGAGTTGAATTGCACCACCCAGATTCCTTCCCTTTCGCAAGTTTGGCTAGATGTTCCTAGTTCTGGAGGTCAGTTGGAAGGTGGTGAATGTTTTTTGTTCCCCCCCCCCACTAGGACCAGGATCACAGTCCAAGCATGCATATCAAGATCTCATGCTTTCAGGACAATATGCAGTCCAGCCTACAGGTAATAACCGCCTGGCTTATTGATCTGTTTGGTTTGTTTTCCAATGAGAAATAGATTTGGGTGTTGTCAGCATACATTTCAAAGTTGATCTCATGCTGCAGTAGTAATCACGCAAAGGACCAGGCACTGATACTGAACAATAGACAGGGTAGCCTATGTGGTACTCTGGATGACCTCATATGCAAGGACGAGACATATGACTATTAGTTTATTTATTGGCTGCGTCTGTGTGGCACATATCCAGTCCACTCTTGGCAGTTCAGCCTAAATCAGTCCATTCTTTCAACGTTGCCAGTAGTATTCCAAGGGCAATTGAATTGTGAACAGCTGATGCGTTTCAGGAAGAATATGGCTCAATTTGCACCTTCATCAGGAGATAGCAAGAGCTCTTTTCTTGTGTTGGACAAAACATATTTTTTTACCCTTGTGGACCTAAAGCTTCACTTGCGAATTTGGAGGAGGTCATTTGGCTCCAAACATCTTAAAGCTGTCCTATTACCTGTAAATGATTTTGGTTGGATAACGCAGGTTTGAGATGGGTTGATACATAGATATGATAGTCAGATTTGCTGATGTTTTCTCTTAGAGGACAGGTATTTTTGCAATACCAAGAGATCAGAGAGGATTGTGGTTAGGAGGTAAGCATTTATAACACTAGTGATAACTGCTAAAAATGAAGCAGGGAATTGCTCCGCACACAACGGTGGATGTGGATGAAGCTCTGCACGTAATTTGTTGGTGAACAGAGGTCTGAAAGACCATGGATGAATTACAGCTCCTTGTGTGGTATAGCTGACTAAATTATGATGAACTTGTGCCTACTGTAGTATTGTTCTATTGCAGCAGTTCTGAGTCTAATGCTACAGTTTTCTTTTGTCTTGCTTAACACTAAAAGTTGTTAAAAGGAAAAAACTAACAATAGTTGATGCTTGTACACTTTTATGTCAAGTTATCCTGAGTCCCCAAGCAGTTTAAGTTGTCAGTGAAATACAGAACCTAATTGCTTATGTTCACTTTTTTAGAACATCTTTTGAACTTGTATCGCGTTCTAGATTTCAACCCATAATTGCTGGTATTTAAAGATACAGAAGTGTTAAGAATAGGTCAACTGCACTCTGTCGAAATGTTTCAGCAGATCCCAAGAAGTGCATTTCTATTTTTACTCCTTTTATTTATGAGATGTGTTTTATGTTCCTCTAACGTCTTGCCTTGTGACAGCATGGTAACACTTTATCATTAGAGTTTGAGTATAAAATAACAACCTTCGAACTTAGACAAACAATATATAATCAGTTGCGGCCAGCATGACTTGCTCGTGGGGTTCGCGCTGGGAGTGGGGGGGGGGTTTAATTTAATTTAAAATAAGAATAAATTAAACGTACCATATCCTCCGGTCCCGCGTCGCGTCTCGTCTCCTCTCTACTCTCCATACAGGAAGGAGGCAGCTTCCCTCCCCTCCCCTAAGCCAATCACAACGCTTCAATGGCAGCATTGTGATTGGCTAGGACGCCGACCCCACAGGCTTCTATAGGGAGGCCATTTTCTCTATGTAGGCTGCATGCAGGCTACATAGAGAAAATGCAGAGTGCGTATGACTGGTTTGGTCGGCCCTGGGCCTGACCGAACAGTCAGCGACCTCAGAGTGGGCAAGCCACTCCTCCCCTGGATACCTAATCAATGCTAGATTGCTTGGGCTTTGAAGGAGCCCAGTCACATCTGACTTCAAACCTGTGATGTTTTTTAATAGTATTACCGGATGATCTACATCTTAATTCTTGGGACACCCTATCTCATGTAAGCACATCGCCTAAAATTGCAATTAAATCATCAGTTCCTCAATAGCGTGTGCTAACATCTGCACACTTTATTAATATGAGTGTCTTCGATCTTTCTTCTAAGCATATTTTCTTGTTTTCTTCGAATTAGGGCTTAAGTAAAATCAATGCTTTCTGCTTTGCAGATGTTTTATTAATTTGCCATCTTAAAATACCCCTATAGTTTTTCCTGAATGCTTTAAACTTGTGTGCATGTGACACTGCCTGCAAGCTAAGTAACAAAAAAGACAAATGATGGTATTTGGACCGAATAACTTCAGTTACTGCCGGTACATCGGTGACAACAAACTTGAATCAAAAGTTGCTGAGTACACTTTTTTTTCTGTGTACCTTTTGAACACCAGCCGAACTGTGCAGTCTGGGCCCTATATTTGTTAGCAAAGTCCAAATAAACAGCTTGACTAGCATGAAAACTCCTTTGGGTATTTTCTGAGCATTTCTGCTACCGCGTGCTTACGTTCCAAAATAGACACCTATTCTCACCTAATCCTAAACCGCTGTGAGACTTAAATTATTACGGGTTGAAAAATCTACATCTTTAGAGTTAATTGAATTTGAATTAGGGGGTTAAGTGAAGCTAAGCAGCCTCTTTAATCGCATTGTGTTGTTTTTTCTTTGCTAAATATGTATGCCCAATACCTTCTTGTTAGAATCCCCAAGATCCCTGGTTGGCAGAGGTAGGTACCGCAGGCCAAGCAGGGACCTGTGAGCCCCAACATTAGGGAAAAGACAGGTCGCCTCCAGAGATAGCCCCCGCTCCACCCCCTTGGTTGCTTGGAACGAGCAGCCAGGCTTATCTTCAAGGCCTAATGTGTAAAGTATTTGCAATTACGCTCACAGCAATCCAATGATGACACCACAAATAGACTCCACACGAGTGTCATAGAAAACAAGTTGTGTTTATAAAACGATATACGATGCGACCACAAAATACTAAACCAACATATGTGTCTGGGTAATGTTCCCCCTGGCCTATTATTATTGAGCTAAACTAAACAATCCTACGTAATCCTAATGTCGTAATATGCAGTTCGATATGCAACAGTCAGGTACTTCACAACATCAGAATAATGCAGATCGTAATACGGTTATCTGGAGATTTGTACTGTCACTGTAATGCAATGCGTAAAGCAACAACGTGGTAAACTGTTATGCCCCCGTAATGCAATGTGTACGGTCCCCCTTCAGGTACTCCGTTGGGAAAAAGCAATGCAACGTGTAATACAGTTATCAGGCAATTTGTTATGCGAAACTAATGCAACGTGGAACACATATATCCAGCAGTTCGGTATGCAACACTAATGCAATGTTTAATACGACAATCCGGCAGATCGTGATGCAGGATTCAACCAAGGCGTAACATATCTATCAGGCAGTTTGTTATGCAAATCTAGTGCAATGCGTAACACACCTATCAGGCAGTTTGTTAGGCAAACTACTACAATGGGCAATATGACAAAACAGGCAGTCCGTTGTGCAGAGATAAAGCAATCTGTTATACAATCATCAGATACTCCGCTACGCAGAAGTAATGCAAAATACGTAAGTTATTCCAGCACCGTTCATGGTGCCTCCAGCGGTCTCTCCGCCACTCATGCTGGCTTGCTTTTTTTTTTTTTTTTTTTTAAACATAAAAAAAAAAAAAAACTCATGCTGGCTTGCGGTTAATCTCTGGCCACCGTTGCCCCCCCCCCCCACATGGGTAATTGCGGACGCGGTAAGAGCGCTGCTAGCTACGCTGCTTGCACCTTTTAAAAATTGCACATTTTAAATCTGCACTGAATATTGCTGATACATTTCGAAAGGGGTGTTGGGGGAAAAAAGGCGGACTCACCTGTAGCGTTGTAACGCTGCCCTGCACCCTGGTCCGTCGCGGCAAGTGCCGATTGAACGGAGGGTGGACCATTTGGCCGGTTACACCTCCTCCTCACTTCCGGTCCCCGTGGCTTCCGGCGAGCTGAGTGCTCTAGTCCTCAGAGCCACGGGATAGTTAAATACACATGCCAGAACGAGCGCGCAGCGGACGCGGTAAGAGCGCTGCTAGCACCTTTTAAAAATTGCACATTTTAAATCTGCACTGAATATTGCTGATACATTTCGAATGGAGTGTTGGGGGGAAAAAGGCGGACTCACCTGTAGTGTTGTAACGCTGCCCTGCACCCTGGTCTGTTGCGGCAAGTGGTGATTGAACGGAGGGTGGACCATTTGGGCAGTTACACCTCCTCCTCACTTCCGGTCCCCGTGGCTTCCGGCGAGCTGAGCGCTCTAGTCCTCAGAGCCACGGGATAGTTAAATACACATGCCAGAACGAGCGTGCAGCGGACGCGGTAAGAGCGCTGCTAGCTACGCTGCTTGCACCTTTTAATAATTGCACATTTTAAATCTGCACTGAATATTGCTGATACATTTCGAAGGGGGTATTGAGGGGAAAAAAGGCGGACTCACCTGTAGCGTTGTAAAGCTGCCCTGCACCCTGGTCCGTCGCGGCAAGTGCCGATTGAACGGAGGGTGGACCATTTGGGCGGTTACACCTCCTCCTCACATCCGGTCCTCTTGGCTTCCGGCGAGCTGAGCGCTCTAGTCCTCAGAGCCACGGGATAGTTAAATACACATGCCAGAACGAGCGTGCAGCGGACGCGGTAAGAGCGCTGCTAGCTACGCTGCTTGCACCTTTTAAAAATTGCACATTTTAAATCTGCACTGGATATTGCTGATACATTTCGAAGGGGGTGTTGGGGGGAAAAAAGGCGGACTCACCTGTAGCATTGTAACGCTGCCCTGCACCCTGGTCCGTCACGGCAAGTGCCGAATGAACGGAGGGTGGACCATTTGGGCCTTTACACCTCCTCCTCACTTCCAGTCCCCGTGGCTTCCGGCGAGCTGAGCGCTCTAGTCCTCAGAGCCACGGGATAGTTAAATACACATGCCAGAATGAGCGCGCATTGGACGCGCGCAGCGGGCACGCCGGCAGTGTGCCAAAGGCGTGCCCGGCCACGCTCCGGAAGCGCTCAGCGCCAGGAATGCTGCCAACAGGGATAACAAGGTGAACCGACCGATAAAATATAGATACTCAGGAGACCAATTAAGGGAGATAGGGCGCACGGGAAATGGGAAAGGAGAACTCAAGTGGGAAAAGAATGCTGGCCCGGAATCAGACTATGTTAGTATGGACTGCCTGAGATGCGGGCTGCTCAACGTGAGGTCACTGTCAAAGCACCACATAGAAGCCCAACTACTAATAGAAAGTAATCACCTAGATATCTTATTCATGACAGAGACATGGATGCAACCTGGGTCTGACCTGGAGCAGGGCCTGACATGCCCACCTGGCTATAAGGCACTTCACAAACCTAGAACAAATGGCAGAGGAGTGGGGGTTGGGATGATATTCAAGGAGACATGGGATATCTCGTCAATGGATATCGATGAGGTTCCAGGCATTGAATGGATGGGTTTCCACCTTAAAGGCCACAATGGGCTTGGATGGACGGTCATACTCTGTTATAGACCACCGGGGGCATTCTGCATTCAACTGCAACAGGATATGATCGATGTACTCAGTGACTTGGCACTTACCCATGCCAGAGTAATGGCCCTGGGCGACTTTAACCTATGGGCTAATGGGAGTCTGGATGCTGGATACAATAATTTGCTACGGTCATGTGAAAGCCTGGATTTAACACAGTTGGTCTTGGAACCTACTCACTTGGGGGGACATGTTTTGGACCTGATTTTTGCAGAAAAAAAAGCTGGCAAGGTGGAAAGCATTGTACCGGTGGGCTTGTCTGATCACAATCTGATACTATTCCAGGTAACGATCCCTAAGTTAAAACGAGCGGAGGTAGTCAGGGAAAGAAGCTACCTAGATAGGAACTGGAAGAACCTCTTAAAGAGGGCCGAGTCTTCACCAATATTTAAGGACATTGGGCCTCTGGATCCCATGAAATCGGTGGGACATAACTATACGTCATTCTGCGGACATATTACCGACACCCTCGATCGGATTGCTCCGATTAAAAAAATCAGAATGATGGGGAGACCGTCCACCCCATGGTACAATGATACACTGAGGATGAAAAAAAGGGGTTGTAAACTGGCGGAGCGACAGTGGAGAAAGGCATAGACAGAGATAGACAAAGCCCTCTGGAAGGAGAAACTAGCCAACTAAAAAAAAGAAATTGTAAATGCCAAGGCAGATTACTATGCCAAAACCATCCTGAAGGCACCCAATAGTACCAGGGGTATTTTTAAGATCATAAAGGATATCACTAGCCCCGAGTGCACCAACAATAGTATCCCACCCAGTCAAGAACTCTGTAACAAACTAGCTACCTTTTTCGATGATAAAATACGGAAAATCATAGAAGGGCTGGCTACTGACGACACGGTTGTATCTATAGAGACAGATGGGCAACCAGGGACAAGTAAGCAAAAGAGTAGGAAAGGGGAGACAGAGTTGGAAGATCATGGGGCCCTTCTGAACCATTTTGAGCCCCCCTCTGAGGAGGAGTTTAACAAGTTAGCTCTAGGAATATCTTCAGGATCTCCTCTGGACCCCCTCCCTCCCAAAACCTGGAAGGCACTGGGAGGCAAACTATTTCCAATACTCCGACAGCTGTGTAACCAATCACTGAGCAGTGGACAGGTCCCGGCTCGCTGGAAACAAGCAGTGATTACACCACTGCTGAAAAAACCCACACTTCATCCAGCATGCCCCAAAAACCACAGACCTATATCCCTTCTCCTATACCCAGCAAAAATCTTAGAACGGGTAGTGAGTAGAGCACTCTCACAGTATTTGTAGGATAACAACAAGCTGAAAGATGTGCAGTTTGGGTTTCGTCCTGGTCATGGGACAGAGACGGCGTTGGTGACTGTTCTGGAGGAACTTCGAATGCGGGCAGACAGGGGACAATCGGCCATACTGATCTTATTGGACCTGTCTGCCGTATTCGATACAGTCAACCACACAGTCCTCCTGGACAGACTGGAAACAGTTGGGGTGGGAGGGGTAGCACTGGAGTGGTTTCGATCCTATCTAACATTCAGACGCCAGGCGGCGGTCCTCCACTCTTTTCGGTCGGAATTTGTGGAGATCAGGCACGGGGATCCCCAGGGCTCAGCAATTAGCCCGATACTATTTAATACCTACATGAGCCCCCTGATCGCAATCATTAAATCATATGGGGTCAGCTTGGTAAATTACGCTGACGACACTCAGCTCATTGTATCACTGGAGGGAGACCAAGCGGGCTCTCTGGAGAAATTTCATGCCTGCATGACAGAAACAGCACGCTGGCTGAAAAACAACTCTCTGCAGTTTAACTGCAAAAAAAACGAGATTCTTTGCTGTGCGGCAGGCAAAGTTCCCTTCTCTCTCCTCCCAGGATTCTGGCCCATGCCCACAGAGACACCTCTGCTACCGGTCGCAACGGTACGCAATCTCGGTGTTATGTTTAATAATAAACGAAACCTTGAAAGTCAAGTCAATAGAATCGTGGGAAGCAGCTTCTCGCTTATTAGGGTCCTTCGGAAGATCCTCCCACTACTCCCATATCAGGCACGAGCACTGGTAATAAGGAGTGTCATTCTGAGCCGCCTGGACTATGGTAATACGCTACTGTTGGAGTCCCCTAGGTATCTGATTGGGAGACTCCAAAGAGTCCAAATGGTAGCAGCCAAACTGGCCTTAGCCAGACCAAGACAATCATCCACATCCCTGGCATTGACGGAGCTTCACTGGCTTCCGGTATTCCAGAGGATACAGTTCAAATCACTGTGCATCGTCTTCAAGGCCCTGCATGGGATGGGACCGATACCGATGCAATCCAAGTTCAACTGGTATAACCCTACCCGCTGCCTTCGGTCCTCCTCGACCGGGCTGATTAATATACCCCGGATTAAGAAAGCTAAATCAGGAGGAAGAGCCTTCAGCTATGCTGCAGCACGCCTTTGGAATAGCCTGCCAGTTGAGCTAAGACAGATACAAGATCTGATGAAGTTTAGGGGAAAATTAAAAACTTGGCTTTTCCCTAGGGTGCAGACTTTTAGCTCATTAACTAGCTAGCTAGCAAGCAGATTGGCAGAAGTACCTTACTGCAGCGCCAGGATGCCCTTGGGTTACAGTGCACTCTACAAATATAAATACAATACAATACAATACAATAAGATAGAACACAGTAAATGCAGCTTCGCACTCAGGCCCCGGTGCACCACTCCCTTGGCACACGGGCCTCAATCCGAGTCGAAGCAGAGGCTCGCGCTGCAGAACAGAGAGAGAGGCCGAGAGTGTCTCCCTCCGAGCCCGCGCCCGCCCCAGGAGTCGACGCACGTTACCTGGGGGGTGCGAACCCACTCTCCTCGTCCAGCGACTTGGGCCTCCGATGCAATCTCTGACTTTCCGGGCAATGGGAAGATCCCAGTCTGCACACTACACCCGCACTCAGAGTCACTAAGACTGACGGGAACTCCGGGTGCACTTTAACCTGGCAACTCCTCACGAGGGTCTCAGGCTATGCACAACTCACACACGCAGCATCGCTGAGACACACTTGATCTTCTCGTGCCCACGATCACAAGGCACAATTTGCACAGGTCTAAGGTAGTAGAAAGCACACGCACTCCGCTTCACTGAGACACACTTTATCCTCCGGTGCCCCTGATCACAGGGCACCTCCAGCGAGGGTCTCAGGCTGCGAACAGCACACGCACACAGCGTCGCTGAGGCACACTCACTCTTCTGGTGTGCACGATCACGGGCCAATCCACACGAAAGTCTCAGGCTGCCCCCAAGCACACACACACATCGTTGCTACTTGGCTCCTCGGTACACACATTCGCAGGACGATACTCTCGAAAAACTCAGGCTAGGCAGAGCACACGCACACCGCGTCTCTGAGTCTCGTTTGGAACTTCTTGTGCCCAAGATCACAGGGCACAACTTGCGAAGGTCTCAGGCTAGATAGAGCACACGCACCCACGGTATATCTGAGAGTCTTTTCTGGAAACTTTTGTGTTCCTGTGTTTCCAAACAGGGAGCCATCACACCTCAGGCCCTTTGGGATAGTTACTTCAGGACACAGCACACAGCAAAGTCCTTCAAGCAAGGAGACACAGCAATGTCCCTACAGCCTTTCCTTGGTTAAAACAGCAAACTGCAGGCCAGCTCCAGATCACACAGCAAGAGCAGTCCTATCCAGCATTCTATACAGTTGTTTCTTCCTTGGCAAAGGTTCCTCTTGATCCACGAAGTAGCTCCAGTCTTGTTCACACTTGATCAAGCCATTTTCCAAAGTTCAGGGGCTTCACCTCGCATAGTTATACCCCTCAATGGCTTTGAAGTCTTTGTGTTACAGGGGGAACTGACCCTTGCTCAAACCAGTTCTGGGTGCCTTCCTACCAGTGACACCTTCTCTCTTTGATTAGTGGGGGTCTGGATTCTCAATCACTCAGCAGGAGATGGGACAATTGTTTTATAGCACCAGCCCAGGCCTCTTCACTTCTAGGCCAACTCCTCCTCCTACACACCAGATGCAGGTCAGCCTGTGCTATCTCACCTCCTCCCCTGGGTCAAGATATTCCCCAGATCCTATCGCTTTCAAAACCAGCCAGTCAATCCACAACCAGGCAGAGACACACAGAAATGTTTAAAGCACAAAAACTCAGCCACTTCTAAAAGAGTGGCTTACAAACACACAATGCAAAAACCATCTTCATAAAAAAATGGGTTATTGCATGGTGAGTTCAGGCATACTAAACTTCACCTTTCCATCTTAAGCCTTTGGGAAGATAGGCTGGCAAACACATTACACAGCCTGTCCATTCTATACTAATGGGCAAGATGGCCTTTCAGCAGTGAAAACAAAATGGAGATTATTTCACTGCCAGGACATAGTACACACCGTGGTCCATGTCCCACCTTTCACATGCACTGCACCCTGTTCAGGGGGTTCCCTAGACCAACCATAGGTATGCCTGGTGTGTATGGAAAGGGAAGGGCAGGGTCTGGTAAGTGCACGCACTTACCAGAACAACATGGCAGTTTAGAAAACTGCGCGCAGGCCCTGCAATGGCAGACCTGAGTTCCCTTTCCAAGGCTACTTGAGTGGGTGGGACAATAGGTGCTGCAGGCCCACCAGTAGCATTTGCATTACTAGCCCTGGCACGCATAGTGCACTTCACTAGGGACTTTACTAGTAAAGCAAACATACCAATAATGGACAACCAATCACCATTACACTTTAGACAGGGAACACTTGCACTTTGACACTGTTTAGCAGTGGCAAAGTGTCCAGAGCATCTAAGTTGGCAACACATGTCAGAAAAAAAGGTCATGGGGAAAAGCAAAAAAGTTTAGGGAACTTTAGCCAAAAAGGGCCAAGTCCCACACTTCTGTATTGGACTGTGGGGGTTGGCCGATTAAAACAGTTGTGGGGTGGGCATACACATGCGCCCATACTCACTTGCACACATCCACAAGCACACACAGGTACACATACTCACGCCCATCCATTCACAAGCACACATACGAGCACATACTCAAAAGCAGATACTCACCCACATTTGCAACCACCCTTTCACAAACATGTGGACTTTAGTGCCTATGCATTTATGCATGTAGGTACCCCCAGTCATTCAATGATGCACTTACTGGTCAGTGGCAGCTGTAGCAAAACCCACTACCCATCTATGGCCTCTCTAGGCTCATCCAACCAGCGTCCCGCTTTCCCTAGTTACACTGTGATCACTACTTCATCTCCTGTTTTACCTGGTCAGCCTTGATTACTCTGCTCCATGCCAGCCTTAGTCCATTGCCAAGAGGAAGAAAGATGCATCACGCTCAATGTTTTTTCAATTATTGGCATCTGAGCAGTGACCCACAGAAAGGAAACAGACACCCCAAAATGCAAACTTTACTAACCAGGTCCAAGGTAGGATTTCAAAAATGATTCCTACTTACATAATAACAAAATCAGAACAATCAGCCCTTTCTTCAGTGTCGGCCAAAAACTCAGTACCGCTACAAGCCAGTGTGGTGCTCAAATAATTAATCAAGGATTTAAATTAAATGAAGGGCCCGTAAAGTATCACTTCTGAGAGGAGCCTGCTACTTAGTGTCGCTATTCACTCTGTAAAACATTCATATCGTAGGGCAGCGACTGGAACTCTCTCTTTCCAGCTACAGTGAATATCCACTGTTCTGTGGTTGAATATACTGCTGATTAACTCTTAAGGCCAGACCAGTGGTTGACGGAAGGGGTAAGCACAATTGCTTGCTAAGAAACCAGAACTTATCAAGCTGGAATTAAGAACCGGAAGACCTTCTTGCCTCTTATTGGCTTACCTGGTCAAGGTTCAGCCAATTAAAGGGGTACCTTACCTAACTCGTCATAGGGTGGCTGGGTTCAGTGCAGCTTGCTGATCTCATTCCACTCTGTGAGAGCTAGGAAAGGTGGTGTGAGACGTCACTGATTAACAGTCAGCCATGGTTCAAGTAAGGGTTTAAACCGAAAGCTCCCAGTACTGACTGAATCAGTGACTATCCCGCCTGTCATTAGTGGGAGGATCTTCACAGAGCTTTGTTGGCCTGATGATGCCACTGGTGTCGGGACTGTGATGTCTTCACCCCGGCACACCTTGGCTGCTTGGCGCCTGCACATGAAATCATGTAAAGCACCTGGCTGTCTGACTTTGATATGGGTGTCTGTCAGACTTACGTTTGCTCAGTTTGACATTCATCATGCTCTGGAAAATGGAGGAATTCCCGCACTGATGGGCTGCTACTAATACTGGATATGGGAAGAACTTGCATCCACCAATAAAGCAGAATGTAGGGAATATGTTTATTAACTTATTTTGGATATGTGTGTTTGCTTGATGAATCATCTGCTTTGTATTTTTAAAGCCCTGGTAAAAAAAAAAAAGTGTTTTGGAAATCATTAGAAGCTAAGTTATTGGAATTAAGAACCAAAACATGTTATGAGCCCGGTTGTTGTTTGTGGTGTGACAGTCAACACATTCTGGATGCTGTTGTCTAGGTTTTCTTCTATTGAACAGTTCGAGTAAGATACTTGAAATCAATGGTTTTGGGGGAAAAGTGAAGGAGCGGGGACGATATCTGTAATGATCTGGTCACCCTAGTAGTTTATGCTGCACTGGTTCTGATTATACTTCCTACGATACACTGAGGTACCACCTGTGAAAGTGCAAATAAATTACTGTCAGGTTTAATAATTTGCTATTGCCTTTGACAGTAGGGGCTTGGAACATAGTCCCGCTGGTAACCTTGTATTATATTCTTGTGCAATGATACAGAGTTTTAGGAGAACTTTTAATAATTGCTTGAGGCTGAGGAGCTTAAGGAACGTAATAGATGTTTCATTGCATTGATACATTTGGTCTTGAAATCACAAAGGAGGGCTTTAACTGAATGTGTTGGTATGTTCTTAGACATTGTATATTCATTGCAGTGATCTTAGTTTTTGTATTGGCTTTATGGTGCATCCCAGTGGAATTCATTTCTTTCTAATTCCTTATATGGTTGATTTGAATCACACACATATTATAAAAATAAAAGGGGCTCTAATATGGAGTTTTGGGCTGACAGCTGCAGAGTATCTTAGGGAATTCAGGGAGTGCACCAGTCACGGCAATCCTGGTAGGACTGGATGGATACCTCTTAATAAGCAAGAGATAGCCGTTAAAGGCAGTATTAGGACTCCTTAGATTAAATCACATATTTTGATCATGAACATCAATTCACCAAAATGCTGGAGCTGGTAGAAGCAACATCACGAGCCCTTTGACTCCAGTGATATCACAAAAAGTGATATCATATGACATCACATGCCCTTTAGCCCTGTAGTCACCCAGGTAGCGATGTCACATGTCCTTTCCCCCTGATAATACAGGAAGTGACATCACTAAAGTTAAAAACCATTTAATAAACACATGGCTGCTACAAAGGCACAACTGTCATGAAAGCAGCTAAATATATGTTTTAGTCATCCCCGGTTTGTAACTATGGTGTCACTAATATGCCATGGGTATAGCCATCATTTGCCCAGAGCTCTCAGAAGCCAAATGTGGGCTTAAACGATTACCGACTAAAATGCACAAGCACAACTATTGAATTTTGTCCAGCTTGGGTGTAGGGTAAGTGATATAATATGCCCGCCTGACTCTGAAAAATCACAAGAACGTGAATGTTAACAGTGGCCTTTGACTGTGAAAACATCACAGGAAGTGACATCACTTAAGAGTAAAAAAAACTACATGTACATTGTTTATGAAATCATAACGGTTTCTTAAGCAAAGCAAATGTCAATTTTAATCATCACCTATGTATAAACTACTGTACTGTCATGATATGACGGAGTGTGCCTGTGATGTGTCAGGTGTAGGCAGGCTCTACCAAGGTACATCCATTGCGTGCCAAATACAGTAATATACTTTAACAGCTTAAAAGTTCCAGACAGAACCATGGACCAGACACAGTCTCAAATGAATACATGTTGTCTCAGATTCCGAGGTCCTAATGTCCAGGCATGATCATCATAGAGCCAGGCATATGTGACTCAAATGTTCAGGCTTAGGCACATATGCCTAGTGAAGCGCGTGAGTACAGGTGCAGCCTTAAAATCTCTGGTACAGGCTTTTCTGCCAAGAACACCCTTATTGTGGTTAGGCACAGCCTTAAATGCCCAGTGCAGCCTCCCCAAGTGTGGTTATAGGCCAAATGCCCAGTGTAACCTCTGTAAATATATTTACAGCATCAAATGCCCAGGGTAACCGCTGTGTATAGTCATTGCTAGGGTTTGCTTCAGGTCCACCACCCCCATTGCATGGGGAATTTAAAGGGAACTTAGCAATAAATGGGACGCTGTGAAATACCTTGCAGAGTACTACTACGCAAAGTTTGGTAGGATTGAAAGATCACTTCACAAGAGGATGCTGGGGTAATTCTGGAAAGTTAAATAATGTCAAGTGCTGTATTTTAAAGCACATTAGTACACTTTTCCTATGCCATATGGGTCCATAAACGAACCTCATTGAGCGTAATTCACAATGAACTGGTTTGATTTTTTTCCAGGAAATGAATATTGGGCTTTAGTCCTTAAACTTTTAGTCCACAAGCCTTTACTCCGCAAACTTTACTCCTGAAACCTTTACTCCACAGTTTCAATTAAAATATTAACTGCTTTTGCAATATGGGTCTTTACTCCTCAAATGTTTTTTACTCCACTTTTTTTGGCTTTTTAAAAACATATATACATATATGGCTTGTGTGGGGTAACCCCTTCGTGAGTGACACTCCTACAAGGGCAACCTTTCTTTGACAACATTATGTGGCTGGTCCAGTCACGGGAGTGCCCCGCCGCCGATTCAGGCGGGTCTGCACTGCTCAGGATTTCAAGCAGTGAGTAGAACGAGGGGGGCCTGAGCTACTGGATGGGATTGGCAGCACAGCAGCGCTGGTTTTAATTCCTTACACCCATCCGGGTAAAGACATTTGAAACGGACTACAGAAGGCACCCACTGGGGTTCATAGCACGATGGAGTTTGGCAGGAAACGACAAGTACCATAATGCCTTCCTGCTACAGTCCACGTGGGCGGGACTCACTAATTTGAATAAAAACGTGCTTACAATTAATGCCGGTTGTTTCCCACTTGTGCAGCCAGTGAACAAGGGCGCCAATTCGCCCGAAACGCGTATGGCACTGTAAGTGAAGGGATTGTGCCAGACTGGGCGCTGTTACCAGTGGCTTGAGTGCGGTAACCCCTTCGTGAGTGGCAATCCTATGAGGGCAACCTTTCTTTGACAACATTATGTGGCTGGTCCAGTCACGGGAGTGCCCTGCTGCCGATTCAGGCGGGTCTGCACTGCTCAGGATTTCGAGCGGTGAGTAGAACGAGGGGGGCCTGAGCTACTGGATGGGATTGGCAGCACAGCAGCGCTGGTTTTAATTCCTTACACCCATCCGGGTAAAGACATTTGAAACGGACTACAGAAGGCACCCACTGGGGTTCATAGCACGATGGAGTTTGGCAGGAAACGACAAGTACCATAATGCCTTCCTGCTACAGTCCACGTGGGCGGGACTCACTAATTTGAATAAAAACGTGCTTACAATCAATGCCGGTTGTTTCCCACTTGTGCAGCCAGTGAACAAGGGCGCCAATTCGCCCGAAACGCGTATGGCACTGTAAGTGAAGGGATTGTGCCAGACTGGGCGCTGTTACCAGTGGCTTGAGTGCGGTAACCCCTTCGTGAGTGGCAATCCTATGAGGGCAACCTTTCGTTGACAAAATTATGTGGCTGGTCCAGTCACGGGAGTGCCCTGCTGCCGATTCAGGCGGATCTGCACTGCTCAGGATTTCGAGCAGTGAGTAGAACGAGGGGGGCCTGAGCTACTGGATGGTATTGGCAGCACAGCAGTGCTGGTTTTAATTCCTTACACCCATCCGGGTAAAGACATTTGAAACGGACTACAGAAGGCACACACTGGGGTTCATAGCACGATGGATTTGGCAGGAAACGACAAGTACCATAATGCCTTCCTGCTACAGCCTACGTGGGCGGGACTCACTAATTTGAATAAAAACGTGCTTACAATCAATGCCGGTTGTTTCCCGTTTGTGAAGCCAGTGAACAAGGGCGCCAATTCGCCCGAAACGCGTATGGCACTGTAAGTGAAGGGATTGTGCCAGACTGGGTGCTGTTACCGGTGGCTTGAGTGCAGTAACCCCTTTGTGAGTGGCACTCCTACGAGTGCAACCTTTCTTTGACAATATATATATATATATATATATATGTTCAATATATATATTGCGGAGGAGATAGCCCCCAAACCCCACTTTTTTTGAGGGGGTTGCCACAAACCACTCTTTTTATAGTGCTTTTTTGTTTGGATAGATAATCCCATTTCTTTTGTTTTTTTACAACCCTTTTCCTCCCCTTACCTCTATCACACCTAAACCCTAAAATCTCCCTTACTTCGTTGACCTCTACCCACCCCTTAACCCTAAAATCACTTTTGCACTCACCTAGCTATACCCATCCCTAAACCCTAACATTTACCTTAACCCCTTTACCTACCCATAAACCCTAAAGTTACCCTCAACACTGTTACCCGTACCTACCCTAGACTTACCCCCTTTACCTCTACCCACCCCTTTACCCTAAAAAAGACATACAAGCAGAGTAAAAGCACATGTTTACTAAAAGCCACGAAGTTAAGTTTACATACCTGGAAATTCAGAAGTAAGTAGTTAGTATATGTCACATGTACTCACATAAAAATCATTGCGAAATGGCCTCAGAGAAATCAAGTAACTTTCAGATGCATGGTCAAATGCTCAGTTTACCCTCATTAACATTTAAAAAAACATCCCCAGTTTCCTAATGCAGTCCTCAAAAATAATAATGTGGCCAATACATTTCAATTGACTGCTCATGACAGTCCAGGAGCAAAGTCTTTTTCAACAGAGCCATATCAAGATTGTGATTTGGCAGCAGTGAAGATTTTGGGAAACCAGAACCCCAAATAGTTCATAAATAGCAGTGTCTGCTCATTATTTGGAATTAAAATGGCATGTCCTCCTGTTGAATTTCTAATAGGGCTGCGCTGTGAGAAGATACCAAATTGACGACAGATCTTTTTTGTTTGTTCACATTGCACAAGGCCTTTACTTTGGAACTGTCAATTTAAAAGACAACTTCTGGCTACTCAATTATGAATGTAGGACTACAAGAACATTAATGCAAAGAAAAAGAAGGGCTGGCCTAGCCTTCGGTGCCTGTTAGATTCCCTGGATTGCACAGGAGGCATTGCTAATTTCCTCATGTTGAAGCTAAAAACAAATGCAAAGCAAGCATTAGGAGCCTGAATGAACTCAATTTAGTCTGCCTCTTATTCCTGGTTAGTGATCTCTCGGGCTAAAATGTATGAAGTACAATTCTAATGGACTATGTGCTATCTAGGGTTCCAGCAGGACCAGCCTGTGCTGCACAGCTCATCTCTGCTCTGGTCCTGCCAGGAACATAACGTAGTGCCAAAGGGACCCAGGGGGCCCGATACTTTCTGCTTCGTTTAGTCCCTCCCATCCGGTATACCTCATTAGCACACCCCAGGTGGGTATCTGACCACAAATGGAGTGGAATCCAGGTACTACTTTTGCTTCTCTTTATTCTGGTTATTATGAAATCTGTTTATTGGCATTTTGTAGATATAAGCACAGTACCTAGTACATTTGAGCAACCTGATGGCTAATGAT
This sequence comes from Triturus cristatus, assembly GCF_964204655.1. Lineage (NCBI taxonomy): Eukaryota > Metazoa > Chordata > Amphibia > Caudata > Salamandridae > Triturus > Triturus cristatus. Next base: position 858,778,419 of record NC_140594.1, read on the forward strand.
TGAAATAAGACCAATGATACATCGTTAGGCATGAGCATGGTAACAAACAGGATCAAGTGCTATTATTTGGTATTGGTATTATTCTGGTGTGGTCAATGTTTAGGTAACCCACTGGGAGACGACTTCATATAACGGCATGCCTAAAATAATCAAAGTAATTACATTTTTCAGAGTACCAAAATAATTTGTTGCCTACAGATTTGGAAGTAAATCGTTATGTAAGGTACAAATAAATATCTCAAAAAGGGATTTTGCCATCTGTATTTCCCAGCACAGTTTCAGGTTATTAACATATCATGTACCAACTGTCTGGTACTAATAAGGATGGAACATTAAATTGGTCCCTCCAAGAACAGAGCTTCTGACCTCCAGATTACATACAGATGTCTGCACGTACACTTTGTGGTGTCTCACTGGGATCACAACCTGGGACTTGGAGGTTATACACACAGTAAAAAACGAAACAGATATCATAACTGGGATAGGCAAGTGTTTACCCTTTGACTGCCAAGTCAGGAATCTTTGCACTCTGTAAAGACTGACATTTTTCCATCTTCACTGAGGCAAAGACTGACCTGGCTGACCACACACAATAGGCTCATTTCCAGCTGTAGTATGTGGGAGACCATGTCACTGGAAACATTCATATAAGTTACAGCAGGGGATGGTTCAGTCAGCTGAGACATGGGCATGTGATGTCTAAAAATAATGCGGGTGGGTGAGGTGATGGACTGTAGGACTTTGTAATGGAGGGAGAGGGGGTTCACAGAACCATGGCTGATGTTGTTTGTGGAGCTTGGTTTTTCCCCAGGGATGTGCCAGGATTGAGGGACTCCAAAGGGTCCAGTGTTCCTGCTGCTTTTTTTTTTTTATTTAAACGAATTTTTGCAAGTGTCACTCTTCACACAGCTTCAAAGAAATATGCGAAGTCAAGAATTAACCGACTTCTCAACTTGGCACACCTTAATTAGAAACTGTGACTTGCAGGGGAATGCACATTTCGAGCTGTTTGATCCAACCACTGAGCTATCTAATATGGATTAGATCCTCCCATCTGTAAGACACATATCTGAACATCATATGCATTGTCACCAGGGTCCTACAGAGGGTTTTAGAGTCGTGGTTGAAGCCACAGCACAAAAAAAAAAAATTCAATGCATCTTTTTTTTTTTTTTTACTTTAGTGCTAGGTTGTGTTCTGGGCTCTAATACCAATGCTTCCATAAAATCTCATTTACATTTATCTGTTCGAAAATACTCAATTACTGCATGATTTATGCATTGCTCCTCTTGGAAAGTTTTATTACGGAGACTTTAGGTTAAATAGTAGATGTTTAAGAAAACAGGATAAAAGCGTAATAGAGATATCTACAGAACGGGGGGCGCTAGAGGGCGCACAGCGGAATGGCTGCCTCTTGAGACAGCTCCGCCGGACGGGGAACGAAAATGGCGAAAAAAGCATGACCGGGGCCGTTTTGAAGCCAGGAAATGTCGCTGCACTGATCGGAGGCTGCCCACAATAGAAGGGGAGCACGAGAACGGCCCAGCTGCCCTGCAACCCCTGAAAACACGGGCTAAAGTGATCCGTGACGCGAGAGACTAACGGCTCCCAAGATGGCGGCACCCGCTGAAGCGAAGACGCGGTCGTGCAGGTAGCGGCCCAGCCATTGAAGAACGCTCCTTGTGGGCGATGCGGACACTGAACTGCCCTCGGATATCCTTTGCTGGCGTGTCGCGGTGGCCCTGAAAGTTCAGACAGCGGCCGGAGAGCGCTGCGGAGGCCGCGCTCAGACGCGGTGGCGCTGCGGACGGACGCTGCCCTGGACGGAGCGACATGCTGCCCGATGGCCAGAGGTGAGGGCTGGGCCATGGTGAAGCTGCGCGGCTGGAGCAAATGAGTAGCGCTGGGCTGCGGTGGCGATCGTGGGAACGGAGGGACGCTGCGGAGAGCCGGAGTGGACGTGTACTACAAACGGGCTGCATGATAACGTGAAGCCCGGACACTGGTGAGATCCATAGGCGGCTGGAGCGACGCTGCTACCGAGAACATCACACGGTGCGCGCCCTGGGGGTGCCGACTACGCAGGCCTGCCGGTGTGCCGGTGAGAGCTGGGCCACATGGCGGTCGTGGGGGCGCTGACGGACGGCACTGGATCCCAGAGTGGCATAAAGAAGTGAGAGCCTGAACAGCGGCCATAATACTACGACACCCCCTAACCCCACCCGAAGGAGAGAAGGTGCTGATCGGTGACTGTGTCGGCCGGACCCCCGAGGCCCAAGGGCGCCAGTGGGCAAAATGGGGAAACCAGAAAAGACCCAGTCAAAGCTTCCATTTGAAACTAAGCGCCAGGCTAAAAGCGCTGTAATGCCACCAGATGAAGTACCGGATGCTGAGGACTCGACACCACAGGGCATGGCGGAGGCGCTGAGGGCCATCCAGAGGAGCCTACAGGATGTCCATGGCAAACTAGACACTATCACGCTGCGTGTTGACAACATGGCGGCGAAACTGGACGCGCACGGGGAACGCCTGACAGAAGCAGAGACCCGAATTGGGGCGCTGGAGGACGCTTCGCAAACCACGACTCAAAAGTGCACGGAGGCTGAGAGACTGATGGAGGTGCTAAAAAACAAGGCAGAAGATTTGGAGGCGCGCTCGCGACGCAATAACGTGAGAATCACGGGGGTTCCGGAGTCTACCAACACTGGACGGATGGAGACGTACGTTGAGGAGCTAATTAAGGAAATTGTGGGCGCGGAGCACCTTTCCCCGATGTTCCTCATCGAGCGGGCCCACAGGTCACTGGCCCCGAGGCCGAAGCCCGGGGCGCCTCCGCGGCCTATAGTCGCCAGAGTCCTCAATTACAGGGACCGCGATGTTGTCCTCCGCATAGCGCGTGAAAAGCAACAGATCACGCACCAAGGGAACACCCTGGCGTTCTATCCGGACTTTACAATTGCAGTTCAACAAGCGCGGAAAGAGTTTAATCCGGTAAAAAAGAAACTTCGTGAGATGGGGGTCGATTATGCCATGCTGTATCCCGCCCGGCTTCGAATAACACATGAGGGGCATGCGGCGCTGTGCCATTCGCCACGAGAGGCGCATGACCTGATCAAAAAAATCGGTGCTAAGCGAAAGGAGAGGAGGAGAGTTGAGCCACATGCGGACGCGGACTGAACGCCTGTGCAAAGAAATACCAGAAGAACGGCTAAGCGACTCCACACCATGAGCTGCGCCTGTGGCCCTGACGGACTGGGCTGCGAAGGGCGAAATGGCCGGTAAGGCGACTTCTGGCAAGGCACAGACGGAGACTGCACCTGCTGCGCACACACATGCTGGGAACTGTGAGGAACGGATGGCCGGTGGCGAGGCCGCTATGTCCGTCATGGTGATACAGACCTACCTATTGCCTGCGGACCACCGGTGGTGGGACGCCATTGCCGGACGGGACCTGCGTGGCGTGGGAAACAGCTGTCCCATGCTGGGAGGGCATGGGGGATTTTACTGGGACTAAGGACGGCCCCACCAGAGGAGCAGCAAGAGCAACAATACCTGCCTCCCAGGACTAGATCATAGATACATAGGTAAGCTGCGGGAGGAGGGACAAACTAATGACTGGCGAGAACTCGTTGGCCAGCAGGACAGTAAAAACTGTAAATGGGATGCTATGAACGCTGCTGCTGCCGCGATGGGCCCTGGGGAAAGTCACTCAGATGCTTACACGGAGATGGGACCCACTGGGGTCTGATCAAGTAGTTGTCCCTGTCCACATCCATTGAGTTGGATGGAGTAGTGTGTTCTCGGCGGTCCCCCCAAACAAAGGGAGATCCCCGAATTCAGTTACTCTAATGTTTAAACTTAGTTATGGGGTATGTCTTTGGCATGGTTGGGGTGCTGAAGTGGGTGGGGGGACGGGGGGTATGGTTGGGAAGTTGAAATGTTGGTCACGGTACATGAGGCGCACTGCTGAAATCCAAGTACGTTTGCTGAGAAAAAAGAAGGTCATTACCCGCTACGCCAGCAATAGGGGCGCGCACTTGGGGTGGGGGTGCATGGGACATACATGCTGACACGGGGGAATGGCTGATACAGGATTGAGGACGGGATATATTCGATTATTAACGTGGAACGTCCGGGGACTTGGTAACCCCAAAAAAATTAGGCACACGTTGGCATATCTAGACAGGCAGCGCGTAGACATTGCACTACTGCAGGAAACCCACTGCGCACCGTCACGCCGAATAACTGTGGGCCGTCGATGGGCTGAATCAGTGCACTATTCCTCTTACTCCTCATATGCGCGGGGGGTGATGGTGCTCGTCAGAAAAGGACTTCAATATACAATTGAGAAGGTCGAGAGGGATGACGTGGGGCGGTATGTCATTCTGCATTCTGACTGGTCTCCTGCGGGGGCAGCGGCTGGCTGTGGTAAATGTATATGGGCCTAATGTGGACGATCCGCAATTCTACCAGTCATTGTGGAACAAACTGCGCGACCTGCAGACTTCGCACGTGGTGTGGGGTGGAGACTTTAATCTTGCGCTCTGCGACGACATTGACCGATCAGGGACGACTACAGAACCGCATAGGCGCGCACTCCATGTCCTCCAGCACATAATGGCAGATAGAGCACTCACTGATATTTGGAGGAGTAGACACCCGGCTGAGCTGGCCGCTACTCATGTGACTGCGTCGCGAGGTAGCTGGTCCCGTATTGATTACTGGTTGGTCTCAGGGGAAGTTGCACTGTGGACCAGGGAGGTTTGTCACCTGCCTAGAACACTCTCCGATCACAGCCCGGTGCTCCTCACCTTGGAGCTCCCAAACTACACTCCACCCCCATTCAGCTGGAGATTTAATGCTAAGGCACTCATAGACCCCCTATACGCTGATACCATTGGGCAGGCGATACAGGACTACTTTGACAATAATGCGTCCACTGCGACCGACTCGGGAGTGCTATGGGAGGCCTGCAAGGCCACTATACGTGGCGTCTGCATCAGCACTAATGCGGGCATCCTTAAAGATATTCAAAAGCAAATCGGAGCCAAAGAGGACGAGCTCCGAGCACTGGAGCGTGAATACGAAAGCACTCAAAATGCTCGGACATTGGGGGACATTCGGACAGCTCTGTCCGAGTTTCAGAAGCTTGCGGACGATGAAATTAAGTATACCATGAAACGACAGGTGGCGAGGGCCTACGGGGAGGGCGGCAGGCCAGGTAGGCGGTTGGCGACTAACATATGCGAGGGACGTGCACCGCAGAACATACAGGTGATACGCGGACAACTAGGAGAGCGGAAATATGGTGAGCGAGAAATATTAGGGGAATTTATGGCTGCATACGGAGAGCTGTATACCTCCAGGCCTACGGCCTCCGAGGCTGAAGTCGGGGAGTACCTCGACGATGTGGCGATAGCGTGGCTTTCGGATGCACATCGTGAATACCTATCCCAACCCGTCACGGTGGAGGAGGTCACAGAAATAATTAAGTCGCTACCGAATGGTAAGGCTCCAGGCCCTGATGGCTTCACGTGCGAATTTTATAAGGCGTATGTTGACCAGCTGGCCCCCCGCTTGGTGGAAATGTATGGTAATGCCCATGAGCAACAGCACCTGCCGCCAACCCTACGCGAAGCATTGCTATTAGCACTCCCCAAGCCACAGAAAGATCCGGAGCTCTGCGACTCGTATAGACCGCTGTCCCTCATAAACGTAGACAACAAAATATTGGCCAAGCTACTGGCTGCTCGACTAAACCCGCTGATGCCCAGACTGGTCTTACCTGACCAATCTGGATTCATACCCGAGCGCTCCACGGCGCACAATACACGAACGCTGTTTGCGCTCTCCCATTATTTGACACCAGAGACGAAAGCTGCGGCGGTCTTTTTAGACGCGGCCAAAGCATTTGACTCGTTAGAGTGGACATATATGACTAAGGTACTGAGAAGGATGGGCTTCCCACTCATGTTTCTCCAGTGGATCCATCTATTGTATGATGCACCTGTGGCGAGGATTAAGGTAAATAATTATATCTCAGACACCATAGATATACGGAGGGGGACGAGGCAGGGATGCCCGCTATCCCCTCTCTTGTTCGCATTAGCACTGGAACCTCTTGCCTGCAGGATAAGACAGGGACATCACTATTCGGCCCTGCAGTTTCCGCAAAGGCCATTGCACATATCGTTATATGCAGACGATATGCTGCTATACGTGAGAGATCCGCAGACCAATCTGAACCCGCTACTGAGGGAATACATAAAATTCGCGCGTCAGTCTGGTGTCACTATAAACTGGGCCAAATCACTGATTATTCCCTTGACCGACACCACGCACCCGCACCACATAGATTACCCATTGGAGTGGAAAACGGACCCGGTAAAATATCTGGGTGTGTGGTTTCACAGGGACCCGGAAATTGTGATCAGGGCTAACTACGGGACGGTGATTGACACGCTGGAGGAGAAGGTGGGGAGATGGATTCAATTGCCTTTATCGCTGGCAGATCGTATTGCTATAGTGAAGATGGTGGTACTGCCGAAGTTACTCTACCTGTTCGCTAACATCCCTATACACCCCCCACGGGAGGTATTCCGCAGGATTGCTTCGATGGTCCTCAGGCTTGTCTGGGCGGGAAAGACAGCTAGGGTGGAGATGCGGACGCTCACATTACCGTACAGTCAGGGAGGGTTCGGGGTCCCAGACCTCTATCTCTACTATCTTTGTGCGCAGGCACAATACGCACATTACTGGTACCACAGGATTCCATTTCTCACCCACACTGCGATTGAGGAGGGAGATGCATTGCCAATCCCACTTGAGGCGATCATTACTCACCGTAGGCCCCCTTTGCACACGCGAGACATAAATACTGTTGACGCCACAAACAAAGCATGGCATACCATGGGCAGGTTGGCCAATAAACTACCGCTGTATGCCCCGGCGCTCAGGCTTCAATGGCATCCGTCCATCTCGGTAACGCAAGAAAGGTTGGGATTGGACCTATTGCGCCAAGTAGGCATCGACACTGTAGGAGACTTGTATGAGGAGGGGACATTTAAAACACTTGCACAATTAACATACATTAGTAATATGTCCACACTTTTTCGTTTTAACTATCATAGGATACAAAAAGCTGTAAAGCAGCTGTACCCAACGTACCCACTAGAACCGCAGGCATTAACAGCGCTGCAATGGCTGATAACCACACCTGCAAAAAAGCACCTGGTATCAACACTATATATAAAAATGCAGGAGGACATAGCGGGAAACACACACGCTTCCATGGGCAAGTGGAACAGCTGCCTAGACACGCAGTTAACGGAGGAGGAGTGGACAACGGCCTGCACACTGACGGGAATGCTGACGCCCAACGGCAACCTCCGCATACTACATTTCAAATACCTACACCAGACGTACTACACGCCGGCTAGACTACAACGGTATGGGCTGCGTGGGGACTCTAGATGCGAACGCTGTGGGTCTGAAGGGGCAGATTTCCTGCATCTGGCATGGTCCTGCGCAGCAGTGGGAGAATACTGGGAGCAGGTGACGAGGATACTGGGGGTCATGGTGGGAGGTGGGGTGCGCTGCGAGGCTAAAACCTGTTTGCTGGGGCTGCTGCCCGACTTACGGGCCCTAAAGCATAGATTCTGTGTGATTGCGTTGCTAATGGCCAAGCGAAGGGTCTCGCTATGCTGGAATGGGAGGCGAAGCCCGAAACCGAAAGACTGGCTTATGGACTTAACGTACTGTAGAGATACCCTGAAAACTTACGAAGAGGAACTCCCTTCGGGATCGACGCCCAGAGACTACTGGGTATACCTAACCCAATATCTGCAAACTGTTTCAACAGAGTCCACGAACGATTAGTACGCAAGGGGAAGGACGATGGGTATAACAGACCTCTGATTAGGAAATGAAAAAGTAACATGGATGAAGGGTGCTGTTGTGCTGTGACCGCAATGTTTTGGTTGTTGTTTGATTGTAAATTATAACAAATGCCAATAAAAAAAAAAAAAAAAGAGATATCTACAGAACGAAGTCTGTTTATTGTTTGTATTTTTCTCACGCAAACTCTTCTGCAACCCCTATCTGTCATGGAAAAGGGCAGAAATATATTCTGGACAAGGTGAGGAAAAATACATTTCCAGGTTCAAAATTGGTGGAGAGGAGGTAAAGGGCAAAACTATTTTCCCCATGGTGAAAAATGATTACAAAATGTTAGCAAGTGGATTTGCTCAACACTTTTTGTGTAAGCAAAGATACATTTGTTGATATTTTCTTTCCCTTTTTTTGCATGCGTACAGTCGTAAGTTACCACGCATACTCCTGGAAACTTTTGGGAGTTCTCGAATGCTAAAAATCAGCACCCATGCAAGTTCATAAATAGGCATGTACAGATTTAGGGGGTTTCTTTAAAAGAAAGGCGTATAATGTTTTTGGGTGGCTACATAGCTGTCCTACTAGCCTATAGGCACCTAGCAGAGAACGTTACTCCTAGCAGCTGTTCTCTCTCCACTCCATGCACCACCTTTGTCGCTTGGTTTTACGCATGCACTCACAGATGGCAAGCCATTCTTCTCAACTTGTGTCTTTCTGGAGGGGCTTGTTTTCCAAGCATAGAGGCTATGCTTCCAGACCTGCAAAATATTGAACTGTCTGGGACTGGAAAGAAAATCCAATGTGGTGGTTCTTTAAATTGAATGATGATCCCAGCCCTGCCCCCTCAGTAGTGCAGGAACACTCTCAGCGCCCTATTCAGTGCCCAAGAGTGTCTGGGCCGGTGTGACACCAGAGCTCAGAGCATGGTGGTGTTTCGGCTCGTGAGGCACTTTGGTGGGCCTGTCGCCAAGTAACACTCCACTTTTCCAACGAAAATTACAACTGCTGCAAGTTAGACTTTGTGTACTCTGTCTGCAGCAAGCTCAATCTCATCCGCTTGTAGTTTGGAAACTATGTGGGAAGCAGAAACAAATAATTTTTCAACAGCAGCTCCTGAATGAAGGAGCACATGTTCACTAATAGTTTTTAAGAGTTGTATTCACATTTGGAGGACACTAAGCTCAAAGGGCTTGAGAGGGAGCCTGTACTTTGGAGACGCACTAAGGTTGATAGCCGGAAGAGTGGATTATGCTCATGCAGACAGACTAAGGTAGAGGTGGGAGTGGAGAGGAATCAATCAGGTGTTCCCAGAGGTCCCCATACTTTGAGTAAGGGAGGAGAGTTTCATGACACTGGTCAAAGAAGTGGTGAATACCACAGGAGGGGCACCATGGCGTCAAGCCATCTGATGCCTCCCATTTGAGAGGGCGTTTTCCCCTGCCAACAGCCAAGACACAAGAGCGAAGGTGCAGCTTGCAAAATAAATTCTGCCACTAGAGGGCTGGCCAGGCTGAAGGCTGGAGTAGGATTGGAGCAGGAAAGTCTAAGCATTGGGGTAAAGGTGGTGACCCCGCCACCACATGAGTAATCCAAAAGGGCTTGGAATATGTACATGCCCTGAAAGCCTGTAGGTGACTCCTTGACGACCCTAGGTTTGAAATGAAGCCCCCTTCAGGAATTACTGTTCACCTGTAAATAACACAATTTGACAGCTCACAATATTGTCAGCCCAAGCAGCTTGCACTTTTCTTACCTCTGTTGTTACTTTAGTTAGTTGTTGTACATAACTCACACAGATGTATCTAAGGGAGGCCACGCTGTTTGTGCCAGCTAGCAAAGTGTGATCCATTTGTTCCTTACAGAAACCAATGACAGGAGCCAGATCGTTTGGACTTTTCAAGAACTTAGTGACAGCTCACATCAAGACCTCTCACCTCGATGGCATAGCTATTCAGTTTCCACACCTCCAACAAGAAACTGGTCGGATTGAAGCATGTTAAGATGCTGCTGTAGCACCCCTTCTGAGGTGGAGGGGGATTTGGTTATCATGTGCCTGTGGTTTGAAGATGAAGTTGTGTTTTTTATTTGATGTGTTAGTGGACACATGTATTGAAGGCATGTGGTTAAGGGTAGAACCCATGTCATACTTTTATGGCCTTCAATTTTGTGGGCCGGGGCGTGCCCCTAGTAATTTTTAGCCAAGATACTAGAGGGTTTGATCCAACTGAGTGCCATATTTATGAGCCTTTCCACTATTTGAGTCCTGCAGTCAGTCTTGGAGATGGTCATGATTTTGTTAGAAATCAGCGGCTTCTGGTTGAATTCGCCTGTCTATTTGATGTGCTATCTAAGAGGTTCCATCTCTTCTTCTCCCTCACAGCCAGACCATTGTGGTTAATTACTTTTTTTTTCAAGGCTTAATTTCTGTAATGCTGATTACTTGAGCTACCTGCCTACTTGGTCCATGCCTGTAGTTTGAGCCACACGTGGAAGCCCAGCTTTGTTGTGGCATTAAATGCTGTGACTCTTTCTGGCGACATTCACACCCTGTGTTGTCTTGTGGTCAGCATGAACTTTATTTGTAAAGTCCTTTGCCTTGTGCAGAAGCTCCAAACTGATTGTTGCTCACATGTTCTGTGTTAGTATGTCATCCTTAATGTGTGGCTTATTAGTTGTACTTTTACAAATGGGCCCTTTTCTGTCCCTGTTTATACTCTGGTGAAGATTTGCTGGCAATTTGTTTTCTGATGTGGTTCTGCAGCTGTTGAATTTCGTGCAAGAGCACTCAGTATCACTTAAAAGTCATACATCTTAAAACATGATTATTTTTGGTCCAGTAATTTGACCACTTCTGTATTTGTTTGCCTTCGAGCACCCATAGCATTATAATGCCTGGAAGCTCGATTAAGTATCACAGAGCAGTACAAATAGCTCTTTCGTAAATACTTGTTCTCGTTTTGTAAAAATAAAATCTTAACGTGCCTTGCATTTGTCAGTTGATTTTTCAAGTGAGAACTTATTGGGCTTCAAATCTGTTTCAGTGATATGTCTCTCCATATTTGCATAATGTGATCCGATGACTAGCTAATGTGACTCTGCACTACCTGGTTTGGATGTCTTAAAGGATGCTCTATGAATCCTGACCTTGGTGGTCCTATCACCGCAAGCTTCTTTCTCATGTAGCAAGATGCATCTCACTATCACAATCCTTTGTGCCCGTGGTCTCCCGCTCTTTTTGATGGAAAACTGTATCCATGGAAATAGTCCTGATTGATATTCCAGGCTTCTACCACACACAGTCCCCCTGGCACTCCTGAAGCCGGCACACACTGGACCGAATGGTCGATTCTTGGATTTAACACCTCTGATCCTGCGCATCTGCCTGGAGAACCTGATGCTTCTTAGAATTAATGACTATTTCGTGAGTAAGGCTGAGAGAAAATGTCCAATTCCCTGCCAGCCCCATCTCTAGCTTGCTGCAACCCTCCCCAGACTCCTTATTTACCATAATCTATCTGGACACATTTTTCGTCTTTTTCTGACTTCAGCTCATTGAGATGTCTCTTTAGTGATTTGCTTCAGAACCCCGGCTACAGAAGCCACCCTCCTGAAAATCTGTATCTTGTTCTGGTACATCAGCGTGAGTCTCTCTGGGAATTGAACCTTCTCTGCTGTAAAAGCTTTTCTGACAAGTAAATTGTTCTCCGTGCAGGCTAGAAATGTGTCTTAGAAGACACGCATGGATTCTGCCGCAGGCAGTGTATTCTTAGTCTGAATGCGGGGCCATTGTTTTGTTCGCTTGAAATACTCTACTGTGTCTAAATATATGGGCTTTATCTAAACTCCCCACTCATTTCATGGGTCTATCTATTTATAATCAAAATAAATGTTTACCATTTCGTACTAGACATGTCTCCCACCCCCCACCTCAGGATGCTCTCTCTGCCCCTCCACCAGATGTATGGTGACCCCGCTCATCTGAAGCCACTGCTACTTCCATCTTCCTTTGAATCGTAAATAATGCTGATATTCTCTTGTTTGCTGTACCTACTTGTGGGGAGCAGATCACTTCCTAATTGCTGGATGATGGTGGCGGGATAAGAACCACCGTATATGCTCATATCCCCATACCCCTACATTGACTAATCGCTGATGCTGTGGGGCCAAGAGTGTTGCCGTTGCTTAATTATGGGTCTTCACATTATCTGGCCAGATAGCGGAGGATGGCCAAGCCCCTATGGGTGCTTGTCCATGCCCACACTAGCTCATTGACATTGATGCAGCGGATTTGCACCATGCAGAACCATTTTTTTTTTTAAACATTTTTTATTGTTTTCGTACCAACAACTCAGTATAGTTCCCAACACCCCCCCCCCCACCCCCCCCCCCCTCCAAAGTAGTCTTTTACATTCAGCATTGCCCCCAAGTATGCAGGAGAAAAGTCACCCTTCCCGCGTGAAGCCCCCCCTCCCTCTCCACCATGCAGAACCATGACGCAAACTGAAGTACAAGCAGCGCTGGAGCGGGTAGATCTTTAACCCTGAACTGAGGCGTGTCTTCCACAAAACAACATTTCAACAATGACAGTGAAGCACGTGGCTCCACAATGACAACAGAGAGAAGTGGAGCAGGAGGTGTCAGCAAGTAAAGCCTTCAAAAGGCAGAATCAAATAGAGATTCAGTCAGGTAAGTGAGAATAGACTTGCTCAGTAGCCTAACTCTATAATCTCAAGAGAGTGGAAAGGGGCATCTGAACCTAAATAGCTGAGGAAGGTCAATTAAAACATAATTTTCAACAGCAAGCAAAAATCCTCACGACTCTCTTAGAAGGAAGACCAATCGGGATCGTACAGTTTAGGAGATCTTGGGGTCGGCCCTCTTCCCAGCCATCACACATTACCCTGTTACACACACTACACTGAATATCCAGTCTGCATTTTCTTCGATTTGATATGATCTTTTGTATTACTTGCCTTTGCTGCATTTAATCTGTCTATTGCAGTCCTTAAAATTTCCATACTGCCATTGATTCTCAGTGTATCCACAATTTATTTTTTTTTTAGTAACATTTCTGCATACTAGTAAGCATAAAGAAGAAAGACCAACTCTTTTGGTGAACACTATTGAACATTTTGTGCTCAAATAATACATTTTTATTTAACAACATGAATACGTTAAATATAAGTACATTTGGGCCGCAAATGGGAAAGACTTTTTGTAACAAATAATAATTAAGTAGAGGGTGCATTCGAAAATTCGTGAAATTGACTAAGCCCTGTATAAGAATGTTTTTAGTGAACCATTTTTTTCGTCATTTGTTATGCCAGCTGACGTACCTCATTTCTAAATATGTGTGCCAGAATTAAAAACATTTTATGTTTCAATCGTAACAGTTACGTATTAAACAAAAGAATTGTCAGGGCCAAGTAGACTGGAAAAACTATATGTGGTGGAGTGTGTTCAGAACTAGCAATGGGATAAAACCAGGACATATGGATATGCGGTCTGCATCTCTCCTTGTCTCAAAGAAATAAGCAGGAAACTGACCAGCCTAACCCAGAACAGATGCAGGACAGCTACTAAAAGTGGCAGATTTCCCGTCCTCGCTAGTTGGCGTGTATAGGGCCTATGCGCATTTCAAATAGGGCGAACAGGACATCTGCTATATTTTGGCATCTGTCTCGCATCCACCAAACTCCAGGTATGGCCCCAGTGGTGGCAGTAGTGGTGAGGCGGGGAGAGGGGGGGGGGGATAAAAAAAAGTAAAGAATAGAACACTTACCGGCCAGCTGCCACCTCTCCTCCGCCCTCTTCTCTTTCTGGCAGCACGGAAGCACTCACCCTAGCCAATCACGACGGTGCTGTCATCAGCATGACAGATGCATCGTGATTGGTCTGAGTGGCCTGGTTCAGCTCTCAGACAGGGAGTGGGAGCCTGTGCATGTTCTCCACCCAGGCCTTGCAATACAGACAGGAGGAGAACATGGTGAGTGCGTAAGATGGGCGGCGATACAGTCATGCACACTTAAGTGCACCAACCACCCCTCCCCCTGCTGGCTGTGATGGCAGCTAAACTCCACCCAATTCCAAAACTGGCTACAGCACATAAACATAAAATGATTATAACATCGTGTTACTGTCATTTTATGTTTATTTTTTTCCACAGCTGAAAAGCAGTGGGTGGCACTCCTCCGCCTTAGCGAGCAGCCACTGCTGTATGACCCCAAGTCTGGTACAGGAATGGGAGTGCCCGTATTAGATTTACAAATAGGAGTAAAAAGGCCACTCCCTAGGTGCACAATAACAAGGCTTTACCTCACTTCAGTGCTAAGGAGAAACTGCAAAATGAAGCACAGTGCTTTTGAATGCACCTAAAACACTAATGATTCAGTTAGGTCACCCTTTACTCACCAGGAAAGTAAAGTGGCTCTCCGGGGTTTTGAAAGGAAGATCACTTGTGGTGCTCCCCAGCCAGGAAGAGTCAACCTGCACCAGAGCAACGAGTCAGACTCCACGTGGGAAAACAAGCGGTGAAAGATGCAGGATACTTCACCGGTGAGACTGTTCTTTGAACTCACAAATGGAGAATTGGAGTGTCATTTAGCTTGGGCCACCTAGTCTTTCCTCCCGGTTGTATCACTCTAGTCATCTGAGGGAATGTGTTGAAGTGTGTAGGAGATTAGGTGGTACCCTAGCCAGACCCGTTCCACGCAGTCTCACATACGTTGTAAAGCACTTCCACAGAACGTCTTTACAAGTTCAAAACCAGACAGTTTGCCTATGCGGACCACTTTTTTTTTAGCTAGCTGGCCTGCTATAGGGGGCCACTTTTAGTTTGGTGTCCGAGGATTTTTTTTTATCCTAGTCCAACCCTATTCCACTTCATAGGCTCCATTCTAATTTCTATTGAGTAATTCATCTGCTGGAGTGGGGCGGGTTTTTGCATAAGATTTTGAATTGGTATTATCTTTAGATTTGCTGGTGGACAAGGAAGGAAGGTTCTGCATTGCCTGAGAATGGTTTAAATGCAGCAGTGGAAGCACACAAAGAAACAAAGGAGGTAGTCAAGAATGTGGGATGGTAAAGGAAGATATGTGAGCTTATTCAACTATTAGGAGGAAAATAAAACAGACCAGCAAGCCAAGGCTGAAGAAGGTTAGTGATTGTGGTTGGAGAGGGGGGGGGGGGGTGAACAGTCCAGCTGGAAAGGGGCTTGGATATTCTCCAGGGAAACATCGGAGAGGACAGCTAGTGAGGGGTATGAGAAATGAAATGGGGATGAGTGAGACAAGTGAGCAGCTTATCGTCACTGACAGGAGACTGTAACAAAGGAGACAAAAGAAAAAATATTGACAAGGAAAAGTTGAAGAGAGGTCAGTAGCTTAAGGTGATCGAAATAGCTCAGATAGACAGTAAATGTACGTGGCGCAACAAGCATTCATGCAACCAGTGTTTTGACTCCATGTTTGAGTTGAGTAATAATGCTCATCTTATGTTCATAAATGTTAGCTAATTTTGTTGTTTGCCTTTCTTTTAGGCCATGTTTGAACTTGTCACTTCAGAAGCATCCTATTATAAAAGTTTGAGCTTGCTGGTGTCTCTTTTCATGGATAATGAGAATTTAAAGATGGTGCTCAACCAATCAGAAATTCACTTTTTATTCTCCAATGTCCTAGAGGTCATGGCTACAAGCGAGAGGTAAGGTCCACTCTATTTTGATTTTTGCTAGGTAAACTGGTTGATTAAACCTCTCAGTTTTCTCCATTTGTGCCTCGTAATACCCTCTGCCCAGTGCTCCTTCATCTTTGTATTCAGTGATTTGTTAAAATTCTTTTTAGACACATACCCAAATAGCCAAATGTTTGATAAAATAAGAATGTAAGAAAAAACAAAACTCATATTTTCTTTAAACATAAGGTGTAATCGACACTGACTTACTATCTATAGCAGGGTTGTCTCAATATTTATCCATTAGCTTTGGGGCATTTTGCCAGACTTTAAGAATAATAACTGACAACACACATGATTGCCATTAAAATTGATTACAGTGTGGAGTGCTGATGCCAACTATGTAACACTGTGTAGAAATGGTTCTAATTACAGCGTTGTAGACTGGGGTGCTGTACTGTCAAATGCTACGGGTAAACTGCCTGCTCAAGTGTCTTGCTGTTTTGTTTACAAGGAAAACAATAAAAATAAAATAAATAAATAAAAATAAATATTGATTACAGAGTACTTTTATCCAATGCGGCTGTCCTAGAAATCTGACATATGCCTGCTCCTTTTGGATCAAAATTGGGCTATTCTAATCTAAGTTGATCATATTCAGGATGTGGTAAATTCCCCATTCCCAATACAAGGAGAGTCAACCTTCTCTGCCGAAAGGGACAGGTTAGTGTTATGCTTAAACCAGAACAAATTCCATGCAGACTAATATCCTTGGGATCCTAATTGTACTAAGTTTGGCTAAATGGCATGCACTAAATAATGGTAAACAGTCAACAAATTAATCTCAATGACTGACTGATTCTGTCTCTTTATCTACATGATCAATCCTATGTATTGCATTTACAAGCAGTATTGCTAAAAACACTCACGTTTATCTTTCATATATCACATGTTCTGCACATATTAAAAACATACATCAATCAACAGTGATTAAAGAAAGCAATATTTTTACAGTTTATTTTTCTCTAATGCATCTATATTTCACTCCAAATCAATAGCATACATAGTGTTTTAGTTTCATGAACCACATTAAAAAAGACTCTGTCTAATTGTATTACACTCTACAGTTAAAATACATTAAAGACTCCTTCTATCAAGATACATAAAAAAAGATTTCCAAGAAGATTCTATCGAGGCAGCATTTTGGTGATACTTGAAATGGTTCACACCACCTTCTTCAGGACAACTTAATATTAACATTCATACACATATTCTGGGAGACAGAAAAATATGTAATCAGTCTAAGTAACATAGAACAATTACAACATCTAACTAAATCATACTTTAGTGCAAACAGTTAGCCTAAATAGGTAAATACTCCCCTTATTTTAGTATGTCTTGTCATGCAGATTATATATGGCTACGCTATGGCCATTACTCTACTACCCTTCCTGGATCCCAAGGGATAGGTCTCATGAAAAGAATAGGCCCACCCCTCAATTGCTGCTTACCTTATAGTTTTACTGATCGAGGCCACTCAGTGGTTTACTTGATAGGCCCTCTTGACTTTTTTTTTCTTCCTGTAATTTGGTACATGATAATAGTAACATGCTCCTGTAACTCCTTTCAAATATATGACCTGATTTTTAAATTCATCCAACAACCCTTTGGACATACTAATAAAATGTCGCGGTTGGATTAATAATCATCCGTTCTGGTCACTCACGGTGCTGTATCGTGGCGTCCTCTCTGTAAAAATATATTAATACAGCCATTTAATTTTTTGCCCACCATTTTTATCAGTTTTATATATCCATCTATGGTGTTGATTATGCACTTACCACGCTCCTTCCATGAAAGGCCAACCTTTGGTTATTATTTTGCTGCTAAGCTTCCCTCTTCTTTAAGTTTTCCGATAAAAGGATAGCTTTACCGTTATTAAAATAGTCTGTTAGTAATCCAGTATTAGATTATAGAGAGAGCAAGAGGGGTTTAGGTTAAGCCCTTTTATAGCATATGTTTCTGTACTCATTTTATATATATTTATGGTGTCTAGCATTATATTGGCTGTAGTGCTTCAAGTAATCCCATAATGTGTTCCCCATTTCTGATAGGGGACCCTGAAGAGTTTTAAATACCCTCTGTGACCATAACTATCCAAAGTCATGAACAACACCAAAGCTGTACTGACTATCTGTAAATATATTCTCTCTCAGCTGTTCATAGACACAGCAAGCTCTAGTAAGAGCCATGAGTTCAGCCACTTGTGCAGAGAACACCCCTCGAAGCCAGAAGTCTTCGACTATTCTCAGGTTTTCTTCATTGTCTCTTAGATATGACCCATCCACAAACAATATGTAATCATTTTCTACTACTGTCTCAGCTCATATATCTGGTCTTGGCTTGGTGCATAGTCCAGTGACATCAAGACAGTCATGCTCAACTTCCCCCTCTTCCTTTTTATTCTCCAGGAGAGGCAGCAAAGTGTCAGGATTCAAAGTAGCATATTGTTTAAGAGTCACATTTTCTGTGGAAAGTATGATCTGTTCATACTTGGTCAAGTACCTGATAGTTAAGGTCTATGTGTGAGTACGTGTGAACAGAATTTAAACCAAATGTGACACAAGAACTGTTAGGGGATGTCCCATCACAATACCTACACACCATTCTATTCTGACACCAGATGCTGCCTTGGCTTTAAGGCACCCAGGCAGCCCTGAAGCTACAGGATCAAGAGTAACAGAAAAGTAAGCCACAGGTTATCTCGCATTTCTATGCATTTGTGTAAGCACTGCGCAGCCCTCCCTCTCACAGTAGAAAAGAGTAAAATCTGTATTGTAATCAGGCATTCCTAGTGATGGGGCACGACAGAGACTTTCTCTTAGCTCTAGGAAGGCAACCAGTTATTGTCCCATTGTATTGGATCAGACACATCCTTGTGTGTCAGCCTCTGTAAAGGCTTGGCCACTAGGGAAAAGTTGGGTATCCACTGGCAGCAGTAGCCCACCACTACCAAAAATATCCTGACTTCTCTCCGAGTGGTTGGTGAATTAATTTTAAGAATCACTGAGATTCTTTCTTTTGACACCTTCCTCGCTCCAATGTGATGTCCGAGATTCAAGACTACCTTCTGGCAATACTGCAACTTACTTGGGGGCGCTTTAAGTCCATCGTCAGCGAAGTGGTTCAACAATGCAATGTTGTCTCTTCTGCAAGCTTCTTGAGTATCTGACACCACTAACAGGTCATCAATATACTGAATTAGGACAGAGTGAAAGAGCATGATCAGAGCTTCAAGATTCTTTTTGAGGATCTGATTAAAAATTGAGGGGCCCTCCGTATACCATTGTGGGACACTGCAGCTTGCCATAACACAGTTCTGGAACCTCTAAAGGCAAGAGGTACTGGCCATCCTTGAGCAAGGGAACAGAAAAGAAGGCTGGACACAAATCAGTGACAGTGAACCACTTAACCTCACATGGAATCTGAAACAAAATCACCGCTGGATTCGGTATGACGGGTCAACAGGGAACAGCAGTACTGTAAATCCTTCTCAGGTCCTGCACTATGCGGTATTTACCGCTAGGCTTCTGCAAGCCCATAATGGGTTAATTACATGGATTCCCCATTATCTCCTTCAAAATGCCTTGTTGTAACATTTACTCAATCACTGGAGAAATCCCAGCAATTCTTGGGTACTCAACAATGGGCTTTACTTTTATGGGAACAGGCTCAACTTCCTTTATGAGACCAATATCTTTTACGAAAAGTCCCAGATCTCAGGCTTCACTGTATCCCTAAGGTCGGTTGGTAAGTCCTCATTCATCACCAAAGAGTATAATCCAGTGGTTGGCCCTTGACTTGCTAATTTAAAGGTGACATTCTTATCATGAGTTTAAAGCCCCACTCCTTTTTAGCGTACAATAAATAGTGCAATTTAACTTGCACGATAAATATTGTCCTGGTAAGCTCACAGGACTCAAATCACACACCACAAACTGGTGATTCTCCTCAAAGGACCTTATTTTAACAGGTACTTATTCTGTTACGGGGTTTGTCATTTGCTTATTTGTGACTCCAACAACTTGGATTCTTTTTCCCAACGGGGGCAGGTTTGCAACTTCCACTGTTCTAACAGTAGAGCAGGAAGCACAAATATCAATCAAGAATGATATAAGTGGCCATTCACCTAATCTTTCATTAATGGACCACTCTGGTCTACCTGTAAGACTGGGCCAGGTACGCAATCTTCCTCCCCCCTCAGGCTTTTTCATTGTGACTGGTCAGAGTCATAACCTTCAAGCGTCTCAAACAAAGGACATTGCTGAAACGGATTCTGCTTCTGGAAGGAATTCTGATTTAAATTTGGGACTTGATTTGAATCTGGGACCATTTGCATTTTGCTGTGGTATCGGAGCTTGTGGAATCTGCATCACTGGAGCTTGAGGCACAATAAAAGTTTGCATTCTCAGTCCAGGTACATTCTGTGACTGTACAGGGTTCGTACTCTGGGACTGTGTAAACCTGAATTCTGAACCTGAGTCTCTCTTTTTTTATTATTATTATTTTTTTATTGAGAAAAGCAAAAATTAACATTTTAGAAACAATTATCATCAGGATATTACACAAATCATATTACATTCACTTAAGCCAACCTAAAGTTAGCTATAAACCATCAAGGATCAAAATATCAAGACATATTAAGAATCAACATGTTACTACAGTAATAAGGCTGCATCTTAAACTACTTCCAACTATGTGAGTTTTGCTATTAAAATGCTAAAGTGCTTAGTGCTACAGTACTCAGGGATGATCCCCCTACACTCTTTGAAAAAGTGCAAACAAGTGCCAAAGTGCT
This sequence comes from Triturus cristatus, assembly GCF_964204655.1. NCBI lineage: Eukaryota > Metazoa > Chordata > Amphibia > Caudata > Salamandridae > Triturus > Triturus cristatus. The sequence goes on from NC_140594.1 coordinate 858,798,835, forward strand.
ATAGTGGTTTTTAAGTGTGCTGTTTCAGCACAAAACAAAGTGCTATGTGCTGAACTGTCAAAGTGATATAGTGCAAGATCTATACAATTTCTATTTACGCCATAGTTTCTACATTCTTAAAATACTTCCAAACTGCCTCGAATTTTCTTGTAGCGCCTACCCTCATAGCATTTGCTTCTTCAAATACCATTGTTCGTTCCATTTTATTTATCCACTTCAAATAGGAGGGGGCATTCTCCGACCTCCAATTCTGGAGGATTAGGTTGCAGGCAACCAAAGAACTGATCATAATAAAGGTCTCCTCCGATTTTGTCAAGTCTCCCCTTGCTCTAGAAATGCCAAAGAGGGCTACCACATCCTCCCGGTCTACCCTCTTTTGAATTGCCTGGCTTATCGCCGAGAAGATCTTCACCCAAAAAAGCTCTAATTTTGTACACGTGAAAAAAAGTATGGAGCAAGTCCCCTCCCCTCTCTGATTGGCATCGGAAACATTTATTTTCTACTTCCGGGTATCTTTTACTGAGGGATTGTGGGATGTAATATGCCAGCCAACGAGACAGGAAGGCCGTCCTCTTAAAGTTGGCATCTCTTAATGCCTTACTGCCCAACTGGGATATTAACTGCCACTCCTGACTGGACAACATACAATTAGTTTCACGTGCTACTCTCCCTAAAACGTTTGCGACCACGGGGGACCCTTTGAGTTTCATCAGCTGCGAATACCAGTTACCTACCCCCCTTAATTTGGCTCGAAAAAGGGTGCTTACCTGGCTTGTTGGGGCACCACTTGATGTAAGATTATATTTTTTTTATAAAGTTTCTAATCTGTAGAATCTCAAAAAAAACAAGCTTATTATGATCGCCATATCTACTTTGCACCTCTTGCCAGGTAATTATTTTATTATTCGTTCAAAAATGTCCCAACTCCTCTAACCCACAATCTTTCCAGTTTTTCAGACCACTAGAATGAAGTTGGAGACCCAAACTTTTGCATTCCATCAACTTTAATCCGGAGAAGCCGGCTAATTTAAAAAAAGATTTTAATTTAGAAACAAAGTCCTGTAGCATCTTATATCTAATTGTTTTTGGCGGTTTAGCTATTTTTAAGAATGTTGGTATCTGCAAACCTGATTCCTGTACCATTTTGGCAAAGAATAAATGATCTATTAATCCCTTAGATTCCAGCAAGCATGCTGTAAAATCTAAAATCGCTGCTTCATAGTAAGTTTGCATTTTAGGCAGTGCTAATCCACCATGCTTAATTTCTAACTGGAGTATTGACCGCTGAACCCTGGAGGACTTTTTACTCCAGACAAATTCTTTAAACATTGATTACAGCTCTTTAAAAAATGTAACATTAATTTTCAAAGATACGTCAATAAAAAGAAATACTAATAAAGGAAGTATGGACATTTTTATAAGGGCTACTCGGCCTATTAACATTAATGGTAAAATTGACCATTTATCAAGCAATATTTTGATTTTGTTCTGGATTGCTAGATAATTTAAACTAACTAGTTGTTCATATTGATTAGAGACAAACACTCCCAGATATCGTAATGGTTCCGTAAAAACGCCTGAGATTTAAGGTTGGTGGGGAGAAACTCGACGTCCGTTTTTAAAATTAAAATCTCTGTTTTATTTTGATTTATTTTATAGCCCCCAATCTTTTCAAACTGACTAAATTCTGATAGCACCCAGTCCAGATTCAATCTCTCAGGACTTAGATTTAGAATAATATAATCAGCGAACAATTTTAATTTTGCATACCTGGTATTGGGGCTCTAATTTCCACATTGTCATGAATGCTCACAGCCAGGGGTTCAATAAAGAAGGTAAACAACAAGGGGGACATCTGGCACCCTTGTCTGGTCCCACAATTAATACTCACTGTCCCTATTTGATTTGCATTGATGACCACCTGAGACTGGGCACCCTGATAGATGTTCTTAACATATCATTCACCTGGGCAGGAACCCCAAATTTGCCCAGACCAAAAAAAAGAGCATCCCAATTCACCAGGTCAAACAAATCCTGACTGATCTTTATGTATCAGTTCCTGCGTGAGTGGAATGAAACGTTGGGCCCAAACTTTCATGAGAATTTTATAATCGGTGTTTAGGAGACTAATCGGCCTATAAGAATTCACGTCTTTATGGTTTTTGCCCTTTTTAACAAAGCTTATAATCACAGGTTCTTTAAAGCTAGAGGGAACACAACCGCCTTCTTAATGTTATTAAATAATTTCGTCAAGAAGGGGATCAGTTCCTTTGAGAAGGTCCTGTAAAATTCTATGGGGAGCCCATCGTTACCACACGCTTTTGCGCCGGATATCGATTTCAGAACAATTTCCTCTTGTATTATGTCTAGTTGAATTTGCTGGCTACGAACCTCAGACAAGCTGGGGAGATTTGTCTTCCCAAAATATTCCTGGATTAGGTCCATTCCAACCTCATACCGAGTAGTATAGAGCTGTTGATAATGCTTCATAAAAATTTGAGCTATGCAATCCTTATCCGTCTTTATATCGCTGGTCTTGGGATCTATGATCTCGGAAATAAGGGCCGCTTCCTGTTTGTTTTAAGTGGCCCCAGCCAACATTTTCCCAACCATTTGACTGTTCTCGTATACTCGCTGTTGATAGGTCCTGGAGCTATTTATCTCTTCTAATAAAAATAATTCCCTTAGTGCCTGTTTTGCCTTTTCAATCCGACCCCCACCGTCCCCTTCCCCCTGTATATGGGTATTTCGCATCCTCAATGCCCTATCCACTGCCTGCTGAAGTGTCGTAATTTTAGCCTGTCGTTTTTTAGACTGGTGCAGCAGAAAAAGCGATCATCTGCCCCCGTAATATTGCCTTAAACTCCCCCCACACAGAAAATAGTTCTGCCGTTCCTTCATTAACCCTAGAATACTCCACAATCCATTCTCTTGTCTCCTCTATCCACTGGGCATCTTGTAGGAGGAGGGGATCCATCTGCCACCTAGATCTTGTCCTCCTACCCTCCTCTATTGCCAGCTCAAGTTTTACAAAGGGGTGGTCCGAGAATGCATTTGCCCCTATTTCAATACCCATATAATTCAGTGATCGAGAAATAAGAAAATATTCAATACGAGAGGCCGATTTAAATTGGCAAGAGTAACATGTTTATTTACTCGCTAGCTGATTACTTTGACGCCAAGGGTCTATCAAATGGAACTCACGTTTTATAGATTCTAGGACTTTTTTGGTCTTTGGTTTTAATTGTTTTTTATTTTTATTAGAAATGTCTTTCCTCCAATCTTGAATAAAGTTAAAATCCCCTCCCAAAATAATCAGCCCTGCTATTCCCCTAAGTAATTCACTGACTTTCACTAATGGTATGGTATCGTCTACTACTGGACCATAGTAATTTACAAAGTTTAGTATAGACCCGTTTAATTTTACCTCAACCCAGATCCATCTGCCCAATGGGTCTCTCCGGATTTGACTAAATTCCCAAGGCACACCTCTACCAAAGTAGATAGCTACGCCTCTTTTGGCCAGCACAGCAGAGGCATAGAAAGCATGGGAAAAAGCTCTTGGAAGAAAAAGGTTTGGGGAATTTGTTTTTAAATGCGTTTCCTGAAGAAATACCACTTGCGGTGCAAAAGAGGCCAGCCACCTTATAAGTCCTCCATACTTTTGTCTGTTTAGGATTCCATTTACATTAACCGAAATGGTGCAGCACTTACTGGTCATTTCTAAAATATTTCGTATCAGAAAAAAACTCAAAATCCTGCTTACTTTACTCCATTTGCTATTGCTCTTTTTACTGCTATACCCTTCCCACCACCACACCAACCCCCCCCCCCTCGAGACCACTCTAGCCACTTCTCACCCCCCCCTGATTCTTTGTTGGGTGTCATGGAATTACACCCTAGGTGGCCCCTCCCCCCCAGCAATGGGAGCATCAACAGTATACATATAGGTCCCTTCAATTTGAGGGTGAAATCTCCTTCTAAAGATACTGCGCATCTTCTAAGTTTGTAAACATATGGAATTTACCCTTGACCAATACACGAAGCTTTGATTGTTGGGCTGTTGACGCCTGAGCTCCCTGCGCTTTAAAAAGGTACAGAAGTTTAACAAACTCTTTGCACCTGCGCGCAGCTACTACTGACATGTCCAAAAAAATACGACAGTTCGAGGTTTCATTTACGGGAAACTGTCTCTGTTGTATTGCTTTTGCCAATATTCTTTCTTTAATCCGTTAGTCTGCAAAAATGACCAGATTAGTATGTGGAATTTTTGAGTTAGGAAGAGGATGTGAGGGAACTCTATGTGCCCTTGTTATTGTCAGATCTTCCATATATTCAGGCAGAACCTTTTGCTTGATAAAAGATTCCACCCAATGTAGTGTTTGAGATCCCTCACTTCCCTTGGGAACCCCTACTAGTCGTAAATGTGACCGTCGCGAGTGATTTTCGAGTTCCTCCAGCTTATTCCCAAATTCCTCTTATCCTTTGTGACTTCATTAACTTTCACAAGCATTGAGTTCATTTGGTCCTCCAACTGAGATATCCTGGTCTCTGCCTCTTGGATTCTTTCAGGGAAGCAGGCCACTGCTTCTTTAATCTCCCGAGGCGCTGATGGAGAGAGACAATCTCCTTTTCTTGAGATTTCTTCATCTCTCTTATTTCTTCTAGAATCAAATTTAACATAATTTTAATATCCATTTGTTTAATGAGGACGCCGTCAACAGGTTCCGATATCTCCTGTTGTGCCTTCTCTTTCCCTTCCTGCTCCCCATGAGCTGACCTGGAAGTCCCGGGTGCCCTGTCTCGTCCCCTTCGGACCACGAAAGCTGGATCTGGGGCTGTTCCTGGATCTCTATTTGCCTTTCCAACCGTTCTGATGCTGGGGTCTGTTCATGCTGGTTCTGCTGTCGAGGTGAGGTGTCTGCTAGGGTCAGGGATGTATTCTTATCCACCTGGTTTTGGCAAGAATCTTGTACTGCTGCCTTAACTGCCGAGGCAGTCTGTCCAATGCTTTTAGGCTGTGATAGGGACAACCCCGACAGAGTCAGAGGGGGGCTATTGTGGATGACTCCTGCCCCTAATTCGATCGGTCGAGGGGGTTCCACTGTAGCTTTGAGGGATATCCCCTGAGGTTTTTTTAAAAGAATGGAAAGTCTTTGGCGCCTTGCACCTCATCTTTGTTGGGTCCTGCTGTGAGATGAGCTACCTGTTTTTTCTCTGCATTCTGCGCGCTATCTATTTGTTTCTGCATCTCCATACCTCCATTTTCCAAGAAAGGCTCTAGAGGCTCCACTTCCGAGCTTTCAAAGCTTGAGTTTATGCCTGGACGATTGACTGACTGCTCTGTTCTCACCTGAGAAGATAGTGCTTTAGCCTGTGCTTGGCGTGTTTTTGCTTTCAGCCCTGTCGCAGATTCAACTGTAGCCACCAGATTTATTTGTTTAAGATGTTTCACCATTTTTTTTCTCATTTTTTTCCCTCTCTACTTCCTCTTTCGCCACCGTTTCTCCTACCCCCAGCCTCTTGTTTCAAGCTCTGTACTTCTTCGCCTCCCTCAGCCTGTAGCCTGCGTTTCTTGACCCACTTCTATTTAAACTGCTCACCAAAATTGCCACAATCTCCAAGTACAGCGTGATTAACTAGTTCAAAATTGCTTAGTTGAACAAATTCCTCCTACCTCCTGGACTCCACGCTTCACAGCCAGTCTGTACTCCCTTCACCTCCTTCACCTTTCACCTCTCTGATCCCCCTGGCCTGCAGCCTGCCTCTAAAAAAGCTCCAGGCGTTTTTCCAGGCGTTTTCCCTTGTCACTGGTTCCTTACACCATCCACGTTTTCAGGCGCCTGTCACAAATGTCTCCCGTTTGCTCTAATACCGGTTCGGAGAAAGAAGCTGTCAGCTGTGGCAGGATTCAGCCGCTGCAATCTTCATCCACATCCATCTCCACCGTTAGCAATCCACCCGCAAAATCCATTACCGCCCGGCTGTCAGTTGGAAAGGAAGGAAGGAAAACAATATTGTGGCGAAAACCAACGTGTTTCAGCGTTTCAAGCCACGAGGGGCTGCCAGCATAAGCTTTGTGCTTTCCGTACCTTTTTTTTCTTTTCCTTTTTGAGGGGCTGCAGGCTGAAGCTCCGTACCTACACCAGCGTGGCTCGAAGACACCAAATCTCCATTGCTTGGGGGCGGGGCAGCATCACCTGTGGCTATCCGAAGGCATGGTACTCCACAGCCATTCCCTCTCTGATTCTCACTCATCACTCAGTTGGGATTAAGACACCATTCCCACTTCCAATGCCCCAATTTATTGCACTAGTGTTGAGGATTCAATTTCTGAAAAGTTGCCACGTCAATCCCAGTACTCCAATTAATTTGAACACCACAACCTCTACCTTGTTGTGGGAACCCATTTCCACCTTGTATCATAGGCAGGGCCACTGGAATTATGCAATTCTGCGGCAGCTGCAATTTTCGCATAATTATGTATTTGCAGGATTTGCCACATAATCAATCATCTGCTGCATAATCTGCAGATTTCAACAAAACAAACTTGTTTCTAGCTCAAACGGATCAAATGTTACAAAAAATATGGCGACTTGGGTAGTTGCGTACTGGAACGCTTTTTGAAAAGTTTAGCTCGTCAACTGTTAGTTGCTTATTGCTGTTATTTGTTGTTAAATTGTTACTAATAAGCAGAACTCTTCTCCCTGGCACTATTGCCAGTTGTAAAAATAGCAAAATAATGAAGTAATACTACTACAAAATATGCTTCATCATGCCACATAATTTACCTTTCCTTGCCGCATAATTTGGTTTAATGTGCTGTATAATTTAGACTACCTCTGCTGCATAATTCCTGTGGCCCTGATTGTAGGAGTTCCCTGCTGATACAATCCTTGCATAGGACCAACATTCCCTACAAAAGGTTGACTCTGACTTCCTCACTGTGCTGCTTTTATCTGTGCCACCATCAATTTCTCCTTGAACTGCTTCTGCTTGATTTCCAATTCATCACTACAATATTTTGCATATCTCAAAGTCTCGTCAAACAATTTGTTCTGCCAACAAATCAAATGCTGCTGAGTCATCAAGCTAATCTCAGGTGTCAATCCCGTCACAAACCTAGATACAACATTTCCCATGTCTTTAGTTTCGAGAGTCTTTATTCCACTGTCCTGCCTAAACACCTGCAACAATGTCTCATGAATCATGAAAGGCATACACTGGTTCTTTGGGCTCTTGTGTCGCACTGTCAGTCTTAGCCCAATCAATGTCTTTAGCTGGTATCTTCTGTTTTAAAAAAGGTGTTCACCTATTGACACTTTTTCATCACAAATGGATGATGGAATATGTGATGTAGGATTTCTCAGAGGTTCTTTGTCCGGCCACCCATTTCCACTTTACATTCTGCCTACAATTCACTCGGTACCAGAATGTCAAAGAAGGTATTCAAATCCACCCACAAGACTTGTGAATTCTTCACATATCGCTCAACCTGTGTATACCATTCCACTGGAATTTCTCTCAACTTTGGGAAATCATTGTTGAATGACGCAAGATCATTCCTACTCCAAGGTACATGGACATAACCTCCACCAGACACTTGCCTGAATGGAAAAGTTGAAACCTTCCTCTCCATCTATTAAAGACAGCGGTGGCTCTCCATTTTCTTTTGATCTTTCTTCTTCGCCTATCTGCTTTCCCACTTGTCTAGCTCAATCCATTGTCCTGTGCAGCTAATTAATTCTTTAACTTGTGGTTTCATTCTTTAGTGCTCATACTGCAAACGGCAATCTCATAAAACCTTACACAATAACTATTCTACTATATTGTGGTTTGTCTTAAATCAACAACATATTTTTGAGCCATTTCAGACTATTTATTACGAACTTGTCCTGCACGTTAGGTAACATTTTTACACATGAATACACATTTGTTCTCTTGGTAGGTATTTATTCGGGAAAAAACAAGATTTCCTGATATGATCTCATCCAATCCTAAATTTAATTCGAGCACATCCACTGTATTTTCCCTCTCCAGGGTCTGGATCATTTCCTTGCCTAATCCTGAACCTTCACTTTCCCTTGGGGATCCATTGAAAAGCCTACTTCAAGCATCTAGCTCTCAAGCACTGATACCATTCTATTTTACAGAGGTATTAGACACTATCCTTTCTCTGGGACTACTGTGGTCGACACTCTGAAGTGAGTTCCAAATATACAGGTGAGAATTTTGCAAACTTTGAGTAGACTGTGCCACCCGAAGTAAGTCCTGTCTGATTCATAGTTGATGTTGTAGTGGCAACATAAGGAGAATGATACCTGAGTCGGTACTAAATGAATTGCCATTCCTGGAATCAAATGACCCTTAGCTAATATTTTTACTTCAATAGGGAATGTTAACTTGTGTGTCATGTTTTTTGCTGACTCAGGTTTGTACAAAGAAACTTCGGGACCATTGGTGACCGGAAAAGCGATTGCATCTGGGGCATTGAGAACAGTGGAGTTAACAGGGTTACTAATCCCTAAACTCCCTCCCATCAGGTTATGAATCTACTTTCTCCTTATTTACTGGTGTGGTGGCTATTCCAGGTTTCCACTGAGAACTACACCATTAATTCCCACGGATTGGACCACATTATATGAAGGTGGATGTTTTGTTAACATATCTAGGAAATCATCGCTGGAATCACTGCACGCTCCCATGCAATAAGTGCTTCAAACTGTGCGAGCCTAGGAGGCAGATTCATTTCTTACAATACCCTTCTCAAATTCTCCATGATTCTGAGATTAAATATGCCATAGTGTGGAAACATCAATGCACCTTCGTTCCCTGTGATCTTATGCCTTTGACTCCACCAAATACATGTGTGTAGGCCAACATTTGTGGCCTTATATTGGTCTGGTGTTTCTACAATAAGGTCCACAATCACATCTAGACATTTTGTTTCAAACCAGGAGGTAATTTTTTACCCACAATTCTTGTTCAGCATCAACAACTAATAACAGTGTATCTCTCTATGACGTTGTCAACCAATAACAGTGGAGCCCTAACGCCAATCATCCAATCTCAGCTCTGCATGCTATGACGTCTTTCTCACTCCTCACAGAGGCTCACCCTCATTTACAATTTTCTTGAGCTTTGCAATCGAAGCACAACAACAATGCCAAGCAAATTCAACAACTTTGTCTGCTCCACTAAATAATCAATATCATTCAATCGCACAAGAAATGGTCCAGAGTGACACTTTCCGGCCTACTCTGACTCACACTCGAGTGAAACCTCGACCAGTGTGGAATCATCCAAATTAGTGTAGCAAATGCCCCTATCTCAGTTATGCTATCGATGATACCCCATGAAAAGCACCACAAAACTTAACAGACAATTACAACTCAGTGTTTCCTACACTGATAACTTATTACTATCCCGGGATCTTAGGTTATGTAGAGCTTGATAACCACTTGAACTTCTTTGCATTAAGTGCTTCCACATCCGCACAACAGCTTAAAATAAAATAATTCAACTTTTGTGAAGCCCATTTGGTCCCACAGTAAGGACCAGAAATCAATAATTGAGGTTAAGTAGTTTTAGTTCCAATTCATAGTCAATCCAATATATATGCGTGTCAGGAAGATGTTAAAAAGATGGAAAGCTGAAATATCGCAATCAGTTTAGTCTTACTAGGATAAAATTCAAATGAATCACATCCACAACAATAAAGAAACTGAGAATTAGAAATAGGTGTTCCTTAAAGAAACTCCAACTCTCTCTCTTAAACATGAATAGGTTCTAAAGTCCTTTAATCAGTGCTCTATGCCTATAATAAGGATGTTCTGTAAAATAGGGTATCAAGGAAATTTGGAAATGCAGGAAGATGTCAGCATAGTAAAGACTTCAGTAGAAGTCTTCTGGAATTGAAATAAGTGTTTAGCATGAAACTTCACACTTACAAGAAGGAAGGAAGTAAAGAGGTCTGTACCCCTCAAAATCTAGGGGAATCTGCGCTAACTGCTAACAGTGTGTACACTCATTAAAACAAACAGAAACTTCAGCAACAATCTTATCTCTTCTCACCCCTCTAGGGACCAATCATTTCTCTCCTTGGGCTGTGCAGTTGCAACATTACCAGACTTTCTCATCCCACAGAATTTGGACAGTTACTGCAACCTTTAACATCCCTCTATTCCTGATACGCGACGAATAGGAAGGCATCATCTGCTCATTAGGTCTTCTTTTTCTTGCCAACGTGTCTCTTGTCAGGCCTTACTATCAAGAAACTAATACAGACACCAATGCTCCTTTTCTCTAGCTAATGAAACCTTTAACAAACATCTGCAGAGGAAAGGAGTGATGTGGCAGAGCAAAATGCATTTAAAAACAAAGGCCTTTACTCAGGCTAACTTTAACTAAGCCTTTAAATGTGCAATTCACATAAATGGTTATACTTGTGCATATGTATATCCAAAGCAAACACTAAGTGAGTAAAAGCATACATGATTATACTTTCAGAGGTAAAATTCAGATTATATGCAACTTAAAGCATAAATGCAACGTAAATACAAAATACATCTTCATGTTAAACTAAACATTAGTGCACACTTTTATAAAACTTCAGTTTTGCAGTGGTTACATTTCATTAGTGCGTTTATATATTCAGATATGTTAATATTATTAAGGCACACAGTAGATGTAATGTCAAATATAAATGTGAATTGCTGGCGTGTAAGGGAAGGAGACTATATATTGCACTCCTCAACATGTATAAGTCTGTTAGTAGCTGCATTAAAATCCCAGGGCTCTTTTATCTCCAAGTGAAGGCTATTATGGTCACTGTCACTCTTCTCGATAACCATTATATCTAGCATATAAGGACATAAACGTAAGTCTAGCATGATATAATCAATCATGCTAGATTGATTTAGCCTCTTGAATGCATGAACACCTGGTTTATCTGAGAGGGAACAGCCATTGCTTGCCCTAAGACCTAGGTTTATTGTCTGCATCAATAGTTGGATTGAAAGAGCTGGCTGTCTACTCACTGGAGTGAGGTCAGTTTGCAGTGATTCACCACTTGGCGTCTTTTTCCTCTGTAATGGCCAAATACAAATTGTCAAGAGGCTCAAAGGTAGCATTAAAGTCCCATTTTAACATCCTCCTTTAAAGGATTCTAGACAGGCTAGTTTATGTGACTCCAGATTTCTCCCATCATTCCTAACATAAACATTGAAAATAGCATTTTAGGGACCTATGCATGAACTAATCAGTAACCTAAAAATATCGGTTAAAATAATTACTAATCTTTTAATAATACAATCTAGTAAGACTTTCACCCAAATTGTTAAACCCCTAGCAGGTCTCCCTTTACCTTGACAGATAGCTTCAATAGAAAAATTTGAAAAACCTGTTCTGTGGACTTGTTCGTGCACCAGGTCTCTTGCAATAAACAGATGTCAAAAGAGTCTATAAAATCCCCACAATTGGCATCCAGCAAGTGTGATTTGAGGCCTGTGATGTTCCAAGATAAAAAAATTCTAATTTAGAATTGATTTGGCTAGATTTGACTAGTGGCGGGGGGAGAGGCGTGGACTTTCCTGCATGCTAAGTCAATACACTCTCTCAGCTATTAAACTTGTGTCCACTAAGATCTCTTGAAAGTGGGTATTGTCAATTACTTGGCTCACTTCCATTGACCTCAGGTGGGTTATATTTCACTTTTATCTGACAGTGAAGGGGTTGTGGACCAAATCTCCAAGGCCATCTACCAGGTCTTGGGAGAGTAATACAATTTCAACAGGGTCAAACTTATCTCCAGGTGCTATGTGGCGCACAAAATATCAGAACAAATCACAGACGTGCATTTATGTATGGGCCTAATCGAGTGGATTACCTTTTTTATTAGTGATTTGTTATCTTCTCTTGCATCAATGGCGAGTGTCGCCCCTTTTATGATTATATCCAATCACTGCAGGGCTATTATTTAGTTCCCCGTGGATTTTGTGTAGACCCTTGTTGCCAGAGTTTGAGAAGGTAGCATGTGGCCCATTATTGCCTTTTTGCAAACGTAAACCAGTACCCCGTACGTTTGTTTTGTGGAGTCTGGGGTTTTTAGGTCTCGCCTTGCTATAGCAGCGCATGCGCTGCCCTCGCCATGCAAGTGCCTTTTGCAATCGATTTTCTGAAAGCCTTACATGCATGCGTAGGGATGGACAAAGATGGCTGCTCTCACCATTTAGCCAAACCTAACAGCATGCGCGTGTACGTACGGACAGTGGACAGTCCAACGCCATCTTCTGCCAATAGCTTTCTATTGTCATGGCAACCAAGCTTCTTATCAGAAGCTTCGTCGCGCTGCCTTGTTTTGGGCTCTCGCTCCGAGTCGGTAGTAAGTATGTGCTGGTGCCACTTAATGTACTTGCTGCTGTGTTGGAAGTCCAGCTTCTTGCGGTAGCGTCAGTAACGTGATGAAGATTCCCTTGTATTTGTGAGTTTATTTGTGTTGTTGCATTCTGTTTTCCCCTGATATCTGCCTGCATGGCGCATGGAAATGTGAAAGGCATTGGCAGCAACACAACCATTGTTTACAATACATACTTGAAATACGCGAGCTCACACACGGCAAATGCATTGGAAATACAGAGCGAGCAAACACGCTCCGAGGCAGACATGGCATACACTGAGGCAGGCACACAAAGACATCGACAACACATGAACACTAACTGCACACAGGCGCACTCCCCCACCAACACTTCACACTTGAACTGCACAGAAGAGCAGGCACACATACAGACACAAACAAGACACGTCATCGGAAACACTGACATCAGCCCTCCTCACACTAACACACAACACCAAAAAACAGCGTGCACACATCACGCTCACCAACTCCACGCAACAAAACACATAAACTCACTACCACACAAAAAAACCTCCACGCTCCCAAGTGCACACAAAAATAAAAAGTGGCAAGCCAAATACAGACAAAAATCCAGACAAAGAACTATAGGAGTGGCGAGCTCTGGTTGTTTTAATCAATTAGAAAGGATACAGTGTGCACGGCGCATGGAAATGTAAAAGGCATGTGTTTTCTTCTTTTTCACCTTCTTTATCTTCTGTGTCTTCCAGAACACCCACTCCCCCCTCCATCCCCTCACCTCCTCCTCCTCTGCCCACCTACCATCAGTTGTTATCTACACAGAGGCAGGCACAGAGCTCCGAGGGTCACGGGGAGAACAGGGGTATTCAGGCAGACTAGCGTCCTCTCTCTGTCACGTCATTCTGTCTTCCCTCGCATTCTTCCTGTTTTTGTTGTCCTCTCCCGCAACAGTGCTGCAGAGGTTGGGTTTTGTTTTGTGTTCCATTGCACCAGTGATTACGCCGTTAAGTCCCTGTTGCAGTGGGGGCTGATGGCAACACTGTTGCAAGCCGGACATGCCAGGCGGCTAGTACAATATTTCCTGTCTAGAGTAATGACCGGAGTACAGGTCCAGCATTGCGTGTGAAGGCTGTAACCCATGGATATTCATCAGATGTGTAGCGGCTTCAGGTGAAATTATAGCGCTCACTATCACACGTCGTAAACAATGTCACAGGGAGGACAGGGCACCAAACTAGCACCTCTCACACCTAACCGCAGCTCTATATCCAGCGAAGACAATCGGGGAGTACAGCGCCTAAAATCGCCCCCACCTTACGGTCACAAACGCAACCGTAGCACTTAATTCCAGTGAAGAAGCAAGGCCCCTGCATTTAACACTGTTCCAACAGTCACAACCAGAGCCTCGAATCATGTGCATCAAAGGCCACCCACACCACGCTCAGTTTATTATTTTTTCTCTCCCCGCCCGCACTCCGCTGTCCATGCATTTTCGCACCCCCCTCCCTCGCCCGCACTTTATTGTCCATTAATTTTTGCACCCCCTGCCCACACTTCCTGGATTTTTGCACCCCCCGCCCGCACTGTAACCGACGAGGCAGTGTTTATGACGGCTAGTACAATATTTCCTGTATACAGTAATCACCGGAGTACAGGTAGAACATTGCGTGTGAAGGCTGTAACCCATGGATATTCATCAGATGTGTAGCGGCTTCAGGTGAAATTATAGCGCTCGTTCCCCACATTGTCATTCAGTCCCAAATCGTACATTATCCTCGTGGTTGTGGCGCTACAAGGCTGGGCGTCGGGTCTTGGCTCCGCCGCTTGCCAAGCCGTGTGCTTCTGGACACTCTCCTTGTTTCTCCCTGTGCCTTAGAACCCTTGTTTAGCGACTCGAGGCGCTTCGAAAGAGGGCACGTCGGCATTAGGCACTATGAACCCAGTTCAGGAGAAGCCGGAAGTCTGCGCCACATTTTGAGTTGGTAGGCGCCCATGCCTACTCCTGGGCTGACCCACACCTACCGCTTGTTCGCAGTGGGTGCGATCTGCGGAGCTTGGCCGAGCTGGTGAACCCTTTCTATTCTTTTTAAGCAATGCGCTATTAAAGATATTATGAAACACTCAGTTTTATTTTTACTATAGACATTTGCATTTCACGAGTAAAACTTCAGTTGTGCTTTCTGATGGGCACGAATTTCGAACACTCCACACGCAGCAGCCTGGCCCAGTCGGCACCATTTGTAACTGGGGCAATTTTCTACTGCAAGGTCAAATTATACTAGAAAAACCCTATGAGGAACCAACTCATCAGCTTTAGCAACAAGCATTTGCAATGCAATAGGTCTCGCATTTGCGAGAGTTTAAGCTATTGGCATTGTAAATGACAATGCCTTTTACTTATGGTTTTAAAAACCAACAAGTAAATAAAAGGCATTGCCATTTACAATGCCAATAGCTCAAACTCTCACAACTGCGAGACCTATTGCATTGAAAATGCTTGTCTTCCCATGAATTGAGATTCTGTGACATACTCTTGGATGCCCAAATGGACATCATCTCTTGTCTGGTGATTGGCACCTATTTTCTTTGAAGCCTCCTCCCATAGAACTTCTGTTTACCAGGAATCTAACTGGCTGAAGAATTGGAGTTGGAATTTATTATTATTTTTTTTTAAACTCTTTTTATAAACATTTGCTCATTTGCATTTATCATACAGGGGATAGACATATAACAGCACTTTATACCCACCCTTTCCCAGACACCATCGTCTCTGGTAAATCGCAGAGCCCACTGACCTTGTTCTATATATTACCACTGTATCATCTCCCTATCTCCCCTCCCTTACCTATAAATGGCCTCTATACTCACTCCACTTACCCCAGACTTTGTTTCATTTCTGTGTATATCCGCTACTTTTATAAACTATGTTTTCTTGCCCCTGAGCACCAATCCAAGTCTTCCTCCCATTCCCCAAGGTCCGGTATCTGATGCCTCCCCTATTTTTTGGCTATATTCTTTTTCGCCACCATTGCAGCTACTTTCAACCATATTAATGTGTACTTTGGCCAGTTTTCCTCTCCTGTGACACAGAGTATTAGCCATCTCGGCTCTATTGGTACCTCTACACTGGAGACTTCAGTCATGACTCTCGTCCCTTCTCTCCAGAAGATCTGGATTCTGCATTCCCAAAGGATATGTAAAAAGGAACCTATCTCCCCGCATCCCCTCACACAATATCTAGAGTCTTCTCGCCCATTCGGTGCAGCAGTGATCTGGATGCATAAGATCTTTGGAGTATAAGCAATTGGATCAGTCGAAACCTAGCCCTTCTAGCTACCTCCCGTGGGCTTTGCACTGCCTCTTCCTAGTCATCGTCCTCCTGAAGTCCTAAATCTGTCTGCCATGCCAACCTCAAGGGATCTATTTGGTTGGGTGAGTTGTACATTATTTTCTTGTATGTCAGCGAGGTGGCTTGTCTCGTCATCAGATCTATCAGTAATCTATCTTCTAATAACCAATAGTCAGGTAAAGTATCCACCTCCCTTACGTATTGTTGCATGGCATGGTTTAATTGCAAGTATCGATATTGTTCTGCTTCTACCATTTCATATTCCTTTTGCAGATCCTCAAATGTGCGCTGATGCTGACCCCTCCAAATATCCTCCAGCTTTTCAATTCCCAGTATCTCCCATTTCTTGAAGTATCCCCTCTGTGCTCCCACTTCTGTCAGTTGGTAGCTATCCCACAGTGGAGTTTTCCCTGTCAATTTCCCTTCCCAGCCTATTTGCTTTTGTACTTATCTCTAGGCTCAGATCATGTTTGGGTGTGTGGTGGAAACAGTTTTTCCATGCGTCTATTATATAATGCTGCTAAATATCCTCTTTCCCCCATAGCCCAGTGATCTGCCCTGAAAGCTGGGTCTTCTTCCCAGTCTGTAAATTCCCAGTCATTCACTACTATTAGTTGTGAGGACCAGTAGTACTTATTTAAGTCCGGGACTGCCAGTCCCCCCTCATAGGTTCCTCTCTGGAGCTTACCAAGTGCAATTCTAGAGCTGCCCCGTCCCGCAAGAGTTTTCGCACTTCTCTGTTTATATCCTGGAATACCTTCTGAGGTATTTTGTAGGGGGTGTTCTGTAACACGCATAGCAACCAAGGCAGGCACATCATTTTGAAAATAACAGCCCTGCCCATCAGGGAGACCGGCAGTTTTTGCCAATGTTCCACATCGTTTCCTAACAATTTTATTTGGGGATATACGTTATCTGATAGAAAGTCGTCCTCCTTCGTGGATATCTGAATGCCCAAGTATGTGAATCTAGTTACCAGTTGCGTGGAGCCCTCCAGTTTTGGAGGCACTGAACCGGTTAGTAGGAAAAGAAGGGATTCATTCCAATTTATTGGATACCCTGAATAGGTGCCAGACAGGAAAAATATTTGGAGTACCCTGTGCACTGATCTGTACAGTTTGATCATTTATAGGAGTATATCATCGACATATATCAATATCCTGTCTTCACAGTTACCCCCTCCCAGTAGGTGTTGGAATTTTTTGAGCGGGTGGGAGAATCGAGGTATGATATAAAGTTAATGACCCAACTACAATTTTCACATCAACTACTACTTATTCAGGTCTTCAATAGTCTGAAAGTAATCATAACTGGATGGAGTCAAATAAGTACTCCCTAATGAAGAGAGACAAACATCTATTGATTTTGTCTTAGACGTGACCTCTGCTTCCATCACTGCCAAAGTTGTAAACCGGCTCTCAAATACTATTGTAGGCTCAAAGGAACCATAGGGGGTGCCTAGTCACATTCCGATTCCACACAAAGAGATTCTGTATTAACACTCCCATTAGGCACTACAGATGGCAGAGTGCTCTTTGTGCCAGTACTCTTGCGTGACTGCTTAGAGAATTTTCTGGCTTAGGTCTGTTGTTAGTAGGGGGACTCGAGTTGGCAGAGGAATTTGAAATAGTCTCAACCTCTTCAATTATGCCATTTATTTCCCTCAGTGTGTTGCTTTTGTGCAGCAATTTCGCTGACTTTTAAGACATAAATGCCCCTTGCGGCACATCAGCTGCTTTTCTCTTACCCGTATTTGAGTGGATAGCTGTACTCGAGGGCTTTGTGTGTTTGTCTTCATAAACCAAGTCATGGTAAAGAAGTACAAAAGGCACATGAGCTAGTAAAATTTTTTCAATCAACTGACCCCCCTTGTTGTTACTTGGGATCAAAGGGAATGGCCCAGCCCAGCCTCTTCCAGTCGATGACTGGGCCAGTCTTCGCCTTCGCCCTGGCGCTTTTTCGCACGTGGTCAAGATGGATCAAATAGCTAATGGTCCCTCCTTCCAAGAAGCACTGAATTATGGGCAACATAGTCCAGCTCCAGCCCCAGTGTTCACAGATGGCGTGCCCTCACACCATTGTCAAGGTGAAGTGATTAAATAGCTACTGGTTCCTCCACCTAGGAAGCACTGAAGTGTGGGCAACGTAGTCCAGCTTCAGTTCCCTTTTTTTCAGATGGTGCATCCCAGACCGCAGTCAGAATGCAGCGATTTACATTGCTACTGTGTCCCGCGCCACAGTGAAGATGGGGCGATTAATTAGCTACTGGCCCCCTCCTCCCAGGAAGCACTGTAGTGTAGGCAATGTTGCCCAGCTCCAGCCCTGGTCTTCACAGAAGATGTGTCAAGGATTATTTATAAACAGCCGGAAATAAGGTAAATATTAGGATTTCTACCTTAGTTTCTTTCTTTGCAGTTTTTGGGTCAGGTAAATGTGAGAGCCAATTTGAATGTTGTGAACATTATGAAGGATATCACCTCCCCAATGAATACATTAATCAGGGCTGCATTCATCCTAACAGGTGATTTTAAATGCAACTCACTTTGTAAGGTGGGAGATTCCATGACAAAAAAATTGAATTACATTGGGGGATTTGTTGAACAGAGATTGAACCAACTAAGCTCCTAAATTTTACTTTTCAAAATAACCTTCAAGCTCCAATGTTAAGCTGACAACCTTCAATTGTAGATTTGTTGATGACATAATTTCACATTATACATTTAAATGAGTCAGTTGTCTCTGAATACATCATTTTAGAACTGACATTGACACAGGGAGTGATCATCAGCTGGAGATCACAACTGTGAGGTTGAAAGATCGTTTAATATTAAATCATGGTGCAGTATGTGAGATTGAGAGGCAAGTAAGACATCAACTTGTTATTTGCAGTGCACAATAGCATTCTCATTTGGGTGCAAAGTATAACCTGCAATCCTTAAAGCAAATTCTTACAATAGGTAAAATGGCTTTAAAGCTAACTTGTAGAAATTGGTCCACATTTATTGAGGAGCTCTGCAACAAACTCTGCACCTTCTTCCACCACAAAATCAAGAACATTTACGACAACTTCGATGAAGAAAGCCAACACACTGAACCCTCACCAGCCTCCCCGACACCATGAAGCCAACGATCGACAGCTAAACAGCCCTCACCACCGAAGACACACTGAAGACAATGAAGTAAATCCACTCCAGAACCCCCACGGACCCCTGCCCCCACCACATCTTCAACAGAGCCACCTACACCATCGCACCCATGCTTCACCTCCTTCCCCGACAACTGGAAACACGCCGAGATCAACCCCCTCCTAAAAAAGACCTAAAAAACTACAGACCCATCTCCCTGCTCCCTTTTCCAGCGAAAGTCATCGAGAAAGCAGTCAACAGCCAACTTGCACCTTCATCAAAGAGCACAACATTCTCGACTCCTCCCAATCCGGCTTCAGAATAAAACACAGAAACCGCCCTCCTCACCACAATGAACGACATCCGTTCCCTCCGGGACAGAGGAGAGACAGTAGCCCTCATCCTCTTTGACCTTTCAGCCGCCTTCGACACAGTCTCTCACCACACCCTAACACGTAGACTTCACGAAGCAGGGATCCGGGACAAGGCCCTCGATTGGATCCGCTCATTCCTCTCCGGCAGAACGCAGCTGGTCAGACTCCCTCCTTTTCTCTCGGACCCTACACCAACCACCTGCAGAGTCCCCCAAGGATCCTCCCGTAGCCCCACGCTCTTCAACATCTACATGGCTCCGCTCCCCCCCCATCATCAGAACCCAAAGACTCAATATTGTTTCCTAGGCAGACGACACCCAACTGATCCTCTCCCTATCCAACGAACCCAACGCAGCCAAACACAACTTTCAAGAATGCATGGAAGCAATCACAAAATGGATGAAAAACAGCTGCCTACAACCCAACACGGACAAAACAGAGGTACTCATCATGGGCCCACACCCAGATGCCTGGGACGACACCTGGAGGCACCCCGTCCTCGGAAACCCGCCCCCCCCACGGACCACGCACTCAACTTTGGAATCATCCTGGACTCCGAGCTCAAAATGGACCACCAGATCAACTCCGTTGCATCCTCCTTGATGGACTGGAACCTGCACCCCGCCCTCCTCCCCAGCGCCTTGAGACCCTTACGGGTGAGTAGTTGTGCTTAACAAATACCTGATTGATTGAGGAGCAATGGGTAAACTTGGAAATGGGGTTCCCTTAGAAGCTGGACA
The DNA here is from genome assembly GCF_964204655.1 of Triturus cristatus. Lineage (NCBI taxonomy): Eukaryota > Metazoa > Chordata > Amphibia > Caudata > Salamandridae > Triturus > Triturus cristatus. Next base: position 858,818,796 of record NC_140594.1, read on the forward strand.
GTGAACCAAAGAGTTAAAGCAGTTTGTGACTCTAGGTTTAATGAGGACTGTTGATTTCATAACAGAACATTGAACAATGTCTGGATAAGGGTAGTCAATTCCTTAATGATCAAGCTACTCAGTAGGATTTTTTTCTATAAATTGAAAAACAACTAAATGTTTCATTGTTTCCAAGGTAGCCCACCACAAATATCTGTTGGAAGGTTTGTTAAAACAGTAGCTCATAAGAACCCCACTCAAGCAGCAAGCATAACTCTTGTCAGCAAGGGAGTAGTCAGCAAATTAAAAAAAAAACACTTCGATCCAGACCTCGAATGCCATTGGGTGAACGAAGCAAGTAAGCCCTACCCACTTTAGATGAGGTACCTTTTTAACGCCTTCAGTTCATCTTTAAGCCTTTCATATTTATACAGCCATCTTTTCATACTTTCATCCATCCTGTCAACATTCCATCCACCCTCCCTTTCATTATTAGTTTTCTATCCATTCATCCTTCCGCTCACACTTCCAAATATTCATACATCATGTTACTCATCCATTCATTCATTTTTCATCCATCAACCAATTCACCCTCCTTTTATCAATCCAGCAATCCTTCCTTCCACACCTCTATCCGAGCAACCATTCATTTAGAATTTCATCATTCCATCCACTTTTTCTCTCACTCATGCAAATATTGTTGTATCCTACAATAGATCAGTCCATTCGCCCTTGCATCCATCATTTCATCCTTTTTACCCTTCTTTCTCGTTGCAGTTTCTTCCTTATCATATGCCTTTCATTTCACTCTTACTTCCAGCCCTTTGTCTAGCTCTTTCTTTCTTTCCCACTGTTTTCCTCTTCCTTTGCTGTAATTAACTTTCCCTGCTAGACCTCTGTTATCGATGTCCTGAATTTTTATATTTTTGTATTTTAAGAGGAAAGGCTCATAATTAACTGTGAATGTCAACACCACCCCCGCTTAAGCTGCAAAAGCGGTAGGTTCTAGACGGTGAAACACAAGCCAACCGCAAATTAACCTCTGCTCAACTCTGGTAGCTTGGCACAAAATCAGTCAGGCTTAATTTAGAAGTAATGTGTAAAGTATTTATGCAGCCCACAAACAGTCACAAAGTGAAAGCACAACACAAGTAAAATCCCACACCAGTTTAGAAAAATAAAGTAAAAATTTATAAATTGTCAACAAAATAATAAAAAAATTAATTGGTAGAACCAAAGATCTACAATTTCAATTGTTTTGTAAAACCAAGTTGTAAGAAGCAAAAAGTGACAAATGCTGCTATCTGGTCATGGTAGCCCAGGTCCAATTCATAAGTTCAGGCTGACCGTGATGGAGCGCAGGCTGGATGCAGGACTGAGTCTGCCTGGGCATCTAGATATGAAGTCCTTTTGTCGAGCTATGCAGCCGGAATCGAGGGACCGTCGACAAGGAGCGGCAATGCAAGGTCCGGCATTGAGATGTGTTCCACAGTGGTAGAGTCGATGACAATTGATGATCAGCTGCAATTTGAAGTCTTGCGCTGCAATCCATCTGCTCAGTGGACGGGATGCCTTGTACTGGGTCAGTGTCAAAGAAGTCACCTTGGATTGTGAGGACTTGCTCTGAGATGCGTCACCATCAAGGACGAGCTGCGTCGCAAGCTTGGAGCAGTGTCAATATTGATAAAACCTATTATGTCCCTGTGGCTTGAACAGAGGGTCAGCCGGCTGGCCTGTGTAAGTTTCTTGGAGTCCTAGACCCATACAAGCATGCTGGCTTCATCAGGGCAGCTTGCAGCAGCAGAAGAGTCTTGGTGTAGCAACAGCGGCCCTTTGGCAGCAAAGTAGTCCTTGATCAGCAAGCAGGTCAGCAGGGCAGATTTTACAGCTGGTCATTCCTTCTTCCTGACAGAGTGCACAGGTCCAGAAGTGTTCTAAAGAGTGTGGGCCACTACTTACATCTGGTGCCCACCTTGAAGTGGGATAAGCCTGTAGAGTCCTCCCCCCTACAGAGGTGTCTAGAATTGTATTCCTCACTGCCCTGTCCCCAACGTGCCTTGGGTCACAAAAAACTAGTGTGAAACCCAGTGGCAAATAGTAATTTTAATGGGCAGACTACATATGCACACATATACACTCACTCACACCCATGCATTCACAAACATGTGCCCACACACACCTATTCACAACACTCACAACAAACGACTACATTTAAACATTAAAAAACATAACACTTACCTGTCCTGCAGCTTCATGAGAGGAAAGCCTCAGAGGTCCCAAGAGGGTTGGGACTGCTGCCTTCCCTCATTGGCTGGAGGGAAAGCAGCTGTCCCTCACTTGTCACAGAGTGGAATGGATTCAGTGAGAGTTGCTGACCCCACCCCACTCTGTGACGAGGTGTCACTGATTGACACTCAGCCCTGTGCACTTCAAGGATTAAAACTGAAGCGCCCAGTTCCGAGGCAATCGGTGATGCTCCACCTTGCCACTAGGGGGAGGGCCTTGAGGCTTTTTGCCAGGCTGAGGAGGTCACGTCCACAGGGCTATCAAATCCTCAGGCTGGCAAAGTTCAGCTCAGGCATCCACGGACATGCACATTTAGCGCCTGCCTAGCTCCTGGCTACCTTACCAGAACAGGAAGAGTGTCTGTCAAGCTCACATTGGCTCAGCCGGACATATACTCGTCCTCTCTGGAAAATGGTGAGGGTGCGTGATGCCTTCGCCCATATAAATAGATCACAGCTGGTGAAACCCTTTGTGAGTGTGCTAAGGCAGAGCCTTTGTGATGTGCAAGTGTTGTAGGTGACAGCTCCTCCCCTACATCCTGACAGAGATGGCCCATCCTGACACAACTATTCCTCATTTGTCTTACTGTCTGGGAGCAATACACAAAGACCAACTGCCAGCTACGGCTGGTCACATGACCCAGGATATAGGCTGCAGGCACCAAATGGTTAGGAAAGGAAAATGCCAACTTTCTATAAGTGGCATTTTTTTAATTGTACCATAAAATCCAACTTTACCATTAAAGAGGGTTTTAAATTATAATTTAGAGAAAAAACTTGACCTCCCTATTTACTATCAATTGAATGTTATCACTTAATAAATGTAATAAGGTAACCCAATGTTATCCTATTGGAGAGGTAGGCCTTGCAGTAGTGAAAAAGGAACTTAGGAGCTTTTCACTACCAGGATATGTAAAAGTTAAAAGTGCATGTGCAACTTTTTAAATCCAATGCACCCTCACCTATGGGCTTTTATTGGCATAAGCTAGGGGTGATATGTATTATAAAAGAAGGTTTAGGCCTGGCAGAAAGTTTAATTTGCCATGTCAAAATGACAGTTTACAACTGCACACACAGACTGCAAAGGAGGGCCTGAGGCATGTTTAAAAGGGCTACTTAAGTGTTTGGCACAATCAGAGCTGCGGGTACATCTAGCACCATTTAATTAACAGGCCCTGGCCACGTGTAGTTCTACTTTACTAGGGTCTTACAAGTAAATTAAAGGGGCCAATTGGGTGAAAGCCAATTTTACCATGTTTTGGGGAGCGATACTTTATCACTGGTTAGCAGTGGTAAATTGTTCAGAGTTCTAAGGCCAGCAAAAACAATTTCAGCAAAAACAAGAGGGTTCAAGGCAAAAACGGTGGAAAAACCACGCCAAGGATGTCATGCCAAAGAAGGACCATAAACATTCAGGCCGTTTGTGGCAAGGGGTTGCAAAGCATAGGAGTAAGCACTGACTATGTCATTCTAGAACAGTATTGGGTATATAATATAAATAATCTTTATGGCACTGGTTAATGTAAACTTAATATTGCTGGAGCGAAAAGTGGTTCTGTGGGTTAATTAAGAACCATTAAAGGAATTGTGGATCTCATTGGGTTAAAAAAAATATCTAGAGCGCCAGGAAACCAACTGACATCTGATTGTGGTAATAAAAATAAACCTAATCATCTTAGTGTAGGTGCTAACACCAGGATTTCCACAGATTTTTAGGGTGAGATTGGTTTGGAGTCTTGGCATAGGAGCATTTTCTCAACAATATAGTAGAAAAAAGATTAAAAGACCTGTCCAACAGCTTGCTGCTTTATTGCTCTTTTAGGCAGTAAACTAAAGCCAAGTATTTGTTGTTCCATTTTAAGAACTAGGGGCCAGATGTACAACTCTTACATTTTGCGACTTGAAAATTGCGTCGCTTTGCGAATTGCAATTTGCGACGCACATAAAGCAATTTACAACAGTGTCTCAGACACTGTTAGCGATTCCTAATGGGGGCGTAAATTGCCTGCCCCATAAATATTCATGAGGCAGGTGCTATTTGCGGCCCCATTAGGAATGACCAGCACTCACAGGGATGGTGGCCTGCTGGGGTCAGCAGACCACAATGTCTGTGACTGCTTTTTTAATAAAGGAGTTTTAAAAAATAAAATGCAGCCCGTTTTCCTTAAAGGAAAACAGGATGCATTTAAAAAAGAAAAATGAAACTTTTCCTTTTCATTTCGTTAAGGGCAGGCTGCTCTAAAAAATATTTTCACATCCATTCACAAATTGGAAGGAGTCCCCTGTGGACCCCTTCCCATTTGCGAGTGGCTTACTACCTACTTGAAGTAGGTGGTAAACTGCAAGTGTTTTGCGGCCGTTAATGTGGTTGCAAAACAATGGTACATTCCATTGTGACTCGCTATTAGGAAGTGACGCCCCTTCCTAATAGTGAGAGTTGCAAACGCTATTTTGCGTGTCACTGACTCGCAAAATAGCGTTCGTACATGCAAGGACCTTTTTTGCAGTCGCAAACCGGCCGAATTCCCGTTTGCGACTGAAAAAACAGTTGTACATCTGGCCCTAGATTTTCTACCTATAGAGCAAGGGGCTTTGAGGAAGTTCCTCGGATGGCTGATAATCCAATGGTATTGCAGACTTTAGCTTGGGAGGCCTTAAGTAAGGAGAGTAACATCCTCACAATGCAGTATGTAACAGTGACACAGGCCCTTGTCACCAGCCGCCTCGATTATGTCAAAGCCCTGTACGCCGGCATCTCCACCCAGCTCCGCAGAAGACTCCAGACCATACAGAACACTGCAGCCAGACTCTTCCTGGACCTCCCTAAATGAACACACATCGCCCCAACCTGAGAGACCTCCACTGACTTCCCATCCAAAAAAGATGCCAGTTCAAGATCCTCAAGCAGCCTACAAAGCCCTCCACGACCTAGGACCTGCAGTGGAGAAGTGTGGCTCAATGGTTAGAGCAGCAGACCCTGATGCAGAGGTCTGGCCCGGGACCAGGGTTCAATTCCCGCCTCGGCGGCTCTTGGATTCAATTTCCCCGGACCTGATAATTCTCGCCTCGGTGTCTATTCTAATCATGGGTCCCACCGTGCAACTCTGGGCAATAGCTTGCTTAATCTCCACAACGGCCCCCACAGCGCTAGGATGCCTGGCTTCACCTTGGGGGTGCCCAGGAGTGGACATCTCACAGGAAAACCAGGAAGGGTTCCACAGCAGTTTGAATACAGCGCTACGAGACCCCTGGGTAGAAGTGCGCTATATAAGTACAAATACATTTACATACCTCAACCATTGACTGAACTTTCACCATCTGCCCTCGCACACACTCCTTGCATCTGCCTCAGCGGTGGCCCCTCCTTCTCCTACATCGCTGCCAAGACCTGGAACGACCTTCCTCTCTAGCTCCGCACAGCCCTCTTGCTGGCAGACTGCAGAAAGAGACTCAAGACCTGGCTCTTTGACGGAGAAACAGTGCCCATACACTCCTAGGGGTGACAGTGTAGGGATTTACAAAGGCTATTTGATTGATTGGTTGATTGAGGGATAGCACCCTTCTTGATACTTGGGTATTTTATCAGTTGAATTGAACTTTCACAAGGTTATGTTCCTCTGAAGAGTTTTATAGCTAGGGAATTTTTCTATTGAAAATTCAACTCCACTAAATGATAAAAAGAAAGATTACCTAAACAAAAATTGATAAATTGATCAGTATTTTATTGCTAAATGAAGAATGAATAGGTGAATGTAAGCTGAAAGTACTGTATCTCTACTTGTGGCACGCGGAAGGCATCCTTACTGAAGGCACATATCTGTGACTAATTCTGTACTATTCTAAAAGCTGTTTTGGGGAGGAACAATCTATTTTGCTACTTTGTAGACTTTTTATTCAGCTTTAGATCAGGTGTCTTGTAATTTCCTCAGGTAAAATTGGATAAGATTATGATTTGTACTAGCCTGGTTATGTTAGAAGATCTTGATTTGAGGTGACACATCCTCAGAGAAAATCCATGCCCACAGCATATTAAAACAGTACTGCACACTTGCCTCAACATTGTATTATCTCTGCCTGTCTGATTTAACCCTCAACACTGCAATAAACAACTATTATTCCTGATCTACAAGGATAGCGTTATCCTTATCTACCAAACTCCAGGTGGGTTGCAGCTTTTGTTCTATGCAATTTTGTCCCATTCAACCAAAAAATGCAATCGTGAAACCAATAACAAACTGAATATTATTGAATGCAATCTGTTGTGATGAGTTTTGATCCTGTAGAATTCCACGCAGGGAAAAATGTTAGTCAAAAAGGCAATGGATAAGGCTGCATATAGTATCATAAACCTCCTCTAATGGTATAAACTTCCGACAATGTATATTTAAACATACTGTGGTGTGATAAGGCAATATTTTACAGTTCCAGTTAAAGAAATAAACTTTACGAAATATGTGAAATAAGTGGAAAATGTAAAACATGGTGTTTAGTGGCCACCTAGGCTGCAACTGCAGGCTTTACCCTGGTGGTTTCAATGGCTTTCAAAACAAGGCATGACTTTGGGGGATTTTGGTTTCACATTGTGGAACTACACAATATTGGACAGCAGTAGAAAAAGTCACCACTGCTATCTGTGCAACCTGGACCAAGAAATCTAATTTTTTTTATCGGATTACATGATGAGAGAGGACAATTATTAAAAAATATATTGCATAAACACTCACACTCGAAATACGGAGCAAGATGCTGGCTCATGGCTGAACCTGGTGCTGAGGTCCATCTCTCCCGAGTCCTGGAGTCAATCTAGCTGGGTCTACTCTGGAAAGGCGCCTCCCAGACCTCTCCCTACCTGCTTACCTTTTCTTCCCAGGCCCCTTCAATGGTTTGTTTGTTCTTGGCGGCTTCCCGGTCTAAGGGCTGGCCACCAGCTTCAGGGAGGGGAGTCTGCCGCAACGGACACAGTGACTGGCTCCCGCTGGCATTCCAGCTGGCAGAGCGTGGAGGGGTCTCATTGGATGCTGGTCAGCCACAGCAGGCGGTTCAAGTGGAGGGAGTGCGGGGCTCCAGTCCTGAAGCATTTCTATGACAGAAGCATACATGGCTGAACCAAGTGTGCCTCAACAAAGCGGTTGCAACAACGAATGCATCTTGACCACGCATTCCTTTGCAATGCATGCCTTTACCTCGCATTCCTTTACGACTTTCTTTGTAAAGGAATGTTTGCTAAAGTGATATGTGTGGTAAATTACCACCAACCTGACCCCCTGCCCTAAGCCCTATATTATGTCCCCCTACCTCACCCCAGCCATTTGCCCTAAAATGGTAAAATGGACCTCGCCCGGCCATTGAAACTATAGCTTCCCTTACCCCTGCCCTGAGGCCAATAACCTGGCCCCCTACCAAAAACTATTCTAACCCCAGACCCCCCGTCTCGAGCCATAAAACTTACCCCCGCCCTGAAAACTACCTGAGCCCCAAAACCCTGCCCCCTTTTTAAGAAGTCTACCCTGACCCCCGGCCCTGAGCCCTAAAACCGACCCCACCACTAAACACTACTCCCCAAACCTGACCCCAGCCCATAAAACTACCCTGACCCTCTGCCCCCGACCTGAAACAAAAGCTCTGGCCCACTCCAAAAGCTACCCCAATCCCCTTGCCCTGAGCCCTACAACTGATCCCACCCCTAAAAACGACCCCCAAACCCGGCCCCACTTACCTATCCATGTCTGGTGCTTGCTGTTCAGACGCTTCCTTTTTCTCACCCCGACTATCAGGACACTAGACCGCTATCTGCCTTAAGGCAGATGCGTGGTTTAGGCAAGTGTTTATGCACTTGTGGGGAAATGGCACACGTGGCTCAGCCCGCATTGTAAAGGCTCCCTCCTGCAGCCCTTGTGGAGGCCAGCTGCTGGCAGCCTCATGGTCGCGGTCCTGGTTGATCTGCAGTGTGGAGGTGGATGCCCGCCAGCGGCTCTCTCCAGGCACTGCATTCCCATTTCTTCTGCTGGACTGCTATCTTGCTGGATGCATTGTAACGGGCAGGAAGGCAAGCACATAGCCTGCAGGCAGCCAAGGCAGAATCTCTAATTGGGAGGAGTAAGACTCTAGGTCCACACTAGGGTGCTTCTAGAGACGCCAGAAGGATCCAGGTCAGGATACCTGTGAGGGGTGGTTCTAAGAGGGGTTGGAGATCAGGAGCAGACATCTCCCATACCTCCCTGAAAGTGGAAAAAAGTGTTTTCTGACCAGCAAGGTAGGTGAGGGAAGTATGAGTACCGGTAGTGGGCTAAAGGGAGAGAACGTAGTCACCTGCCCCCCTGCCTCGGCCCCTAAATGTCCAGGATAGGGTGGAGGACTCCCCTGTGTTGACCACTCTGGAACCAACCCCAAATGAGAAGGCACCCGGGGGTCATTGCTTCATCAGGCTCAGTTGGTCTGAAGAAGGACAGTCTGTTACCCTGTACTCAATGCACAATGGATGCGTTCTTGACTGTGGGCCCACATTTACCTGCGGCAACCATTGAACCAGGTCAGGATAAGGGACTGATGGATCTGCCGGTAGATGGATCTGCCGGTAGCTGCATCTCCTCCCGTTTGCTCAAGTCATCTGGCAGTGAGGGGTTGACCCCCTTGATTTCCATCTTAAAACCCCAACTGAAACCTCCTGAGGTCCTGGTGGCCTACTTAGCAGGGCCTATAGTGGTTGACTTGATTTTGCCAACTTTGCCAGCTATACAGCTTCTGTGCCCAGGTAGTTTGAAGTTGGCTGTGACGGGGGCGGCCAAGAGGCCTCTTCTATTTTTCAAATCTTTCTGATAGTGATTTAGACTACAGTCTCGAGCATGCAACCTATTTAGTATTGGTTAATGTCCGCACTGACCCGTCCAGAATGACACCAGGGTGCTCCACTCCCCCTGCTACTCCATCTGCATAGAGGAGTAAATGTGATGGTCCACCAGCAGATTTAGCAGTGGCCCTTATGTCGGTAGTGTTCTATCAAGGTCTAATTGACCCTGTTGCCGTACTGGAGGTGGAAGATGAGCTCTTATGGGATCCTGATGGAACTGACTTGATGTTTATGATTAGCTCTTCCATGGAGGGGGCTTCACCATCTTTTTCTAATGGGCAGGCTCCCTCGCCCCTTTTGGATCTCTACCTGCTAATCTGGCACAGGATTCCCCCATGCTAAGGGCCATCTATCATCTTCTTCTGCAGCATAGAGAGGACTACCATAAAGACTCAATAGCATTGAAAGCTGACCACCTTAAGAGCCAGGTGGTCCTCCGCAATCTGTTAAGAAATATGGACATTGCCCAGTCATGGTTGGAGGTAGTGGAAACTTCCCAGGCCACAAAAGGCAGTGGAATGAAATAGCTTGGGATTGCTCAGCATGAGCTGCAGATTTCTGCCCAGTCATCAAGGGTGAAAGACTTGGAGAACAGGTCACATCGAAATAATCTGCGGGTCTTGGGGTTCCTGGAAGGGGCTGAAGGTGACAATCCTTTTGACTTTGCTGTTCGCTTGTTCCGAGAGGCATATCCTGCTCTGAGTGACTGAGACATGGAGTCTATGATACAGGGGATGCATCGTTTTCTCTTCGCCATTCCAGCAAATCTTCCCTGCACCCTTGGGCCAAATTGCTCTATACTGGGAATTTCATTCCTCGACTAGAGATCTGGGCGGAAAACCCTAAGCTAGCAGGCAAAGCATGTGGCATTGACTTCTTTGTTCACTCATACTTTTGTCATCAAACAGTCATGAGATGCTGGCAGCTGCAGGAGCATATTCCGGCACTCCAGTAGCTTGGTGCCTCTGTTTCCCTTATGGAGCCTGCACATAAGCGTAAACTTGTAAGGGAAGAACTGAACACTCTTGGGCCACAAATTCCATGTCTTCTGGAGACTCATTTGTCTCAGACCCAGGGCTCAGTGCAGATGGGGCTTGCTCCTGGCACAGATTAGTCGGTGGGTGGGTCTGCGTCAAATGAAAGATTCAGGGGTGCTGGCTGGTGGCGACTGTTTTACAGGACAACAGGGAATGCTTCACCATTTGTGTCCTATATGAGCCGAACAAGGATGACCTGAAGGTTTGGGATTTTTTTTTCTTTTAGGAGTTGCATCTTTGGGTCCTACCCTATATCATGTGTGGTGATTTTAGATGGTAATATACATTTACCACCTAATTATGTCTCTAACACTGCTGGTATAAATAATGCCTTAGCGTTGCTTTTTGGTTTCTCCGGGGGAGAGGGTAGCCTGTTGCCACACTCACATCAAGACGACGCCTCTTCAATCCGAAACTTAATTAGGATAGCTCTCCGGGAACTGCATATATGCAACCCTAAGGCATTATTTATACAAGCAACGATTGAAGCCTAACTAGGTGGTAAATGAATATTTGTGAATTTTTGGCATACAGGTAAAAATAAAATATGATATACCTACCAGCCAGCCAGGTATTTTTAATCTACACCACTCTCCCTCATAAAACGCCATCTTCTATCATTTTATAGGAAAATAGTGCTCCCACGTAATTCGTAGGACGCAGCATGCCCTGATCCGTAGCGGATTGGGATGGACCCAATGATGAAGCATGCCACCAAGGGGTAACCCTGGTGGGTGAGGGATTTACAAGAAAATCTTTGTTTTTTCTTTTCTAGTGGAGAGTTATTATCTTTGTTCATGACAGAACTGGGTTCCTTTGTTTTTGGAATAAGTTACTTGTCGGTCGAACCCATTTTATCCTCTTCCTCCCCCCTTCTTTTTGAATTGTATGTCAAGACTAGACATGTTTCTGGTTAGTAATACTTTGGCTTCTTCTTTTAGGATTACACATAACCCGAGGGTCCTCTCGGACCATAGTGCCTTGTCATTGTTTATCCAACTTGGTGTGTCTACTCAGGCATCAGGTCCCCAGAGTTGGACTTTGGAACGCAGGCAACAGTTGTAAAATGGCTATGTTAGCTCTATGAATGCATAACTAAGGTAATTTTTTAAATTTAATATTGGGTTAGATTTACTTCTGATGGTCTGGGATACCCTTAAAGCCTCGTGCCCAGGACAGACACTCAGATTCGCCTTTCATTGATGGAGGATGGCACTGGCGGAGGAAACTGCGATCTGATGGACTATTAGCTCTTTGAATCCAATCTGGAACATTGCTCTAAGGTGAATTATGGGCCTCGGGCCGACCGGCTCCTGGAGCTGTCTACCAGTCTAAGAGTCTCCCTTAGAAACATTATCTGGGAGAGGGTAATCAAAAATGGAATGGCCTAACAGATGACATACTTTGAAAATAGTGAGGAAGTGAGGTGAATCTTATCATTCAGGGTAAGAGATAGATCTAGCGCGAATAGTATCCAGCAGATCAGGGATGAGAAAAGGTCTTTAGTCGCCAATACACCCTCAGTCTGTGTGGTCTTTCGCCGGTTTACCAAGACTTCTATAGTGAGGACTGTTTTTCTTCCACCAAGGATATTTCTCAATTTATTTGGCGGCATTTAGACCATAAGGAGACCCTTACCCAGTGGTCTAAGCTGGAGGCACCTACTAATCTTTCTGAGGTCAAAGATGCTTTTAGTTCCCTAGCCAGTGGAAAGGCCTCGGGTCCCGATCAGATGCCTTTTGAGTTTTACACCATCTTCTCACAGATTATGGCTCCAGTGCAAAGGAATCTTTTAAATTATTTTGATCTGTTTGACAGTGTCCCTCATTGTTGCAGAGAGACAAATATTGTTATCTTTCCAAAGAAGGGAAATAACTACATCCTGCGGGTCATACTGCCCAATTTCCCTAATTAATGCTGATTCTAAAATGGATACTTGTGTTCTTGCTAATTGGCTGTCAGTAATTATTTTGCAATTGGTGGATCCATACCAGCACGGCTTTATCCCTGACCGTAATACAGCATTGCATGTGAATATGGCGATCCCAGCTCTTTGGGTGGCCTCAGCTGGAGGGAGTCCAGTGAATATGATCTGCTTGTACACTGAGAAGGCTTTCAATAGGGTCTACTAGCACTTCCTCTGGGGGGGGGGGGTGGGTTATGGAGTCTGCTGGCTTAGGTTCCGTCTTTGTCTCTAGGTTCTGGCACCTTTACTCTGGCCTTAAAGCAAGTACACGCAGTGCAGGCCTTTTCTCTGAATCTATTTCTATTCTTCACCGCCCTCTCTCTCCTCAGTTATTCGCTCTCTATATCAAACCATTCATCCAGGGTCTTAAATGGAATGATGCAATACAAACTTAGAGACTGCACCACTTTGAAGTAAAAAACCCTTGCGTACGCGGAAGACATCGCTGTCCTGAGACCCTCTCCGATTATTGGTCTAAGGTCTGTGGTGGCTACAGCCCAATTATTTGGGGAAGTTGCCAGTTGCAAGGCTAATTCGGATAAGAACTCTGTAAAATAAAATAAATGAATAAATAAGACTCAGATCCTATCTAATACAACTCCTCATGGCTAGGATCAGAGGTGGTTGCAGTCCTTGGTTTATCGCCAGCTCAGCTTAACAATTAACATCCCGGATATTCTGGAGAATAACTATGGGAAGCTGTATCAACATTCAGCAGAAGTTTTCCTTAAGTGGAATCATCCGCATTTGGGGCTTATAGGTAGTTGTAATCCCATTAAGATGATTATTCTCCCTCTGTATCTTTACCTTTCCCATTGTAATCCACTTTTTCTTCCAGTGGCTTTTTTAAATTAGATTTGAGGCACTATGACAGAAGTTCACCTGGTCCTATCGTAAACCTCAGTGTAAGATCCAGTTTTTACAGCAGTGTAAGGAAGATGGGGGAATTTCGCTTCCAATTCTCAGGTTTTATTTTCTGTCGTCATTCTTCTCACGACTCTGGCTGGTATTGGGTTGGGTGTGTGTCCACTGGGTTCCTTCCGCTGGGAACAATGTATATTAAGCATATTCGTTATAAGATGCTGAAAGTCTTTCATAATATCTGTTGTTCCTTTATGGACTATTTTCTGGTATGACCCGTTCAATCAGCTTAAGTATCTGGGTTATAATTCCAGCTCCCTAATGGTATCCATGATAGTTTCCGGGAGATATGGGGAAAGGTTAATCTCCTGACTTTAGGACAACTTTATGAGGGGGATGTCTTTTCCTCATTCAGTAACCTACAGCAACATGTTCCTTTGACGTCTATGTTTTGTTTTTAGATATTTACAGATGCAGCATTTTATCTTTAGCCTCAAGGAAGAGAACCTGAACTGTACAGATAACCCCTGCTTGGCTCTCATTAGGAAAACCCCCTTTTAAGAGAAATATCGAGTATGTTTACAAGTCAATCTATTCGGCATCTCATAACCACGTCGATGACTTGTTTCAGCAAAGTGCTAGTAAGTGGAGTTCTTAGCTTAGCACGTAGTTACAGCTGCTGATCTCTGGCGTGGCAATCTGTTGTTTCATTCTACTCTGAACGTATCTCATTTTAAGGTACATCATCTTAAATGTATCAGTGATTGGTATTATACCTCACATCGTTTTTTTATTATGAAGCTACGGACAGATGATCAGTGCTTCCACTGTGAGCTTTTAGGAGCAAATGCGGTTCATGTTTTTGTAGCTTGCTCCGTGCTACGCCTTTATTGGCAATTTGATTAGGTGTCATTTCTAATTTGGCTATCACAGCAGATCTGAAGCTTATTATGCTGGGCTATTCACCAACTATTTCCTCCTCCCTATCTGGTGTATATTTCTTTTCTTTTGCGTTAGCTAGACTGGTCATGGCATGATTCTGGCAGGCTAGTGAGGCACCTGATCCATGGATTTTGTGGCAGGGATTTCTGAATATGAGCCGGCTACCGATGGTGTTAATTGAGAAAGATTCTCAGAGGAAAAAGCTTGGACGGATTTGGGACCCCGTTCGGGTTTGGTTTCCCACGTTGGCTGCTTCTTAGGACTGGTCTGCCTAGCTTAGCTATTGGTACTATTTGTTTTTCCATGGTGCTCTCCTCCACCTAGGTCTCACGTTTTATTAGGTATTATATTGTTTTCTTGTGATTGTTTCTTTCGCTTTTTTCTTTCTCCATTTTGTGTCTCTTCATTGTGTAAAAACTCTCATTTTTATGTAATAGTAAAGTCTGTTATAATTTAACAGGTTTAATAGTATTGTTTTGCAGTTGTTTGTTTTTTTATTTTTTATTTCTCCCTTATTTTCTTGTTTGCTGGATAAGTTTGTGTGTTTTTATTCCTATGCTCTAGGTATTTGTTGGTTTCTTGTTATCTAAAATTCAACACAAAATTAATTTAAAAACAAAATGAAAAATCTATTTCACAAAATCAAAACTGTAAACTAATCTATAGAGTTAGTGCTAAAAGTCCTTGGTTCATTTTATTGAACTTGCTGAGTAAAGTTTAGATCATAGAGTTACAATTACATGATTGGAAACTGATAGATTTTCATGCTGCCACCATTAACCTGATTTGAGTTTCTGTCCTCTTAATACTAAGGTGTGATGCTGTATCTAATTTGCAAACTTTTTTAGCAGCAAATTGGAATTTCATGAACAGTGATATGACTGGCTGTCTTTATTCAGGTTATTCAATATCTGTTGGTGAGTAAATTATGTCAGTTTGGATAATAGCATAGTATTAGGCAATATCAACAAAACTGTAAATACCCAGTAATAATGTTTATCCATATATCTCATTTGTGTATTAATTAATCTCTGTGGTTAATTATGTCATGATAGTTTTAGGTTTTGTATTTGGCGCTAATAGTCTGATGATTAACTTCTTCCTATAAAGTTACTTACTGCTCCATGGCCAAAGGCATATGGTTCAATAAATGTTGGCTTTGGTTGTGAGTTTGACTCACATCAGCTGTGGTCATTTATTTGTTGCTCGCTGAGGAAAGATCAACAATGGCTAAGGTTTTGCGAGAGGAACAGTGTTCATATGAATTTTGCATTTCCTGCCACTGTGGAATAAGGTGGTATTATTGTAGGAACTGAAATGTCTGTGAGCTAGAAGGAACTGGCATTGCTGTAAGATCCTCATTGGCTATCTTTGTAAGATAGAATTTACCTTGATGTAAGATCTGTATCAACTAGGTACATGTTGCTCCATCTCCACGTCCTAATATCCTCATCTCTTCCCCACTAAATACAGAATGCAGAATTTCATTGTTTATGATGTAAATGATGTAAATATTGCACATTGCCTTTCCTTTTCCCATAAACCTTCACCTGAGCACTTCCCTGAGCACTCCTTTCTTTTCTTTCCCACTGGAGCACCTGAGCATGAATATGGACAAACATTTGCTGAAAAACATGACTGTAATGTAAATGTAAATGTATAGGTATTTATATAGCGCCGATCACCACTACGGGTATCTCAGCGCTGTACTCATACCGCTGAAGGAACCCTTCCTGGCTTTCCATGTGATTATGTTCTAATATAATTAAATGTTTGAGTGAACCACTACAGGTGACGTTTTTTCTAATGATTAGTATATTTCCACTGTGCCCATCTCGTTTTGTACTATTTATTTAGACAGCACAGTCTTGATTCTTACAACTTCTCTGCACAAAGAGACAGGTTTTACAGTGTCAAACACTAGTCTAAAAGCTATACAGTGTCATTCAGCTGGATCTGGATGAAAAAAGAAAAAATGCAAATCTGGGAGTAATAACAGCTGTTTCTCCCACACTGGGCTCATATTCACACATCCCCATCTCACGCGGCACCTAGATACCCCCTGGGGTGATAAGCGTGCTTTACAAATACTCATTAATTGATTGATCTTCTAAATCTGTTGTCAAGGAAGCTGAATCCCTGGCCAATCGCATTATCCTTTTTGTGGGGGCACTGTAATTAAATCTTGTTGCAGATATACAGAATGCTTCAGGCCAAGTTCAGAAGCATTATAGCTCACACTTGAAGACTTCTGGTCCTTTATACACTTCATTACCCCAGGGTAGCCCACTGGGCATTGCAGACTGGAATGTTTTGGAAGAATTGCTCCTACTGCACTGCCAGAAATGTCTCCATGAGTCCCCTGCAACTGGGCCTCACATGAAAGTCCATCAAAATGAGTTTGATCAGCCCCAGTTAGGTACGCCAAGAAAAAAACCACAGGTTGTAAACAAAATATCTAATAGGTTTCTCAACCAGAATATTGACTACAGACTATTGTGGTGCCTTAATATCATGGCAAAAAGTTTGAGGACCTAAATAATGCGACAGTATGAATATATAGGTAAGCACGGGTTTACTATATTCAACTCTACATATCGTTACCATGACAAAATATATATCTTCAAGGTATGAAGATATGTCATACAACCAGCCAATAATTTGGGCATGGAAAAAAACATTAAAGACAAGGAACGTAAATTCTTGACAGTACCGGTAAGAAGAGCTCATTTCTGGGTTTGGACACCTCTGTGATGCAGGGTTTTTCAGTGATAATTGTGAATATCAGTTAAAGGCAAATGATAAAGAAGAGATGGAAAAAAACGAAGGGCTGTTACCTGGAGCTGAAACACACAGAACTTCCAATGCCGTGCAATTGGAGTTGCAGAACCTTCCACGATGGTGTACAGTTTGCAGCCCTTGTCAGTGTAGACTATTGGAAGGAGATGACTGGGGTACAAGGATCTCCTCAGCCTCACATGAGGGAGCAGAAACAGACACACTACCCTAGGAGATGGGGCAGTAATTCCATGTAACCAAAGAATAGGGGGAGGTAGAGGTTTCGGTTAGGTTTACCCTCCTTAATGTATCTAGTTTTACCAATCGAATTTAATTGAAAGAAAACCTAACCCTTTAGGGAAATGAAAGAGAACAGGATCCAACGGAAGTTCATTACGATCACTTTAATAGAAAAAAGACTCTTTTTCTAGAGACCCCTCACCCACCAGGGTTTCCCTTAGGTGGCATGCTTTATCATTGGGGTTCCTCTCAATCCTCTACGGATTGAGGCGTGCTGCGACTTGTGAACTACGCAGGAGCACTTTTTTAAAGACTATGTGAGGTGCAGTGATGTGGAGTGGAAGGGAAAGAATAAAAAATACCTAACTAGTGAGCTACTATTTTATTCCCGCCCCTAGCTGGTATGGTTAAAATCAGGGGTTGATACCAGGAGTAATTCTATCACACATATGGAAGAAGGGAGGGGCCAATTACAATGCTGGCGGTCGGAAACTAAACCGGCCGGTCATTCCGTCCGGCTTATAACGGGCTCAAGGAGCCAGTCGATCAGTCAGAACTGGCTCGTAATTCCAAAGGGTGGGCCTTTCCACCCTTGGGATTACAATGCACGGTTTCTGGCATGGTTTCCATGCCGACCTTTCTGACATGGAAACCATGTTGGAAAGTGTGTTTGGGGTCTCCAACATGGCCCCCTTGTGTTTGGGGCCTCCGGTTTGGGGGCACCGATTGTGCCTCCCTGTTGATCCCTGCACCCTGTGGCAGTGCCTGCCACAGGGTACAGGGAGGAACAGCACCTCCCATTTCCCTTTGGGAGCATGTATAATGGCTGGTTTACGGCCGTAATGCATGCTCCCATAGGGAAATTTAGGAATGCAACTGAACTGTTTTCCGTCACATCCTAATTAGGCAGTCGGTACTGCCGACCAGTGATCGGTCGGTCCTAGGACCGAGCCAGTGTCGGGCAGACTTAAGGCCACCTAGCATTGAAATTAGGCCCTTAGTGTAGTAAAATGTGTCTGATTTTTCCTTTTAATATATGTCAAGTGCAAAATGCTAATTGCTCCCAGGAAGTGGGTTGGTTTCTTGCCTGCTAAAATGTCTGTTTAGCATTTCTATGTGAGAGCCAAATTCCGTCTCAGCTGAAAAGCAAGGCATATTGTGGCATTGTTTCAGAACAAACATTGTTTCAAACAGGATGTTTTTTCACCTCCTTGCCACCATATGTAATATTATCCAACCCAGCAGATCTGATGGCCTCCTCTTTCAACTGTACGGTTATGGTATCAGTAGACACTGTCCTTTCCTCACAAAAAGCCAGTTTCCCAGCAAATGCCATGCTGAAAACAGGAGGCTCACTGCTTATCTAGCATCATAAAAAGAAAAGGTAAAACTCTAGAGTGAAATTTGTCTTTCCCAGTGACAGATTGTAATACCACATTGGTGGCATTAAATCCTGAAAAGAATTGCTACAGAAATAAATCACTGTTATTAGTAATGAAAGCAAAGAGCTCTTCTTCGTTTTAAAATTCCCAAAACATTCAAATACAGGTAAACTATAGCAGATAGTCATGATAACCTGCATCTCTTCTTCAGTAATACAAATGACAACTTCACAAGTACAATTCATGCAATGCTAGGTTTCCCATAAATGTACACCAATGCCATTGCTAGCATTGAAACTACCTTAACAGGTTCAAGATGATTTCCATAAAAAGATGTTTTGAGTATTCTTAAAAACCCTAAAAACTCTTCTAATCTAGGTGATCTCTGCCATCGACTTCTACTCCCTGTATCTACTGTCTATATTGCAGGGCTGTCATTGTTGGCCAGTAAGTACTGGCTCAATGTCAAATTCTAAGAATCACCATCTAGATCAGTGGTTCTTAACCTTTTAACTTCTTTTAACACTAGATCTCTACTGGAATCCGGGGACCCCTACTAAGTGATTACTAGAAGCTGGAGATCCTGACCTAATCATTTTTGATTATTTGAACTGCTAAACCATACACAAAAAATACAGAAACAAGCACTCATTGTGAGAAGTTGGGATGGTATATGCTGTCCACTAGTTAAAGTTGGAACCTTGCACCAGTCCAAACGACTCTTATGGTGATTAGGTCAAAGATAACCTTTATATAAATCCAACCTAGTGGTAGCTATGGAGAGCAGCCTTCAGGCTAAGTCTTGAAGCAATGTAAAGCAGTCTGTTTTACCAGAACAGAACCTCCTGAGTAATCAAATTAAAGGACAACCACGTAAGTATTGTATAAAAAATATGTATTTATTGCTAAACACTCTCTACTAATCTCTATACGAGATTAGAGCACAAAGCATACAATACTTAATCAATGGAACGACAGTAAAGCACAATACACAGCGGGCTTCAGGGGGGAGACTGAACCATATACTAAAAAAATGGTATAACAACAACGATTTCAATAGACACAGTGCCTAGAGCATGTAGAATCGCTGGGACCCCAAGGAACCACCCAAAGGAGTGACACAGGAAGCCCACGGAGACGGGTGCAGTGTGGGAACACAGACCGTACAACTCTATGGGAAAGTTGCGGTTGGAAAATTACAGTTTAAGGACACTTTGGAGAGGACTTCAAACAAACCCTTTGGAACATAGAAGGTTCTAAGGCCAGCATCCTTGTTAGTACCGAGGTACCCGTGTTACCTATCCCAGAGGAGCCGGGTGCCTAGAGGTCAAGTGGTGTCAGAAACCCTTGTCGTTTTCAATGGCGTGATGCGAAGAAGTGCTGCTGCCGGGAAGATGAAAAGTGTCCAGTGGAATCCAATCCTGGATCCGAGGTGAGAAGACCCTGAAAGCAGAGAGGACAGAGTCTGCGTCACTTCAGGGTGACCAGGGGCTCCATAGACGAATGCCCATCGATGTCGGGTGCTTCAGGTGTGAAGATAGGATGCTTGACTCTGCAGCCACGGGGACCAGGAGATGTCGACGATGACCAAAGTCCGGAGGTGAGCTGTCCCACAAAGGATGTTGAATGCTGAGGGGTTAGTGTCTGGATTGAACACCAACAAGCCTTGGCCAAGGCAACCCATGCGGGCAGAGGAAACAGGTAACGGTGCGGACCATTATTTGTAATTATCCTCTGAGGCGGAAGCCGGAGGACTGTGCTCACGAAATAGAATTTTAAAACTTGTCTTTCTGTTTAATTTGTATTTTTAAAACAAGGAGCTCACCTGTTTAAGCGCTCACACCACGCGCTGACACAGCCCTCCTTCCTCTTCCCTGAGACAGCGGTCCGCGCTGAGACAGGGAACGCCCAAGGCCTAAGCCACGCCCACTGCGAGGCCACGCCCACCCTCAAGGACTACAAAAACGCTTGAAAACAAAGCGCCCTTCATTATTTGTAATTATCCTCTGAGGCGGAAGCCGGAGGACTGTGCTCACGAAATAGAATTTTAAAACTTGTCTTTCTGTTTAATTTGTATTTTTAAAACAAGGAGCTCACCTGTTTAAGCGCTCACACCACGCGCTGACACAGCCCTCCTTCCTCTTCCCTGAGACAGCGGTCCACGCTGAGACAGGGAACGCCCAAGGCCTAAGCCACGCCCACTGCGAGGCCACGCCCACCCTCAAGGACTACAAAAACGCTTGAAAACGAAGCGCCCTTCATTATTTGTAATTATCCTCTGAGGCGGAAGCCGGAGGACTGTGCTCACGAAATAGAATTTTAAAACTTGTCTTTCTGTTTAATTTTGTATTTTTAAAACAAGGAGCTCACCTGTTTAAGCGCTCACACCACGCGCTGACACAGCCCTCCTTCCTCTTCCCTGAGACAGCGGTCCGCGCTGAGACAGGGAACGCCCAAGGCCTAAGCCACGCCCACTGCGAGGCCACGCCCACCCTCAAGGACTACAAATGTGCCGGCCATACCAGCGCAGCGGACGAGCGCAGCGGGAGCGCCGTTTGCGCGCCTAAGGCAAGCCCGTCTGCGCCCGTCCGCGCACGACCGGGCCTAGGGCCAGAACCCCTGCCTAAAACATCCTACACAAAGGTAAGCTACTCACGTAGAGAGCTACTAAGTCTCAGACCCTCATCCACTTCCTGCGATTACTTGCATGATCTAAATGGACCTTTCACTCGCTGCCCACTATGTAAGCCAGCCCAGCTCACATTACCTACAAAACCTCACAAGCCCGCCGCCCTCAACCTCGCCTCACTAAATTGTCGCTCACTCCCTAAACACGCGACACAGGTGAACCACCTCATAGAAGACCTGGAGATAGATATCCTTTTTCTCACGGAAACGTGGCTTGCCCCACACTCACAATCAGATATGGCACTAGCAACTCCTCCGGGATACCTGATTCAGTCCCTCCCCCGCCCTTTAGGAAGAGGCGGTGGTGTCGCCATCATCCGCCGAGACTATCTCCATTGTAAAACCAGTGACGCGCAGATTTTGGACTCAGAAAGTCTCCACTTTACCATTAAAATAAACCCAACCAACTCCCTTACGGGAATACTTGTGTACCGCCCTCCTGGTCTCCCAGGTTCCTTCATTGGTTCCCTCCTAGATTCAGTCACAACTCAGGCTCACTCCCTACCAAATTTTATGATAGTGGGTGACCTGAACATTCATCTTGAAGACCCGGCAGATCCTGTAGCTAACGATCTGATCTTAGATCTGGCGGCACTTGACATCCGCCTACTCAACTCCGGAGCCACCCATATCAAGGGTCATTTACTGGACCCTGTTTTCACTAGTTCGCCATCAATACTACCGAAGGAGGCTCTTCCCCTGCCCTGGACAGACCACTTTTTAGTCTCCTGCCAACTCCCTGGAATTTTCAGGAAACCCCAAACTCCACCCACCTATAGCAGAGACAGGACCTGGTCTAGACTCCCCACGGAAGAATGGGCCAAAACCCTAGAAAGGACGACCCCGGCACACGCGGAAGACCCGGTTACTGCCGACAAACAATACAGAGAATGGATTACCGCCTCCCTGGACTCAGTACTCCCAATTAGAACTAGGGAAAACAAAAACGGTAAACCTGGGTCAGCCCCATGGTATACTACGGATCTCCGAATACTCCGCAAAAACTGTAAAAAAGCCGAACGGCTTTGGAGAAGAAACTGGCAGCACGCCAATAAAGAGGCATACCAGATCACAGTCAGACATTACAAAGAGGCCATCAGACAAGCCAAAGCCTCACACTATGACACAAGGATACAAGAATCATCCAACTCAGCCAGGGAATCCTTCTTAATTGTAAAGGAACTGCTCAAAGTCCCCAATTCTACCACCTCCACCACCCCTAAAGTTGACCGTAGCAATGAACTAGCTAACTACTTTAACGATAAAATCATAAGAATCCTGGCGTCTCTCCCACCCCCCCGACCCCACCAGTCACATGGAAAGCCGATTATCCCTCGACCAGGCCAAAAGCAATCCGCGCCCCGCACTGCCGACATTTCGGCCAGTAACTTGCTTAGAGGTGGAAAGAACACTGATGAAAATGAAAAGCGGTTCACCTCTGGACCCAGCACCGATCAGGTTCCTTAAAACCGTAGCCTCGGTCATCGTGCCCACCGTCACAGAACTTATCAACAGTTCGCTCGCCCACGGATCTGTCCCTGATAGCTGGAAGAGTGCTGTTGTAAAAGCACTTCAAAAAAAACCCCAGCTAGATCCAGCAGACTTGGCGAATTATCGACCAATATCACTGCTCCCGGGTATCAGCAAAGTAGCTGAGAAACTGGTAAATGCTCAATTATCTCAGTTCTTTGAGACTAACAAAATACTCAGGCAATCCCAAACTGGATTTCGCCCGGGCCATGGCACAGACACCGCACTCCTCGCCGTCATTGAAGAAGCAAGGCGCATACTAGATTCAGGAGGATCAGTGGCAGTGATCCTCCTGGATCTAAGTGCAGCCTTCGACACAGTCAACCATCGTGTCCTTCTTCATAGACTGGCGGATGCAGGATTAACCGGGACGACACACAGTTGGATTGAGTCATTCCTGACAGGGCGCACATTCCAAGTATGGGACAACAATCACCACTCTTCCATCCTTCCTCTCACAAGCAGTGTCCCTCAGGGCTCCTCCCTGAGTCCGACGCTTTTCAACGCGTATATGGCCCCCCTTGAGGACGTGGTGACACCATTTAATATAAAAATGCTAAGTTATGCTGAAGACACTCAGCTGGTCGTCTCTCTGTCCCAACTGATTGACCACCCAGAAAACCTAACCAACTGTCTTACAGGGATTCATAATTGGATGAATAATTCATCATTAAAACTCAATGGGTCAAAGACGGAGGTCATGCTCTTAGGGAAACAATGGACGACCATCCCCCCAGCACTCTGGCCTGACGTATTCGGGGAAATCCCGCCCCCAAAGCGTGAAATTAAAACACTCGGCGTGTGGCTCGAACCCGAGTTGTCTATAAAGACACAAGCAGCGAAAACTTCAGGCATATGCTTCGGGCTCCTACGCACAACCCGCAAGATTCTCCCCCTACTGCCACCTAACTCTAGGAAACTACTCATCCAGGGACTGGTACTGTCCCGCCTGGACTACAGTAATATGGTCTACCTAGGAGCCCCTGAGGCCACCCTAACAAAACTTCAGCGGACACAGAACGCAGCGGCACGCCTTCTCACCAACCTCCCCTCCAGAGTGTCCGCCAAGCCGGCCCTCAAAGCTCTGCACTGGCTCCCTGTGCGTCAAAGGGTGCAATTCAAGGCGATGTGCACAACACATAAGCTGATCAACGGTACTGGCCCCGAGATTCTCAGAAAAATAATTACCCCCTACACAACAACCAGATCTCTACGATCTCAGAATGAGAACCTGGCCAGCATACCTAGATTTAAAAAGACTCGCACAGGAGGACGACAATTCTCCGTACAGGCGGCTGCTGGATGGAACGCCCTTCCACGGACCCTCAGACTTGAACCTAACTACCTGGCTTTCCGCAAAAAACTTAAAACACACCTATTCCCTAAATAGTGTTCCCATACGAGTACCTCTCCCCCCCCCCCTTCCCCTCAACAGGATTGCAAATTCACAGCGCGGGGATTAAATTAAATTAAATTAAACCAGCAAGGTCCAGGAGACTCTCCAAACTATCGGGAGTCAGGGCATGTCTGGAGCAACCAGGGAAGCCCAAGGAAAATCAAAGTTACCCTCGCTAGGACCAGGGATCGCGAGGGGACCTCGAACGGAATCTCAAAGCACCAGCCCACAGAGCACTCGTGGAGTGGAGGCTGGAGATCTTCTGTGAAAATGCTGCTCGGGGTCAGGACTACACGTAGTCCAAAGCACAGCCTCAAGGATTGCTACAAAGCATATGCTGCTGCAAAAGTACACGGTGCACAGGGGTTTAGGTTGCATGGTCCCCACGAGGGATACTGGTCTCAGGATTGCTGAGAGAGCAGATCAACCTCAGGGATGCTCGGGAACCTACCTCCTGTGTTGCAGAAATCTTCAGAGTCCTCAGGAGCTTGGGAGATGGAAACTGATCAGATGCGTTTAGTGCCTGCTGCTGCAGGGGAGTAACTCCTTTACTCCAAGGGAGATTCTTCTGTCGTCCAGAGAAGTGTAGACCGTCGAAGTACTTGGTTTCTGTTGCAGAGTTTAGACCAGGTAAAATCCAAAGTCCTGTAATCAGATTTCCCACTTTATACCCAGGGAAGGGGTTGGACTGACTCTGGGACCCTCCTAGGGTAGGGGCAAGACAGAGGGGTGGCTACACCCATGTTCTTTGCCCAGTTTCGCACCAGAGCAGGAGCAAATGGCTCCTGGGACTGGTGTAAGCTGGACTATGCATGGGGACACCAAATGTGCCCCCAGCGCAGACTTTCTGGCACTCTCAGAGTGCACCCACCCAGCCCCAATACACTAAATCCTGTCTGGAAGGTGGTCACACCTCCCTGTGACAGGAAACCTATTGTCAGGCCTTCCTCTGTTCAAGCTTGGCTCAGCAGCAAGAGGGCAGACTCGTGTCTGTGGCTGGCAGCATCCATTTAGTGATGTCCAGGTCGAGAAAGCTGGTACCGGGTATACTGGTGAGCCACACAAGTCCCTCTAGGTGGGTGGAATCATACCTCCCCTGCCAGTTGCTGGCGGGGAGCTATGATTCCAAGGTGTTTGACACCAAACACAACATGTTTCTAAGCAGCCGTTTTAAAGTTAGCATTTATCTCGAGGTTATAATGCACTTAAATATATATGGTTTGCTGCATCACAGACAGCCCCGGAAAATAGGTTCCGACAGCTGCAGAGGGGCCCTACTCATGCAACGGCACCCTCTCACACAAAATCCAGCACCCTGCCTTCAGGATTGTTAAGGCCTGCCATAGGGGTGACTGATAGGTTTATGTGTGTAGTGATTTAGAAGAGATATAGGGAACCTATATCTAAGTAAGGGGTGCATGCACCTCCTTACTCAGGCTGCAGTAGCAGACCTGTGGTGTCAGTTTGAATAGCCTCTCAGGGGTGAAAGAATACATTCTTCAGCCCCTGGGAGGCCTCGGGGGTACCTATGCCCTGGGTACATGGTGTACCATATACTAGGGACTGATAAGGGTACCCCAGAAGTGCACCTAAAGTGCATGCAATCAATTTACAGGAGAAAGCAGATAGGCTGGGGTCCTGAATAGCAGGATCCCAGCCAGTCTAAGTAAAAAACAGTGATAAATCAGCAAAAAGTGGGGGTAACCATAAGAGGCAGATCCTACTCTCCTACACTCATCAAGCAAATACACAAATGCTGAAATATTTTATTTCATTCACAAACACATTTTTGAAAAACAACATTTTAATTTTATTAAGAAGGTTGGAGCATTTCAAAATGTAATTGAGGCCACCCGTCATCCATGCTATATCCAACTTGATGCACTTTCACTGCGCTTACAAATCAGTGAGAAAATGCTAACTTAATTTTTAGCCTCCAATTTCAAATCCCTTCACATTTACAGAAAGTTATAAAATGTACATTTTGCTTCTTTATTTATATACACTTTCTTAATCTGTTAATATTATTTGATTTTCTAAGCAGTCGTGGACCCCATGAGTAGGCTTTGCAGTCCCCAGTGGTCGCCGGGCTATAGGTTCAGAACCACTGATCTAGATGAAGTTGATTAATCTAAATTGAAATTATTTACCTAGCTGTTATACAGAATGTCCTGCATGGATCTGACCATCCATAACACATGATGGCTGTTCTAGTCATAAGGAATGGTATAGCTATCTTCAGTAATGTGTCGCTAATGCAGACCCAGTTCCACCTTTGTTCCAATTTTCTTCAATTGTCATTGTACTCAAAAAACCCAAATAAGATCCCATAAATCTATTGCATTATAGGGTTATATCCAATATAGATTGTTCTTGATAAACTCCAGGCACTTGTGGCTCTGTAATTCCTTCAGTACTTTGAAGTAACCCATCAGCCAGACCGCCGTCATAAAGACATGTGTTCTCATCACATTACGGAAATTGCATTACTCACTGAGGGGAATAACCTCTTGCAAGCAATGCCTGAGTATTCTGAGGCCCTTCAGAATGCTTCCGGGCCTCAGCGCTTCATTTGATACAGTAGATCAGGTCACTCTTCTTAACCTCCTTATGGAATATGGGATAGGTCCTTTCAGAACTTTCATAAATTGGTCAAATGCTGCCTTTTAGATGAGGTGCCAGAAGAGTCCTTGGAGAGTTGTCCAACTGGGGTCCTCTCTCTCACCATTAGTTTTCGTTGGTAACCTCTCGCCAGCAGCTGAATCCCTGCACACCCACAGAGTACATGAACACAGGCACAGAGACCAGACTCTGGCACAGAGGGAGATCAGAACAGTCCTTTGCTTGACCCTTATGTCATAGAGTGCCTGACCCAACTTTATCATTTGACGAACAATCCGTGAAATTGAACTGAAAGAGTCCAATTGAGAGAGTCACAACTATAAGAGAAATCCACCATGGGCTGACAGAGGGCTATGCTGCTTTTCAAAGACCTCTTGATTGGCAATACTAATGGGCAGCATAAGAGTGCTTGGCAGTTAAGTTGGTTGCAGTATTAACATTTGATATTTTGAGGATTCAACCAAAATTGATGCATGCTTTGGGTTCACAGGTACTTTTCTTTGACTTTGTACAGTATGTGTCTTACGGAATTGGCAGAAAAGGAACAGCAGCCCTTTATTACGCACATATCAGTGCGTTTTTTCTAAGCTTTCCGAGAAATCAGACATAAGCAGACAGGCCATCACATTCATCAAATCTATATGGAAAGGTCAATCCGAGCACGGTTCAAGGCCTGTCAAGAGAGGAGTTAACAAGGAGAAAAGGGTTTAATGATGCGAGGCGTTCGGGAGGCTTCCTTCAATTACAATCTGCCTTTGTCTCTCCTGGAGAACTGACATGTCTTCCTCCGAGTGGATCTAGAATAGCAGGTCGGCAGGCACCGCACCTTGTTAAGGAAATCAAAAAAGAAGGGCAATCCATCTGTGCACTGTTCACAGAAGTGCTTCCACTTAAATGTATTATGTACATTTTCTTTGTCAGGGTGGCTTTATTTACTGGCTTTGAACACTGAATATATTAAGGATATGTGGCGAATTCCTTGTTGTGCTCTCTACTTAAATTACTGGAGGTTTGAAAAGGTTCACGATTAATGATATGGTGTTGATAAGGCTGTTTTAGAAAGCAGTATTTACTACTCGGTTATGTGTTAGTTCATGTGGGCTGGAACTGTTTACAAGACTTTCCAGAAAGTTGTTTGCATTAAATTTGAATTCAGGTTACCCTTTTAAAAAAAAAAAAACATTTTTATTAATATTTTACAAAATACAAAAATTGTAACACAATTGAACAGGCCAGCCCTTCATATTACATAATGAGTAATAGCTCAATGACAATGTATACATTGGAATGCAGTTTCATAACCATCCCCGTCAAGCACATGCCCCGAGAATTCAGTTTACCCTTAATAACCGTGTCTCTTTTACCTTTCCTTTTCCAAAATATTTGAGTGTAGCTAGGTTGGTTATCCTTACATCGAGTGCAGTCAGCATTTTGACCTTGCTCGCTGTGCCTCCATGAGCTGATGCAGCCTGGTTCCTTATATCCTCTAATCTCGCTCTGGTGTTGATATTTTGAACATTTTTGTGGGCAGTTTTATATACCGTGAACACGGCCAAAGGGCATCGGAGCACCTTGCATTACATAAGGTCAGGCAATTTTTTTTTAGGCATGCGGAGATTAAGTGATTTGCCCAGAATCACAGAATGTTGAGATGACGCTGGGACTCGAACCTAGTTCCCAAGTTCCAAAATTGGCATCCTGCTTTCCCAGAACATGGAGGTAGGTGTCACCCCGGGCACTATCTTACCGTGGTTTATAGTTGACTGGAACATATGCATGCAGTTTTGCACTTAGGTGCATTAGCGTTGCACTTTAAAACATTCTGCTTCACTTGTTTGTTGTATTCATTAGGCCCGCCTAGTATTGGGTTTTAAATATTTAAATGAACTGATTGCATATTTGCACTTCTGTGTGCCTGGGGCCTTAGATCTGAGTTGTAAGTTGATTGTTTTTTATCTTGTATTTCAGAGCTCCATGTACTCTATATTGTATGAATTGTCTTTTTTTCTTTTTACGTTTTTTACTGTATTTTATGTGGACCTCTGAGTTCCAAATCATAATAATAAAAATCTTGGCAAATCTCTTTTCACTTGGGTAATGTTGAGGGGTGGGAGACCCGGTGGAGATTACTGTTCCATTCTGAAAGCCAAGTCTCTTTGGAGATAAGATTGCTTCATAACAAGATTCTCCAAAAGGATCATTTTACTCCTCCTCTCCGCCAAATTGGGATTTATCCCAGTGCAGACGACCAGATGATTTACTCTTTCCGCTATTAGATAACATTAGCACATCATAAAATGCAAACATCATAATAAATGCATATGGAAAGCAACCAGCCGCGGTCGGTAGTAGGAGTAACTGCAGGGCGGTGACGTGGCGAGGGGGGGGGGGGGGGCAGAGTGGGGGTTAGTAAACTATGGATTACGGAGGTTTACAGGTAAGTTAACATATAAATCAATAAAACAAATTTTGTTGCGTGCACTGCATCACATTTGGGGATGCAGTGCACGCAACGAAATACGTTTTATTAATTTATATGTTAACTTACCTGTGAACCTCCGTAATCCATAGTTTACTAACCCCCACTCTGCCCCCCCCCCCCTCGCCACGTCACCGCCCTGCAGTTACTCCTACTACCGACCGCGGCTGGTTGCTTTCCATATGCATTTATTATGATGTTTGCATTTTATGATGTGCTAATGTTTACTACCCCCCACCCTGCCCCTCCCCACGTCACCGCCCTGCAGTTACTCCTACTACTGACCACGGCTGAAAGCAACTGATCTGTGGCATATCTGGTGTCATTAAAAGAACAGGCAAAGCTCTAGAAATACAACAGAGGAAATGTGGCTCTCCCAGTGACAGATTTGTATACTACATCCATGAGAGGTCTTAATAAAGAACCATGTTAAATCCATAAAAAAAATGGCTAAAAAAACAAATAACGTAAGCTAGCAACAAAAGTAAATAGTTATTGTGTGATCTAAAATGCCTAAAAACACTCAAATTCAATCCAACAATAGAAGATAGTTGTGACAGCTTGCATCTTTTCCTCTCTAACAAAATGTAAATCTTGAGCACTTTCCAAGCACTGAAGGTTCAACATACATCTACAACAACATAATTGTACCACAGAAACGACCATAATATATTCAGCTGAAATTTCACAAGAGATTTTTAAAAACCCAAAACATTTTGCCTCCACATTGTAGTTCTTTTCCTTGTGTATGTAAAATGTATTACAGCTCTGTTCATGGTATGCGAAGAAGTGCTGGGTTCAAGCCAGATTTTCATGATAGCCATCCAGAATGAACGTACATATAATTGTTCTAAATACAAATTATCTACTCAGTGGTTACTCAGAAGATCTTGTGTAAATCTGATCCCCCATGACTCATGTTGGACATTTTTGCCATATTGAACGTCAAGGCATCTTTACTAATGCCTTGTGAAAAAAGGTTCATTTTAACCATTCTTTGAATTTTTACAATCTCCCATTTACTCATAAAAACCTAAAGAATAGTCTCTCGAATTACAAAGCTGTATGCAGCCTCTGTCCCCAATTCACAAAGGTAAACTGAGATGAAAGTCTAACTTTATGACTTTTGGTATACACAAAGGGCATTTACGAGTAGTAAAGTTAGAATTTTGTCTCTTTGTAACTTAACTTTTGGTCTTAAGTTTAACTTAATTACACTTAGACAAAAGTCTGACTTTACTACTTGTAAATGCCCTTTGTGAACACTGAAAGTTGTAAAGTTAGACTTTTGTCTCAGTTTTCTTTTCTGAATTGGGCCCTATATGTTCTTCCTAAAAGGAAGAGGATGTAGCCTTACTGCTAGAGCAGCCGACCTCGAAGCTGGAGAACCGGGTTCGAGTCTCGGCAACGAAGCTCAACATCCTGGGATTCTGGGCAAATCACTTAATCTCTCTATGCCTAACAAAAATGAATGTGTCCTTCTGTGATTAAACTGGTGCTCATGTAAAGCTCTCTGATACCTGATTCGGGTCTAGTTCGCGCTATATAAAACTCTTTAAAAAAAAAATCCTGGAACTTGTGGTCATTCCTAAATTCCTACGATACTTCTAGTAATCCGTCTGCTAGACTAGCATCAGTGAGACGTTTGCTACAACTACCATTTGGAAACTGCATGATTCCATCATTGAATAACCTCTTGCATGACATCATGTGATAACTCTGAGGCCCATCTTATTCTTCTTTGTTTCAATGTAGCACTTGCTACACTAGATCAAGTTGCTCTTAACCAATCACTGTATCAGATCCCAGATGCAGTCCTCCAGTGGCTGGAACTACTTCTTTCATATCACCCAAATTTGTTCAAATGGTGCCTTACAGTTCAGTCAGAGAGTTGGCACACTTGGGTGGTCCCTCTTATCATTCGTTTCCATTGCTAACCTCTCGCCACGAACGGATATCCTTCCCGCCCACAGTGTAGATGGGCACATGGATGCAGACAAAAGACATTGGCCCTTTCTCAGTTGACACTTATGTCCCAGCACGCTTGACTCAAATGTAAGCTTTGATTAATAACCTTGAAAGATGGAACATTAAAAGGGTCTCAATTAGAGGAGAAATCAGTCAAGGGCTGAGACAAGGCTAAGCTGTTTAGAAAGACATTTTCATTGGTCGGACTTGTTTATAGCAGAAGAGTGTTTGGATGGAAAGTAGGTAGCGGTCACACATTTGAGATTTTGAGGATTCAAACAAAGTGAAGGCTAGAACGCTCGTTTTTAGGTCTCGCCTGACCCAGCGCATGCGCTGGTTTGGCGAGACTTATTGAGAGGGCTCCAAAATGTGCTACCAGGGCAGCCTAGAGCTACAGTGCATGTGCGCGGGCGCGCGCGCCGCACTTTACCGCGATTGCTTTCACTTTCGCGGCCACACGGCCGCTTTGATGTTTGATCGCGATCACTTTCATTTTCACGGCCCCTTGGCATAGCCAATAGGTCTCGCTTTTGGGACCTTAGAAGTATTTAGTTATGCAACTGTTGCATGGCTAAACACTTACAAGGTCCCAAAGGCAAGACCTATTGGCTATGCCAATGCTTGTTTAAAATGATTCTTCACACAAAAACTTGGGTTCACAGGGCAGTATCTCTGACTTTGCAGTGTATTGTCTCACACGACGAGCAGAAATAAAAAACAGCAGCCCTTTCCAGGGGAATCTTAATGTATTGTCCTTGCTTTAAGTTAAATCTGACACAATCAAAGAAGTCATCAAATGCATGCGATTTATGTAGAAAGGTCAGCATATAAGCTTCTTTTGAGATTTCACATGAGCAGTTAACAAGGAGAGAAGGGTTTAATGATGCGAGACGTTTGGCAGCCTCCCTTCAAATACATTCAGACCTTGCCTCTCCTGGAGCATGGTTGCATTGCTCTCAATTAGCAAATGAGGCACAACACATTGTGAAGGGGGAAAACGTGAAACCTTTCAACCCAGTGCACAGAGCAGTGGTCCCATTTTAATGTATGGATATTTTCTTTATTTACTGGGTTCTAACACTGATTAATATGTTGTGATATACACTTTGGTGTGCATTTTGCCTAATTACTGTTAGTTTTAATTGGTTAGTTGAAATTGTTCATGGTTATGTACATGGTGTTGATTAGGCTGAAGTAGAAGGTCATAGCCAGTTGAGTTTTGTGCATTTTTGTAAGGGACAGAACGTGTTACATGAGATTGCAGAGCGAAGTTTGTGTTATTTTTGTAATCCTTTTTATTGATTTTTTACAAAATACATGCATTTTGTGGTTAGTTCGAATATTTCCTACGGTGTAGTTAACGGACAATCAGAAACCAAAAAACGAGACCGAAAACAAATCAAGCAAAGCAGTCACCAAATCACCCTGAACAGTGAATATAGTTTCCCTTTGTGCTTGGTTGAAAAAGGTCAATGGATGTAGTCTTGAATAAATGAATGAATTTTAAACTTATGAAGCCTCACTGCTGCTCACAATAGAGCATCCAGGCGCTAAAATGTAATCCAATAACCCAGATTAGAGGGAAAATATGAGGAAAGTAGTACATGACTAAATGAGGGAATAACAGAGTGCATCAGGGGCCAGGAAGAACCAGGTCTTCAAGTGCTTTTTGAATAGGGCTTCCGATTCGGTGAACCGCAAAGGGCCGAAGAGTTGGCTCCATGCCTTGTATCCTAGTACCAGGAAGGATTTGCCGCCTCAGGCTTTAAGTCTGAATAGAAGGGCTTAAGGAGATTAGCTTGGAAGGATCTCATAGCTCTTTGGGCTGTATAGGGAGTGAATCTAGCAGTCAAGTATTTAGGTCCAGTGGCTTTAAATGTTCTAAAGACCAGTATAAGGATCTTAAAGAGCATCCGTTTGTGTACTGATAACCAGTGTTAAGGTTTTAGAGCTGTAGAGGCAGAACTTCATCTGGAGAGTTTCAGCACAAGTCTGGCCGTTGCATGTTGCATCATCTGGAGTTTGTGGAGAATTGGTTTCGAAGATCCTACGTAACTATTACAGTAGTCAAGTCTAGAAGTGATGAGAGCAAAAGCAACTGTTTTTCTGGCAGCTAATGCGACAAAGTAAAAACAAATTCTTGAGGATTTAATTACATTGAAACACATTCCTGGCACTGCAAAAGCTTGAGGGTGGAAGAGAGGGAGTTGTCAAATTCTACTCTTAAGTTTCTTGCAACTTCTACTGTGGCAGGGGGCACAGAATTAGGCCACCATTGGGTTAAGGAAATAAAGTTTGATTTGCCAGGATCTCCGTTTTATCTGTGTTGCATTTTAGATGGTTTGATTGAATCCACAGGATAACTCCGGTGAGACAATTTTGGAAGTTTAGTTCTGTGTCAAGGGACCCCTTTGTCCAGCGATAGAATCGGCTGTGTATCTTCAGCGTATGATGTAGTGGCGATCGCAAAAGAAGCTATCAGGGATATTAGGGGGCCATGTATATATTGAATAGCGCAGGCCTGAGAGATGAGTCCTACCGGTTAAAAAAGATTTAATCCAGGACAGGACTTTATGAGAAATGTCACAGTTCTTGATTCGTTGGAGGAGTATGGCGTGTGAGATGGTATAAAACGTGGGGAGAGATCAAGTAAAATCAACACCGCATTATTACCCGCGTCCAGGGTCAGTTTTATGATATCAGAAACTTCCAACAGAGCTGATTCTGGGGAATGTTTGTGGCAAAAGCCAAATTGCTGGGGTTAAAGTGCATTGGAATTTTCCAATAAGGAAATTAGTTGGCCATTGACACATTTTTCAAGCATTTTGGTTAATGCAGGGAGCAGTGAGATGGCGCAAAGATTGTTTAGTGTGGTGGGGTCTGCAAAAGATTTTGTTTGCAGGGGTTTCATAGCTAACAGTTTCCAGTCTTAGGGGGGCCTCAGCTATTGGCAACAAGGTGTTAAGAATGTTATTAATAAAAGAGTTGACGATGTCAACAAACTTATGAGGAATGGCAGGGTGGCAGAGGTCATTGGGAGAACCAGATTTGCATGATAGGATGGCCTGTCCTGACTGTGAGAGTGAAATCTCCTGAAAGGCTGCCAAAGTTGCGATCCCTGCCTCTAAAGGGAGTATCTAATAAAACAGTCAGCAGGGGGCAGGGTGGTTGGGAAGACCTGTTGAAGGCATATATGTTTTCTTCAAAGAAAGAAGAGATCTGGTCGCATTGGATTTGGGAGGCAGGAATGTCCCTAATAAGTGCCCTAGTTGTATAAAGGATTTGGAAATATTAAAAGTAATTTTAGGATCCAACTGGGCCTCTTCAGTCTGGGCAATAAAGTATGCTTTTTTGGCTGCTTTGACCTGGATATGGTAAGCTTTCTGTGCAGTTTTGAAGCAGTGCTGGTCCTGGAGATTGTATGCCTGCCTCCATTTGCGTTGTTTGCAGAGCAGCCGCTGCTCTGCTACAGTCGGAGAGAACCATGGCTTTGAGGGGTGTGATCTGTGCTTCTTAACAGCTGTATGAATAATATGATCATTGAATAAAATTAGGACTTCTGCTAAGTTTCCCATGGGGGTCAGAGCAGAGGTGCATAGACTTGAAGTTAGGTTGGGGTCACTCATCTTGCTTCATTTACATAGAGTGTGAGGGCCCTTAGTTGTGGTAGATGGGGGGGAGGGGGCAGTCTGGGTTAATCAAAATTCTGAGGGGGATCAGATGGTTGTGATCTGACCAAGACTGGTGAATAGGAGCTTCTACGACCAGATTGAGGTTGTTGGAACAAACCCATCCAGGGCATGTCCTGGGATATGTGTAGGGGAAGTTAATAGCTGGTTAAGGCCAATAATACTTAAGGTATGATTAAAATTGGAAACATCGGGGTTGTTATCGATCTCTAGGTAGTAATTGAAGTCCCCAAGAATGGTAAAATGTTCATTTCAAAGTAGAAGAGCTTCTCCCAAGGAAGCTAAAAAAGTAGATCCTGGGGCCGGAGGACGGTAGATTAAGCCGCCTGCAAAAAGATTGAGTGTGGTTAGTCATAACACAAAAGCCTAAGCTTTCTAGTGTCTGGGGGAAGGGCTAGGGCAATATCCGGTTACATCATTCTTTAATCCAGGATCGTGTAATAAAAAGAAAGTCTAAATGGAGGCCCTCAATCAAGTGTGGACTGCTTGTGTATGTTTGAAACAATTATTTTGCTTTGTGTTACTTTATCTGCGGCTTTAGCATTTTTATCCTTCACTATTAGTCTCTCCTCAGTATCATCTGAGATCAACTTATCATACATTTCTCTCCAGTCTCTTAAATCCTCAGCTGCTTTATAATCCATGAGTACCAGTTGAATTCTCAATTCCTCCACCAGTCATATCTTTGAGCTATTTCCAAGTCGAACCCAATAGACAGCACATGCTCTGTCTGTTACAAGACATATTGTGAGCTTACCAAGAACATAGGGTGTTGGGGCCTGCCCACTGATTACCATAGGTTGGTATTCCTGCCAATCTCATTTGCCTGCTTCTTATTCTTGTCCCAGCTTGTCAATCATGCATTTGCGCTTCCCTCTTTACAATCTCTCTTGATTGGCTGGCTTATATGCTTCCATTGCTTGCATTTCAAGCAATACTTTTTTCTTTTGGGTTAAGCAATCCAAGGAAGTGCATGTTTTTCCCCAGCTCTCTCCCTTGTTTAATTCTCTCTGCTTACACACCATGTTGATCTCTGCTACCTGTGTGTTTTACTCCATCCATGTTGCCCTCATGTACTCCCCCTCTTTGTTTATTGCCCATGTTCTTCTCTCCCCTCTCCACATTGCTCTCACTTGTTGCTTGACATCCCCACCCCCATCCTCCTTATTGTTTCCCTCACCTATGCCCTCAATCTCTCTCATCCGTTGCTTCTCCTACCCACCCCCTGTATTCCCTGGCCTGTTGCCTGCTCACCCGTTTGTTTCTACCCCCACCTGAGTACATTGCTCTGTCGCCTGTGAATTCTTGTTTTCCCACTCATGCCACCCTTGTTTCTAATGCCCCACCACTTGTGTTGCTTCACCCCAGTGTTGCTTCCACTCTTCCACTCCTGGTTGCTTCCCCTATCTGCTTTTGTTTTTCAAAAAATGCTTGCACGCTTTTAAAAAAAACTTTTAGTAACTGATCTAATTCAGGTTGGCTACTAAACAGAAAAGAAAACGCCCCTGCCGTTTTTAGACATGTGCATGCGTGGTGCACAAGTTTACAAAATAGCAAGGGTGGCCACGTCAAATCCCTTTTTAAAAAGTCATAGGTCCCAAATGCAAGACCTATTGGCTTTGCCAATGCATGTTCATGTGAAAAGCCTATGTTTTGAAGCCAGTGTATTGCCATGCATCTTTTTGCTACTAGCAGGAAGAGTGCTGTCATCTTTTATTTTTCCCCTTTTAGTTTTTGATCATAAACCAAGTTGTCAGTTTTACGCTGTACCCCTCCTATTGCCGTTCTTACGTGTGATATCACTTTCTTACAGTACTTAGCTACAACTATTCCTCGCCACGTCATATGAATAAAGTCTGCATTGATTACTGTGCATCTGGGATATTTGTCTGGAGCAGTCAAGTAGGCTTTGACCATTATTTGTGTGGGGTTGTAAGGTATGCTTTATGAATACATTGATATTGGTGTAGCTGAATCTGGCATTTCTTGTCACTTTTCTAAGGCTGTTCAGTGTGTCTTTCCCATTCTGAGTCTGCCAGCTGTATACCTAAATCAATCAATCAAAGAAAGATTAATTAAGCCATATAAAAAGTCATGTCAATAAATATTACATTATAACAAATTTAAGAATACTGAAATCAAATGCTTTATGTTAAAACCTCAGCAGGTCACAGTACCTAACCACACATTTCAAAAAAGATCCTGTTGCATAACAAATATTTAAATCAGACAATTCTTCTAAATGCATTAAGGCTGGCCTACACCAAAGCCACATACTTTAATGAAGAGGGTGCAAAAATCATAAGGAAAAAGAATTACAAAAGCTACTAAGAAAGATAAAGTGCAATAGTGATTAGAGTGAATGCTTATCACATGGGCAACAACAGATGGAGTCAGAACTGTATTGCCCCTTAGGGAAAGCAAGGATGCAGAGAATATAGCCCAACCTGAAGCGACAAAAGAGGCTTGTCTCATAGGAGTGAATAACATGAAAAGTATAACTGTAGGCCAAATGAGTTCTGCAGTAAAACATATACATGAACTGAAGGTTAAAAAAAAACTCAGAAGCCTCGTGTGAGATGATAACATTTTTAAGAACTATCTAGCTTAACGGTGTTCTAAGGGTTAGAAAACAGACAGCCCACTGAAATCGATAAAAGAAGATTTAATACATTTCTGCAAAGGAATTCTAAATGCATCAGGGGAACCAAGACAATAAATAATAATGGCCCCTTTGAAGGAGGCTTTAGAGTTAGACCAAGTTGATAGCCATCATTATAGGGGAGCCAGTAAAATAAGATCCCCTACAAACGGCAGACCAAGCTCCCTTGGTAAAAAAAAAAAGAAAAGTGGAAATTGTTAGGAGGCAGACCCCATTAACCTGCATCAGAAGCGATTTTCTTCTTGTAATTTGTCACAGAAAGAGTAACCGCAAATGTCAGCGCAAAATGGGAACACATTTAATTTTGTAAATCACTAACATCTGATCAAGAGGTTTCAATTCCAGTTTAGAGGCAGTATTTAAAACCGCTCCTAGAGATTAGGCAAATTTCAAGCATGAAGCATCTGATGTCATGTCAAGGAGACTAGTACTAGCAGAGTCAAAGGTAACTCGCAGATAAGAGAAGTGGTAAATTATTTCAGTGATTTTATTTTTGAATCAGTCTGGGCAGCGCATGCGCTGCTCTGCGAGCCATGCTGTATTGGAGTATGGAATAGAAGTCCCGCTCATTCTCCGCTCATACATGTCATTGGCTTGTGTCATTATCCTACGTAAATGCTGGTTTCTGATTCTTTAATTGTCTTGTTAGTAAGGGTGGGTGGAGCTGGCGTAGTGCCTCTAAGCGTAGCTCCACAGAGTTTCTTTAAAAATGATAAAGGAAGGCACTTACCTGCGTGTCTGTCGCCTCCCCTGCCAGGCCGCTGTCCTTCCTGCTCCTCTCGCATCCTTCTTTATTGAAAAAAACAATACGTTGTACGTCTTGCGAGTGCAATCTCAAAATCTAACAGTAGCAGATAAGTCAGTAAGTGAACTGTGGCGAAAGTTAATACGTGACATATCGAAACCCCTAGAGAATAAAATCTACTATAACTGATCTATTAACATGATTGTAAGCACTGCTCAAAGCCCTAAAAGCTAAGTGGACTTGCTGATAATTAAATGCAGATTGAGGCAGCACAGCCAAGTCACCAAGTGCTTCCTAAGCCATATTTGACACAAGTTTTTATTAGACGACCAAATGGATTCTTTTTCTAAAATTACCCTCCCAACTACTTTAACAACAGAATCAATTAACAAGATGGGCGTAATGCATTTTGGATCGCTTCAATTACACTTTTCGAATAAAAAGACAATAATTGAATTGGTCCAGCAGCTCAGCAACCTTGAATGACTGGCAGAGTTAAAAAATGTTGGTCAAAAGAGGGGCCCAGAGCTCGGTTATATTTAGAAATGTCATTGGGAATGCTGCCTGGTCCAGGTACCAGACGGATTTTCTAAAGTGACAGCTAACAGATCCTCATATTTAAAGCTAAAGCAGTGCTAAAATCAGAGGATAAAATGGGAAACTGGAGAAGCCAATCTTACTATAAAAATGCTTAAAGTGAATAACCCGCTGTTCAGCTGAGATGTGAGAAGCTAAGAAAAGTTCAAGAACCCTCCCCAAAGAAGGAAGAGTTAACCCCTTTCCAACAAGTTAAACATCTTTAAGTCTACTAAGCTGTTCCAGCTGCATCCAAGTATCTAATCTATTAATAGCTCTTCTTTGCATTAAACCAGCCTTAAAAACTGCTCTGCAGGAAGCAATCACCACCCTCCATCTTGAATGTCTAGAAAGAGCAGCCTGAAAACACCTATTGGCCACATAACAATCCGAGTCAAACCATTAACGGGGGGCTGCTTAATAGAATTGGCAGATCTAGGTAGCAACTTTGAAAAAACAGCACAAAGGGGCTTATAACAACCTAAAACAGAATTGTAACTTTATCAAGACAATAGACAAACCTCAAAATGATCAAAAGTAGAACTCAACTAAAATTTCAAAAAGCTAGTAGGATCAATGAGACTCTAAATAATTCTTAACCCACCATCCATAGTGGTTTCACAGCGGATTACAGATACAGAATAACAAACATTGTGTCAAAGGCAAACAAATGGAAATATGAAGTGAATTGTAGTCGCTATAACAGTTCACCTGTACAGAATAATCAGTAACAAAGTTAATCGCAACCTTAAATAATTTTTTTTTAACTATATTAGAACACCCTCTAACTAAGAAAACTGGAATATTCATGCGATCCAAATTAAACCACCCATACATTGACAATATCACATTGAATACTAAGGCCATACAATCACGCATGTGTAAATCAGAAGGTGAAGAAAAAGAATCAGTTTTATCAAGCAGAGAACTGATTAGGAGGAGTTAAATTAAAGCCACTCTTAGCATTCAACTCGCTGCCTAAGATCGCATGTGTAGAAGGTGAGGGGACAGTCAACAAGAGACATAGAAAAGTTGTCCACCATAATTAAAAAGCATAGAAAAGTTATTAAAATCACATCATGAAAAACAGTCTTTGTAAAAATTAAACAAATAGAACTGAAAACCATTGTCCCAGGAAACAAGAAATTGTTGCATGCTTGAGTAGTAGGTCCTAAGAACACTGATAGAGCATTTAAGAACTATCCTGAACCAGGTTGAAAGTACCCCCTACCCCTTAGTACACCCATAAGTTGATGGAGCAGTGGGCAAAGAATAACAGACAGGCCCATCACATACAGCACTTGATACGGCTCATGTTTCTTGAAACATAACATTGTCAAAGTCTTTTACATAGCACAACCAACTGACCAGACTCAGTTTAGAGGCGAATCCAGCTATGTTCCAACTAACAAGATGCACCAGGCCAGTGGATCTGACTGAAAAATCACAACAAGAATACCATGTGTGAGGGCATCATCCATGATGGGAAAGACACAGGAATCTATGCTGGAAGCGGAACAGATGTTACTGCTATGCTAGGAAGTCAGTCATTATGATCTAAGCAAACAAGAGCTGCAAAGCAGTTGTGAGTAGGTACAATGGAAAATATTCAGGAAACAATAGCCTGAGAAATATTGTTGCATATAGTCCAAGGTTCAGCCACATTGGGTGTTGAGGAGCGTTTATAAAAAAAAGATGAAAAACTTTAACTGAATCAATAAGTGTGTAAAGAAAGCTAAATATAAGGTGGATATCTCTTACATCAACAAGATATTTAAAGTTAACAACCACACAATCCCCTTGAAAGCGTTTAGAAGATGAGCCAACCCAGGAAACTGCCTTCACAAACAAAACCCTATCATAGACAGCTAAGTTTATACATGATTGTATTAAACAGCCAATGTATCACCTTATTCTTGAATTGAGACGTGGTCTCAGCAGTATTAGGGGGCAAAACAGAAACATTGGTCAGAATTACAGCTTAACGAAAGGCTTCAGGAGAGAGATGCAGAGTCTAAGGTGGAGGATTAAATACGGTGGATGGACATTTGACATACGGTGGCAGCTGCTGTCAATACGACGTGGTGAGACAGCGCAGCAGTAAAATAATTTTTTTAAAATGTACAATTACCTTCCACGGCTGGTCGACATCTCGGTGATCCTCAGCTCCTGCGTCGCGCCTCAATGCTCCTCTACTCCTGACACTGCAGTCCCCATGGGCACAGACTCCCCACCCAATCCCAACGATGCTCTCATGCTATTACCCAGCATCGAGATTGATCTGAGTGGGCTGGTTTAGCAGTCAGAACCTGGAAGCCTGTGTCTGTCTCCACCTGGCTATACAATACAGCTCGGGTTGGAGACATGTGAGTGTGTATGTTGGTTTGCTGTCTTAAGATAGCCAGCCAAATGGACAAGCACACTTATGGTGCCCACCACTCCTCCTCCCTGGCTGCTGCTGACATTGGATGGCCCTGCCCGACCTAGACTCAGTTGACTCGACTGAGTCAGTGAAAAATAAAATGGTAATAAAATTATTTTATTATTTTATTTTTCATCTGCTGCCTTTCTGCAGTGGGGAGCTGCCCCTCCACCATAATGGAGGAGCCGCCCCTGGTGACATGACTAAAAGAAGTAATACATTTGGAGGCAGCCTATTGCCTGTCATGCCGGAAGATTCTGATGCATTGGAGACGATTGCAGTTGATTTCTTCTGGACCCCTTGACAATGGACATCAGCTACTAATAATTGTTGATGAATATTCCCGTTCTCCCCTTGTGGAAGATCTGTCATCAATTACTCATGACAGTCATTGAGCGACTAGACAGTATTTTTGGAACACGGGTGTTCCTTTGATTTTGAAATATGACAATGGCCTGCCTTTCAATAGTGGAGAATTTAAAGACTTTCCCACTCATTTAAATATCAAACATCAGAAGAACACACCTCTCTGGCCATAGGTGAAAGGTGTGGTTGAGAGATCTATGAGTATCCTCAAGAAGACTGTTCAGCGCACTGCACTGGAAAAGCTTGAACTCAAATCAGTGCTTCACTCTACCCTTCGTACGTACAGGTCAGCTCCCCATTCTACCACAGGTGAGAGCCCTGCCACCTTAATATTTGGTAGAGCCATAGGAACCAAATTGTCACAATGGACCACTGAGAGATCTATTGACCTTGATAAACTTCAAACTACAGATTCGTCACACAAACGCAAAATTAAGACCTACGCGGACAGACTCTGCTGTCTTCACAGCACTGTGTTCAGCGGCGGGGACCCAGTTATCGTCAAACAGAAAAGGAAATGCAAGTCTGATGCTCCTTTTGATGCTGAACCTCTGAGGGTTGTGACTTGTAAAGGACACCATGTGACTGCTCCCCGTCCTGCAAACTCCATCACATGAGATTCTTCGCATTTCAAGCACCTCCCTCGCCCTTTGCCAACTCCAGATGTCAGGAGTGAGACTTGTCCACCTGAGAATCCAGAGAGCGCAGTGACTGTACCGATGTTTCTGTCACCAATGCCAGCCATGGACATTTTTCCGGTATGTCTGCAGCCTCTCATGACCAGATCTGGGTGATTGATTCGTGCACCAAAACAACTTATTGAAGAGTTGTAATGTATATATGTATTATTGGTACTTTTTATTGAACAAAGGGAGAGATGTAGTGTCCTGTGAGTTAGGGATGACCGCACCCTTTTGGTTCCAGACGGACTCTGTAGAACAGTGATGTAAATGCGTGGGTGTGGGTGATGGAATTCATGGTGTAGAACAGTGGTTCCCAAACTTTTGCCTCCTGAGGACCACCATTGAGTCACCACTGGAAGCCGGGGACCCCCAAGCAATCTGAATGATTTAAATTTCAAACATTAAAACAGTAATTCGAAACAAATAAACACAGGTGTGCACACAAAACAAATAGTCGACTTGCTAAGGATTTTAGTATTTTATATTGAAACGTTATTGGGAAGGTTGGTGCTGCATCTCCGTGACTAACTTTTAAATGGTTGGTTTTATTTCGCAGTATGAGGCTCCTACTGCCAGGGCCAGACTGGAAACCCAAAGCAGCCCTGGCAAATGTTTTCAGACCAGTCCCCGTACGGCGCACACCCAGTGCAGTGAATGAGCCTAACCACTACAAAGGGGGCTTTGGGAGGCTCTCCCCCCAAGAAAATTTAGGAAACCATAGTTCATCCTACAACACATTTATCATTATATATTGAATTGTATTAGCTTTTAAAGAATAGTAAATGATGACCTTACTATGCACCAGGATACAACAATCTTTGTTGGGGTTCTTCAATGATTCCTTTATTATCACCCTCTAACAGTGCCTCTCATCTCTCCATAGTCCCTCTGTCACATGTATTTCATTTGTTTTATAGCATCTCTCATACCATTGTAGGATGTCAGAGCACTTTACAACACACACATATAGGGGCTGATTTATAAGCCCCCAGCGCAACCGGTGCATCACAAAAAATGACGCTCCGGTGGCGCATTTTAGTGCCCCATATTTACAAGGACAGGAAAAGCCATCCTGCGTGACTTTTCCTGTTCTTGTAAACATGGCCCCTTTGCACGCCCGCACTTTGCGTGAAAGGTGCGTTCCATGGGTTTTGCTGTGAGTGTTCCCACGCAACACCCATGAAACCAGACACATTTCCAGATTTACGAGAAATTGTAAATCTGGAAATGCGTCTGAATGCTACGCCTCCCCAGGGGAGGTGCAACAAGGCGAAATAAATTCATTTCTCCTCGTTTTTTCCCTCTTTCTATGCATGCTGCATTCTGCAGCACGCATAGAAAGATGAAATCCCCTCCAGTGATTGTTTATGTGCAGAACGGGAACCCTACCTGCACATAAACAATCTCCCCACAACGCAGGCATCCTTGCACCATGGTGCAAGGGTGCCAGTGCCGGCGCATGGCAGCAGTTTGTGCACCAGCGCAGGGAGAGCACTAAGATGCAACATATTGTTGTAAATGTGTTGCATCCCTGTGCTTTGAAAGTGACTAAGTGCGGCGCAGCCAAATGGCTTGCAGCACTCACGGAGTCACTTTCCTTGTAAATCTGCCCCATAGAGACAATGAATCATACATGTAAACCAGCGTATAGAAAATGTTACATAAGGCAAAGGCTACTACAAGTTGTAGGATTCACATCTCTTTCATACTGGTAGGCATTTTTAAAGAAACTCAGGATTCAGGACATAACACAGTGGTTAGCATTAACTTTAACAATAAAACTTTATTTCCATTCAAATAAACCTTTTTAGCAGCATCAGGATAATGAAAGACTGGGAAAAAACATAAGTTACTAACTTGTACCATGCAGTTTGCAAACATCTTTTTGTTGCCAGTTTATGAGTCACTGTGCTAGATCACGATTGCCACTTATAAACTGCACAGTAACTAAAGAATCTATGTTGATAAAACACAGTTTAAAAAAAATGCAGGTACACGTTCTTTGCAATAGGCATATTAACCCTCTGTACTACATTAGATAAGTCAAAGCTGCAACTGGACAAAACTCTCATCTCTCTCCAGCAGGAACATTAATCACTGCTGATATCTTGACACTTTCACTGCAGCTCCAAAACTTCTAATTATACAAGGAACTTTGCAGTGCTTTTAAAACTGCTGCCTGAGGACCCCCTGGGAATGTGTCACGGACCCCTAGGGGTCCGCGGACCACAGTTTGGGAAACACTGGTGTAGAATATTCCGTTAACGGTTACACGATGAGGAATAAAGACGTGTAATATCAAGCTCCATGTGTGGCATGATCTTTTGCATGTATCTGGGCTCGGGAGGACATTACAACTACAACCATATATGTGTCCCAAGCATCCAGGGACGGCACCAATCGCCTCATCAACGGCAACGATCTCCACACCGCTATTTCATCTGACTCCCATTTAAGGAGGTCCTTCAGCCATAGCGACAGCAGCGCACCAGCCAATTTCTAAGTTATGGCGATGCTGTGCTTTAGGAGAACAAATGGCAGATCTAGGAATCTCACAAAGTACTTGTTCCTATGTGTTTGGGCAGTCAATCCCAGCAAGCAATGAACAAAAAATCTTAAAGCAACCTGGGCAACACCAGCATTTTTGCAATGGACACCTGGCCCATAGGGGAGAGGAGCAGCGCATTTAA
This sequence comes from Triturus cristatus, assembly GCF_964204655.1. NCBI lineage: Eukaryota > Metazoa > Chordata > Amphibia > Caudata > Salamandridae > Triturus > Triturus cristatus. The sequence continues at coordinate 858,863,629 of NC_140594.1, forward strand.
AAAATGTAGTGAGCGCCGTACACCGGCCAGGATCCTACCCAAATTGCTGTCCACCAGCTCGTGCTCCGTGTGGTAAATGTTAATGGCAAGATAGCAGAAGGTGTTGAATTGCCACATCAAGTCAGTCTGTTTAGGAGGCTCCAACTCCCATATCGGTACATTACACAGTGGAAAGAGACAGGAACTGGACCAATTTAACCGCAAGCCCGAGGCTCTACCAAAACCGTCCAGCACCTCCGTCACCCTAGACAGTTCATAACAATAGGCCCAAAGAAATATCAATGCGTCTTCTACATAGAGTGAAATTACCTCCCATGACACGCCACTCTATATCCCCCACTGTGGTCCCTGTTGCCTGAACAGACCCGCCAGTGGCTCCAAGGCGAAGAGGAGAGAGTGGACACCCTTGGCAGGTGCCTCTTCCTACCTGAAATTATGCCCATATGTCTCCGCCAGTATGTACTCTAGAGACCAGGTTGGTGTACAAAAGGTCTATCCATTGTCGGATCTCTGGACCCAACCAAAAGCAATACAGCACGAAGTGAGGATATCGCCTATCGGGCACCTAATGCCCGTCAATCAGGGTCGCTCACTCTCGGAGCACAGTAACCATTCCAGGACATGAGCCACCCTGTTGCCCTACAGATGCTGTTGAGCAGTATATTCTGCATGATACAGTCTCCCCAGTCTGTCCTGTATGGTCTTATGTTCTTCCCTAAGAGGGCAAAGTGCCTCTCTCTGATCTTTCCCCACCCGAGTTAACCTCATCTGCACACGAATCAGAGCCTCTGTCTCAGTCAACTTGTGACATAAGGACTCTTTAGCACTGTATTTGGTCTTGATGCAGAGCCTCGTATGACCACTTTGAATATGTATTGTATTTGACTACGTATTGTTTATATGAACATAGATTTGATCGTTGAAGAAAAAAAGACAAATTAAAAAATGAATAAAAATTAATTTGGACGACATTAAGCAAAAACTTGCATGAAATTTTATCACACTGCGATTACGTTATTTTGAGTGCAAATGGGAGACGCCCCTCTATGAAGGATAGCGCTATTGTTGAATTATTTTTATCCTCACTCTCAGGAGGATCAACCCATCAGCACCACCTACCTTGTCTCACACTCTGAATTATCGATAAAATTGAGTGCGTCTGTTTTTAATCTGTTCCACTTTGAATATGTCCCATTCCACCCTTTTATCCGAAGCGGTGTTCGCATTACACTCAAAGTATTGGAGTACATGTGTGCCCACAGTCTCATGGAACATTGAGTTCTAAAGTGCTCGCACCGGTAGCCTCCATGTTGGTATCGGAGTCTAATGTCTGCCCCAGCACAACAAGACTATCAGCGGGCTATGGTCCAATAATGGACGCCCCAGGAATTTAGCCAACTAGAGAAAGTAGGAGTATTCCAGGATAGAAAATTATAAATGCCGGGGGAATCAGCAGTTCTTGACGCCATCAAAAAATTGTCTATGATCTCTGCCTACGTCGCCCCTACTTCATCGCACAGTGGTGGTTCCCAAGCTCCCCCCTACACTCTGCACACAGTCGCTCACAGACAAGAATAAAAATTAAAACAAATGCAATAACAAAGTAATTCCCACCACTCTTCCCAGGTCGAAGGAAAAAGAATCTCCTGACCAATAGTAAACCAGTAATGAACACAAGTCAAACAAAGTCCTCCAAGGTGACAAGGGCAGAGATGTCAGATGTGGAGAAGGTATGAAGGACTCCGTTTACCCAGTGAAGCTGCAAGAGATCACTCCTACTACAGAGGATAGCCTATTGATACCCCACCAGTCACTACAAAAGGATATAGGGCAGCGGCTCAGATTACCTAGTCATCTCTCATCAGGGTAAAAGCTGGTCCCGATTGGAGTTCTGGGGGAATGTCCACAATGGCACGCAGCTGTTCCCCCCTCAAGTGAAGACAGTGAACCGGCAGTGGAGCCCGTGACGGGGCTTTGTTGGGATTCCAGTTCTGCCACCGCCCTGGCCCACTCCCTCGTGGCCTGTTCTTATGACGGTTTACTCCTAGAGAGGCTGTGCCATCGTCGCGGACAAGGGGGGCGCTGTTGTCACCCACTCTTTGTGCTCACCACATCATGCGACAGCAGCTGCACCCCATTTGACTTCAACCACTCCCAGGCCTCAGCTGGCAATGTGAAGAAACGGGTAGTATCAGAGTCCAGCACCCACAGCTTGGCCATAAACATCAAGGGTACAACAGGCCCATTTGGCGAAGCTTGCACTTGACTGGCATGGATGCGACCCGCTTGGACTGCATGTCCGCCATGTAATCGGGGTATAAGTTTGCTGAGCTGCTTTCCATTTGCCAGGGGCTCTTCGTGCAGACTGTAGAATGTGGTCTCAATCACGATAATTGAATTGTGACCACTGGCGGTGGGGGGGAGACCCAGCTGGGGTCTGCTGCCAGGCACCCTGTGGGCATTTTCTTCAGAGAAGAAGGTAGCTCCCCATCAATCAAGAACTGTGATAAGCAGTCAGTCTCCCAGAAAACGGTAGCCCCACAATATGACTGTTGTTGCGCCTTGACCTGCCCTCAGCATCATTCACTCGAGTATGCAATAAAGTCACTTCGGCCTGAATGCTCTTCAGCTGTGATGGCATGTCAGCCATTGAGGGGCACTGGCCAGCCAGTGCAGATTCATTGGTCTCCACTCAATCTTTCAACTTGGCGTGGTCAGCCCTAAGCAAATGCATCTCAACTGTTAAAGCATCCAGTTTAGGGTTCAGCATAACTTTAATGTCCTTGATGACCTCCCAAAGTTGATTGAACTTATTAACGGGTGTGGCTCCGCTGAGTACTTCCAGCCCCCGGTAGATCAGAACCACCCCAGTCTGTTGGCCCCCACTTGGTCCTCACTGTTGACCAAGGCTGCAAGGTGCGCATGCAGGACAGGAGAGCAATGTGAGCAAGGAGTCATGAACATGTCCCCACGGCCAGGCACACCACAACTCCCATGGCAGTGCCCCACAGAGTGCGCACACAGCACTCACAGGACCTATGGGAGCCCCAGTCTCTAAAGCGTCTCACAAATAGGTAGCAAAGTGAGTCAGACAGGAGAGCCAATACAGGTGCGGCTCTAACCAGCGGCCCAGGGCAATCAGCTTCACTTCAGTCTGGGAGCAGGATGCACAGGACCAGCTCAACATCAGTTCCAGCGTCCGATGTTCAGTGTCTATTTGTTTGAGCCATGCGGGTCAGCTAAACCCATGCCCCCCCCTGACACCCTGTGAGCCTCACTCCCCCTCTCTTAAAGTACCCTTCCTCTGGTTACGGCATAGAGCGACCCACGGGTCGTCAGGAGAAATCACTTACGGCCCCCCCAGAGTTCGTGCTCGTCCCTGCCTTTTCCTCCGTGCAGTACTCCGCTGCTAGTCGGGCCTCTGGGCCCCCATTTGCTGTCCGTGCCACATCCAGTGGACCGCTGCTATGCTCTATAGACTAGTGCACGCGGCACAGCTCAGTCTGGATTTGCCCGGCAATCAGCTCTCTGCTGGGCCACTGGTTAGCGCCACTGTCAGTCCCCCACAGAGCCCCAAGGCACAGGAGACCTTGAGCCCCCAAGGTGAAGTGGAGGACTGCGGTAAAGCAGCGCTAGTTGGAAGAATCCAGTTTAGTGGCCTCATGCAACCTTAGGGCAAACAAAGTCTGTGTCCCACTATAATAGGGGGGGGTTGACCCCCTGAAAGCCGCTTTCCAGCCTCCAAATCCACGTGGCTCCCTGTCGCCAGTCGGGCCTCTTCACCCCCAGTCGCTATGAGGGCCTCTGCTACCAGCGGGCCACCGGTTTCTTTTGCGGCGCCCACAGTGCAGCTCTGCCTGTAGCTACATCATGTGCTGCTCCCAACAAGGCCTCTGCTCAGGGCAGGCACCAGGTCACAGAGGGGAGCCCCCAGCAGAGCTGGTCTGTCGCTGGAGACCCCGGTTCAGTCTCTTTTATCGGCTCCACCTCCTGCCCCTCCCAGGATTGGCAAGGAGAGCCAAGCTCAGTGACCACACGCCCAAAGCAACGTTGGAAATCACCACAGCGCCATCCAACAGGGTATCTCTATGTTCGCTGCACATCACCCTGTTGTCACCTCCCCAGCCGTAGCATGCCAGTGGGAGGCTGGAGGAGCAATTTGGGGGGTCCAAGAAGATCTCTGGTACAACAGGATGCTGTTGGGCGGGCAGGCAGAGCTCATTCACCGTGCGTCCATCCCATCTGCCATCTTGACCACGCCCCCTTAATTTGGGTTGGATAAGGAAACAAATCAAGTTAGACCATTACCCCCACTATTGTTTCTCTCGGATTTTGTGCCACTAGCAACTACAATCAAAAATGAGAACTATATTAAGGCTATAACATTTGAGGCTTAAAATTGTCTCACAAGCTGAAGACCTAATTCTGATACATTCGGATCCTGCACTTTTATTTCTCTGGGTATTACAACGTATTGACATGCACAAAGAACATTTGGGATATAACACGAGCTCAGACAAATGAAGCGTCTCTGTCCAGATTAACTTTTTACAACACATATACCTCAGTTTAAATTTATATGGAATTATGTTTATTTTAATTACTTGCTACTGGGCCCCTTGGGTATTTGAATTCCTTTAGACCCAAATCAAATAAAGTCCTTTAATTGAGATTCCCTCTTTGCTAACAAGTAAATATTTAGAAAGATGGGGAAAATCTTATATGGGACTGTAGGGGAAGAGGATGATTCTCTACTAGCTACTTTATATAGTTAACAACATTGCCAGAATGCCAGTCTTCAGTATTTTTTAGATAGACTGCCTTTTTGGGGCTTTTTGTATGAGGGACAAAAAAGCCAAAGATCTTTTTGAAACAACTTCAGGTTTTCATTTCTACAGGCGGTTTTAGTTTCACTAACATGGGACAATCACATCAGACATTTTTTGCTGCATCATGTCAGAAACTCTGCTTCTTACCATTAGCTGAGAAGATATATGGGCTGGCATTGGAGCATGACAAGCTTGGTACAAATATTTTCTGATATACAATCTATTGAAAAGTACTGCTAATTGTTGTTATATGGTCGGACCATTAAAATCCTTAGGAAGGTGCTCAAAATGGTGACGAGGAGAGATTGTGTTCCTTTGTCTATTTATTTCTTTATAGGTTTTTATATAGCGCTAGGTGGACCCGAAGGTTTCAGATCGCTTTACAGAATCGAGAGCAAGGCAATAATCCAGTCACTGAGCATATGACGTGCAACAATCTTAGATTCAAGTATACACAAAATATATAAACTGGAAAAATAGGCAGAGCGGAAGGAATACACAAAAATATATACACAGAAAATCGTTTAGCCATGAGGGTGGATTACTGAATTGTGGTCAATTCGAACATTGAGTCCATGTAGGGAAAGATCTCCCTAGTCATGCTTTATTCAGGAATACTCATCAGATAAGTGCTAACGATGAATATTTACCTGGATGTTATGAACGTCAGTTGGATTTATTTAGTAGTGCCCGTTTGGAAGGATGGCAGGTTTTTTTAATGTATTATCTTGGCAGACAGTTTGTTTTTGCCATTTCAGGACTTGATAATTATCACCTGTAAGGTGGTCGACTGCCGGAGCTCTTTGCATCAAGAACAAATTGTGGATTAAGGATTATTTGGTAAACAGGGTACTTTCTAGGACAGATGTGGAGAGGTAGAGCTTCCATATTCCATTTACAAACACTTGGGGCCTCTTGGTGGGTTGCTTGGGACAGGATCCCTGGGGAATGGTGCTGCAGACCATTCAAACTTGCTTGGTGTCCTCGGTCCTGGAATTATAGGGTCTGCAAACTCCAAGCTCAATAATTCCTTCCCAGGTGAAGACCAAGGTACAGTCGTGTGGGAACTGTGGGCAGCTGCTGCGCCAAGCTCACGCCTGCCCTGCTCCTCCGCAATGAGGGGAGCATAAAATGCTCGCCTCATTGCGGACTTTAAATGGGTGTGTATTTCAACCAGTAGTTTTCCCCAGAAGAGGAAAAAACACAAGGAATTAGATCCAGGGTTCCCAAGTCTCACTGTTGGGAAAATAACTCCTAATCCACGCATTAGTCTGAGATGCACACCAGAATCACTGATTGTGGGGCTTGGATTCCAAGCACCAAAATATGGGGAACTCATAATGAGTGCCTTGCCCAGTGAGGTAGGTTAAGGAGGTTTGAGGATGAAATCAAGCAGCATTCAGAGATTATATCTGTCATTCCCACAGGCTTGTTGCAATGCTGTGGTCATGGAATCAATAAAATTGAGGCTGATAGAGCAGAGAATTATCTGCAGAGTTTATTGCTCTTCTCACGCCCTTTAGTATGGTTATGCTGCCGAATATGAATATGGCCTTAGGGTGAGTAGTAAACTCATAATATTTTAATTACATGTTTTATCCTAATGATATACAGCCAGGTTTGAGAGTACGGATTATGAAGGGTTTGATGATTGTGAAAACATTGGAGGTGTGAATCTAAACTGTATAATTTTGTTTGGATACACAAATTGTTTCATCTATCATCATTAGAGAATCTATCTTGTCAAACCTGAGACCACACTGAAAAATGTGAAAGGTTAGAGGGATATTTCCTGTAGTATAATCTGGTAACTGAGAAATAAGGATGGTTTTAATATGCTTTGTCCCCCTTTCTCACTTTCATTAAAAAAATGCATTTTGTACAGTATGCTGCGGTTGCTGGGTTAGTTAATTATTGAGAAAGATAAATGTACTCAGTTATTAAATGTTTAAAAAAAGCTTTGTGCAAAGATTGACCAGCATTGAAGTGGCTCCAAACTAGGCCAACTCCACCCTCTCATGTGCCGAAGAGTGTTAGGATGACATCCACCTTTAAAGGAGACCGCAACTTAGTTGTCATTTTCAACACTATCCTCTACTTTGCAGGAATCCTTGTGAACAGGTAACGTTCACAATGGCATTCCATGTATACTGTCCATTGCACAATTGCTCTATGTCTAGACTGGAATCATTTACTATTAAAAAACACGTGAGCTATGTTCTTGTGGACAGCCATGCTTCTGTTGGTGATTACCATGACTCCAGCTCTGGCCACAGTCGATCTTTACTTTGGCTCGCGATGCCGACATCTATCAACTGTAATGTGTTATTCTTGCTCACAAGACATATAAAGGCATCATCTCCACTCCTCTTCAGGGTAGACTTCATCTTGTTTGCCTCCCTATCCATTATTTTCCTTCAAGTTGCCTTTTCAAAGTTCCCCTGGTCACAAATTTGAAGACAGTCTTTCCTTTCATGGTCCATATGATCTAAAACTCCCTGCCTGTGTTCTTGTGCCATACCTCTGGTCAACTGTGCTTCTCAAAAAAGCTGAAAGCATGGCGGCTCTCTCTCCTCCAGCCTGCTAAACTTGACATCTTTGATGTTCACTGCAAAGCAAGATCTGAAAGCACTCTCCACACAGACCTTTGCGTAGCCTCCAACACCATGCCTTTGAAGAAGAGTATAACAACCGCCTTTAACAACAAGACTTTAATCTGCTAGTACGTCACTGTCGCTCTCCTCCTACTGTCTCTGATGTTCTGGCAGTTTGGTCTACGGCCTCTTCATCTTCAGGTCTGGGGTGGCCATTTTTCAAGCCCTGGGAAGCAGCTTCAGCAGCGTGTTGCTATGGCCTGAAAAAATAAGTAAAAAGTGAAGAGAATATTTACAGACCATCTGCAAAGCTATGTGCACTCAAATACTCAGGAAAGGGTTATTAAGACTTTGTTTTACTTAATGCTTGCTGCCAATGTGTTCTAGTCTGGCTACATAGGGGTGTAATCACCCGTTTCTGTTATATAACTGAATGGTTCCTGTTTTACTGCTTTGGAAGGGGGAAATCCCAAGCTAAAACACCAGGAATATATTACTAAATTCTGCACCTCTGTATCTGCTGCATTAACCTACTGAGCGGTTTTAAATACGTACATTATTTTTAGGGGCGGAGAAGGTAAAGCATTTGAGACGTTGTATTCTATGTGATAATAACCATATGAAGGTCATTCAGACGTTCTTGAACATACATCATGCTGAACTCCAATCTCTAAATGGAGCTCGTCCCAGTCGAATGGAATCATCTCAAACCATTTTTATCTCTAGGTTCCTTCTCGATCTGGAACAGCGGATGGAAAAAAACATTGTGATTTCTGATGTCTGTGACATTGTCCATCTCCATGCAGCCGACCACTTTACCGTTTACATCACCTATGTCTGCAATCAGACCTACCAGGAGAGGACGTACAGGAAGTTGCTGTAAGTGCATACAGTCATGTTTTTCATTTTTATGAACGCTATATATTTGGACTTCTCTACATATGCGTCTCTCTGACCTTCATGCTCTGTTCACACGTCTCCCTTTCACACTCTCTTCCCTCCCCTTTTATCTTCTGGTCTCTAGCTTAATCTCAAGTTTTACATCATATTCTGCTTTTTACTAATTCATTTAAATGTCTTTTTGTCTCTTTTTTCATCCCTTGCCCATTTTTTTCCAATTGTCTCACTTTTAAAAACATTTTTTGCTTCTTTTTCTTTGTCTACTCTTGTCTTCGTCTCCTGATGTGTTTCTCGAGACAAAGTGCACAAACTTCAGAAGGGACATCATTTCCGGGACACTAAATTTCATTGTCACCTCTTTAACCTGTTACTTTATTAGTCGGAATGTGCACAGTGTGTTTATTAATGTTGTTGAGATGTCCTACAGTGGTCGGTGCCTTCCTGGTTTTTGTAGACTCTATATATGTGTCGGCAAAAGGGGCATTCTGGAGACAGGTGTTGGGCTACTTTCCACTTTGCAAGACCATCAGCCTCAAAATGTAGCTTTTCACCTCAGCTCATGGCCAGCGGCCTGGGGTTATTTTGTTTTCCATACAACATCCACTGTTTCTAAGTCGGGAAGCTCTGCTTTGTTGTCCTGGAAAAAAGTGACGAGGAGAATTGTTGCATTAGTAGCCGGCCGCTGGTAACTACTCAGGTTGCTCCCACTGTTTTTGCTCACCCGGCTACTCCAGAGATTAGCCAGAGGCGAATTCTGCCCAATAAAAACAATCCACCCCAAACTGCCGGGCCAAATCCCCTCTAGACGGAAAAACATGCCATCTTTGTTGTGCAGTTTAATTAAATCCAGTGCCACATTGAGCCTGGAACCCTGTCTGACTATAATCATCAGAGAACGGGAATCTCACGTAAAAAACAACAAGCATTGGCATAGCCAATAGGTCTCGCCTTTGGGACCTTATAAGTGTTTAGTCATGCAACAGTTGCATAACCAAATACTTATAAGGTCCCAAAAGCGAGACCTATTGGCTATGCCAAGCAGTGAAAATGATCGCGATCAAACATCAAAGCGGCCCTGCGGCTGCGAAAGTAATTGCAGTAAAGTGGGGCGCGCGCGCCCGCACACATGCACTGTACCTACAGGCTGGCCTGGTAGCACTTTTTGGAGCCCTCTCAATAAGTCTTGCCAGACCAGCGCATGCGCTGGGTCAGGCGAGACCTAAAAAGGGGACGGGTTGAATGTGAAATTCTTGAAATAACCTGCTAGTCTGAAAATATAATTATTGTTCCCTCCTCCTCGTCTGTCGAAATTCCCCCCTCCCCACCCGGCCCCACTGTCCCACCGCTCTTATCTGCAGGGGCCGCAGCTGCTGATATCCCCTCTCATGGCTAAAACCATTCCTCACCCAGCAAGCAGTCTTGCCAATCCTTGAAACGTTCTTGTATGATTTCGATATTGAGGGGGATTCTTCCTGTCATTATACAGTCATTGATCTGAACAATATTTGTGATGAATATCATGTCCTTCTTTAGTGTCAGGGTTGAGTCCATCACATCCCTCATCAGCTGCTGATTTGTTTACCTCTAGTGGTCTTTTGAAGGGGACACCTACTAAGTTTCACATCCTTTGCAGAAGGACCAAGGAATTTCCAATGGAGATCCCTTGCTTCTCTTTTGCTCACTATAATACATCAGTCGGCCTGCTGCAGAACCTTCTGGGGACGCGTTGTCAGCAACTGCCAATGATCCCTTTGTTTCCAAAGGCTTGAGGTAAGTAGAAGTTCTAGAATACGGACTTGGGTTTTTCGGTTGCTAGTCATTTCCTGATGTGATTGTTGTCAGTATGGCTCATTACCAATAATTGTCCCTGCTTTCAGGACTTCTAATCAGTGTCATAACTCAAAATAACGCGCCCACTTGCAAATTGTGCCACTGGATCCCTTAGATTCCTACCAGCATCAGTGTCACTGATGAACGTCTGGAGCGAGAACTCAGTAAGTTCTCTTAAGTGCACAAAGCGTGTGGGATGAATGAGGCCAGCCATGAATAGGAGGGCTCCTGCAACAAAGAGATGACTCTGGCTCACATTATGCTTCTTCAGTATCATCATCCTATATGTGTCTCAATCAGTCAGTGAAACAAGGGTTTTGGCTGCTAGGTCCAGATCTCCATTGAAGGCATTTCCACTCAGTACCAGATACGATCAGACTTTTTGGCATAAGAATTAAAATCTTCCATATGGAATAGCATTATTAGAGTGTTAGCAAAGCCCAACGTGTACAACCACATCTCACCAGGTTTTTTTTTTTTTTTACAGTGGCCCTCCATTAAGGAACTGACTCAGTTGATGTCTAAAAGCCTAGTGCATAGTACAGTTTTCGACTCTGGTTCTGAGAGACATATTTACCAGGTATGCCTTTGTCCAGAAGCTGAGGGCATCTTCCAGTCAGCTGCTTTTGGAGAGCTACTTTTGGGGCAGTGCCCTCAGGGTTTATGCATCACTAGTCTGGTCTAGAATTTTCCACCATGTTGCCTTTAGTCTGAGGCGCACCACTCCAAATCTTACAAAATATTGAACACCTGGAACTTTAACCAATAGTTTAGGCTCCTCTTCTACTTTCATTGTTTTGGTTGTAGCAGTTCGAAGGAAATTACATTGCTATATGTGTCGCTGAGATGCTCCTACCCTGTCAAACCCCAGCTATAGCTAGATCACCTGGACAAACATCACCAATCACTCATCATCCATTCCTGGACAAAATGCTTGAAAAAGAGCCGTCCCTCTACGACTACATGCCCACCATTGTCCTTTTTTAGGTCTCGCCTGACCCAGTGCATGCGCTGGTCTGGCGAGACTTTTTGTGATGGCTTAAAAAAGTGCTACCGCTGTAGCCTAGAGCTACAGTGCATGTGCGCGGGCGCACGCCTCACTTTCGCGGCCACACGGCCGCTTTGATGTTTGATCGCAATCGCGATCACTTTCACTTTCGCGGCCGCTTTGATGTTCTCCGTGAGCCAGTTTTTTTTTTTCCTGTTTATTACTTCTATGTAGTAATGGTGGCACCCGTGCTCCGCCATTACTACAGAACAGTAATACACAGAAACAAGCATTGGCATAGCCAATAGGTCTCGCGTTTGGGACCTTATAAGTATTTAGTTATGCAACTATTGCATGGCTAAACACTTATAAGGTTCCATAAGCGAGACCTATTGGCTATGCCAATGCTTGTCTGCTTTGATACTGATTAGGATTTAAACCAAGATAGAAACCAGAAATTGGCCCCATATAGACAGTCAACACACCTTGTAGAGCCTTGCCAAATGGGACTCATTCAAGACATCCTCCTTTCCACCCTTCAACAAAGTTTTCCAAATAATCTTAAAACACCACTTCTTCCTCAGTTTCAACCATAAAGTCCTTCAAAGTTTCAGGTCGCACCTTCACTTCATCTGAACCTAGCAAATTGTAGAAATGGAATGCAGAATCCCTGAGAGCTCTCATCTGTCCCAAAGTTCTGTAACCTGCATTTGAAGACTTTGTGTGGTCTTGCCAGCTGATCATGTATTTCGACTTGCTACATGCTGAAAAAGTACAATTCTGTCTCTAAGTGTTTGCCAAAAATCATGCCTCAACTTTGCAAGATTTGGAGGTCTGCATTCTATCTTAAGCTGATCTGTTCCTCACCCACCTGCTTAACTTATAGTTTGACACACTTAACAGACTCACTCGGTCATTCAGTCTAGGCATTCTGCTGTCTCACTGGAAAGCTTCTTCCATTAACTCTTACTTGCTCCCTGTACAGAATTTCTGGAATTCCCTCTCAACTCACATGTCTTTTTAATCTACCTCTAATAGGGGGCAATAACAGTCTGGCACCACCAAGGGCTCCGCACAAAAAGCAAACTTTACCTGCCAATCTGAAGTTCAGCAGCTGTGTTGGCCCTTGTTCTAGTACAAGCAAGAAGAGTGGAAGAAAAAAAATATTTTTACCACAGTTTTTGTAATGTTCTAAGTACAGATCAATATTTCCTATGTTTATGTTTTTTTACCTATTTGCAATCTAAGGGGGAAAAGGTGTTAAACCCATTGATGAACCCAGAAAATACACATTCTTAAAACTAGATAACATTCTGAATTTAGCAAGGTGTCATTTTTATAGATTGCTCAGTGAATGAATGAATAAAATATTTTATTGTATTAATCATTTGATTACAAAAAAGCAGAAAAAAATGCGAGCATATAAAAATAAAATAATTTCCGTGACTAAAATTTCCTATAAAAAGGACATACATATTTCATAATACTATATTTATATATATATATATATATATATATATATATATATATATATATATATATATATATATATATATATATATATATATATTATAAAAGTCGTCTAAACAATTTATGCTTTATAGGCATGCTCTAAGAACAGTACCGTCCTTATAATTGCACTGTCCTCTTTGAGCCTGAAACAGTATCGAACAGCCTCTGCAGTTGTTCTTATTTTAGCGTTATTAAACAAGGGGCGTAAATATGTCCTCCGTATGGGCAGCAGCTTCGGGCACACACATATTATATGTTCAAGAGTTTCCTTACCAATTCCACAAAGCCGACATGCTTGTATACCTTTCAGTGACTGGTTCCAAGTCCCTTCAAACTCCCCAATCGGTATGTAAAATTGTCTAAACCTTAAGTATTTCTGTTTTATGTAACTGGGTAGATTCCATCCCAAGTATTCTTGAGCCTGTATGGTATATGTATTAATTACTAGGTCCATATGTTTATGTTTCCCAGCTTGTAGAAGATTTGAAATCCACTGCTGTGTAGTTAGCGTATTACGTATTAGATTTTTCCGCACATCTCTGGTCATTCACCCCATCTCCTGTATATCAGGCAGATCAGAAGATCCTATTTCCATCTTTATACTATATAGTTGTAAAACTCTGACTTTTTTGCTCCGTAGTTCTTCAAATATTTGATGTTTCAATGTGCATGGATCAGCCTTGGCACAATCAATAATGTAGCTCACACAACTTCTCTTATGCAACAGTTCCAGAGATTTTAGACCGAATTCCAGTCTTATGGTACAATGTGGAGTTGCCTCTTGTAGATGAAGTATGGTGCGTACACTTTTCATAAAGCATTTCTCAAGTTCAAGAATGACTTTCATATTAATTACTGGACATGCATATAATAGGTAAGGAATCATTTTCATTTGTAATGCTTTAAGTGATGGATTAATAGTATTTCCTCTAAACATTATCATGAATCTCGAAATGTAGTTAGTAATAGCAGTTGATTTTGCATTTTTACTAACTTTATGGCTTGACCATGATAACTTGTTGTCAAAGATTACTCCGAGATAGTTGTATTGTTCCACTACCTCATTTAAATTTTCTCCTAGTGCCCACATTTTAGGTTTTATAGACTGTCCAAACATCCCCATTTTTGGTTTTGACAAATTTGCTATCAAACCGTTTACTATATTATGGGTATGTAGTTGATTCAGTTTGTACTGTTGTCCTTTTGGAGTTAGGGACAAAATTACTAAGTCGTCCGCATATGCTAGGTAAGGTATCTTTTTACCCCCTAATTTAGGTGCCACACCCATATCGGAACTTAGCACCAAATATATCTCCGCAATATAGAAAGAAAATAACAGCGGTGCAAGGACACAGCCTTGCTTAAGACCATTTGTGGTATCCATTTTTGGCGACAGTGTATTATCATGAGCCAATTTCACCTGAAGCCATGTTTCCGAATGCAGGCCAATAATAAGATTCAAAAGATTCTGATCATATTTCCCATACTGTTAATTTACTCCACAGCCTTTGCTCAGAGTTTTCCCCTTGAAACTTATCTTTGAAATAAATAATAGTGAACTTTAGTGGGAAAAAGAGCGGTACAAAATGAGGTTTTTACTCGTTAGTGCTTGCGCTAAATTCTCATCCATACAAGTAACATCCCTTTTTGTCCGTTAGACTCTTGTAGTATTAGAGATTAACCATAATTCCAGAATATTCTCAGGGTCATTTTAAACTTTTTGTGCACACTAACTTACAATTGAAAGCTAGACATTTCCAATATAAATAACAACTCTCCTACCATCCAATGCTCACACACTGCTCCTAGAGAAAACAGTTAGTCATGGATGTGGGCGGGCTTATTGCTTGGAACAAGAAATGTCCAAAAATGAGTCATAAAAAAGTCAGACATTTCCGAAAAACGAAATGTCAAGAGAGTCCCGGGGTAATCCAATAATTCCTTCTTAGTCAGAGTGGCCTGCAAATATTGAACTTTGAAAAAAAACACAGGATTTCCTAAGAGTTCTGTGGGAGAAGCTATCAGAATCTATAGGGAGCGACAGAAGTCCTACCACCTGGTATTCCCACACTTCTAAAGTTAAAAAGTTACCCCACCTGAGTGGGTGGACTTATCCCCTGGGGCAAGAAAACTCAGAAACTAACTGTGAAAGTGTCAGGCAGTGTGCTTTAATGTTACATTAAGTCTTGGTAAGAGGGTAGCTGTGATAATGTGTTACTGTGTTTGCTGCATGCAGGGACTGTACCAGTCCCAGACATTTCTGAAAACTAGACACTTGGGGAACGTCCAGGGTGGTGTAGCCTGCATGAATCACTCATGTTTTCCTACTCGGAATGTCATGTAAATAACAATATTATGTCTAAAAAGCCACAATTCCCTCTCAGTTTCGATGGGGAGGTGGCAGCAGAATTTTGCCATGGGATTGGTTGGCACCCCATGAAACCTACTGACTATGGACTTTTCTGAAAACAAGAGAATCCGATTAAGCAAAGGTGAAGTGCTTTATGTAGATTCTCCAGAATGTCCTTTGAAGGTCATTGTATGCCTAATTTCCAGTTCTGTGCAGGACTCTATGAGGAAAAGGTCCCTTTGGAAAGGGGAGTCTATCCCCTTTCCTAGTGTACCTCACCCATTGCAAAGGGTAGGCTTTTCCCTTTCCAACAATAACTCTTCCATTGTAATTGGCACTTGGGAGTTTGAGCTGTGCCCATGTGCACCAATTGCAATGAAAGCAGTTGAGGCTGAGTGAGCTAACACTGCTTTCACTTTCACTTTGATAAGATCAGTCTGCTAAGTGTGTTGTGAATCATACGAGTAGAAAAAAAGCCTTGAGTTGAGAGACCAGCTTTTCCCCTCCAGTCAGAAATGAGGGCGTGAACAGGACATCCCTCTGGTGGGGGCACCAGAGGTATTCCTAGGCCCTGGTGTAGGACATGCTAGACACTTTGTTAACATATCAGGGACAGCGCTGAGGACATTTCCAGCACTGTAGTAAACTTAAATTATCTTGATTTAACCTAAAACCTAAATATCCTCTCAGGATTTCTTTCTCACTCTTCATCTATCTGTGCCACAGGAAGGATCTGTCTCTTGTCACCTTCAAACTTAATTACTAAAGAGAGAGATCTACTATGCTTCTGACAGGGCAACTCTGCTGTGGCTGTGCCTAAGTTTGGATTGGTGTATTACTTCCTAGGAACAGTTGTGCTGCTCAATAGATCCGAGTCAATGCTATACAAAAAACCTAACATCAAAATAAGATTTAAACAAACAAACCACTCACAAACCACATGTTAGCATTGCCATTTGTGCTGGTTAACAATGGTGAAGCCACAATACTTTTAGCACTCAGTTCTTAGTTCAGTTTCTCGTGTTTTTCCTGTAGCAGAAGGTAATTGTACACTATTGGGAACATGTTAAGAGACACAGTTGCCGCTGCTCTTTGGGCATGGCATTGTGCACTTGTGCACCTGCGGTCTTCAATGTATTGCCTAACCTCCTGAAGATAGAAGGCCTTGGAATGGATCTTGAATGAAGGTATGTAGCAGGATTATGGGATTGGCTAAAGGCAATTGCTCCATGTTAATTACATTAAAAAAAGATAATTGAACCTCAGATTCAATTTTCGAACAGCTAAGTTTTGTAAGTGCGCAACTTGGACAATTGAAGTTTGCAGGCCAATGAAACAAAGGATGACCCTGTTACTTACTGTTTATAAATTTGGAGGAAACATGGCTGGCACAACTTGATCCCCATTCATTCAGTGCTTTTGTCTATGCATAACTGTGGCCGCGGCAATCACAGTCCTTTGTCTTTCTCTAGATTAAGACGTATTTTGTGTCTACTGCTGCCAGTTCACATAAAGGACTTTGCAATTTCTGCATTGTTTGTGGTTTAAAATCCAAGTATTTGTTTCAACTGATTCAATGTATCCCATTGGATTGTGATCTTTCAGTCATCAGGAATAAGGCTGTCCACTCCTCTATCAGCAAGACCCTGACATTCCAGAAGATCATTCTTCCACTTCACCAGACTTCTCTGAAACCTTCCAATGTCCTCTTCAAAGTGGCAGCAAGGAAGATTATACCTGACTGCATTTGCTAGGTGCCCCTGTGGTTACTTTAGAAGTGTTTGAACCAGTAGACAGAGTGTCTTGGAAAAATTGGTGAATATAGCTTCTAATTCTAAGAGTTATGTGAACGCCTAAGTGTGTTGCATGTATCACAAACATGACCTAGTAGGAATCTCTTCTAGACACCTGATCCAAATCCCAGTTGTCACTGACACATTAGTGTTCGGCTGGATGACACATGCAGATTAACTGAGAGTGCTAGAGTGACATTGACTTTAATCAGAGATGCGAGTAGACCTATGCATTGTCTCCTTCGATCCTGTGTTTTGGGGCAGAACTACTGAAGTAAACTTAAAACAGTACCATTGCATGTTTAATCACAAGGACGCATACTCTTTGCCCGCTTCGGGGCTCACCATTTCCAGTCCAGGGTAGTGACTTAGCTTGGGAAATGCACTGACTCATGAACTGCAATAATGCAACGAACAGATCTTGCATATTGAGTAAGACGTTTTTGACTAACAGTGGAGTACTCTTTCAGTAGATCGTCTCTCAGAGTGTGCGGGGATCTAATGCGATGCCTCCAACTACCAAAAGTGCCTGGGTGCAGAGACCTGTCTTGAGTTTCCTGCATCCTCCACACCTCTGCAGCACCTTAAGCTTCTTGATGAATCTGATCAGTCTGACTTGGACCCATCAAAATGTGTCTCTGACTTGTTGCAAATATAAGTTGCACCACAGACAAAGCTACACTGGTGAAGGTCAGGCCTTTCTAGAAATGGAAGCTTGATTTTTTTTTCTCAGTTTTATATAGTGCTTGTAGGAAGCTGACATTTTATGTAGTGCACCAAAATAAGGTACACTGTGTACAAAGTCCAGATGACCCTTTATTGGCTTACAGTGCTTAAAGTGATAATCCCAAATGCTCTATCTGTGGTAGTGTTGGCTATCAGTTTAGGATTATCAGAGGGTAGTGTTCAGTTTTTGTTGCACACACACAGTCAATAAATAAGACACTCAAGAAGAAACTGAGGACCAATTTAGGAAAATAACACACATTTTTATATAATTTTAGACACCAAGATCATTGGAATCCGGTAAGTACTTTAGACGTTATAGATTTTTATGGGAAAAACAGTACACAATCACAGCTGTCAGATTTGAGGCATGAGCCTCGAACACCGTAATGTTATCTCATGGAGGAAACATTCACTGCATAGGTGCACTTACAAATGATTCTCAGGGTTACTCTTCTGGACTAAAGGTGCTTAGTGGCCAAGGCCCAAAGAACCACCAGCAGTTAGGCTTTAACTGCCCTGGTGTGTCCGGGTGCAGAGTTGCTGGTAGCAATGATAGCCTCAAAAGCTACCCATTAAAGTCAGCGGAGAAACCTGTAACAAAAAAACTGCTGCAAGTGGGGACTTGGGGACAAGTCTGGCAGAACCCAAAGGATGGCCCGGCTCTTGAGGGTCTGTGGAGCAAGGGGGGTACTGTCTGTGGCTCGGACTTGGGCCGTGGGGCTTGGGTGCAGGGGTGTTTTTGTCCGGCGGGTCGCTTGCATTGGAGGCTCACTTCTTGGTGCTAGCCTCAGTGATGCTGACGTCTCTCATTGGTAGGTCAGTCTTGGCAGGGTTGGTGTCTGAACTCGACATTTAAAAGCCTTGGCTGCTGCAACAGCTCCGGTGCCCAGGGTATTGGTGCTAGAGGACTCCTGGAGGGTCTAGCGGCTCAAGACTCACTGGGGAGATGGGCTGACTTCTGGGAGCCACAAAGTCCTCTTTCTGGGGTGCTGCTTTCTCGGTGGACCAGGTATTCAGCCAAACGGTGTACCAGGCAGATGCGATCTGTGCCTGTGGAATGCAGGGAAGTGGCTCCTCTACTTTAAGGAAAATGCTGACTGATTGGCGGTATTGCTGCCAGCCCTCCAAGGCTTTAGGAGGATACACAGCTGCTGGACAAGTCGGGTCTTTGCAATTGTTGGGCCAGAAGAAGGCAGACATGGTTTTGTGCCAAATCTGGGGTTGGTCCATGGTTGTTGCATTTTCAGATCTTCTTGGTCCTTCTTCTGTTCCCAGTAGACAAATCTGAGTTCCTGGTGTCAGGGTGGGGGTGGGGGGGACCAAAATACTGAATTTAGGGGTGTTAAGGGGAGGGTACAGTAGTAGCCAATGGACTGCCTACCCCTGGGGGGTCTACACTCCCTTATATGACCACGTCCTGTGGACATAAACCTGACCCAGAGTTCCCAGTTTCTCTAAAAACTAGATGGTGGAACCCTTTTTTGGTTGTTCACTTCAGGTAGCCCACCTTAAGGGTGTGATTAGCTTGAGAGTGAGCACGCTTTCTGACTGTATAATTTTCCTGCCTGTCCTGGTGCCAAATGGGCCTCTGGGCAGGGGCTGGCATCTCCCAGGTCTGGTGGAAGCATATCAAAGGCGGTAGAGGCTTTGAAGCGTCTGGCCTTGATATGCTAAAACACTAGCCATCCAGTTGAAGGTGGTGTGAACACTTTCCTCTGGAGGAGCAGGCAATGTTTCTGACCTCAGAGACCGTGGGCTTTCACCTGCAGGAGTCAGAAACGTGTCTGTGGTGGCAGGCTGGATGATACTAGCCAGCCAGAACACTATGAGACTAGTAGGATTCAGGGGGCACCTCTAAGGTGCCCTGTGGGTGCACGTCAAAACAAATCAAATACTGGCATCAGTATGGATTTGTCAAGACGAGGTGTTTGATACCAAACACCATTATTTTCAGTGAAGCCAATATGTAGCTGGGTAACTTGTAGTAACCCGTGCCCAGTACATATACTTAAGATGGATTCCTGAACGCTTGCAATGTTGTGGCAATGGGACAAGATCTCACAGGAGCATGCAGATATGTCCTCACATATAGCATAAGGCACCCTGCCTTACTGCTTTAAGTCCTGCTGTAGGGGTGACTTACATATAGTATATGCAGAATTCATGAGCATGGCGCACAGGGAGTGTGCCATGTCCTGTTTTCAAATGGTTTGTATCATTTCATGCAGCTGCAATGGCAGTCTGCATGCAATTTGTGTTTGGGTGCCTGAAGGTGGCGTAATTCATGCTGCACCCCTTAGGGACCATTTTTAGTACCCATGGCCTAGGTACCAGGGGTACCATTTACTAGGAACTTCCAAGGGGGCTAAAGTCCTTGCCAATTGGTTTAACAATTGAAGATGCAGCTAATTTTAGGAAAAGAGCACTGTCACTGGGGTCTGATTAGCAGGGGCCCAGTGCATTTTCAGTCAAAAAGCATCAGTACTAGGGCAATAAGTAGGGGTAACCATGTCAAAAGTAGTCACTTTCCTACAGTGTGATCTTGGCCCAAGGGTACTAGAGTGATTTACCTGAGCACCGGGTTACATTACACAAGGTCAGTTTAATTTGTCTTTTAGGCACTGGGAGATTATTTGATTTCCCCAGTTCCAAAGGGCCAAAATCTCCTCACAAATTTTCAAAAAGAAGTTTGGCTTAAGAGTTTAGTGGCGAAAGGGAAACCTTTCCTGTATGCTGCTTGAAGCAGAAAAGTTAAAATATTTAATAACATGTGAATACATTTTAGGACTAAAACACTTCTTTTGTATGGTGACATTTAGGGCTGAAGAGCGCTTTGGACATCAGTCCAACTTGAGTTTTAGATTGCTACACATTTAAGGTAAAGCAAGCGCAAATATTGCGGTGCACGGTGTGCAATAAATAACATTAAGCAAATCGAGTTAGCATCAGAAAAAGCTGGTAAAGTTTCCTGGCAAACCACCGTCACGGGCGCCCACTGAGAACGGTGTATAATGACGTTTGCAGGTGCGATGATGCTTTAGTTGCTAGGAGACGGAGGTACTAAACTCCCAGTATCAATGCGGTTCCTAGCACGAAGCAAACTGCACAAAAGAAATGAATCAGCGTGGTACAGGTTTCTTGAGTCCTAATATACCTCACAATAATAAACCAATATGTGCAAAGCGGAAAGTGCAAATTTACTGGTCGCTTGGAAATGCAAACAGAGAGCCATTCGGGTAATTACCACACTGGGCAGCTGGGGAACCTATATTACTGCACGCTCGGGTTCCATCGCGACAAAAGACCTTTTCTTGGATGCATGTTGATTAAATTAATGAACAGCAAGTCAACCGGTAACATGCTCACACTTTTTGATTTTCGTCCACTCTTATTTATTTTTTAATTTGTGATGTTGTGGAGCGCGGTCCACCTGTTCCTGGTAGGACTATGTTTTGTCATTGATTGCGGTGCGTTAAAGCATCCGTGTTGATTTAAGTGATGGTATATCAATGTTCATCTGTGTTGATTTAAGTGATAGTATATCAATGTTCATCTGTGTTGATTTAAGTGATGGTATATCACTGTTCATCTGTGTTGATTTAAGTGATGGTATATCAATGTTCATCTGTGTTGATTTAAGTGATGGTATAATAATGTTCACCATTTTCTCCGTGTACAGGATTGCAAAGCCACACTCTGAAATATATTCACTCTTTGGCCTTTGTTATGAGCAGCCCCCTAATTCGTGTGATGTTTATAGCATCTAATAAAATCCGGCTCTACTGACTCAGAATTTAATTGTTCCGAAAATGGCATCCTATTAAGAATTTCCGGGAAATAATGTGCTGGTTTTTGTTCCTTACCAAAGCGTCTCTGCCCTGCCGCTATTCATCATGAAATTCATAATTACCGGAGGTGCAGTACCAGCCCTTTCTACTGTGGCTTATAGCTTGATCATATCAGTACATAAATATTACTTAACACATTGGCGGCTGCAGCTCTTATTTTCATATTTCGTAAACAACTTTCAACCGTTACTACAGATGTAGTGGTCGACATTGTGGGTACATGAAAACTACAATTAAAGAAGAGATCTGTTTCCTGGGTTAGACCAGTTGTGCAGAGAGGGCAGGCTTTCATGTAGAGTGGGGTCAGCCAGTGTGGTGGGTTGTTCGGTACTTGTTATCCTGCATATGGTTTGGATTCTGTACGCCTTTGGTTAGTAGCCCTAGTTCTTCTTTCATTGATAGTGTTCATTTGGTGATCCTGAACGTCACAGTGGCATATCGACCAATGGTCTGTTTTCTCTGTCCCCTAAGCTCATCTTTATATAACAGACAACTCTCTGTCTTGGCCATTGCCATAGGCTTCCTGCAGTCTGGCTGGTAGGGTGTGGAGGGGGAGTTTGGGGACGAGAGGGGTTTCTCGGGGCCTTCCACATCTTGTTATAGCTCTTTTAAAAAAACTATGAATGCTAATTCAATGAATCTCGACTCTGCTCTTCATTCTTTTAAGTGCCCAAAATGCATATCCGCATGTCGTAGGTTGTCCATCCCCCGTAGCCTTGTTAGTGCATCTGTCTCCTTCCATTACTGTGATGTTTTTTTGGGCATGGCAACATCATCTCTAAACCGAACCGATCGCCTTCGACTTCTGGGACAATCAGACATGACCGCTGGACACCTCTGACTGATCTTTCTCACGGTGAGGTAGGCCTTATGCTGACAGGTCACATAGGTTGTATCCAAATCTGGTGTTGCTTACTGTTTTCTGCATGAGCTCAAATAGCACAGGGATAATATATGTAAAATGCAATATTTGTGTGCTTGACCAACATTTTTAATAGTTGTTATTAAAGATGTACTTTATACACGTTATTATGTCACCCTGAACCATGGTTTGAAGTACTTTTTTTTTTTTGGAAACATTTTTTATTTTTATTGTTACAATCAAAATTTAGCACAATTCGTTCCGCAGACTTACAGCAAAAGTGCATTTCAGCATTAAATATTACTACATCCTTTCGTCTGGTCTTGGCGAGAAAACCATAGCAGACAGTAACATTGCGTACTTTAATCATGTACATCCCCATCCGTCTCGTCTTCGGACATTTCCCCCAACTACATCCTGGGAGGTTCACAGATGTATCCCCGAAATGCATTCTAGGCCCCCCACACTTTATTCCATTTACGCAGACACCCTGAATTAGTGTAGACAGTTTTTTCAGTTAGCATGGCTGCGTCCATATCTCTACACCAAGCGCTGATCGTCGGGAGTTCCTCCGAACCCCATCTTTGCGCGATGTTTCGCTTTGCTACCATTATTCCTAGTGTAACCCATTCCTGTGCCTGACGCGTAAGATCATTTGGTCCCCAAACATTTAACAGGCAACTCTTGGGCTCCGGCATAAGTGACTCCCCCTCCACATGTGATATTGTCCTCATAACCCTAACCCAGTATTCCGCAATTCTTGGACATTCCCATAATGTGTGAAAAAAGGTCCCCTCGTCCCCACAGTGTCTCAAGCAATACGGATGGGAGGCTTTCCCTATTCTGCAGAGGGGGACTCTAGTATAATAAGTATGGTGCAATATTTATTTTTTTATAAACCAACTTTTATTGATTTTAAAGGTCTTGCAAGAGTCCATACACAGCTTACTCGCCTACAACCATAGAGGCCGGTAGCAGACGACTACTCATTGCCAGTAGCATAAGCACCTAAAGGAGAACGAAAAGAACTATCTGTAACCCATAAGCAGGTCCACTTACAGTTATCCACAAACAGAATCTCCCGCCTTAGTGGCACCCTGCCCTCATTAGGCCTCCCGCCCGGCAAGCATGCTTATACAACTGCACCATTGCTAAATTGGCTTGTATAGATTGGACTTCACCAACGCACCCTCGCGAGCCCCTGTCCCCTTATCATAGAGATCTCAGGCATCCTGGCTGCTATACATTTGCCATTAGGGCTGAGCTGTGCCAGCACTGACTTCATCTGGTATAGAGGACAGGACAATCGTGACAAACAGTGTGTCACAACTTTCACAGTCTAGCCGAACGGGCAGCGCATAAATGAGTCCTCAATGGCACCCCAATCATGTAATGCAACAGGCACAGCTTGAGAGGGCTGATATCGTCCGAGTTAGGCGCTGTGTAGGCACAATAGCTTTCATCAATGACATACAGGGCGCTATGTAATTCGGCCACCAGCAGGCATGTCACTACAAGATAGTAACAAGAGATTGAGCGCTCTACCCTCACTACCCTGCGGCAGCGCCAGGGCAGGCAAACCGCTAGAGTTCCTGCATCAAAGATTGCCAATGAGGCGACCAACCAACCAGGGGGGTCAAAACAGGGGAAAAGAGAGGAGGGAGGACAGGGTGAAAGGAAGCAAGCTTGGCGGGGAGGAAGGGGCGTGGGCTCCACTGTTGTCGTCGGGTGAAGGCTATGGGTTTTAATCTGCCAGAGGCGAGGTCCTCTCCTCCAGGAGGGCAACCGCAAGAGCCGTATACTGTACAGTCTCCGCAGATTTCCAGAGACCCCCTGGTTCCGTAGGAGCTATCGCATCATCAAAAAGCTTCAAGGCCCGGAGCCGTGGTGGTTGCAATCGAGCATGTTCCAGCCGCCCCAGGTAATCCACCAAAGGCTTCCAGAGCTTTCTATACTTGGCGTCTCGGAGCTGCAGACGTGCCGTGAGAAACTCCACCGCCACCACATGCCATAGACGGGTAAACCACACGTTTACGGAAGGCAAATCTGGTTTCTTCCAATAGAGAGCCACTGTTTGTTTCGCAGCGGCCAGCATGTGGAGGCTAAGGTGCCGATCACGGCCCGTCATGGCTCGTAGGGTTGCTGGTCTAATGCCCAAAAGAACTACAAGCGGATCCTCCGGAAGGGGGTACCCAAGCACCTTTTTTATATGGCTAAGGACCTCCTTCCAAAAGATATTCAGGAGAGGGCATGTCCACCAGATATGTATGAAGTCTCCCCGCGCCTGGGTGCAACGCCAGCATAGGGGGGATGTGTTGGGGAACATTTTGTGAAGTCTAGCGGGGGTGTAGTACCATTGGGTCATCACTTTGTAAGCCGACTCTTGTTGGGGAATGCTGCACAGGATTTTGGGGATGTCGCCCCAGAGTCTGGCCCATTGGGAGAGGGTAACACCTGAGCCAGTAATGTTTTGCCATCTCAATTGGTATGGGTGAGGGTCTGACCGCTGTGAGTGTTGGAGCACCTTATATATGCGAGATATCAGCCCCTTGTAGGTGCGAAGGTGCGTGCCAGCTTCTCGAACGGAGTATAAGGTCGCGTGGCTGCCTGCGTCAGGGAAAAGCCTTGTATCCAGTGGCGCAATTGTATATACTGGAATATGTCTCTTTCTAGGAGCCCGAACTCCTGCTTGCATTGAGCAAAGGATTTAAGACGGTCACCTAGGAATAGGTCCCGTATTGTCCTGCATCCGGATTCCGTCCAGTTTGCGAAGTGGGGTGGGCGACACGCCGGCGGGAATTGCAGGTTTCGAGCAATCGGGGTGTGTGGGGACGGAAAAGTGGTCAGGCCCCTACGCACTGCCACTTTGTCCCAGATCTCAAGGACCGTTTTGGTAGGGATAGCCATGTAAGCGCTGCGATGACGTGCCTCCCGAGGCAGCCAAGCATGGTCCCACAGCGGGCGACAAGTGACTGCCCTATCCATGTGAAACCACACCTTCTCACTCTCCCATGCCCCCCACTCCAGTACAAAGCGGAGGTGCGACGCCCAATAGTAATCGAGGAGATTAGGGCAGGCAAGTCCGCCCCTATCCTGGGGGAGTTTCAAGATTTTATTTGAAAAGCGTGGTTTCCTTCCCCCCCATACAAATGCGATAAGGTCGCGTTGAAGCCCCTGGATTTGATGTTCCGGTATAGGTGTCAGCAGAGTTTGAAAAAGATAGAGGATCTTCGGCAGTATCGACATTTTCACTGTGTTGAGTCGGCCAAGCCAGGAAAGTGGTAAGGCCTTCCACGCCCGTAAGTCGGCTAGGACAGAGAGTTTGTATTCCTGCCAGTTGGCCTGCGTCCAGGTGGTCAGGTCTGGGGTCAAGTTAAGACCCAGGTATCGCACCGATGTGTCCGCCCACTGATACGGAACAGAAGCTTGGATCGCCGGAAGCTCCCCGTCCGGGATCGAAATGGTGCAATATTTTAAGCTGTACCAACCTAAGCCTCGAGGATATGCCCACCTCCCGCAGGGATGCCTTTGCGTCCTGCCAGTCGGTATCGTCAAGTTCCCCGACGTCTCGGGACCATTTTCCCCTGAGTGCTGTAGTGGGATCTGATAAGTTGTTGACTAGCTTCGGTAGGTAAAAGAAGTGGCTCGCCTTTGCATATGGTCTGTAAGTAATCTATCTTCTAAGGGGCTGGCTTCTGGGACTCCTGCACCCGTCGGTAGGGCGGCCTGTAGTGCGTGTTTTACCTGCAAGTAGCGAAATATTTCCGAGGGTGCCAGTTCATATTGTTCCTTAAGATGTTCGAATGTGATTATTTCCCCTTTGCTCCACATGTCGCCCACCGTGGAGATGCCAATTGCGTCCCATTGAGCAAACCCCTTACTGTTCTTGAGTCATCCCAACCGTTTGGTATCCCACAATGGAGTAAGTTGGGTTATGACTCCTCGCCAGCCTAATTTAGCGTGTGCCTTATGCCATAGAGTGATTGTGTGTTTTGCGGGTCCAAGCAAAGAGGGGGGTCGTTTCTCGTTGTACAGCGCTGACATCATACCCTCTGCCCCTAGTTCGTGTCTATCGGCTTTAAAGGCGGGATCCGTTTGCGGGGCGTGTATCCACTGATTGATAATCTTTAATTGTGCCGCCCAATATTACAACTGTATATTTGGGAGCGCTATTTCCCCGTCATACCACCCTTTTACCAATTTGTCCTCTGCAATACGTGCTGCTTTGTTCCCCCATAGCAAGCTGGAAACCTGTGCTTCTATCACTTTGAAGTAGCTTGGGGTTACCAGGAATGGTGCATTCTCCAGTGCGTACAGGAATCGAGGAAGCGCCATCATTTTAAAAAGCGCCGCCTTTCCTAGGAGTGTCAACGGTAGTGTTCCCCAGTGTAGCACATCTCGTTTGAGACGCTGTAGAGGAGGCATGAGATTCCATTTATAGAATTTATCCGAGCGTGCAGTAATATAAATTCCCAAATATTTAAATGTGCCATCTGCGACCTTTAGTAGGCAATCGTTGGGGAGCTGAGGTGGCGGTCCACACAATATAAATAGAACAGACTTGGACCAATTTTTGGTGTACCCAGACGCCTGACCAAAAAGCTCACATATATTAAGGAGCGCCTCAATAGAGCGACTGGGGGAGGCCATATATAATAGTACATCATCCGTGTATAGGGAGACGCGGTCCACCCACTCCGCTGTCCATCTAAGTCCCCGAATCATCGGCTCCCATCTGATCCACGCCGCCAGCGGCTCCAGTACAAGAGCAAACAGCAGCAGTGACAGCAGGCAGCCTTGGCGTGTGCCACGTGAGAGTGGAAAGTCCCTGGAAATGTGACCATTAGTCATCACATGTGCCACCGGGTTAGTGTATAGCAAGCGTATCCATGCACAAAATTTGGGACCAAAGCCCAAATGAGTAAGCACAGCAAAAAGGAAGGGCCACTCCACCATATCGAACGCCATTCGAGCGTCCAGGGAAAGGATAACTGCAGGCTCTTGCAAATACGGAATGCTGGCCATCACTCCATGTAGGCGTCGTAAGTTCAATGCCGTATTTCTGCCCGGCATGAAGCCAGACTGGTCTGGATGTATCAGCCTCTCCATGTGCGGCGTAAGCCGCA
Source organism: Triturus cristatus (assembly GCF_964204655.1). Classification (NCBI taxonomy): domain Eukaryota; kingdom Metazoa; phylum Chordata; class Amphibia; order Caudata; family Salamandridae; genus Triturus; species Triturus cristatus. The sequence goes on from NC_140594.1 coordinate 858,890,990, forward strand.
TCGCGAGGAGTTTTGTTAGAATGTTTGCCTCTGCATTGATTAAAGATATGAGACGGTACGAGGTACACTCCTTGGGGGGCTTCCCAGGTTTTGGGATCGTCACTATAGTGACTACCCGTTGATCTAATGGGAGCTCACTGCTTTGTAGGCTATCACGATACATGTTTAGCAGGTGTGGGGCAAGTGTTTCGGCTGTTTTTTTATATAATTCTACAGGTATACCATTAGGCTCAATTGCCTTCACAGATTGCAGCAAACCGATCGCCAGTTGCAGCTCTGCAATCGTAAGATCAGCCTCGAGCTCAAGGGCCACCTCCGGTGCGAGTTTGGGCATAGCGATATCTCTAATATAGGAGTGCGCCTCCTCCGTGGTCATAATGGATGTCGATGTGTAAACCTGGTGGAAATGTCGCGCCAGTGTGTGCACTATTGTACGTGGGTCAGTTACTACTCGGCCATCAAGCGTACGAAGCCATGCAATACATTTCTTTCCTACCTCACGCTTATCGAGCCATGCTAGGAGTTTCCCGGCCTTATCGCGGTTTCATAAATCTTGTGCTGTGTTGCTGTCATGCGTAACCTACCCACGCCTTTGAGGTATTCCCTGTGTTCTTGTTGTTTGAGGGACAGATGCAGTGTCGCAGCTGGGGAGGGGTCGCGGGTGCATTGGGCTTCCACCTCATGCAGTGCAAGTTCTATTTTATTCAGTTCCTGTTGTTTATCACGCTTGTAACTGGTGATAGCAGCAATGGCTTGACCTCTGAGCACTGTCTTGTAGGCTTCCCAAAGAATGGTAGGGGAGTTGACTGAGGATCACATTTTCCTGAAAATAAGTATGGGTGGTAGTAGTGACAGCCTTCTTGGCTTTAGGGACTTGCAGATAACCAGGATATATAGGGTAGATACGCTGCCGTGTCTTGTGGCTGCTTGTGTATGTTAAGAGCACTGGGGAGTGATCCGAAATGCCTCTTGGTCTAATTTCTACGGTCGCCACGTTTCGTAGACACTTAGCTGAGGTAAAAAAATAATCGATCCTAGAGAGACTATTGTGGACCCCAGACTGAAAAGTGAATTGTCGTGCGTCGGGGTGCCGGTATCTCCATGCGTCAGTAAGCCCCAGCGCCTCTATAAAGCTCCCGGTCTGGGAGACACCACGTATACGTGGCCTGGCGGGGTATCGGTCTCGGGTCCCGTCAATGGTATCATTAAAGTCTCCCCCAATCAGTAATTCCCCCTCTGGCAGAGCAAGTAAAAATTCACTAAGCACTGGGAGCGTTACCGCATGGAGGGCTGGAGGAATGTAAACCGATACAATATTGATAGGCCTCCCTTCCCATTGACCAGATACGGCCGCAAAGCGTCCGTTTTTATCTGTTTTCGTATAATGTATTATTAGCGGCGACTTTTTCTGATTAGGATTCCTACCCCTCTTGAGCCGGAGGTGAACTCCAAGTGTGCAGTCATTGTGAACCCCCATCGATCCAAAGCCTTGCAAGCATACCAGTGAGATGCGTCTCCTGCAAGAGAGCCACCGTCGGAGCGTACCTTTTTAAACAAAGTAGGACCAAGCCTCGTTTTATTTTGTCCCCCAAACCGTGTACGTTCCAGGTTACCAGTGTGAGGGGGGCCACCTGCGACATAGGGTGCGTAGAGGCCCCGAGATGGATGGGCTATGCGTTGTCATTTCTGTCATCATGAGGATGTATTGTCACAGCATCGCAACCACCGTGCACTTCTTGGCGTAAGCCCGGGAACCATGTATGTCTTGTGTTTGGAATGAGTGCAGTCTACCTGTGTCTTGTGCAACAATACAAATCCTAACTCAAACCCCCTTAACTGAACCCTACCCCCTTCCCACCTCCCTGCTTCCCTGCCTAGCGGATTTTCAACTACCCGGCTCCCCAACATAGCAGAGTGCTTTGTTCCCCAAACCGTGTACTTGCGTGAAGGGAGAGATCAACGACCAACCATTTCGGGTCTCTCCCGTAGGTCAGTCATTTCATCACGTCTTCCATTACTTCATGTAATAACTTTTAGTCCCAGCAGCCGCATGGACCAAATGATCGGTGTCTGTGTCTCACTTGGACAAGTCCAAATCCTCTCCATCTCCGAATCATCCCATGCAAGTCGTACGGGTCATGCTCTCTTGGATGACCACCCAGTCAAAGTCTATTATCTTGGCAGATTCAGTCCCGGTCTGGGTCTCTTGACATGTTTGGTGACGCTCTTTCCACTGGAGCTGCCGCATTTCATACCCCTAAAACATCTGATCCTCCAGACGCTCTTCTATTTCCGTGCCCCTGTCGGTTGGTTCCCGCGGTCCTCCTCCATCCTTCAAGCCATTCCTGTGCCTCCTGTGGGGATGTAAAGAACCATGTCTTTCCCTCAGCCTCCACTCGCAATTTCGCCGGGGAGAGCATGGCGTATTTCAGGTCGCAGCTTCGTAGTTCCTTTTTCACTTCCATGAAGTTCGTTGCTTCGTGACCAATGCCGTATATACTGTTATCCACATGGAGGGGAGGTGCTATGCGGGCCGCCTGCAGGATTGCGTCGCGGTCTCGGAAATTAAACAAGCGGGCTAGTATAGGCCTGGGCGGTGTGCCCGGCCGCGGTTTCCCGCCAGGCACCCGGTGTGCACGTTCCACCGAAAAGAAATTGGACAATCCTCGGGGTTGCAGCTTGGTCTTAATCAAGTCTTCCATGAATAGGTCAAGGCCTGACCCTCTTACGCTTTCCGGAACTCCCACCAGGCGAAAGTTGTTGCACCTGGAGCGCCCTTCTTGGTCATCCAATTTGGCCTCCATTTGCTTTTGCACCGGTTCTAGTATACAAACTTGACGTTGCAGTATCGCTGTATCCGACGAGAGCGTCGCTGTCGTGGATTCCACCTCCGTCAACCGGGTACTTATTTTGGAAACGTTTGCCCTTAACAGAGAGATGTCCGTGGATATAGTACCTATCGAGGTTTACATTTGGGTGAGTGTCAGCATTATGTCCTGCAAAGTTATTTCCTTGGAGGCCGCAGATTGGACACCATCTTTGCTACTCTTTTGTGCCCCCAAGCCAGAGGCCTGTTCACCTCGGTATGCATATTTTTCCAGTTTATTTTGCTGCGGCACGTGCTGGCCTTTACCTCCCATGATAAGAGGACTCGGTGTAGCTTAGAGAGCTGCCTCCCGGCTGGTGGTAATTGCCGCTGCCTGACTGCGCGGTATGGGCCGTACACGGGCTTTCGGCTTTCCCTACCACCTGGAGTTGTAGGGTGCTAGGGTCCTTGGTGGTATCGACCACTCCGTCAGATCTGCCAGTTAGCAATGGAAGCGGGGCCTCAACCAGCAGAGGTCCAAATACCCCGATCTCTCAGGAAGATTGTATTAATATGTCCGGGCTCTAAGTGATCCCGTCCCCCTCCCGGGAGAGCCACAGCCCTGTCGGCATGGTGCCGGCTTTATAGGTCCAGCTGCTGGTACAATGGCCCCTCCGGTACTCTCAAGTGCTCATGTAGTCCGCAGAGGACCCCCGCCTTAGCAGATGTGTAGCGATGAAGGCAGCTTTTCACGGCACTTCGCGGGCCTGCACTCGAGCCTCACCGTGGTGTCCCTGCACTTCCAGTGCCGGCGTCACCCTCCAGGTACACACGAGCGCCCGTTTATTTCCAGTGGTGGCCGGCCCTCGTGGTATGTTACCGCTGGGGCTGCTATCTCGTCCCTTCACCGAGACTCCTCCTCCCTCCGATCGGGGCCTGACATCCACTACTCACTCATCTGCATATCAGGTGTCTCCGTCCCTCTGCCGCCGTTCTCTGCATTTGTGTCGCGATGCAGCACCACCACCGCTGCAGGGCACTCGCCACCCAGCTCACTCCCGGGCCGCCGACGTGGACCGGAGGAACCGCCGGGCATCACCACTTAAGGTCCCGGCTCAGATTAAACTTTTAGGGCGCTGACCTTTCCCACGACGTTTCTGCACAGCAGCGTTTCAGTGTTCGCGGAGACCAGCAGCGAACATCACCGCGGCATTCTGGTTTCCATTAATGGGGTCAAATATCGACGTAGTGGCAGATTAGTAACAGGATAGTTCGGGAGAGACTCCACCGGCCTCGGAGCTCTCTCAGGCTGCGGCCATCTTCGCTGGCAGCTAGCCGCGCCACCCCCGAAGTACTTTTTTTAATCTTCCTTTTAAACCTATCCTTCCCCCCTTTCAGGCTGCATTCATTCTTATAGCAAATTTGCTCTTGCTGCATGGTCACCTTTTTTCTCCTTTTTCTGGACCCTATATTTGCAATTTTGTAAAACTCTGTGCTCTTTACCCCTACTAAGCAGGAGTAAAGTGCCTATGTCCCCCATTAAAATTGGTTACCTTGGTTTATCCCTTATTGACATATTTACCTTGCCTATAGGTCCCTAGAATTTGCTGTGGAAGATGGACCTGGGGCTTTGAAGTTAAATGGCAATTGTGGACTGTAGCAACTCTGGTGTCATCCACAGTGTTGGTCTTTAAAGCGTGGCTTCAGGCCTACCATGTGTAGTCTGACTGCAGAAGCCTAAAAACTGCTTTCAAACATGTCAAAATAAACCTTTTTGACAGGCGGGAAACTCTGCTTTTAAATAATAATAAAAGCAAAAGGAACAATTGATGGACGGAATGCTGAACAATGTAAACATTCACCCACAGCCACAAGGATCTGGGTTTAATCCATTGTTATTTTGCTCACTACGCCACCCCAGTTTGGACCCAGCCATATGTAAATCAGTCTTGACCCTGCTCCTCATAGCAACAGTCCAGCCCGAACTGCCAGGCCAGAAACAAGCATCCTGGGACCAGTTTCGGGGCATCAGTCAGGCTAGCTTGAATCCAGTGGCGCAGTGAGCATGGAACCCACATCTGGGCATACCCTTCCGAGTTAGGGTGACAAAAGCAAAAGGAACAAATAATGGATAGAATGCTGAACATTGCAAACATTTATTCCCAGCCATGCCACAAGGATTTGGGTTTAATCCATTGTTCTGTTGCTCACCACTCCACCCCAGTTTGGACCCAGCCATCTGCAAATCAGTCTTGACCCTGTCCCTCGTTGGAACAATCCAGGCGGAACTGCCAAGCCAGGTCCTCCCGGGATCAGAAACAAGCATCCTGGGACCGGTTTTGGGGCATCACCCCTCATAAGCCAGGCTAGCTTGCATCCAGTGGTGCAATGAGCATGGGGCCCACGTCTAGGCATACCCTTTCCATTTAGGGTGACAAAAGCAAAAGGAACAAATGATGGACGGAATGCTAAATAATGCAAACATACTTTCCTAGCACAAGCTGGAATAATACAAACCAGCGGAAAGAGTGAACTAAAGAGAAAATCAAGAACCATTCCACAGACTTCACATGATGCTATTGATGTGTTTAACGATGCAATCATTGCAGATTAAAAAAGTTTGGAGAGCAAAGTTAACTCTGCTAGATGTTATAACATCCCCTTCAAGCAATGGCAAGCCATTCAAGCCCTCAAGGAAGATGACTCCTTAGTTATTATTATGGAATAAAAAGGGAGGGGTCCTACTATCCAAGGGACATGATACCCACTATAGTAACAGTAAAATATTTTTTTTCCCTTGGAGTGACTTACCAACTATCATCAGCTTTCAACCAACTGCCATACAGCCTCTTCTATCAATTGCATACTATCGGTAACCCCACATATAATTATAAACGTACACAAATTGTTAAAAAAGTTATCACAATTTTTTATTCAATTAACATCAATATTGGTCAATAGTTCAAAAGCACAACATTATTTATATTTAAAAAAAACAGATAAACTGTCCACAAGTCATAAAATCATTTCCTATCATAAATCACAAAGAGACAATAGTAAGTGACATATTAAAATCATCAAGATCTTGTTAATTCGATAGAATCTATGTTATAGTCATAGCACATGGAATATCTTTAGACTTAATAGTTCCCCGAATTTAACACCCCAGAAGAGTCGACGCGTTTCGGTGTGCAAACAGCTTACGCACTACCTTCATCATTACTTTACAGTAGTTGTCTCTTTATCAGAATCAGCATTAAAATCATGTAAGCCTGTATTAAGAACGAATAAAATACTTCTATCAGAAACAATGTATCAGCAATATATTCCCCTGCTTAAAAAATTGCATAAATTATGACACATTAATCAAACAGTATGTTAAGCCGTAATTTTGTCCCTATTATACACAACTATACATCACATTCTTGAAAACACTTACATTTATAATTATAGTAGGGTTCTCTATACAACACTGTCCACCCCGCCACTTAATCCACCATCAAATACACTGCATTCTAAAAGATAAAGCTTTCATTAACTCGCATCCTATTTTATTTTATGTTTTATATTTTTGGTCTGGATGTATTTAATTTGGTTTAATTATATCCTCAGACCATCATAGTAAATACCGTTATGTCTAAAAAGGTTTTTTGAAAACAAATAACCTACAAAAAGGCACATACCGTAAAAAAATGGTTAACCTCAGAGCTTTATATCTGGTTGTTTGTTATTTTTGGCTGAGTGATGAACAGTACTATTTGCCCATCTATAGAGCGGAATATGCCAACTGTAGAAAAGTATTTCATCAACATCTTGGAAATTGGAGAGATGAAGGAATGCTTGATCTAGACGAGTACAATTTCCTACATTGTGAACATCCCATCCTTCCTACTTTTTATCACCTTCCTAAAGTGCATAAAGACATGAGTAATCCACTGGGAAGACCTATTGTTGCTTCAATAAATAGCCTTTCGGAAAACACCTCCATATACATTAATTCATTTTTATCACCATGGGTCAAGGACTTTAGCTGCTATGTAAAAGACACACAAGACTTATTTAGATTAATTAAGGGAACTACCTGGGAGGACGATATGTTATTGATCACCCTAGACATAACCATTTTACATACCTGCATTATTCATGAGCAAAGTATTGCTGCTGTCAAATGGTTTTTAAATGAACAATCTTTGAAATATCTGAAACCCAACATCATGCTTCTGATTATGGCTAGATTTTGCCTAGAGATTAATATTTTTATTTTCTCTGGTCAATTGTTAAGACAGCAATGCGGGCACGTGCTTCGCCCCCCAGCTATGCAAACCTTTTCATGGGCTGGTGGTAGAAGCACGTGGCCTGGAGAGAGGTGCCCGACAATTGGGATGAAAATATGGCATTGTGGGCCCGGTATATAGATGACTTGTTTATTGTGTGGAGGGGCTGCCGTTCATCTGCTGAGGAGTACATAGCTTACCTCAATTCCAAGAATTCTAATTTGGTATTTAGCGAGCACATTAGCAATACTAATGTATGTTATCTTGATTTGGAGGTCTATGTGGAAGTTACCAAACTTCTTACAAGACTATGCAGAAAACCCACAGCTGAGAATTCTGTTTTACATGTTGGTAGTTATCACCAGAGAAGTTTGATTAAAAATATTCCCTGTGGAGACTTTTTGCATATAAAACGCAATTGTGCCACCCAGTCTGAATATCAGAAGGCCAAGGTGAGTGCCCTGGAACGATTTAGGGCCCAGGGATATTCCAATACCCCCTATATGAAGCAGAGAAAAGGACATAGAAAGTGACCAGTCTGGAACTTCTAGTAGCCAAAACAACTGATGATCACAAGAACCGTAATGGAGGAGGACAAGTGAGGATGATCACCCGCTACAATGAAAAATGTCCCGATTAGTTCAGATCTTCAGAAAAAACTGGCATATTCTCTAAACGGATAACATATTAGGAAAACTTATTCCCACTCAGCCTCAGATCACATACAGGTGTTGCAAGTCCATCAGTGACAATTTGGTATATAGCCATTACTGCTCAACCCCCGTAAAAACAAATAGTGTCACTGGCTTCTTTCCGTACATGAAATGTAAGGCTTGAAAATATAGCCATGAAGTCAACAACTATAGCATTGTAGAGAAGGGATCTAAAACAGTAAGGAGTATTATTCGGCTACTAAACTGCAACTCGGAGTTCACAGTCTATTGCTTAGAGTGTCCCTGTCCCATACGCTACATAGGGAGTACCATTCCCGCGAAGAAATGCATTCTAGAACATATGCGGGCCATCACTAAGAATGATGCTAGTTACCCGGTGGCCCGCCATTTTGAAACCTCCCCCCACTATAATCAAGACCTTTTGGAATTCTTTTGTATAGACCAGGTCCTAAAGAAGGAAGGGGCGGGGACAGGGTGAAAAGTTTCCGTGCACTAGAATCCAGGTACATCATAGATTTGCGTACAAAGGCCCCGTTAGGTCTCAATAATGATGAGGAACTGTGGGTTCATCTAGGATGAAGGCGCCCTGTGTCATTTGTTAGATCTGGAAAAAAAAATGCTGTCGAGTACTATTCCATGTTTTCTATACCTTGAGATCGAAGCTGGAGGAACTTATTATGAGAATCTTCAACAAATAGCCAAACCCAGCCTGCGTGTACATACTTTTTACCGTAGAACTAGATTGCCCATTCAGGGCATAATTGCTATTGATAGGGGGAACTTAGATGTATATTTTAGACAGGCTAATCAGCGTGAGCCAATATTGTATATCTGTATACCTATAGGCTTATTCTCTTACTCTGTGACTATATTCTTTAATTGCCCATTTAGGGCGCAATTTTGTATGAACTTGAGAGACTTAAGAAACTCATTCGAGAATCTCGATGATTGAAATTATTAATATTAGGATGGGATATTAGTTGGTCAAAAATTATGAATTTTCCTGCTATCTTATTCCTGTCCTCACACATGATCGGATTTTCAGCCAAATGTTTGCAAAAGCTGTTCATATTTGCTTTGATTTAAGCGCACTATATTCAATTGTTGTGTTTCAAAGCATGCTAAAGGATGGCCACCACTATTGTCTAAACGTAAAAACAATTTCAGGCCATCTTCGCTGTTAATGATCTGTCACGTCAGACACTTTTTATTTTAAAATGGCTCCGTGAACATATACATACTGACATCGATGAAGGCATAGTGCCGAAACGTGTCTGTCAGTGCTGGGAGGCTCTGCACATTAAAAGCACTTTGCTACAAAATCCCGTGAGTGCTCTCTTCTTCAGCTGACTTGCATTGTTTGCCATTGTGGATGCAGGTATAGCGGCTCACCACCGCTGGAGATTCACAGCCGGGACGTGAGGTGCAGCGGCGGTGACTCTTTGTCTTGGATATATTGCCTTAACCTTATTCCTCCTGATGTTCTCATTTTCAAGTATTTTATATATATTGTGCTGCTATCCGCTGTTTTTATCTTTATCATTTTTAGCTGTTTTTAAACAATTTAAAAATTGTCCCTCTCCTTGCACTTTTCTTCGCTTCTCTCCCCGGTCCACCACAGCTCTAAGGGGCTGATTGAGTGGAGGGAGAGAAGGCAGAGGTAACTCTCTCTTCGCGCTCTCCACTTCCTGTACCTTAACCTAGAGAGGTGGGCCCTCTAGTTGTTGGGCTCTACCGGATCGGCCGGGCTCTCCCGCCTCCTCCTCTATAAAGAGACACTATGGCGCCGTCGAGCAGCACTCTGGAAGGCTAGCGCTGTTGGCTGCGGGCTTTATTGCCTTAACCTTATTCCTCCTGATGTACGTATTTTCAAGTATTTTATATATATTGTGCTGCTTTCCGCTGTTTTTATCTTGTATAATTTTTAGCTTTATCAGTTTTAGCTGTTTTTATTTATTTATTTATTTATTTTTTAAACCTTTATTGACATTTCAACCAAAGACAAGTATGGGCCTACAACCCCCGGGGCCGGCCGCTAGGCAGTTAGATTAACAGAAAACAAATTTTAATCACAGGCAGCACATCGGGGAGCAGAATCTCCATGCTAGTATACTCTTGGCCACTTAGCAGCCCAAGTAGGAAACCAGGATATAAAAGGTTTTCATTTTATAATAGAGAATGGAAGGATCAGGTGCCAAACAATTTCCCAGTAGCGAAAAATGGCGGGCAGAATAGTAAACGTCAACAATAAACAGCAATCTATCAAGTCAATGGCGCTGAAACAGGAGGTTCAGGATGCGGAAGAATATCACGAGCCATGTGCGCCTGCAGTCCCCTGCCCTAAGACCCAGAAAGCACCACGGAAATTGAGGCACAAATGAAAAAGCAGTGTTTGACAGCGAAGGGAACCTACCGTACTGACCCCAGAAAAGAAAGACAAAGAAAGATAAGAGAAGAGAAAAGAGGCCATAGAAACAAAGTCAAAAACTAAAAAATCTCCTCCCCCAGCCCCCCACCCTGCACCTCTGCAGATGACTACGGCCCCCCCCCCCCAGCAGTGTGCCTGTCGCCCCAGAACCAGACCCGAAATATAGAAGAAACAGAGAAAAAGGAGAAAGAAAAGAAACCCCACCTAACGGGGGAGTGGAGAGAGTATTAATAAACTGGAGGAGGGCCTTCAAACATGCCCCCGGCTTCTCCCTCCCGCACAATGTGTTCCTCCCCAAAGCAAACAGTAATCAACAAACATTTTCCCATGTCAAAGAAAAATGGGGAGCGTTATGCACCTATCACACTATTAGTTATGCCGTGAGAGCACGCAACCCCTGTGCCCGCCCGCCTATCAGATGACGACCTCTGAAGGATCAGTCTTATCCTTGGCCTCTCTTTGCGAATCCACCGATGCATACCCATCGACCCAGTGCCATGTCCAATGTTACGAGGAAAAGGAGCGTCCAAGAAAGAACCGGAAGCGACACACACATGTAGGGTAGACGTCTCTGAATACCAACACAGTCATCATTATGAAGGATCATCTTTCCCAGTACTGCCCAAGGACATGCACTGCACACAAGGTCCAGGATGTAGGAATCAGCCAGAGCAGGCGACCATTGCTTGATTATTGCCTGGGTCGCCGGAGGCTATGCGTGGGACAAAGCCACCACCTTCTGCTCAAATCTAAAACCTCCGGAACAGACCCGACCTACAGCCAGCCGACCACATGTTGGCACATTGTCAGGAATTTCCAGCTTCCCCCTAGTCACCGGGGCGGCCACAACACTGTCCTCCTGTGTGAAGTAAAACAAGTCCCTGGTTACCTGGGGACAGGCAGATCGCAACTGTTCCGACGCTGACGCGATACCATCAAGCTTTCTCCCCAGTACCCAGGCGCCGTGAACCAGGGTGGAACGAAGGGCACCGAGAGCTTCGAGAAGGTCACCGTACCCCAGCACAGCTCCTCGCGCCCGCTGCGCTACACTCCTCTTGGCCACACACTCCCAATCTTGCTGCGACCCAGTGTACAGGATGATAGAATCCATCCTATCAAGATGGCCGCAGGGTAGTTCCACCCCAGATTGGGACCGGGTCTCAGGCACAAGCGCATCAAGTTCCATGGTACTGCAAACAGGGTTCCGGGGGCAGGCAAAATATGTATCCGGTGTATGGTCACAGGTAACAGTTATCCTCACCCTGGACGAGCGCCCGCAAAAATCCGGGAGCCGCCCGCGAAAATCGGGACAAGTTACAGGCAGCGTCCGAGCAGCTCACTTGCGAGGGCTCAGGCAATTACCGAAGAATCTTGGAATTGCCACCTTGGGCATGCACTCGTTCCGCTACGCCCAGTGGTAGGAATGACCACGGCGAAATTCAGGCCAATATCCGCACCGCTCCGGTATTCCGACTCCCCCCAGTCACCAATGGCCGCTGTTGTTGAACTGCCGCCCGGCCATGTTGTCCACTCGAGGTCCCGGTTCCAGGGCTGCACAGGCCGCAAACTTCAAGTGAACATTTCTCCGGCGGTACCGCCGCCAGAAACTTCAGAATCACGCGATCGGTTGCCGCTCTCAATCACCAACACGGGCATATAGCGCAGGCAAAGGATCTCATGCAGGATATCTGTGCGGGATGCGGAGGTTCACGGAGCCGAGAGCCTACGCTGCCGTCCCGATCGCCATCTTGGCTCCCAGTTTTAGCTGTTTTTAAACAATTTAAAAATTGTCCGTCACCATGCACTTTTCTTCGCTTCTCTCCCCGGTCCACCACAGCTCTAAGGGGCTGATTGAGTGGAGGGAGAGAAGGCAGAGGTTACTCTTCGCGCACTCCACTTCCTGTAGGTTAACCTTGAGAGGTAGGCGCTCTAGTTGTTGGGCTCTACCAGATCGGCCGGGCTCTCCCACCTCCTCCTCTATAAATAGCCACTATGGCGCAGTCGCACAGCAGATGCGCGCAGCCGGCGCGCCACTGGCGCTCCGAAGGCAAGTCCGTCTGTGATTGTCCGCGCCTTGACCACGCCGAGGGCCAGGATTCCTCATCCGGGTTGGTCAGAAATATAGAGAGGGGTAGTGTCTTACTCCAGTAAGCAACGTAAGGCCATCTATAGTGATGGCAATTATTGTAAAAAGGTCTGTGTTTACTTTAACCCTGCGACCCTCTCTAACAGGGTCACAGCTCTATGCCCGACCTGTGGGTTTAGACTGGAGGTTTATGACAGGGTACAAACCAACCAGGTGGACTCTGTATTTAATAATGCACATCCAAAAGACTACAAGAAGGATAAGATCTACTCTGCACTAAATAATGCACGCTCCCTTCCTAAACATAAATACGAGATCACAGAATTCTTCGATAAATATCACCTCGATCTCCTATTTATCACAGAAACTTGGGCTGACCCTTCAGCTGGCCCAGATTTTAGCATTGCTACCCCTGATGGCTTTTCTGCATATAGATGCAATAGAGCACTGAAGAGAGGGGGAGGTCTGGCGCTCATCTACCAAGAAGATCTTGCAGTTAGGACAGAGATGATTACCTCCGCGGTATGTGAGGCATTTCATTTTAATATAATGCTCACCAATCACCAATCATCAGTCCTTTAAAGGGACCCTCTTATACCGTCCACCGGGTCCCAGGCGAGATTTTCTATCAGCAATAGGTTGCCTACTGGAACCTATGGCTGGTGAATTCAATTTCACGATCTTGGGGGATTTTAATTTTCATCTGGAAGCCCCCAAAGATAGAGAATCTATAGCCCTTATTTGGAAGCTAGAGGTGTTGGGACTCTTCCAAAAAGCTATGAGTCCTACTCACTCGGCTGGGCATTCACTGGACGGTTTGTTCACGAACAATGAGTAGATCTCAATGGGAGGGGGTGTCGATCGGGTCCCGTCCCTGGCCCCGAAATAATAACGGAGACCGATTACCTGTAGGAACTAAGTCCCGGACTCCAACTTTGTGTATGGTGCCCTCCGTGAGGATAAACACACCCCTCCGTATACTACCCATACAGGAACTAGACTCACGGGGCGTTGCGGAGGAAGGAGTAACCCCGGAAGCTGTTTCCAACCGGAAGAGAATAGGACCGATTCAACTCCAGGAGGGCGCGAAGACACCAGAGAAGGGAGAAAGTCATCAAGCGGAGGAACAGTGAAGAAGGAGGACGTGGAATTTAGAGAAGACGAGGAAGCGAGAGAAGACGAGGAAGAAGAAGGAGAAGAAAACGAGAAGTGGTGTGAAGACTGGTGGTCCCCACAGGAGGAGGCTGGAGAGCGGCCGCAACTCAGGAGAGTTGCGGTGGAGCCAGTGAGTGACTCGGGACAGGGGAGGAGGGAGATGGGTGATTAAGGAAGGGGGGAAGGTGAGAGCGGGTGTGCGGTCACGTTGTGTTTTCCCTGATTCACTACCTTCACGTGGGATTGGTCTCAAACGGTTGGATTTAAGCGTGATATTAAGCGTGATAGACAGGATTCACCGTGCACGTTTCCTTCCCTATACCTAAGACACAAACCTTCCCTATCCTCACGAGTTACTCCTTTCCTGACATAGAACTTTATTGAACCATCAACCTGGTATGGTGACAGAAATATCATAGCCTGCATGTATATTATTTAAAAGGGAAGACTGACGGCTCCTTTTCTTTTTACTTACTCCCATGAGCCTCCGTGGCAGACTCCCTGACCAAGGAGAAGATCATACAGACGAGGGAACTGACGATGACAACGTTTCGCCTGAAAGAGAGAAGAATCCCAAGGAAGCCGAAGAATCACCAACCCCCTCTGGTTCAATATCTGAATCTGTAAATAAAAGCTGCCGACTGACACACTACATACAGCCTCCGCATCGGTTTATCCGGCCCGCACTCCCACACTCAATAAGGGAGATCCTCCCTTTAACATGGTCTGATCACTCTGCAGTATTTTTTGATATTAGGATACTGCAGCCCACTTCTATATACACCAACTCAATTCCCTCTAAACAGTTTAAGGCTTGGAGTGGCATTGATCAAGCCTGTCCTAAGCAACATCTAATTGGACACCCAGCCTGAAGACGTGCCAGACCCAGAACTGGCCCCCACAAATTACACAGAACGGCTCCAAAATGCATTCAGTAGACTAGTACCATATAAAACGGTCTCCAAAAACAGGAAGGCTCCCTCCGCTCCGTGGTTCTCTGAGGCACGCGATTGGAGAAACAACGCTGTAGGAATCAAGAAACCAGCTGGCGCCAAGAATATGATAACAAGGAAAAATCTCGTTACAAGGTGGCATTGACAAAGTATAAACGTCTTATAATTACAGAAAAAAGTAATTACTACACCAGAAAAATAGAAACAGCACAAGATTCCTCTAAACAGCTGTTTCAGGTAGCTTATAAGCTGGCAGGACCAGTGGCTAACTCCACCAAGGGGGCATCCCAATCACTCTGCGATTCACTAGCCAGCTACTTTCAAGACAAGGTGGGACAAATTTACTCTAACTTTACTGCCCCCATGGTGGGCTGGAATCAGCTGGCCGACAACAGCAAGAGTGGAGACACCCCTAGTTTTAGGGAAATTAGGCCAGTTTCAGTGGAACAGATCTCTGATCTGGCTAACACAGTCAAATCAGGCTCACCGTCTGATCCATGCCCCCCTTCAGTCCTGAAACTGATCCCCGACCTAATAGGTTCTAACCTAATGAGCATCTGTAACTCTATGTTCTGCTCAGGCACCTATTCCTCCCTAAGGAAAAAGGCCATCATTCTGCCACAAAAAAACACAATCTTGACCCAAGAGAGACCAAATACTACAGGCCAATTGCGCGTCTCCCATTTCCAGCTAAAATCATCGAAAAGATTATGAATATCCAGCTTGCGCAGTTTATTGAAGAGAATAAGCTGTTAGATGGCAAACAGTTTGGCTTTAGGAAAGGCCATGGCACTGAGACCGCACTCATTAAAGCGTTGGATGAAATTAGGTTTGTGCTTGACAGAGGAGGTGATGCAGTACTAGTGCTTCTGGGTCGGCAGCTTTTGACACGGTTGATCACGCTACACTGATCAACCGTGTCTCAGCCATAGGCATCGGGCACAAGGCTAAAGCCCTTCTGTCCTCTTTTTTATGCAATCGGACTCAGTCAGTTAGTCTGGGTGAGTTCAATTCACCAGTTTTTTCTCTCCCTTGTGGAGTTCCGCAAGGATCTTCGCTGAGTCCGACTCTGTTTAACAGATATGTGATAGACTTAGCACGAGTAATTAAATCATTTGGGATGGGTCTCACCTCATATGCGGAAGATATGCAACTGGTGCTTGCTGTGCATAAAGATGGAAATGCAGTCGCAGCAAGTTTTCATGACGGCATGTTGGCCATTAGCTCATGGATGTCAAATCATTGCCTTAAATTAAACTCAGACAAGACTGAAGTAATGGTCTTTGGTAATCTTGCCCCAGGATGGTCTCCGACCTAGTGGCCAGCTGAGCTGGAATCCCCCTCAAGAAGACCAGAAACTTGGGTGTCATTTTTGATGATAGATTAACCTTTATACATCTTGCCAAAGCAGTGGTCTCCTCAACCTTTTATGTTTTAAGGATGATAAAGAAATTGTTACCTTTCGTCCGAGTCAGCACTCGGAAAACACTTATCTGTACTCTAGTTATGTCTAAGGTTGACTACTGCAATAGCCTTCTAATCAATGCCCAAAAAAAGGGTTCTGGGTAGGCTGCAGTTGGTACAGAACGCAGCCGCCAGGATACTGTCAGGTACCCCGAAGTTTAAGCCCATTTCCAATGTGGTGCGACAGCTCCATTGGCTGCCCATAAAAAGCAGAATGAAATTCAAGGCTCTTTGTATTGCCTATAAGGCAATTCACAACACTGGACCAGAATGCCTGAAGATCCCTGTACTCTGCAGACACTAACCTTCTGATCGTCCCAAGAACCAAGAAAGCCAACTGGGATGATAGAAGTTTCATAGTGACCACATCTAAACTGTGGAATTCTCTCCCCCTGAAGATTAAGGACTGCCCCCCACTGCTATCATTTAGAAAACAAGTAAAAACTTGGCTCTTCAAGCAATAGGCATCCACCAGCTCTCTGCTTATCCTTCCAATACATAGCGTCGAGACACCTACGGGTATATGCGCGCTTTAGAAGTTGTTTTAGTAAATATATATATAAATATATATATATATATATATATATATATATATATATATATATATATATTATTTGCCAATGTGATCCATTCACTCGGCGCGCTCAACAGCTGGTGGTCCACGTAGGGGTCGGACCCAGACCCAATTTGAAATATACAAGACAAAAGACGTGGCACTCAGGAACTTGTTTCAAAGCAAAGGTTTTTTAATCCTTATCGCAACCTCCACCAACGCGTTTCAGCCCTTGACTTTTCTCACCGTGAGAAAAGCCAAGGGCTGAAACGCGTTGGTGGAGGTTGCGATAAGGATTAAAAAACTTTTGCTTTGAAACAAGTTCCTGAGTGCCACGTCTGTTGTCTTGTGTATATATATATATATATATATATATTCCACCAATCCCGCTTTACTTAAAAACGGGCTGACACATGCTCAGGTATGATTCTGGGAGGCTTTATTTTCATCATCTTGGCACATCATGCTTGATTAAAAAGTTTGCCACTGCTGTGACACCTGGCAGACGCGTTTCGGCTTGGTTGCCTTCCTCAATGCCAGCTATGTGTGACAGGGAAACGCCAACAGGGATTTTAAAGTTAATCACATTGACTCCTATTGGAGGATGTTCGTGGTCAAAGAAAGAGGACTGCGGGTTCAAGGTATTATTCACTCCGTCTGTTGTATTTTGTATCCTTTGACTCACGGCATATCGAAAATCCTTGTGTGTGGTATGATGTGGCCCAAATCATGTTGCTAGTGGGAAAAGTGCATACTGAATCCGGGGACATAGTTCAGTGACTGCGTACCCAGCATACGATGATGCTCTGACCTCGTCAGCTGTCAGGCTGCATTCTCCCTCTTTGCGTCACGAAGATGGTGATTTGGCCTCTCAGATCTTCCTGTCAGCAGAAAATCTGCCGCTCTTTCCCCAGTGTACCAACACCAGTGCTGCTGCTGGGGGGGCGCCGCGATGCGTATCTTCTTACGCTCAAACCAGAAAGTTGTCGGCATTCGCATGCATACATACATACATACATACATACATACATACACTGGAAGGGAGCATCAGTTTCGCCCCTTCCGAACGAATGCATCTGTTTGGAGAATACCAGTGCAGTGACCGCCTCAAGAACAGAGGGCCGGTACCATGCAGTACCTTATATTTTCTTTAATCACCTTAAGTAAAAAGAAGCTAGATAAGGAAACGGCATTGACCTGTGCCTCAAAGTTCAATTTCTCATCAATAACCAATAATATCCAACTTGGGGAGTAGTTGCCGAAAAGGACTATCACCGTTTTTCCTGAGTTCAGTTTGAGGCAGTTTGAGCTCATCCATGAGCTGACTGCCAGCAGACAATCCCTGAATCTTTTAACTGGCGGCATGCTGTTTTCAAAGGCGGACAAGACAATTTGAGTGTCGTCCGCATTCGATGTCAATGCCAAACCAAAGGTTCTGATGAGCGCTGCTAATTCTGACACGTAAATATTAATAATTACTATTATACTGACACATAAATATTAATAATTAATAATAGCATCCCCGTAACTTTTTTTTTCCAGTGAATATATATAGGGCTACAGGAATGTTGCTAGTCTGCAGCGATTTGCACACAATTCTAGATTTGCCGCAAATGCCACGTAAAATCATCTGCTGCATAATCTGCAGATTTTAACAAAAAAAATAGTTTTCAGCTCAAACGGATCAAAAGCTACAAATAATATGGGGACTATGGTACCTGCGCACCAGAACACTTTTTGCATAGTTTGACTGGGTATCTTAAGATGCTCAAGCTGTCTTTGGGTGTTAAATTGTCACTAATAATGTGAACTCTTTCCCAGACACCGTTACAAGGTTTAAAAATGACAAAATAATGAAGGCATACTATCACATTTTGTTGCTTATTATGCTCCATAATTTGCCTTTTCTTGCTGCATTATTTGTTAAACCCTGCCTCATGATTTGGTCCTCTTCTGCATAATCCCAATTGCCCTGAGTGTGTGTGTGTGTGTGTTTGTGTGTGTATGTATATAGATATAGATATGTAGATCTAGATATAGACATATATATTTATATAATATATAGATAGATAGATAGATAGATAGATAGATAGATAGATAGATAGATAGATAGATAGATAGATAGATAGATAGATAGATAGATAGATAGATAGATAGATGTAGATAGAAACATATATATATTCGCTGAAAAAAACAAAGGTTACAGTTAAAGTTATAGTTAGGCTCAGAGTTCACTCATACAAAACCTTTCAAATTCAGCAATTATAGTTACCTGAGCTAACTATAACTCACGCCCCTGCAATGCACTGTTTATGACATCTTGTATGCTACAAAAATGCCCCCGCTGGATGGGAGCACACATTTATTTTCCTCTCTCTCTTGTTGTTATGTCATACCAAACTTATATAGCGCGCTTTCACCTAAAGGTTTCTTGGCGCTAGGTAGGGAAACTAAGATTGCTCCTGCCCTGCAGGAGCAGAGAAGAAAACCTGCTCCACCGGACAAGAGCAAAGCCGGCTCTCACTGCACCCAGAATGGATGCATGCACGGGAGCCAGCGGGCAGTGGGGTCTATGGGCACCCCCGGCTCCCAACATTATATGTAATTTGTGTTCCCTAGGTTGAACCGTCGTACCCACTTTAGGCCCCGGCAATTGGGTCTGTGGCCTGTATTGGCTCAGGGAGAGGGTCCGACCAACCCTCTTCCCTTTAAATGAATGTCAGGGGTTGGGGTACCTGGAGCCAGTATTGGCTTGGGAAGAGGAGGTTGCATGCCCTCCTCCCCTTTTAATGAATGTCAGCCCCAGGGATTGGGGCCCCAGAGCCTTTTTTTTGGTGGAGCCACAGGAACCCCTCCCCATTTAAAATAAATAAATAAAAAATTACCCTGGGGCCAGCAATGGCTTGGGTAGGGGGTGCATGCCCTCCTCTGTAACATAAAAACAAGTGGTAAACATGACTAATAAATGAGCTGCAGAACCCGCTCACTCATTATTTACTGCTTCTAGCAAGGAGCATAATGCCCTAGGGCTTTAATCAATTACATATTTTTTTGCTATAAGAGGCAGGGCACCACAAACTATTTTTTTATGCTATGGGGGGGTTAGGGAGTGCAGTAGCCCAACAGCAACATTAAAAAAACAATATGGGTAATAAAATCTATGGCCTCAGTAGAGTTTATGATATTTTTCAAAAGCACTCCAAGCTGGAGCTGTGTGCTCTTCAGCTGGACTGCAGGGACCTCTAGTGCTTGGTTCTATGGTGCACGTTGTGCCTTGAAAAATGTCAAAAGTAAAACTGAAACATGTGTGTGTTTTTTTTTAAAGACTTTGTTCAAAATATTTTATGATAATCACTTTTATTAAACATTGCAATGCGTGAACTTATTAAATATATTTGTGATTATACTTATTGGTGACTTTTTGACAACGCCAGTGTGTCTGCCTTACATAAAATGACACCCTTTATACTGTCACACACCTACGCCCATCCATGCACTGCGCATGGCCGGAGGCTCTGTGCTGCAGGGGTTGGGCATCTGCGGGGGGTTGGGCACAGGACCTCAGCGCAGTCCAGGCTTGGTGTCCAATCCCTACAGCCAGGCCCGCGCTGAACCCGGCCTTGTGCTGCGGGTGTAGAATGGCCACTGCGGGGTTTGGCCCAGGGCCTGGCCACATGCCTGGCCTGAGTCTAAACCCATGCCATGCATGGCAATGGACATCTTCCTTTATATTAAACAACCATAGAAATTCACTGCAAAAACCTATGGTTAGAGTGACATCATAGTTAGGTATGGTAAAAATATCTTACTTTACATTTAAAAAAAAAATATGCATTTGCAGAAAAACTAAAGGTTAAAGGGATGTTAGATTTTGGTGAAAATGTCAGTGAAAACATACTGTTTTAACCTTACAAAACAACTGAAATTCCCCAGTTATGGTTATCTTATGTAACTATAACTCGTGCCCTAAAGTAACTATAACTTGTGTCCTTGCCATGCACTGCTAATTACCTTACATATTACATCATTCATGACATCACTGCAACATCTGAAATGGCATACTTCATGACAACACTGTGCAAGCTGGGGATGTGAGTTAGCAGCCGATGGGAAAGGCAGGTCATGTCGTGGAGTATATTTAAAGGGCGACGAAAACCAAAATGCTGCTTTTCTTTCTTCTGCTCTGTTTCTCTAGCTGTACGTTGACAAGAAGAAAGGAGATATTTATCGCAGCATGTTTATTTTCCACTCCTTGTATAGTTATAGAAAAGTTGAACTATTTCTGCATTTTTCTACTGCGCCTTCTTAAAAAAAAAACTTGTATTAAAGTGCTCCTAATATATTTTTTGCAGCACATATCGAACAGCAGGGGCGGCTGGTGACATTTGAAAATGGCGGGCGTAAAAGTGCTGGAGGAGTGCCCCATAACATAACCTGGACGCTAGCTTACCACTTTGCCGCAAAGGTGGGAGATAAAGCTGCCAAGCCTGGTGTGGTGCACACGCTTCCGTTTATCCTCGCCTCTACCTCTCCTCACCTCTCTCTCCAACCGCTATCTGTTTATTTCTATCACTCTAGCTTATTCGTATCCCGCACACCTGCCTTTCTGCCTGTGCCCTACCCTGGTGCTAGTTTCCCTGACTTTTCTTGTTGGCTCCCAATCACTTTTTGTCATGCGGTGCCAGAGCTGCACAGGGTGCCTCTTAGCACCCCCAGTACCCCAGTACTTCTCCTTTCTGTACCCCCGTAGCACTTCTCACCTGTGCAGAGCTGCTGTTAGCCCTCACCTTCTAGTATACGGCGCCTCTTGTCCCCTCCTCCTGTACCTCCGGAACTACTCCTCTCTAAACCCCCGTACCACATCAACCCAGTGCAGAGTTGCTGTGAGCCCTCACTGGCTGGTACACGGTGTGAGAAGTTGGCCTGATATGTAGTGCTCACTATTCTAGTGATCACTGTGTATCATTCCAAACGACCCTTATTGATGATTGGTTGTAAGTCAACCTTTTAGACCAGCTATCCTAGTAGCGTGGATACGAGCAGTCTTTAGGCTAAACTCTAGAGGGCGTGTTAAGCCAGCTGTTTACCATCACATATACCCCTTGAACACCAAGTGAAAGGACACCACACAAGTTGTTATGAAAATAAAAGGATATTTATTTATAACAAGACTACCCTGGCTCTTTATGAGTCAGGGAGCTAAGCACACTACAAAACTCTTAGGAAAATACTTCAGTTGCACAATTTACACAAATGCCCGAGGGGCACGAGAAACCATCTACACTAACAGTGAAATGCGAATGGTTAGAGTCTGGAGGTACTGATTCCGGAGTGATCCGATCAGTGGGACTAAACGAAAAAGGAACTGGACACTTGTAGAGCGGACCTGCGATGGAGCACCGAGGTGCTCGAGTTACCTAGCCCGGAGGCTGCGGCTGCGTGAAGTTCGGCAAGATGTCGGGAGTCCTCGTGTAGTCTCAGGAGCCTGAAAGAAGAAGTTGCTGGCAGGCGACCAGTGACGATGTTCGGAGCGATCCAAGCCTGGATCGGTGATGAAGGAAACCTGAAAGCAGAGGGGACTCAGTTCTCAACCGCTAGCCAGCGATCGTGTGGGTACCAGGAGGGTACCGGCTGAAGTCACCTCGACCAGGTGAGTGGGTGACGTCGGACTCGGCTGTTCCTCGGACCAGGAGGCGCGGCGGCGACCAGGATGGAGGGCGAGCTGTCCCACGAAGGTGTCTGCTGTCGATGATGCTGGGCCCAGGCAGGGGCAGCGGATCTTGGCAGTGGCAACCCAAGCGGGGGAGTCAAGATGGCGTCGGGAGTGGACCAGGAGGGTCCGTGGTACTCCTCTGTTGAAGGGGAGCAAGAGCCAGTCTGGAGCAACCAGACTAGTGATGAAACAATCGTGGTGCGTCGTGAAGAGGGCCACAAGCCGGTCGGCAAGTGGTCGAACAACGCGGTGAACAACAAGGAGCGGAAGGGCCCCCACGCAGATCTCGTGGATGCTGGGGAGACAGACTTCGATGCTGGAGCTGCTCAGGGTTTAGGGCTTCTCAAACCCTAGGTGCACTCACTCGAGGGTCCCTCGGTGGGCGTGCTAGATAAGCGTCGTGCAGGTTCTGAAGATAGCCGGTCCCGCAGGTCTCGTCACACCTACGACTCTCAGCTGGGCTGATGAGGTAGGTAAAAGGTCAGAGATGGCAGGGTACTCGGGTCTCGTCGAGCTGGGCAGTCTTGATCCGTAGGAGAGACTTACAGCAAACCGCAAGCGCTTAGATGGTGCCTGCTGGTGCAGGGTGGCTACTCCTTAGCCACAAGGGAGAGTCTTCAGAAATAGTCAAGAGTTCCTTTCGTGGAAAGTAGTTCGTGATTCGGAGTTATCCGATTATCTGATTATCCAATTTGGGAAGGGGACTCGCTCCTACCTTTATTCTAAGAAAAGGGGCTGGCCCGTGACTAGGTTCTACCTATGGGTGGAGCCAGGAGGGGGGTGGTTACACCCCTATCCTTTGTCCGGCTTCGCGCCAGCTCAGGGGCTGGTGTGCCCCCGAAACTGGTTTGAGCCGGGCTATGCACAGTGAGCACCGGGGTGCCACTGGCAATCACCTTCCTTTCAGCCCTGCCTACCTGGGATACACAAACCCTGTCTGGGATGGTGCTAACACCGCCCTCGACAGGAAACCCTTTGTCCAAGCTCCCTTTGCTGGAAGGTCCCCCAGCAGCAGGAGGTCAGACTTGTGTCTGGTGGCAGCATCCATTTTGTGATGCTGAGGCTTGAGTCAACTTTAACCGGGGTTCAAGGTTACTTCCATGTCGTGTCCCTCTAAAAGGGGGGAATGCTAACCCCGTCGCCGGGGCTGGCGAGGGGTTCGTATTCCCATTCGTATGACACCTTACTCGACATGTGTAGGTGATGCAATGCCAAAGTTAGCAAATAACCGCAAGGATTATAATGCATTAAAAGTAGTTGGCCCGCGTCACCATGGAACGGCTATTAGGACTTGGTTCCGCAAGCCGCCGACGGGCTCAGCTCGCGCCAGAGCACCGTCCCACATGATTCCCTGCACTCTGCCTTCAGGATTGATAAGGCCTGCTATAGGAGTGACTGATAGGAATCCATGTGTCCATTTTAGGGTTTTAGGTGTAGGAATACTACACCTACAGCAACGGGTGATTACACCACGTGGCCCCAGCTGTCGTGCAGCCAGTTGTGTCAGATTTGGGCGGCCATTCCAGGGGTGGCATAATACATGCTTCAGCCCCTGGTAGGCCCTGGGTACACCGATGCCCTGGATACCTGTGGTATGCTGAGACAGGGACTGACAAGGCGGCCCAGTTCTAATTAGTGGATGCACCTAATGTACATGTGTGTTAATTTCGAGAGAGAACAGCTAGGCTGTGGGTCTGATTGGCAGGCCCACAGCCGGAGAAAGTCGTAAACCAATGAAGCAAAAGCAAAAAATCTGGGTGATCATAGGATTGCAGACCCTACTCTCCTACATGACCCCCCCCCAAACTTTGGGACAATAAGCTAACCTTGACCAGGTGAGTCTTCTTGCTCTAAGTGGAAATACCTGGAGAGCCCATCTGCATTGCCATGATCAGTGCCAGGTCTATGCTCCACTGTGAAGTCCATCCCCTGTAGGGAAATGGACCACCTAAGTAATTTGGGGTTTTCACCCTTCATTTGATTTAGCCACAAGAGGGGCTTATGGTCGGTCTGAATCTTGAAGTGAGTGCCAAACAAGTATGGCCTCAACTTCTTCAGGGCCCAAACCACAGCAAAGGCCTCCCTCTCAATAGCTGACCAATTCTTCTCTCTGGGGGTCAGCCTCCTGCTAATAAAAGCTATGGGCTGGTCATGACCATCAAAATTCAGTTGCGATAGAACAGCTCCCACACCCAGCTCCGAAGCGTCTGTTTGGACAATAAATGGTTTGGAGTAGTCTGGACTCTTTAGGATAGGTGCTGTGCACATGGCCTGCTTTAGGTCATCGAATGCCTTCTGACAGCTTGCTGTCCACTGAACTTTTTTTGGCATCTTTTTACTTGTCAGGTCGTTTAGCGGGGTCACAATGGATCCATAATTTCTGACAAATTTCCGGTAATAACCAGTCAGGCCCAAGAAAGCTCGAACCTGAGTCTGGGTGGTTGGAGGAGCCCAGTCCTGGATGGCCTGTATTTTGCTCTCCAATGGTTGAACCTGGCCTCCACCTACAAGGTGGCCCAGGTATACAACCTGTGTCTGCCCTATCTGGCACTTGGTGGCCTTGATAGTGAGGCCTGCCTTCTGCAGGGCCTCTAACACTTTCCTCAGGTGGACCAGGTGATCCTCCCAGGTGGAGCTAAAGACAGCGATATCGTCCAGATACGCCGCACAGAAGTCGTCCAACCCAGTGAGAACTCGATTCACCAGCCTTTGGAAGGTGGCAGGTGCATTTTTCAAACCAAAGGGCATTACCACGAACTGATAATGCCCACCCGGGGTAGAAAATGCTGTTTTGGGCTTGGCCTCCTCAGCTAACCTGATTTGCCAATACCCAGCTGTCAGGTCAAACGTACTTAAGTAGTTGGCCGAGGCCAACCGGTCGATAAGTTCGTCTGCTCTTGGTATCGGGTGGGCGTCGGTCTTAGTGACCGCATTGAGACCTCTGTAGTCCACACAAAACCTCATCTCTTTCTTACCGCCCTGGGTGTGAGGTTTCGGCACGAGCACTACGGGACTAGCCCAGGGGCTGTCCGAGGGTTCAATGACTCCCAGCTCCAACATTTTCTGCACCTCTGTCTTGATGCAGCCTCTGACATGATCAGGTTGCCGATAGATTTTACTCTTTACGGGCAGACTGTCCCCAGTGTCGACCTCGTGGGTACACCACTTGGTCTGACTGGGTGTCAGAGAGAACATATGTCGAAAGGATTGAAGAACCTGTTTACAATCCTCTTTTTGATGTCCAGAGAGGCTGCCACAAAAGACAACACCATCTACTGATCCATCGTCAGGGTTCTGAGAGAGCAGGTCTGGGAGAGGGTCACTCTCCTCCTCCTGTCCCTCATCTGTGGCCATGAGCAAGCCCATGCCCTCCCTGTCGACATATGCCTTGAGCCTGTTTACATGGAGCACCCTGTGGGGGCTCCGGGGAGTTCCCAGGTCTACCAAGTAGGTGACCTCTCCCTTTTGCTCAATGATCGTGTGGGGCCCAGACCATTTGTCTTTGAGTGCTGCTGGGGCCACTGGCTCCAGCACCCACACCTTCTGTCCAGGCTGGTACACAGTCAGGACAGCCTTTTGGTCGTGCCAAGCTTTCTGTAATTCTTGGCTCGCCTCCAGGTTTTTAGACGCCTTTTCCATGTACTCCGCCATCCGCGAGCGGAGACCGAGCACATAGTCCACAATGTTTGATGCCGGCTTTCTGAGAGGTCTCTCCCATCCTTCCTTTACCAAACAAAGGGGTCCCCTTACAGGATGTCCGAACAGAAGCTCAAAAGGGCTGTAGCCAACCCCCTTCTGCGGGACCTCTCTGTAGGCGAACAAGAGGCAGGGTATCAGGACATCCCATCTCCGCCGAAGCTTTTCAGGTAGCCCGTGAATCATCCCTTTTAGGGTCCTGTTGAATCTCTCAACAAGCCCATTGCATTGTGGGTGATAGGGTGTGGTGAACTTGTAGTTGACACCACATTCCTTCCACATAGCAGTCAGATATCCCGACATGAAGTTTGCACCTCTGTCTGAGACGACCTCCTTAGGGAAGCCCACTCTGGAGAACACTCCAAGTAGGGCCCGTGCCACCACAGGTGCCGTAGTGGTCCTAAGGGGAATAGCTTCAGGATACCTGGTGGCGTGGTCCACCACCACCAGTATAAACTTGTGCCCTGATGCTGTCTGGGGTTCCATTGGTCCGACAATGTCGATCCCCACTCGTTCAAAGGGTACCCCCACCACTGGTAGTGGTATGAGGGGGGCCTTCGTCGTGCCACCTGACTTACCACTGGCTTGGCAAGTGACACAGGAGCGGCAAAACTCCTTCGTATCTTCGGACATGTGGGGCCAGTGAAAGTGTGGAACAATTCTGTCCCAAGTCTTATTCTGGCCTAAGTGACCTGCAAGGGGAATCTCGTGGGCCAAGGTGAGAAGGAAACCTCTCAGAGACAAGGGGATGACCAGCCTCCTGGTCGCACCAGGTTTGGGGTCTCTTGCCTCAGAGTACAGGAGTCCATCGTCCCAGTACACTTTGTGGGTACCTGTGGCGTTCCCTGCAGCCTCAGCAGCGGCCTGCTGTCTGAGGGGTTCAAGTGAGGGGCAGTCTAACTGTGCCTTCCCCAGGTCTTCCCTGGAGGGTCCCCCTGAGCCCAGAAACTCAACCTGACCAGGTTCAAGCTCTTGCGGCTCAGTTTCCCTCAGTTCTTTAAGGTCAGCCTCCTCGGAGACTTGATCCACGACCTGGGGCAAGGGGGAAGGCGAAGCCTTACCCTTACTGCTCCTTTTCTTGGAAGGTGTCTGGTCCGTTCTTCCAGGATCCAGCACCTGTTCAGTGGGGCATCTTTTGGCCTGTGACCTGGTCACAGCAAGGACATGTGCTGGCAAACCTAACATTTCCATGTGAGTCCTCTGCTCCACTTCTGACCATTGTGACGTTTCCAAATCATTGCCCAACAGACATTCTACGGGGAGGTCTGAACTAACCACAACCTTTTTCGGGCCACTTACCCCTCCCCAGGAGAAATCAACAACTGCCATACTGTGATTGGTAGTGACGTTGCTGGCATTGGTCACTAGGTAACTGGTACCTAGCATGATCTGTCCAGGGTCCACGAAGTTAGGCGTCACCATGGTGACACTGGCACACGTGTCCCTGTAGGCCTGAGCCACTCTTCCATTTATCAAAGGTGTCTGCCTGTATTTGCCCAAAGTATTGGGACTGGCATCAGGGGACATATCCATATCCCCTGTACAGACAAGGACGGCCTGAGTGAGCGTGCCGACTAAGTCGTCACTCCCCTCGGTTCCCAAGGTTAACCCAACTAATGCCTTGGGAGGCGCACTACCACTGCTGACTGTACTAGGGGGCGCAGGTGCCTTAGGGGCTGCAGTGGTAGGAGTTTGCCCTCCTTTCTTGGTGCACTCACTAAACCAGTGAGTCTTACTTTTACAGTACTGGCACCACCTTTTTGACTGGCCTTCTTGAGTCTTCTTCTTCTGTGAAGCCTGACCCCCACCCTCTTTGGTTTGTTGGGGACCTGTCGAAGACTTCTGGTCATTTTGTTCGTTCTTGTTACCCTTTTGGTCTGCTTTCTTCTGACCACCCTGATTCTGATTCTGGTTCTGCTTGACCCTTGTTCTGACCCATCTGTCTGCCTTCTTTCCCAATTCTTGGGGAGAGGTCAGATCCGAGTCGACAAGGTGCTGATGCAACAATTGGTTCTGACAGTTGTTTAAAATCTGTTCTCGCATGATAAGATTGTACAATCCTGTGTAATCAGTAACCTTGCTACCCAGCAACCAGCCTTCCAAAGCCTTAGTGGCACAATCGACAAAGTCAGCCCAATCCTGAGACTGAATTTTCTGGGTGTCCCGGAACAGCACCCGGTACTGTTCCGTGGTTAAGCCGAACCCATCAATCAGTGTGTTCTTCAGGACTTGGTAGTTGTTAGCATCCTCAGCTCTTGTAGTGAGGAGCTTGTCCCTTCCTTTACCTTCAAAGGAAAGCCACAGTATAGCTGCCCACTGACTTGGGGGGACGCACTGGACAGTGCAGGCCCTCTCCAAGGCAGTTATCCACTTGTGGATGTCGTCCCCTTGTTTAAAGGGGGGCACTATTTTACTCAGGTGTCTAGTGTCTATACCCCTGTCTTTCTCTCTATTGAGAATGCTGCCACCAGCGGGATCTAACCCACGTAATTTCTGCTCTCGGGCCAAGGCAAGTCTTTCTTTGGCGAGGGCAAGTTCTTCCCGCTCGATCCTCAGATTGACCTCCCGCATCTTCGCTTCATGCTCCCTCCTCTGAGGAGAAGTCATTCCTCTCTGAGAAGGTGCCTGAGAGACATGTGTATGAACCGATCTGCCAGAGCCTCTGGAGAGAGACCTAGCTCGTCCGTTCCCAAGGTTAAGCCTGCTTGAGCGTGGGCCCGGGGCTCCCCCAGTTCCATTCTCATGCCTGCTTAAGTTGGTCCTTGTAAGCCTGCCGACTACCACTGGACCTTTGTCTGCCTCGTCTCCCGATAACTCGTCCTCGTCCTCCTCCTCTGTGTGGAGGTCGAGGTCTGGGTCACCGAGGGTTCCCTCTAAGGGAGGCATGTTCCCATCTGCACTGGGGGGACCTGGGTTAGAGGACCTCCTAGCATCGTACGCCTCTAAGAGACCTATCAGTATTGCGATGGTAGGGTTAGAACCCTGGTTTAGCTTCCTGGAGGCACACAGTTGTCTCATCTCCTTGAAGCTAAGAGTTGCATATCGTGACACGACCTGTGGAGGGTCACTGACCACTAAGGGAGTCCCTGCAGACTCTCCGTGGACCGACATGCTTTTCTAGTGAGGTGTAAGTGTTGCACCTACCTACACTATGGGTTTACCTACTGATCCCTTGCTAAGAGTTGTAGTCAGGGTGTGCTAAGCCCTGTTACACTACAACAGCCGGTTCAGTAGAACTCGGAGTATTCTAAGTTAAGTTATATGTACCTGGGTACTTATGTGATCTTTCACTGCGATATTCTTAGGATACGTGTGTGGTAAAACAACAGCAAGCTCAAATCCCACCCGCTGCTCACCAATGTGAGAAGTTGGCCTGATATGTAGTGCTCACTATTCTAGTGATCACTGTGTATCATTCCAAACGACCCTTATTGATGATTGGTTGTAAGTCAACCTTTTAGACCAGCTATCCTAGTAGCGTGGATACGAGCAGTCTTTAGGCTAAACTCTAGAGGGCGTGTTAAGCCAGCTGTTTACCATCACATATACCCCTTGAACACCAA
Source organism: Triturus cristatus (assembly GCF_964204655.1). Lineage (NCBI taxonomy): Eukaryota > Metazoa > Chordata > Amphibia > Caudata > Salamandridae > Triturus > Triturus cristatus. The sequence continues at coordinate 858,920,355 of NC_140594.1, forward strand.
GTGAAAGGACACCACACAAGTTGTTATGAAAATAAAAGGATATTTATTTATAACAAGACTACCCTGGCTCTTTATGAGTCAGGGAGCTAAGCACACTACAAAACTCTTAGGAAAATACTTCAGTTGCACAATTTACACAAATGCCCGAGGGGCACGAGAAACCATCTACACTAACAGTGAAATGCGAATGGTTAGAGTCTGGAGGTACTGATTCCGGAGTGATCCGATCAGTGGGACTAAACGAAAAAGGAACTGGACACTTGTAGAGCGGACCTGCGATGGAGCACCGAGGTGCTCGAGTTACCTAGCCCGGAGGCTGCGGCTGCGTGAAGTTCGGCAAGATGTCGGGAGTCCTCGTGTAGTCTCAGGAGCCTGAAAGAAGAAGTTGCTGGCAGGCGACCAGTGACGATGTTCGGAGCGATCCAAGCCTGGATCGGTGATGAAGGAAACCTGAAAGCAGAGGGGACTCAGTTCTCAACCGCTAGCCAGCGATCGTGTGGGTACCAGGAGGGTACCGGCTGAAGTCACCTCGACCAGGTGAGTGGGTGACGTCGGACTCGGCTGTTCCTCGGACCAGGAGGCGCGGCGGCGACCAGGATGGAGGGCGAGCTGTCCCACGAAGGTGTCTGCTGTCGATGATGCTGGGCCCAGGCAGGGGCAGCGGATCTTGGCAGTGGCAACCCAAGCGGGGGAGTCAAGATGGCGTCGGGAGTGGACCAGGAGGGTCCGTGGTACTCCTCTGTTGAAGGGGAGCAAGAGCCAGTCTGGAGCAACCAGACTAGTGATGAAACAATCGTGGTGCGTCGTGAAGAGGGCCACAAGCCGGTCGGCAAGTGGTCGAACAACGCGGTGAACAACAAGGAGCGGAAGGGCCCCCACGCAGATCTCGTGGATGCTGGGGAGACAGACTTCGATGCTGGAGCTGCTCAGGGTTTAGGGCTTCTCAAACCCTAGGTGCACTCACTCGAGGGTCCCTCGGTGGGCGTGCTAGATAAGCGTCGTGCAGGTTCTGAAGATAGCCGGTCCCGCAGGTCTCGTCACACCTACGACTCTCAGCTGGGCTGATGAGGTAGGTAAAAGGTCAGAGATGGCAGGGTACTCGGGTCTCGTCGAGCTGGGCAGTCTTGATCCGTAGGAGAGACTTACAGCAAACCGCAAGCGCTTAGATGGTGCCTGCTGGTGCAGGGTGGCTACTCCTTAGCCACAAGGGAGAGTCTTCAGAAATAGTCAAGAGTTCCTTTCGTGGAAAGTAGTTCGTGATTCGGAGTTATCCGATTATCTGATTATCCAATTTGGGAAGGGGACTCGCTCCTACCTTTATTCTAAGAAAAGGGGCTGGCCCGTGACTAGGTTCTACCTATGGGTGGAGCCAGGAGGGGGGTGGTTACACCCCTATCCTTTGTCCGGCTTCGCGCCAGCTCAGGGGCTGGTGTGCCCCCGAAACTGGTTTGAGCCGGGCTATGCACAGTGAGCACCGGGGTGCCACTGGCAATCACCTTCCTTTCAGCCCTGCCTACCTGGGATACACAAACCCTGTCTGGGATGGTGCTAACACCGCCCTCGACAGGAAACCCTTTGTCCAAGCTCCCTTTGCTGGAAGGTCCCCCAGCAGCAGGAGGTCAGACTTGTGTCTGGTGGCAGCATCCATTTTGTGATGCTGAGGCTTGAGTCAACTTTAACCGGGGTTCAAGGTTACTTCCATGTCGTGTCCCTCTAAAAGGGGGGAATGCTAACCCCGTCGCCGGGGCTGGCGAGGGGTTCGTATTCCCATTCGTATGACACCTTACTCGACATGTGTAGGTGATGCAATGCCAAAGTTAGCAAATAACCGCAAGGATTATAATGCATTAAAAGTAGTTGGCCCGCGTCACCATGGAACGGCTATTAGGACTTGGTTCCGCAAGCCGCCGACGGGCTCAGCTCGTGCCAGAGCACCGTCCCACATGATTCCCTGCACTCTGCCTTCAGGATTGATAAGGCCTGCTATAGGAGTGACTGATAGGAATCCATGTGTCCATTTTAGGGTTTTAGGTGTAGGAATACTACACCTACAGCAACGGGTGATTACACCACGTGGCCCCAGCTGTCGTGCAGCCAGTTGTGTCAGATTTGGGCGGCCATTCCAGGGGTGGCATAATACATGCTTCAGCCCCTGGTAGGCCCTGGGTACACCGATGCCCTGGATACCTGTGGTATGCTGAGACAGGGACTGACAAGGCGGCCCAGTTCTAATTAGTGGATGCACCTAATGTACATGTGTGTTAATTTCGAGAGAGAACAGCTAGGCTGTGGGTCTGATTGGCAGGCCCACAGCCGGAGAAAGTCGTAAACCAATGAAGCAAAAGCAAAAAATCTGGGTGATCATAGGATTGCAGACCCTACTCTCCTACACACGGCGCCTGTCAGCCTCTCGTACCTCCGGTATCAGTCCTCGCTATACCCACGTACCGCTTCTCACCTGTACAGAGCTGCTGTCAGCCTCGCCGGCTGGTACATGGTGCCTCTCTGCCCCCCTGTACCTCCACTATTGCTCCTCGGTGTACCCCAGCACCACATGAATGAACTACTGCTCTAGCGCGGAATGAGGGGGGAGGCAGCTGCCATCAGCGGGAGAACTGAATAAAATTAAAACAAAAACTTACCTGACCGCCTCTGCTCCTGGTCCGCGTTGGCGCCTCTGCCCCCTTCAAACCGGAACACCACGTCAGCACTGGAGTGGCAACCCCTCAGCCAATCCTGGCGCTGTTGCAGCGCCAGGATTGGCTGAGGGCACAGCTTACGCTACGCCCGCCGCCTGCCAATTAGGAGACCGAGGGGCTCCTAATGGGCATGCGCAAGGCAGTAAAAACACAAGTACGCATGACTGGGCACGGGCTAAAAATTACTCTCCATGCCCACTCATGCGCACTTGTGCAGCAGTGCTGCCTTTCCCTGGCTTGTCTGACAATGCATGTCAGTCAACATGACGCCGGACCGCCCACGGTCCGACGTCATGCTGACTGACATGCATTGTCAGTTCTCCCCACCCTCGGCGTCTCTGAATTTAAGTAAACTAAGTTCAGAGACACCGAGGAGGGAGCTGCGGGTGCGGGCGGGTGCGGGGGCGGGGGGGTAACGTCCCAACGCCCCAACGCCCCAATGGACGCAGCACACCTGTCGAACAGCTTTTTTGATGTCTATAAATTCTATTTTTATTCTTCATGTTTGCAAACATGCTCTCTCTTTCGTATGAAAGAGCCAAGCACCAAGGATTTAAGTTGTTTGTGGGAAAGGGGATGGTGTGAACATATAAGGAATAATGTACTCCCTGATGTACATAAGGATATTGCAAGTCAACTCGGAGTTCCATAACCTTATAAAGGAACTCTGCCTTCTATGTGGTTATGGAACTCCTTGGTGACTTATAATATTCTTATAATTTATAGTAGGAGGTGCTTTATCCCATCATTATTGCACATTATTAGATGTGGCTCATTTGAATGTGGTGGTTGACTCACTCTTATAATTTCAAATGTTTTTAAAGCAGCTGTTTACTTATTCATTCTCATCTGAAGACACAGTGCTAGGGTTCGTTTCATGATCTATTGACTTCGGCCGCGAGCCTAACTCCGAACTTTGACCTGAGGTTGCTCCTTCTTTTATACTCCTAGTCTTATAATGTCGTCTTTTTATAGGATGTTTTCTTCATCAGCCATGCATATCAATCAGTTGAATTTTGACCACAAAGATATTTTTGCCTCATGTACATGTTGTTTTTGTATACTGTACATAAACTATAGATGGGGCAAAGGATAAAGATTTTTTTCTATTAAATCAAAAGCCAAAATCAACTGGCCTTTGCCATCAAAGTAAAACCTCAAAAACGTTTGCTCTACTAGACTGAATCCTTATTTACATATTTTGTCATCTCTATTTTACATTATTATGATAGTAGATGCAGTTCGAGGTAATTTATTCTACTTCCTATTCGGTTGATTCAGTCTTAGCCATGAGGCAGACTAGTAATGGCAGGTCGGTTACTTGTTAGAATTAATTATTGGGTGTTGCTGTCTTTGCTTGTGTTAATGGGCTCACAATGGGCGACCTGAACAATGTTCCAGTTGTTTTAACTGAGTCACTAAGGACTATTTTTGTACTTGTTCATTAATTTAGGAACAATGTCAAAGGCTGTGCTTTTTTATTCAAACAATAAGCTATATTTTTATAGAAGAGAATGAGACACAGGTGTGAGCACGAAATGGGAGGGACAAAGATGATAAAGAGGGTAACATAAGAGTGGGTATGAGAGAGTAAAACGGGGAAGAGAGGTAAATTAGAAGGCAAGAGAGGAGTGGTTGTGAAGAAAGGTCTAGAGAATGAAAGAGATATCTACCCATTAAAATTGAGATTAGGACAACTTGAAGCAATGAGGGGGGTGAGTGGGAGGTCCAGCATGAACAATACAGAGATTGTTAATCGTAGGAGTTGAATGGGCAACGCATAAAAATTATGGTTCAAATAATATGTCAGTAGGAAAAGTATTTTTTCGAAAATCGGTATTAACATTGGCAAAGATCTTTAGAAAAAATGTTTATGTGCTCTCGGGATTAAAATTGATCACTTAAGTTAGCCAGTCTCAAAAGTTGCATTTCCAATTCACATTCCCATAAGAACCCCTAGACTCTGCCACAACGAAAACAGCTTGATATGATTACACCAAATTTGTGATGAAGATGGAGCTTGTTGTACATTTGTTGAGTCATTTTTGAGAAAAGTGAATAATGAACATGTAGAAAAATCTTGTTTGTTGTGTTCAGGGACCGATGGGAAAACCAACTTCTTATTCTGAATTTGTAATCTTTTTGGGTTTCTAGCTGATCATCTTAGCTCTGGCAGTTCACAAGCCCTTCCCAAGTAATTTGTTTTTAATTTGTATTAGCTTTGGCTGTGTGATGGCAAGGTAAACATAGTTCAAATCCCAGACATCATTGAGGATCAAGTCATTAATACAGCATCACTGATAGAAGAATGGATGTATGATTACATTTATCATCATCCTATAATATTATATAATTTAAAATCGGACTCTGCATCCTAGATACATAAATTGAGACACAGCTTTGCAGTATGCCAATTGGAAATAATATAGTAAAATACCTTGGGTGTTCAGAGCATTTTTGGAGAAGCTAGTAGTTTCTTTACATGTTTGTTTATTTTGCAGATTTATATAGTGCATAGTTCCCCAAGGAATAGATGTGCTTTACATGTTAATAAATGTGACACAAGATTTTGCATAAAACTGGTAATTGGTATCCAATAAATGACACTGGTCTTAACATAGACTGATATTGGTAAACGAGAAGGAGAGCAGGGGGAAGTTGGATAAAGAGTAGGTAAGTGAACAAGGAGAAGGGTGAGACTAAAGGAAGTAGCTTTAGAGAAAGGAGGTAAGGGTATTGGGAGGAGGAGAGAACAGATTAAATGCATTATGACAAGGATGAAGGAAGAGAAAAGGTGAAGGCAAGTTAAATGTGGGCGGGTGATGGAAGGTTATACGTATGTTGGAGAGTGTGGTTTTTGTATTTGATCCATCTTAGAGTCTGCAGTGGAGCCATTGAGATCCTGTACTGTTGCACTTATCAAAAAGGTGTATTTTTCTAATGTGTGCTACGCCTGCATGTGTCTTGGAGCCGTGATCCCGGCCCATCATAATTGGTTATGTTGGGATGTTACGTGCAAGATTTGTAACAATCCTCAAACGTTTTGTGCTTCTCTTCAATCAGTCACACCATAGGGTAACTCACTTCTCAATTCAGACATTCTGACACTGAACCCCACCCCCATGTGCATTTCTATCAGGTTCTCCCTAAATGGTTCACTTGAGACCAGATCAGGTTAGTGCTTTACCTCATCCTTCAGGGGATTCCTTGTATATTGATATAGATACTCAGCTTCCTGTGGGTTAGCGGGTGGCCCTATTTGTGCTTGTTTTACCTCATCCTGAAGCACTTAAATCTCAGTCAGTTCAGACATATCGATCATCATTTCTTCTTTAGTTCACCTACCATGAGGTGCGTCGCAGTACTCAACTGCATCCTGTTTGGGCACTGCAGTCAGTTTTCAGATACTCCTCCAGTCCCACACCAATGACTCCTCTGGTCTCAGCAGACTTCTGTCCTCTGATCTGCAGTATCGATCCTGGCCCTTCTGGCCACCAACGCTCAATACATGGCATGCCCCCAGCTCCATACCACAAGCAAAGAGACATCTATTCCCAGCTTTCACATCCCTCATGCATTCTTCCTTCTTGGCTCTTGATTGACTTCCCAAATGTCGATAATAGCTAGCTAAGTCGGCTCAGTCCCTCTTCTTTCAGTATCAAACCCGACGGTGGCGAATACATTTCTTGCAGCCTGGAGCTTCTTTATGGTGCGACCATTTTACTTGCCATCCTGGCCATGCCCCCCAATTTGCTGATTTTTAAACTTAAAACTTCAAAGGTCATAGTCTAATGCAGTTTTAAAATGTCAGTCTTTGAAATTGGTGCCTGGTTGTTTTTCTTTGTGTATTCAGGTTTCGGATTCAATCAGCATTCCTGAGTCTATAGGATTTCTACCTTACTTATTAAAGGGCCTCCATAATAGCTGACTGTTCACACAAAATGATTGCCTACACGTCCGGTAACATTCTAGCATTAGCGTGTTTACTTGCAACTTAATTTATTTATTAACTATGTATGTTATGTAGATTTGGTTACATTTTATTGTGCATGGATGTTGCATGTTGGAACACTGAAAATCGTATGTGTGTGTTGACAATGTAGGGGCCGGAGGGTAATTAACGGAAAACACCAGGATTCTCGTCAACCTTAGAAAGAGTGAATCCTAGCCCCTGTGTTATATAATTTATTTATAGTTTACTTGGGGTAAGGATTAGGTGTTGTTCCTCCATTCCCTACACCCATGGATCTCCTTCTGTCAGACTATTTATTAACAGATCATACCCATATAGATGTTTAAAGCCCTCACAAGAAAAACAAATGAGCTGTATATGAAATTAAATACAGCCAAAATTGGGGATTTTGGTGTCAGGAAATCTCCATATATATCATACTTAGGAGGGCAGCAGACAGAGGAGGTGAAGATACCAATGATTGTGTTTTATTGTGTCCTCTGCTTTATGCTGATGGCACCTTACTATTGCACCAGATACTAATTTGATAGAGGGTTGAAATGCTTGCACTTCCTACTGAAGGGAAGTCCTATAATCTCAGTGTTACCCACATAGGAAGCTAACATTATCCCTACTTTGAGGTCGCCACCAACCAGACAGCACAGCTGTCTGGTTATGCGAAAGACATCTTGGGGACTTTCAGAAAGTTGACCTGGAAATGCATTCCGCCCATAGTTTGCTATTGACTTTGTGGTTTGTAACTCATGTTTCCTGCCTTCCAATTTCCTGTCTTTATTTGCTTTAGGCTGTGCTGCTTGAGTCTGTACCTCCCCATGCTAAAACCGTTTTTTCAGTATTCTTCCATGAACACATTTTCTGTAATAAACAGGACTTTACATTTTGTTCTTATCTCTTCACATTTGCTAGGCATTCAAAGAATTAGTTCAATTGTCAAGCTGTGTTTTCGTGGGAGCCTAGTGTTTGATTTGCTTTTATCTAACTTCAAAGAGAGAGCATTTATAGGAAAGAGGAATGCAGCCTGTCTGTGCCCTTTTTAAATTTTTTAGTTTAGACATAGCCATCTCAAAAGGTATCTCGTCCTTCAGCTGCACAAAACATTTGCACTTTTTTGGCAAAATTCCTCTTCTTTGATGAATCCATTTAATTTGTGAAACTGCCTTTTTAGGAGCAAAATACAAAACCGCATTTCAGTCTCAATTTCAGAGTAACATACGGTGATCTTGGGCAATTTACACTGTTTATGGTCCATTCACTGTCAATCACAGGATAAGATCTTTTCACAAGAAAGAGCCAGCCACATTGTAACGCAATTTAACAATGCTTGGTTTTCACTTTGATGTGTAAAGCATATGCTTTAATCAAGACTTCTGTGACAATTAGTTTTGGAGAGTTGGATAAGTTTAAAGACACTTTTTATGAAAGCTTTTGTGTTTGTTTAGCTACTCAATAATTATATATTCCGTCTGCAACTGTGTCTTTTTCAGAACACATATATTACTGAATATAAATGATTTCTTCATTCGTCCTTGCAGGCACAAGTGTCATGATTTCAATGGTGCAGCAGGTGCAGTGACACAAGGGCCAAAAGGTTTAGGAAACCCACTGAGCACTGAATACTGTGATATTTTACTACTAAATAAGCAGTCACTAGTGCAATTACCTTGCAGGCACTAGGGTCATGATTTGAGTGGGACATCAGGTGCAGTGGCACAGGGGCCAAAAGCTTTAGGAAACCCACTGATCACCGATTATTGCTATATTTTACTACTAAACAAGCAGTCAGGTGCAATTACCTTACAGGCACTAGGGTAATGATTTGAAGGGTGCTGTAGGTGCAGTGGCACAGGGGGCAAAAGGTCTAGGAAACCCACTGAACACTGATTATGGGTATATTTTACTACTAAACAAGCAGTCAAGTGCAATTACCTTACAGGCACTGGGGTAATGATTTGAAGGGTGCTGTAGGTGCAGTGGCACAGGGGCCAAAAGGTCTAGGAAACCCACTGAACACTGATTATGGGTATATTTTACCACTAAACAAGCAGTCAAGTGCAATTACCTTGTAAGCGCTAGGGTAAGGATTTGAAGGGTGCTGTAGGTGCAGTGGCACAGGGGCCAAAAGGTCTAGGAAACCCACTGAACACTGATTATGGGTATATTTTACCACTAAACAAGCAGTCAAGTGCAATTACCTTGCAAGCGCTAGGGTAATGATTTGAAGGGTGCTGCAGGTGCAGTGGCACAGGGGCCAAAAGGTCTAGGAAACCCACTGAACACTGATTATGGGTATATTTTACCCCTAAACAAGCAGTCAAGTGCAATTACCTTGTAAGCGCTAGGGTAATGATTTGAAGGGTGCTGTAGGTGCAGTGGCACAGGGGCCAATAGGTCTAGGAAACCCACTGAACACTGATTATGGGTATATTTTACCACTAAACAAGCAGTCAAGTGCAATTACCTTGCAAGTGCTAGGGTAATGATTTGAAGGGTGCTGCAGGTGCAGTGGCACAGGGGCCAAAAGGTCTAGGAAACCCACTGAACACTGATTATGGGTATATTTTACCCCTAAACAAGCAGTCAAGTGCAATTACCTTGCAAGCTCTAGGGTAATGATTTGAAGGGTGCTGTAGGTGCAGTGGCACAGGGGCCAAAAGGTCTAGGAAACCCACTGAACACTGATTATGGGTATATTTTACCACTAAACAAGCAGTCAAGTGCAATTACCTTGCAAGCGCTAGGGTTATGATTTGAAGGGTGCTGCAGGTGCAGTGGCACAGGGGCCAAAAGGTCTAGGAAACCCACTGAACACTGATTATGGGTATATTTTACCACTTAACAAGCAGTCAAGTGCAATTACCTTGTAAGCGCTAGGGTAATGATTTGAAGGGTGCTGTAGGGGCAGTGGCACAGGGGCCAAAAGGTTTAGGAAACCCACTGAACACTGATTATGGGTATATTTTACCACTAAACAAGCAGTCAAGTGCAATTACCTTGCAAGCGCTAGGGTAATGATTTGAAGGGTGCTGTAGGTGCAGTGGCACAGGGGCCAAAAGGTCTAGGAAACCCACTGAACACTGATTATGGGTATATTTTACCACTTAACAAGCAGTCAAGTGCAATTACCTTGTAAGCGCTAGGGTAATGATTTGAAGGGTGCTGTAGGGGCAGTGGCACAGGGGCCAAAACGTCTAGGAAACCCACTGAACACTGATTATTGTTATATTTTACTACTAAACAAGCTGTCAGGAATGCTTTTTTGATTCTTTTATAACCATTGCATCCAAAGTGACACATAGCCTCTGCATCACTGTAATAAAAGCTGTAACCTATTGGACTTGTATGTCTATCTACAACGTATGTTACATTCAGCGCAATTATATGGCACATTAATACACACATAAATACTTATAAGTTATCATATGGCATTCCATACCAAGCATTGGAAAAGTCAATAGGTCTCACCTACATGAGATCTATTGGCTTTGTCAATGTTTTTTTAGCTATATTATACAGTAGCGCTAGCTTCAGTGCAGCATAACTGAAAATTTATGAAACTATGCTCAGTAACATGGACAATGCTGACTGTGTCATACAGCCTTTTTTTAAGTTACTTACAGACATTTGCAACAGAGCTAAAAAAACATTAGCAAAACCAATAAATCTCACATGGACAGGACCTACTGGATTTGCCAATGCTTGTTTAGTATGTAGCTGCATTACACGATCGAGCGTGACATTCAGTGCTGGATAGAATTCAGAAGTAGAATTTGGGGTATGTGTTTTCCTTGTTGTGAAAAACGACCCAAGTGGCTATTAGGCTGAAATATGTCACACTTTTAAACTGTAATGATGGAAATACGGTTGATTTTGTCTAAATTAAGAACTTACAAATGCAGTTAATCCATAGAGAAATCTTTTGATGTACCAGTTAGACAAGTTGTTGAAGAAAAATAATATGACTGAAACTTAGAATTATAAGGAGAAAACAAGAAATGAGCTTTACATTATTTTATACCACAACTTTTGTCAAATGTCGGTTGTTAATGAATTGGTATTGCTTGTCAGTGTTAAGCAGAAGGATTACATAGAAGGTCTAGCACCCTTATTAGTGCACGTATATGTATGGGAATTACGAAATCCTTTACCAAGGTTCTTTATGATTTCGCTTTAATCAGTAACACTTTTTAAATGGTGACTAAGGCACGGCTTAATCAAGGACGAGATCCTACCTTCATACAGTGGCGAGCATTCTTCTAAGTTGTCCAAGGCGCTGTCAATCTTGTGACTCACATAAGATCCATAACAGCTGTTTTTAAATGTTGTGTTTTTCGGAAACCCTGGAGCAATGAACAAATGTTGTACTGTTCTGAAAGCGTGTGTCAAAGTCATTGAACGAATTGTAAATGAAGGGCTATGTTTTTAATATTTCGACTGTGACGTAAGAAGTTAGTAATAAGTGTAAATAAATAAAACAATTCAGGTCCAGAAAATGCTAAATGAAAAATAATTTATTTTTATTGGTATTGTCATTAGTAATATAAAACTATAGACGGTTGATAGTACGTTACATATTCACACTTTAGTTCATTTAAATAATATTAAAAGCAGTGGCGTAGCTAGCCCTTTAGGCGCCTGTGGTGGTCCCTGTGTTTTTGCCGGCCCGTGGCAGCATTGAATGGTGCAGCATGTGCAGTGGAACCAGGGCCATAATATCTAGGAAACACACTAAACACCGATTATTGCTATATTTTACTACTAAACAAGCAGTCAGGAGTCCTGAATGTAAAAACATTAAGGTAATCTATATCAGCTATGCAATTGTTGTTCAGATGTCATGTTTTACTTAATCTTACATTTCTTAAGAGAGTTTGCTGTAGCGTTGCTCTTATATGACGTGTTTCTGTATTTTTTTCATGTAGCATATTACTCAAGTATATCGTATACTTTGAAATGTTGCCTAAAGGTGTTTACAGCATGCCTCCATTGAGAGCTCTAGAATTGAGGTTGAAGGCAGTGCGGGTTTCTCACAATAGCTATCAGTGGGTCAGAAAGATGTTCAGAATGCATGTTCATCCAGTCTTTGGCCTCTCTTCAGAGTGCACAGATCCATGGTGACATATTCAATTTGCAATTATGATTCTGTGCAAATGTGCATGAAGGAGGTACACAGTTGTCGAAATATTGACAAGGCGTAAGTAAATGAGAATGCAGTGCTTACAGTTGAGTAGGTGTGTTGTGTGTTTGGGGGTGATGAAGGGAAGGAGATGAGAGGAATTGTGTTCAGAGGAGTGTAACAATAGGATGCTGAAGAGGAAAGAGATAAGGTGTAAACATTTGATGTGAAGATAAAAAAGGTGTACATGTCTAAAACAGAGTGAACACAACAGAAGTGACTGAGATACACTGAAGGCCACTTTCCCTTCCACAGGCCTCAGTAATGTTTGATTTCCAGTCTCACAATATCAAAATTCACACATTTCCAATATTAATAATTTACAACAAAATCATTGTTGTTGTTTCTCATTTATCTTAAACAGCTATTAACCACTGACAAAGCCAATACACCTGGCTCGTTTTAAGTATATGTCAGTTGGTATTTATCTGGGTGCAATAACAGACAGGCTCAGAGCAACCCCAATATAACGGTTTTGTGGCTCCCAATGGAAACAAGCCTTTGCAATGTAATAGGTCTCACATTTGCGAGAGTTTAAGCTATTGGCATTGTAAATGACAATGCTTTTTTATTTGTCTGTTTTGATAATTAACGATGTAAATGCGAGACCTATTTCACTTCAAAGAAGCGGCCGACATTGTCTCAGGCTGCTTGGAAAGTGAAAGCGTGCATGGCGCGCTAAATCATGCCGATGCCCAGGCTCGACCTAAAAAACGGAATTGTAGTTTGCATGTATTATCCACACCCTTAATTACACTGGCCACACCCCTTTCAGAACCCCCACCAATTATACTATTTTCATCCCACTTAAAGCCCGGTCATGCCTTTTTAATCCACTATCAGACATTCCCGGCCCCTTTATCTTGCAGGCTCATGCGTTCTCTCGTTGTGACCGTGTTTGAGCCTTTCTCATTCTTTCCCTTTGGTGCCAATTCCCTTTCCTACCTTTGTAGAAACGTCTGATGAGGAAACATAAGTGCTGATCCCAAAAGTGAGTGTTGGTGGGCCTCACCCACCACTACTGGCTTAAATTAAGCACTCCATTTTATGTAGTGAATGAAATACAGCATTAAACAGACAAGTTTGTAAACTCTTCCAAAAAGTCATCCATTATTGCTTGGTGTGAAGTGTCACTGGTGAGGAATTCCAGAAACAAATAGTCCCAAGTCCTTGATCAAAGGTTCTGTTCTTCATATTCTTAGCTGCTCCAAGTCTACCGATTGAATGGTTCAAATAGACATCTGTTTGTTAGAGATGTGCAATGTCTGGTCACAGTAGGATGGAATAGGATGGAATTCAAAGAAGTGCCTTGAATATCAAACAAGGAGCATTGAATATTAACCTTACTTCCAAGGCGGTCTCTATTGCGTTGAAGTGTGCAGTTATGCAATCAAACATCCTGCCACAGCTCACAACCTTGGCTCCAGCAGGAAGCACTGCCTAAATTGGAAGAAGAGAGGGATTTGGTGAGGTCAGAAGTACTGCATTGCTATATCCTAGTCAGATGGCACCAGAGCATGTACTACAGCAGTGGTTCTTGATCTTTTGGATTATGTGAAACCCACTCAATCACTAATGAAACCACGGACCCCCACCTAAAGAAACATCTACAATTTGAACCTGAAAACAGTGCCCAAAAATTCAGAAACATGCGTACATCAAACAAATACACAAATTGTAGAAAACTTTATTTCACAAAAATAAATATGCAAAAATGTTAAATTTTAATATGGAGGTGCTTGAGGTGCTTTTCAATATGTAATTTTATTTCTAAAGGTGAAACATGTGCTGGACTCTTGCATATAGCTGTCTTTTTAGCTCCTAATGCATGTTCTCTTTTCGTTGGCGAATACCAGTGCTTCTGTAATTGAGCCACTAAAAGACAATACTAGATTCTGCTTGCTGCACTTGCATTGCTCTCAAGAATAAAGATAAGGATACCAATGTAGTTTTTAGTTTCCGATTTCAAATTCCTAACACATTTACAGAGTGTTTTAAAACTTTAATTTTACTTTTCTATGGATATGTACTTTTATTAATCTGCTAATATTATTTAATTTTTCAATTCATTGTCTGTTTTTGCCGCCTTTACTTTCCAATTTTCTCATGAGGATCTTAAGTTGCATTGCTTTCTCTCTGTTGCTACCGTTTTCCTTTCCTGTGTTCGCCATGATTGTTGAATGAGACTGGTAGCACACATCCTGATTGATGATGCCATCTCCAACTACCAATGCATAGACACAATCTCCATCTTGGTCTGTGTTTCAATTGCAATTCCTTATTTAGAGATTGCGACTAATACTGAATCACAAGTTGATTAACCAAGATGATCGCATATATTAATTAGCAATTTGTGAGTTGATATTTGTTGCAAATTCCCATTCTAAAAAGATTAATTTGTTATGACAATGATAGTGAATGTTTCTTGATATAGTCCCGGACCCGGGACAACAATATAAACACAGCCCACAACATCAGATCCAACAGAATAGGTTATCCAAACTCTCTTCAAATGCCATTCTTAATAAGGGTAATAGATAAAGATATTTCTTTATTAAAAAATACATTGAAAATTAATGAAGCAAGGATCTAAAAACATTTAGCAGGATAGTGCCCAAACTACGAACACTTCAAGTCCTGTGTTTCTTTGGTACATAAGGGGAAAGAACGGTGTTCAGCAGAAATGCCTCTCAAAGCCGCTAAGACTGCTGCAAAGGTCAATCCATCAGCTATTAAAACAAATGAAGTTCTTCTAATATTATGTTCATTAGCCACTCACAGGTATGGTTGCACCTATAATTGCCATAGCTGCAATAAGATGATAGATTTTCAATGGAGTACAATGAAATACAATTCAATTTATCAAGCCTGAAGGAAGTTAGTGGAATTATTCTTTTAAAGCAAGTTCAGGTGGCTATAATTCCAGTCTTGTAGGTATTTAAAGGATATTTCCAGATTATATAAAGCCTGATACAGATTTATTTTAAAGACCTTCATCTGGGGGGGGGGGGGGCGCTAGAGGGCGCACGGCAAGAGGCAAGATGGCTGCACGCTAGTGTAGCTCTGCCAGGCTGAGCCAACCTCCGGTCATAATCAGCCACCAAATAGTGCCATCTGTGTCCCTCTTGCCCCGGGATTGCGTGCTGACAGCCTCCTGCCCTGGTGGGGAAACTTTGGAGCTGTGAGGCGGCCCCGCTGAGCCGTGATTCCCAGCTGAAATGTCTGTGTGCGCGAGGATAAGATGGCGCCTGCTGTGCGGCCTTGAGTGCGCACCGGCAGTGCTGACTGTGGGGAAGTGCCGATTCCAGACATCCGGCTGATTGTGGGCAGAGCGGAGTGACAGTCGCAGGAGCGGAGTGCAGCTTGGCGACACCAGCCAAGGGAGAAGTTGCGGATTGTGAGCTTAGGGCCGGATTGGTGTCTGCGACGTGAGGAGAGGCGGCAGAGGCCTGTGCTGGGCCCTGTATCCCTGACGGCCTGGAGTGCGCCCGTCGCCGATCGAGACCTTCCGGGCGCTGACTGCGGTGAGTGGGGCTTGGCCTGACTGGGCTCGCAGCTGCGGAGGTGGGTGTGGGCCTGGGAAGTGTGGTCGGGCTCTGCGAGCTGCGGTGGGTGCTAGGGGGGGAGAGAGGGACGGGCGCGAGGAGAGCTGGAGACTATTATGCGGCAGCCTGCTTGAGACTGGGGGCATCATCTTATGTTGCCACGTTATCCCCCATATCCTGGTGGTGTCAGAGGAGATTGGGCCCCGGAGAGCGGCCGGCGATGCAGTTCTGACCATAATGGGGATGAGACGTGGCTGTTAGATTTGTGAGAGAGATGGCGGCGATCCACATTAAGTGACGTGGTGCTCTGAGCCGTCACACACCTACCTCAGCACTGATTTGACAATAGCTGCACCTACCGCCGGAGATCAACCTGGACCATTAGCGAGCATACTGGTGTAGGTCCCACGCTGATGTTCTTGCTTCGGGGGCCCCCCAGCTGTTTGGGACTGATTTGCTATCCTTTGCCTTGGGAGGGTCCTGCCCCAGCTCTGATGCCTGATCGTCGTGTGGGACTGTATTGTGGTACCTGGTAGATCTGGCACTTGTGGCTATTGGAGTACGAGCGGCCTCGTGAGAGCTCTCTCTACTGCAGCTCTTGCTGGCCGTGGAACTGGGTGTGGCACTGCGGGGGGCCTGCTTGGAAATTAATATCAACACCTGTGACTTGACATTGAGTGGGTGCCTATTTCCCTGGCCTGCGGGGTTGGGATTTGAGGGCCCAGTTGCCGTACGAGTAGACATTTGTCCCCTCTTCACCTTATTGCCTGGACGGATTGCACTAAAAGTGATTGGAGAATGGGGCGCGGCTGCGTCTCACCTTCGAGGCGCAAAAATCCACAAAGACAGCACAAAAAGCGGCTTCTGACTCTGAAGCAGATGCACTGGGCGACGCACCCCCCACACTTGAGACCACATTGCTAGCAATGCAGCGCAGCCTACAGTCTATTGAGGGCACCATGGCAGCGGTCAACCACCGCCTGGACCATATGTCTGCTCAACTAGAAAAACAGAACACACGCATGGGTGAGGTGGAACAAAGGGTGTCGGCAGCTGAGGACGGCCTGGGCGAAGTGGCGGGCAAAACACTGAACATGGAAAAGGTCCTGGCCCTCATCCAGGCCAAGAATGAGGACTTGGAAGCACGGTCCCGGTGCAATTATATACGCCTTATAGGGCTGCCGGAATCCACCAACGTTGGCAAAATGGAGACCTTGATTGAGAATCTCATAAAGGATATATTTGGCACAGTGCAGCTGTCCACCATGTTCATTGTGGAGCGTGCGCATCGTTCCCTTGGCGGCCCTTGAACATGCGAAGCAACTGAAGCAGAACCGGAGGGAGTCTGGTGCGGCGCGCAGCGACGAAGAACAGCAATAAGAGACGGTTGTCCTTGGCTGGGACTATAGTTTATGTGTGTCTTCTCTCATTATGGTATTCAGTGCCATACGGGTAATGTACTCTAATAGTGCTCCTCACTGAAATATATACTGTATAACGATTGGCGCGCAGAGGGCACCTCCAATTGACACTTTGGCACAGTCCCTAACACTGCTCAGCCGCCTCCTGCTAGTCGGGAGGTATGTAGTGCTCTGACGACCCCCCTATGATGGGTGTACCCCATGAATATGTCCTTTTTTGTTTCCTTTGTTTTGGACAAGTTGTTTCACATTGGGATGGCTTTAGCATGTTGGGGAAGCTGAAGTGGGTGGTGGGTTGGGGGTCTGAGTATGGCATTGGCACTAATTATTTCTATGACAAGGGCTACTAAGATGCATCACGAACAAGTAGGAGCTGGATTACAGGGCGCGGTGGTTGTTCTCTTTTATAGGGAGTGTATTACTGTACGAGTGATATGGGCAGTAGAGTGAAGTGTTTGACCTGGAATGTGCAGGGGTTGAATACCCCCAAAAAATATTGGCATACTTGGATCGCATGGATGTGCAAGTTGCACTCCTTCAGGAGACACATCTTACTCCATCATCTGAATGCAGGGTTGGGGCTCGGTGGGCGGGGGTGCGCCTTGCGTCCTCTTATTCTACCTCCTCACGGGGTGTACTGATTCTGGTTAAGAAAGGTATCCCATTTATGGTGCTACGGACTGAAACTGATGAACAGGGACGGGTGGCGCTGCTCTATGGCCAAATAGGTAACGTGAGTGTGTTATTAGTGAATGTATATGGTTCAAATGTGGACAATCCATCTTTTTTGCAGAGGTATGGCACCAGATCTCTGGTCTGATCGTTTGGGCAGCAGCATTACAAGGCCCAAGGTGGCATCGGGGACGTTACTGGGATGGAGATTTACACGATGTGTGGTGCCTACAGCACCCGGACAAGCGGGAAAGCACCTTCATATCTTCTGTCCACGGGACATGGTCCCAGTTAGACTACTGGATTGTATCTGCCACAGTGTGTACCTGGAACCTGAAAGTTAGTCATATGGCGAGAACGCTCTCAGACCATTCCCCTGTTCTACTTGAATTACTCGTTTCCACCTGTGAGCGACCACCATTCACGTGGCGACTGCAGCCCTCTTCCCTGACTGATCCTGTGTTCAAGCAAACTATTGGGGAGGCGATTCGTACCTTCTTTAGGGAAAATAGTGGCTCGGTGGAAAGTGCAGGAGTCCTCTGGGAGGCATTTAAAGTAACAATAAGGGGCACATGTACAGGGGCTCAGGCTGGGGTACTGCAAGATATTAGGCATAGGATAAATAGTCTAGCTGCAGAAATAACTAAGTTGGAGCGGGAGTATGACCAATCTCCCTCCTCCAGCACGCTTGCAGCGATACGGGATCTTGTTATGGAGCACAACAGCACCATGGATCAAGAACTGTTGCATAGATCGAGACGTTGTATGGCTTGTTATTATGGGGAGGGGGGTCAGCCTGGCAGATCCCTGGCCCAGAAACTTTCTGTCAGGCTTCTATTACGGAGATGCTAGATGAGGATGAGGTAGCTCATTATACAACACCTGAAATCAGCGATATTATTGTAAAATACTATCCCACCCTGTTTGAGAGGGGAACGCCGGTGCCTCCGACGGAGATACATAATTATTTAGATGATGTAGCGCTGGGGTGCTAGCCCAAGGGCATAGGGAGTACGTCACCCATCCCTTTGACGTTGAAGACGTGAAGTTCGCCATAATGTCTCTTCCCACATGTAAGGCTGCTGGGCTTGACGGACTCCCAAGTGAATTTTATAAAGCCTACGTGGATGAGTTGGCCCCATGGCTGCTGGAGATGTATGCGGAAGCTTATGATAAGGGACAACTCCCACCTACCCTTAAAGAGGCATTGCTGGTGACACTCCTGAAACCTGATACATTGGCTAATCGTTGCAAATCATATCGTCCTCTGTCTCTAATTAATATTGACGCCAAGATACTGGCGAAAATGATAGCTACTAGGATGCAGCCACTTATTCCTCTTCTGGTGCTACCGGATCAATCAGGTTTTGTGTCAGCCAGATCCACTACCCACAATTTGCGTACGCTGTTTTCTACACTGCATTACTTTGACCCCGACTTCCAGGCTGTTGCTGTGTTATTGGATGCAGCAAAGGCATTTGACTCCCTTAAGTGAGACTATATGTTCACAGTTTTTATTAGGATGGGATTCCCCCCGTTCGTTCTACAATGGATACGGGTACTGTGTGCGGAACCGTTGGCACGGGTGCGAGTCAATGGGTGGATCTCCTCCTCTTTCCCCATAGAGAGGGGCACGCGTCAGGGCTGCCCCCTGTCGCCAATGCTCTTTGCGCTTGCACTGGAGCCTTCGGCTTGTAAGCTCCGGCAGTGTCATTCAGCGGCTGCTCTGCGCTTTCGTCAGTGGCCATTAGTGGTTTCTCTTTACGCAGACAATATGCTGTTATACGTCAGGAAGCCTGCCACCTACCTCTCGGCATTGCTTAGGGAATACGTCAAATTTGAAGGTATTCGGGTCTGGGAATAAATTGGATGAAATCTACTGTATTTCCGCTCACTGCTGGAACCCTAGAGGTGGAGGCTGAGATCCCGCTGGCATGGACTCAGGACCCGGTAAAGTATCTAGGGATATGGTTGCACAGGGATCCGGAACGGGTGATCACTGAGAACTATGGCCAGGCGCTAACGCGGATTACCGAGCAGACGGAGCGGAGGGCGCGGTTGCCTATCTCGCTGGCGGATCGAATCGCAGTTCTTAAAATGACCATTTTACCCAAACTACTCTATCTTTTTGTTAATATCCCTATCAGGCTAAATATCGCGTTGTTCCATACTCTTCAGTCTGTGTTATGAATGTTTGTATGGGGTGGTAAGAAACCCAGATGCAGTTGGGATGTTTTGGTGCAGCCCTTTGACCGTGGCGGCTTTGAGGCTCCGGATTTACAGTTATACTATTTGTGCGCACAACCGCAGTTTGCGCATTATTGGCACTTCCCACAACGGTTTCAACCTCATACTGCGATAGAGGCGGACGCTGTCCGTCCTCTGCCTCTCCCGGCTGCCACTCTATCTGGGGGCACGAGTGGTTCGAGAATAGAAATAAACCCCGCTCCTTGCACGGCATGGGCATGGAAGGCTCTGGCCAAGAGGTCTCGAATTCCCTATCTCTACGCCCCGTCGCTGCCTATCGCAGCTCATCTGGACCTTTCGGCTGCACGGGAGAAGATAGCTGCTGTCGGCATCACTACTATGGGAGATTTATATACAAAGGGCCAGTTGCGTACCCTGCAAAGTATACAGAGAGATCAAAGCGGCAGCTTTATGCTCGGCTTCATATTTGTCCGGGAGCGTCAAGCAGTCAGGGATATATACCCCAATTTTCCGGCTGAGCCCAGGACAATGCGAGCACTGCAGGCGATGCTGGCTGTTGCCGCGACAAAGGGCCTTATTACTAGACTGTATAAGGTCTCTCAGAGAGAGAACGAACCCGGGGATCATCCTTCATTCCTGAAATGGAATGCGGTACTGGGAAATGCACTTACGATCGAATAGTGGCAAACCTGCTGTGCTCTAACCGGGCGCCTCACATCAAACTGCAATCTTCGTATGATTCGCTTTAAGTTTCTGCACCAATTGCATTATACCCCTTTGCAGTTGTGTAAGTTTGGCTTGCGTGAAAGTGCTGCATGTGTCCAGTGCGGGCAGGCTGATGCTGACTTTTTCCATTTGGCAAGGGCATGTGCTGGTGTATATGCGTTCTGTACTAAAGTGGTGAAGGTGTTAAAGGATGTTATTAAGGAGCCTGTACATTGCGTTCCAGAGGTGTGCCTACTAGGCAGTGTTAGGAGCCTTAAGCCCTGCAATAGGCGCTTGGTCGCAGTCTCTTCTTTGCTGGCAAAAAGAGTGGTGGTGTTGCATTGGGGGGCTAAATCTGTTCCCACTGCTAAGACATGGATGCGTGATCTACTCTATTGCAGGGATCAGTTGGAAGCTTATGCTGAGGAATTACCTGAGGCTTCCCGGCTTAAAGATTTTTGGGCCACTTTGACTGTTTATCTACTAAACCACCCTGACCAGTGATGTCATGTTTGTTTACAGGTTGCTCTGTGCTATGCGCTTGACGGCACCAGGACTGCTACTGACACTGTCTCATTCTTTCTTGCTTACTGTTTGCCACCGTACTCTTTTCTATGATGCATATGTCCTCGTAGTGATGACTGCTATTTTCTTGCGATGCCAGGTTGGGGGGCATGGGGGGGCATTGGGGATGGGCACACTGCCTGATACTTTACTGTGTATTGTATTTTGTTTATTCAATCTCTAATAAACAAATTTAAAAAAAAATTTTTAAAAAGACATTCATCTGATTGTACCTCCAGCTCCTTACAGCAGCACGAATCTAAACATAAGCACTCTAAATTCCTACTATTCACCATAGGGCCTGGACTGGTGTGCTAGGTGCTACTGTGAAAAATGTTATGGTATGTGTATTTGTATAATGCACTACTCACCTGGGATTTAATACCGGGAGCTGAGAATGAGTGGAAAAGTTTACCCTCCATTTTCTCCTCTATTTTTTTTAATTACAAGTCAGTGTTTATGTGGAATATATTATATTCCATAAGATAATGTGGGTGCAACTGTAGCCATGTATGTCTTTGTAAGGTACATAAAATGCTTTTTCAGCCAGCTTTTTCAAATGGATTTGTTACTTCAATATGGCTTTAAGCTTTAAAGGGTGTATGTGCAATGTGGGATTTTGAATCTAGATTTTGGTAGAAGATTCAACCTAGGTAGGGTTAGGTTTTCTCACATTTCAATGACACCCTCAATGTCCAGTAATAAAAGTTTTTTTTTATCAAAAACTGCAATTTAACTTTTCTTTTCTTTGTAACAAAATGTTTCACGGTATAATCATACGAAACAAAGAAATTCCTTTGTAAACCTATGGGAGATGAATCAGATAAAATGTAATCATCATTATATGAAAGACCCTGGCACTTACCTTATTTCTAATTAAATAGGGAAATTATTAATCGAGCTAAATAACCAAGCAATTACTTAAAGGGAAAAAAGTAGGGGAGCTTAAATGCATCCTTGTCCAATTTGAGTCATAATTAAATTGGAAAGCCCTCTATCTCCGCCCAGCAAAACACTAGACAAAGTTGATGAGTGCAAGGCGAATATTAATTTCAGGGGTGATGGTGGAAATCTCAGTCATACTAAATTTTCCCAGAGAAGGGGGTTATCCAATGGTCAAAGGCCATTGAAAACTCAGTAGAGTTAGCATAGATGGGCTGATTTCACTTATTTATCAAGGGTTGGTTGAAAGACAGCTATGTTATCAGTTATTAGACCTTAAACCTATTTGAACACAAGGTAACCCCTACTTAAGCTTAATCTTAAGGATTTTCATGAGTACTCTTTGCAGATATCTTGCCCACTGCATCCAGTAAAGCAATCTCTCTGTAGTTTTGGGGATTCTTTTTTTTAACTTTTTTTGTGCAAAGAGCTGATTATGCTCCCAATCCAAGATGCAGGTATATTACCTGATTGACAACAGCATGTAAACATTGCTGGTAAAATATTACCCCAACCCTTCAGATATGATTTCAATACTGATATGGGAATCTGATCAGCTCCCATCGTTTTAGCCTTGTCTTGAAGGGCAAATATATTTTCAATCTGTATCACTGTTGGAGAAGAAAAATCTTCTATGGTGCTTTCCAGGGGTGAGAGTAATCCAACTAGATTTGTACCGTATTTTGAATCGGGCTTGTATAGGTTACCTAAACACAGTAGCTATTGTTCCTGAGGTATGGAAATAGCTGAAGTTTTCAATCTCAAATGACATTGCTTTGTTATAATTTGCCAAAGTGTTAAAAGCGTTTTTTTCCCTTGCAGCTTTAGATGCAGCATGACGTAAAATATCCGCTTGTGGTTGTTTCTGTCTTAGTCTACCCTTATTTTGTCGTCTCCTAACCTTTTTCATTTTAGTGGCCCTTAGTAAACAAGGAGACAGAATTTGTTTACTTGTTATGCAAGTCAGCTCCCTAGAGAAAATATACTCTGAATTATCATGCAATCTTATATAGTTTTTTCCATATTTTCTTGAGTGAATTTTCTATGGCTGGATGGTGCTGAATTGCTGATTCTAGCCAGTACTCAACAATTTTAGTTATATTATCAGTTGCTTGCCAAATCTCAGCAAGAAATGCCAGCAACAATTCTCTACAGAAAAGACGGCTCTAGAATTCCAAATCAATCAAGTGACTTGTAAAACGTGACTACTCACCCGTAAGGGTCTCAAGGCGCTGGGGGGGAGGCAGGCTGCTGATCCATCGAAGGCACGGTGGTTCAGTCAAAGAGCCATGTCTTGAGATCCTTCCTGAATTGAGGCAGTGAAGGTGATTGCCCGGGGTGGAGAGGCAGGGTGTTCC
The DNA here is from genome assembly GCF_964204655.1 of Triturus cristatus. Classification (NCBI taxonomy): domain Eukaryota; kingdom Metazoa; phylum Chordata; class Amphibia; order Caudata; family Salamandridae; genus Triturus; species Triturus cristatus. Next base: position 858,943,615 of record NC_140594.1, read on the forward strand.
AGGTCTTTGCTGTGAGGTAGGAGAAGGATCTTCTTCCGTGGTGATTTTGCAGATATGTGGGGTGTCAGCCAGAGCCTGTTGGGCGGAGTGTAGGTCTCTGGTGGGTGTGTGGAATGCAAGGTGGTGGTTGAGGTATGCAGGTCCCGCGTTGTGCAGGGCTTCGTTGGCATGTGTGAGGAGATTGAAGGTGACTCTTTTGTTGACTGGGAGCCAGCGGAGGTCTTTCAGGTGGCTGGTGATGTGGCTACAGCGGGGGATATTGAGGATGAGTCTGGCAGAGGTGTTCTAAATGTTCAGCAGTTTCTTGAAGAGTTTCTGGGTGATGCCGGAGTAGAGTGCTTTGCTGTAGTCAGGTCTGCTGCTGATGAGTGCGTGGGTGACCTTCTTTCAGGACACGGTGGGGATCCATTTGAAGATCTTTCGTAGCAAGCGTAGCGTGTGGAAGCAGGATGATGAGACGGCGTTGATCTGGCAGTTCTTGATGAGCGAGAAGGCCAGGATGATGCCGAGGTTTCATGCATGGTCTGTGGGTGTTGGGGGAGGAAGAACACCTGGGGCCACCAGGAGTCGTCCCAGGTGAAGGGGGTGGGGCCCAGGATGAGGACTTCGGTCTTCTCAGAGTTTAGCTTGAGGCAGCTGTCCTTCATCCAGGTGGCAACAGCCATCATCCTGTTTTAGAAGTTGTTCTTGGCAACTGTGGGTTTGTTGGTGAGGGAAAGGATCAGCTGGGTGTCGTCGACGTAGGAGATAATGTTGAGTCCGTGGCTCCTGACGATGGCTGCGAGCGGGGCAATGTAGATGTTGAAGAGAGTGGGGCTCAGGTAGGAGCCCTGAGGCGCTCCGCAGCTGATCTCTGTAGGTTCAGAGTTAAACGCTGGTAGTCTGGCTTTCTATGTTCAACCAGTGAAGAAGGAGCTGATCCATTCCAGGGCTTTGTCACGTATGTCAGCGTCATGGAGTCTTGTACATAGGGCGCAGTGGGAGACGGTGTTGAAGGTGTCCGAGAGGTCCAGGTGCATGAGGGATGCAGTTTTGTCTCGATCCAGGAGGATACAGACCTCTGTGGCGGCAAGTAGGGCAGTCTCAGTGCTGTGGTTGCTTTGGGTGGAAGATTGGGAGAGGTTCAGGATGTGGTTCACTTCAATGAACTCTGAAAGTTGGACGTTGATGGCCTTCTCAATGGCCTTGACTGGGAGGAGGAGCAGAGAGATGGGTCTGAAGTTTTTAAGGTCTTCAGGTCAGCAGAGGGTTTTTTCAGCAGGGGCTTGATCTCTGCGTGTTTCCAGTCTTCCGGGCAGGTGGCGGAGTTGATGGAGCAGTTAATGATGCAGCAGTGTTAGGGGGCAATGGAGGTGCCAGCTTTGTTGAAGATGTGGTGCGGACAGGGGTCCAAGGGTGTTCCGGACTGGATGCTCTTCATGATCTTGACGGTGTCCAACTGAGCAGGGTCTGCTAGGGTCCAGTGTCATTGGGTGTGGTGCAGTGGGGTGAGAGGGTCTTGGTTATCGAGGCTGTCGTAGCTGTCGTAGATCTCCTTAATCTTGCAGTGGAAGAGGTGCCAAGGTTCTTGCAGAGGACTTGGGAGGGTAGGATATCTGCTGTCTCTGTGCTGGGTTTGGCAAATTCTTTGACCATGGAGAAATGTTCTTTGCTATTGAGTGCTTTGGCATTGATCCTTTCTTGTAGGGCCTCTTTCTTTGTTGTTCTAATGAGGTTTTGGTGTGCATTGACAGCGGTTGTGAAGGCTGAGCGGTCTTCCTGGGTCTTTCTTCTCCTCCATCTCTTCTCGAGCATTCTACATGTGCATCTGACTCATGAAGTGCAGGAGAGAACCAACTGGCTTTTTTGGAGTGTCACTTGCCTGGCACTTTGTTGAGGGGAGCCAGTGTGTCGGTGCAGTTGGAGATCCATCGGTGGCAGTTGCATGCTGAGGTATTCGTGTCCGTGGAAGTCAAAAGTGGGATTTTGCTGAGGGAGATGGTAAGCTGTTCTATGGTGACCTTCTTCCAACTTCTGCGAGGGTAGGTGGTGGTGTACGGTGGTCTTGGTGAAGGAGAAGTGGGCGCTATGGTAGTCAGTCCAAAGCAGCTTGGACGTGTGGCTGAAAGTGATGTTGTATCTGGTGGAGAAGATAGGGTCCAGCGTTTGTCCTGCTAAGTGTGTTGTGGAGGTGACCCATTGTTTGAGTCCAACAAAGGCAAGGTTCTCCAGCAGGGCCGGCTCTAGGGCGGTGCGTCCGGTGCCATCGCACCGGGTGCTGGCTTCCGGGGGGCGCCGTGTTTACAACTTTATTATGATTTTAAAGCACCTGCTACCGCGTTCTTTTCCTCCTGCAATTACGGGGCCTCACAAAAATGTCAAGATAACTCCTGTGATTAATGTTCTTCCTGGACAGAGATCAGAGTTTTGTGTAGTTGAGGTTTTTAACTTATTTGAAGGTAGCACAGAGGGTTAATATGCCTACTGCAAAGAACGTGTACCAAGTAGATTACAGAGTGCATTTAATGTAAATAGATCAGCAGGTTACTGTTTTTAAAAGAGCCATCCTTTTGTTACTTGCAATTTATAACTTAAAGTACTGATATAGAATAGTGAGGTAATAATTTTCATCTTAGAACTGCATGCACTCTGCAAAGTATAGAAAATTGATTAATGTTGCAAAAAGTGTTAATTTGTGTAGAAATGGATTCTTATTATTAAAGAAAACTCCCAACTATGCTGTTTCTTTTTTGACTCTGAGTTTGTGCTTCTCCACACCAAGCACTCCTAAACTAAACTGCCTACTAGTATGGAGAACATGTGACTCCTACACTTCTAGTCCTTTCGCTTATGTAACATTTTCTATACACTGATTTACACAAGTATGATTGATTGTCTGTGTAATGTGTGTGATGCAAAGTGCTCTGGCATACTTTACTGGTATGAGTGGCGCTATATAATGAATTCAATGCATCTGAGAGAGAGTGGTTATGGAGACTTGATCACTATTAAAGGGTGCCAGTGAGAGAATCCGTTGTGGAGATGGTCATTGTGGGCGCCAACTAACAATGTCGCACTGGGCGCCACCAGTGCTAAAGCCGGCCCTGTTCTCCAGTAGGGACAATGTGTTCTAGTTGTTGGGGTTGTCCAGTTGAACGTTGATATCACAGAGGAGGATGTAGTCTGAGTAGGCGAGAGCGTGGAGTGCGATGAAGTCGATGGTTGAGTCGCTGAAGGGTGGACAGGGTCTGGGGGGTCTGTAGATGAGAGTCCCATGGAGGGTGGTGTTTGGGTTGGTCTGGGCCTGGAAGTGGAGGTGCTCCATGTTGGTCAAGAGTTCGTCTGAGTGGGTGGTGAGGCGGAGGGTGCTTTTGTGTATGTTGGCGATGCTTCTGTCCGGTTTGTTGATGATGCAGTCCTTGTGATTGAACTTGTAGCCATCAGGGATGAAGGTGGTGATGTCCGGGGATGCCGAGCTGGAGTTCATTCAGGTTTCTGTGAGGAAGGCAATGTCAGGGTAGGCGGAGTCGTATAGGTCCCATATCTCCACGGACTGTTTATGGAAGGAGCGTGTGTTGAGCAGGATACAGCTGAGGCGATCGGGTCTGGTATTTGTCTGTCATGTAGTGGGTGGAGCTGGTGTGCGGAATAGCCTTTGCATTTTTTGTGACTTCTACTAATTGATCATATGAGTTCCAAACTGTGTACTTTAGTGAGTCATTTTAGCATGACTGACAAAATGGAATGACCCACTCGATGCATTCTGTATTACCTGCCCTTTGGATAATAGATTGAACTGTGTATAATTACAAGTTATGTAAACTATTATTGAAGAACTAGAGAGAGCATATCTACTGGGTTTTTTGGAAATCTTCTACAAAACACCCAGAAATTAATATGCTTCCTAATTCCCTCATTTTTCTCAGAAAATAGTGCCTTGTTATGTGCTTTACCACGGATAGGCCAGGAAATAGAGCCATTGCCCAACATTGTTTGAGATCCCTATCTCTGAACATAGTGATATAAAAATGCTAATTATTTTTGCATTAAAGTCACCCAAAAGTATTATCCAATCTTGAAGTGCAAGAGGTAGAACACATTGAAGATCTTGCCCTAATTTTATACCATCTATACTACCAATAGGCCAATACAGATTCACAAGCAAATATGACATTGGTTTAGTTAGCAAATGGTTAATAAAAGTTAACTTCAAACCCTGGATATTTGTATCCGGGACATACATATTCTGATAGTTCGAGAGAAGGGGTGATGGGTCCCAATTCCTTACTCGCCGTGTAGATTTAGGCAGTTCTGATTTTTGGTACTTGTCCTGGACAGGGGGAGACCCCTGACCCCCTAAATGTGCAGTAGTTTCAGAAAAGGATGTCTGGACAAGTTTTTGTGGTCGTTCTAATTCAGGAAAACATTCCAATAGGCTGGTTTCATGGTGAAAATTCTTTATATGAAGGTGATTTAAGAATTCTGTATATGTTTAATAACAGGTGAAAAACAGCCAACACGTGTTTCACCCCTTTAAATGGCCATCCGGACTGGGGCTTCTTCAGGGCGTTTCAATTAGTCAAATGGGCTAACGAGTCTTCTTGAGTTATAGCGTAAAGCGATCCTAAGTCGATCTATGTGTCTCGGGCAAAATCCCACCGGTACCTCTTCGAGAAAAAAGCAAGCATTGCTTTGTTGGCTGTTTTTCACCCGTTATTAAACCTATACAGAATTCTTAAATCACCTTCTTATTAAGAATTTTCACCATGAAACCAGCCTATTGGAATTTTTTCTGAATTAGAACGACCACAAAATCTTGTCCAGACATCCTTTTCTGATATTCTGATAGTTCCACACAACTTTGTTGATAAAAGGATTGCTAGCCCACCAGTTGCATGACCATTGATATCAGGAGTACCTGAGTTGTTAATCAAATTTTCCAAAGTAAGATTATTGTCAGCAGACCAAGTGTCTTGGAGGCAGATGAAGTCCCATTTGAATCCCACAGAATCTGGAATATTTTGGGGCTTTAAGAATAAGTCTGCCACATTCCAGGACCAAAGTGTTAAGTGCAGGCTAAAATTTTAATTGGTTGCCGGAAAGCTGATTCCTGGAATTGATTGCCCCTGCAACCCAAGTCCAATCATTGGCATCATTTTTACCCTTATGGAACGTGTGGGCTGAATTTGAAATAAGGGCCATATGTTTTGAGACCCACAGGTGATTGAAACAGTCTTAATGAGCTCAGTAAATGAATAGGACCAAGTGGAACTTGCCATATTTAAAGCTAGCTTTCGTGTAATTCCTATTGGTGATATAATCCCCAAACACTGATTTATAATGGCCTTGACAATGGTTTTTCTTAGGACAAGCATCAACACCATTACAGAGGAAAATGTCACTTGTATTAAGAATTATAGAAAGGATTAGATTAGAATTAAATACCAACTCAGCTAGGTCTTTGCTTATTTGTATTTATTTGATATCTGCTGATTGCTACATCTGTAGTTATGGATAAGAACAAAGCAAAGTGTGAATGCCATGGCAATTCAAGTACAATCGAGGCACTCAATTTTTGTTACCTCCTCGTGTTGTAAAACAATTGATCAGGGATCATCTTTTTTGTAGGAGACTTTGTGATGTCAGGTGATTTAATTTCAGCTTTGTGCACTGCATTCTGTTCTGTGGCTAAGGGATTTAAGTCTGACTCCAAAGTTGGAACCTATGGGGAGATCTCTGGCAAAAAGCTGGCATTTCTCTCCACTCCAATGGAAGTTTCTAATTGGGATTTTAACCAACTATGTAGAGTGGTTTCTTTTCAAGTGCCTACGATTTTTACCCTTCTGCTTGCTCGAACTGTTGAGTGTGTTTCCCAAGCATACAGTCTTTGAAATTTGAGTCACGATGCTTGTCTTAGGTCGCTTCTTCATACATTTCTTGACAGGTTCATCTGGAGGTAATGCATATCCGCAAGAGACTCCTCTTCTCCCACTGAAATGGATGAAATTGATAAAAATCGTATAGAGTTGTCAATTGGTGGATTTTTCCAGAGGCAATGTTACTTCCTTGTAGGGACTTCTTCGACTAAGGTTTCTAATGAATAAACTTAATCATTGCTATCAGTGAGTATTGCTGTTTTATTGATTCCAGGTGCAAATGATTTTCCTTTCTTCTTTGGAGGGAAATATATTTTTGTACCCCTGTCGATAAGTATGATATTTTGAACATCCTGGGATTCATCATTGGCATGAGTACTTGTTGGTTTATCTGGTATTTTATTGTCCCTCAGTGTACTGTTTAATATATTTAGAACAATATTCGTCATTTCGGAAATATGATAACAACGTTTTTTCTAAAAGAACAATATAGCACCCAATGTTTTGAAAGACTTGAAAAGGTGCCGAAAACTCGACATATTCCCCTTGAGCATTGAAGGATCTCTCTTAGTGGAGAACTGTGGTTTTGGACAGATTTGACCCTAAACCTAAAAAACTGCTTCGAGTAATTGGTGTATTATTAAAGATGACCATCAATGACTTTGTTGGACATTGTTTACCGAACGTTTTAATTTGAGCAATTTCTGTATCTGGGAGTGTATTATCTGTGGGAACCCCTGAGGTAAAATTGGAGAATTCTACATTTTGTGCCAACATACCCGCAGATAGATCAACACTATCTACTTCCTTGTATATTTCCATCTGTACATTTTGTAAATTTATCTCATCTACCAAAATAATTTGTTGGGAGGGACACTGGGGCTTTAAATGGGGGAAAAATCAAAGAATCGTGGGTATAGCCATTCGAGATCCTACAAATTGGGTTTTCCACCTAGACAGATTTACTTGGTGAGGTAGGATTTTCTTTTTGTGATTTTCCTTTTTCGTAGTTGTTTAACTGCTATTTTTCAGGAAAATGCCACTCCTCTAGTGTTCCATTAATTTTTTCAAAAGGAAGCAGTAAAGCATAAGTTTTAGAATTGACAGAAAAGAGTATCCTATATAGAATCCATCACACATCCTTTTTGCCTTGATTGTCTAATGTCCAAAACCTTTTTCCGTTTTTTTGTAAGTGGTATAGAACTGTATGGAAGTAGGTGTACCCTACGATGAAAATAATTTGAAGCAAACCAAATAAGATAAATAAAATTTCTGTGATGAACAGCTCAACTCGACTCACTTATGCTGGAGTAGAAAGCGAGACCGCAGCCACCTTCTGTTTTGTCAGGTTTTAAAATCCTCTCTCACACCGCCAGCCATCTGCTATAGGTGCCTGTTAAATTATAATGTGAAGCAAGTTCTGATGGAAGCTCTACTATCAAAAGCTCAACTATGTCCCTTATCACACTGAGCACCTTCTCCAGCACAGCTTTTCAAACTGGAGCCAGCGAGTCAAAGAGTGAGCCACCCTCTCTTCCTGGATCCCCAGGAACAGGGATTAACCCAAATGCAGTCCCTACGTTCACTTATGAGCAGACATGTGCACTTACTTCTACGTATCCGCTTGACAAATATAGACTCCCTAATAGCATTCCTTGAGCAACCACTGGCTGACCAAAACCAATCTCATGATCATTAAAAAGAAGCCGACCGCTAAAAAGCTGAGCAAATGACCGTTCCTACACACCAAGGCTCAGCATGGCTTCGGTGGGTGGCGTAGGTTGGGCTGAGCAAATATGGGGATGGAAGGCAAAAGTGCAGCGGCCCCATATGTTTCTTTGCAAGCTCCAAAGCCACCTGAACATGTTACAGCGCAGGGAGGGGGACGTGTGTAAATGAGGGTCCTCGTACGATATGTGCAGTACTCTAAATCTTTAAGGTTCAACTTAAAGTAGTGAAAACAATATTTAGGTACAATATATGCAGACCTACAGTTTGTTCCCGATGCAGTTTAGAGCATTTAATTAATATCTGGGAAGATGGAACATGTGAACGGTGCACACAAATGTCCATTTTACTCAGGGTGCAAGACAGTTGTAGAGGTATTGCAAATTTGATATAGGAAGCTGCTGAAAGAGCCTGCCGGCATCAGTCACTAGTCAATATTGAGCTTGTGGTGTGACGGAAGCAGGGGCTGCTCCTCCGCAATGGCGGAGTAGCATCGCCCCACTGGCTCAGAGCCAGCAGCTAATAAATAAAATATTTCATTATCGTTTTATTTTAAAAGCATCTGGTTCAGCCAGTGTGTGCAGGGAGGGGCAGGGCCAGGGCATGGTAGGGGGTAGCGGGAGTGCTAGGTGCACTCTCTAAGTGTGCATATGTGTTTGGCCGGCTGTCTCTGGCCGACCAAAAAACATGCACACAGAGGTGTCTCTAACCCGGCTGTATTGAACAGCCGGGCTAGAGAAACCCCCACAGACTCCCTCACGTGAGCGGAGTGTATTTCCAGCCAACTCAATCCAGTGCGGGGATTGGAGAGAGAGTCTGCTACAGCCCCAGTGCCTTCTGGAACAAGGAATGGAAACACCAGGTGGGATGAGGCCGGCAACTTAAGGTTCATTTCTTTATCATATTTTAAAATTATTAAACCCCCACCCGCGCTCCCCCTCTCCTCCCCACCACCTTTTATATGTGATGGCCGCCACTGGACAGAGGTAGTGTGGCTATAGTAGACTATATAAGCTCTTGTCATAAAGAAAGATCATTCAAGACTAGAGGAATGTGATGGGATGACTCGTGGAGACCAGAAATAGTGGGTATTTAGCTCTCACTCAGTCACTGAAAGTATTCAGATATTTAGAGTTTACATTCGACATATGTTTGGTGCTTGTAAGATCACGGCGCCTGGCCTTTTGCCCTATCAAGACCTTAGGAGATGAATATCGACACTGGCCTTTACTTTGACCCTTCACTTGTCCGAGCTGATACCCTAGGCGGAGTAAGGTTAGGATATAGTAAAGGTTTAGGGTTAAGCTTCCACTTAGTACATTTACCCGGGTACTCCCCTTACTGGTTATACTGGTATTTTAGGTAGTTGTAGTCAAATCAGTGGTAACGTCTTAGTAGGATCTGTGTACTGGTACATGTGACATTCAGCTCCACCAACACATCTTATAGATGTCATTTCAGGGTCACTAGGGGTCGCAGCTGTGACTCCTGACTTGCTCCTTGTGACTCCTGACTGCCTTGGCGACCTCTGGCCTCAGAGATCACAAACCAGTGGCAGGAACGGAAGGAGAACGGGGCTGGCATGAGCCCGGTTTACTTTCTGTTGATTCAGCAGCACTGGAAAGTTTTAATTCATTAGAGTTTGTTTCCTATTTCAGAATGTTTTGATATTGCAAATACATAACATTCCGCAGAGGGGCGTTGTGCACTAAAATACATGTAATTACTATTTTTCTGCAGGCTTATTACAAAGTCCCCACTTAATTTTAGGTGTGCCAACAGCAGCTACTGAACTTTGCATGTGCCTTTTCAGGACTTTGTCCTCCAGGAAAGGGGAGAAGAGAACCAACATCTAAGGGTGACCTGGCATTTTTACCTTCCTCGCATTGAATTATGGTCACCTCTCTTCTGATGTCGCCTATGAGATACATACTTAGGCCCATGTTTACTAACACTTTGTGCGGGGTTTGCGTTACTTTTGTAACATAAACCTGATGCAAAGTGTTAAGCTGTGATTTACTATCCAATGCAAATCAGGATTTGCATTGGATAGTTTCCTAAAGTAATGCAAAGTTGCGCTATGCACTGCTTTGCGCTACTTCTTATCGAGAAGAAGTTCCATGGGTGGTACATGAACATTCTTATGCATCCATCCATGGTTTTTGATGCAAATCCCTATCTACAAAAATTCATAGCCTGAAATTTGCGCCAAAATCTTACACCTCCTCAAAGCTGGCATAACTACGGGGAAGATTTTTCTTTTGCCTCGTTTTTCAAACTTTACCTGGGTGCTGCATTGTACAGCACATATTCAAAGCAGGAAAAGTGTTAAAGGATAGTTTTTGTACTGGAAGAGTCCCTTTCCAAAACAAAAACTATATCTTAAAGAACGCACACACCATTTCACTAAGGCGCAAGGGTGTGTGCGTTATCTCATGGCATTGTAAAGTGTGCCAGCTCAGAGAGAGAGGAGAACAGTGCCATATCTTAGTATATGTAGCGCTGTTCTGCTCTCTTTCTCTTTCACACAACGCAGCAACTATAGTTATTGTGCTATGTTCCGTAAATTATTTGTAAATTTGTACCTTGTGTGATGGACGCTTGAAATAATGTTTGTGCCTTTAGTGTGAACCTGAGTGGAAGAATTGAAGGCTGTGTCTGGGCTCTGGGTGATGTGTCTAGCCCTTGGTTAGGCCTTGACATATTGAACTGTGTTTTGGTATGTGGGCCTGTGCATTTGGGAATGTGTCCATGCTGGCTGTATCTGAGTAGATAACTGCTGCAAACCCAACCCGATGTATCAAGGCAGCAGTCTGGGCATATATTGGCTGCACTCATAGAATATCATGGCACTATATAAATTAATATATATGTGTGGAACAAAAATGGATCCGGAACTGCTTTATAAACCTTTTGCATTATTTATTAATCTTGCATTTAATGTTTACTCTTTCATTTATTGCTGCTATTTTGAGTTTGCGGTGCCACTACCTTAATGCCATTAAGTAAAAGGTCTTGTGACAACACTTTCTTTGGCCCTATCAGGGTCAAAAGGTCATGTGATGTCCCTTCCAATTATGTCATCAGCGATTGACCATTTGAATGGTTTCACTTCCCCAACCCCTGACATTTTGTAAATTGACATCCATGAAAGATCCAAGAGGCACAGGAAGAATGGTGTACCACTATCACGCATGAGTAGGGAGTATACAGTTGTAAACTCAACGCTACAGCAAGCTCATGCCCGAGTCTAGTTTGCCTGCATCTGCATGTCTGTGAGTAAGGCAGTGTTTAATATGAGCCAGTGGATTCCGGTGCTCGGCACTGGAACTTAATTGTCAATACCAGCGCTTGTGACAGTGTGCCACAAGATGGCGCTGTCTGAAATTGCATCAAGAACAGTCAATTATAAATTCAGTATACATAAAAAATGACTATTGCCTACCGCTCAATCCATTCTTATGGCTACGTGGGCCTGGAATAGTCTGAAGTGTCACACTCATAGGAGTGTTATGGTTATTAATTGTGTTTGTTCTGTCATTGGCGGCATTGCTAGGGACAATGTGTGGTGCAAGCTGCAGTAGACTCCTGACGAGAGCCCTGGCACTTATTTTTATTTACAAATTAAGCACTGGAGTAAGGAATGCAGGCATCCATCACTTTACCAATAAAGGGCACCTTGGTGGTGGGTTAATGCATCAGCCCACCCTTTAGGCAGTGTGGAAATCTACCTTCAGCCCCACAGAGGCTAATCAACTAGTCCCAAGGCAGGTCTGATGTTAGAAAAATTGCCTTAGGCAAGCCAGAAGATAGTGGGCCTCTGGCAAACAAGTACCAACTAATTTAAAAAGCTCATCTGAAGTAGCGGGGGGCGCGGGATATTGGTGACATCACATAAATATCATATTGTTGTCAAAACCATCATCACTTAGTAAGTGAGCATCGCAAGATACCAAATTGTTTTCCGCGGGCCTAGGTGGATTTTCAGTGTCCGAAAAGTAATAATGTCCTTAAGCTTTAAAATTATGTTAGTGCTTATTAAATACATGTTTTGCCTTCTTGACATTTTATTTAACATTCCATTCAAGCTTCACTGCACCATGTGTCTTTTTAACTGCACAACAGGGTAGAAAGAATTCAGCTACTTACTGGAATGTCATGAGAGGGCGAGGTTGCCCACGCTATCCATTGTTCATGATGTGCAACTGTCTCTGGTATGATGCCACCTAGTTGGTATTTTAGCATGATGGCCAGCATTTCTATGTTAAGGCCAGTTTTTGTTTTGTTTTTTAAATAGAAAACTTTTTTTTAAAATAGCAAAAGATGATATTTTTCCCCTTATAATGTAAACATAGAATATACAATACAAGATGCAATCTCTTAAAATTGCTTTAGAAATGTTTACAATAATTTAAAATAATTAGTGATTCCAGCAGAATTGACACTGCGAGTAGAGGATTTTACACCCTAAAAGTACCTGCTGCTGGATGCCCTGTATTTTCTCAGAAGAATTTGGCAGCAGCGCTACCTCTGATGCACAGAGATGTGCGCCAGCCCTTCCAGCTTTAATGTTAAGTCATCATCAGCAACAAAAGAGAACAGCTGCTGCTCCAGCTGGGGGGCTGGAAGTTTCGCTGTTGGGGCCGCCAAGGCCTTGAATGGACTCCCGATGAATCTCAGAGCCTTGCCAAGCCTACTGGCCTTTAGAAAAGCATGAAGACGTGGCTCTTTACCAGCTAGGCTGAACTCTCTCTGGCATCTCCTCTTTTTCACATTTGGACCCAGGAAGAGTTTCAAATAGCGCCAGGACACTTTCGGGTAGCAGTTTGCGCTCTATAAATGTCACCAAAAAAAAACTGGTCTGAAGTTCAAAAAAGCACATCATGGAGAAAGCCGAGCACGTCTCAGAGGGTTAAAGTCCTTGAGTCCACAATGCCTTCAACTGAGTTTGTCTTTAAAGAATGCAGAGGCTGAAAACACAAAACTCCTGGCTTAGTTTGAGAGGGGTGTGGAAATTCATTTTTAACGGGAGAAAAAAAGTGAATTTCTTGAGATTTTTATTATGATTTTTATAAATGTGTTGTGAAATAGGCTGTGATAGCCTTTGCAATGCAAAATATGCATTTAATGTATAAATGTCTAGATTCGGGTTTTGCAAAAGTTAATATAGTGTAGCAATCTAAGAAAGAGAGTTTAATGTAGCTGTTGGTATCACAATGTTGCCATTTCATCCCCTGCCGTTAGCCAGCAGTACTATTGTTACCCAAAACCTTAGTATTTTTTTTTAACCTATCTGCGAAGGATGAAAACAGAGTCGGCCCCATTGGGAAGTGAACCAGTGATTTTCATGTTGTGCACAAGTGTCTGCTGCAAATATTTATATTTGCCGGTTTACAGTATGCAAATCTTACAAATAGGACTCAAAGGGGTGCAAAAAGCGTCTGTTCATATGACAATGTTTGGAGGTGAAGAGCTAGTTCTCTAGAATATATAACCATCTTGATATAACGACTGTGCTACGTCACGGCATACTGGAAACACCACCATCCTTTGCAGTCCATTAAATTGCATTGGTTTAAGGGAAAAGTTTTCTGATGAGCATTCGCATGGCAAGGTTGCCATGGGACATGGTGCAAGTAAGGAAAATGGCCCTTTTGACTGCTGTTCGGGTAGTGAAATACAGCAAATACCCAGGTTCAGTGGGCTCCTCGTGGTGGGTGCTGCTGCCGAGGATAGCAGTTTTTACTCTTCCTAGTACCACAGGAAGTAAAGAGAACTCCATGAAGCTCGTCTGTTGGGCACAGCAGGTCGCATGCGGAATCTCTCCAGGCACCAGTCGCGGCTCCTCGAGGGAGTGCTGTGGGGCAGTGGGACGGGGGAGGGGCAGGGTGGGGGGTAGTAAACGCCGGCATACGGCCGATTAGAGTTCAGTACATAAATAAATAAATAAAACGAATTACTTTGCGCAGTCTGCAACGCAAATGGCGTTGCAGCACGCGCAATGTAATTCGTTTCATTTATTTATTTATTTATGTACTGAACTCCAGTCGGCCGTATACCAGAGTTTACTACCCCCCACCCTGCCCCTCCCCCACCCCGTAGCACTCCCTTGAGGAGCCGCGACTGCCAGGCACACATTGCCCACTGGGCTAAATCACCCTATTATTTCCCTTCCCCCCACTTTCGTGTCTCTAAGCCTGGACTGCTGCTGCTGGAGCTGCTGTGGAGTCTGCTTGGCTGTCAGGGGTCTTCTCTCTGCCACACCCTAGTTTTTCACAGGTCTTTTAAAAGACCATTTACGTGCCTTTTACGAACTGTTTGACCCGGCCTTGTTTTTAGGTCTCTGCTGAGCCAGCGCTTTAGCGCTGCTCTCGTGAGAGCTTTTGTAAAAGGGGGATCTGGAAGTGCAAACCAGTGCTTTCAGGCCGCCAAATACAGTGCATGTGCGCAGGGCGCGCGCACCATTTGGCAGCCTGCGTGATCATTTTGCGGCCGCTTTGATGTTCTCAGTGGGCCGCGCAGCCACTGAGAACATCAAAGCGGCCGCAAAATGATTACTTTCACTTTGCGTGCGTTCTTTCGTTGTTCTGCCGTGGCTGCCTGGTGAGCACTTGTATTCCCCTTCCAGGCAACAGGTACCCCATGACATTTGCTACACTCCAATCTCGCAAAATTCACTTCCTGCTGCCAGCATGCTCTTTCTCCCACGTATGTTCTTTCTTCCCAGATGCACATACACTTCATTATGTATAATCGTGTAATATAGTTTATCATTTCAGCTGCCCCAAAGAGAAAAAATGATTTAAAGTTATTTTTGGGTTCTCATTTCAAGAACTAAAGAGAGAAGTGCAGAAAATATTACCTGATCTGACAGTTTAGGATTTTTTTTTGCTGACGGGATGCTCCAAATAATTTCATTTAACATTTGCTTTCAGATTTCAGTTTAAAAATAGGAGCACCTACTGTACTCCATCGATGTAGCAGAAAATTGTTTGTTGGGCTAAACATGCGGATGCACTTTGGGTTACAATCTCACAATGTTTAATCTCAAGGTTTACAATTGAAGCGTCACAAGATTGCTTCTCCGGTATAGTATTTCATCACATAAAATGTCCTCGCCAAATGAAATAACAATTGTCTGTTGTTTCGCATATGATTATATCCAATTGATGCCGCATCGTTGCAGCTAGTGCGGACTTCCGTGATATGTCTGCCTCTAGGAGTGTGTACACACACTGAGTTCCCCTCACATGTGTGTCTCCTCTTACTGCGCATGAACGGGTGATTGATTCCTTGCAGCCTTCAGGACTCCCCGCTGTCGCAAATCCATCTCCGCTCTTCGCACTTCAAACAGCCCCTGCATCATTGACTTTCTGCCAGCCATCTTGCTGCCAGTGCACGCGCTGACATTTAATGATCTTTTGACGCAGGAATGTCACATTTATCACTCTTTATCAGTTGTGACAGAGCTAAATTCAAATGCAAACACGGAATGGCGACTGAATCTACTCCAGACAGCAATACGCTTTTGAGTGACATCCGCCAAGCTGGTCTGGCAGAAGGGGGACAAAGAACAGCTGCTTAAAGGGGGTGCACGAGTGAAAAGAGCGCAGTTTGAGTCAATATTTGTTTCACGAGTTACCAATAGTGACCATAAAAAACCCACACCTAACATAAATGATTAGTGCCGATAAGTTCAGATATTTCAGACTGCAGTCAAGCGACCCGCAAAAGAGCGATTGTCTATCGGACATAGCTAAATCTTACTGGTGATTTTGGATTTAACCTGACAAAAATAATTGTACCAGCTTTAGAACAAGCATTTGCAATGCAATAGTTCTCGCATTTACGTGGGTTTGAGCTATTGGCATTGTAAATGACAATGCCTTAGATTTATGTTTCAAAAACCAAAACATAAATAAAAGGCATTGTCATTTACAATGCCAATAGCTCAAACTCGTGTAAATGCGAGACCTATTGCATTGCAAATGCTTGGTTTTTTTCCACTGGTTCCAGTACCCCCTGGGTCCCCACTCTGCCTATTCGCTATTCTTTACATTTGTATTTTACTTTTCCAGCCACAGTGGGAGAATGCATTTAGTGAAAAGGCATCTTACGAGTAGAGATGCCACCGTTCCAAAAGGAAAAATACAGGCCGTTTTTTGTTGTTTCAATAGTCTGCAACGGTCTCCCTTTGACGCTAAATAGGGCAGCAAATAAAATGGTATGTATTCATTCGTAACATGACTTTTCTGTCTTTGTTTCCTTTAATTATTAGTCACGGATCAGTGATTCAGCCCTATTAATTACTTAAAAGTGTTATTTATATTTGCTGTTTCAAGCATGCACGAATAAGTGCTAAAAATACCAGCTTCAGGTGATTTTGGTTATTTTTGTATGAGCTGGCACATCAAAATACTGTTAGTGCCGTTAGAAATCCGATCAGCTGGCAACCCTGATCGGGAGATTGAAAGTTTGTAGCAGGATCAGCAAATTGTTTATTTCCTCCTCCCTCCATCCCTGATTGATGCCATAATAGCAATAGTTTAACTTATATCTGAAACCCTATGCCAGCCGTCAATACAATGCCGAGTTACTCCAGGTGTCTGGATATACATCCTCCATTCAGACAACTCACTCCTCATTTGCACCGCTCACCCTTCACTTTCACACTCACCCTGCACTCACAGTGATCACACATCACATGGCACTCCCTCTGCTCACCATGCTCTCATGCCATTCACCCTCCTCCTTCCCTGCATGCATATGACACTCCACTCACTTGAAACTTTCACCACTAACCCTACACTCCCAGCGATCACACTGCACTCACACTGTTACCCTGCACTCCAAATGTTCATCCTCCTCTTAGCTTGCGCTTTCATGAGCACATCGCTCGCCCTGCACTCACAGTGACCACACTGCACTCATGCCCCTCGCCATGATCGTATGCCGTTCTCCCTCCACTTACCCTGTGGTCACATGAGCACACTGCTCACCCTGCACTCAGTGATCACACTGCACTCACACCACTTACCATGCACTCACGCTTTTCATCCTGCACTTACACAAGCACACTACTCACCCTGCACTTATGTGACACTTCAATCACCTTTCAGCAGTGGCGGCTCCCCCATTGCGGTGTGGGGGCGTCGCCCTACTGCTTTCTCACAGTGCAAGAAGGCAGAAACATAAACGGTAAAAACTACCATTTATGTTTCTGCTTCTCGCACTGCGAGAAGCAGAAGTGCCTCTGTGCCTGGTTGGGGGCGGGCGGGCGGATGAGCAGTCCTGCTCGAGGGCAGCAGGGGAGTGGCTTACCCACTGTTATGGGTACTGACTGTTTGGTCGGCCCCAGGGCCGAACAAAGCAGCCATGCGCACTCTAGGGTGACCAACCATCCGTAAATTTCACGGACAGTCCGTAATTTCGGCCGTCTGTCCGTTGTCCGTGAAGGATTCTTTAACGGACGCCATTTGTCCGTAATTTTAACCGGGCACTGGTCGCACCACCCTAAAGCCGATGTTCCGTTGTTTCCACCCACCTCCCCGCTTGACTCCGGGGTGTAACAGACTCCGATGCAGTACCAAAGCTCGGATACCCAGCAGCATTGGAGAGGCACAGCGGGATGGCAATCCTCACACCTTCCACCCTTGATGAGCTGTTAAGAGATGTTTGAAGGTGACTGAGAGGGAGGGGCTGCAGCTTCAGGCGCAGGGGCATCTATTCAGATGCAAACAGCCCTGAATGCGGCATGTCTCTGCAATTTAGAGGGGCCTCACACTTTCCCTTTCTGCCCAAGGCCCCGTGGCAAGACAGCGAGGCAGCACGTGGTTCTCTGCACAGAGCTTAATTACTGTCACTAAATTTTAAGCAAACCTCGGTTCTTCAAACATGAAGTCTATAATGTAATAAAATAAAGAAATGGCACAATCGCACCCACACTGATTAAAAAAGTATGGAGGACAATCAGTTAAATCAGTTCTCCTGGAGTATCTCCTTTAAGTACTCTACATCACAGTGGGGGATGGCAAAACTAACATTTTAGAAAGAGAGCCTGTTGTCTCGTTGTCATGTCCAGGAGGGGGTGAGGAGCCCTACCCCACCCTGGAAGAGACCAAGATGATACTAGAATACTGCATGCCCACCCCTGTGCCCACCCTGGTGGATCCTGTTCCCCCTCCTGTGATGACTCCTGCCCCCCCCCCCCCAGTGATGGCTCCTCTCCCCCCTGTGGTGCATCCTGTCTCTGCTCTGGGTGGCTTATGTCCCAGTCCTGGAATGGCTCCTGCAGCGAGGGTGAAGTTCTTGATGGGCCTCTTCTCAAAAAGGCTCTGCTCAAAATTAATATGAAAAGGTGGGCGAGTGAGTAATTAAAGGGGTGGGTGGATGGCTGTATGAATGAGTGAAAGGGTGAATGGATGGATGAATGAAAGATTGAATAGATGGATAATGAGAGAGGATGAGTGGATTGATGAGTGAGTGGAAGGATGGATGAGAGAAAAGATAAATAGCTGGGTGGAATGGTAGCTGGATGGGTAAAAAGGTGGATGAATGAGTGAAAGGGTGGATGAATGAGTGAAAGGATGGATGAGTGAAAGGATGGATGAGTGAAAGGATGGATGGTGAGTGGGTGGATGGATGAGTGAAATGATTTTTGATTGATGAATTGATAAGTGCAAGGGTGAATGGATGGATGGATGAGTGAAAGGGTGGATGTAAGGATGGATGAGTGAATGAAAGGGAGGGTATATGGACAAAAAGATGAATAGATGAGTGAAGGAGTGAAAGGATAGATGGATGAGAGAAAGGATGGATGAGTGATAAGGTCAATGGATGAATTCATGAGTAGATGGATGGGTGGATGGATGGATGGAAGGAAGGAAGGATGGCTAAGTGAAAGGGTCGATGGAGAGAGAAAGGGAGGATGGATGGATGACTGAAAGGGTGGATGGGTGGAAGGATGAGTGACCAGGTAGATGGATGAGTAAGTTAAAGCATGGCTGGATGGGTGAAAGGGTAAATGGCTGGATGGATGAGTGAATGGCTGGATGGGTAGAATAGTGGATGGATAAGTGTACAGATGCATAGGGTGAAAGGGTGGATGGATGGATGAGTGAAAGGGTGGATGGATGGATGGATGAGTGAAAGGATGGGTGAAAGGATGGATGAGTGAGATGATAGTTGGAAGGATACATGATGGATAGGTTTGCAAATGGTTGAATATGTTTGGATATGGCTGGGCTTACTTATATACTATTGCACAACCTCCTCTGATGTGTCTGTAAAACGTACCTATTGTCCTGAAGTTTTGTCCTTAATTTTGACCACCTGTCCTGAATTTTGACCCTTTGTCCTGAATTTTTACACTCACCGTCCTGAATTTGCACCAATGCCAGTTGGTCACCCTAGCGCACTCCCCCTTTTAGGTCTCGGCTAGCGAAGGCTGCGCTTGCGCAGTCTCGCTCGCGAGATTTAATGACTTGAAGAAGAGGGGCTTGAACCCGTCCCTCTTCTCCCCTGTTCTCCATTGGCTGGCCTCTTGAATGCTGGCCAGCCATTGGAGAAGAGGTCAGTCATTCCGATTAGGCCCCGTCCTTTTCGGATCCGAAAATGCCGCTGCCTTTCTCCGAGGCATTTCTGCTCTGCCTCGGAGAAAGGCGGTGGTGTCTCCTACCAGCTCCATCTGACCACATCCAGGCTTACTCTGGTTTTCTTAAGCTCCTCCTATTCGTGTTTTGTCGAGTTCACGGAGGTTTGTTGCTTTAGCTTGCAGCAGGTTTCTTAGCTGTCTTGTTGACGTTGTTCGACGTCCGCGGCGTTTTCCTTTCGGCGGCCTACGTGTTTTGCAGGAACTGTGATGGCAATGGTGTGGGTGGCGGTGCACGCTCAGCGCGCAGTCGAAAACCCAGCCTCTGCCTGACGTTAATAAACAGCAAGAGCTCGCCGCGTGCCCCGTGGGCCTCAAATAGTTCAGTATGCAACAAGGGAGTGCAGGCCCGGCACGAGGATGGAAAATGTAGTATCGGGTTACAGTTTGAAAATATCGCTGGAACACGTTGGTCGCTGCCACACTATTAACTGGCTGCGTACCTGCGCCTACGTCTTGAACGGATACATGGGCCTACAAAATGATGCTCCGGCTGCGTCACCGTGATTTTTGGAGCCATGAGACTGGGAGCTTGCAGGCAGCGTCTGGCGCGGAGGTAGGCTGGGTGCCTTTGGGTGGAAGGCTGGGGTAGTCATTATGCAGCACTTGTTGCATTACTGTGGCAGCCATGCGTCTAACGTTTATGTGCACGGCCGCCCGCCATACTTTGTTTAAGCAGTGAGATGTCCAACACGTTTTAACACGGTAGAAGCTGAGACGCTTTTCAGCATAAGTCCATGCACTCCCTGAACCACGTTGTGCTGGTTCTCGAACTGGTTATATTTGCATTGTTAATCCATCGTAGTCATGAAGACCATGCAAGAAGATTCATCTAACTATACCCATATACAACCTGGCATGCTTTCCAATCCTGGCAAACCCACCCTGATGTTTTGCTAGTGAGATGCGCAACATTATGTGTTAGGTTTTTCCCATCACTCCACAATCCGAGCCCTGGTGTGCGCACACAAACTACATATTGCTGCAATACGTTTTGCGTTAGCTGGCCGGCAGCTGTTTTTCTTGACCACGTGACCATTGCTGGCGAACTGTGAAAAGTACTTTGGCACTGTAGTTCTTTATTACAGATCTTAGGTGGCTACTAGGCTAAGATGGTCGCCATGGTCCCGCATTGTAAAATCATCCGTGCTAGTCCTATTTCTATTTCTCTATTTTGCTTCATAGAAAGGCACACTGTTATGTATCCACGGTGATGGTCAGGCGTGAATGAGAATAACTAGTGACATAGCCACTAAGTGCTTGACACTGATTAAGTTGATCAACCTCCGGGTGCTGCAAAGAAAAGCGACATAATTTGCATTAAATACCCCTTAAAGAGGAACACGCATTTCACAATGTTGAGTAGGGGCCATGACAATGAGGGAAGTCAGAATTGCTCCAATATTGTTGACTGCTTGTTCCTCTTTAGTATTGATGCATGTGTATGTGGGGAAGGTAAAAAACAGTTCTAATACGTTTTAGTAGTGCGAGCACATACTAAGCGCTAGCGTCCAAGTAAATTCATCATACTGTCAATCATGGTATTGTACATGTTAGCTTGTGGTTCTATCCAGTATGATTAAGAATAGTTGTGCTACTGCGGTACCAGTAAATTGTTGTTCATTTTAGTTCCATATTCCCAGAGCATTCACATTATGTGTCAAACTTCTATAAGGTTTCTAAACTCCCACAACTCTAAACAGCAGTATTGACTGAGCTGTTCTTCACACCTTCTGGTTTGCTTGAAAATGCACCATTTGCCCACTCTTTTCAAAAAAATCTCAGGGGAGAACCCCCCGTAGGTGGTTCTGGCTCGCTCGCCGCAGTGAAGTAAGACAATTGTTTTACACTCACCACTTTCAAATGTCACCAGCCGCCACTGCCTGTCACTCATGTCTCACTCTGCAATATCCCTCAAACAAGCACATCACTCACCATGCATTCGTTCCTCCCACTCTGCACTTTCACCCACACCCAAACTCACCTGTCACATAACTCACCCTGCAGTCACTCCTTTCACCCTACTCTTACACTGTTGCATCACCCACTGTGCATTTAAAGGCACCCCTTGTCACTCACACAGCTCGCCCTTCATTCATATGGGCATAGCATTCACCCTGCGCAAACAAGCACAGCACTCACCCTGGAGTCGCACCACTCACTGCACTTCCTCCTCTCACCCTGCAATCACACAGACAAGCCTGCATTCAGCGAGGCACTCTGTTCATCCTACCTGCACACAGGGACAGTAGTGTTCCGGAACTCATAGGGATACACCAGTCACTCTGCACTAACTCCTCTCACCATGCACTCATCAGTCACTCTCACAGATGACCCTTTACTCTCGCCACTCACCTTTCACCACACACAGGCACACCATTCACCCTGCATTTACACCACTCACACCATCCTGCTCTCACTCCTCTCACTCTGCAACCATTCCTCGCAACCATTCCTCTCACCCAACACTCACATGGGCCCTCCTCTTACATTGCATACATGCTGCTCACCCAACACTCACATTGGCACATTTTTCTCCGTACACTCGCACCACTTATGCTGCACTCACTCACAAAATTTCGACCATCACCCAGCACTTACATGAGCACACCTCTTACTCTGCACATATCAAAATGACACAACTTTCATGAATATATACATATTTCTACAAAGCAACCCACTGAATACCTGTTCTTTCCGTAGTATTGTATTGTAATTGTATTTATATAGCGTTTACTACCCCATATGAGGTGTTGAAGCTCTTTTCGGCTAGTAGCACGCTACCCCGGAACCCAAAAGGATTAGTGGTGAATAGTGCTAGACGATGACTTAATTCCATCTGCAACAATGGGGCTGGTGGATTGAGAATGTGGGATGGCACAAGAGTATGACACACGCTCCTCAATCCAGCACATACCCCAATTGCTGGGAGCAGGACTGGCTTTAGAATGGTGCGACCGGTGCAGCCGCACCTGACGTTTACTTTGGTGAAGGGCACTGTGTTTTTAGGTCTCGCCTGAGCCAGCGCATGCGCTGACTCAGGCGAGACATTTAGTATACGGGAATTCAAAGTGCTACGAGCGCTG
Organism: Triturus cristatus; assembly: GCF_964204655.1. Lineage (NCBI taxonomy): Eukaryota > Metazoa > Chordata > Amphibia > Caudata > Salamandridae > Triturus > Triturus cristatus. Next base: position 858,965,934 of record NC_140594.1, read on the forward strand.
GCCTAACACTTGCGTTCTTGCGAGCGGGAACGTGCACAGCTGCCAGCTTTCAGCACCCGAGGCACCATCTGGAGCGTGATTGCATTGCTTTCCCTTTTGGCGGTGCTGCGCGCGCACCACTCGCGTGTTTGCCGGCACGCGAGCGCGCACACCCCTGCAATACTTGTTTTAAATTCTCATGGCATCAACTTTACACCTACATGGAGTATGCACTATGCACACGGGTCAGGTGCGAATAGACATGCGCTGCATTTTATGCTGAGATAGCTGATTAATTACATTGCTTGTCAGCCATTGCCAGAAGTCTTGCACCTGCCACCTGGAGGGAAAGCTCACGGAAAATGCATGCCAAATAAATGTAAAATTTTAAAAACAAGGCCACTAGATGGCTGCAGACACACACACGCACGCACACACTAACAGCTTTCACCCACAGACTGCAAGACTGAGAATGGAGTCCTGTGACAGACAGTAAAGCTGTTTCAAGTAATTTCAGGGCAGGCCTGGGAAGGAGGTCTGCATTATATACAAACCATTAACCCAGGCTTTTAACTTGTTTCTGCAGTTGACGAGCACAAATAATATTTTTGTGGCAGTTAGTTCAAATCTGAACAACTGAAATGCAATGGTTCAGTGCTTCCAATACCGAGCGGCTTCTGCGTCCCTTTCATTATTTACAGAGATAAATTTGTCAAAGCTGTGCAAAACTTATGAGAATTTGCATTGCTCAATCAATACGTTCACTTGATTTTGGCATGTCTGCATGTTTTTTAGAATTTTAAAATGACAGAAATTCAGTAGTAATCCATAGCTGTATATCCTGAAAATCAAATCCCAATCGAACTTGTTTTGAGTTCCCAACTTGTATAAATGTACTGACATCACATCGGATTGCAATTTAAGTCACTCATTTGTTATCTAAGTGTACAAATAGTTAAAATGGTAATGTCGAGTAATAGTTCATAATAATTGACGATTGATTCCTGGAGACTTTTATGAAAAGTTTGGTTTTGCCCGCGCACGAAATAAAAATAACAAAAATAAAGCAAAAAATGTTATCTCAAAAGTGTGAGTCGTAAGAATAGAATGACTAACCTCAGTACCACACTTTAGTGATGAATAATTGTTGTTACATCACCTCCAGACAAGCTGCTAAAATAGTTCACTTGATAAATGTAGACACTGCATAGATGTGTGTTCTCAGGTCTTTTTTTCAGCAGGCCAGGGTTGATAATTACCTTCTGAGTTAAATCAATTAAGAACTTTTTTAGAAAAAAAGAACACCTGTCAACAATGATACATGAAATGTACCATTAATTTACTTAAAATAGGGATTCTGAAATAAAGAATTATTTTGTTTAGTTTTAATTTGTATATACCTGGATTTCTTGCATTTTTGACTTATGGGCAGTGAGAGGCTGCCAACCAATCTCTCACTGCTTGTGCTTTATCCTCAAATATGGTGGTCGTTTTGGACATCCTAATTGAAATATTACACTTTAAAAAAATCATGGTAAAATCGTGCAAAGACTGTTCAGGTAGCATGACATTCAAATACAGAGTGAGACACTGTGTGACCTTTTCCCAGCCCATGTGAGACTGAAAACATGCAGATAAAGCTGTTGGTTTAAAATGTCGGTAAACACAGTTTTAATTGTTTTGCCCTACATCTCGCACTAATAGAGTAAGTTATACCATGATATAATAAAGGCAACAATGATGCCATGCATAATGTCAAGAGTTGAAGGATGGAAGTCTTCCTATCTTACGTATTTCAATACTAAACAAGCATTGGCATAGCCAATAGGTCTCGCCTTTGGGACCTTATAAGTGTTTAGCTATGCAACAGTTGCATAACTAAATACTTATAAGGTCCCAAAAGCGAGACCTATTGGCTATGCAATGCAGCCTTTGCGGCCGCGAAAGTGAAAGTGATCGCGCTCGCGATCAAACATCAAAGTGAAAGTAATCGCGGTAAAGCGCGGCGCGCGCGCCCGCGCACATGCACTGTAGCTCTATGCTGGCCTGGTAGCACTTTTTGGAGCCCTCTCAATAAGTCTCGCCAGACCAGCGCATGTGCTGGGTCAGGCGAGACCTAAAAAGGACACCAGAGGGCTGTTAAGGCATATCCTTAGGGTAGCTTTATATTGACCAGAATGGCAGCACTTTTAAACAAGCATTGGCATAGCCAAGAGGTCTCGCCTTTGGGACCTTATAAGTGTTTAGTTATGCAGCACAATAACCTTGGTGCAACAACATTAACTGTTGCATGGCTAAGCACTTATAAGGTCCCAAAGGCGAGAACAATTGGCCATGCCAATGCTTGTTTGTGCAGTGGCTTATCATAAATTAGCACGGAAGGTTAATGTGCCTGCTGCAAAGAACGTGTACCATGCAGATCACAGAAATGAGCGTAAGTGAATTGAGTAGCACTATAAAAAAAAAATGTACGTCAGAGAAAGGCTATGGAAAGATGAGGTGCACTGTTGGGGAGTGGTAGTTAGGGTATTACACCCCGCCCCCTCCAAGTTCGGGTCTAGTTGTATCCCTGAATCTCGCTCATCAACATTATCCAGGCCTCTGTGTGCCCACAGCCTTGGCTTCTGTACAGTTGTTTTCTGGTGTTTCTGCATCTCTTGAACAGTGATGAAGACATTGCTGCTTGTTGATGTTTGTCTACAATATTGAAGTCCCTCTTCTCTTTTGTTCTTTAACCTTACATCTGCCTTGTCTAATTCTCTGTATTTCCTCGACTTCACCTGGTTTCTGCCCATTCCCCCCCCCCCCCGCCTATTTTTGACTATGTCTAATATGCTACACTTAATTGCTCTCCCTTTCCTTCCATGCATATTTTCGTTCCTTATCTCTGACCCTTTTTTTATGTCTCGCACCTTCTTACCCTCTTTCCGCGCCCGTTCCATCTCTCTCTCTCTCTCTCTCTCTCTCGCTCGCTCGCTCGCTCTCTCTCTCTCTGCTTCCGGCGTTCTCCTCACCCGCCTTCACTTCTCTCTGTGACACCGAGCGGTATTTTTCTTTCATTAATAGGGCAGGAACAAGATGTGTTGGATTTTTGCCGCTAAAAATAGGCCGCGGTGATTGACAGTTCAGTGAATGAAACTGCGCCTGCTTCAAGGCAGGCACAGGATGTGAAGAAAGGAGTGGGGGCAAAGCGTGGGCTAGTGTACTATTAAATCATTCACACATCTAGACGGTGGTAGAGTGGACACGATAGGACAGTCCCGTGTGGACAGTTTAGCGGGCAGCCACGGTATATCGCGAAGGAACAGTCTTGTGGAAGTCTCTGCGATGTGGAGAGGCGGGCATGGAAAAACCATGGCTGCGCGGGCATGCTGACAGCGTGTGAATACTGGCCCAGCTGGCTGCGTTTCACCGTTTTCTGCGGCGGATGAGCACATTTGTCTGACATACACTTGTTTAGTCAGTTGTCATTTCTTGGCACGGTTCTAGAACATTCTAAATGATTCAGTTTGTAACTGCGTTTAATACCTTTCCGTTGGGCGCCCTTTCATTGCCTGCCAGATACTAGCTCTCTTGGTTACTTGCTTTTGCATCGTACATTGGCAGACTCTAGTCCAAGTGCTAACTGATGTAATTTATTTTATTTTGTACAGCCCTTACTGTCGTTTAGGAGGGATTTGAATAGGAATGAAAAAGTGCTCTGTGCAAAATACAAATGCTTGGAACATAACAGGGGCAACAGGTTTAAAGAGAGAAAGGAAATACGTTGTAATCGCATGTTCGAAAATAAAGGTTGCATCATAGGTATATCTTATGCCCATCAAGGTGAATGCCTAAATGGCAAATAGGTTTCCCAACCTTTCCTGAATTACAGACCTCCTGGGTAATTTTTAGGGTGGAGAAGGAGAGAGTTCCCAAGAGTCGCTTGCCAGAGGGATCTCCCACTGAACTGCTTATATTTAAAGGCTTATACACAGTGCTTAATTTGAGCTGGTGGTTTTCAGTGCTCAGCACTGGCACTTACTTAATCATCAACACCGGTGCTTTTCATGAGCACCAGGTAAGGATACATTTATTTAGTGTAGGCACAGGGAGATTAAGTGATTTGCCCAGAATCACAGGATGTTGAGCCGATGCCAGAATTTGAACCTGGTTCCTCAGGGCCGAAGTCGGCAGCCTTTATGCCACATTCTCTCCCCAATTTCATGGTTAGTAGTTGGTTCTGTTTTAGGAGGCGCTAACAGAAGAAATGGGCTGGTGCAAGCTGGTTTAAGGCATTGGCTGAATCAATAATATAGGCACATTCACACTGGACAAAGGAATTGCAGTACCCATTCTTTACTGTAGTAGTCAAACTACCGTTGTCATAAAACTCTTTGTCATTTGAAGTGGCCACCAGTGCCGACCACATGATGTGGCCATTTCTAAACCCGGATTCAGCTGTGTTTAAGTTGTAAAAATATAAGTGCTAGGGCCCTGGCCAAGAGGCAACTGCAGCTTGCTCCACCCATTGCCCTTACAGAGCTGCCAATGACAGTACCAACACAACTACTAACCATCACACTGCTACATGTGTGACAGTTCAAACTATTCCACACCCCTAAAGCTATAAGAATGGCTTGGGTGTCAGGTATTAGTTATTTTTAATCTATAATGCATGAATAAACAACGTTTGTGTCCATCTCTAAATTAGAAGACAGCGCCACCATGTCGCTGGCCGTCATAAGTGCTGGTGTTGATAATTAAGTACCGGTGCTGAGCACCGGAAACCACCGGCTCAAATTAAGCACTTGGATTGGGACATAATCAGAATATTGTGTTGGTCAATAACTCTGGATAGTTCCTGATTCAAGGCATGTGCCAAGGTTATAGCAAAGAGTGGCAGCAATAAAATTGGTCTGTAGTTTTTAAGTACCATAATGTTTGCCAATGTTTTTTGAAGGAGATGAATCACAGTGGCTTGCATCCTCCTAGCCTGAGGGTAAATATTCACTTCTATGACATTGTCACATAGTTCAGTAAGGTGGATGGAAATAATCTCCCAAGGTAGCTAAAGAATATGTGGTGCACACGAATCAGTGGGAAACCCCGATTTTGAAGTGAGGAAAATCTCCCTGACGTGTAATTGATTAAGGGTTGAACATTGTTGAAGGATTCATACTCTGTCGACAGTTGAAATCATCCTAAAAATAAATGTGAGCGTCAGTGATATTCTCCAAATGGAATTTCAGATAGGTATCTTCATTTTTTTCCCTTTGTCTTTTCTGTGTGTCTGTCTCTAGCCAAGAGAAGCCAGCTTTCCGCGAGGTGATCTCACAGCTCGAGTTGGATCCAAAATGCAGAGGTCTTCCATTCTCCTCCTTCCTGATCTTGCCTTTTCAGAGGATCACGCGTCTCAAACTGCTGGTACAGGTGAGCCTCCCCTGGCACCTCTGAATAACTGATGGAAATGCTTACACTGGCCATAACTTCAGCTCCAGCTCCATCCACACCTTCCTCTGAGCACACGCCGATGCATACACCACGCATAAGATTCTTTCACACTCTGTATTGTGGTCTTTATCCCTCTCCTCAGCTACACAAAATAAATGTCTCCATTGAACACTGTCTGTTGCTTAGACATCACACACAGAAAGACCACTTTCACACTCTGACAGCACTGTTGTCTCACATACACACATATCACATACTGCCCTTTCAGACTTAACGGAACTCCTGCTCACTCAGACTCCACTAAGGCAGTGGAGCCATTGAAATGATCAGTCTTTTAATACAAAACAAACACCACACGTGCGGCACCTCTAACAAATATAGATACACCTTCTGACAGACACCCCTGCACACGCTCAAGCAAAAGACAATACCTTCTTACACTTCTTACACTTATTCACTACATGCACACAATCTGTAATATCCTTTTACACTTAAAAGGGGAAGAACTTTTAAGAAAAGACTAGTTTTTCTCTCTATGGAGATTTTAACTTCAGACATCAACCTACCTAAAATTACTTTCATAATTCCTATTTTTACCTTTCTGGTAAGCATTCTCATTCTTAAGGCGGTTATACCATTTGTGAATTGCATTCAACAATTAAAACAGAACTTGACTCAGAAAAGGAAAATAATCGTCCTAGATATATTAAAGAACTTGCAAAGTAAAAGATTAGATCTTCTTTTACTTTACTCTAACAGAAAATAATTTTTTTTATTTTGCAACACTGCCTCTGTAGTAGGGTACCTACATAAAAAAATATGCTTTTAAAAAAGTTGAACATTGAGCAGATATATAGTTTCGGACAGGGAAATCCAATAGAAGTTCCTCCTAAGATTTCCACCATTTACATGGGTATGTCCATTTCTCTAAACTCTACTTAAGTCAATCGGAGGTAAGCCCTTTGAAGGGAGCTATGCTTTGGTCTTTCAGTTTCGTAAAACCTTAAACCCTTCTGGGATAAAGACTACTCTTCAGTGATTTATATGTTTGTGTTCATTGCTAAAATCTTACCCCCAGCATTAGTTGCAGCCTGTCTCAATGAAGGACCTAAACTAATGTGTAACTCATCCTAAGATGACAGTCCCCAAAGGGTGAAAGGTTGGCATCTCATTTGACCAAATCTCTGCCTTCTTGTTCGTTATAAGGGAGAGCTGTGCTTGTCCCTTCCTTTCTCAAAATATGAATCCTTGCATTGAACCTGCTTTATTGTATGCACTTGTACTTATTTGTGTTCCACACTTACTCTGCATGGTAATTTTTTTAACAAACATGTGCTTGTCTAAACTATGCTAACATAAGTCATATGCTTACATTGAAAATAACATGAGTCTACATGTTTCCATGGGCATCATTCAGAGTCCAATTCCAGTCTTCAGTAGAAAACTGTCCCTGAGGGCATATGTGATTGGGTTCTATCATCCTTTACTTTGGAAAGATATGTGAATAATGTACTTCAAAACTTACCATAGAATTCATGACCAATGTTTGCTCTAGTCTCCTCGAGTAGTGGACCCCTAATCAATTAACCACAGTTGAACTTGATCATGTAACGTTGATCTTTTGGCGGAGGGCAATTGTCTTTTTGTTAATATTTAATTGATGGGGTACCAGAGTGTCTCGGCTAACATTATGTTCTTTTTATTCATAGAATATACTAACAAAGGTGGAGGAAGGATCTGAGAAAGAAGGCACAGCCCTGGATGCGCACCGTGAGCTAGAGAAGGTAAGATCACACTGTCTGCAGGATCCTAATTGCAAACGCAGAGAAAACTAAAATGCCTGGGAAGTGGAAGACAACTGTGCAACGGTGTTGTGCAAACTTAAAGGAAATTCAAGAGTGAGTATTTGTGGGCTGATTTTCATTATCATGGGTATGAAGAAACTTGTTTTTTAAAACCCAGCATAAACATTGTGTGATGATGCTAACTATAGGTGATACCATTTATTTGCTCTTTAATATGCTCACACTGCCCTATTGTGACTTTAGAGTACTCACACTGTATGTGGAGATGGTTATCAAAGTGGATGGAAATAATAAATAGACGTGCCTGGTGATGCTGCAGTGAATAAGTGACGAGTTCAGATGGTTAGGTGAATAGGTGAGTTTCCAATCCTGCCTGATCTTTCCATAGCCCATGTCAAGGCAGAGATTAAGTGGGAGGGAGGTCTGGAGGGTTGTGCTTTGACAGTGAGAAGAGCTACTTCAATAACCTTGGTATCTAACTGTTTAGAGAGATAATCTCGATTGTTAAAGATTGTACGTCAAATATGGAGGTAGTTGACAAGCCATTGGTGGGAGGCCAATCAAATGAGATCAGGATTGGGTCATGAACCCTAAAATCAAAACTGGTATTTAGGAGGTATCCAAGCAGGGAAAACGATGTTACATCAATTGTAAGACAAGTGAGTCTATGATCTCATGACAACAGTCAAGGTCCTCTGGAAATATGTAACTAGGAATCCTAAACAATTATATGGTAGCTAGTGTTATGGTCTCAAGGATGTTTGCCATGTAGGTAGGAAAGACGATTGGTGATGTAAAGTAGCCAAGGCATGGTCAGACAATGAGAGATTTTGCCAATGAGTTATTATATGTAAGTGGGAATGTCCTCTTATTGACTAACCGCAAGATTGTCTGTGTCTTCGGGGATCAATGATAAACATTTTGAGTGTTCTTTCTATATTTTGTTCATTTCCTAAGGCCCCAGTTTAGAATCTGCGTTGATCGTTGGAATTACCACATGCCAACCGGAATAACACATTTCATACCCAGTTTTTCGTTTAATAGTCTAATGCTTGTTGGGGGTTGTAGTCTTGTGTTTTTATTTCATCAGAACCAATTCAATTAACACACCTCGAAACAATGCTCTGTAAAAGAAAAGCTAAGTGTTGGAATATGTAATAACACTTTTTTGATGTCTTAGAATTGACTTCAAGGAGAGTTTTTGCAAGTGTTTAACTGCCTTAAGTTTGTACGGCTTTCTCCTGTCTGTCTTTGATGGTTGTTTTTGTGAGTCTTTCATTTATTGTTGTTTTGTAAGACTTTGTGATCACTGATTTAATGTATAGCTGTGTAAGTCTTTTTTCTATGTTTGTATCTTTGTATTATGCCACTTGTGTGAATCTTTCAACTATCTTTCTTGGCCTGATCTCAATGTTCTGTTTGTAAGTAATGTTTTGTATATTTTTCTTCTCTCTATTGTAATATTTATTCGTGAGCTATTCACCTGTGTATTCATTCATATTCCTTGTGTTTGCTGTGGTATTTCATCATGTGTCTGGAGAATTGTGGCAAATGTAACCTTTTGTAATATTCCCCCAGGCTCCAAGCATTTGTTTGTTTATTGGGTCAGTTATGGGTTGAAATCTGCATGAAGGCGTTGCAACAGCCAGTGCTGCGGGGATTGAGGGTAACAGGTTGAAAAAGTAAAGGATGGCAATAGATGCTCCAACACTTTTTGAGGGCCTGGAATGTGCACCACAAGAACTGGATGTGGCCGCTAGGTGGGAATTGGGGACCAGTGAAGAGAAGGAGAGCTCAGACGCTCAGCTGGGGCATAGTGCCAGTGCCAAGCAGCTAGGAGGAAGGGCTGCCAGGCCTATGCAGAGCAGAGGTTGAGTTGTAGGGGCTGAGAGTGCAAACAAAGGCTTGTGGGGCACAAAATAGTCAAGCAGCTGTAAATACTCCTAGTTTTTGGAAATCTCATGCATCTGCTGATTTGACCTTCTTGACACATCTTTTCTTGTTGGAATACCATGAAATGTCTAGTCTCGTCTTTCACAGCTTTCTGTGGCAAAAAAGGGCTTTAGTGTCTGTTAACATCACTTGAACATGAATCTGAAACTGCATTGGAGAGGGGTTAAATGTGTCAGACAGTGGTGTTTTCCCTGACCCTTTAATATTCTATATTCTGTGCTCCTTTAAATCATGCATAGTTGTGATTTGCAGAGCAAGAACTTCAGCCATTTGTGACATTAACATAGCTTTGTTATACAGATCGAATATTGTTGGTGAAAGTGAATGCACTGACCAATAATCTCCACTGATCCTTGTGTGGAATTATGAAACGAACTCTGTGTGAGGGGAAGTGGAAGTGCACTTTGTTTTTGGATGTCTTTGCTTTTAGGTGTTTGTTTGTGTCAATGTCCTATTTAGTCGATATATTGGTAGCTTGTGGTTCTTGAGTAAGAATTTCTCCTGTTCAGTGGATCTCTGGATCTTTCTCACTCTTTCAGGTGGTCCGAGCCTGCAACGAAGGGGTCCGGAAGATGAATCGCACGGAGCAGCTGATCAGCATCGAGAAGACTTTGGAGTTTAAGATCAAGGTATCTTCATTGCATTGGGAGGACAGTCAATCAAGTGACATGCCGGACCATAGATTTCATCACTGATTTGTGTTCCCAGTTTTTGCATTGATCATTTACAGTTTTTGTCCTTATGTCTTTAATACGTGCTACAAGGGTCATTTTGACATATTTGTTTAGATCACCCCTACTTACAATATTGTGTTAGCTACTTATGTATTTGCATTGGTAGCAGAAAACAGTGGGTCGGCACCGAATGAAGAACACACTCAGAGTGTCACTGCACTAGGAAACCAGATGAATGCTTCTAAGGCATTCAAGTGAGGCGAACAGAAAAGTTTTCAAGGCTTTCTGGAAAAGGGAGTAAGTTTGAATAGCCCGATCCTAAAAGGAAGGTTGTTCCAAGCCTGAGCTGCTAAAACAGAAAAAAGAAGAGCCACCTTTGTCATAACTGATTTAATGTATAGCTGCTTGCTACACCACTGGTTCCACTAATCGGTACAGTCCAGACCGAGCAATAGAATTTCAGTTTTATCCGAGATACATTGTCAGTTATTGGCCCACATCCAGTCTAAAACTGCTTCCACACAAGCCTTGAGAGACTCCAGAGCGGCCACTAGGCCATTCTCACACCTAAGGAGAAGGTGAATATCATCAGCATAAGAGATTATTTTAACGCTATACGATTCAACTGAGGCCGCTAAGGACAACATATAGATGTCAAATAATGTTGGACTTGGGGATGACCCTTGCAGTACTCCCAGGCTTAAAACTTTAGTGGTAGATGAGTAAGGGGCAAGAACGTATCAAGAGCCACTGAAAATTAGATTAATAGTGTTGACAAATTCCAGGAGAGCTGTTTACGTACTATGCCAAGGATGAAAGCCTCACTGGGAGGGGTGCCGAAGCCAGAGTAGTAGGAGGGCAAGGGTCTAGCAGAGACCCCGATTTACAGCACTAAGTTGCTCTATTAGACTCCTTCAAAGTAACTGGCCTGAACTGAGACAAAGGACCGCCAGAGGGGCAAAGGTCAGCCTTCCAACGCTACCTCAGTGGTAGCCAAACCTGTTACCACCTGCCGTGATGCTGATTTTTAATAATTTTATCTTTAAAAAATCAGCTAATTAATGCCCTGACCCGAACATGCCTTAATAGGGAGAGTGACCGCTCGTGTGTGTAGAAAAGTATTTACATTGTTAATAACCTCTTGAGGCTTGTCAGCAGCCACAAGAATTTTATCTCCAAAGAAAGTGCTTTGGGCTGCCTTAATTGCTGCGTGATATCTCTTTAAAGCCTCTTTGTAGTTGGCCGTATTAGCCGGAAGATACTTTTTCCACCAAATTCCTTCCAGTTTCCAACATTGTGGTTTTTTCCACAGTCTAATGAGCCGTGAACCACTGAGCCTCAGGAACCCGTTTCTTACAGGAGACTGACTGCCTTCAATGGGGCAACCTTATCTGCAGCTAGCTGCACCCAATGATCAACTGCCTGAGCACCCGCGTTCCCACCCCCTACCAAACTAAGTGTGGAGAGAGAAAGAAGGTTAGCTAGCCCAAGAGCCTAGTTTCTTTGCCAAGCATGCAAAAGAAACGCCACCTCGCAGTTCTCTAGCCTGGATTAGAAACTTAGTAGACCAAGAGTAGGGAATCAAACAGTGATCTGACCAGGTAACCACCTTAGGATTTTCTGCTAACAATGGAATGTTTGAAAAAATAAAATGTATTGCGTGCCCTGCAGCGAGCGTGCGTAGGGGCAGTATTACAAACAGAGATTCAGGGAGGCTAGTAAACCAACGAGTGAAGTGGGCAAAGGCTCACTTAGATTATCAACATGCAGAGTGAAGTTGGCGTAATTCAGGAACTTAGGAGCAGCGGCGATCCGTCTGCTATGGCAGAGGAGCAGCGACTCCCCTGCCAGCAGCCAAAAAATGAAAAATAAAACGATAATGAACCTGTGTTTATTATCCTTTTATTTTTTTCCGTAGCATTGTCTAGGGGGCTGGGCCCTGGGGATGACAGGCAGAGGAGAAGTGGAAGGTACACTGTTTATCAGTGCGCATGACGCTTTGGCCAAACCGTCATGCGCACTGAAAATCTCTCCAACCCCAGCTGCTTAGCTGGGTTGGAGAGAGCAGGCACAGGCCCCCTGTCTACCTGGAAGCGCAAATCCACAGCGCTCAAGCCAATCCTGACACTGCCTTCTTGCATCGACAGGATTGGCCCAGGAGATTCTGGGAGCCTGTTCCTGCAGTGCATGGTGACAAAGCCAAAGAGGAGAATCGAGCTGGTAAGATGTTCTTTTCTGATTATAATTTTTTGTTATTGTCGGTCTCCAGTCCTCCCTCTCTCTCCACCTCGCCACTTTGCCCAGACACTGGCTGCTACTACTTAGGAGCTAAGACTTCATCTAGGGATTTAAGAAACTCACTCACGTGTCCTGGAGAGCTGAATACCAGAGCTTCTGCAAAGACTAACTGTGCAGATTGTGAGATGCAGAAGCCAAAGAACTCTTAAGATTCAGTTTATACACAATTGCTATCCCCCCGTTCCCTCTTTTGTCTTTCTTGTCAAGGTGGACGCAGATGTAATTATTAGGGAAAGCCATTTAAATTTCTTGGGCTGAGAACTCTCCCATTCACATCACCGTCATAAACAGAACATCTAACTGGGTCTCCTCCAACAGAGTGTAAATATACAGAGCATGTTTATGAAGGAAATGAGTATTAATTAAAGAGGCTTACAAATAGAACCCACATCTTTATTTGGATTGGCCGCAGATAGCCCCAGCCTTTCTTACCTATCATAATGTATTCCAGCAGCAGTACTATCTGACAGTAGCGGCATGTATAAAAATGATACTATACATCCATCCACCTGCCTCAAACTGCTTGAAGGATGAGTAGCAGTGCCGCTGACCAGGCTCTAATGCCTATGAACAGCATGGCTGGCGCTGGCCACGATTTGGATAGAGACAGGTGCAGATGATCTTGCCTTTGGAAAGCCAGTGGCGTGTCCGCATGTGGCGTGTTCGCATGCGGCCCTCTTTATCAGGCTCCTTGGAAGACTATAGCACAACCTATACAAAATGGCATCTCTAGTCAACCCAGAAGTAGTAAAATAGGCTGCCCAGCTACCCTGCTCTCATTTCCAAATACCAAAGTGGGGCAAAGACCTAGCCCGGTCCTTAAACTGAGCAAGATGGTAATAGTGCTTCATACTACACTTCTGTTGTCTCCAAGTGTTGTAACTAAAAAGTGTTGTAATTGCACAATTAAATAATATTGAGTTTAGTAACCTTGAAATGGCGGAAGCTTGAGTCACCTTGCCAGGATTCAGACTCATGAGCTGCTGACCATTGCATATCTCAGCAGCCAGCATTTAACTCAATTGAGTCCTCTTACAGACATAAGTTTAGTATGTAGAAAATAGATGTCTACACGTGTAGTACTATGGTACGTCCTCAGTAGTGCGTTTTGTTATGGCTTGAAGAGGTCTTTGCATGATTATCCGGTTCTTATTAATGTGAAAAGATTGATGGGCTAACATTGAAGAGTCAACAGGTCAAGGGTGAGGTTTGGTTAGTCCTGCAAGATGGGAGGTTTGTTGTTCAGGAAGTTGGCCATGAGGAGAGGGCCTCTTGCCTGAGGTAGTAGTCCACTGTACCAAAGCATGAGATGTTATTATACAAGATCAGCTGATTGCATCAAAGCCATCAGCCAGGCAGTGAGTACAATGAGCTTTTCATACAAACAAAAGGCAATGAACAGGAGTTCACATCCAGTAGAAAAACAGCTATTCCCTGAGGGGCCTAACTCTTCACGTACAGCCAAAATGGAGCGCTTGTCAGTTATGTAACCATTCGCAGTTTAATTAAATATGAGCAGCTTTCGTACAGTGCTCACGCTGTTGTTGCAAATTACTGCTTTTATGGTAATAAGATACGCCACATCATGATGATATTTCAATTACTTAATGAGCTCCCTCAAAAACAAATGATTAATAGTCTAACCCTCACAGCAACAGCATTAAGGAACTAGAGTTAACCAATTTAAAACATTTGAGAGCTGGAATTACAGAAAATAGTAATGTGTTGGTAATCAATGTATTGACTGTATTGTTCAAAGTAGTTAAAATGGTCTATGGCTATATATGTTTAAATGCATTATGGCAATGATATGTACCGCAGCACCTGTATTCCCACTAACATGGTATATACATGGTAGTTATAGTTAGGACCTATTTTCCATAGGAAATCCGCAACATTCTATTTGGAATAACGTTGGCACCAATTGACGAATCTTCGCGAAATTTTCCAAACTTCTGGCCAGCTCCGGTCCGCTCCTATCCTGAAAATTTCACGGTGATTCGTCAAGCGGAGGCCGAGAAAAAAGGGGGGTCCCAAAACACGTTTTCCCCAATGCATTTTCCCATAGGACCTGTTGACTCAGCTACAGCTTGAACTGCTGAACGGAATTACACCAAATTTGGCAAAGAGGTAGTCCTCAGTTCAGACTCATGCCTTTTGCTTAAATGGTGTAAATCCGTTCAGTAGTTCCTGAGAAAATTAGAGTTAAAAAGATAGATATATCTGGGCGGAACCTAACCACACATCTCATCGTGATGTCTGATTGGTTGTCAGTACTTCATCCAAGAAGTGTTGGCTGCCATCTTGGGACCAATATGTCAGTATAAGCTTTATTCGATATTAAAAATATCATAAAAGCAGCACATTTCCATATATACACATTATTTACATAGATAAGATAATTTAAAAAGTCATTAAATCGTCATCTGACACAGCTTATATAATTCATTATTACATTATTCACAACAAGATAAAAATTCATGGATCGATTATTATTTTAAAGGTCCTTAAAAATTCTAAATCTAGAATATGTAAACTGGAGCCCAGTATAAGAGGGGGGCCCCAACCTCAAGCCTTAGCTAAGTGGGTGCTGGTCGCCATCGATGCCTACGCTAGTTAGGCAAAGAGGCTTCCTAGCCAGTAGCTTACTTCTAATTAACCAGGCTGATCCCAGAAATTTAGCCACCCCACATATCAGGGTGAGCGAAGAAGTATCAGTGGAGAGGATGCGGAGAGCATTACGATGGCACATTGGGCCCAAGAGCTTGCAGACCGGTTTAAGCCACCTCTTTCTAGGGAGACTGTATGCCGGGCAAGCAAACAAGAGGTGTGCCGTCGACTCATTGGGATAGTCACAGCCCGGGCAGGGAAGAGATATCGTAAATGGTCCTTTCCAGCGTGAAACAAAGCTGTTAGTCGGTAAAGTCCCGAATCTCAGCTTCATATATAATGCTCTATGTCTAGGGATCTGGATAAAATCTAGGTAGGGTTCCCAAGAGCAAGTGTATTTATGTTGAAGAAAACCCTCCGTGAGTTTCCCTAGTCTAGGATTTGTAGTAACCTGTAACTGGACCCATTCCCAATACAGTTTTTTAATAACCTGTTTAGTAGGTGGTGTCTGGGAGCACCAAGCCTCATTTAGTCCAATAGCAGTTAGAAGTTTACGGAGATCTAATAGCCATTTAATCTTGCTCCCCGAGTCCGCTGCAACAAGCTCATCAAAAGCTGCAGCATAATGGGAGAGTTCAGCAGTCCTTTTTATACGGGCCCAGAACAGAAGGGGGCGCAACCGTACAATGTCTTGAAATGAGTGTCTCCCAAGGTCCATAAATAGGGGCTTTAAAGGCGTCGAGGGGGGCAAGGAAAGAATGTCTCTCATAAACTTGTTTTCCGACAAAACAAGATCACTCACATTCTGGAAACCCCAGAGCTCAGAGCCATACAGGGCTGAAGAGAGTGCTTTGCCGGCGTAGACCGCAAGAACGGGGGCCACAGGCCTGCACCCAGTGAGACGCTGCTCTCTCAACATAGCTCCAGATGTCCTCTTGTGATTTAAAAGCATCTTGGCGAGGTGGGGGCCCCATTTCATGTCTTTAGTAAGAGAAACTCCTAAATAGTCAAAACCCGCCACATTGTCCAACGGGACAGCATCTAAGGTAAAGTGGTTTTTGAAGCATTTGGACGGGTTAATACACATGATCTTAGTTTTGGTGGTATTGACTATCAGGCCATGTGAATCACAAAAGGAGGCAAAGTTATTCAAAAGTTTCTGGAGCCCCCCCGGGGATTTAGAGATCAAGAGAGTATCGTCTGCGAACAGGAGAGTCGGGATCTTTTCCCCGGCCAGTGATGGAGCATCGGCCGGGTCCTGACTTAAAAAATCAACCACCCCGTTGATGTAAAGAGAGAACAGGGTGGGTGCCAGGACACATCCCTGTCGAACTCCCCTGTTCACAGCGATTCTCTCAGTCAATTGCCCTTGCGGCCCCCATCTGACCCTAGCATAATTGCCTTGATGTAAACGCTGGATCATGTCTAAGACCAAAGGGGGAGCGCCAAGACGTTGTAAGGTGAGCCAAAGTTTCCCCCGGGGTACTAAATCGAAAGCGGTCTTCAGATCTATGAAGGCGAGGTACAAACTGCCCTTACCCAGAAGTACTGTCTTCCAATAGATCATAAGAAATCTGAAAACCTGGTCGATTGTTCCCATCTTAGTCCTGAAGCCTGCTTGAAAATGGGAGAGAATGTTGTTATCTTCCATCCAAGTACCCAGCCTAGCTAGTAAGACCCTTCCAACCACCTTCTGGGTCACGTCGATTAAGCTAATCGGTCGGTAGTTGGCAGGGTCTTCCCTATTCCCCTTTTTAAAAATGGGGACCACCTCAGCACCCTTCCAGGAGTCGGACACTGGTGAGCCTCTAGCTATCAAATTCAGAATCAAAAGAATAAGAACTGCCCAAAGCTCGGCAAAATGTAAAAGCAGATCGCCAGGGAGGCCATCTGGACCTGCCGCCTTGCCAGGGGCAATACTTTTGATAGCTATCATCGCCTCACTTAAGACAAAAGGATCCCGGTGACAGCTGGGAGCTCTAGTGGGGGATGAATAAACCATTTCAAGGGGAGAGGGTGGAATAACATCCTCTGTATACATTTTTGAGAAATGAAGCAACCATTGGCTGGCAGTTATATGATTGGACAATGGGGGGTTGGTACTACTGGCCCTCATGTTAATTAGATCCCAAAAGCCTTTCGAGTTTTTCTCGATTGATGCCTGTTTTAGTTTGGCCCAGTGGGCCTCATCCCAGCTTTTCTTGGCCTCCCTTTGTGCCTTGGTGTACTCCTTCCTGGCTCTGATAACTGTGGAGGAGTCTTTTTTCTTAACTTCAAGGATAAGTGCCGCCCTTTTTTCCTTGCATATACTAGAGTACCAGGGGTTCCCGGCCTTCCTCTGTGGGCCTCCAGTGCTAACCTTGCCTCTAGTTGTAAAAAAAGTACTCAAGTTAAGAATAAAATCGTAATAGATTTTATGAAAATTGGATAGAGGCAAAGCGGAATTAACATGGTTTGTGAAGTTGCTAATCTCCTCTTCTAAAATATCCTTTATGCTTGCCAGTTTATTTTCCTTAATGGCAACTTTCTGCCATTTGAGGCGTCTACAACAATTAGTAGGGACGACTTCTCTAGAGGACAGAAACGGTCGGCTAGTTACACCAGCACCAGATACTTGCCAAATATTTTTTAGTCTTAAGCATAGGGGGTTATGGTCGCTATCTGAGGTGGGTTTGACTTCCATATCTAGTAGGAAACACCATAACCTGACATCTAGCAAAATGTAATCAATCCTAGATGGAGAACAGATCCTATTAAAAGTGGGTGCCCCATGAGGATCTGAAATAGATATTCCATTTACAGCTCTAAGGTTGAACTCTTGAGCGAGGGCATTTAATTGAATAACCCTCTGGGACCACTTTCTAATGGGAGGTAGGTTGAGGGTGGCGATGTTCCATTTAGCATCGACTTCGGCGGTTCCCAGAAAGTCCTCCTCGCCAAGCGGTTCAAAAGTACAATTTAAATCGCCCCCTATAAAGATGTTCGAAGACGGGGAGATGCCCGAAAGGATGCTTTCCAATGTTGATATGGTTGCGGAACCCAAGGTGCCCTTGGATCCCCTAGCATAGATATTAAAAAGATCCAATGTGGGTTTGTTATGATCTCCACCTACTGTTAGATGCAAGATGTCGTTAGAAATACAGTTGCAGAAATTGGCCAATTCAATGAAATACTGACCCAAATGTGAAGGCCTCCAGAGGGACGTCCCTTTCTTGATCTAACAGCCGGGCAAAAATAGGTTTTGTAACCTGACTTGTGTTGGGGTTTCAAGCTCCAGGTTTCCTGGAATAAGCAAATTTCATATTTTTCAACCTGGGCGTTCCATTCAGGGATAGCTAGCTTCTTCTCCAGGCCCGCTATGTTCCAAGAGATAATGTGTAGTATGGAAGTATTTGGGGCAGCTAAGATTCCTGGGACATTTGTAATGGCATGAGGTGTCAGGTTGGAAGGAGTATCCCCAATTACATGTAGATCTTGGGGGAGGGGGGTATATGGGATACTAAGGCCAATACTAGATGGTGTTAACAGTCAGTCCACCCTGTTCAAGCCCGATTCCTCCCCAATTTCCCCCGGTGTCATGTGGGGTTTGACTCCTGATGGAGGCCATAACGGTGTTCGTCTAATTTGGATGGATGAAGAATCGGGAGAAGAGGAGCGAAATTCAAGGGCCACTAAATTCTCAGCCAGATTTGCATCCACGACTTCCAGCTCGAGACAATCAAACTTGGAATTGTGGGCCGACACTCTCTTTGCCCTAATAATATCCTCCCTAATAATTGATCTGCAACCCCGGACCTGGCGCAACCAGTGTATAGCCTTATTACAAAGCGATGCGCTCCCTTCAAATCCCTGGTTGGGTGAAAGTTTGGGAACTTTAACCAAGAAAACTATGTTCTTCTGATTGAGGGCCGGGTGGTAAGCACCAGGTATTTTGGTAGTAACTACCGTGGCATCCTGTTTAGCGGGAGGATAGGTTTGAGAGACCCTAGAAATCTCCCCCCCTGCGAATTTCCATGGGATGGGCAGATCTGGTTACACTTACTTTCTCCGCATAGCTAGTCTTGAGAATAGGACGGGGTGGCAAGGGGGAAGAAGTGCTTGAAAGATGAGGCAGGCCGCAAGGTCGACTAGAAGGAACCAGTTGGGGTGAGATGGTACGCAAACTAGTAGTGTGTGCAGCTACGGAAGAGATAGGTAGTGAGGGTAGGGCGGTAGCCAAAGGCGAGGGGAAACTTAGTTTAGCATTAAGATTCTCAATGGTCTTGCTAAGTGCGGTCACTGTACCCTGAAGCGAGTCAACTTTCTCCATAAGGCTCTCAAATAGTGCTTTGCAAGTACAAGGGGACGACAGTAGGGCCGCTTGCTCAGTGTAACCACATCTACTGGAAAGAGGGCAAACTACAGTCTCAACTATCTCTGGTGTGATTGTAAGGAATCATTCAAAGCTTTCTGGGATTCATGATCTCCTTTTACTGGGGACTTAGGTCGAGGAGCGGAGGAATCCAAAGCTGAGGAAAATCTAGTATCCTCCGTGAGTGGGCTTTGGGAAATTGGGTTGGGATGTATAATCGTTTTATTAGAATTTTTTTTCCTTTTTAAAAACATGGAGGGCATGCCCTTTTGGGGAATTTTACCCAACCCCTCCACATTGCCCTCAACAGGCCCCTCGGAGTTCCCACCCAGAATCTCCTCACAATCCGAAACTATATTCTCGATTCTGTCCAAGACACAATTGCTGGCAGTATGCTTTAGAGACTTTCAGTTTTTTTCCCTTTTTACTTCCTATAGACCCCCCACTCTCCATTGCCTTCCTCTTACCCATTTTTGCAGTGGTATAGATAACTATATTCTCGTACAAACACCGGAGCAATGATACAGCACAGTAACCATTGGGCTATACTAACAGGGAACGGTACCTCAAAGCAAAATAACAGTTACATAACATCGCCCACGAGGGGCTCCACTCTCGAGATTTATCAGGGGTTCCACACAGTACCTTTTGAGTCTTGGTCTCAGATGTTAGAGAGGGAGCCCTGTCCTGTCTCCTCCTGGCTCCGACGGGCAAGGACGGGCCCGCCCTTGGCCCGGGCTTTGCCCGCGCGCGTCCCGCGCTGCGGGAGGCGCCCCTGCCTGATAAGGGCTGTCAGCTGGTCCACGTAGTGTGTGGTGGCGTCAGGCGCGCTAGGACTGCTGGGGGTTGTGGTTTGAACCACAGTCTGCCGTTCCCCTCACGGCGTTGCTGGCGATAATGACAGGCAGTTCCGGGAACAGGGAGTGATCAGCGACCCAGCCGTTTCCCTCACGGCAATGGAAAAGTTTGCAATGTGCGTCCCGCGCTGCGGGAGGCGCCCCTGCCTGATAAGGGCTGTCAGCTGGTCCACGTAGTGTGTGGTGGCGTCAGGCGCGCTAGGACTGCTGGGGGTTGTGGTTTGAACCACAGTCTGCCGTTCCCCTCACGGTGTTTCTGGCGATAATGACAGGCAGTTCCGGGAACAGGGAGTGATCAGCGACCCAGCCGTTTCCCTCACGGCAATGGAAAAGTTCGCAATGTGCTTCACCAATATACATGATAGCACCTCATTAAAAAAGCATTGCAGTTAATCAAAGGTTTTAAGACTTTATTTACATTATAAATCATTTGTTGATGGTACCATACTCATTTTAGGAATTGTGGTGTGTTCCAAGGTGATTTTACCATGTGAAAAAGCCTTCTGCTGTGATATCATGAATCATGTTTGAGAGAAAACTATTTTCTCATGCTTTTCCCACAGAGGTTTGGAAGGTGATCTATAAACTGAGAGCATATTTTCTGTAAATTCACATTATCTTTCTCAGTCATATGAGAATGAAGTCTGACATTCTCAGTAAAACATGTACATCCAACAAGGGCAGAGACTGTCAGTTGATTCCTTTGTGTTCTACTGCAGCTTCCCAGAGTGTTCTAAAGAACAACTAGAGCGCTAACAGTCCTACTTATGACAAACGTATTGCACACCTGAAGCCATCTTGATTGGAATAAAGTGGTAACTCTTAAAACATTTAATTTAAAAAGGAACAAAATGAGGGGCTTCATTTTGCCATAGAAAGTATGATTAGTGCTGCAGAAAGAAAAATTAGGGCACATTTTCAGTGACTTCTCAAATCCTCTTCTTTTTCATGAAAAAATTCTGACATGCAGACTGAAACATGCACTTTCAATACCAGCAGCAGACTTCCCTGGTGAGCAGTAGCTTTACTACAGTGATCTAATAAGCAACTAGAGTGCTAACATTCTGAATTTATGGCAAATATGTGACACATCTGAATGCCTTCTTGATGGAATCAAAGTAAAAAACTGAAAGTATTTCCTACTGAGGAAACTGCAGTAAATGAAGATATTAAGAAACTTCATAACAAATAAATCTTCCAAGATGGCCACCAGAGACAAAAGAGCCCAAATGTAGCCCAAATATCACCCAGATGTAGCCCAAGTATAGCCCAATGGCAGAATGTCCCAGAGTGTTCTAACGAACAACTAGAGCGCTAACAGTCTTACTTATGACAAAAGTATGGCATACCTGAAGCCATCTTGATTGGAATAAAGTGGTAACACTTAAAACATTTAATTTACAATTTACAAAGGAACAAAATGAGGGGGTTCATTTTGCCATAGAAATTAAAATTAGTGGTGAAGAAAAAAAAATTAGGGCACATTTTGAGTGACTTCTCAATTCCTCTTCTATTTCATTAAAAAATTCTGATATGCAGATTGAAACATGCACTTTTAATACCAGCAGCAGACTTCCGTGGTGAGCAGTAGCTTTACTACAGTGATCTAATGAGCAACTAGAGTGCTAACATTCAGAATTTATGGCAAATGTGTGACATATCTGAATACCTTCTTGATGGAATCAAAGTAAAGAACTGAAAGCATTTCCTACTGAGGGGACTGCAGTAAATGAGGAAATTAGGAAACTTCATAACAAATAAATCTCCCAAGATGGCCACCAGAGACAAAAGAGCCCAAATGCAGCACAAATATCACCCAGATGTAGCCCACATGTAGCCCAATGACAGAAGTGTGCAAACACTTATTTTTTGTGTATTTGCAGTTTTATATAGTGCAGACTTGTCAGGTATTGGAGTGCTTAACATGAGCATTGGTTACATCACACAAGATCAAATTCATTTTGGTTGTAGACATGGGGAGATTAAGTGATTTGTCCAGAATCACAGAATGTTGAGCTGAAGCAGAAACTCCAACCTGGTTCCCCAGTTGCAAAGTCTGCAGCTCTGGAAGTAACACCACATCCTCCCCCCTAGGTGCAACATTTAATTAAAAGTGGTTAAAAGTGGTCAACTGGACAAAAAAACATAAAGATTAGAAATAATGTAAAAGTTCTTTGTCGCTATTTGAAAACTCAGAAAATATGTCCTCATTTTAGTTTTTTTTAGCACTATCCATAATTTTGATGCAAATAAGACCCTCTCATATATTTAATTTCTATAGGAAATGCTCTAGGCATTACATTTTTGATTACATCAAGATGACGTCAGGCGTTCCACACTTTTGTAATAAATATAGAATGTTAGCAATCTAGTTGTTCATTGGGATACTGTTGAGAGGCAGAGGCCAGGGGCACGGACTCTGAAAATTGAAGGCAGGTAGGAGAGTGCAGAGGCAACAATTTGACCACACTGGGCAGGCAGGAAGGGCAGTGGCAGCACAACAGACTATGGAGGGCAGTGGAAAGGGGGGGGGGCAGGGGCAACAAACTAACAATACAGGCTGTGGCAATATACTAGACCATTGTGGGCAGAAGGAAGAGGCAGTGGTAGTACAACCATACATGCCAACAGACCCGTTTCAGCCAGGAAACGTCCAATGTTTTTAAGCTCAAATGGGCTTTATTTGATCTGTCTCCTGTCTACAATCTCCTCTTTTTCAATGTAACTCAAAGGGGAAAATCAATACCCCAGTTTTTTTTCAAAATCTCCCTCTTACCAAGTTCAAAATGTTCGCAAGTATGGTACATTGACTCATGGTAGGCAGGAGGAATTGGGGTAGGGACATGGACTCGGATAACAGAGGACAGGAGGGACATGGAGAGGTGCACCAAACTGACCCTACAGGGCAGGCATCAGGGTTTGCAGCAGCACAATACACCACACAGGGCATGCGGGACGGGAGTGCAGCACAACAATCCATAGAAAGCAATAGGGAGGGGACAGGACCATGCACATGGACAACAGAGAACAGAGGGGAAAGAGGCAATGGTAGCTAGCTGACCATAATGGACAGACAGGAGAGAAAGCTGCAGCATAACAGACCATAAAGGGCAGGAGGGACGGATCAGGGGCATTACAATGGAACAGACAAGCCAGGAGGGAGGGAATAGGGGTCTGCACATGGAAACAGAGGGCTGGGGGCAAGGGGGCAGGGCAGGAGCAGCAAGATGACCATGGAGGTCAGGCAGGATGGGCACAAGAAACAAGACACACCATGGAGAGCAACAGTGAGACAATGATGGCATACACACAGACCATGGAGGGGAGGGGGTCAGGGGCAGCTAGCTGACCACACAGGGAAGGTGGGAGGGGCCATGGAAGCACAGAAGACCATGCATGGCAAGCGGGAGGGTTAGTGGCAGCACAATGGCTATGATGGGCAAGAAGGAGGGTGCAGGGACATGCACAAAGGACCATGGAGGATAGAAGGGAGGGTCAGGACCTGGGCACAGACAAGAGAGTTCAGGGGAAGGGGCCTCACAACAGACCGCGCGGGGCAGGCAGAAGGAGCAGTTGCAGCACAACAGACCAGGGAGGGCTGAAGGGTGTGGCAGTAAAATGGACCATGGAGGACAGGAAGAAGGGGATAGGGGCATGGCATGTCGACAGGCAGGGTGGAGGTCGCAGGGACAGGTTACAGTCATCTGACAATGCTAGGCAGGTGGGAGGGGAGTGGCAGCTCAACAGAACACTCAGAGTAGATAGGAGTGGCAGGTCCATGGAACATGGTGGGCAAAAAGGATGGAGCAGGAGCATGCACAAAGACATCGGAGGGCAGGGGGAAGGAGAATAGGGGCAGCAAGCTAAGCACAGAGGCTAAGCAGGAGGTCAATGATGGGCCATAGAATTGGGCAATGGAGGGCAGGAGGAGTGGACTGCCACATCATGCTAAATGGAGGGCAGTGGCAGCACATCAGACCATGCATGGCAGGAGGGAGGAGGCTAGTCCATGGATTCAGACAACAGAGGATAGGGAGGAGGTGGATGGGGCAGCAAGCTAACTGTTCAGAGAAGGTGGATATTAGGAACTTTATTGTTTTTAAAATGTGTGTCTGTGCGAACTACTTAAAATATGAACAAGTATGCAACATAATCTCACTTTTATTCAGGAAGAAGAGGACGTTTGTGACTGTGACTCCGGGCTCACTTTGCAGAAACACCCCCTGACCCTCCACCACCCATCGCAAAATGTAATGCCCGTGAAAAGGGTAGGTGGACGCAGTGTTATATAGAACATAGTCCTGAGAGCACGATTGAAAATGAAAACTAGATATAGTATATGGTATAAACTATGCACCAAAAAGTGTGATATAAGATGAACCGGGGCGTGAAATATAATATGCAATACATTGTGCGCAATGACAGATTCATTGGAGTGCGCGAGATAGCACAGGCACTAGGGCGTGCTATGTGATATACGCCTTGGAGTGTAATATGCACAGGGCAGTGTTGTGTAACCTAACTAGTCTCTAAAGTTGTAATATAAAACATGTGCTGGGGAGTGTAACGTTCCATATGCATTGTGACAAAGATATGGATCCCAGATTGTAATATGTATGGCATAGCGCTGTGCGTTATAACATAGGCATCGAGGAAGGCACATTAGATGGGGCAATATATCCCGTGCGAAGGCAAGTGTGGCATGACATATTCACGGGGTGGTGTTACAGTGCACATGGGCAAGAGAGTGTCATAGCATACGCACTAGCTGGTGGAATACAACACAGAGGTGTGTGGCACTCGGCGGGCACTGGTGGGTGTAACACAGCATTGGGCTCAGCCAGGAGCACGCTGTGACTCTCAAGTGAGGTTCGTCTCCTTTCCAGAGAGTAAAATAAAAAGTATTACACATCCGGCGGGGGATGTGTGTTTTATTAACCGTGAGGGGGGTTTCTTGCATAGTTTTTGTCGAATCCCCTTTAAATGGCTTGGTGTGCGTGTGTATTAAATGTGCCCGTCAATAGCTACCCATGTTTGTATAAATAAACGACAAGGGTGTCTACTTGGAGAGTACCCACCAGCGGGGTTGCCGGGATTAGGCACGGTAGGGCATCAGACACGTCAGAGCTTCACTAGCGGTGTAAATACATTCCACGTGGATTCATTGTATGCATAGTCGCCTTTTAATGAATCTCACACAAATCGTCATGGTAATAGGTACATACGGTTTGTTCAGCATGTCCTAGGTGTTTCTATAAATATATATATTTTTTAAATAATAAAAAACAAAGGCCGGCCCCGGGGGATAGGATCCCTGGGGCCATAAGTGGCCTGAGGAGGGGGGCAACGCAGCCCCCCTCCTAAAGACTTTTTTTAAAAATAGGCCATGACCCGGGGGTTGTCATCAGTGATGTCATTTGAGATGTCATCAGTGATGTCATCAGTGATGTCGCTGACCATGTCATGAGTGATGTAATATGTGACGTCATCAGCGGTGCATTGCGGGTGCACGAGCTATAGTTAGCTCAACTAACTATAACAGGCGAATTTCTCTGGTTTTATATAAGTCAAATGTCCAACTAACTATAACGTCCCTTAAACCTATGTTTTTTTCTGTGAATTTCTAAGGTTTTTTTAAATGCTAATTCCTAACTATAACGTCCCTGAAACCTATGGGTTTTTCAGTGAATTTCTAAGGTTTTTTTAAATGCTAATTCCTAACTATTACGTCCCTGAAACCTATGTTTTTTTAGTGAATTTCTAAGGTTTTTTAAATGCTAATTCCTAACTATAACGTCTGTAAAACCTATGGTTTTTTCAGTGAATTTCGAAGGTTTTTTAAATGCTAATTTCTAAGTATAACGTCTCTGAAACCTATGGTTTTTTCAATGAATTTCAAAGGTTTTTTAAATATCAAACTACTACTGTGTATTTGTCATTAATACTATTTTTTCTAACTTTTCAACTTCATAAAATAAACTGCAAAACTACTATGTAACGTAATACATTTCACAAATTACAATGAGTTTTTAATAATACAAAACAATTTAACATTCAGATAACAATTTTTATCCCTTTTTTTGCTGCCATCAGCTACTACTTAACTTCACTATTCACAGTGATGCCAGTGTAGTTTCATCATAAACAGCAGGGGGAAAAAACAATCAACTAGATTGTTATAAAAAACAACCTAATTCTCTCAAATATAATACAAAATCAACACAAATAACACATCCAATAGTACTTCAAATGTTCAAAGCTTACCTTTACTTCGTAGATTGTCTGCAAATTTACCCATTACGCCAGATAATGTATCAAAAATTTCACTTTTAAAGCATCCACTATGAATTCCTTCAAGATCTCACATAGTTTCTCTGCACATTTTCCCAATACGCCAGATAATATATCAGAAATTTCTCTTTGAAAGCATCAAGTATAAATTCCTTAAAGATCTAACGTAGTTTCTCTGCACAATTTTTCCAATACACCACATAATGTATCAAAAATGTCGCTTTGAAAGCATCCAGTATGAATTCCTTAAAGATCTTACGTAGTTTCTCTGCACAATTTTCCCAACACACCAGATAATGTATCAAAAATATCGCTTTGAAAGCATCCAGTATGAATTCCTTAAATATCTTACGTAGTTTCTCTGCACATTTTCCCAATACACCAGATAATGTATCAAAAATGTTGCTTTGAAAGCATCCAGTATGAATTCCTTAAAGATCTATACACCTTCCCATTAAAGCCAAATAGTGTATCTAAAATCTTTGTTTCAGAAAAATTAACTATGAGTTGGGTAATTCATAAGGCAATCTCGGTTTCATTTCCAAGTGTGTATCATTACAGTGACTCCAACCATTATTACACTTTAAATAAACTGTATAATGTCCACTTGTAGTAGTACTTCCAGCATGGAAAACAATAGCAACTGTTGCAAAAGTTCTTCCAGAAATAGATACTTGATTAGCAACAATTTTTTTTTCCACTTTTCTTCCATTTGGTCGTCAGCGTTGCAGCATTATAATCAAATATTTTCCATATATTTGTAGGCATAATGCAGATAGCATTCTTGATTTACAACGAGAACACATCATCTCATGATCAGCTTCTTTTACTAATTTGGAAAATGGTACAGATTTGCAGTCAGGTATTGTTAAATATAAAAATCGTTCTCTGTCAACTATAGTGCTTGAAGTTAAAGAACACTGTTCACATTTATATTCCCATTTGTAACTGAGTCCAAATAAACTCTCAATCTGAATTCCTTCATCTTCTAGTACTCCAAGCATAACCATCAGAAATTCTTGTGCATCTTGCTGTATATTGGCACTGAACGTTAAAGATCCAGTACATGTATCCAACAGTTGGCGAATACCAGAAGCAGAATTAATCTTACTTCTATCAGTTCTCAATTCTTGAAATAAAGTGTAGAGTGCAGAACATAAAGTTTTTCCTGACTTTCCATAATTTCACCACAAACATCTTCAAGATAAAATATAACATTTAGAATGACATTACCATAGCAGTTGACACCAGAAGCATTTTCTAATTGGTATCCAACAACATCATCACTTGTTTGTATTTTCTGCTTCTTTACATCTTTCTCTTTTCTGTTGATTTTATTTCTGCTTTTCAACCATAGAGAAACTCTTCAACATATTTGCGTTTTGAACACACTACATGTTTCTCATAAATAGGATATTCACCAAAATGGGGAGCATAAAGCCTTCTCAAACAATTATATTCTCTTACACAATTAACATCAGCACTAACCTTGTTCTCATCAAAATCAATTAAATACAAATCAGACAATGTTCTAACTCGAGATAATGCAACATATACTATTCCCTCTTTAAACACAGTTTTTCCAACATTTACCAAAGCATTATCTACACTTAAACCTTGTGATTTGTGAATAGTTATTGCATATGCTAAACAGAAGGGAAACTGTTTTCTACAAACATACAAGTCTTTTACAAGCAAAAAACGTGTGGCAGAACGTCCAATATGTCTTACCTCTGCAATCTGATCAACTTTAAAAAATTCAATTCCATTTCTATTTTGATATTTCACAAAATCAACAACTTTCCCCATTGCTCCATTCACTAGACCTTCTTCTACTTTCAGATTACGCTTCAAAATTACCTCACAGTTTAAACATATTTCTAAAAAAAATCTAAGCCAGCAGTTTTTGATACAGACTTTTCCAAAGAATCCAATTTAGTCTGTAGTTTTTCTGAAAGAACAATTGTTGTTCCTTGATGCTCTATTTTATCAATAGCTTCAATGTGAACTATTTCTTGATTTTCCAATTTCATAAGCTCTCTATTAAATGTATAACACTCTTTCACTGTAGGCATTAAGCAAACTATAGACTTGTTTTCTTTCATTTTCTTGTACATTACTTCTGCTGGTGTGTTTTCATTTGTAAACAAGTTCTTTAGTAGACGACTTTGAAAAGCTTCTTTACCATGTTAGCTTAGAACACCAATTCTTACATCTTTTAGAATATTTGCATAATGTTCATCTCTTGCTTGTCGCATATTCTTAGTGAGTTCTTTATATTCAAAATTTACCCACAGATTCACATTTCCAATACTTCCCAGAGATTTCTTTGTGTCTTCATATAGAAGAGTTTTAAACACTGGTTCTCCTTTTACAGAGGTTAGTTGTAGCAGATCTCCAAATACAATTAAATGTTTTCCTCCAAAGAGAACATCGTAATCTGTTTTTAATACCTGTTTCATTCTTAAGTGTGGAAAAGCAAGCATTAAGTTTGAGACCATGTTCACCTCATCAATAATTAAAAGTTTCATTTTCTTCAGCACTCTTGACACTTCATAAGAAGCTTCTCCAGACAACTTCTGATATTCTAATTTATTATCATGCTCCACTGGTAACATCAATAATCTATGCAAAGTAACTCCTTTAACATTGTGTGCCACTAATCCAGTTGGAGCTGTTACCACACAACATAAATGTGAACCAGTAATTTTTTGAAGATAACTGGTCAATACTTTAATTTAAAAACTTTTACCTGTCCCAGCTTGACCACTGATGTACATCAGAAGAGGTTTAAAAGATGAACACAGACATTCTTTTTTTTCATGCAACAAACCATGTTCTCTCCGTTCTCTCACTTGCACATATATTTCTTTCTGTTCAACATTTACTTGTTCTTCTAACTTTTCCAATGTTATATTCTTCTCGTGTGCTTGCTGCATTGCAATTTCGACTTCATGCATTGCAATTGCTGCTTCATTTTCCAGCATTGGTTGTCCAAGAGGATCTTGACTACATGGACCACTACTTTAACTATCTTGCGAACTTTCATGAGCTATTTCAGCTGTAATAGGCTTTTTTTGTTCAACTTCATCATTCAACATTTTTAAATATGTAGGGAAAATTGGACATCGAATGCTATCTTTACAAGCATTAAAAGAATCTTCGTAGCAGTCAAACTCTCCAAGTAATTCACTTTCGCTACGTCATGGTTTAAACTGCTGCAGAAGTGCTAAATAGTAAAATTCTCGCTTATCTGAAGTTTCACAACTAAGTTTCTTGTGGTTTATAAGATTACCCTTTGCATGTTTTACTAAACAACCATGACATCCAACTACTGCAAACTTTCCTTCTTTTAAATTCTCTTTAACATTTCTTTTGAAGCTGTAATGTTGAAGTACTTCATGTAGCTGTTCCAGATGTTGACTCCTTTTCGGATAGTATGTGTCCAACATATTAGTTTTAAGAATGTCTGTACTATCTGGCTCATTTGCTGCTAATTGTTCAATTTCTTCCAATGATTACAACACTCTATTTCGTTTGCAGGCAAGACCTAAACTTACCCAAATGATTCCTCGTGACTTTGAATATAAACTTGAAGAACACAAGCGGTCTGAACATTCATACGATCCAATTTCTCGGAGGGAAAGCATTTTTAAACTAAAGTTGTACAATTTTTTGCTAAGACTATTCTCATGTGCAATTTCTTCCCACATTTTTTTCATCTCTGTTTTTTCAGATTTTTTTTTATGTACGATGTAACATAACGTGCAACAGCAATTGAGTTATCTGCAACATACTGGATGTCCATGTTCGCATTCCACATTTTTAAAATGACTCGATTGTAGTCATTGATATACTTTGACACTTCTGTTCTTTTTAAGTTGTAGGTATTCTTTGAAGATTTCCGAGTTATTGTGTGCCTCACAGAAGAAAAAAAATAATTTACTCTTCCTTTACAAATGACTGGACGGGGAAAACCAAACCGACATTTGGTGTCAAATTTTCCTTTAGACTTGTATTTTCTTCTGCAGTACTTTCCACAACGGTGACTTTGGAAACGTAAAACTTGCTGTCTCAAGCTTCTATCTCCTCCTTCTCTTGGAATCTCACATACTGTTCGATGAAAGACATTACTGTTTCATCAGAATAAGTTCCAAATTTAGGTGCATCTTTGACCCATAGTAGCATATGTATATGAGGTACACCTCTTGCTTGGTACTCCTTTCTCCAAAAGAAATCAGTAACGTCTCCAAGAGGTGGATTCTTTTTATTACAGATAAAAGACATCATACCTTGAAACTTATGATTAAAATATCTGCACACATTTACAGGATCCAATGAACACAGTTCACCAGGAGTCTTTATTTCAACATTTTTTATATTAGAATTCGCTTCTCTTAAAAACTCAAGTAAATCTTCCCATGCATACTCTGCACAGCTAAGTGTGACAAACCATGATGGTATACCTAAGTTCCATAACATACACTTGAGTTCTCCATGACGACGATACCAATACTCATTTGTTCCACGTTGACTTGCCATCAAATTGATTAACTGTGCTTCTAAATTTTTATCTGTTTCTTGAACTTTCTCCACAAATTCTTTCGCAGAAAGAAGTGATTCGTGAACTCCAGTTTTAAGTATATGATTCACTGCATACGAGAGAGAAGACAGATCACTTTCAAACAAAAGGTGAAATATGTATGGAATGCACTGTCGAAATCTAGGATCTTCAGAATATAATCTTGTTGACCGATATTCTGAAGCTGGAATCCGTACAGGCGTGTCATCACATCGTCCACCTTCTCCAGTAGGAAACAACTGTGGAAAACAACGAGCTTCCAAGCTTTTCTCCCATACACTCATTGGAGTTCCCTGTGCTTTTTTCATTTGAAATAACTCAATGCTACTTCCTATCACTTCTTTTGAATGCAAAGGACATATTGTATAATGTTCATAAATCTCTTCAGTCCTTGACTTGTCCACTTTCTCTATTTGACCTCTTGAAATTTCAAAATCATCTTCTAAACGTATTACCTGTTCATCCACATTTACATTTTTGTAATAAATATTGTTCTCT
Organism: Triturus cristatus; assembly: GCF_964204655.1. Taxonomy (NCBI): domain Eukaryota; kingdom Metazoa; phylum Chordata; class Amphibia; order Caudata; family Salamandridae; genus Triturus; species Triturus cristatus. The sequence continues at coordinate 858,997,265 of NC_140594.1, forward strand.
ATAAGATAAAAGGTAGCCTTTTCAACTTTATTAACATCCACAAATTCTTGCCATATTTTCCGACTCTTTGTGGGTACACCATTTACTAAAATAACTGCTGCCTCATCCTCATCTTTCTCTCCAGCAATAGTTTCAATGTTTTTCTAAAAATCCAAAGGTAAGTACACCACTCTTCCTTTCAGCCCTCTTTGCAAGTCTGTTGGTGGCAGTTTACCTGTTTTAGGCTCCATCCGAATTATAGTTTGAAAAGGATGAACAGATTGAATTAGAACTGACTCATATGTATTCAATTTGGCCAGCTCCTGTGGAATAGCTACTAACTCCAAATTATTATGCACTGCTCTAGCAGGCATTTTGTTCTCTTCTAATTTGTTGTAACAATTTTACATATACGTTGATCACTACCTAACTCAAATCGACCTTCAACAAACAAGTAAGTTGCAAATTCTTCCCACTTACCATTGTTCTCCTTTTCACTTTTCAAATACAAATCAACATTCCTACTTTGACTTTTATAATGAGTACGTTGACAACAAACATAGTTTGGTATTTCAGAGCACACTACATTAAACTTTCCAATTTCTTCTTCAAACTGATCAGTGCTAATCACTTTCTCATCTCCTCCAACATCTGTAATTGTTAAACTTTCACTTTCTATGAACTGCTCTTCTGAACCAAAAAACTGCATTTCAATATCATCGCACTTTTTTTGAACATCTGACAAAGAACCATATAAAAGACTCCCATTCAGTTCACTTAAACTTAATGCAGGACTTTTTGCATAGTACAGTTTCTTTACAAAGTTACGCATTTCTGAATGGTGTACTGCTAACATCCTCAAATGATGAAAAACACTTTTACAAACTTTTCTTGAAAGACAAGCCAGAGAATGCCCATACTTCCCAGTATATTTTCTTACATTACATGGATCTAGTCCTTGTAACAACTTAATCTTCTGTTTTATACTTTTCTGAGTATATTCTTGTAGCAAATTTCGCATTTTATCAATGGATTCCTGTCGAATACTACAAATGCTACTACAACTCCACTTATACACAGGAGCTCGTGGACGTTTCCCTTGCACTTCTTCAGCTATTAACTCTTCTGCACTTTTACAAGCCATTTCCTCCTTTGGAAGACGAACACCATCCTGAACTTCGTAGCAACGACCTCCAGTATCAACTGCAAATGATAAACTATTTTCCTGGAAGTAACTTTCCTCATTAAAAAAAGGTTCAGTTCTAGAAGTATGTCTCCAATGTCCACTAAAGATTTTACAAAAGTTGGTTCTGTTCACAAGTCTTTTTTTTCTACCTTTGTCTTTCAACACTTTGATGATTTTATCCAAAACTTTCAATCTCTTTAAAATCAAAATGAACAACTTCTGTTTCAAATTGAAAGCAGTATCCACTATACTTTCAATACGCTACTTCTCTTTGAATTGGAACATTCTTCTTTTATATTTGCAGCATGTTTTCAATAAATTCTGAATCACTCTAGATCGAAAAAGTCTCTGACGAATTTCTTGAAATAGTTTTTGTCTCCGAGTACCAGATACTATTTCTTTATCATCTTTCCTTTTGCTCGTATTTGAAATTGAACTCTGCTTCACCTTACTTGAAAAATTCTTCTTTTTGCGTGATGTTTTTCTCATTAAATGTTCGTAATATTTTTTTCAAAAATTGTCTTTTGCTTTTACTAGAACAAACAGTTTCTCTACTACTCACATTTTTTTCTACTTCAAGATCATTCCTTTTCGTCAAATATATATTTTCTTCTCTTTTCTTTTTTTTCAATGTTCTGAAAAACAAAAATAGATTCAATTATTTTTCACATTTCTTCACTATGTTAAAATAATACCATACAATTGCAAAACTTCGACTAACAACTTCCAGACCCAGTGCTGCAACGTGCTGGAGCACGACAGATGAGCACTAGGATGACAAGTAGTGCCAAAGAACATACAGCAAGTATTTATTTAATTATTTACATACTCCGTTACAATTTATATATAACTGCACTACCTCATACGTTTCACCTCTCCACCACACCCCACCACCCCACACCACTTTCTCTGCAACCCACCGCACACAACTTTATAAATAGTATTTTTTAAATTTTTTATCTATGTACTTAGAATTATATTATCAACCAAACAGCACACATAAACATTTCCATTATTACCTAACAATTTTATCAACAACTTTGCAAACATAACACTGCACCCAGGGCTTTAACTGGAGGGGGTGTCTGTGGGGATGTGACCACCAGCACTTTTTTTTGGAGAGCCTCAAAACGGGTCTTTATAGGGCTCTATTTTCCGACCTCATAAACGTAATCTGTGTTTTCTTTCTTTGTTTCACTGCAGTGGCACTATGAGAGCATGCACATTGCTCACTACTTAGGTGCCGATTCCGATCCGGGTCGGAAAGCACTCCGACCGAGCCGGATCCAGAGTGTTTTCTGACCGAGCCGGAGTCCTGCAGTCCGACCGAGCGAGTATGATGCGACCGTATGCTGTCGGACTCGGTTTGGTCGGACTCCCATAGAAGTCAATGGGAGCCGGTCGTACAACGCGTACTTGGGCTCCCATTGACTGAATAGGTACGTCATGGACAAGTGCTCCCCCTACAGTGAGTACGTGTCGGTACCATCCGCACCGTACATGCCTGTGTTGGGGGGACCCTTGGGTCTCCCCCTGTGTCTCCCCTTGTGTCCGAGTCGTAGGGCTGTGGGTGACAGGGGGTCCGACGCGGACCCCCAAAGGCAACCACCCGGATGATTTGCGAGCCGGACACTCCAGCTCGCACAGGCTGTCCGACGCATGCATCGTACTGGCTCGGTCGTGAATCGCATCCATTGCATGCCACGGTTAGCTTACAACCGAGACGTACGGAGTGGTTCTGACCCGGAAACGACTCGGTCGGTGAATTTCATGTAGCTCGCATCGTACTTGCTCGCTCGTACAGCTGTACGATTCGGGCAGAAAACACACGTACGGCTCGTAGTTTTTCTGGCCGGATCGCATTCAGTGCCCTTCCGACCCGGATCGGAATCGGCCCCTCAGAAGTGCAGACATCATGCCAAGTGACTCGCATTGTAGGAGAAGGGAAATCCTTTCAAGAGAGCCATTTTCTCTCAGTATTTCCCTTCTCTTTTTGCAACGCACCACCAACATCATTGTGGGGTGATTAGCAGAGAGACCACCAGGCGCGCAATGCCCATTGCTTCGGACTCTCTGACACAGCGTCCCGGGCGCACACACCGAGCCGTACCCAAGTACTTCACCGGTCTTCAAAAAATAATTTTTTTGTAAAGGAGACTCTGTTCTTTTTCACCCCTTTTTACACCCCCTACATGCCCACTCTGCCTATTGCTGAAAGAATTAGGCTCCCCCGAAATTTCCCTCTGGTTGCGACTCTGCAAACAGCCACAACAAGGCAACTCCAGCACGAACCTGCTCTCACCTTACACACGGTCTTGTTTAGTGCTACGAAAACACACACTTTGCCTGCCTCACTAAGTTCTCACACCCCCTCTTTAATATGAACATAAAAGCTTTCCAATTACTTTTATATTCCTATACTGTACTTCACATGGAAATATACAACTCAAGGTTCTCACCACCCCAAATTAGCTCTCTGGTATACTTTCTCAAATATAAGAAGTGCAGGTATTCAGTATCTGTCAGTCACGGCCACTTTAAAACAGTGTACCTATAAAGAACTCGACAAAACGTTTTGTTTCTAAATTAACGTATTACACTTAAAAGCTCCTTTACATTTCTTTCGCTAGATGTACCTTTGTTTAAAACACCACCGGAGAAGGGTGTTGAAGTATGCTCCACAAAGACTAACTCAAAGCTTTGTTATTCTTTATTAAAAAATCTGCCTGTCAATGCTTTTCGCAAGCCTTTTCAACGCCTTAAGAGGGTAGCTGGATGAGTATAATATGTCGTATTTAAGATCGGGGCGAACGAAGCACGGAAATAAGAACGCATAGTTGAATAAAGGGCGAGTGGATGCATGGCCAGATGCATTAATGGATAGATACATAGATCAATGGATGGATGGATGGAAGGATGAATGAATGCAAAGACCAGTACTTACGATAGACGGGTGGGCTGATAAATGCTTAGGATTGATTCTGGGACAGATATATCTATACATATATAGGCATCTCACTGCATGAATGGCACAGTGCTAACTATAGGCGAGTGCGCTCATAGATGCTTAAGATAAGCGGACAAACAGATTTATGTATATATATAAGTATGAATATATCCATCAATTAAAAGATGGTTGAATGGCGCAGTGCTTAGGATGCATGGATACTGCGCTTTAATTGGGCCGGGTCTGGGGACCGGCACTTATTTTCAGGCAGCCTCCAAACGACTCTCTACCAGGCTCTATTTTCGGCCCTCTCAAAGATGGTCAATTTTTTAAATTTTTTATTACACTGCAGTGACAGCATGCACATCGATGTACGCATGCTTATTTTGCTCACTACTAAGAACTGGAGATATCACGCTAGGTTACCCACGTTGTAGAACAAAGGGAAAATCTTTAAACAATCTTTTTTTCCGAACCTACAATAATTGGAGAGGATTTCCTAAAGCACACAATAATACATATCTTGATTTAGACCACGCCCCAACTTGCATAGCTCACACCCCTTTAAGAGCTTTGCCCCCCCTTTTAGAGCACCCCCACTTTTTTCTCTCCCACTTAGAATCCTAACTACACCTTAGTAACAAACAAACAGTGTAACCTTCCATTAAAATCTACAATGGCACCAAATTTCCAAATTTTCCATCAACGCTATCAGCCTTCTACCACAGTACAAGAGTGTCTATCAGCACGAAGATGTCTTATCCACAGAAATGTTGTGTAATTTCTGTACCTGTCTGCTAGAACACTCATCGCCAAAACGTATTAAAACATGGGAATTTGCCAGAAAAACATATACCATACCATAAAGCGATTCATAAATGGGCACACTGCCACTGCACCACCCTTTTCCCCATCCTTCCTTAACTTCACAAAATTAAAGAAAGAGCCACACCAAACCTAATAAACACACTATACCAATACAAGAACTTCATTTCAACAACTGTCTACCGGAACGCTCATGAGCAAAGCGTATTAAAACATACAAATTTGCAGGTAAAACATATACCATGCCATAGGGTACTTTATAAGTGCTCCCAGTGGTACTACATCACCTTCAGTAGCTCGACAGATGCACGTTACTAAATTCTGTGTTTTAATCAGAAACATACCCACCTCCCCCACACCCACACCCGCCCTTCCTTAACCGTACAAAATCAAACAGAAACCCCCACCATTCCTAGTAGCGCCACTATACCCATACACAGGCTTAATTTTAACAGGTGTGTGCCGGAACACTTATCAATAAAAAGTATTCAAACATGCAAATTCGCGGGAAAAACATACACAATACCATAGCACGGTTAATAAATAGGCCCACTCAAACTACATTACCTTTACTAACTACACATGCCCACGTTACAAATGTCTGTCTTATAATCAGCAACATACGCACATCCCCCACCCTCACCCATACCCATGCTTAACCTTACAAAATCAAACAATGAGCCCCTGCACTCCCGTTACCGCCACTATAGCCATAGATAGACTTAATGTCAACAGGTGTCTGCCGGAACGCTCATCAGCAAAAGCTATTAAAACTTACAATTTTGCAACTCAAACATACACCATACCATAAGACAGTTTATAAATAGTCACAGTACCACTACACCACCTCAACACCTGCCCTTGCTTAACTTTATGCAATAAAAGAAAGAGTCCAAGCAAACGTAGAAGCGTCACTATAGCCATACACAGCCTTAACTTCAACAGATGTCTCCTGAAAAGCTCATCAGCAAACCGTATTAAAACATTCAATTTTGCAGGTAAAACATATACCATGCCATAAGGTGCTTTATAAGTGCTCCCAGTGGTACTACATCACCTTTAGTAGCTCCACATCTCCACGTTACTATATTCTGTATTTCAAACAGCAACATAACTATCTCTCCTACACCCACCCCCGCCTTTGGTTAACAGTACGAAATCAAACAGAAACCCCTCATTCCTAGTAGCGCCACTAAACCCATACACAGGCTTAATTTTAACATGTATCTACCGGAACACTTAACAGCAAAAACTATTCAAACATGAAAATTGGCGGGTAAAACATAAACCATCCCATAGCACTGTTTATAAATGGGCCCAGTGAAACTACATTACCTTTAGTAACTACACATGCCCACGTTACAAATATCCATCTTATAATCAGCAACATACGCACCTCCCCCACCCATCCCTTGCTTAACCTTACAAAATCAAACAACGAGCCCCAGCACTCCCGTTACCGCCACTATAGCCATACATAGACTTAATGTCAACAGGTGTCTGCCGGAACGCTCATCAGCAAAACCTATTAAATCCTGCAATTTTGCAACTCAAACATACACCATACCATAAGACGGTTTATAAATAGTGACAGTACTACTACATCACCTCAACACCCGCCCTTGCTTAACTTTATGCAATAAAGGAAAGAGCCCCAGCAAACGTAGAAGCGCAACTATAGCCAAACAGAGGCTTAATTTCAACAGATGTCTCCCGAAACGCTCACCAGCAAAACGTATGAAAACATGCAAATTTGCGACTAAAACATATCCAATTCCATAGGGCGCTTTATAAGTGCTCCCAGTGGTACTAGATCACCTTTAGTAGCTCGACATCTGCACGTTACTATATTCTGTGTTTCAATAAGCAACATAACCACCTCCCCCACACCCACCCCCGCCCTTGCTTAACCGTACGAAATCAAACAGAAACCCCCACCATTTCCAGTAGCGCCACTATACCCATATACGACCTGCAATTTTGCAACTCAAACATACACCATACCATAAGACGGTTTATAAATAGTCACAGTACCACTACACCACCTCAACACCCGCCCTTGCTTAACTTTACGCAATAAAAGAAAGAGCCCCAGCAAACGTAGAAGCGCCACTATAGCCAAACAGAGGCTTAATTTCAACAGATGTCTCCCGAAACGCTCACCAGCAAAGCGTATTAAAATATGCAAATTTGCGACTAAAACACATCCCATGCCATAGGGCGCTTTATAAGTGCTCCCAGTGGTACTAGATCACCTTTAGTAGCTCGACATCTGCATGTTACTATATTCTGTGTTTCAATCAGCAACATAACCACCTAGCTCACACCCACCCCCACCCTTGCTTAACCGTACGAAATCAAACAGAAATCCCCACCATTCCCAGTAGCACCACTATACCCATATACGACGTTAATTTTAACAGGTGTCTGCCGGAACACTTATCAGCAAAAAGTATTCAAACATGCAAATTGGCGGGTAAAACATAAACCATCCCATAGCATGGTTTATAAATGGGCCCAGTCGAACTACACCACCTTTACTAGCTAGACATCTATATGTTACGAAAGTCGTTTAAACACTCTGTAGAGTGTATAGCAGGGCATGGGGAGAGTAAACAAAGTTCTAATTCCCAAACTTTTGATATAAAGTCCCTTTACTGTATCTATATTAAGGATATTAAATGGAATTAATAAATTGACAAGAGTCGCAAAAGGGATAGTGAAGCTCACCATCAGTAAAACACGAACCACTTCAACACCTACATATATCTGCCACAGCGACACAGCCTGAAAAATAGTATAACTTATAATCACATGTAGTTCTCTAATGTCAACAAACTCATACAGAAAATATACCGCACATTTACATTTTTTTTATCTCTCACACATTTATAAAACATCTCTTCTACAGAAGCACTCCCCAACTACTCCTATTCCATAAGAACAGAGAATAATTAATACATTTACTACCATATATTTTAGTATATCTACCTTTTTATTATTCACTAGTCAGAAACTACAAAAACTATTCACTATACCCAAATGTAAACCAGAAACCGTATTCATATTTATCTCAACTTAGGATCACATGATTCAAACTATGCATACATATAAAAGGAACGTATCACTTTTCCTATCTCCAGCTCCTCTCCATGTAATCTCCAAACACTGTACACAGCCCCACTGTACAACAACCTACCCTGACTTACATTCAAACCTACCTCTCAGTGTCAAAAATTAGACCACAACCTGCCCACATAACATTTCTGCATTTCGTTTTATCGCTTTTAACTTAATAACACATACGTTTCCTACCAACACCATCCCCCACCCCACTATTGCCACAAAAAGTATCAGTTGCAAACGTGCGACATTTTCTTTATCTCCCTAAATACATTACAAACTCAAATTAACGCTGTACCTCATTTTCAAAACAATACAGTCCTGTAAAGATGACAAACTACACTTCTTCCTTGTGAAAAATTCCTAAACATTTATAAAATACTTATATAACAACAGCTCAAATGTTATGCATATTTCATAACCAATATCAAACACCACACTTTACTAACACTATATTACTTTGAAATAAAAAATACTTTCAAAATTAAAAACATCACCTCAAAAACTTAATCAATACTATAAAACACATAACACACCTTGTTCATTTCTAACTCACCTTTGTAGTTGTTATCCAGATTTCAAATGACACATGCATACAATTCTCTCTTTCTCATGTAAAGCTCCGACTTCATCAAGAATAAAACCAGGAATGGCACAATTTCTCTGTCGCTCCTCACATAAATACATGTAAAGAACAAATCAGAATACTTCATTCCTTCAACGACATTTCAAAACTTACCTCCATTGGTTAATTTTGAATTTTCCTTCCGAAAAGCTACCTATTATTCCGCGCCACATACATGTCAAAAGTTCAACCTATTTTATCACCACACTTTCTGGAACCTTCTACGACACCTGCAGGTTAAAAGTTCATCTTTTTTTTTTGTATCCTAACGGTATACTTTTGCAACATTTTATCGATCATTCAATGGCACATGCACGTTAAAACTTCACAATAGGGGTCAGTAGTTCATCAGCTTTATTCCTAACTTCAGCAGCACCTCACCTTACGCCCCCAGCGCCATCAGACCCGTAGGAGTCAGTGCTTTCCACTTTCCAAATACCAAATTAATTTCATACACACAAATTTACCTTTGCACTCCCTATATAACACCACCCAAGCACCATACACAAGTTACAATGTTCGAAACAAAAGTTCCTCCAAGTAGCTATAACTACATGCTGACACTACTTGCACAGATGTGGCACAGCGGCCAAAGCACATGACTTCACAGCATATGACACACAGTTTGGGCTCACTTTTTCATCCCCGAGTCCGGCAGCAGCTCAACTTAGCAGCATGAGACTCTACACACTACCTCACATATTTTCCGTACCCCAGAACTTTCAGACCAGTACGGGTCAGTAGTTCGTCCTAGTAGTTATAAACACATGCTGACACTACTTCCACAGCTGTACTGCAGCAGCCACGGCACATGATATCACAGTATAAGACACACAATTTAGTCCCGCACCACCTCACCTTAGCAGCATCACACTCTAGGTAATACCTCACTTAATTTTTGTAGCCTAGCACTTTCACAATGGTAGGTATGATTAGTTCACTTCACACCCCCTCTATAGCACACCCTAAACACCCCACAGAGGTTAAAGTGCTCCTACCCTCCTATTTCCCACTTTTTTCCCCCTTTTTCCCCTTACCCGCTTCAACAGAATCACAAAATGGCGGCCAACACTTCCTCCTTCCATGAGACTCTAGACAATACCTCACATATTTTCCGTACCCAGGACTTTCACACCACTATGGGTCAGTAGTTCATCCTAGTAGGTATAAACACATGCTGACACTACTTCCACAACTGTACTGCAGCGGCCAGGGCATATGACTTCACAGCATAAGACACACAGTGTGGGCTCACGCTTTAATCCTCGAGTCGCGCACAAGCTCACCTTAGAAACATCACACACTAGCCAATAACTCACTTAATTTTCATAGCCTAGAACTTTCACACTGGTAGGTATGATTAGTTCACTTCGCAACCCCTCTATAGCACACCCTAAACACCCCACAAAGGTTACACTGCTCCTACTCTCCTCTTTCCCACATTTTTTGCCCTTTTTCCCCTTTACTCGCTTCCCCTTACTCGCTTCAACGGAATCACAAAATGGCGGCCAACACTTCCTAGTTGCAAACGCTCGCAGCGCTCGCAGCCAATCAGCAGCAAGCTCGTGCTCGTAACGCCTCAGCCAATCAGTTGGCAGAATTCCCAAATATCGATATCTGTAAATTTCGATATTTCTCAAAAACTACTGCATGGATTTACACCAAATAAACAAAAGCGTGCTTTCTAGACCATGACCCTTCTCCCTGCCAAATTTGAGGTAATTCCGTTCACCCGTTCGACCTGTAGCTTTGTCTAAAGTTTCCTATGGAAATTAACATTGAAAAAACACGTTTTGGGACCCCCCTTTTATCTCGGCCCCCCTGTCAGGTTCTGCAGAACTCCTCAGGATCCGGGCGGTGATATAGAGGTCCACCTCCAGATCTCCCCGGACTCCAACCAGAAGGTTACAGAGCCCAGAGGTGATCAGGCGAGGGAAAGTATAGGGGTGAGGGTCAGCAGGGACAAGATTCTGAAACGAGAAAACAATAACAAACCATACTATATCAACAGTCTACTCTCTTTCGGTCTCACTAATACAGGAGGTTACCACAGGTATAAGCGCATGCACTTCACCTCCCTTGATTACACCCACAATGTACTCCACAAGTGACTCATCACATTCCTCTGTTTAGAGCCCACCAGTGAATCAAACCCCTTTCCCTCTTGTGTGTGTCCCTCCTGTTCAGTCCTAAAAGGATCTTACAACAGACCCTCGCTACTAGGCAAGTATCCCCTCTCTTGGGGGGCAAAGTCACGTATAGCACTAGGATCGGCTTCCACGATGAAAACACCGCCGCCTGGAGCCCCTACGTTGTAGCGCTCCTTCACAAAGTGAAAATCAACACGCTAGGGCCTGGTGTCGTCTTTCTGTTTTCTGTGTGTAACACTAGATATTCCAATGTCTCGTTCTCCCTATACCAGCTGACAGGCGCTCTTCCAACACGGGGTGATTATTGCTAGAAACGACCCCTCGCTCCTCCGAGCGAGTATTAACAAATCAATAGCTCCTCCGAGCAGGAAACGATAATTCGCTCCTCCGAGCATGTACATATAACAGATAGCTCCTCCGAGCTGGAAACGCTGATTCGCTCCTCCGAGCGTGTACATATAACAGATAGCTCCTCCGAGCTGGAAACGATGATTCGCTCCTCCGAGCGTGTACATACAACAGATAGCTCCTCCGAGCTGGAAATCCCCGTTGCTCGCGTGAGCTCGCAATGTCACGGCTCCCCTGAGCCCAGGGGAATCTTTGGAAAGGGAAGGCGGGTCTCGAGGTCCGCAAGGCGCGGATCCCTGGGTGGCTCAGCCGAGCTCCCAACCTCTCACCTGCTTCCCTGTGGGGCGGTTCCGGTTCCTTCAATGCCTCTCCCCGCCTGGATGCCAAGCTCCGAGGGACGGGGAAAGTGAAGTCCTCGGGTCTTCTTCTCGATGTGCAGCAAACTCCCTGTCCCACCGGGACGCCTCACTCCGAACGGCGAAAAAGGGTATTTTCGGATTCAAAATAACGCATGTCTTCTGACGTGCGTGACGGCCTTAAGTAGCCGCCCATTTCCTGGTTCCGGGGTTGTTGGGAATTGTAGTCCTGAGACGCAAGGTAGGCGCCATGGGTCCCGATTCCTCATACCCCCTTGACGAATCACCCCCAAACTTTCAACATAGGAGCTGATCTCAACAAAGAATTTGTTTTGAAAATGTCACGAAGATTCATCAATCGGCACCAAAGTTATTGAGAATAGAATGTTGCCATTTTCCTATAGTAACTAGGTCCTAACTATAACTACCTACTGGCGACCGCCGGTAGGTAATCTATATATACCACTGTATTCCAAGGACATGCTAAAGTGCCTATATTGGCTATGGGTAGAGCAGACCACTTATTCGAGGATTCGTCATGGCTGTTTAACTGATATTTTCCTAGACATAAAATCCTCTAAACACCTCGAGAAATATTTTAATATCATCAAAGTGCCTGGGGACAGGAAACTGTATACGCAGTTTAGGTTTGGTTGTCTACCTATCAATGCTTTTACCAACCACTGGATAAAACAACATCAGTCAGCCCAAGGGATGTCCTTCCTGCCCATACACAAATGAAACTGTGGGCCATGTCTTTTTTGCATAACCAGCTTATGACAGACCAAGAAGGAATTGGTTGGTCCCACTATGTAGACAGTTGGAGACTCATAGCCATCTTGACGCCCTACGGTTGTTAAGATCAGATACAAGACCATCCTCTGTATGTGCTGTTGCAAAATTTCTTGGCCGGTTCTTCTTTTTAGTTTTTATCTTAACTCTTTTATCTTTTTAAATCCAATTAGGGTTCTATTGAAAGCCTCAGAGATCGTTGTGGAGATCGTTAGATATTATTGCACTCGCACTTTATTCCTGTTTCACCTCTTTTACTTGGTTTTAATTGAGTACACACATAGCAAATGCTATATTTCAGTGACTTTTTCTGTGCTTATAAATTTCACCATGAGCCACTTGTCTATTAGAACCTGGTGTATGAAATATTTTTATTTACCTGTATAATTGTACCGTGGGTTCCATTGTCAATGATGAATATGTGTGTATCTTTTTGGTTCTTAACCGAAATAAAGATTAAATAAATGAAGTGATATATATATATATATATATGTATATATCAATATATATATATATATATTACCTACTGGCGGTCGCCAGTAGGTAGTTATAGTTAGGACCTATTATCCATTGGAAATCCGCAGCATTCTATTTGGAATAACTTTGGTGCCGGTTGACGAATCTTCGCGATATTTTCAAAACTCGTGGCCCGCTCCGGTCCACTCCTATCCTAAAAGTCTCTGGGTGATTTGTCAAGCGGGGGCTGAGAAAAAAGGGGGGTCCCAAAACATGTTTTCCCCATGCAATTTTCCATAGGGACCGTTAGTCGCAGCTACAGCCCGAACTGCTGAACGGAATTACAACACATTTGGCAGAAAGGTAGACCTTGGTTCAGAGTCGTGCCTTTTGCTTAAATGGTGTAAATCCGTTCAGTAGTTCCTGAGAAAATAAAAATCACATATATATCTGGGCGGAGCCTAACCACACATCTCATCGTGAGATCTGATTGGCTGTCAGCACTTCATCCAAGAAGTGTTGGCAGTCATCTTGGGACCAATATACATGATAGCACCTCATTATAAAGCATTGCAGTTAATAGAAGGTTTTAAGACTTAAGTTACATTATAAATCATTTGTTGATGGTACCATACTCATTTTAGGAATTGTGGTGTGTTCTAAGGTAATTTTACCATGTGAAAAAGCCTTCTGCTGGGATATCATGAATCATGTTTGAGAGAAAACTATGTTCTCATGCTTTTCCCACAGAGGTTTGGAAGGTGATCTATAAGCTAAACTGAGAGCATATTTTCTGTAAATTCACATTATCTTTCTCAGTCATGTGAAAATGAAGTCTGACATTCTCAATAAAACATGTACATCCAACAAGGGCAGAGACTGTCAGTTGATTCCATGGTGTTCTTCTGCAGCTTCCCAGAGTGTTCTAAAGAACAACTAGAGCGCTAACAGTCCTACTTATGACAAACGTATTTCACACCTGAAGCAATCTTGATTGGAATAAAGTGGTAACTCTTAAAACATTTAATTTAAAAAGGAACAAAATGAGGGGGTTCATTTTGCCATAGAAAGTATGATTAGTGCTGCAGAAAGAAAAATGAGGGCACATTTTGAGTGACTTCTCAAATCCTCTTCTATTTTATTAAAAAATTCTGACATGCAGACTGAAACATGCACTTTCAATACCAGCAGCAGACTTCCCTGGTGAGCAGTACCTTTACTACAGTGATCTAATGAGCAACTAGAATGCTAACATTATGAATTTATGGCAAATGTGTGACACATCTGAATGCCTTCTAGATGGAATCAAAGTAAAAAACTGGAAGTATTTCCTACTGAGGAGACTGTAGTAAATGAGGAAATTAGGAAACTTCATAACAAATAAGTCTCCCAAGATGGCCACCAGAGACAAAAGAGCCCAAATGTAGCACACATATCACCCAGATGTAGCCCAAGTATAGCCTAATGACAGAATGTCCCAGAGTGTTCTAACGAACAACTAGAGCGCTTACTGTCTTACTTATGACAAAAGTATGGCACACCTGAAGCCATCTTGATTGGAATAAACTGGTAACACTTAAAACATTTCATTTAAAAAGGAACACAATGAGGGGGTTCATTTTGCCATAGAAATTATGATTAGTGCTGAAGAAAGAAAAATTATGGCACATTTTGAGTGACTTCTCCAATCCTCTTCTATTTCATTAAAAAATTCTGACATGCAGACTGAAACATGCACTTTTAATACTTGCAGCAGACTTCCGTAGTGAGCAGTAGCTTTACTACAGTGATCTAATGAGCAACTAGAGTGCTAACATACAGAAGTTATGGCAAATGTGTGACATATCTGAATACCTTCTTGATGGAATCAAAGTAAAAAACTGGAAGTATTTCCTACTGAGGAGACTGTAGTAAATGAGGAAATTAGGAAACTTCATAACAAATAAGTCTCCCAAGATGGCCACCAGAGACAAAAGAGCCCAAATGTAGCACACATATCACCCAGATGTAGCCCAAGTATAGCCTAATGACAGAATGTCCCAGAGTGTTCTAACGAACAACTAGAGCGCTAACAGTCTTACTTATGACAAAAGTATGGCACACCTGAAGCCACCTTGATTGTAATAAAGTGGTAATGCTTAAAACATTTAATTTGCAAAGGAACAAAATGAGGGGGTTCTTTTTGCCATAGAAATTATGATTAGTGCTGCAGAAAGAAAAATTAGGGCACATTTTGACTTCTCAAATCCTCTTCTATTTCATTAAAAAATTCTGACATGCAGACTGAAACATGCACTTTGAATACCAGCAGCAGACTTCCCTGGTGAGCAGTAGCTTTACTACAGTGATCTAATGAGCAACTAGAGTGCTAACATTCAGAATTTATGACAAATGTGTGACACATCTGAAGGCCTTCTTGATGGAACCAAAGTAAAAAACTGAAAGTATTTCCTACTGAGGAGACTGCAGTAAATGAGGAAATTAGGAAACTTCATAACAAATAAGTCTCCCAAGATGGCCACCAGAGACAAAAGAGCCCAAATGTAGCACAAATATTACCCAGATGTAGCCCAAGTATAGCCCAATGACAGAATGTCCCAGAGTGTTCTTAAGAACAACTAGAGCGCTTACTGTCTTACTTATGACAAAAGTATGGCACACCTGAAGCCATCTTGATTGGAATAAACTGGTAACACTTAAAACATTTCATTTAAAAAGGAACACAATGAGGGGGTTCATTTTGCCATAGAAATTATGATTAGTGCTGAAGAAAGAAAAATTATGGCACATTTTGAGTGACTTCTCAAATCCTCTTCTATTTCATTAAAACATTCTGACATGCAGACTGAAACATGCACTTTTAATACTTGCAGCAGACTTCCGTGGTGAGCAGTAGCTTTACTACAGTGATCTAATGAGCAACTAGAGTGCTAACATACAGAAGTTATGGCAAATGTGTGACATATCTGAATACCTTCTTGATGGAATCAAAGTAAAAAACTGGAAGTATTTCCTACTGAGGAGACTGTAGTAAATGAGGAAATTAGGAAACTTCATAACAAATAAGTCTCCCAAGATGGCCACCAGAGACAAAAGAGCCCAAATGTAGCACACATATCACCCAGATGTAGCCCAAGTATAGCCTAATGACAGAATGTCCCAGAGTGTTCTAACGAACAACTAGAGCGCTAACAGTCTTACTTATGACAAAAGTATGGCACACCTGAAGCCATCTTGATTGTAATAAAGTGGTAATGCTTAAAACATTTAATTTGCAAAGGAACAAAATGAGGGGGTTCTTTTTGCCATAGAAATTATGATTAGTGCTGCAGAAAGAAAAATTAGGGCACATTTTGACTTCTCAAATCCTCTTCTATTTCATTAAAAAATTCTGACATGCAGACTGAAACATGCACTTTGAATACCAGCAGCAGACTTCCCTGGTGAGCAGTAGCTTTACTACAGTGATCTAATGAGCAACTAGAGTGCTAACATTCAGAATTTATGACAAATGTGTGACACATCTGAAGGCCTTCTTGATGGAACCAAAGTAAAAAACTGAAAGTATTTCCTACTGAGGAGACTGCAGTAAATGAGGAAATTAGGGAACTTCATAACAAATAAGTCTCCCAAGATGGCCACCAGAGACAAAAGAGCCCAAATGTAGCACAAATATTACCCAGATGTAGCCCAAGTATAGCCCAATGACAGAATGTCCCAGAGTGTTCTTAAGAACAACTAGAGCGCTTACTGTCTTACTTATGACAAAAGTATGGCACACCTGAAGCCATCTTGATTGGAATAAACTGGTAACACTTAAAACATTTCATTTAAAAAGGAACACAATGAGGGGGTTCATTTTGCCATAGAAATTATGATTAGTGCTGAAGAAAGAAAAATTATGGCACATTTTGAGTGACTTCTCAAATCCTCTTCTATTTCATTAAAAAATTCTGACATGCAGACTGAAACATGCACTTTTAATACTTGCAGCAGACTTCCGTGGTGAGCAGTAGCTTTACTACAGTGATCTAATGAGCAACTAGAGTGCTAACATACAGAAGTTATGGCAAATGTGTGACATATCTGAATACCTTCTTGATGGAATCAAAGTAAAAAAACTGAAAGCATTTCCTACTGAGGAGACTGCAGTAAATGAGCAAATTAGAAAACTTTATAACAAATACATCTCCCAAGATGGCCACCAGAGACAAAATAGCCCAAATGCAGCACAAATATCACCCAGATGTAGCCCAAATGTAGCCCAATGACAAAAGTGTGCAAAACACTTATTTTTTGTGTTTTTGCAGTTTTATATAGGGCAGACATGTCAGGTATTGGAGTGCTTTACATGAGCATTGGTTACATCACACAAGAACAAATTCATTTTGGTTGTAGACATGGGGAGATTAAGTGATTTGACCAGAATCACAAAATGTCGAGCTGAAGCAGAAACTCCAACCTGAAGTTGAAGTTAAAAGTATTTGTAGAGCGCACTGTGACCGGGCGGTTTCCTGGCGCTAGTAGATTACTAAAGGCGGAGAGAAGACAGGGGAAGTCAGAGGGAGGGGAACGCCTGGGTGAACAAGTGGGTCTAGAGCGCTTTCCGGAAGTGTAGATAGGTGGTAATAGATCGAATGATAGGAGGGAGACTGCTCCAAAAGCGGGGAGCAAGGGTGGAGAACCTAGTGCCACCTGCTCGAGATTTGCGAAATCGGGGAACAGTAAGGAGAGCTTGACGGGAGGAACGGAGATGACGACTTGGAAGATAATGAGACCATGGAGTTAATGAAGAGAGGGGCTGTGCGAGCACGGGCCATGACAACTATACATCCCATTTTGAAAAGGGTACGGTACAGAATAGGAAGCCAGTGAAGGGTTTTTAGAAGAATGGAGGAGTGGTGAGATTTGGGAAGCCGATGGATTAGGCGAGCTGCCTGATTTTGGATAGTCTGAAGGCGCCGCAACTCATAGGCGGGAACACCAACATACAGGCAGTTCCCATAATCCAGACGGGAAAGAACCAAAGCTAAGATGATGATTTTAAGGGCATCCAGAGAAAAAAAACGGGAAATCTTACGGATGATCCACAGAGAAAGAAAGCAGGATGAAACAACGGAGCTGATTTGAGGGCGCATGGAAAGGTCCTGGCTGATTTTAATGCCGAGGGTCCTAACTGAGGCAGAGGGAGCCGGAGGGGAACCGAAGCTAGAAGGCCAAAAGGCAGACGGCCAGGGGCTGGAGGAGCCACCAGTCACAATCAGCTCAGTTTTATCGGGGTTGAGTTTAAGGTGGTTTAAACTCATTCAATCAGAAATAAAGGTGAGAGTGGTTTGAAATTTGGAAAGAGAATCAGTAGAAGAAGAAAGATCAAATATAAGCTGAAGGTCATCCGCATAATTGTAGACGGATACCTCCATTCTGAGCAGGGAAACAATAAGAGGGTAGATGTAAAGGTTGAAGAGAAGAGGGGAAAGGGAGGAACCCTGGGGAACCCCACAAGAAACTGTGCGAGGCGGGGCAGAGAATCCAGAGAGTTGAACAGCCTGTGACCGGCCTTGAAGAAATGACGTGAGCCAAGAGAGAGTGGTGCCCTGAATGCCCGCTGCCCCGACACGGTCTAGGAGGATGGAGTGATCGACCGTGTCAAAGGCAGCAGACAAATCAAGAAGCACCAAGGCTTGGGGGCAGTTGGAATCCGTCTTACTCTTAAGCTCGTCGAGGACAGAGAGGACCACAGTTTCGGTCGAGTGAGCCGGGCGGAAGCCCGCTTGATGAGAGGCCAACAGATGATTGTCCTCAATATATGTCGACAGGCAGGAAGTTATATGGCTCTCTAGGATCTTGCCTAGGTACGAGAGCAAAGAAATGGGCCTAAAGTTAACAGGAAGGGTGGGGTCAAAGCCAGGCTTCTTTAAAATGGGAATGACAATAGCTGATTTGAATTGAGGCGGGACAATTCCCAGGGAAATGGATGAGTTAAGAAGGGACAGAGGGGGGTCAGGACAGCCAGAAAAAAGTTCCCTTAAGATGCGGGCTGGTCCAAAATCAGCAGGGGAGCCAGATTTGACTTTCCTGAGCAGAGCCAGAAAGGATTCTTTGGAGATGGGAGGGAAGAGGGTGAGAGAAGACAGCAAAGAGGGTGGAGAAAAGAGAGGGAGGTGGGAAGATGGCAAGGGGATATTCCGTTTGATGTTATCAATCTTCTCGAAAAAGTAGTAATTGAGAGACAGGCATAGAGCAAGAGAAGGAATAGGATTGGGGTTAACTCGGTCCGATAAGGCCAGATTATGAACAACAGAAAACATTTCCTTGGGTTTGTTAGCCGCTGTTAGGATTTTGCCAGAGAAATATTCTGATTTCGCCAAGAGAATAGCTCTCTTGGCCCAGTTGCAAAGTCTGCAGCTCTGGAAGTCACACCACATCCTCTCCCCTAAATGCAACATTTAATCAAGTGGTCAACTGGATAAAAAAACATAAAGATAACAAATAATTTAAAAGTGCTTTGTCGCTATTTGAAAACTCAGAAAATATGTCCTCATTTTAGTTTTTTAGAGCATTAACCATAATTTTGATGCAAATACGACCCTCTCATATATGTAATTTCTAAAGGAAATGCTCTAGGTATTACAGTTTTGATTAAATCAAGATGACGTCAGGCGTTCCGCACTTTTGTAATAAATATAGAATGTTAGCAATCTAGTTGTTCATTAGGATACTGTTGAGAGGCAGAGGCCAGGGGCACGGACTCTAAAGGGGGGCAGGGCCAACAAACCAACAATACAGGACTGGCAAGAGAGGCTGTGGCAATATAATAGACCATTGTGGGCAGAAGGAAGAGGCAGTGGTAGTACAACCATACATGCCAACAGACCCGTTTCAGCCATGAAACGTCCAATGTTTTTAAGCTCAAATGGGCTTTATTTGATCTGTCTCCTGTCTACAATCTCCTCTTTTTCAATGTAACTCAAAGGGGAATCTCCCTCTTACCAAGTTCAAAATGTTCGCAAGTATGGTACATTGGATCATGGAAGGCAGGAGGAATTGGGGTAGGGACATGGACTAGGATAACAGAGGACAGGAGAGACATGAAGAGGTGCACCAAACTGACCCTACAGGGCAGGCATCAGGGTTTGCAGCAGCACAATACACCACACAGGGCATGCAGGACGGGAGTGCAGCACAACAATCCATAGAAAGCAATAGGGAGGGGACAGGACCATGCACATGGACAACAGAGAACAGAGGGAAAAGAGGCAATGGTAGCTAGCTGACCATAACGGACAGACAGGAGAGAAAGCTGCAGCATAACAGACCATAAAGGGCAGGAGGGACGGATCAGGGGCATTAAAATGAAATAGACAAGCCAGGAGGGAGGGGAATAGGGTGTGCACATGGAAACAGAGGGCTGGGGGCAAGGGGGCAGGGCAGGAGCAGCAAGATGACCATGGATGTCAGGCAGGATGGGCACAAGAAGCAAGACACACCATGGAGAGCAACAGTGAGACTATGATGGCATACACACAGACCATGTGAGGAAGGTGGGAGGGGGTCAGGGGCAGCTAGCTGACCACACAGGGAAGGTGGGAGGGGCCGTGGCAGCACAGAAGACCATGCATGGCAAACGGGAGGGTTAGTTGCAGCACAATGGCTATGATGGGCAAGAA
The DNA here is from genome assembly GCF_964204655.1 of Triturus cristatus. NCBI lineage: Eukaryota > Metazoa > Chordata > Amphibia > Caudata > Salamandridae > Triturus > Triturus cristatus. The sequence goes on from NC_140594.1 coordinate 859,017,719, forward strand.
GGAGGGTGCAGGGGCATGCACAAAGGAGGATAGAAGGGAGGGTCAGGACCTGGGCACAGACAAGAGAGTTCAGGGAAGGGGCCTCACAACAGACCGTGCGGGGCAGGCAGGAGGAGCAGTTGCAACACAACAGACCAGGGAGGGCAGAAGGGTGTGGCAGTAAAATGGACCCTGGAGGACAGGAGGAAGGGGATAGGGGCATGGCATGTAGACAGGCAGGGTGGAGGTGGCAGGGACAGGTTACAGTCATCTGACAATGCTAGGCAGGTGGGAGGGGAGTGGCAGCTCAACAGAACACTCAGAGTAGATAGGAGTGGCAGGTCCATGGAACATGGTGGGCAAAAAGGATGGAGCAGGGGCATGCACAAAGACATCGGAGGGCAGGGGGAAGGAGAATAGGGGCAGCAAGCTAAGCACCGAGGCTAAGCAGGAGGTCAATGATGGGCCATAGAATTGGGCAATGGAGGGCAGGAGGAGTGGACTGGTACATCATGCTAAATGGAGGGCAGTGGCAGCACATCAGACCATGCATGGCAGGAGGAAGGAGGCTAGTCCATGGATTCAGACAACAGAGGATAGGGAGGAGGTGGATGGGGCAGCAAGCTAACTGTTCAGAGAAGGTGGTTATTAGGAACTTTATTGTTTTTAAAATGTGTGTCTGTGCGAACTACTTAAAAAATGAACAAGTATGCAGCATAATCTCACTTTTATTCAGGAAGAAGAGGACGTTTGTGACTGTGACTCTGGGCTCACTTGGCAGAAACACCCCCTGACCCTCCATCCTCCATCGCAAAATGTAATGCCTGTGAAAAGGGTAGGTGAACGCAGTGTTATATAGAACATAGTCCTGAGAGCACGATTGAAAATGAAAACTAGATATAGTGTATGGTATAAACTATGCACCAAAAAGTGTTATATAAGAAGAACCGGGGCATGAAATATAATATGCAATACATTGTGCGCAGTGACAGATTCATTGGAGAGCGCGAGATAGCACAGGCACTAGCGCGTGCTATGCGATATGCGCCTTGGAGTGTAATATGCACAGGGCAGTGTTGTGCAACTTAACTAGTCTCTAAAGTATAAACGTATTTTCAAACTACCGAAATACACCCGCAATAGCAGGATTCGCCTGGAATTCGGCTTGGTGCACCAGAGCAGAATGCCTAGGTACGCATGCAAAATACTACTATTCTGTACTTATTGCGCCTAACGGGTGCTTGAAGAGTAGGCTGAAACCCATTTATTATGGCTTACCCAATCCATGGCAGGCTTGTCTGCAGGAAGTAGTAGAAGTTTTGGCCTTGGCAACACAAAACTGGTGCCAGGAAGGCATAACCTACCCGATTATTAAAATGGCAATAAACAAACAATGCTATCGACTGTCAAGAGAAATCGACTTAATAAATCTTGAAAAAGGAAGAGGTCAATCTGGGGTGATTACAACTTACAAGGGTCACAAATCCCAGCCTTATCTTGATCAAGCACTGGGGAGAAAGGCCCTAAAAAACATCCAATGGGCTAGACTTGTACCTCTCCCAATAAAAAAACTAAATCCGGGCTGGAAAACCTTGGAAAATAAAATCTACTGCAGAATATGTAACTTCAAAACAGAATCATTGCTACATCTGATGTGCTGCTGCAGGGGCTCTTACAATCTCGTCAGAAGTAACTGAAGCCAATATGGCTACGTAAAGGTGTTCGAACAACAAAAGAAGCAGTTACAGCCATATTTTCTTGTACATTAACAACGGATTTGGCCAGAATCGGGAGATACATGCAGGACGTTCGCTCCAGACTTGACAAAGACAATGGACTCGTATAATTCCAGATAAATAGTCTCGAGGTGCACAAACGAAGTGTCACTACAGTGATAATGTCCTTTTAAATGTAATTAATTTTTAAATTTTATATTATGTCCATATTGTTTTATGTTCTTTTATGGAAAGAAAAGAGCCATAATTGTTATTGAATCACCTCCTTTCTTACCTTGCTATATTGCAAATGGTTTTAAGTAACTATGCAATAAATACATTTTGATTGATTGATAGTCTCTAAAGTTGTAATATAAAATATGTGCTGGGGAGTGAAACATTGCATAGGCACTGTGACAAAGATATGGATCCCAGATTGTAATATGTATGGCATAGCGCTGTGCGTTATAACATAGGCATCGAGGAAGGCACGTAAGATGGGGCAATATAACCCGTGCGAAGGCAAGTGTGGCATGACATATTCACGGGGTGGTGTTACAGTGCACATGGGCTAGAGAGTGTCATAGCATACGCGCTAGCTGGTGGAATACAACACAGAGGTGTGTGGCACTCGACGGGCACTGGTGGGTGTAACACAGCATTGGGCTCAGCCAGGAGTGCACTGTGACTCTCAAGTGAGGTTTGTCTCCTTTCCAGAGAGTAAAATAAAAAGTATTACACAGCTAGCGGTGGATGTGTGTTTTATTAACCGTGAGGGGGGTTTCTTGCATAGTTTTGGTCGAATTTTTGTCGAATCCCCTTTGAATGGCTTGGTGTGCGTGTGTATTAAATATGCCCGTCAATAGCTACCCATGTTTGTATAAATAAACGACAAGGGTGTCTACTTGGAAAGTACCCACCGGCAGGGGAGCCGGGATTAGGCACTGTAGGGCGTCAGACACGTCAGAGCTTCACTAGCAGTGTAAATACATTCCACATGGATTCATTGTATGCATAGTCGCCTTTTAATGAATATCACGCAAATCGTCATGGTGATAGGTACGTACGGTTTGTCCAGCATGTCCTAGGTGTTTCTATAAATATATATATTTTTAAAATAATAAAAAACAATGGCCAGCCCTGGGGGATGTGGTCCCCGGGGCCATAAGTGGCCTGAGAAGGGGGGCAACGCAGCCACCCTCCTAAAGAATATATTTTTTTTAAAGGCTATGCCCCAGGGATTGGGGTCCCTGGGGCCGATTAAGGCCTTGGGAGGGGGGCCACGTGGCCCCCTTCCAAATAAAAAAAAAAGAAATTAGGAGGCAGGCCCTGGGGGATGAGGTCCCCAGGGCCAATAAATTAGAAAAAGAAGGGGGGCCACACAGCCCCCTTCTTAAAAAAATTAAATAAATAAAAGACCGGCATTGCGCCGGAGGCCACGCCCCCTCCTTGCAGCACTCTGCAAACGCGCCCCCTGGTGAGTTGTAAGTTGGGGAATGAATTTCCCTTCAATACTGAGGGTCCCTGAGGGCCAACTAGCCCAACAGGTATCTCCAGTATGCGCCAGGGAGCTGCGGTGCAGACAGGTGTTCTGAGGCCATGCCCCTTTTTACACCTCTCTGCAACGCAGCTCTGTGGCGCTTACTGGAGGTACCTAGTGGGCTAGTTGGACCCTAGGGACCCTTAGGATTCAAGGGGACTTAATCTCTCAACTTAGAACGGCCACAGGGCGCGTTTACACGGTGGTAAAGGGAGGGGACGGGCCTGAGGTGACGTGTGCAAACACGCCCTGTGGCGCGTTTTAAGTTGGGGAAATAATTCCCTTTCAATCCTGAGGGACCCTGGGGGCCAACCAGCCCACCAGTTGCTTCCAGTAAGCAACACTGCGCTGCATTGCAGAGAGGTGGTGCAGGCCGTGCCCCTTTTTACACCTCTCTGCAATGGTGCTTACTGGACGTACCTAGTGGGCTATTTTGCCCCTAGGGACCCTCAGGATTCAAGGGGAGTTAATCTCCCAACTTAAAACGGCCACAGGGCGTGTTTACTCAGTGGGGAAGGGAGGGGACGGGGCCTGAGGTGACGTGTGCAAACACGCCCTATGGCACGTTTTAAGTTGGGGATATAATTCCCCTTCAATCCTGAGAGCCCCTGGGGGCTAACTAGCCCACCAGGTGCTTCCAGTAAGCGCCACTGAGCTGCATTGCAGAGAGGTGGTCCAGGCCGTGCCACTTTTTACACCTCTCTGCAACGCAGCTCTGTGGTGCTTACTGGAGGTACCTAGTGGGCTAGTTGGACCCTAGGGACCCTCAGGATTCAAATGAATTTAATCTCCCAACTAAAAACGGCCACAGGGCGTGTTTACACAGTGGTGAAGGGAGGGGACGGGGCCTGAGGTAACGTGTGCAAACACGCCCTGTGGCACGTTTTAAGTTGGGGAAATAATTCACCTTCAATCCTGAGGGACCCTGGGGGCCAACTAGCCCACCAGGTGCTTCCAGTAAGCGCCACTGCGCTGCGTTGTGTTGCAGAGAGGTGGTCTAGGCCGTGCCACTTTTTACATCTCTCTGCAACGCAGCTCTGTGGCGCTTACTGGAGGTACCTAGTGGTCTAGTTGGACCCTAGGGACCCTCAGGATTCAAGGGGGCTTAATCTCCCAACTTAAAATGGCCACAGGGCATGTTTACACAGTGGGGAAGGGAGGGGACGGGGCCTGAGGTGACGTGTGCAAACATGCCCTGTGGCGGGTTTTAAGAGGTAGTTTTAATCCCCCTTCCCTATTATATACTAGGGGCTTACAGAGGAGGTTATGCTAATCACAGGGGGACCCCAACGCATAGTGTTCCCTAGTGTATGTAGGTGTTTTCACTGTATTCTAAGTGTCTTTTAACATAGCACTGGCTCTAGGACTAGTTAGTCAGACTCAGTTACCACCAGTATTCGTCTGAAAAAGTTGAGGGTACAGGATGATTTTGCAACAAGACTTCTTTCTGCTCTTCTGTTTGTTCTTTCTGCACGTTATACTTCTTCCTGCACTTTTCTTCGTCTTTGAGGACTTCTTTTGCTTCTTTCTGCATTTTTTTTTCTTTCTGTGCATTTTTTCTTCTTTCTTCACATGTCCTATCTCTGTAGGCATAGTTAGAAATTAGCATTTAAAAAACCTTTGAAATTCACTGAAAAAACCATAGGTTTCAGGCACGTCATAGTTAGGAATTAGCATTTAAAAAACCTTAGAAATTCACTGAAAAAGCTATAGGTTTCAGGGGCGTTATAGTTAGCTGGACTTTTCACTCGTACAAAACCATTGAAATTCCCCCGTTATAGTTAGTTCAGCTAACTATAACTTGCGCGCCCGCAATGCACTGCTGATGATGTCACATATTACATTACTCATGACATGATCGGTGACATCACTCATGACATCACTGATGACATCTCAAATGACATCACTGGTGACATCACTGATGACATCATCCTTGTGATAGAGTGGCAGACCTCCTCTCACCCTAATATAACCTTTGATACACACATTCAAAAATAGAAACTAAAATTTTGAAAACAATGGACATACCAATACCAGTTACAACAACCTATTCAGTAATTCTAAGACCCACATACACATCCACTCATTAACCAACAATCCTATACAGTCACTCATACATGTACTCACTCATCATATGTACTCATACACCTATACATCCTGTTACACAATGCCACTCATCCATAGAGTTGCTCACACACATAGTCACTCATGCTAATAAAGTATCAAACATCCATTTATACAGTTATGCACACACCACCACACTTACTTCTACAGAAACTTACACATACTTAGTCTTTTAAACAATCACTTATAGAAACACATACTTATTCATACAGGAACTCTTCCAATCTCTTAGTCTCACATATACTCACTTATATACACCAATAGTCACATATACTAGCTTAAAACATATGTAGTTACTCATAAAGACACTATTGAGACAGTCATTCACTCACTAACACACCCATACACACACTCATCCACCCATACAGTCCTGCACACATGCTGTCTTCAACACATACAAACCGTGAGTTACTCATTCATGCACCTATGCAATACGTAATACCCCCCGCCGAACCATACAGACACTCAGACACTCATACTGATACTCAAAAAAACAACTAATAACCTATATAGACACTCATGTAGCCACTCACCAACCCATGCAGCCACTTATACACAAAGTGAGAGACTGATACAGATATTCACATATTTAAACATTACTCACTAAGCCATGTATTCACTAAGATACACTTAATCAGTCAGTTATACAATCAATTTTTCAAAACAAGTCATCCATTTGGACACTTATATACCCATTTATTCTTCCATCGACCTTGAGATATACATATAGAAAACATATTTCATTTTCAGAAAAACACACATTCACTGGATGATGTCATCAGTGATGTCATTTGAGATGTCATCAGTGATGTCATGAGTGATTTCACTGACCATGTCATGAGTGATGTAATATGTGACATCATCAGCAGTGCATTGCGGGCGCGCGAGTTATAGTTAGCTGAACTAACTATAACGGGGGAATTTCAATGGTTTTGTATGAGTGAAAAGTCCAGCTAACTATAACGCCTCTGAAACCTATGGTTTTTTCAGTGAATATATATATATATATATATATATATATATATATATATATATATATATATATATATATATATATATATATATATTCAGTAAGTGTAAACTCCCGCAACCTCCAAGCGGCGAAGAAGGAGAGACGGACCACTTGAGTCTTCAGGCAAGATGTTTATTTGACCATATCTTCACAGCAAATGACGCGTTTCGGGCTTGAAAGCCCTTGTTCACATATATATATATATATATATTATCTACTGGCGGTCGCCAGTAGATAGTTATAGTTAGGACCGTGTTTCCATAGGAAATCTCAAAATTCTATTTTGAATAACTTTGGCGCCGGCTGACGAATCCTCGCGAAATTTTCAAAACTAATGGGGCGCTCCGCTCAGCTCCTACCCTGAATGTCTCGGGGTGATTCGTCAAGCGGGGGCCGAGAAAAAGGGGGGTCCCAAAACGCGTTCTCCCCATGCATTTTTCCATAGGACCTTTAGTCGCAGCTACAGCCCGAACGGCTGAACAGAATTACGTGAAATTTGGCAGACAGGTAGCCATAAGGTCAAGGAAGTGCCTTTTGCAGGTCTGGTGTAAATCTGTTCAGTATTTCCTGAGAAAATAGCATTTAAAGGCATATCAATATCTATACGCGCGCAGGGTGCGCGCACTGTGCAAGCCCTGTGCGCGCACCCTGCCGTGCGCGAGCGTAATTCTGATTGGTTGTTAGATGTCAGTAAACATTCGAATCGGTCGAAATCAGGAAGTGTCGGCCGCCATTTTGTCTGTCGCACTGAAAAGGAAAGGTGGAGAACGTGAATAGGGGGCAAAGTAGGGAGTTCTTGACCCCCTAGCCATTGTCAGGGGGTCACAGTAGGACCACGAAGGGCAAAAAAAAAGATTTTAATTTTTTTTAAAAACATCGCGAGGTGCGCGCACTCTGCGCGCACCCGAAAAAAACCATTAAAAAAAAAAGAAATAAAAATGAAGTTTAATTGTTTAGATATTAGGTGGCTCTAAAAAGAGCCCTTGTGTTAATTGAGTGTTTTTCGGTACCTACAAGTAAGTACCGATGCAGAGTCTAAAGTTCAAGAGGAAGACTCTGTTCCCTTCATCATTGAAATGTACACCGTCTCCTCTATAAATGTCTTGCATGTTGTAACGCAAGTTGTTGTGGTATATACAACCCATACCATAGTCTCTGAGGAAAGCAGAAACAGACTTATTGACGTGCTTTCTTGCTTTGTCAATCTGCAGACAAAATTGGTTGGACCAGTTCCACTTTTGCCTTTGGCATATATTAGAATATACAAAGGCAGTTTGTGGAAAAAGTGACATCAATGGCAGAAAGGTGTCCATAATAAGCATTTCCAGACCTACCCCAGTTAAAGTGCCTAGGTCATTTCCACCACAGTGCACAATAATAAAGTTAGGCTGTGGGAGATGTAGAAAGGTTTTCACCAAAGGCATTAATTGGTGCCACTTTAATCCTCTCTGACCAATCCATTTAATGTCTACATTTGGCAAAGCAAGGTCTTTTACAATACCTCTTTTTTCTGCAAATTTTTCACTCCAGAAGACATAGCTATGACCTACAATCCACACTGTGAACATCTTTCAAGGAGAACAGGATGCACTCAGGAGGTGTCTTTCTTATAGTTAGGACCGTGTTTCCATAGGAAATCTCAAAATTCTATTTTGAATAACTTTGGCGCCGGTTGACGAATCCTCGCGAAAATTTTAAAACTAATGGGGCGCTCCGCTCAGCTCCTACCCTGAAAGTCTCGGGGTGATTCGTCAAGCGGGGGCTGAGAAAAAGGGGGGTCCCAAAACGCGTTTTCCCCATGCATTTTTCCATAGGACCTTTAGTCGCAGATACAGCCCGAACGGCTGAACAGAATTACGTGAAATTTGGCAGACAGGTAGCCATAAGGTCAAGGAAGTGCCTTTTGCAGGTCTGGTGTAAATCTGTTCAGTATTTCCTGAGAAAGTAGCATTTAAAAGCATATCAATATCTATAGGCGCGCAGGGTGCGCGCACTGTGCAAGCCCTGTGCGCGCACCCTGCCGTGCGCGAGCGTAATTCTGATTGGTTGTTAGATGTCAGTAAACATTCGAATCGGTCGAAATCAGTAAGTGTCGGCCGACATTTTGTCTGTCGCACTGAAAAGGAAAGGTGGAGAACGTGAATAGGGGGCAAAGTAGGGAGTTCTTGACCCCCTAGCCATTGTCAGGGGGTCACAGTAGGACCACGAAGGGCAAAAAAAAAGATTTAAATTTTTTTTAAAAACATCACGAGGTGCGCGCACTGTGCGCGCAACCGAAAAAAAAACATTAAAAAAAAAAGAAATAAAAATCAAGTTTAATTGTTTAGATATTAGGTGGCTCTAAAAAGAGCCCTTGTGTTAATTGAGTGTTTTTCGGTACCTACAAGTAAGTACCGATGCAGAGTCTAAAGTTCAAGAGGAAGACTCTGTTCCCTTCATCATTGAAATGTACACCGTCTCCTCTATAAATGTCTTGCATGTTGTAACGCAAGTTGTTGTGGTATATAGAACCCATACCATAGTCTCTGAGGAAAGCAGAAACAGACTTATTGACGTGCTTTCTTGCTTTGTCAATCTGCGGACAAAATTGGTTGGACCAGTTCCACTTTTGCCTTTGGCATATATTAGAATATACAAAGGCAGTTTGTGGAAAAAGTGACATCAATTGCAGAAAGGTGTCCTTAATAAGCATTTCCAGACCTACCCCAGTTAAAGTGCCTAGGTCATTTCCACCACAGTGCACAATAATAAGGTTAGGCTGTGGGAGATGTAGAAAGGTTTTCACAAAAGGCATTAATTGGTGCCACTTTAATCCTCTCTGACCAATCCATTTAATGTCTACATTTGGCAAAGCAAGGTCTTTTACAATACCTCTTTTTTCTGCAAATTTTTCACTCCAGAAGACATAGCTATGACCTACAATCCACACTGTGAACATCTTTCAAGGAGAACAGGATGCACTCAGGAGGTGTCTTTCAGTAGAATGGCAATATGAAAAGAAAGACAGTTGAAAAATGGAGGCATACATACTTTTTTTAATAAAAAGAACTCATTGGCTGATTCAAACCATTTTACAGTTAAAACTAGGCTGTATGTTTACATTTTTAAAAGCATGTTTTGGATTGGTACAGAAAAATGTGTTCCCACTGAACATTACTTTGGATTTGCTGTTAGGTTTGAAAAGTCAAGCACTCTTGCTTTTTGGATTTGAAACATTGTGTGCTGAACTTCTGACCTCTCTGCTCACACCAGTGTTCCATGACCTGTTGCTATGGTAGCAGGCAGAAGTCATGTTGGGGGAAGGGATGATTTGGAAAGGGGTTGAAAGTTGCAACCAATAGAAATGTGTGATTCCATTTGAAAAAATGTGGGAAGGACTGTGATTTTACATTAACATGTATATGTGTGAAAAAAGAGAGGGAAACATTGCCATTTACTGGTTGTGGTGAGAGGAGAGAGGTGTACAGCTCTGAGATTCTGGCTCTGATAATCTGCTGTTTGAGTGCCACATTTCTTTCTCAACTAACTAATTTTAAAGGTGAGTTATGAGTTTGAGAGGGGATGTATGTGGTGATTTTTTATATAAATATTAGAATTGTCATTCTTCTTTTAAAGTTGTGTTTTACATTTTGTGTTTTAGGAGATATTTAACTGTGTTGAACTTGTAAGATATTATGGAGTATGTCTTCACTGTAAGTTAAGGTGTAGTGGTATCACTGAGGAATACTGTTTTGTGCCTAGAATCACATCATGAGTCTGTCTGCACACAGGATTTGTTGTCAGAGATTTAATTTGTGTTGCTCTTGTTCTGTTAGCGTTACACTCGCAGAAAAGGGGCAGTTTGTTTTCTTAAAGTGTGATGGTTAGCATTCAGCAGAAATCAGTTACTCACAAATGAGAGGCAAATGCAAACACATTTGAAAATAGCATGGTACATTTTCCTACCACTTTAAAAGTTGTGTTTTACATTTTATGTTAAGGAAGATATTTAAGTTCCTTGAACATGTTAGATATTATGGAGTATGTCTTCACTATAAGTTAAGGTGTACTGGTATCACCCAGGAATACTGTTTTCTGCCTAGAATCACACCATGAGACAGTCTGCACACAGGAATTGTTATCAGAGATTTAATTCGTGTTGGTCTTGCTCTATTACCCTTGCACTCGCAGGAAAGGGGCAGCTTGTTTTTTGTAACACATGGTCATGGTGTCAAGGAGCTGTTAGGACATGTGCTCTTTTCTGCTTGTCTAAAATATAAGAAAAAAGTGTCAGGCTGTCACAGTAATTATCACTTACTCCACCACAGTACTAAATGTGCTTTCAAATTGCCAAACAAAATATCGCTTTGTGGTTAGAATCACACCATGAGTCTGTGTGCACACAGGATTTGTTGTCAGAGATTTAATTTGTGTTGCTGTTGTTTTGAAAAACTTGCACTTTTAAGAAAGGGCAGTTTCTTTTCTTCAACTGTGTTGGTTAGCACTCAGCAGAAATCACTATCTCAAAAATGAGAGGCAAATGCAAACACGTTTGAAAATAGCATGGTACATTTTCCTACCACTTTAAAAGTTGTGTTTTACATTTTATGTTAAGGAAGATATTTAAGTGCCTTGAACTTGAAAGATATTATGGAGTATGTCTTCACCATAAGTTAAGGTGTACTGGTATGACCCAGGAATACTGTTTTCTCCCTAGAATCACACCATGAGACAACATGCACACAGGAATTGTTGTCAGAGATTTAATTTGTGTTCCTGTTGTTCTGTAAAACTTGCACTTTCAGGAAAGGGCCTGGTATCACCCAGGAATACTGTTTTGTGCCTAGAATCACACCATGAGACAGTGTGCACACAGGAATTGTTGTCAGAGATTTAATTTGTGTTGCTGTTGTTCTGTAAAACTTGCACTCGCAGGAAAAGGGCAGCTTGTTTTCTTCAACTGTGATGGTTAGCACTCAGCAGAAATCACTATCTCACAAATGAGAGGCAAATGCAAACACATTTAAAAACCACAGGGTAGATTTTCCTTCCACTCCTGCAATGGGTGAGGTAGTTCCTACATGTTCAAAACTCCAATTAACCTTTACCAAACATGTACTCTTACACATATATCTGCAGTCTTCATGCAGTTGAAAAAGTCTCCATGCAGATCTCTCTTGCAACTGACAATACACAGTCTCCAGAAACACACTCTTTGCACACATGCAGCAGCTTCTCCTACACTCCCATGCATAATACTCAGCTCTGTGTTGTGTTTCAGATAGCAGTGTGTAACGCAAACACATTCAACGTCACCAAGGCTCATTTCCTTTGCTCTAGTCTAATCACTCACCCTGTAACATATGGTCATGGTCTCAAGTAGCTGTTAGGACATGTGCTCTTTTCTGCTTGTCTAAAATAGAAGGAAAATGTGTGAGGCTGTCTCAGTAATTATCACTTGCTCCATCCACAGTACTAAAAGTGCTTTCAAATTGCCAAAGGAAATATCGTTTTCTGCCTAGAATCACAGCATGAGTCTGTGTGGACACAGGAATTGTTGTCAGAGATTTTATTTGTGTTGCTGTTGTTCTGTAAAATTTGCACTTTCAGGAAAGGGCCAGCTTGTTTTGTTCAAATGTATTGGTTAGCACTCAGCAGAAATCACTATCAAAAAAATGAGAGGCAAATGGTAACACATTTCAAATCAACAGGGTAGATTTTCCTTTCAATCTTGTAATGGGTGAGGTAGTTCCTACATGTACAAAACTCCAATTAACCTTTACCAAACATGTACTCTTACACACATATCTGCAGTCTTCATGCACTTGTAAAAGTCTCCATGCAGATCTCTCTTGCAACTGACAATACACAGTCTCCAGAAACACACTCTTTGCACACATGCAGCAGCTTCTCCTACACTCCCATGCATAATATTCAGCTCTGTGTTGTGTTTCAGATAGCAGTGTATAATGCAAACACATTCAACGTCACCAAGGCTCATTTCCTTTGCTCTACTCTAATCACTCACCCTGTAACACATGCTGATGGTCTCAAGGAGCTGTTAGGACATGTGCTCTTTTTTGCCTCTCTAAAATTTAAGGGAAATGTGTGAGGCTGTCACAGTAATTATCACTTGCTCCATCCACAGTACTAAATGTGCTTTCAAATTGCCAAAGGAAATATCGTTTTCTGCCTAGAATCACACCATGAGTCTGTGTGCACACAGGAATTGTTGTCAGAGATTTAATTTGTGTTGTTGTTGTTCTGTAAAACTTGCACTTTCAGGAAAGGGCCAGCTTGTTTTCTTCAAATGTGTTGGTTAGCACTCAGCAGAAATCACTATCAGAAAAATGAGAGGCAAATGGTAACACATTTCAAATTAACTAGGTAGATTTTCCATCAAATCTTGTAATGGGTGAGGTAGTTCCTACATGTACAAAACTCCAATTAACCTTTACCAAACATGTACTCTTACACACATATCTGCAGTCTTCATGCAGTAGAAAACGTCTCCATGCAGATCTCTCTTGCAACTGACAATACACAGTCTCCAGAAACACACTCTTTGCACACATGCAGCACCTTCTCCTACACTCCCATGCATAATACTCAACTCTGTGTTGTGTTTCAGATAGCAGTGTGTAATGCAAACACATTCAACGTCATCAAGGCACATTTCCTTTGCTGTAGTCTAATCAGTCACCCTGTAACACATGGTCATGGTCTGAAGAAGCTGTTAGGACATGTGCTCTTTTTGGCGTGTCTAAAATATAAGGGAAATGTGTCAGGCTGTCACAGTAATTATCACTTGCTCCATCCACAGTACTAAATGTGCTTTCAAATTGGCAAAGGAAATATCGTTTTCTGCCTAGAATCACACTATGAGTCTGTGTGCACACAGGAATTGTTGTCAGATATTTAATTTGTGTTGCTGTTGTTCTGTAAAACTTGCACTTTCAGGAAAGGGCCAGCTTGTTTTCTTGAAATGTGTTGGTTAGCACTGAGCAGAAATCACTATCTCAAAAATGAGAGGCAAATGCTAACACATTTCAAATCAACAAGGTAGATTTACCATCAAATTTTGCAATGGCGGAGGTAGTTCCTACATGTAAAACTCAAATTAACCCTTACCACACATCTACTCTTATACGCATGTCTGCACTCTTCATGCAGTTGTGCAAGTTTCCATGCAGATCTCTCTTGCAACTGACAATACACAGTCTCCAGAAACAAACTTTTTGCACACACGCAGCAGCTTCTCGTACACTCCTGTGCGTACTACTCAGCTGTATGTGGTGTTTCAGATAGCAGTGTGTAACGCAAACAGATTCAATGTCACTAAGGCTCATTTCCTTTGCTCTAGTGTAATCACTCACCCTGTAACACATGATCATGGTCTCAAATAGGTGTAAGGACATGTGCTCTTTTCTGCTTCTCTAAAATATAAGAAAAATGTGTTAGGCTGTCACAGTAATTATCATTTGCTCATCAACAGTAGTAAATGTGCTTTGAAATTGCCAATCAAATATCGTTTTCTGCCTAGAATCACAGCATGAGTCTGTGTGCACACAGGAATTGTTGTCTGAGATTTAATTCATGTTTCTCTTGTTTTGTAAGACTTGGACTCATAGGAAAGGATCAGCTCATGTGATAGGATTTGAAAAGCTGAAAAAAAAATTGTAATGAATTAAAATTACATAAAGGTATTTTTTTTTAGTTTTTTGCAGGTATTGCTGAGCAACAGTGAAAAAATTTAAAGATACCTATAAAGTCAAGAAAGAGAAAAGAAAAGCAACAACAACTATATTTGAAGACAACTGGTAAAAAAAAAATAGGAGGAGAAGCTTGTGTTGGAAAACAGAAAAAGTCTTCTGGTAAGCAGACTAAAGAATTTTTAAAAAATATCTTCCAAAAAAAAAAATTGATCGAAAGATAAATTCAAACAGTGTTTCAAGTACAAAACAACAACAGAGTCGACAGCAAAAACAAAATGCTAATGTAGACTCAGAAGTAAGAAAGAGTGACTTAACACGGAAAATAGATTTTAAAAACATTCGTCGAAAAATGTTTCAGAGAAGAGTGATGTTAAATTTGCTAAAGGATGTGAAAAAATATAAGAAGAAAACCAAATTTTATAAGAAAAAGAAATTAATTGAAAGTATTGTTACCAAGGCATTAGAAATAAAAAAAAAACTATTCATTTTAATTTTGAACAGGATGCGTAGATTAGATAAATTAGTCAATGCAATGAAGTCACAAAGCAAAAAGAAAAGAGAAGTAAAAAATAATAACTTTTGTAAAGTGTTCTTAGGAGAATGGAAGCATAGTTCAAGTACTGAACCATTTTTTAATGAAGAGAGTTATCTTCAAAGTAATAGTTTGTTGCATGCAGTTGACACCAATGGTAGAGCATATGAAGTTAAGGATGGTTGTGTAATGGAAAAGGAGAAAATGGTTCCAAGAAATGAGGAAGAAGTGATGGCTGATGAGGTTATGGGGAGACGTCCTAAAGCCCCAGTGTACACTTGGAATTGTAGTAGTATTTGTACTGTGCGTCAGGAATCTATTGATAAATTACGTGACTTTCTAAGAGAATATAGTAAAAAGAGTGTTAAACAGAAAATTAAGGTGCTTCAAAGACTAGATCCATGCAGAGTGACAGAGAATACTGGTTTGCAAGGACATTCTGTGGCTTGTCTATCTAGGAAAGTGTGTCAAAGTGTTTTTCACCATTTTAGGATGCTGGCTGTTCATCATACTGAAATGAGAAAGTTTGTGAGAACATTGTATTTTGCTAAAAGTCCAGCACTAAAGTTAAATGAGTTGAATAATGCTCTGTTCCGTGGATCTGTATCAGATGTAGTGAAGGTTACTGATGAGATTCAGTTTTGTTACTTTGGTCCAGAACAAGAAAGTGCAGAAAATGACACAGTTATTGATGAAAATGTGGAAGAGAATGTAGAACTTACTGTTAGTAAAATTTTTTAAAATGAAATGACAAAATTTACTATCATCTCTAATGAAAGACCAAATATTACTTGTATTTGTTGCCGGAGAAGCCATTATAAAAGTCAAACAAGGAATGTTGATCTCTATAAAAAAAGTGAAAATGAAGATAATTATAAGTGGAAAGATTTTGCAACATATATATTTCTGGAAAATTGTTTTGAATTGGGTGAAGATCAGCGTATTTGTAGATACTGTTATAACAAGTTAGAAGAAAATAGAATGCCAGCAAGAGCTGTACATAATAAATTAGAATTGGTTGATATTCCTCCAGAACTTTCTGATTTAAATACGTATGAGTCTATACTCATTCAATGTGTCCATCCGTTTCAGACCATAGTGCGTATGAAGCCAAAAACAGGTAAATTACCTTACAAATAGGTTTAAAAGGAAGAGTTGTCTATTTGCCATTGGATTTGAAAAAAAATATGGAAACAATTGATGCAGATACTTTGGAAACTGAACCATTAGTTATTCTGGTTAATGGTGTACCTACAAAGAATAAGAAAATTTGGCAGGAGCTGGTGGATGTACGCAAAGTACAAAGCGCAAATTTGTATTTGAAAAAAAATAATAAATGGTATGAAGCCATTTATATGGATGAAGATGAAGAAGAAATACTAGAAGACACAGGAATACCAACTGGGCAAATTGAAAAAGTGGATAAGTCAAAAGAAGAAGAAATTTATGAACATTTCAGCATACATCCTCTTCATTCTAAAGAAGTTATGGGAAACGCTATTGATCTGTTTCAGATGAAGAAAGCAAAAGGAACTCCTGTGAGTGTATGGGAGGAGAGCTTGGAAGCTCGTTGTTTTCCCCAACTGTTTCCTACAGGAGAAGGTGGACGATATGATGAACGTCCAGTACAGATTCCTGCTTCAGAGTATCGGACTACAAGATTATATGCAGAAGATCCCAGATTTCGTCAAAGTATTCCTCATTTGTTCCATCTTTTATTTGAAAGTGACTTGTCTGCACTATCTTATGCAGTAAATCACATTTTGAAAACTGGAGTACATCTACATAATGTGTCAGCAAAGGACTTTCTCAACAAAGTGCAACAGCGAGATGATCATTTGGAATCTCAATTGATCAATTTGATGGCTTGTCAGCGTGGAACTAATGAATATTGGTACCGACGCCATGGAGAATTGAAGTGTATGTTACGGAATTTAGGAACTCCTACATGGTTCCTTACCCTGAGCTGTGCTGAGTACGCTTGGGATGATTTACTGGATTTTCTGCGAGAGGCAAATTCAAACATTAAAAACATACAATACAAGACAGCAGGAGAATTGTGCTCATTGGATCCGGTTAATGTTTGCAGATATTTTAATCATAGATTTGAGGCTATGATGTCCTTCATCTGCAATAAAAAAAATCCACCTCTTGGAGAAGTTGTGGATTTCTTTTGGAGAAAAGAGTACCAAGCAAGAGGTGCTCCTCATATTCATATGCTGTTGTGGATCAAGGATGCCCCAAAATTTGGAACAGATGCTGATGAAGCAGTTTTATCTTTCATTGAAGAATATGCAACATGTGCTATACCTAAAAACACAGAAGAGAAAAACTTAAAAGAGCAAGTTTTACGTTTCCAAAGACATCGGTGTGGAAAATACTGTCGACGAAAGTACAAGAGTAAAGATAAATTCTACACAAAATGTCGATTTGGATTTCCACGACCTGTTCTTTCAAAAGGAAGAGTAAACAGTTTTATGTCAGCTGTGCGACATACTATTACAAGAAAATCGCCTAAGAATACCTACAACCTAAGAAGAAAAGAAAAGTCAAAATATATAAATGACTACAATCCAGTCATTTTATCCATGTGGAATGCTAACATGGATATACAGTATGTGGCTGACAATTCTATTGCTGTTGCTCGGCATGTCACATCTTACATCACTAAATCTGAGAAAACGGAATTGAAGGAAATGTGGGAAGAGATTTCTCACGAGAAGACTGTCAGTAAGATGCTATACAGTTTCAGTTTAAAGATGTTATCGCATCGAGAAATTGGATCCTACGAATGCTCAGATAGGTTATCATCTGCAAGTCTGTACTCCAAATCCAGAAGAATAATTTGGGTAAGTTTAGGCCTTGCAGGAATGCGAAATCGGGTACTGAAATCTATTCGAGAAATTGAATATTTAGCAGAGTTCGAACCAGAAAGTACAGACATTTTAAGAACAAACATGTTGGATACATATCACCCACAAAGAAGTCATCACCTTGAGGACATGTGTCTTTATGAAGTGCTGCAGAACTTCATTTTTAAACGGAATGCCACAGAAGATATCAACAATGGAAAATATAAAGTCGGTGGTGAGGAAGGATGTTTGGTGAAGCAAACAAAAGGAAGTTTGCTAAATCACCGGAAGCTGAGTTGCGACACTCCTGACAAAAAGGAATTTTACTACTTGGCACTTTTGCAGCTGTTTAAACCATGGCGTTCAGAGGACGAACTACTTGGAGAATTCCAGAGTTATGAAGATTCCTTCAATGCTAGCAAAGACAGCATAGAATGCAGTACTTTCACAACTTATGTTAAAATGTTAAATGCAGAAATTGAACAAGAAGCAACAGTTGCAGCTGAAGTAGCTAGAGACAGTTCTCAAGACAGTCAAAGTTCTGGGACATTCAGTCAAGATCCTCTAGGACAACCAATTGTAGAAAATGAAGCAGCAATAGCCATGAATGAAGTGGAAACAGCTATGAATCAAGCTCAGGAAGATTTAGTAGACTTAACATATTTGGAGCAGCAACTGAATGAAGAACAAAAACAAATTTATGAAGATGTCAGGAAAAAAATTGATGACGGATTGCTACATGAAAATAAAGAGTGCTCATGCACATCTTTTGAACCAATGAGAATGTATGTAAGTGGACAAGCAGGAACTGGAAAAAGTTTCTTAATTAATGTAACTAGAAGCTACCTACAGAAGAAAATGGATTCCATTTTGTCTTGTGTTGTTACTACTCCAACTGGGTTAGCAGCGTATAACATAAAAGGAGTTACCTTACATCGTTTGCTAATGTTACCAGTAGAGCATGAGAACAAAATACAGTACCGCAAACTAGCAGGAGAAGCATGCTTGGAAGTTTCAAGAGTATTGAAGAAATTGAAAGTACTCATCATTGATGAGGTAAGCATGGTATCAAACTTAATGCTTGCCTTTGTGCATTTAAGAATGCAGCAAATTCTGAAGACCGAGTATGACGTGTTATTTGGAGGAAAACACGTCATAGTTTTTGGGGATCTTTTGCAACTTACTCCAGTTAAAGGACAACCGGTATTCCATACACTTACACATGAAGACACGAAAAAGTTGTTAGGAAGTATAGGCAATGTAAATATTTGGACATATTTTGAGTATAAGGAACTCATTACCAATATGAGGCAAGCCAATGATGAGGACTATGCAAGTATTCTGAAAGATATAAGAATTGGACTACTCACAGAACATGGCAGAAAAGTATTACAGAGTCGATTGCTGACTAATTTGTTTACAACAGAAGAAATAGTTCCAGAGAAAATATACAAGAAAATTGCAGAAAAAAATACTGTAATCTGCTTAATGCCAACACTACATGAATGCTCTGTATTCAATCAAGAACTTTTGAAATTGGAAAATGAAGAGATCATAAAACTGGAAGCTGTGAATAAAATTCAACATGAACGAATAACTATTATATTGACAGGCAAATTGGCTACTAAATTGGATTCTCTGGAGAAAAACATTTCAAAAACAGCTGGTTTGGAAATGAATCTTTATGTGTGTATGAACTGCAGAGTAATTTTAAGACGTAATTTGGATGTAGATAAAGGTTTAGTGAATGGAGCTATGGGTAAAGTTGTGGGTTTTGTAAAGTACCAGAAAAAAGATGGAATTGAATTCTTAAAAATAAAATTTGATCAGATTGAAGAGGTTAAAGTCATTAGTTCAGTTCGTTTTTTGCTAGTGAAAGACTTATATGTACGTAGGAAGCAGTTTCCGATTTCTCTAGCATATGCTGTAACTATTCACAAGTCTCAAGGATTAACTGTTGATAGTGCTTTTGTAAACATTGGATCTACTGTGTTCAAAGGTATGGCATATGTTGCTTTGTCACGCGTGAAAAAATTATCTGGTTTATTCATGATAGACTTTGATGACTCAAAAGTAAGTGCTGAAGCAAACTGTGTAAAGGAGTATAATAGATTAAGAAGAAGCTATGCTCCTCATTTAGGTCAGTATCCTGTGTTTGAAAAACGTGTTGTTTGTCGGAAAAGGAGATTTGAGAATATCTGTAATGAGGATGTACACAAGAGAAAACAAAAAGACAGTGATGTGACTGCAAGCAAAAAGAAAAAGGACAGTGTGGAAGAGGTTGTTGGTTGTCATTTTGAAAATAGCTCTGGTGTCAACTGCTACGCAAATGTAGTGCTGAATGTTGTATTTTATCTTGAAAGTTTGCAAGAGCAGATAATACTAAATCATGAAAAAATATTCTGTTCTTTGCTGAGTCTCCTTTATGAGAAGCTGAGTAATGATAAAAATAAAATAGAAAGTGCTTCTGATGTTAGAAATCTTTTAGATGTATGTTCTGGATGTACACAGTCTACACAAAATGTCCAGCAAGATGCACAGGAATTCTTGATGTATATCCTGATGGTACTGGAAGATGAAGGAGTAGAAGTAGAAAATGTATTTGGTGTCTCTTATAAATGGGAACATTGTTGTGATAACTGTATGAACACAAGCAGTAGTAATGTTGATTCTGAAAGGTTCATATATTTACCATTACCAGAAAGTAAAACAGTGACTTTTAGTAAATTAGTTAAAGATGCTAATCACAACATGGAATGTTCTAAATGTAAATCTGAAATGTTGTCAACGTTATTTTTAAGGAAATATGGACAGTATGTAATTTTAATGGTACAACGTTGTAGAGCTGATGGAACAAAATTGGAACCTTTACTAAAGAAGTTTGTTGGTAATCAATTATCTATATCTGGAAAAACTTTTGTAGCAGTTGCAATAATTTTTCATGACGGTCCTTCTATAACTTCTGGTCATTACACAGTTTATCTTAAATGTGAAAAAGGATGGACACTGTAATGATTCTCAATTGATTTTCAAGCAACGTTTGCCTTATGATTTACCCAATTGTTACTTAATTTTTCTGAAACCCAAATTTTAAATACTAAAATCAGCATCGGAAGAAAGCATTATTTTAATTTTAAAGGATTAAAATTGGATATTTCACTCAAAAAGGATTTTAAACTTACCATTTGGCCTCAAGGAAAGGTAAAACAAACAATTGTGGACTTCTTTGACAGATATTATTTTGGAAAATGTTCTTTTGCAACAAGGTTTACAGATGTTATTTCTTGAAAATTGTTAATGTACTTAAAAGGTATTTTTGACATTTCTATTAAGGTATGTTTTAGTGAGGATACATTTGGGGCTTTTTTAAACAATCTTTCTGATTGGTTTTTTTTTTTGCCCGCTGTTAAATGATGAATACAATGAATTTCACTATTTTCAGTGAAAATAAAAACATTCTGAAAACAGCAAAAAAAGGGCAAAAAATTGCTTTGCAAAATATGAAAAAACATGTACTGTTTAATAAAATGTATTGTTGAATATTAATACTTTTTTTCTTTTTTTCAGAACTAGAAAGAAAATTTAGAAAATGCAATTCAGTTTCCTTGCAAATAAAAAAAAACATTTATTTCTAAATAAGTTACTTTGATGGTCAGGTAAGTTTAACATATCTGTATTTGTCACTGCTTTCGTTTCATGCTTCCTTTTCTTCACCTCTCCTTACTCTGCTTTTCTCATTTCTCTTCTCACTCTCTCTTCCTGCTTTAATACTCTTTTGTAACTCCCTCACTCCTTCTCTACTACTCCCCTACCTTTACTACCTCCATCACTAATTTTTCATCCATGTTTCTTTGTCTGTATCCATATGTCTTAGTCTTTTTAACTGCCTTACTCCTTCTCAGTTGTTTGCTTTCTGTCTCTGTATCTGTCACTCTCTGTTTGTCTGTTTTACCCTTAATTTCCTTAACATCTCTGGGGCAGATTTACAAGCCACCTGCGCCACCACTACGTCACTTTTCTTGACGTACTAGTGGCGCAGGGTGCTCCTCCATATTTACAAGGAGAGGATAAGCCACTCTGTGTGTCTTTTTCTCTCCTTGTAAATACAGCCAATTCAAATGCAGCACTAAAATGAGCTATTATCTTTTTTGCTAGGTTTAGGGTACCTATACGTAAGTACTGATGCAGAGTTTAAAGTTTAATAGGAAGACTCTCTTCCCTTCATCTGTGAAATGTACACCATCTCTTTTTTAATTACTTTGCCACTCCCCTCTCTTTGTCAGGGAGTCCCTGAAGGTTTACTAAAGTAAAAAAAAAATCTTTTTTTTTTAAAAAAACGTCATGACAAATAGATTTAAAAAACAAGTTTTTGTGTTTAGATTTTAGGTGGCTCTAAAAAGAGCCCTTGAGTTAATGTAGGGACAGAGGAAGAGAAAAACGAAAAAAAAAAATACCAAAACTATGGCCTAGTGCAAGGGTGCTCCTCAAATTTTCTCTGAATGAGATCAATACTGCTCTCACCCATAGTAATAAGAGTAGCACAATCCATGCAACGTGTACTCATCCTCCCAAAACAAGGACGAATATCCAGAGGTGTGTAAGAAGGTGAAGGCACCATCGCAGAAGAAGTGCTCGGCTGAGCTGCCGAAGATGTGCTCGGCTGAGCTGCTGCAGATGTCGTCGGCTGAGCAGGTGGAGGGTTTGCTCCAGAAGCTTGACGAAAAGTCACAGGATGCATTTTCTCAACGTGCCTCATCATAGTGTGAATACTAAAAGAGTACTTCTTATTAGCATTCCCACGTGACAAGATGCGGTGACAAAGTATGCAGGTGACCTTTGGTGCATTCACCTTCTTTTGTCCCTCAGGAAAAGTGAAAAACTGCCATATAAAGGAGTCTTTCTGCTTCCTCTGCCTCTGTCTCTCAAGAGTGTCCTGCTCACTCTCAGAAGGTGGCTGGTGCTCTGCCATTGTCTCACAAAAACAGAGTAGCTCCTTCTCCAAGGTAATCAGAACTAATAATGAGGGGAGTGGGTGTAGTTTTGGAAGAATCTGGAACTGAAAGTACTTTGAACCAATGAAAAGTGATGTTTCTTGATCACATGACTTGCCATGAGGGGATTGGGTGTGGTGTTGAAACAATCTGAAACTGAAAGTAATGAAAACCAATTAAAAGTGTAGTTTTATTAATCACATAACCCGAGGTGCGCGCACGGAGCAAGCTCCGAGCGTGCACCGTGCAATTACGCATGCGCGAACGCGTACGCGCGCATGCGCATAAGTATTATGCGCATACGTAACGTGCATACGCAGCACGCGCGCATGCGCGAACGTCAGCGCGCGTACTCTACACGTATACGCGAGTGTAGCGTGTGGAGCACGTACGACGCACGCATGCGTACATACGCATGCGTACTAGGTGCGTGCTGCGAGCGCGTACTAAAATGTACGAATGCGTACGTAGATAACGTACGCCTGCATACATGAAAAAGGTACGCAAACGTACTAGGTTCGCGCACCCTAAAAATTTATAGGAAAAAAAAAAAGAAATAAAGTGGACATAAGTTGATAGAAGATATTAACTATGCTGTTCAACTTTATCCAAATTCACAGTAAAAAAAAAATGACCCACACAAAATTAAAGGATACAGATAATTTATAAATGTATATATAGGGAAATTTTTGTAAAAGAAATATTTTAAAAATATATTAAAAAATTCTAAAATTATCATTTAAAAAACCTTTGAAATTCACTGAAAAAACCATAGGTTTCACACACGTTATAGTTAGGAATTAGCATTTAAAAAACCTTGCAAATTCACTGAAAAAACCATAGGTTTCACACACGTTATAGTTAGGAAATAGCATTTAATAAACCTTACAAATTCACTGAAAAAACCATAGGTTTCACACATGTTATAGTTAGCTGGACATTTTACTCGTAAAAAACCAATGAAATTCCCCCGTTATAGTTAGTTCAGCTAACTATAACTCGCGCGCCCGCAATCCACTGCTGATGACGTCACATATTACATCACTCATGACATGGTCAGTGACATCACTCATGACATCACTGATGACATCTAAAATGACATCACTGATGACATCACTGATGATGTCATCCATGTGAAAAATTAGCACATCTTCTCACACCCTAATATAACTTTTGATACATCAACTCAAAATTTAAGAGTTCAATTGTCAAAACTATACATACTGCAATACCAATAACTACATACCCACTTATTAACTCTTAGGTCTACATACACCTCCAATCATTCAGCTGTACAGTCACTCATACTTATAGTCACTCCATACAAAACTATCTTATGCATTTATACACCTATATAGACACTCACACACCACCAATCATCCATAGAGGTACTCTCACACCTAGTCAGTCATGCTAATAATCACACTCCCATTTACTCAGATATGCGGTTATACACACTCAAGTTCACTTAGTCATAAAAATAGTACCACATTCTTACCCTCTTATAGAATCATTCATACAAGCACACACTCAGCCATACAGTCACTTTCACAATCACACACTCTCACATCTACCCACTTATATACTCTTACACGCATATATACTGCCTTTCACATATGTAGTTAGTCACAAATGTACCACTGAGATATACATTCAATCCCTAACACACCCATACATACACTCACTCAACCATACAGTCCATCACAGATACACTCTTAAAACCATGCACCCATAGAAACACCCACTCACACATTTATGCATAGTCACACACACCCTACCCACACAAACACTCAGGAACCCATACAGATACTGAGACAACCAATCAATAACCCATATAGACACTCATATAGCTATTCACAAAACCATGCAGCCACTTATACACCCACACACAGACACATACAGACATTCACACAGTTTAGTCACTAGTCTGCAGTAAGATACATTTAATGACTCACTTATAGAGTATGTTACGCACCACAGAAAATCATCCATTTACACACTTGTACACCCACTCATTCTTCAACAGGCCTTTCCCTATATATATTAAACATATTAAAAATGTTCAAAAACACATACTCAAGGGATGACGTCATCAGTGATGTCATCAGTGATGTCATTTGAGATGTCATCAGTGATGTCATGAGTGATGTCACTGACCATGTCATGAGTGATGTAATATGTGACGTCATCAGCAGTGGATTGCGGGCGCGCGAGTTATAGTTAGCTGAACTAACTATAACGGGGGAATTTCATTGGTTTTTTACGAGTAAAATGTCCAGCTAACTATAACATGTGTGAAACCTATGTTTTTTTCAGTGAATTTGTAAGGTTTTTTAAATGCTATTTCCTAACTATAACGTGTGTGAAACCTATGGTTTTTTCAGTGAATATATATATACACACATACATTGGTGTTCTATGTGTTACTTAACAATCAATAGCTGGCATTACAGTTTGGGGAAGATGGTGGGGACCATCTTTTGCTGATAACTCCCATAATAGGTATTGGCTTAAAATCATATTAAAAAATAAACTTCGATTAATTGTCAACAAATGTGACATGCTGCTTTTCTGAGGATACATATAAGAATATAGTAAATGCCCCTCTTGTAAGGATATATCCTATTTTTAAGACGGGTGCAAAGTACCAGAAGCATGACAAAAAACCAAAGACTATGAAACAGATTGTCATAATGATCTGACTTAAACTCTCAAAAACCTCAGATTTTCCCCCCCCTTAACCGATGTGGATTGTGTCAGTCCGACCTTAAAATATATATATTTTTGCCCTCTCGTCGAGCCTGCCCAACTCTGAAAGCAATGGCAGCTCCTCCGCTAAGCCAGAGGAGCGTCAGTCGCCCCACTGCTATTTAGCAGTGTAAGAAAAAATTAAATGATACTAACTCAATGTTATTATCATTTTATTTTTTCTGGTTGGGGGCACAGGAGCTTTGAGAAGCGGGGCGGGGCGAGGCTGCTCTGCTGAAGGAGCAGGGGAGGGGAGGTGTGGTTTTCATTCCCTACATGTGCATGAATGTTTGGCTGGCCGTCTCGGGCCGGCCAAACATTCATGTGCACATAGCATGCTCTCCACCAAGGCTGCAATACAGCCTGGGTAGAGAACATGCCCAGGACCCGTTCCCCATCTGAGCGCCGAACCACGGCGCTCAGACCAATCTTAACTCTGCATTGCAGCATTGTGATTGGCTCAGGGGAGCCTGAGTGATTTCGGTGTCCTTCCTGTTCTGGCTGGAGGAGGGAGCGGAGAGACACGAAGATGACGATGTGAGACGCGGACAGGAGGTAATTTAATTTTTCTTTATTTACCCCCTCCCCCCCTCACTCCAGCCTCCTTGCCACCCCCGATCAGTCCCAGTCGCCACTCTCTGAAAGATGGCCTTCACGGATCACTATAATATGAGAAAACCTCAAAGTCTCTTTGAACTACACTACCTGGTGCTAACAGACGACTCCTCACTTCCTTTTTCACCGTTAGGTTGGTGTGAAGTGAGATTTGGTTAGTTCTGATTATAATAATAAATTGCATCAAGCAAACCCAATTAATGGCCAGATTACAAGGAGGGGAGCGGGGCATAAAAAAGGCCAGAATTCCCCCACGCCCGGAAGTTACCAACACCTCGGTCATTGGTAATTCTGGATGGGAATTTTACTCCTTATTAAAAGTTGAAACTGAGTATCTCCTGAGAACTGGGGATTAATCAAATGAATCCGGAAAATCAAACTCAATTTCCCCACTACTAAACCATTTTTCATCGATGTTTCACTTGGACATTTCCTCAGCTTTCAGCAGCCAAAGTGTCCAAGTTTAGAGCATTTCTTATAATGAAGCCCAAAGTGGTCCACTCCTTTTAAAGAAAAAAAAAAGATATACTTTGATTCTGCTAATGGCAACTCACTGAGTAGTCCATACTGCTACACAGTATCACAGCTATGATAATACTCCTCTGAGAATAGTTTGAATATCTCTTGATGTAATACTCAATTTGAAATGCACTCATTCATTTGATTTTTTCTGATGGCTACTTCTAACTGCAGATTTCTCACGTTTAGAATATCCCCAGGCTGGATCTAGGAGATTTAAACATATTTCTCCCAGTCACTGCCAGGTGCCTTTATATGTCTCAGCTTTGACTTCCTTCCTCCCCAAAAGTGACAATAGGGCCACATATAATCCCAAACCCATGCGTTGACATCAGTTTCTTTCTTTCCCTGCCTTCGTATGTGTATCCGGAGCTCACTCCCACTCTTTGGTTTACAAAGTTTTACTTTTTCCAGTGTGCAAAGGAACGATATCCCCTCTGAAAACTACAAGATTTTAACCTTGCAGAGACTAATGCAAACAAATCTATATGACCAATCCCCAAAAGGTGTGCCTTTGATGTTTGGGTTTGGCGCATGACTTCAAGTCTTGCGAGGAGTGTGCCCTTATGAATCTGAAGGCGATCGGATAATGCGAAGCAAAGCTATATGTCGCCAAACACGAAAAAAGTCTTGGAAGTCCCAATCCGACAAGGGCATGGAACAGTTTCTGCTCTTGAGATCATTTTTGCAACAGGTGCTTGTCGTCTCAAGTCAAGGTCAAAGCAGAAATACATGGAAGCTAAGTGGAATTCATCCTGGTCTCACCACACTCGGCCTCGGAAGTCACGAGGTTGTTAGACTTCCTCGCAGTCTTGCTCCCGGACCGCCTCAGAGGAGCTGATTCAACAGCTGATTTCCATGCACCCTGAGTTTCCAGGGCCATCAGTGAAATCACAACAGATTCGGGCCTTTCCAGAGGCCATCTTGTGAATTTGTGACACTCTTCTGGCTCCCTCTGGTGCGTATTTGGGGCCCAAAGATTCATGGAAACTTCCAGTTGGATTGCTGCTGGCGCGTCGGCCCTCAGCGCCGTCTATGCCTCCCTAACCTGCCTTATATTCTGTTCCAATGCCATAGTCTTCTTCAAATCCAGCACCAAAATCCACGGAGGTCCCTGTGACATTGATCCTGGGGTTGATGTCATTGGCACCATAGCAGGACTCCTTTCCTATTGTCCTACCTAACTCTGAAGCAAATCCATCTTGACCCCGACTAAAGTCATGTCCTGAGGCCGTACCCACCTTCCTGGCCTCAGTTAAATATGACTCAAACACTCATGCCTTTGCCATGGAGCCGCACCCCTGCGTTTCAACACATTTTTGGTTCTGATTCGGATCAGTCAACGTGCCTGTGGAAATGACATTAGAGATGATGAGATTTATATCCCCCAACACTATGATGATAACCTGCACATGGACTTACAGTGGGTTGAATACTTCCCCAGACACTGGGCTGTGTTCTCCCCCCTGGTCCACCAATGGAAGCGGGTGCCTCTTTTGCCATGGTAATTCTACAGGCCGAGGATGTGTTGGATTTACAGGTGACAGCTATGGAAGTCAAAATGGCAGACGTTTTGCAACCTGCACAGACTTTGCTTCCATTAAATGAAGCCCTGACTGACACGTTTATGGGCATCTGGTTTAAGCCCTGTTCCAGTCCACCAGTGAACAGATAGGTTGTTATGCTCCAAGGTTTTATTTCATGAAACAGCACCCTACACCATAAAGTTTGATGGTTCTGGCTCCCACCAGTAGGGTGAAGCTCAGTTCATTCCCTACGACTACCCCAGGCAGAGGGTAAAAATGTATCGAGGTATTCAGGAAACTGATGTTTTCCTCAGCCAACTTAGCCTTTCGGTGAGTCAATGCCAGCTGTTTGCTGGGAAATATAACAATACTTTATGGGACATTGTTGGTGAGATCTTACGATTTTACTGGCAGTCCACTAGAAGTTTCAGGCCAACCTGGCTCAAACCATTATTGATGGTCAGGACGCCACATAATATATTATCTGTTCTGACCTGGACATTACTGGCTTCTTGGGCAGAGAAGATGGCAGTAACGTAGTGCTTTGATAGCACACTGGGAGGAGATCCATGTGCTCCTCTGGAGATGTGCAGGCCTCTGATGGACATGGCATTCCATGGGTCTTGCCCGGTTGGCAAGAAGGCTGATTCAGCATTGGAACACTTTTAAGAGAGCTGGGTCATGTTGTCTTTCTATCACTGAAAGGCAGTATCCTGAACAGTTCCAACTTTTTCAAGGCAATAGCACATGCATTCACCCTCACAACAGACACCCCAGTCATTTCAGGATTAAGGTCAGATCAAGCAGAAAACTTCTAGCCCACCATTGGCAGCAAACTTCCTAGTCCCCAGCCCCTACGACATCAGCTTCCAAGCTGCTTTACCTTGCCCTTAGTGGCTCATGAGCACCTAGTGGGAGGTAGGATCACAAACTTCCTCAGGAGAGCACCTTGCTTCAAGAAATGCGGGTACTTTAGGCCAAAGGATCCATAGAGTGGCATCCTGCCCCAGAAATAGGGACTGATTGATACTCTGTTATTTTCTTGTGCCAAAAAGGACAGAAGCCTTTATCCTATTTTAGATCTCTGTGTCCTCTAAATGCCTTTTTGTGGAAGAACAAATTCAAGGTGCTCATACAGGCCCAGTTCTGCCTGCCTTGTCTCCAGGCGACTGGATGGTGGCTTTGGACCTGCAGGAAACCTACTCTCAGATGTTCCTCCAGCAGTCCCAGAGATGCTACTTCCAGTTTTAGGTGCGCTAGAAGCATTTATAGTTTGCCAAGCTCCCCTTTAGCCTCACCAGTGCCGCTAAGGTGTTCATGAAAGTGATGGTGGGAGTTTTCTGGGGCCTGCATTGCAGTCCCAACAGAAGACGTCAGAGTGAGGAGGGCATCGTCTCTCACGATCGGTAAGTGTTTTTCTTTTATTAGATTTTTTTTGGCCACTCTCAGTAGATGCCAGCCGCCACTGTCGAAATCGCATAAACGATGCTTGGAAATTCGCTTTCAGGAAATAAGTATATTTCAATTTATTTTAATCCTATTAAAATATTTGTTTCTATCACACTTCAAAATTACAGAAAATTGTCCTTCATTTGGGCTTTTCGAACTGCTGATGTTGTCTGAAACATTTGAACAGTTAATTTACCAGTATTTAAATTACATTATGTCAAAAAAACATGACTCCTACTGTATCCTTGCAAGATTGCCACACAGTTTACATTCCAAAATCATTTTGCTTTGCAGTTACAGAAAGTAAACACCAATCTCCATTTTAAAATAATACAGCCATGTGTGAGAAGCTATTGCCTGACATTTGACCTCTGTCTTTGAAGCACAGTAAATCTTACTAGATAAAAACAAAACTTAAAGGCATGTGTACTACTCATTCATCTTCTGAGCACCAGCAGCACCCCTACTTCCATCGCCTATGTCCCTCGTAAGCCAACCTCCATCCACTAACATATCAACAACGCACTCTGAAGGGTGCAGTCAACCCAATGCCAATCAGAATGTTGTGTGACCTCGTCAGAGGTATGCACCATTATATAATAACAACAATGCAATACAATGCGAATCCCGTGCTGGGACCGTCAGGTCTCCGTGGGCTCTGGTTCTATTGGTGCTCAGAGTGCAGTCACAGTAGGTTGACATTCCCAACAAATCAGTGGATTTAAAGGTTAACGTGGTAGCCGTTTCGTTTATTCTGATTCCATTCACATCTAACTGCCTTGCATAAGTATTGTCTTAGCTTTACCTCATTTGATAGGAGTGACTCTCGATTTTCAGTCAACAAAAAAGCAGTTGTCAGCAGTCATTCTCCAAAACAATGAAGTACTCCAATGCTTTTCAAAAGAAAATTCGTCCTAGCGCCTGGAATTGTGTGTGTATGGGGAAAACACATGGTGTGTTATCTAACCACCGCATAGTAATTTTAGGGGAGATTTTTTAATGAGCATTCTAAGGAATCCAGTTCTTGACTGACATTGCTTAAATTGCAAATGCTCACTCAGAGGTGTAATTATTTTCATGAGTCATAGTTCTCATGTCATTCAAAATTAACAATAACAAACTTATTTTAGTGCCCTACAATGCATCTATATGTTGTAAAAATATATATATGTGTGTGCATGTAAAGCATATATTTTGCATATATTTGATTAATACATATTAAGGAGTCGATCACTTGCCATAACATATTTTACCACAGATCTGCAATCTATTTGTTACAAATAGAAATGTTATAAGCAGTGGTTAATTTGTAAAAAAACTAAATAAGTCCCAGGGCTCTCGTCAGGAGGCAGCTTGCACCAGCCATTTCGCCTGTTAGTGCCGTCTAAAACAGAACCAACTACTAACCATAAAACCCGGGAGAGGATTACGGCTAGGCCTGGGCTAAAATTTCGTTCTGTTCGCGGAAATTGCGATAATTTGACATTTTCGTGTTCCGCGGAGAGCGCGAAAATGTCAAAATTTCCGCTTTCCGCAGCTTGCCGATAATTTGTTTCTTGCTCGCACTGTAAAATAATACATTCTCGCGCGCGATCGCCTTACCTGAATCCCTGCGTTCGCCGACAAGTTTTCTTGATCCGGTCGCGTTCTCCATGAGATGTTGTATTGTTTTTAGCCATTTGCGCTGTCTCGCGACAGTTCGCGCCCGCAGTGATGTCATGCGTCGCGCGATCACGTCTTTCTTCTCGCGATCATGCACCGCGAGACAACTCAAAACAAGATGGCCACGCCCGCGAGCAACCAGATGGGTAAGTTGGCGACCCGCAACCATGCAGAAAATCTCGCGAACATGCGGGAAAAAAACTTCCGCATCTTCGCGATATTTCCGCTTGTTTGCGATAATTTTAAACATTTTCGCGATAATTTGCGAAAGTGGATTTCGCAAATTCCGCCCACCCCTAATTACGGCGTAATGGCCAGAGCTACAGACTTCGGAGCTGGGGAACCAGGTTTGAGTCTCTGCGCCAGCTCAGCATCTTGCGATGCTGAGCAATTCACTTAATCTGCCCGTAAATTAATGTGTCCTTAACTGGTGCTCATGAAAAGTGCTGGTGTTGATAATTAAGTGCCGGTGCTTAGCACCGGAAACCACTGGCTTAAATTAAGCACTGGTTATAAGCATATATATTACCGAGTCTATACAAGCATTTGAAGACAATTATGTGGATATTGTTCAGTGCAATTTCCATTTGATTGTGTCAGTTCTAGATGGTTCGCAACTATGTCCTTTGAACATTGGAAAACATACCAGACAGGACCTGGTTCCATGCCTCACGAGTGCCACTACCAAGATAACTGTGTAAAGTGCAGACCAAATCCTTGTGACTTGTATGCAATGCTCACAGAACATGGCCATGCCTAGTAGGCATTCGGCAAAGTATATCATTACAAATTCTAGAAAAGGTTTTGGTAATTGACTTTCCGCCTCTCATACTTACCTACACTATATGCAAATCATTGGTGAGGCCAGTAGATCTTCCCTATGATATGAGGGTGAAGACTTAGAGAGAGAGAGTGTCTGTGTGTGTGTGTGTGTGTGTGTGTGTGTGTGTGTGTGTGTGTGTGTGTGCGCGCGCACACAGTGGCAATTTCGCAATGCTATCCCATATATCATCAGAAAAGGCATTGCAGGAAAGCCAATGTGCAAGAGACAGCCATCTTTGGGTGAATAAAGAGCAATCTATTGATGACGTCCTGCCACTGCATTGTCTGGGGGACAGAGCGTGGTGGGGACAGGCAGGGGAATTGAAAAGGATCTAATGTTTAAATAAAGAGTTGGTGGGAAAGGAAGAATGAGCAGGTTAGTTAGGCAAGAGAGGGAGAGGAATAGGCCCTCATTATGTCAGCAATGGAAGGGTACAACTTATCTTATCAAAGCACAGTGAGATCGAAATGTTCTTAGGTCAGGACAAACACAAGAATAGGAAGGAACGCCTTTGAATTGAAGCAGGGAAAAGAAGACATTTGAATCATGAGCAAGGAGTGTATTGAAAGCGAGGTTTTTATTGGATACAATAGGTGTCAATAGAGAGTTAAAGATTTCTGTAATTGAGACCTAGAAAAAGTAAACATTCAATGAAAACGTGTGTTAAAGGGACCCTTATGGCTACAACCTAAAACAACTATAAATGTTCTGTTGAGGTAGCTGATCAAACAGTACCTTCCCCAAATGCACTGCTCATGACCTCAAACCACACATTGCAAATTCTATAATTAATGACATCACTATTGATATTACAAATGGCATTATCTATGGTATGATTTATGGAGCATAAAATTGCACATTTTTGTAAATTTAGGCACATCCAAGATGTGCTAATTTTGCAAGTTGTTGCTACACACAGGTTTAAAGTATAAGTATTGCTCAGTTCATGAGTTTCCAGTGGATACGTTCATGGGTTAGGTTTTATTTGTGGAACCCAATAAAGGTACTATTTCAGGAAAAATCTTCCATTAAATTATTCTAATCATTTCACCATAAACTTAACATGTACATTTTCAGACTTATTCATTCACATATCTTTGTCAAACCAATGTTCGATGTAGTGCCTTTGGAAGTAAATCACCTCCTTAATGAGGAGAATAGCATTAAATAGTTCCTCTCCACCTGAGCCTCTTGGATCAGGTTTCATGCCATGAGCAGATGGGGGCTTCGAAAGAACCTGGGGATGATCATCAGGGCACAGTACTCCAAAGAGTCCAAGTCATAGAAGCTTCTTCCCGTCGGGCTGATACGTTCACAGCATAAGTGGCACCGCCTTTCTTTTTTCAGAAGTAGATGAGGAATTGTACAGCCCCATTCTAAAGGAGAAACAAATGAAAACACATGTTAACTTATAGAAATATTCCTTGAGATCGCCTCAAAGTAGTGGCTTTGTCCGCAGTGGAGAGGAGTGTATCTAAGAGAGATTTATGGCTTCCAGTCAACAATCATGCACTACCCAGCAATCCCAGTGACTTTAGGTACCATTTCTAGGTTAAGTAAAATGTTGGGTGCACTTTGAGAAGAGAGAGGATCAGGCTGCGGAGGGCAACACTTCCAGCTCGGTTCTGACAAGGCAACTGACACAATAACAAAGGTTCCCCTCTTCTTGAGATGGGGTCAGGTCCACATCAGTGATTCAGATGGTTAATTATCCTGCTCATAAATTACATATATGTGGAAAAAAGAGTCCTTTAAGACTGTCAGAAGCTGGGGCTCGTTCATGGAATAGAATCCTCAGTTGAAGAACTCTTTTTCTTATGGGAGCAATCAACTTCAGAATTTTGGGTTCTGGACCTAGAATGTGATGGACATCTTATTGAGTATTATTATCCCTCCCTAGAACCCGGAGTCCTATTAGCACAATGTCCCAAGAATCCAGTGTAGAGAAAAACCCTGTTGCCTTATTTAAATGATCTTCAGACTAAAGGGTTATTGATTAGAGTTCCAAAGCCAAGCAAGGTCAAGGGCTGTTTTTCTTGCTCTAAAACTGAGTATTTACTGTGTGAGGTCATAAGGATTACATGGCAAGGGCACAAGTTATTGTTGCCTCAGTAAAATAACACTGGTGAATTTCCGTGCTTTTTGTTGTAAGAATTTTTTAATCTTATTTGAACACCTAACTATAACACCACTTTTAACCTTTGTTTTTACAGTGAGAGAGTGTGTGTGTGGTGTGTGTGTGTGTGTGTGTGTGTATATATATATTCACTGAAAAAACCATAGGTTTCACACATGTTATAGTTAGCGGAAATTTTACTGATAAAAAACCAGTGAAATTCCCCCGTTATAGTTAGTGCAGGCAACTATAACTCACGCGACCGCAATCCTCTGCTGATGCTAATACTGTATTTAGACACTTATTTGCCCATGTCTTCTTCCATACATTTTTAGCTATACATATATTACAAATATGTTTTTTTCATAAAGACACATATGTCATCAGCAGAAGATTGCGGTCGCGTGAGTTATAGTTGCCTGCACTAACTATAACGGGGGAATTTCACTGGTTTTTTATCAGTAAAATTTCCGCTAACTATAACATGTGTGAAACCTATGGTTTTTTCAGTGAATTTGCAAGGTTTTTTAAATGCTAATTCCTAACTATAACGTGTGTGAAACCTATGGTTTTTTCAGTGAATTTGTACGGTTTTTTAAATGCTAAGTTACTTTACGCCATTCGTGGCGTGCGCGCCCACTTAACGCAGTTCGTTCCGTGCGCGCACGGTGCGCTTCGCACACCGTGCGCGCACAGTAAGCACGCGGTGCGCTTCGCGCACCGTGTGTCCACGTTTCGCTAGATGGGCCATGTACGCACGATGCGCTTCGCGCACCGTGCGCACATGTATGACATGTGATGCACTTCGTTTTGAAAGGTAATATTTTAATTTTTCGTAATTTTTATAAGCCATGCACAAATGGTGCCCTTCGGGCACCATTTGCACACGGGGTGGAGAGAGTGTGGATAATTTTTTCTTTTATTATTTTTGTTTAAAATATTATAGTTTATCACATGTCTTATAAGCCATGCACAATTGGTGGCCTGCGGCCACCAATTATACACGGGGTGGGGAGAGTGTGGATAGTTTTTTTTTTTTTATAATTTTTTACCGTACGCGTACGGTAAGCGTAATCGGCGAAATTAGCGAAAAAAAAAAATTTCCGTTTTTGGCCTTGGGGGATCTTTGGGGACTCCCTCAACATGGCTATGTGTGTGGGAGCTGTCTAAACAGCCCCTTTACATGTTTTTTGGCTTTATTTTAAAACCTAACTCTCAGTGCGAGAGAGAAAATGGCGGCCGCCGCTTCCTGGTTTCGGCCGATTCGAATGTTTACTAAGATCTAAGAGCCAATCAGAATCGCGCTCGCGCACGCCACCGTACGCGTACGGTAAGCGTACCGTAAGCGCACCGTAAGCTGGCTCAGATATATATATTGATTTAAAGGCTATTTTCTCAGAATCTACTGAACAGATTTACACCAAACCTACAAAAGGCACTTCCTTGACCCGAGGACTACCTCTCTGCCAAATTTCTAGTAATTCTGTTCAGCCGTTCGGGCTGTAGCCCTGTCTAAAGGTCCTATGGAAAAATGCATGGGAAAAACGCGTTTTGGGACCCCCCTTTTATCTCAGCCCCCGCTTGACGAATCCCCCCAAGACTTTCAGGGTAGGAGCGGAGCGTAGCGCCCCACCTATTTTGAAAAATTCGCGAGGATTCGTCGACCGGCGCCAAAGTTATTCAAAATAGAATGTTGAGGATTTCCTATGGAAACGTGGTCCTAACTATAACTACCTACTGGCGACCGCCAGTAGGTAATATATATATATATATATATATATATATATATATATATATATATATATATATATATATATATATATATATATTATTACCTACTGGCGGTCACCAGTAGGTAGTTATAGTTAAGATCTATTATCCATTGGAAATCCGCAACATTCTATTTAGAATAACTTTGGCGCCGGTTGATGAATCTTTGCGAAATTTTCAAAACTCGTGGCCCGCTCCGGTCCACTCCTATCCTGAAAGTCTCGGGGTGATTCGTCAAGCGGGGGCAGAGAAAAAAGGGGGGTCCCAAAACATGTTTTCCCCATGAAATTTTCCATAGGGACCGTTAGTCGCAGCTACAGCCCGAACTGCTGAACGGAATTACACCAAATTTGGCAGAAAGGTAGACCTTGGTTCACACTCGTGCCTTTTGGTTAAATTGTGTAAATCTGTTCAGTAGTTCTTTAGATATTAATGGAAAAAAGATAGATATATCTGGGCGGAGCCTAACCACTCATCTCATCGTGAGATCTGATTGGCTGTCAGCACTTCATCCAAGAAGTGTTGGCAGCCATCTTTGGACCAATATACATGATAGCACCTCATTAAAAAGCATTGCAGTTAACAGAACGTTTTAAGACTTTAGTTACATTATAAATCATTTGTTGATGGTACCATGCTCATTTTAGGAATTGTGGTGTGTTCTAAGGTGATTTTACCATGTGAAAAAGCTCTCTGCTGGGATAGCATGAATCATGTTTCAGAGAAAACTATTTTCTCATGCTTTTCCCACAGAGGTTTGGAAGGTGATCTATACGTTAAACTGAGAGCATATTTTCTGTAAATTCACATTATCTGTCTCAGTCATGTGAGAATGAAGTCTGACATTCTCAGTAAAACATGTACATCCAACAAGGGCAGAGACTGTCAGTTGATTCCTTTGTGTTCTACTGCAGCTTCCCAGAGTGTTCTAAAGAACAACTAGAGTGCTAACAGTACTACTTATGACAAACGTATGGCACGCCTGAAGCCATCTTGATTGGAATAAAGTGGTAAATCTTAAAACATTTAGGAACAACATGAGGGGGTTCATTTTGCCATAGAAAGTATGATTAGTGCTGCAAAAGAAAAATTAGGGCACATTTTGAGTGACTTCTCAAATCCTCTTCTATTTCATTAAAAAATTCTGACATGCAGACTGAAACATGCACTTTCAATACCAGCAGCAGACTTCCCTGGTGAGCAGTAGCTTTACTACAGTGATCTAATAAGCAACTAGAGTGCTAACATTCTGAATTTATAGCAAATGTGTGACACATCTGAATGCCTTCTTGATGGAGTCAAAGTACAAAACTGAAAGTA
The DNA here is from genome assembly GCF_964204655.1 of Triturus cristatus. NCBI lineage: Eukaryota > Metazoa > Chordata > Amphibia > Caudata > Salamandridae > Triturus > Triturus cristatus. Next base: position 859,054,706 of record NC_140594.1, read on the forward strand.
TTTCCTACTGAGGAGACTGTAGTAAATGAGGAAATTAGGAAACTTCCTAACAACAAATAAGTCTCCCAAGATGGCCACCAGAGACAACAGAGCCCAAATGTATTTGATATTTGATATTTGAGGGGGTATTTCTAAAGCGCAGCGTTCGCTCCGGAGGGAGCATCATGGCGCTGGAATTCCTGCCTGAAGGCCCAGTCGTGGTAGTGGTAAGAGGTTAGATGGCAGCTTTGGTGAAATCGTCGGGAAGGTTAAAAATCCAGGTCTTTAGAAGTTTTCTGAAAGCACAAATATCACCCAGATGTAGCCCAAGTATAGCCCAATGACAGAATGTCCCAGAGTGTTCTAAAGAACAACTAGAGCTCTAACAGTCTAACTTATGACAAAAGTATGGCACACCTGACGCCATCTTGATTGGAATAAAGTGGTAACACTTAAAACATTTAATTTGCAAAGTAACAAAATGAGGGGGTTCATTTTGCCATAGAAATTATGATTAGTGCTGCAGAAAGAAAAATTAGGGCTCATTTTGACTTCTCCAATCCTCTTCTATTTCATTAAAAAAATTCTGACATGCAGACTGAAACATGCACTTTGAATTCCCTGGTGAGCAGTAGGTTTACTACAGTGATCTAATGAGCAACTAGAGTGCTAACATTCAGAATTTATGGCAAATGTCACTGACCATGTCATGAATGATGCAATATGTGACATCATCAGCAGTGCATTGCGGGTGCACGAGTTTTAGTTAGCAAAACTAACTAACGGAGGAATTTCTATGGTTTTGTACGAGTGAAATGGCCAGCTAACTATAACACCCCTGAAACCTATGTTTTTTTTCTGTGAATTTCTAAGGTTTTTTAAATGCTAATTGCTAACTATAACGTCTCTGAAACCTATGTTTTTTTCAGTGAATATATATATATATACATACACACACACCAATATGTCCATTGAGGGATGTTAGGGTGACATCATAAACCACATGTACAAATTCAACTAAAACCCTCCAACCAATGAATTGAAGGTATGATGTGGTCACAATCCAAGGCATAGAAACCAGTTATAATGAACTGCACAACTATAGCTCCACTAATTGGCCTCACACATGATGACATAGAGGACATCACAAGTGAGCTACATTAATAATTAGCAAAAAAATACTGGTTGGCACTGAAGAGTGTAGCCAAATAGGTCCTTCTCCTTTTAATGGCTGATGAACAATGATTAACTTATATTTCTTACTGTCCCACAATGCTATTTTATTTCTTCATTTTGAAATGCATAGATCAGAATACCATCTTTTTTATTTAATTTTGCTGTAAAATGTTTGTCCACGTTTTTTCCATTTGCATTAATGTCTCTGTTCTTTAACACACCTGTGATTTTAAGAATTGCGTAGCACTTTATAGTAGTTTAGAGTAAACCTTAAAATACTCATGCATGAGTATTCTGTTCAAATTTAGAATGTTGTGTTTTGAAGTGATAAGTCGGTTGGAGAGATGAGGATCGACTGGTGTGTTTGGCGAGCAGCTTGTCTTGCACTTGACTAGAAATACATACTTTCATGAAGTTTACGACGCTGGTGTACCGTGGTTACTACAAATATGGTGGTGCCTAATTACTTATCTGTGACCTGCTCACAGATGCGTGACAAACCATATGTGTAATGAAACATCAGTCCATACATTTGGATAAAGGAGCCTGCAACATGTAAAGTTATATGCCGATTTCCAACATATGTGCAGGCTTCTGTCAGATGTCTATCAACAAATATCAATCCAAGATTGCAAGTTATCCAGTTTTCACATTTTAACCAGCCAGCAATTTGATATATACCATCTTAAATTTTTTTTCTTCTTTTTTTCAATTTTCCACGTTGGAGGTTAGGTTTTTTGATCTAAATGTCTAGTGGTAGCTGTTTATTTTGCCCAAAAATAAAACATTACAGAAAAATATAAAATCTCAAAATTAATAAAATAGAGAGGATCTTTTCAGTCTAGGCAAATCTAGTTTGAAAACTGAATGGCCCTATTCCGTACGCTCCGTCGTTGTAATCCCACTGTGTTTGGCCTTTGGTCACACCCTTCAAACAGCACACGTGGTCCTACTGCACATGATTTTGGTTATGTGCAGAACTCTTAGGCACAGAGATAGGCTACATTTTTCAACCAGTCATGGTAAATTCAGAGAACTTTTTCGGCTCTGTGTAACAAACTGTGAGTACAGGATGCGCAGTTAATTTCAGCGCACCAAGAGTCAGGTGCACATGTCCATGGTCTAAGAATCCACTGTAGACAAACTTTGACTCCCTACCACAGGTTTTGGATGCAGCTTGATGTGATCAGTCACACTCTGTGCCCAGTCAGTCCGGCTGGACCCTGATTGCACTGTGTGGGTTTGAAAATGGCTTCCGAACCACTCACAATCTTGAATGATGGCTTGAGCAAGATTTTCAATTAGTGACAGTCATATTGTGGTAGTTCTTGAATGCTTGAAGACCCGTAGGGCTATTAGGAGAAACAGGTCCATTTCTGTCAATCGGAATAATTTCTAAACAGTTGCAAACTCAACTATCAGAATATATATAAAAGAATGTCCCTTTGAATCTCACCCAAAACATTTTTGTATCACAAATTTCGCAGAAACTACTGAACAGTTGTACACCAAACTGCAAAAAGGCCAATTCTGAGTAAAGTTTTATTTTCAATCCAAACTTTGTGTAATTCGGTTCCACTCTTTTTGAAAGCAAAGAGCAAATAATCCTATGGTACCTCTACAAATTTTAGATTCCCCCAAAAATCATTATTTTCAAAATGGTGAAATTTCAACCTTCCAGGTAGATATGCCTAGTCTCAAAACGTTAGTAGGTTATTTCCTTTGCTTAAAAAACATATTCAATCAAAGAAAGAAATTAGACTTTACATTTTCTTTTTATTTGGAAGCAAACAATAAATATTTTAAATTATTTTGATCTTTGTGCAGAATCACGTGAATGATAAAATTCCAATGACTAGTAGTATTTTAGAGTTAGTGTATGGTCACGTGTTTTTTTTTAAAGTTTGGGATTTGAAATAGCTTCATTTTTACATTTCTGGAAATGTGTTCAGTTTCCTTGTACATAACACGTAAGGAAATTGTTTCAAATACAGAAACTGTTTACCTTTAAATTCAGTATATCTCTTTTAAAATTCATCCTCATTATCAAGCGCTTATGCCTAAATCTGAGAAGGCTGAATTTGGAATATTACATTCACCAGTCCTGTACATCTGTAAAGTGGCTGCCTGAATTGGAGAATTAAATATAGGTCACAATGTTTGTAGGGGGGATATTTATATGTATGTTGTTGTCTTTCATTTTACAAAGTCTATTTTGTGCAGCCTGTATTTTCACATAGAATGATGTCATATCATACCATTGTATTCCAAAGCCTTTGAATGCTCCCAGGTTTGCAGGCTCTGTGAATGAATAAGCCTACTAGGATGTCTTCTGGATGCACTGACCTGTCTGCTCCTGACTCCTGCTCAAAGAGGAATTGAAATTAAAATAGGGCACTGTAATGGCTGGGTTCTTCTTAGCCTAGGAAGAAATGGAGTTCCAATACAGATTTGGAAGAGCTGCCGTTGAATAGTATTGGGTGGGTTACAACATTTTTACAACCGCATAAGTTTAGGGCAGTGACTAAAAATCCAATAGTGACTGAGAAGAGGCGAGGGAGGGAAATACATTTTAACCCTGCCCAAAGTCTGGGGCAGTGGCATCCCCAAGTAGATATATGGCATATGAGACCAATGTGAGTCACGTGACGTATATCTGCACGGGGCGTGTGATGTCAGCACACTGATGTCTTGACCATATAGTGACTAAAAATCCAATAGTGACTGAGAAGAGGCGAGGGAGGGAAATACATTTTAACCCTGCCCAAAGTCTGGGGCAGTGGCATCCCCAAGTAGATATATGGCATATGAGACCAATGTGATTCACGTGACGTATATCTGCATGGGGCGTGTGATGTCAGCACACCGATGTCTTGACCTCTAGTGCCATTTTGACATGGGTGGCCATTTTGACATGGGTGTTGGGAACTGCCTCGGATTTCTCGTTGTGCCCCTTGCCCACTCAACAAGCCCCCTCCCCCTCTGGCTTTTGCCTGTGCCCAGTGGGGTAAGGGGGTGGGATGAGGATGTCTGGTAGTGCTATTCAGTCTTGTCTAGTCTAATGTGAGAGTATACAGGCGTGTGTTTATGTGCACACTTTTTCTGTAGTTTACTTGATCATCAACCGTTTTCCTTTGATTTAATTATCAAACCACAAACACTTCTAATTGTAAACTGTGTGATTCACAAATTAAACAGCTTGTAGGTATTCAGGATTATTTAGCACCGCCTGAAATAGTACTGCTCTCAAGTTAAACTGTAGCATTTCCTATCACTTGTCAAATTGTCCCAATTCCAACACAGCACGTTGTTCTCCCAGGCACATGAAACGTTTTATAGACATGTTAAGAACCCTAAAAACTGATTACAGTGGAATGAGCTGCTACTGGAAAATGTCTACTGTCTGTTATCCAAATAAATAATTATACAATCGCCTCTTTGTAAGGGTACTCAATTAATCACTGTTCTTTATGATGGGACACCAGGCTGTAGAAAATTTGATGTGCTTTTTTGTGAAACCTCTAAGGAATCTTAGCATCAAACGTGTCACGTGCACATAAGCTGTAAAACATACAGATAGCAATGTACATTCACAAACGATCTGACATAACTCATTACAGCCGGGGGGTGCAGGGTGGTGTGCACATGCGAGTGCAGGGTCGTGTATGTCAATTTAGCACTTGGTGATGGTCCTCAACATTGCACTGGATAATACATGCTGGATCTGCCCATCACTCACGCCCAACACCAGGAGCAGCCGGTATAATGGAGAAGTGGGGGATTGGGCCATTCAGGAGGGGGAAGGGGCAGTAGTGGTCGTGGAGGGATAAAAACAAAAATTAACTTACCTGCAGCTGTCCCCGTGGCGCTCTTCTTCACCTCTTCAGGAAGGCACAGGCTCCCAAAATGCCCTGCTGCCAGTCCTGAAGCTGTTCTCGCGCAGAGAGCAGCTTCAGGATTGGCCTGAGTGCCCTTAATTCGAGCTCTAGGACAGGCTGTGAGTCTATGCCTGCTCTGTCCAACCCAGCTGTGTTGCTGGGTTGGAAAGAGCTTTCACTGCACATGATGGTTTGGCCTGCCTGAGATGGCTGGCCAAACCATCATGCGCAGTGATGGGAGTGCACTACTACTCCCATCAGTGACTGTCACTACCAGGCCCTGCCCCCAACACTCGGTTGGAAAGGAAAAATAAAATGAGTGCAGTTTTATTTTTCCTTTTGTGATGTTTTTGGAGGGGTGACACTCCTCTGCCATAGCGGAGGTGCCGCCGCTGCCCAACACCTACAAGCTACTGTTAGACATTGGGTTTCTGGTTGGCCGAGGTATGCACCCTGTCCAAGCAGGGACCACAATCCTAGTCAGGGTAAGTCCGATACACAACTAAAATTAACCTGTTCTCACTCTTTGGTTGCTTGCCACAGATCAGTCAGGCTTAACTTAAGAGGCAATGTGTAAAGGTGTAAGTTTTTGTGCAATACTTAAAACAGTTAGAACACCACACAAAAATATACCACACCTGGTTAGAAAATAGAGCTTAATTTAATAAACAAAACAAGACCAAAACAACAAAAATCTAATAAATAGAACCGGAGTTAAAAAATATTTGAAAGAATAAACTGCGATATAGTGCTTAGAAGCATAAATCGCCAACCGAGGATATCTGTTCACGCTAGACTGGGTCAAATCAAAAAGTAAATGCCAACCGTGATGGAGTGCAGGTCACATACAGTCCCAGGTAAGTCCTCCTGAAGTATTACCTTCTCAAGAATTGTGCCCAGAATCCCGTTCATGGGGAAGAAGTTTGCCAGGAACGAGGAGAGCTTCGCTGGTAGAGGTACACTGAGCACGAAGAGCCACCAGGCATCACGGACGGATAGGCTAGACCCTCACAGTAGTGAGCAGTGATGCTTGCTGTGCGAAGAGATGAACTTATGCCTGCTTGCACTGATCCTTTACATGAGCGGCGCGGTTCCGGAGTGAACGGGCTTATTCCAGAAGAGCCTAAAAGCTTGATTTCTAGAGCTGCAGAACCACCCACGGACCTGGGAGGCACCTCTTGGGGGTCAGGCAAATTGTTGAAAATGGGCCCAGGAGCTGTGGGGAGTCTGTTATGTCCCTAAATCTCAGGTGACCAGCAGACTAGCCCTTTGTGTCACTCTGGGGTCCTGGGTTCAAGATGGGTTCCAGGTCCAATTCTTTCCCAGGCAAGAGGGTACAGGTCAGCACAGCAAGGCAGTAGCTCCTTCAGAGTAGCAGTCCAGCAGAGGGGCAGTCCTTTAAGCAGCACAGCAGTCCTTATTCCTGGCAGAGTATCCACAGGTCCAGACGTGTACGGAGTTGTTGTCAGAGGTAAGTACTTCTACTCAGTTTTGCCTTTGAAGTGGGCGGGAGCTTCAAACACAGGCCTTTGAGGTGCACAGAGTCCCTGCCCTTCCTGCAGACTCACTACAGGGGGTATTTGGCCCTTTATATGGGGACAGGACACAACCATTTCAGGTGTAAGTGTTAATGGCGCCAGATTTAAAAGGGGCTAATGCAAACATAAGTTCTGTGCAATATCATAAAGTGGCATGTGCTATTACACCGATCACAATTCAGTTAATTGCTAAGGCTTATTTGAACATGATAGATTTGAAAGTGGCTCAGGCTATCAACATCTTCACAGTGCATGTTCCAAAAGTGCTGCTACATCTAGGATGTTTTTAAAGTGACACGTGCTATTCTAAGAAATTACAGTCATGATGTTACCTATTTTTATACATACACAATAATCGGTGTTCATCGATTTTTTTTCCAGTGCCCCAGATATACTCAATCATATAATAACCCATTGGTATTCATAGAGATGTTACTGCAAAACTTCTAGTGCAATATGAGCATATATCAATATCTTAAAATTTTTAAAGTGCTAGTAGTTCTGTGCAACACAGAATGATCAAGAGTGGCCTGTGCAATTAACGTGACCATGTCATGAGTGATGTAATATGTGAGGTCATAAGCAGTGCATTGCGGTAGTGTAAGGTATAGTTAGCTCAGCTAACTATAACTGACGAATTTCAATGATTTTGCACAAGTGAAATCTGAGCCTAAGTATAACGTCCTTGTAACCTTTGTTTGTTTCAGTGAATTTCTAGGATTTTTTTTAACCCACTTTCCTACCTATAACGTCCCTGTAACCTTTGTTTTAAAAAAAGAAATTAAATATATATATGTATATATATATATATATATATATATATATATATATATATATATATAGTACCTACTGGCGGTCGCCAGTAGGTAGTTATAGTTAGGACCTATTTTCCATAGGAAATCCGCAACATTCTATTTGGAATAACTTTGGCACCCGTTGACGAATCTTCGCGAAATTTTCAAAACTTTTGCCCAGCTTCGGTCCGCTCCTATCCTGAAAGTCTCGGGATGATTCGTGTATCGGGGCTGAGAAAAAAGGGGGGTCCCAAAACGTGTTTTCCCCATGCAATTTCCCATAGGACATTTAGCCGCAGCTACAGCCCAAACTGCTGAACGGAATTACACCACATTTGGCAGAAAGGTAGACCTTGGTTCAGAGTCATGCCTTTTGCTTAAATGGTGTAAATCCGTTCAGTAGTTCCTGAGAAAATCAAAGGTAAAATCACATATATATCTGGGCGGAGCCTAACCACACATCTCATATTAAGATCTGATTGGCTGTCAGCACTTCATCCAAGAAGTGTTGGCAGCCATTTTGGGACCAATATACATGATAGCACCTCATTAAAAAGCATTGCAGTTAATAGAAGGTTTTAAGACTTTAGTTACATTATAAATCATTTGTTGATGGTACCATACTCATTTTCGGAATTGAGGTATGTTCAAAGGTGATTTTACCATGTGAAAAAGCCTTCTGCTGGGATATTATGAATCATGTTTGAGAGAAAACTATTTTCTCATGCTTTTCCCACAGAGGTTTGGAAAGTGAGTAGTAGAGAGTGAGGGTAGAGAGAGAGTAGTAGAGAGTGAGTAGTAGAGAGTGAGTAGTAGAGAGTGAGTAGTAGAGAGTAGTAAAGAGTGAGTAGTAGAGTGAGTAGTAGAGAGTAGTAGAGTGAGTAGTAGAGAGTGAGTAGTAGAGTAGTATAGAGTGAGTGGTAGAGAGTAGGAGAGAGTAGTAGAGAATAGTAGAGAGTGAGTAGTAGAGAGAGTAGTAGAGAGTGAGTAGTAGAGAGTGAGTAGTAGAGAGAGTAGTAGAGAGTAGTAGAGTAGTAGAGAGTGAGTAGTATAGAGTGAGTAGTAGAGAGCGAGTAGTGGAGAGTGAGTAGTAGATAGTGAGTAGTAGAGAGTGAATAGTAGAGAGAGAGTAGTAGAGAGAGAGTAGTAGAGAGTGAGTAGTAGAGAGTAGTAGAGTGAGTAGTAGAGAGAGAGTAGTAGAGAGTGAGTAGTAGAGTAGTAGAGAGTGAGTAGTAGAGAGTGAATAGTAGAGAGTAGCAGTAGAGAGTAGTAGTAGAGAGTAGTAGAGAGTGAGTATTAGAGAGTAGTAGCGAGTGAGTAGTAGAGTGAGTAGTAGAGAGTAGTAGAGAGTGAGTAGTAGAGAGACTACTAGAGAGAGAGTAGTAGAGAGTGAGTGGTAGAGTAGTAGAGAGTGAGTGTAGAGAGAGTAGTAGAGAGTGAGTAGTAGAGTAGTAGAGAGTGAGTAGTAGAGTAGTAGATAGTGAGTGGTAGAGAGTAGTAGAGTGAGTAGTAGAGAGTGAGTTGTAGAGAGTGAATAGTAGATAGTAGTAGAGAGTGAGTAGTAGAGAGTGAATAGTAGAGAGTAGTAGAGAGAGAGTAGTAGAGAGAGTAGTAGTAGTGAGTGAGTAGTAGCGAGTAAGTAGCAGAGAGTAGTAGAGAGTGAGTAGTAGAGAGTAGTAGAGTAGTAGAGAGTGAGTAGTGGAGAGTGGTTATTAGAGAGAGAGTTGAAGAGAGTGAGTATTAGAGCAGTAGAGAGTAGTCAGTCAGTGTCAGTCAGTCAGTGTCAGTCAATCAGTGTCAGTCAGTGTCAGTCAATCAGTGTCAGTCAGTCAGTGTCAGTCAGGCAGTGTCAGCCAGTCACTGTCAGTCAGTCAGTGTCAGTCAATCAGTGTCAGTCAGTCAGTTTCAGTCAATCAGTGTCAGTCAGTGTCAGTCAATCAGCGTCAGTCAGTGTCAGTCAGTCAGTGTCAGTCAGTCAGTGTCAGCTAGAGCAGCTCTGCTGACCTGGTTCTCTGGCTCTAAAGCAGTTCTGCTGACCTGGTTCTCTCTTTCTAAAGCAGCTCTGCTGACCTGGTTTCTCTGGCTCTACAGCAGGTCTGCTGACCTGGTTCTCTGGCTCTAGAGCAGCTCTGCTGATCTGGTTCTCTGGCTCTAAAGCAGCTCTGCTGACCCAGTTATATGGCTCTAAAGCAGTTCTGCTGACATGGTTCTCTGGCTATAGAGCAGCTCTGCTGACCTGGTTCTCTGGCTCTACAACAGCTCTGCTGACCTGGTTCTCTGGCTCTAAAGCAGCTCTGCTGACCCAGTTATATGGCTCTGAAGCAGTTCTGCTGACATGGTTCTCTGGCTATAGAGCAGCTCTGCTGACCTGGTTCTCTCCCTCTAAAGCAGCTCTACTGACCTGGTTTCTCTGGCTCTACAGCAGCTCTGCTGACCTGGTTCTCTGGCTCTTGAGCAGCTCTGCTGACCTGGTTCTTAGGCTCTAGAGCAGCTCTGCTGACCTGGTTCTCTGGCTCTAAAGCAGCTCTGCTGACCTGGTTCTATGGCTCTAAAGCAGCTCTGCTAGCTCTGCTGACTTGGTTCTCTGGCTCTAGAGCAGCTCTGCTGACCTGGTTCTCTGGCTCTAAAGCAGCTCTGCTGACCTGGTTCTCTGGCTCTAAAGCAGTTCTGCTGGCCTGGTTCTCTGGCTCTAAAGCAGCTCTGCTGACCTGGTTCTCTCCCTCTAAAGCAGCTCTTCTGACCTGGTTTCTCTGGCTCTACAGGAGCTCTGCTGACCTGGTTCTCTGGCTCTAGAGCAGCTCGGCTGACCTAGTTCTTAGGCTCTAGAGCAGCTCTGCTGACCTGGTTCTCTGGCTCTACAGCAGCTCTGCTGACCTGGTTTACTGAACTCACGATGCACGAACCCGACTTCGCGAAAATATATTTAAAAATAATATAAGTTTATTATAAGTACAAATATATTATTTTTATGAATATCTTACATAATCTCTTGCCCTAATATGTATATTAAAGACACATACATATCATTTTGGAACAGATTTTTTTTTGCCGGAGTCGCGCACCCAGCGTGCCCCAGCACGTAAATGACGTCACGCGGGATCCGCAACCGCGCAAACATCTCGTACCGTAATACCCATGTGTCACGAATGCGTGGGAGCAGGAGTCACGGACTGGTCGCATACCAATCACGCACATCACGTGATATTAAATGTATATGATGTAACTGAAAAACACGCAGCCGTCGCACACGTACACGGATCCTTCATAACTTTTCTAAAATGGCGGCTAGAATACGCGCACCCACCGTGATGTGTACGCTTTGAGTGCGCGACTCCGAAAACAATTGGATTTTTTTTTTGTAGGAAAATAATATAAATATATTAAAGTAAAAAATGAAAACAAGAAAATTAATCAATATTTCAGTTTAATTTTTGTAAAAAAATTTGTGTGCAATTTTCAGAAACATATATAATGTTATTTAATGAATTAAATATTTATAAATAAACAGTTAAAAAACTGTAAAAAAATGTACAAAAAAATAGGTGTAACTACTATCACACTTAAAAATGAGCATTTAAAAAACCTTTGAAATTCACTGAAAAAAACATAGGTTTCAGAGACGACATAGTTAGAAATTAGCATTTAAAAAAGCTTTGAAATTCACTGAAAAAAACATAGGTTTCAGAGACGTTATAGTTAGAAATTAGCATTTAAAAAACCTTAGAAATTCACAGAAAAAATCATAGGTTTCAGGGGTGTTATAGTTAGCTGGCCATTTCACTCGTACAAAACCATAGAAATTCCTCCGTTATAGTTAGTTCTGCTAACTATAACTCGCGCGCCCGCAATGCACTGCTGATGATGTCACATATTGCATCATTCATGACATGGTCAGTGACATCACTGATGACATCTCAAATGACATCACTGATTACATCATCCACGTGACAATCTGATACACCTCATCATACACTAGTATAACGTTTCATCACTCACTGTAAAATACAGAGTACCATATTTAAAACCATTGACACACCGATACCAGTTACTACATACTCACTCACTGATTCCTAAGTCTACACACACAACTACCCATTCAACAACAGAATAATTTATACATGCAGTCACTAATTAATAGAACACTATCAAATGCACTCATACACATATATAGACATTGACACATCAGCAGTCATCTTAGTCGCTTATGCAGTCATCCGACTCACTCATGAAAAAAATTAATCGCACTTACATTTACTCACTTACACAATTATCCAACAACACCTCATTTATTCAAACACATAGTAACTCATAGTTAATATGTTAAAAAAGCCCCATTCCAATTATACACTCATTCATATAGTTACTCTCACAATCACTGACACATACTTATTTATATGCAGCAACTCACATACAATGCCTTTTATTTTTTTACTTTGTTGAAGATGTACAACTAAAACATATATTCACTCACCAACACACAAATAAATACACTCATTCACCCAAACAACTGTTTTCACATCCACTCTTAAACCTATACACCTAGTCAATCAAACATTCACACGTCTATGCATAGAGTTATACACACCCCATCCAACCACACACAAACTCAGTGTCCCATACAAATACTCACCCAACTAATCAATAACTAATATACACACTCATGTAGTTAGTGACCAACGGATGCAGCATGTTATAAAACAACAGAGACAGTGCTGCACACATTCACATAGTTTAGTTACTAATCCATGTATTAGGTGAGTCACTTTTAATTACTCACTTAAACAGTCAGACAGCTACTAAATCCTCCATCTAGACAGTTATATATCCACTCAATCTTCAATACAGATTGGTATATATATAATACATATTTAAATTTCAAACTAAACCACATTCACTGGATGATGTCATCAGTGATGTCATTTGAGATGTCATCAGTGATGTTATCAGTGATGTCACTGACCATGTCCTGAATGATGCAATATGTGACATCATCAGCAGTGCATTGCGGGCGCGCAAGTTATAGTTAGCAGAACTAACTATAATGGAGGAATTTCTATGGTTTTGTACGAGTGAAATGGCCAGCTAACTATAACACCCCTGAAACCTATGTTTTTTTCTGTGAATATATATATATTCACTGAAAAAACCATAGGTTTCATGCACGTTATAGTTAGGAATTGGCATTTAAAAACCTTAGAAATTCACTTAAAAAACCATAGGTTTCAGGGGCGTTTTTTCAGCTAACTATAACTCGCGCCCCCGCAATGCACTGCTGATGACGTCACATATTACATCACTCATGACATGGTCAGTGACATCACTGATGACATCACTGATGACATCTCAAATGACATCACTGATGACATCACTGATGACGTCATCCATGTGATACATTAGTGCATCTTCTCACACCCTAATATAACCTTTGATACACCGACTCAAAATTTCAAACGGCCATTTTGACAACCATAGATACTCCAATACCAATAACTACACACCCACTCATTGACTTTTAGGTCTACATACATGTCCACTCACTCACCTGTACAGTCACTCATACTTACAGTCACTCTGTGCATTTATACACCTATATAGACACTCACACACCGCCAATCATCCATTGAGGTACTGCCACATCTAGTCAGTCATGCAAATAATTAATCACAGTCCACTTTACTCACCTATACAGTTAAACACACTCAAGTTCACTTACTCATAAAAATACTAACAAATTCTGTGTCTTCCTGCAGAAAAACAAACAGCACATGACACAGATATCCTTGCACTATGGCGCATACAGCCACTCCCAAAATCACACACTCTCACATATAGATAGTTATATACTCTTACACACATATACACTGCGTTTCACATATGTAGTTACTGACACATGTACAACTGAGATATACATTCAATCACTAACACACCCATACATACACTCACCCAACCATACAGACCATCACAGATGCACTCTTAAAACCATGCACCCACTGAATCACCCACTCACACATCTAGTCACAGAGTCACACACACCCTACCCACACAAACACTCAGGCACCCATACAGATACTCAGACAACCAATCAATAACCCATATATACACTCATATAGCAATTCACAAAACCATGCATCCACTTATACACCAACACACAGACACATACAGACATTCACACAGTTTAGTCACTAGTCTGCAGTAAGATACATTTAATGACTCACTTATAGAGTCAGTTACACACATAGAAAATCATCCATTCACACACTTGTACACCCACTTATTTTTCAACAGGCCTTTCCCTATATATATTAAACATATTAAAACTGTTCAAAAACACATACTCAAGGGATGATGTCATCAGTGATGTCATTTGAGATGTCATCAGTGATGTCATCAGTGATGTCACTGACCATGTCATGAGTGATGTAGTATGTGACGTCATCAGCAGTGCATTGCGGGGGTGCGAGTTATAGTTGGCTGAACTAACTATAACAGGGGAATTTCTAGGGTTTTGTACGAGGGAAATGTCCAGCTAACTATAACGCCCCTGAAACCTATGGTTTTTTCAGTGAATTTCTAAGGTTTTTTAAATGCTAATTCCTAACTATAACGTGCCTGAAACCTATGGTTTTTTCAGTGAATTTCAAAGGTTTTTTAAATGCTAATTCCTATCTATAACCTATCTCTAAAGATATCATGAAAAGCATTCTTTTTTAAAAGTAGGGTGCACATTAGTTTTGTGGAAAAGCATCTTTGTGATTGGTTAAGAAAAAGCAGTTTCAACGTGGAGTACATATCATAGGATAAAATTTGCTCAGCTCAACCACACCTGCTACTTGCATTTGGAAGGCACTGTTCGAACTTAAGACAATCGTGAACTTTTAACTTGCATGTGTCGTTAAATGTTCAAGAAAATGTTGCAAAAAAATATCGTTATGTTTAAAAAAATTGATGAACTTTTAACCTGCACGTGTTGTAGAATGTTCTAGAAAGTGTGTTGATAGAATACGTTGCACTTCTGACTTCTATGTGTTGTTGAATATTTTAAAAACGGTTCATATGGAAAATTAAAAAGAAACCAATAGAGAAGTTTTGAAACCTAAAAGAATCAAGGAACTATTCTAATTTATTCTTTACATGTATTTATGTGTGCAGCAACAAAATTATAGACACAACAGCACTAGGAAGAGGAAGAAGCAGGGAGTGGGGGGAGGGGGGGAGATGGGCAGAATGGCACACATGCACAATTAAGTACAACACACATATAGACTAACAATGGCCAAAATGAAACACACCAACAAGAAGCACAAGTCACACAACCCGCCAACATCACACCACTGAACGAGCATAGAAGTGAAAACCACGCTGCATTCATACAGGATGTGTACAAAGGCCAGTCGTTGGTGTTGTGGGATGTCTGCGACCGTGGTCGTCATGGATGAGATGGCCAGCATGTGGCACATGGTCGAGTTCACTGTGTGTTATGTTGCCAAACGGCTGTTCCTCCCTCCCACGAGCCCCCACACTTTTGTACGGTGCGCCATTGTAATGCCTATTTGCGCATGTCCTGCTACATTCCAACTACACCATCACAGTGCCGTTTGGAGGTGGTGCATGCCACTTTACAACATCGACTGCTGCGGCTCTTGTAGCAGGCCACACCAGTACACAGAGACACACTTACCGTACTTCCTGTACGCAGACATGTCCGAGACACCCCGTTACCCTTGCCGGATAGGCACACCCCTGCACTGACCTGTGAACCCCAGACCAGCACAAGCCAGTTGTGCATGCAGGAGGATGCGTGCGTAGCTACACGTCCAGGCTCACTGCCAACGCTGAGGTGACAGCACACTGTGATGTTGCAGGGCTCGTGCCTATCATGCTAAGACAATGACCACAGGGACACACTTACTAAGATGTGGGTTTGGGGGGCATTGGCGGTCCTGGAGTTGTTGAGATGAGTCTTCTGGACCTCATGGGTATCCCTGTATCCTGCTCATTGACTCTATGGCACCTGTGGGTGTTCTGGTGTGACTCTTGGCTGTGTTCCCTTTCATGGTGCAGGTAGTTGTCCTGCTTAACACCAGCAGAAAGCAGGTGTAAAATCCCTGGTGCTAACATGTCTTATCGCCGGAATTTGCTTCGCATTGCAATTGGTGTGAAAGTTGTGATGTGATTTTTTTCGTGTGCAGAACAATATACGAACTGAGCAGTGTATCTCGTCAAGATCCAGCACCTGACGCTCTATTCACAATCAATATAAATACAATGAGATTTCTTAATAGATTTTGTGTGTACACTGTAATTGCAGCCAATACCTCAGTGCAATTCAATACAGGATTATAGTATTTAGAATAAATTGGAAAGATGCACCTCGTGTCTTTTTGCACGAGAACGGCTAGTCTCCATTTCATTATCAGCACTTTAACGGAAGTAAAGTTGAGATAAATCTAACACACTATTCAGAAGTTGGTGCAAACTGCAGATATCACCAGTATTCCAGCGATAAGTGCCCCAAAATGTAACACCATGGTGGACTCCATCAATTAACAGTAATAAGAACAAGAAAGACTCACACAGCAGTTAAGAGAACAACCAAAAACATTATTATTTTTTTTTCAAACTTTATTTTTTATAATCATAAATATGTAAACAATAAACTATTTTCAAACTTTATTTTTTTATTAACATATATATGAACGATAAACTAATAAACAAAATGTAACAACAATAATACAAAACAACAAGGCGGAACACTCCTGTGGGGACCATGGATGTCGACGACAGACCTGGAAAATCAGAAAGATTGTTAAAAAAAACAACAACATGGTATTCTCAACAAAATACCACAAGAAACAAATCACAGATATATAAAATGCATACAGCTAACAAAATTTTATAAGTTTAACTTACAAAAACTGTAAATGTTGCCGGTTTAAAATATTTACCGAATCTGAGGATTTTTTTTTGCAGAAGGCACCACGCCCACAACGTTTTTCTTTAGTGGTGAGGAAATTTTTTACTTTTCCCAAGGGGCAAACAAAGACCAATGCCACCTTGATCACGTGCAAGATTTGCAAAAGAGTTCTCTCACGAGGGGATCCTAACAAGAAATACTCGTACGGCAAGTATGATGAAACACCTAAGGACCCTTCATCCGAACAATCTTGCACGAGAAGAGTGCAAACAGATGAGAAACACTCATATTCTGTATCTGTAAAAAAGAATCACAAATAAATGTATATTAATAACTTTCAAAATTATACTATTCCATTACTGTACAAACACATTTTATATAAATACTGACTAAGAAACTATGTCCCTGAACCACAAGTGTGACGATGGTTAAAACACTACACGCATAGTGCATATTACTTTGAAGCAGTTCATGCCCTAAAGCCTACCTCACTAAAACTCTACATGCTAACTGACTAAATGATTACAGTACTATAAGGAGACACACTGGGTGAGTGACAGGGTGTTTGCTAGAATAGTATGAATACTAACTAGGGAATTGAAGGTGTGAAACACAACTGTGTAGGTGAATAGAGGACTGCATCCATACTGCATAGGCATTTAAAGCAGTCCATGTGCTAAGACCTGGCTCACTGCATGACTACTTGGGTACTGACTGAATGATTAGAGTACAGCAAGGAGAGTGCCTAGGTGAATTTATAAGTGCTAGGCTTTTCGCACAGGGAATGGATTAGTACTTGGTACTGAATGGGTCACTAGAGGAGTGCAAAGGCAGTGACAAGTGCTGGACTGTATGGATACTGACTAGGAAATTGAAAGTGTGAAAGACAAGTGTCTAGGTGGTTAGAAGACTGCATGCATAGTGCATAGGGGTTTGAAGCAGTCCATGTGCTAAGGCCTGGCTCAGTGCATGAATACTTAGGCACTGAGTTAGAGTACTGCAAAGATAGTATCTTGGTGAATGTATACGTGTTTGGGTTTTAGCACAGTGAATGGATTAGTACATGGTGCTGAATGGGTCACTAGAGGACTGCAAAGGGAGTGACAGGGTGTTTCCTGGAAGTGTATGGATACTGACTAGGGAATTGAAGGTGTGAAAGACAATTGTGTAGGTGGTTAGAGGACTGCATGCATAGTGGATAGGGGTGTGAAGCAGTCCATATACTAAGGCCTGGGTCACTGGATGAGTACTTGGGTACTGACTGAATGATTAGAGTACTGCAAGGAGTGTGCCTGGGTGAATTTATAAGTGGTTGGGTTTTGGCGCAGTGAATGGATTAGTACATGATGCTGAATGGGTCACTAGAGGAGTGCAACAGGAGTGACAGGGTGTTTGCTGGAAGTGAATGGATACTGACTGGGGAATTGAAGGTGTGAAAGACAAGTGTGTAGGTGGTTAGAGGACTGCATGCATAGTGGATAGGGGTTTGAAGAAGTCCATGTGCTAAGACCTGGCTCAGTGCATGAATACTTAGGCAGTGACTGAATCATTAGAGTACTGGAAAGAGAGTGTCTTGGTGAATTTATAATTGTTTGGGTTTTGGCACAGTGAATGGATTAGTACATGCTGTTGAATGGGTCTCTAGAGGACTGCAAAGGAAGTGACAGGGTGTTTCCTGGAAGTGTATGGATACTGACTAGGGAATTGAAGGTGTAAAAGACAAGTATATAGTATGTAGGGCTCCCGGTTTTATGGTATTTATTTTTTTGCCATTTCCGTCTGTATTTATCCATATTTATTTTTTGGGCTTTTTTTCTGTATTTATCCATATTTATTTTTGCCACAAGCAAAAGGCGACGCTACAGCTAGTATTTTTCCACATTTATTTACATTGACAAGGCAAACCTGCGCCCGGTTGTTGTTGGGCAACACAATATATTCAGCTGAAAACTTTGCCATTGGAGTACAAGCACATGTGCATTTCAAGAGACTTTGAGGGCATTGAGGCTCTTTCTGGTTTGTTAATGAAGTGAAGACCACTGAAAACCCGTTCAATATTTGCTGATTGTACCGGAATGACCAAAAGATTCTGTTAGAGCTTCAGCATCCTGTGATTCTGGGCAAATCACTTAATCTCCCTGTGCCTGTGCGTGGCTTTTTACTGTAAGGATAGTGAAAGAAACTTAAGCCTGGATTTAGTCACAGCCCTGACTGCACATTGCATGGATCTTGGAGGGCAATACATTTTTACTATCCGAAAACTTGAAAATATAAACCCAACAGTTTGCTGTCAATTGGTCTTCACCACATGACATTGAGAAAACATTTTTAGCCTCATGGGGTCTAAACAAACGGGAAAATTCATTGACCTCAACTTTCAGCAAAGAACATTCGCCAGCATTTGTACAATTCGTTACCCGACTCCTGCCCATGTGCTGCACTCTGAAAATATGTTGAAGCATTGACAACTAAGGCACACTTCATTTAAAAGAACTATAGTCACTGCCTAAGCCTCAATGAGGATACTCTGAGACACAAAAATTAGAAATGCAAGTAAATGGGCAGCATTTCTTTAAGTAAATTCAACTGGCTTCAAAAAGACCAAGGAAGTAATTTAATTCTGAAACATTCTCTTCTCACCTACATGGCCTCCGCAAGACCCTTCCTAGAAATGTAGCTTCATGGAGATTACAGCACTACAGAAGGAATGCTCTTTTTGTATTTTGAGGACCCTCTATGGATGCTACACAGATATTATCAAACCCGACAGCTTCGAACAAGCAGTCGTCGAAATGCAAAAAAAGGCATTTCTTTCTTTAAACATGGCACGCAGAATAACTTCAATTTAGGGCATAACTCGAAGCTATACTACATGGCATGTTAAAAGAAAGAAATACCCTTTTTGCATTTTGACCCACGACCAGCCCCTACGTGGATGCTTGTGCTGGCTAGTTCACGCCGGCTTCCCAGAGGAATCCATCCAGGAGTTGTCAAGATGCAAAGGCTATTATATCTTTCTTTAAACATGACAAGTGTAATCGCTTCACCTTATGTACTAAGGTGAGCGATTCTGCATGTCATGTTCTAAGAAAGAAACACCTGGGCCTCTTGTGCATTTTGACTTCCACCCCGGCGCCCGCTCACACTTGTGGGGCCCAGATGGAAAGGAGAAGAGCCTATGCAAAGGGGGCGGGAGGGGCAGGAGAAGAGCCAATACGATGGGGCCGTGCCCGCACCGCAATAAAGCAAATACAGCAAAGCACAAGGATAATATTCCATAATAATGAATATAGTATGCATACATGCCAACATTTCAGAGGAGCAAAGTGGGAGATTAAAAAAAAAAATCGGGAGAGTGGGGCCTTGAATCGGGTTACTGTCATGTAGGGGCTTTGGAAGTGTGCTGCTGCAGGACTGGACATTTGAAACGCAAATGCACTTTGTTTTCTTACCTTTCAGAAGCATGGCGCGCAATGGCAGAGAGAGGGTGATGCAAGAGTTGTGCACTGGCCTGGCAGGCAGCTGTCAAAACGTGGATATAGAATCCACCTGATGAAAGAAGGAGTGCATTTCAGTACATCTTGTCTTTAGTAGTCTTTCAAAGGTAACCAAATAGTGTTATGGTTCATGAGCACATGAGATGAACGTCAATTAAATAGTATTAATTGGATGCGCATAACATAGGTCATTCCACCAAGCACTAGGTCTAGAGAAGGTCAAGTGTGCTTTATCGAGAGCCAGGCTCCCTTTCTCTGTAGCCGGTCTTAACCTTGGACTGATATCTCCCATGGATTGGCTCTCTGATGACCTCAGGCGCAGCACGTGCTGCACGTGTTCTGTAGAAGGCGCTGGTGATTGGCCAGTAATAAAATTGTGAGCACAGGGCTCTCATTGGCAGCTCAAGACTACAGGGTTAGTGGTAGTGGGGGGGGGGGTGAAAGTCTGCCGCCCGGCGTGGTTTACTCCTGCGCCAAAAGTACACACAGGAGTCTCGTGCACCCTTGGGCCTTGGTGGAGCATCCCTTGTGATTCTTGAGAGGAGTTGGAACACTCGTGTTCACAGATGAGGTTTGCTTAATGAAATGCAGTGGAGTCCGAGGTATGGTCAGACACTCTGCATCCCCAATGACCCCCATCCCATGCGTGAAGGGTTCGTTTCCAGAAGTGAATCCAGACTTCAGTCCCTTCTTGTGTCGCGCACAGAAACTCCAGTGGGCGCCATCAGCTGTATTTGTGATCCTGTCGCTTGCCCTACTTTTCTGTCGATTAACACACATTCCTCAAAATAGCGCTTCACTGTTCACTTGGGAAGCGTGGCACTGCAGTGAGTACGTTGTCCGCTGCGGACACATCTGTACTAAGCCCGGCTTTGCCACTTGAAAAGAAAGTATATTTCACTTTATTTGCGTATACCCCGGAGCTTCCTCTGTCAAAAGTTGACGGTTTGGGCTACGGGATGAAGAACGGTGTAAAAGCGCTTTATGAAACAGAACGGTATTAAAGCACTGTATGAAACGGAATGGTATTTATCTGGAGAGCAAATACAAACAGGTAAAACTATGCACCTGTTAAGGTTAGACAAGTGGTGAAAGGGAAGAATTGATATAAGTGCACTCGGATCTAAAGTTAACAACTGTGACATGACAGTGAAGCCGATCAGAATATACCAACAGGGCTTTCTGAAAGAAATCCGTTATCATTAAGGCTCCCAGTACTCCGTTTTTTTTTCTTATTAGTATTACAAATAAATATAGACGAAAATGTGTTTTCCTTATTTTTGTTTTTTTACGGACAGGTATGGAACAGTATTAGTCCTTTAGTGACTTCTCGGGATTAGTCATTACTGCCAGGCCCGCATACACGTCTTGTTAACAGCATGGCGCGCAATGGCAGAGAGAGGGTGATGCAAGAGTTGTGCACTGGCCTGGCAGGTTGCTGGCAGTGCGTACCTCCCCCCCCCCACGTTTGTGGCAGCCCGGGCTGAAACAGCTTACACACAGCCGCCCCCGAGTACTTCACAGGTCTTTAAAAGCCCATTCGCTTGTTAATGGGGCTTTGTTGGTTGTTCACCCCTTCTAGAGCCCCTGCATCACCATTCCCACTATTGCTGGAAGAATTAGCACGTTACACAATACTGCCCTGTCAGCTGAAACCCAGAGGCATCGGGTTTTTGCTTGCAGGAATCGGGAGGCGGGAGACTAGCGCGGCAACATTTACTCGTATTTTACCGTTTATAAATATAAATACAGACAAAGGAAATATCGATTTCCGTCTGTATTTATATGTATAAATCCGTAAATACGGAAAACCGGGAGCCCTAATAGTATGTTAGAACACTACATGCATACTGCAAAGACATTTGAAGCAATCTATTTGGTACTTAGAAACTGACTAAATAATCAGACTACTTCTAGGACAGTGCTTAGGTAAAACTTTTAAATTTTCAGTTCTGCCACAGTGAACAGAATAGTACATGGTACTGCACCTTAGTGTCAAACCCTGACTCATTTTATCAATGCATAACCAAAGACTACCTTCTAATGCTACTAAAACTTGACAACATGACAGGTTTTAAACAAGTTATCTGCTAAAAAATACACAATGTTACCAAATGCTTCTCACACAGTGCTTTCCAAATGCACACAGACTCACAATGTGAGTCTAGACAACAACCACTATACCTAGGAGTTGACCAAAAATCATTCACTACTGTAGAAGTGGTAAGGGAACTGCACACAATCTTCATATTTCAGGACTGCACTTTTATGTCAAAGCCTGACTCATTTAATTAAAGCATAAGCAAAGACTGGATTCTAATCCTACTAAAACTTCACAACATGACAGGTTTTAAAACAGTTATCTGTCAGCAAATACATGATGTTACCAAATGCTTCTCTCACAGTGATCCCAAATTCACAGTAACTCACAGTGTGATTATAGACAAGCACCACTATCCCTAGGAGTTTACCAAAACTCATTCACTACAGTGCAAGTGGTAAGGGAACTGCACACAATCTACATATTTCACGACTGCAATTTACTGTCAATGCCTGACACATTTAATGAAAGCATAAGCCATAACTGTCTTCTAATGCTACTAAAACTTGACAACAGGACATGTTTTAAAACAGTAATCTGTCAGCAAATACACAATGTTACCAAACACTTCTCTCACAGTGGTTCCCAAATGTACACAGACTCACAGTGTGATTCTAGACAAACAACTCTATCCCTAGCAGCTTACCAAAACTCATTCACTACAGGGGAAGTGGTAAGGGAACTGCACACAATCTTCATATTTCAGGACTGCACTTTTGTATCAAAGCCTGACTCATTTAATCAAAGCATAAGCAAAGACTGGCTCCTAATGCTACTAAAAATTGACAACATGACCGGTTTTAAAACAGTTATCTGTCAGCAAATACACGATGTTACCAAATGCTTCTCTCACAATCCTTACCCAAATGCACACAGACTCACAGTGTGATTTTAGACAAGCAACACTATCCTAGGAGTTTACCAAAACTCATTCACTAGTCTGGAAGAGTTAATGGTACTGCACACAATCTACATATTTAAGTACAGCACATCATTGTCAAAGCATGACTCATTTAATCAACGCATAAGCAAAGACTGGATTCTAATGCTACTAAAACTTCACAACATGACAGGTTTTAAAACAGTTATCTGTCAGCAAATACATGATGTTACCAAATGCTTCTCTCACAGTGATCCCAAATACACACTAACTCACAGTGTGATTCTAGACAACCACCACTATCCCTAGGAGTTAACCAAAACTCATCCACTACAGTGTAAGTGGTAAGGGAACTGCACACAATCTACATATTTCACGACTGCAATTTACTGTCAATGCCTGACTCATTTAATGAAAGCATAAGCCATAACTGTCTTCTAATGCTACTAAAACTTGACAACATGGCGTTTTAAAACAGTTATCTGTCAGCAAATACAAGATTTTCCAAACACTTCTCTCACAGTGGTTCCCAAATGCACACAGACTCACAGTGTGATTCTAGACAAACAACACTATCCCTAGCAGCTTACCAAAACTCATTCACTACAGTGGAAGTGGTAAGGGAACTGCACACAATCTACATATTTCACGACTGCACTTTAGTGTCAATGCCTGACTCATTTAATCAACGCATAAGCAATGACTGGCTTCTAATGCTACTAAAACTTGACAACATGACAGGTTTTAAAATAGTTATCTGTCAGCAAATACACGATGTTACCAAATGCTTCTCTCACAGTGGTTCCCAAATGCTCACAGACTCACAGTGTGATTCTAGACAACAACCACTATACCCAGGAGTTTGCCAAAAATCATTCACTACTGTGGAAGTGGTAAGGGAACTGCACACAATCTTCATATTTCAGGACTGCACTTTTGTGTCAAAGCCTCACTAATTTATTCAAAGCATAAACAAAGACTGGCTTCTAATGGTACTAAAACTTGACAACATGACTGGTTTTGAAACAGTTATCTGTCAGCAAATACACGATGTTACCAAATGCTTCTCTCACAGTGGTTCCCAAATGCACACAGACTCACAGTGTGATTCTAGACAACAACCACTATACTCAGGAGTTTACCAAAAATCATTCACTACTGTGGAAGTGGTAAGGGAACTGCACACACTCTTCATATTTCAGGACTGCACTTTTGTGTCAAAGCCTGACTCATTTAATCAAACCATAAGCAAAGACTGGCTTCTAATTCTACTAAAACTTGACAAAATGACCGGTTTTAAAACAGTTATCTGTCAGCAAATACACGATGTTACCAAATGCTTCTCTCACAATCCTTACTCAAATGCACACAGACTCACAGTGTGATTTTAGACAAGCAACACTATCCTAGGAGTTTGCCAAAACTCATTCACTAGTCTGGAAGAGTTAATGGTACTGCACACAATCTACATATTTAAGTACAGCACATCAGTGTCAAAGCATGACTCATTTAATCAACGCATAAGCAAAGACTGGATTCTAATGCTACTAAAACTTCACAGCATGACAGGTTTTAAAACAGTTATCTGTCAGCAATTACATGATGTTACCAAATGCTTCTCTCACAGTGATCCCAAATACACACTAACTCACAGTGTGATTCTAGACAACCACCACTATCCCTAGGGGTTTACCAAAACTCATTCACTACAGTGCAAGTAGTAAGGGAACTGCACACAATCTACATATTTCACGACTGCAATTTACTGTCAATGCCTGACTCATTTAATGAAAGCATAAGCCATAACTGTCTTCTAATGCTACTAAAACTTGACAACATGACATACTTTAAAACAGTTATCTGTCAGCAAATACAAGATGTTACCAAACACTTCTCTCACAGTGGTTCCCAAATGCACACAGACTCACAGTGTGATTCTAGACAAACAACACTATCCCTAGCAGCTTACCAAAACTCATTCACTACAGTGGAAGTAGTAAGGGAACTGCACACAATCTACATATTTCACGACTGCACTTTAGTGTCAATGCCGGACTCATTTAATCAACGCATAACCAATGACTGGCTTCTAATGCTACTAAAACTTGACAACATGACAGGTTTTAAAATAGTTATCTGTCAGCAAATACACGATGTTACCAAATGCTTCTCTCACAGTGGTTCCCAAATGCACACAGACTCACAGTGTGATTCTAGACAACAATCACTATACCTAGGAGTTTACCAAAAATCATTCACAACTGTGAAAGTGGTAAGGGAACTGCACACAATCTTCATATTTCAGGACTGCACTTTTCTGTCAAAGCCTGACTCATTTAATCAAGTCATAAGCCACAAGTTTCTTCTAATGCTACTAAACCTTCACAACATGACAAGTTAAAACAGTTATCTGTCGGCAAATACACAATGTTACCAAATGCTTCTCTCACAGTGGTTCCCAAATGTACACAGACTCACTGTGTGATTCTAGACAAACAACACTATCCCTTGCACTATACCAAAAGACATTTCTTCATCTAGAAGTAGTACTACATTTTAGTATAGAAACATAACATAACTCATTTCACAAATTCATAAACAATGACTGGTTTCTAATTCTACCAAAATATAAAAACAACACAGTTATCTGTCTACAAACACATGAAAAACACAAATGGTTATCACAGAATGGTTTCTACATGCACACACACTGTCAATAAGATTGTAGAGAAAAAATGTACTCCCTACACTTTAGCAGGAGAAATACATTAGTCTGATTAAAATCAAAATAGTCTACATACATCCCCTCACAATTAAATAACTCATCTTTCAAGTTCTTTTGTAGATTAAGAAGTATATCAGTCACTCACCATATTTTCTTTTACAGAATCTCTGCACTGTGCACCTCTCAGCAAAAACAAAGAATGGAAAAGTTTCCCTTTCATTTTATACATGTAAACATCAAATCACATTCCTTCACACATAAACTCAAAAGCAAACACACATTTCTATTGGTTAAACATTTCAACCCTTTCCAACTGAAATACATTTCAACCCTTCCCCCAATCTGCCTTCTGCCTGTTACCATAGAAACAGCTCATGGAACACCGCACTGAGCTCACAGGTCACAAGTTCAGCACACAATGTTACTAAACAAGACAGGAAGTGTGCTTGACTTTTCAACATATCAGCTTATCATATATAATGTTCCTTACAATCTGTTTTTGTTAACCAATGAGAATCATACCTTTAAAAAACAGAAATATACACCCTACCTTTCAGTGTAGAAAGTGGTCATACAACCAATGATTTCTTGTCTTTTTTAAAAAAACATTGCCGTGGATCCTCGCACCCAACGCGTGAGAATCCGTGCACCCAACGCGATAGGATGCGCGCACCTTGCGCGCATTTCGCCGTTATTTTTTTTTTTTTAAAGGGGGGCCCCAGGGGGTTCTTCTGGGACCCCCTAAGCACCTCTAGAGGGTCAGAGTATTTCCACTCTGGCCCCTTTATATGTTTTACACACTTATTCCCCTTGCTTCTTCAGCCTCGCTTCTACCGAGGCAGAAAATGGCCGCCAACAGTGCCTGGTTTCGAATGTAGAGAGACACTCGACAGCCAATTAGCATTCAGCGTGCGATCGGGAGGGTGAGCGCTCAGTTCGGGGAGGGTGCGCTTACGGTGCGTGTACGGTCCGCGGATCCTCCGCGGCCATAGATATTTATGTACTTTTAACTCTAATTTTCTCAGGAACTACTGAACGGATTCACACCATATATGCAAAAGGCATGAGTCCGAACTGAGGACTACCTCTTTGCCAAATTTGGTGTCATTCCGTTCAGCGGTTCGGCCTGTAGCTGCGACAACAGATCCTATGGGAAATTGCATGGGGAAAACGCGTTTTGGGACCCCCCTTTTTTCTCAGCCCCCGCTTGATGAATCACCACAAAACTTTCAGGGTAGGAGCGGAGCGAAGCTGGGCAAAAGTTTAGAAAATTTCGCAAGGATTCGTCAACTGGCGCCAGACTTATTGGGAATAGAATGTTGCGGATTATCTATGGAAAATAGGTCCTAACTATAACTATCTACTGGCGACCGCCAGTAGGTAATATACACACACACAGACAAACACACACAAATATAGAGGGCTTTGTATTAGCTTCTTTCTGTAATTGTCTTCTTTATCTGAGGATCCTTCAGCCATTGGCTTGGGATATTACCTGTCACATCTTGGATCAGCCCATAGGAGTATTTTAGTGTCCCCAAGTTTCTAGTATCGATTTTGGTGTGCTCTTCAGGATCCATTGGGATGTTCGAAGGTGTATTATATATCTAAAAGGTATAGACTGACATTGCAATCTCAGAAGTTTTTTTTTCCTGAAAGGTACAGCTACTCCTTATATGTGCAGTACAGTAATGCTTCTCGCCCTGTAGCTGGGATGCTGCTTCCTTTCTGCACGCCAGGCAGCTCTGCTTTAACTCCAGCCTGGTGGCGCCTCTCCTGAACCACCAGGATGCCGCTCACACAGTGATGTTGCTTACGTGTTCTTCTGCGCTGCCACTAAGCCATTGCTTCATTTCTGTCCACCAAGAGGTGTGCTTTAATCCACAACAGGCACCTTCTCTCTTGTGTGCTGAAATACTGCTCAAGAAATGAGCACACCCGACAGCTCGTCTCACTGTGGCCAGGACTATCCAGCTATTGCACACACTTGGGTGCTCTTCCAGCTGCATACTAACAATGACCAAGCCACTGGGGTATAGCTAGTAAGTCACAGTGTGAGTCAGACCTTTTGCCTTTGCCATTGTCTATATTTTTGCATTCTGGAACTTGTAACACATTTCCTA
Organism: Triturus cristatus; assembly: GCF_964204655.1. Lineage (NCBI taxonomy): Eukaryota > Metazoa > Chordata > Amphibia > Caudata > Salamandridae > Triturus > Triturus cristatus. The sequence continues at coordinate 859,082,311 of NC_140594.1, forward strand.
TTGAAAATACTAAAAGTAGATTGCAAAGAAAAATGTTATTGAAGTTGGATAAGCTATTTATGCCTGAGATAAATACATCTTTTTATCTCTTTATTAGTACTTTACCAACTATTAGCATTATTCAAAATGTTAATATTAAATAAAACTCAGGGGTAAAAGATAATCTATTATAAATAAAGAATAAAGTCCGGGTAATGCTACCTGATCTAGAGGTGGAATGTATCTTAGATCGAAACTTATCCCATATCATAACAGACAATGAAACCTTGTACCAGTTATATTTGTACATTCTGTGTGGCCCTCTTACACTTATTCAGTCTTAGAAATTTCTACAAAACAGTAGCCTTTGTTTATTGCTCAATACAGTATGAATAACTGAAAACTGTTATATCTCATAACTGAAATTATGAGTGTAGCATACTGTCTTGATACAGAGTTAGCAAGGCCACATTGTCTCTTTAAACTGTCAAAAGAGATGGAAGTACCATTAAGTAAAATCTGATTGACCCCTAGTAAACATTTAAGTTCCAGTGTTTCCAATGGAGGATCTTGTTTTTATTTATTTATTTATTTTAATCTCATTATTATACCACATTGATGAATGTTAAAATATTTTGGTATTGGATAAATTACTTGTTAAAACGGGAACAGCCAAATAACAAGCATGTTTTTCAATTGGGGATGTCCAAAAATATTTTTTTGTGTGACTTAGCCACCATTTTAAAAAGAGAAATGAGAAATCAAAGGCCTTTCAATATACACTCACAGAGGAGCATAAAAGGGATCATTATCAGAGAGCCATATTCATGCATGTCTCAAACATAAAAGCTGAACGGTATGTACAGAGATCAGGAGAATTGCCCCCCACCCATTTGTTGTCCCTTTTCAAGTTAATCCCAATATTTGTTTTTAGGTCTCGCCTGACCCAGCGCATGCGCTGGTCTGGCGAGACTTATTGAGAGGGCTCCAAAAAGTGCTACCAGGCCAGCCTAGAGCTACAGTGCATGTGTGCGGGCGCGCGTGCCGCGCTTTATCGCGATTACTTTCACTTTCTCGCTTTTGGGACCTTATAAGTATTTAGTTATGCAACTATTGCATGGCTAAACACTTATAAGGTCCCACAGGCGAGACCTATTGGCTATGCCAATGCTTGTTTTTTGAATTATGGAAGCAATTTAATGAGAGAATTCACATGATCTAATTGATAGCAGGAAGTAACATCATTCGAATTGTGTCCAGTTTGCCTTGCCAAGAAAGTAAAAAGGTTCAACTCCCATTCTGAAAGCAAATTAACTTTTACTGCAATATCTTTAAATTAAGAGTGGCTATTTCATGGATCAAATTAAAAAAATCAAACACCCAGATATTTTATTTTTAACTATCCAAGCTAACCCAAAGTCAAAATATGTTATTTTCTTTTTTACAAATTCTGTTTTATTGTCATTTTGAAAAGCTATTTTCCATGCCCCTTCCCCTTACAGTAAATAAGCATCGCAGGTCAAATATTCATCCATATTACCAATTCATATAAGCCACTATTCCATTCTCAGATTTATCAATATTTGAAATGCACCCCAAGGCCATAGCGAAGATGTAAAATTATTTTAAAAAGGCTGGTGTTGTAATTTCAGATAGATGCTGATACATATATCTGACTGTCCTCTGCATAAGCTTGAATTTTAACATTGGTATCTTTATGCCTAGAAACCTTCATAGATGTATTGTGGTTAGATCACGTTATATAAAACCTTGACTTAAATATTCTGAAATGTTGAAATTCAAAAATATGTTTGCTATTGTCATTAATAATGGATTACACTTACTATTTTTCTTTTTGAATGTTTAAATGATTACTATTATTTTCCCTACCTCATTGCTTACCCATAATATATTGTGTTAATTATGGGCAAAAATCCACATCCACATTTGGTAGACCTTTTTTTGAATTCAAACTTGGCTTTTACAAGTTGACCAAGGTGTTCATTATCCTTTGAAGTAAAGTACTTGTGTTGTAATAGTGTAATATTTTCTAGAATGTTGTTGTGGCACTTCCCTCTAGGCCTTCTTAACTGTTTTCCACAAAACGTATTTAGGCCAAGTTTCTGTACTTTTTTTGAAACATCCTGAGGATACTAATGTTAACCAGGGTTTGTGGATTCCCCTGGAAACCGAGAAAATACCAAAAGATAACTTTTGCTTTTTCGGGGAAAAATGGGGAAAAGTGCTGTGCAAGAAAACATATATCTTATAAATGGCATCAACAAAACGTTCGCAGGGCTAGGATCTACATCTTCCCACCTTTTGGCAACAAGCACAGTTCTATTTAAAAAAATACCAAATGACCACAGTTTTTGTATTTCTTTTAAGAGGTGGTCCATTTTTCCTAATGTGTGTGCATCCAACCTACTTGCAGTCTACAGAGGAAACAGGTGTATAAACCATGGTGGATCCCAGAAAACTACATTTTTTAACTCCGCAAGGGATCATTTGTGTAGATCCATTAACGTTTTCCCAAGGAAACTAGTAGTTGATATAAAACATGAAAATTAGTAGAAAAATCTGGCAATTGGTGACAGCTGTAATGCATTGTCATGATGGCTAATTTGCAAACGCAATATACTGCTACATCTTCAGACCCTTCTGCTTGCAAGGATATGAAGGGTTTTCAGGATTTCCAAAATCGTTTGATATCCAGAGCCAACAACTGAACTACAGCTCATAATGATTTTTCACTTACCAACTGTGGAGCAATTCATAGATGGAATCTTACCAATGAATAGTAGTTATAAAGGAAACCTTTGTATTTATGAAATGTACACATTTGTACTCCTGTGAATTTGGGCTTACTCACACTATTTTGTGATTCAGAGGGCATTTTGCAAAATGTATTCTTACTTGCCCACTAGCTGATATTTGGAAGCCAAAAATACCGAGAAATCCATTTGATAAAAACAAATGTTATACTTTTAAGTGTTGTCAAAAGTCTCCCGATAAAAACGGTCCCCATTTGTGTGGCTGGGCCCAGTGGCCATGATACAAAAATGCCCAAAACTAAGCTAGGAGACATTACGTTCCACCCAGCAAAATCTTTTTTTTCCCCAGTGAGGTTAGCTGCAGAATTTGGGCCCTAGCTCAGCCGCCACACAGAGAAACATTTATAACTCATATGTGGCACATATGCACACCTGCGTGGCAGCACAAGTCCTATACCATATAGAACACCTTCTGGCTCTTGGATCTTTAAACCTCTGTCCAAAATGATAAAATCAAAACTGTGTCTCAAAAGCATACCTCCATTTACTAAACATCCAGAACTGGCTAAAGGTTTTGCAGATGACGTGGGCCACTTGACAGTTATGTATATAGGAGCATGGAATGGTAGTAAAAAAGACAAGCACGGCCTCTTAGTATTAACAGTGTGACTTGATTTCACTAGAATATGTGTCCTGTTTTTTCTGCACCCCCCCCCCCCAGTCAAACATAAAGTCTCCCTTAAGTAAAAAAAATTAAGAAGTCACATATTCATGTATCGTGCACCTGTGAAACGTATTTGTACATGTGCTTAAATCTCTATGCAGGTATGACTTGTGCTATGCAATAAATTGTTGTAATGGGACCTGTACAATTTCATAAAGCTGCTGATGTTTGTGACTGAGTCAGAGCATTACCTGAGTTGAATACTTTATGTGAAAACTGAAATTCTTTCTAGATGTGCTGCAGTGAAAACATCAGATGCATACGTGGCCGGGGGGGATTGGGGGGGCACGCTTCATTCCTATAGCATGACAGTCACATGCTGCAATGAAAACATCAGATGCATACATGGCTAGGGGGCCACGCTTCCTTCCTATAGCATGATAGTCACATGCTGCAATGAAAACATCAGATGCATATATAGCTAAGGAGCCAAGCTTCGTTCCTATAGCATGGCAGTCACATGATGCAATGACAACATCAGATGCATATGTGGCTAAGGAACCAGGCTTCGTTCCTATAGCATGTTAGTCAAATTTTTGCCTGGCTCATTCAGTTGCAAATCCAGTTATTTTATGTATGCCTCATATGGTAAATGAAAAGTATAGGCTGCTTTGATGTGATGATCAAAATAGCTTCTCAGGGGCTTGGAGTTTCTAAAGAGATGTCTGTTGAAGGGGGCATCCTCTGTGACAGCAGAGGAGCTGTGGGTGGCACAGGGATGAGTTCGCTGTCACTATGCATTGCTCCTTCCATGGAAGGTCAGTTTTGAGCTAGGGCCTTATTTTGGGGGAGTAGGTTTCGAAAAATCCTCTGGCTTGTGGAGAAAGTGCTCAATTTGCCAAAATGTAATCCACCGTACAATGCTCTGTTCCCGATTTTTCACTTTCTACAGAAATGGCAAGATTTTCCTTGGCCCTAAATGTTGTCATCTGTGGCATAGAAGCCATCTTCCTTGTTTGAATGCTGTTGTATCATTAAGGAATCTGATTGTGCTTCTCCTGCTTTTTCTCCCGCTTTCTTCTTTTGTGCTCCATGGACCCGCTGTTGGTCTCCCATCTCACTCCTTCACTTTATCCCGTCTTTCCTTTTATCTCTACTTTGACCTGCTCCCCCCTACCTCCTCCACGTCTATATGTTTGACCCATACTGCTATTGTCTTCTTTTCCTTCTCTCTGCCCCTTCACATTTCCTACCAGTCAGTGCCAATCATCTCTCATTCCCGCTGGCTTCTGAAGCAGGGAGAGCTGCAGCAAATGCAGGGCCCGAAGACCTCCCGCACCCTTCGCACCAAGAAGCTCTTCCAAGCCGTTTACCTCTTTCTGTTCAACGACTTGTTACTACTCTGCAAACAGGTGACCAGGTAAGTGTAAGAGTATTGACGTAAACAGACACCAAGTGAATTACCACCCTGGAAACTTTTATACACCAAACTCTCCCTTCCACACACATTTATTGCTTTTACTTCCCCGCAAGCACCAAGCCCCCACCTATTTTGTAATATATTAATGGGGTTTTCTTTCCTTTCTAATATTTTTGAATGGTGTCACAGGAAAGGGTCATCATACTGCAGCTTCTTCCAAGTAGTAATACTAATCCCCAAATCTCACCCGAAGTTCACTGTAGGAACGCACTATAGAAGCCTCTCCACAAATTCAATCAATACAACACTACGGGCCTGATATAGGCTTTAGCGGACGGAGTCAACTCTGCCCGTATGACCGAGGACAATATCTCTCCCATCCAGAGGGCCCCCCACTTGCCATATTTAGAATTGTCCACCGGCCCAGTGGACAACTCTGTACATTGACCGTCACCGCTGTCCTGTCAATGTTGGAAACGTTTGAGGGGCGGTACCATCAACCATGATGGGGCTCTCTCATACTTTTTTACAGGTTTTTTAGTTTTTCAAACACAAACTCCCAAAGCGGGAGTTAGTTTTTGAAAAATAAAAAACTTAGGGACCCTACCCCCTGGGAGCTTCCTCCAAGAGTGTGGGCATAATTTTTTTCCAGTGACAGGGAAAGAAAAGCCTTTACACTATTCACCCTCAACAGGGCATATGGTGGAAATTCCTTCCTCCGACATCCCTATTCCTTCAGACCGTAGGAGGAAATATTCTATTGACATTGCTGATGGGAGCTCAATCGATGGAACACTAACGGTTGGCCTAACTCTAAATCAGCCAGGCGGACAGTCAGTTTGACAGACAGGATAGTCTGTCACGTTTGCAACAGAGTGCCCTGTTCGCCAAACTCTAAATCAGGCCCTATATCTTAACTATGGTCCCTAACAACCTAAAGGACTTTAGATTATAAGTGAGGAAAATCCCCCTCTAGATGTGGAGCTTCTTTCAGAATGCAGTGGGTGAACATAGTAAATAGGGCAAGCTGGATAGACAATGAGTTTAGGGAGGTTTGCAGGCCCCCTCTAAAACACTTGTAGGGCCTGACGCTGTGATCTAAGGTCAGGTTCTATGACCGAATAAGACAGTTCCCTTTACTAGACAGCGCCAGCATGAGGCACCACCGCGCGTACTGCAGCAGCTAACTGTCTCATTGTAAATTACACACCCAGATCTGGTGTTAGCCAAGACCTTTTGTTGTTAATTTTAACAAAAATATTTATACTCTACCTACTTACTTGGAGCAGCTTTCAGTCAGCCCTCTTAATCCAATGGCCTGCCATTCATATTTTGTTTCTGTCCACCACAGCATACTGCAGGGGGCACAGGGCCAGCCCACTTCAGCTACTGGCTTGCGGGACTACAAGTGACTGGATTCTGTTCTGAGTGTCAGTGCCTGGGACTTACGTTTTGTGACAGAAGCATAGGCCCTGAACAGCAAAGGGCCGAAGCAATGGGCTCAAGAAGCAGACAAACTCCCTCTCCTGAGCCAATCATAACGCTGCAATGCAGCGTTGTGATTGGTCTGAGCACTGTGGCTTGGCGCTCAGACGGAGAATGGGAGGCTGGGCATGTTCCCCACCAGGCTGTGTAATACATCTTGGTGGGGAAGATGGGGGGCCGGCAAGCAGTCATGCGTGCTTTGGAGTGCAGCAACTCCTTCTCCCAGACTTCACGGGAGTCCCAGCCTCGCCCTACCTGTCCGAAAAATGACAGAAATAACTTCTATTATAAAAAGAAAATTACACTGCTCCACGAGCAGTGGGGCAACGCTCCTCCGCCTTAATGGAGATGCCACACTGCTTTTACTGCCCATCCACGCGGTACTGTGGCACATTTTCGATGCCGCAATTTGGGACCATGGCACTCCTGATGCGCCACGGCAATCAGAGGGCTGAATTTGCAATTGAAACTCACATGGCAGTACAAAACGAATTCAAACAACTTCCTCAGCCCGGCAAAGTCTTCTGTGAGCCTCCTTCTCATGATGAGATGAAGTGTCACTGATAGACTCGCATCTGAGCTCTTCGGTTTTAAGCCCTGAAGTGCCAAGGGCTGAGTGTCCATCAGAGACACTCGTCAGCAACTATTTCTGGCTCCATCCCACTCAGTGAGGAGGTAAGAAAACCCCCTCCTCTCATTGGCTGATTGGTGGAGGATCATCTGAAGCTTCCAGGAAACAACAGAGACTTGCTTCTCACCACCCATGATCATCGCTGCGGGCCAGTATGTTTCTTTGTTAATGATGTGTGCATGTGTGTGTATTAATGGTTGTGTATTTGTGTTTTTTTGTGTGTATGCAGTGAACCGCCTCATCCCTGCATGCACATTGCTGGCCACCACTGACTAGCACTAAGCGTCACATTCATTTTGCTCAAGGGTCCGTTTTTGAAGGCGGCAAAGACCATTTAAACCTGAAAAGGGTTCGAGTGCCTATTCAAACCAAACTCTACTGACATTTCACTGGCGGGAAAAAGATCAGGGTTTGGAGGTATGAGTCACGCGCTCATTGCCTTCCTCCCTATGGTGCATGCACGTAGGCTAAACGTAAACGTGCCTTGTTAAGTCAGCGGCACAATGACTGAAATGGAAAACCTTTTTTAAGAGCATACATTTCCTGTAGCTACTTGTGAGTCAGAACCGCACTAAGGAGAATAACTGCTGTTGTCTAAAATTAATTAATTAATTATGTCTCTGCTCATAGTTGCTGCCCTCATATAACAGATATCTTAAAGGTGACCTTTCCTTTGAACCATGTGACAGGGAAGCAGAAAGCTTTCCACAGCACGGTACAGCCTACGTTTTTCAGCTGATGATTCCCAGATTGGATTCAGGTAATCTATATTATCTTTTCAATGCCACAATAGGGCTTTAAATGATTAAAATACAAACTCTGGCCGATAGGTTAGAAAAGTCAAAACTCACATGTAAAGATAGCTAACAAACTACCATGGATCAGAGATACTCGGTCCCAGTGCTAAATTTGTAAAAAAAAAATAATAATAAGTGCCAGGGCTCTCGTCAGGAGGCCACTGCAGCTTGCACCACGCATTGCCCCTGCTATGCTGCTAATGATGGTAAAAAAAACACCTACTCACCATCACACTCCTACAAGTGTAACACTTTGGACTATTTCAGGCCCCCAACGCTGTAAGAATGGATTGGTAGGCAATTAACAGTAGTTTTTAATGTACATTGAATTAATAATTAACTGTTGTTATGGTCGTCTCTAAATTAGCCAGACAGTGCTACCTTGTGGCAGACTGTCACAGGTGCTGCTGTTGACAATTAAGTGTTGGTGTCAAGCACCGGAAACCACGGGCTCAAATTAAGCACTGCTCAGTCCCTATGTTTGTAACTGTTAGTTTTAGGTTGTTTTATCAGCAAGTGACCACACAATCTCTTTTACCACGGGTGGATGTAGGTTTTTGGTGTTAAAGCTGTTCAACTGTATAGTATTTGCTCCTTTATTGTCTTGGTGCAGGACTAAAGTCAAGGTATCGTTTCTTCACGTTAGGTACACGCGTACAAGAAACCCGACTTAGATGGTAGATCCCCGATTATTTCTAAAGGCAAAAATGGCTTTATTATAGCTTCCTCCCCTACAATTACACCATTTCAATGCAAGTCATTTGAGAAAATGAATTCTCCCCCGTTATTTTTTGAAAACCTATCATTCCCACTCCAGACGTTGGCATGTATGAGAAGCGATACCTTCATCAGTAATCTAAATGGCTAAGACAGCTAAGGTCTCAGGGAACTGGTGAACTCCTCTGATGATTTTTGGGCTTTGAAGCAGGAAGACCAACCTTCATATGGATTGGAATCATGAGAACTCTTATGCACCACAGCTTGCTTCCTATGAAGAGGAGGACAGCGTGGGAACTGGGAAGGGAAGCAACAGTTTCACTGCAGCAGTCGCTCTAACGCCGCATCAGAGACACTGTAGAGGACCCATTTCAATTTTTGCGTCATGTTTTTATATGGTTCAATAGGGTATTGCAGCAATTCACTTTAAGCTGCTAACTCAAAGGAGGAATTGACACAACTGTAATAAGATAGTGTGTTGAGTACCTGGATTAAAGCTGGACTAGCTGAAAGAAAGATTTGGAAATGAAGATGACTTGGGTTGTCTCACATTAGCGCTGTGGGAGGGTTTCTCTGGTGCTGTGATTTTTCCCCTTCTAACACATGGCCATGAAGCCCCCTGAAGCCCTCAGCCACCAATTAAAGGAAAGGTATACCTGAGGACAGCAAAAAAGAGACTTGTGGATCATTTTGCAGCACTTCACTCCGCAGAGTTTACCTAGGTTTAGAATATGGCACTGCCTGTTGGTGGGCCTGGTCCCCAAAGCACCAACTCAGGCTCTGCCAACTCCGTAGTAAGCCCCCGCATGCGACCTCCAGCCAGCAGTCTGCACCAGTTGTTGTGACATGTCTCTTGTATTGGTTTCTTATCAGTGACCGGTTCCAGGTTTTCGATTCTGCGGCTCGGGGGCTCCTGCGTGTGGAGGAGTTGGAAGATCAGGGGCAGGCGTTGGCTAATGTCTTCATCCTAAAACTACTAGAGAATACTGATGAGCGGGAAGCCACCTACATGCTGAAGGCCTCTTCGCAGTGAGTATTCACATGGTCCCGTCACCTCAGGGAAAGGCCCCCTTTTCTCTATCACTCTTTGTGTGGCTGCAGGGTGAGGCAGTGGAGATAGAAGAGGTAGAAAACAGCTAGGAAAAATTGAGTGTGTTAGTAGAATACAAGGTGGGACGGGATGGAGATAATGGCTGTGTCAATTGGAAGGTAAAGCTATAGTGGGTTGGGTGAAAAGGTGGTCCTAATTCATGGAAGATTAGTGAACAGAAGAGGCGTAGGACCGAAAGCAAGACACAGGAGTTTCAGAGGAGAATACAATGAGATTGATAATCTGAATCTAAAAGAAATGGTGATGGTAGGTACGGGAGCTGTACATGACTCCTACATTTAATAGATGTATGAGCTAGAGACACACTGGATGAGTGAATACCTAATGTTGATATTCTGCCCTGTTTTTATCCTCCAGGAGTGAAATGAAGCGTTGGATGACCTCTCTGGCCCCAAACAGGAGAGCCAAGTTTGTTTCATTAACTTCCAGACTTCTTGGTAAGAATATTTTCATCCCATATTATATGATGGGAATGCCCTCTTCTTTATTACAATCCAGTGTTACCAATGTACGATACCCAATAATCATGGTTATCCCACGATGTGTAGGAGGGACCATGAACGGCGCAGGCATGTCCCATTCCCAGAGCATTTGTAAATTTTGCCGAAATAATTAATCCATACAAAATATGCAAATGCTAAATCCCTTTGTTACAATTTACCAGATGAGTTCTACTATAGAGTACTTCCCCTCCTTATCTTTCCAGTCTATGAATATATAGCATAAATCTCCTTGTGTACTAGGTGTCTATGATCCTATTGTTGTATACCACACACTCCCATTAGACAAGTGCCGTATCCACACGGATGTCCACCATGCATCTCCCATTAGACAAAAGCTACAATTCTATGAATGTACACCATATACTTGCCAATAAACAAGTGCTATATTCCCACAAATGTATACCAAACCCTCCAGTTAGATAGGAGCAAAAATCCCATAAATGTACCTCTCACTGACAGTGCTGTAGTCCCCTGAGTGTACATCATACCATTCCCTTTAAACAAGTTCTGTAAACACAGTAGTGTATACCACACACCCTGGTTAGACAAGTGTAATATTCCGTTAAATATCTATAATACTCTTTCCAATAAACAAGTGCTGTATATGGAGGACACATTACAGGCCACTGCCCTAATTTGCATACTGGTTCAACGTATAGATCCCTGTATCTTTCCCAACTTGACACACATCAATCTCAGACCCACTGACATGCTATGCTAACTTTAACAAAGTCCCCATGCACCCACTCTGACGTTCACATCCTTTGAGATGCGTGGGCCACTCCTAGCAAACACCACCCTAACCAACGAAGAAACCTCTTCCCTTTTGAAGTTCAAAAGAACCAAAAACATTCACCTTCTCGTACTGTATAGTATGATCTTGGTTGGTTGTACAAGACCGGGCTGAAATGTGAATTTCAGCGATTACACCTAATTACATTGGGCAGTCAGTAATTGTAGGCATCTTTTTGACTTATATAATGTTAAGGTTAGATCATGGTTTTCTCAGATGGCCAAATCAGATTTTCTATAAGAGTAGAAGGTTATGCTTCTGTTGATGCCCAAACACGCATAAATGTATGTTGTCAAGTCTCAGGAAATGAAGAATCCTGAAATCATATACTTAGCTAAAATCATAAAGGGAAAGGCTTAAGACACTAATTTCAGTTCTGGTAACTTATTCAAAAATCAAAATAATCATTGTAGAAAGCAAAAGGTTAGTTAATCCTTCAAAGGAATTAGTTTAGTCAATTTGTACTACAACCAATCAAACTACTAATTTATTTAACTCCTACCTCCATGTGATTTCTATTGGACAGTAAAAGGCACGTTTTATTTGCACAGAGGAAATAAACACACATTTAAAACTTCAAACATTAAGCTACTTCTGTAAGTTTCATAACAGCAGACATTACTTTGCATGTAGCAGAGGTCTCTTCTTCCACCAAGAAAAGTAGAATAATGTTACATTTTGAAGCAAAGAGAACTACACTACACTGCAGACTCCTATTGACTTCAATGGGAGCCTGTGTTACGAACGAGAACACAGGCTCCCATTGAAGAAAGGGGTGGCTGGGTAAATCGTGCACCCTGTGGCGGGCAACCCTCTGATGCCTGCCACACTGTGCATGGTAGGAAAGGGGGTCCCTTGGGTACCCCCCACTGGTCCGATTTGGAGGTCCCCGGGTAAAGGGGGGCCTACTGCGGGATCCCAAAGACTGATTCTGACAGCCATTTTGGGCAAACCAAATCGGAACGGCTGTCCGAATCCGTCATCGTAATCGCTCGCTGGGAAACCGTGTCCATAGATCTGTATGAATCGGCTGAAAGGTTTGACCTGTACGAATGCCTTTCAGCACTGATTCAGACAAGCCCAAATTGTTTTCCAGGCATCCTAATCAGTCATTTGTAACTGGGTACGATTCGGTCCGAAACAAGGATTCCGAATCGGATTCGGCAAGCCCAAATCTGATTCGGAGCCCTTCCGAATTGGATCGTAATCGGCCCCTTAGTTATCATCATTGATTTTGAGGCCTCCTTTTTTTCCCCAATGCTTTCAAACTGTCATGGATCTCCGCCTTTGCTCTCATCAAAAACAAACTCTTCCTTAGTCTGCCATTTCCTTTTTCTTATTCCTGCAACCCCTTAACTCAAATTAATTCACAAAACTTAAATGTTAGACAAAAACTCATTGCAACTATTTTTATTATTGTTAGTGAAACAGCAATTTTCACAAATAAATCCTTACCTATCCCGTTCATCTATAAACCAGTCTTTTCCCAAACTCCAGGCTCCCTTAAAGATTGCACCTCAATCTCAATATTTGTCAAATTGTTAATATACTTGTCAATACCCTCACTATTATCTGGATTCTAAGTACAACACCGCATTCCACAACATGACAGACAAAGGTATGTCTAAAGCTAATCTATTCTAAATAACCATTGATCTAATTGAAAACATCTCTTCATTAATCCTAGCTAAAACTGCTGCTCTGTTACCTGGCCAACACTCTACTGAAGTTGATAATTCTCTAATCTTTACATCATTTAAAGCACAGCGTATAGGAGGGATTAACATACAAAATAGTTCTAATACTTGTTGACCTAAAGTTCTCGCTTCACTCTTCTAGGATTCACATCCATCAAACTATTCATGTGATACATCTAAGGGAACACTAAGGCTAGATAGCAAAAACCTGTCCAACCTTGCAGAAGAGTAAAATAAGCAGTTTACAAATATTATAAATGCCTATAAACATAATATTAACACTATCTACCATATAAAACCTATCTACGATATAGTTATAAGCAAACTCACTATTCCCTACTACGTTTGGTCCGAAATACTCACTACTCTTCATTCACATAATACACACACTCTATCCTTTGTTCTTTCCATATTCTAAGTCTCTTATTTCAAATCAAATCTCAATTCATCTGTACCTCTCAACAACCACTCTCTCTTCATCTTTTCCAATTAGATTCGCTAATAAAATCACGCTCAACTTAAGTGAACTTACATACATTATTTATGTTAGTACTTCCAGTGTAAGTATAATGAAACATTAAAGGACTTCTAAAAATTACAGTTGTTCTAAAAGTTTTAATATTGGGTAAATCTTTCTTTGCTCGGAGAACCTTTATCCAGGCTGTGATGCTATCTAGTTTGGATTATGGTAATATCCTATACCTGTGGGCTGACAAGTCCGTGTTCAGACGTCTTCACCTGGTCCAAAACTCTGCCGCTAGGCTCCTATTCCAGCTTCCCAAACATTCTTCTGCATCTGGTCTCCTTCATGACCTCCACCTGCTCACAGTGGACAAACGCATTAACTTTAAGGTACTATGCTTTTTGTCTGAAATCAATTCAAGCTCGAGTCCTAGGCTCCGGCAAAAACTAGTAGTGCTCTCCCCCCCCCCCCCCATGCAGTCTGCCCTCCACCAACTGATCCCTTTTCACAGTGCCCAGAGTTGGATGCACCCGGATGGGTGGCAGCTCTTTCTCTTTTCTGGGACCTAAATTGTGGAATGCTCTCCCTGAGTCTCTCAGATGCTGCACTTCCTGATCTATTTTTCGCAAGGAGCTAAAAATTTGTCCAGTTTAGATCTCAATTCTAGGCTTTTGAACCTGTCCCTGAGCACTGGGAAACCCTATGGGCAACTATGCGCTGTCCAAGAACTCTATAATACTTGTCTGTAGGAATATCATAATCTACATTAGCTTCTAAATAATCCAGATGTCTAATCAAAGCATAATATATAGAGCAGGAGTGGCCATATGGCAACAGTAACTGAACATAAGCTACGTCTTCTGAAACAGGAGTAGGTAAATGAATGGAAATGTAACAACAGGACAGTAATTTTTTCTTTATAATTCTTTAACAGATCTATATAAGCTTTTTCTTCAAATACTTCATCATAACTATTTCGATATCTTAATATACCATTGCTAGTAATCTATACAAAAATGTAACCATTAATTGAACCATTAGTAGTGTTTGAAAAATATCCACCAATAAAGGCAATCGGAATAAGAACTGAAATAATTAATTGGAAAACCATGAGAATCTCAAAGGCATTTTTTGCTTTTTATCGTCAGTCCTTTAAGTTCACTATTCAAAGCAAAAGTTTGAGCAGCACAAAATAATCCTAGTGAACAAATGTAATTGTAAAGTAATCCAGACCTATAAAAAGCAACAATTCTAAGCAAGTCACAGTCTTTCGAAATTCAGGACAGATATCTTCTTAACTCAAAATGTTTTCATCTGGTTCATTCTTTGCCAGATATTTTCTATATCTACAGGTGCTATAGCAAGTTGCACTTGGTGAGAGAGTGAGAGATCCAATGTTTTTACTTAAAACACAACTAAAACATGTTCAACTTTGTTGTCTGATTGTTGCACTTGGTGAGAGAGAGAGAGCATACTATATCAGCTAGACTCTTGCAGTTCTCCAAGATCAGTTATTTCTCAAAGCTGCTGCGAGCAGTCCTGGAATTCTCATAGGGCCTGAGTACGAGTGCAGCGGTCATAAGAGCACCGTACTCGTGGTGGTCCGTCCACCATATTACGACTACATGTAGTCATAGTTACTGAGCACCACTGGCTGCACCGGGGAACAGCTGTTCCCTGGCAGTGGTGCAGCAGAGGCTCAATGCAATATGCTGAGCGGGACTGGTGCAGTCCCGCTCAGAATACACTACGAGTTCATCGACAGCCGGCCATTTCACGGCGGGAGGTCTGCTATGAAAACGCTGGTGGTAGAGGAACAAAAGAGGCCATTAAGGGCCCCCATGCCTCCCCCACCATGGGGTACATTCAGGGGGGCACAACATGTGCCCCCCGCTCTGTAGTCCCCCAGAGTTCCAGCACAGCATGGACGTCACCATCCATGCAGTGCTGGAACGTTGTTGCCGTTTCCATTGCGGTGCCCTTTTTCAGGGCATTGCCATGGGAACAGCAAAATGACCGTCTGCCTGTACGAGAAAAACTCGTAATCAGGCAGGCTGTCTTTTCGCGGCTTTGGCTGTGCTGTGTCGGCAGAGAGCCGGTGCATCACCACCAAAGTCGTAATTAGGCCCATAGGTCTTCCCATGATCACTTAATGGTGAGTGGACTAAGCCCTGTTGATTTGTAAGGAGTATACTGTGTCCTAAGTAACACCAATGGAAGCTGCACCTGCCCATTTCAGTGAAGAGGATGCAAACATGTTTTCCAGTTTATTTTAGATTGTACTGTTGTGCCTCTCCTTCACGATTGATGCTTTTTGATAATGGAAAATCTGATATATTTTCAATAGGAACACAAAATTCTGATGATTTCATTCTTGATAGGTGTTCCTTTGTCTCATTCGGCCATTTTTGGCATTCCAAACCTAGAGATCTATTCCCTCAATAGCAATTTTACACCTGTTAGTGCATCACACCTCATTGTTTGATATGCCTCAATTCACTTTGAAAACAAGTAAATAGTGTCCAATATGTATCTTGGCTTGTTAGATGGTCGCATTCCTACAAAATCAGCCCACAATCTTGCGAAGGAACCTGCTGTTTTTCCTACATGACTCAATTTCCTTTGCTGACACAATATACATCTCGGACAGTAATCTTCTGCATATGTTCTGAAATTAGGATTCATCTAATGAGTTTTAAAATACCTCACAATCCCATCACCTCCCCCTGAGTAGGTCTTTGAAAAAGTCTCCCCAATTGCGGTAGCAGTGAATTTGGCAAGACAATCTTTCCATCATCACATCCAAAACTCATCTTGATATTACTTGCATTCTGCATTTTCCCATTTTTTTCTTCATCTGACATTTCATTTGTACATCTCTTAACACATCAAATGTTTTTACTTAAAACACAACTAAAGACATGTTTAACTTTGTTATCTGATTTTTCGCCTGTCTCCATGGACAATAGGGTGCAAGTTGTTGCATAATATTTTACTACTCTGTCAGCAAAACTATTGCCCAACATTAGCATGTCACCACCATACCCATGTGCTACACATGTCACCACTGCAATTCTCAATGGCAATTAATGTCAAGCATATAACGAAGCAAAAGTTTGGAATCGGAGTGCCGGTTGAGGTCATGAAAATATTTACTATCAGTGTAGATTGTAACACTCAATGCATTGGCTATGTAGCAAGCTCTTGTAATGGCAGTCAGTTCGGCATCAACAATGTATGTCAATGTGCAACCTGTATATGCTGTTCTAATTTGCCTTAGACATCTGACAAACATGAGCCATCAACAAATACAACTAAACAAACCAAATTGAGGTCAAAATATTGAATGAGAGTGCTTGGTTTAGGTGCACAATTCTGTGACATTCACACAATCATGTTCAACCACATCCTCTACAACATCCTCATTTTTGGAAGCGGTAAAAGAGCTGCAAGACTCAGTAAGGTACATCTCTTAATTGATATATTCTGTGCTGTCAGTATTGCCAATTCATATTCAGTCAATCTTGAATTGGTCATATGTTGAGTTTTTTTAGGGTTAAAAGTGTCTGTACTGAATGAGGTGCTAACATGTTTAATTTGTGACCCATGGCTATCCAATCACTCTCTGTAACTGCAATCAAAGTGGCAGCAACCAATCTCAGGGACCCAGGCAAAGACAGAGCAACGGGACCTAGAGTTCTAGTAAAATATGTGATAGGTCTTTTATTCGCACAGTTGTGTCAAAACTGTAAGTGGGCTCCTTTCTTTTTCATGTTAAAGTAAAATAGTTTTTTTTTTGTGTTTAGGCATTTCTAAATAGGGTTCTGAAAACACATTGTGTTTTAACTCCAGGATAGCCTTTATGCATTCATCATTCAACTGTACCAGATCTGTGATGTCACTGTGTGTCAATTTCTGTAATGGTTTTGCACTTAAATAACATTTGGGAATTCACTGATGACAAATGCCCACATTACTAGAAACATTCTCACTTCTTGCTGTGTTGTTGATGGATTTATTCTTTCTCAAAAAGGCAGAAATTTGCTCTTTGGATACTTTCCTCACTCATTTCTGAATTTGATGTCTCAATTAAATAACTTCTGTCTGAGGGTACTGACAGTACTGAACCTGAGTGAAACCTACTGCAATCGTCAAATCATCAATCTATTGCACCAAAACTGACTCGCAAGGCAGCTTTAAGGATTCCAAATCTTTTTTAAGCATTGGAAGAAGACAGAAGGACTCTCTGTATACCCTTTTGAATTGTTTTCTCAAACCAGCTCTAAATCAGAATGAAAACAACCGTTGGCTGTCCTGATGTAGAGGAATGGAGAAAAATTTGAACACAGATCAATCACCACGAGACACCCTACATCTGCTAGAATTTGAAACAAAATTACTGCAGGATTTGGTACCACGGGATAACCTTGATACTACCAACTCCTTGGTTTTTCTCAAATCTTGAACTATGCCCCATTTCCCATTGGGTTTTTGCAAGGCCATTATATGTGTGTCTCATGCAGACTCCCTAAACTCTCTTTTAAAATGCCTTGCACCACCATATATTCTATCACAGGTATAACCCTTCCTCAGCTTTTTGAGAAGGTCTATTATTGTGGACTGCATGAAAAAACTATGTTTGACTTCATAGTATTTTTCCCTAGCTTTGCCGTTTTAATGAGCCCAACACCTTTTTCAATCAAATCCCAAACCTCGCTTTTCACTATCTGTTTTTAAATCTGGAGATATGTTCTTCTTTTTGACTAATGGAAACATACCACTTTTCACTTCTTGTGATTTCACTCGAAATTCTACTTCACGATCATTTTTCTGAACATAGGCACTATCCGGAGTACAATAAATCAAACAAATTATTTTACACAATACGTTACAACCCAACAAATTTACTGGACTGGTTTCACTAATCATGAATTCATTTTTGTTTATTGCTGAACCTATTTTTACTGAAGTATTTGCCAACAACTAATTGACCACTT
The DNA here is from genome assembly GCF_964204655.1 of Triturus cristatus. Lineage (NCBI taxonomy): Eukaryota > Metazoa > Chordata > Amphibia > Caudata > Salamandridae > Triturus > Triturus cristatus. The sequence continues at coordinate 859,100,342 of NC_140594.1, forward strand.
GTTTATTTGAAATTCTTCCTACTTGGACTTCTTTCCCCATGAGGGATAGGTTAGGAACTTCCACTGGTCTAATTGTGGAACAGGTAGCACCTGTATCCACCAAAAATGATATGGGTCGCCATTTACTTCTTGTATAAATAGGCCATTCTGGTAGAACTGTAGAACTGTGCCAACTATACATTCTTCCTAGGCTCTCAGGCACTATCATTGGGCATGGCTCGCTCCTTGCAGAACACCAGTAGTAGACGCAAGTTGTGGAAATTAATTAATCACTAATGATGATCTCACTTGTGGTTGAACTAAATTTGATTGAAATTGAAATTTGTGTAAATTATGTGGAAATCCTATTGTACCACTCTGCATCTGGGTTGTAGAATTGGAGCTGAAGGCCTTGATCCGCTAAACTTCCTTTTGTTCTGCATATGCTGCACAGGTGTTGGTAGGGTTGAGACCGTTGATTAGGTCACCCCAGTTTGTTCCATTGGAATCCTATTCTGCTGCAGAGGGTTCATTTGAAGCATCATTTGTGTCCCATTAGTATATTGTTTTAAAACAAATCTGCATATCTCTTCCAGTGTCCTTTACCGCAAATGTGACAAGCTAAATATCTAACTGTACTATTCCTAATGTTGCTATTGAAACCTCTGCCTCACAAACTATTTCCTCCACCTCTTGAAGAACCCTGTAATGGCACTCGATTTCCCCGAGGAAGTATTCTTTAACCTCCTGGCTGAAAAAGTGCAGCTTGTACCATCATCAATTTCTCTTTTGTCATTTTCTTTTACGAGTCACAATAATCACTGCAATACTTCGCGTATGCCAGTATTTCATCGAGTGACTGCTTGCCAACACATCACACTCTGCTAAAGCTGTGAACTCAAACCCGGTTGCAAAGCAACAAAAAAGCTGAAACAAATCCTGAAGCACCTTCATTCTTTCGATCTTCCATTCCACTGTTTTGCCAATGTCTGCATCAATCTCTGAGTGTGCATGTAGCAACTCCACAGCATTGTGAGCTGCTCTTGTTATTTTTAACCAATTCACCCGTTTCTCTTAAACTATTGATTTCAAATGATTTACAGTGGTTGTATACTTTTCCATCACCACAGATAAAGGCTCATAAGTCGGCACATTCATGTGCGGTTCTTCATCCAGCCACCTCACTATCAATTTTCAATCAGTTCACAAATCCTGTAGCACAAGAATAAAAAGAAATGCATTCAAATTTGCCCACAGTCCCTTCGCAATAGTAACTATTCTTTCTACCTCTACATACCATTTTTCAGGATTTTCCCTAAGCTTTGAAAAATCTTTTGTAAAAGTCCATAGGTCATTCATCCTTCAAGGTACATGAACGTAAACTGGACCACGGCTTCCTTGTTTTACTCTCAATGGAAGTTCTCCTAAAACAGCATCACATTAACAATCACCTATGACTCTTTTCACCTCAGCTTTTAGCTGAGTTTCAGTCCAATATCTTTACACATTCTCCTAAACTCTGATTCATTCTATAATTTCTTCAGAAGTGGCAACCAATCTGATAATGGATTCTTCACACAATTCAGATTCGTCATTTTTATTTTGTAATGTTGGGTAATTTTCTTCCTGTTCATAGCCATTCTCAATTTCCTAGCAACAATATAATTTGGTTATACCCACTACCAGCTCGCTAGCATCAAAAGTCAATTTCAGAATCTTTAAATGATCAAGAGCTGATTCAGCAAATTGTTATAAATCCAGTTGACTCATGCTTCAGGACTCTGGACCACTGCTATCCTACTTTTCTGTTTCACCAACTTCCAAAGATCCTGCTTTCTCACTTGTGTGACTTAGCTCTGATTCTTTGGCTTTATTATTTGGTGGCAGTCTAATCAGCAAATCATCCAGCAGTTCATCCTGTTCATCAGAATCCTTTTTTATAATCCTCTTTCTCATTTTGATTCTGTTTTGTTTTATTCTTTGTTTGGCCTGCAGAGATCACGGGAAACGCACCAACAGTTACAACGACTTCCGTATGCCATACCTTTTATCTCATATGCAACTTAGCATCCATCCAAACATTTACAACTTTACAAACCTCATCTCTCAGCCTCTTCTGTTGAGCCTTCGTATTGGCTCTTGTATCCCGTTCATTCAATGCTGCAACCTGTGCGGGTCTCAGTTGTGAATTCAAACAAGCAATGTCTCAAGTAGCCAATATTCTTTACAACAAAAGTAAAATTTTCAGGAAACTGTAATTTCTTAGCTTTTACCATAGCCTTGTGCCAGTCCTTAAGCCACAAACCAGTGTGTATGCCAGAATGTATGGTTGTCTCATGGGCAGGACTTCCATCTGGTGGTACAGGGTGTCCTTTTGATAGCAACCTCGTCTTTAACTTAACTAAATTTACACCCATTTTACAATCGAGCACAATACGAGATCAAACACAATAATTCAATAAGACAAAACAATAAAGTTTGTGTCTGAATATTGGGAACCTAGACAGAAATTAAACTCACAATAAAGAATTTAGTGCTTAAAGGCGCTACACAATCGCACATCAAGCTAGGCTTTTGACCAGCAATAACCTAAGCTCGGAACTAGTTTACTCTAGTGCACAGAATTAACCATCACTTTTCCAATCCAAATTACTAGTCTAGCATGGAAATCCGTAATTTAAAAACCTTGGCGCCACCTTAAATTCTTCCACAGTCACCGTTATCTAAGTTGAGTTCTTCAAACCTTTTAATAAAATGCATAATCAAAATAATAAGTTACAGCAATATTTCAACACACACTATTACTAGTAATAATATTGACAACCCGTGTAAGCACAATGCCGTAACATAACATGAACGCAATTTACAACACGCGTCACAAAACAGAACGTGCTAGGCACAGCACCCTATTGATATGCACCAAATCCAATCGTCTGAATTGCACTACAAGAGCACCTCCACCAGGCTCCAATACCACAGAAACACTTCACCCTGGGGCCAAAGAACCAAGAGTCTCCAGTTGCAGATCTAACTATCTCATTAGTGAGGGGTATAAATGTAGGGGCACCGCTATGTAGACCCCGATGCCCCCTTTGGTGCTGGATAATTAATGGATTAGATGCTCCAGCCGGCACCTTGCGGCCGGGCTCGCTAACGCTCCCAAGAAAGCACACAATGTTATCATCAACCAATCAAACTATATATTTAACACCTACTCCAATGTGATTTCTAATGGACAGTAAAAGAGGCGTTTTGGTTGCACAGAGAAAATAAGCACAAATTGGAAACTTCACACAATAAGCAGCTTCTGCTCGTTTCATAACAGCTGACGTAATCTTGACGCAAAGTTCTTTTCCACCATAATAAACTGCAGCTGAAGTAAAATGATTTTCTGAGACAGAATGAAAACATGAACATGCAGGATTGTGCACACCTATAAATAAGCACTCTTAAATACTACAGCCCAATGCATCCTAGACAGGCCAACCTAAAGGGCACAAAGTTTTGTATATGAAAATCGGCTCCTGCGTTTCCTTTTCTGTCCTGAAAATATCTGCTGAAGCAAAAACAATGTTCGAGCTGCTGCATGTTTTACAGCAGTTCCATTGTCCCTCCACAGCTCAGCAGGATTCATTCAAAGGGAAATTTTGTCCCTCAACCTTAGTGTGGACATGGATGTTTTTAATTCATTCAGCGCAATCCTGGAAGTATGGGTTATTTTATGGCTTATTATCAAGTGAGGTAGCTGCTTCTTGGTCACTCAGACTGGACATTGCAGTCTCCTTGGAGATGAATTTCAGGGCACAGAATTTTGCAGGTCGGCTACCAGGGAAGCTCAGCCCACATTTGTTTCATGCGATAGGCTTGATGTAGCTAGGGAAGTCGAGGTGGCTTTTGTTACTAGTGTCCGTCCAGGTGGCATTAAAAGCTGAATTGCATTTTTATATTGTTCATATTGATCACGGTGATGCTCTGAATGTGATGGTGTGGCATAACTGTTGTCTGTTAGGCCTTTTTTGTGCCTAGAAATAGAAATGGCAATGAAAATGTGCTGCTTGGCAGTATGCTCATGAGGGTACATAATAGGTCGAGGAAGAGGATGACAAGATAACACCTCGATTATTGACTAGTAATCTTTTATAGTCTTGAGTCTCCCTTCGACAGCCCAGTTGGTACATTACTTCCCTTCCATTCCTAGGTGTTTCATCTGAAGTTCTGAGGTGAATGCTTAGGAGAATGTCAGGTTGGAGTAATGCCTTTACGGTCCATAGCATGCAAACGTGCTTACTGGTGTAGGCAAATCATGAAAAAACACTGTTGCTGCTAAATCGAGGACGTGGATCCTCTTCAGGTAAGTAAGTATTGTGATGAGGAAGGGAGAACCCATAAAGATGTTTACCAGTTGGCAATCTAACCATTAAACCATTGCTCTCACAGGCAGTTTGAACATTGTACCGCGATCCCTAGTAGGTGAGATGTGCAGCACATCCCTGCTCCATGTTGGCATTGTAAGCAGTATTGCCATTTTCTGCAGATTGGAAAAGTCAGTAATTCCCTGTCCACTGTAGATGTTATATGTAATGTATCCATGTGCTACAAAAGCATACAGGAAGAGTTTGCCCTCTAAGAGTGGAATGAGCAGACAATTCATCCTTATGTCCTGAGGGAGTAGCCTTGCAGCACAGGATTCTGGATGCCAGTGAAAAATGAAGCTTGAACTGAATGGGGTACAGAGAAGGTCTTGGAGTTTCCAGTAAATGCACATTGTTGCACATTTGCCCTTCTTGAATGCCACATAGGATTTTCTACCTTTTTACTGCATCCTGTTATTGTTGGCTGTAGAACTTTGTACACTGTACCCCTGCTAACCAGCAGTAAAGTGCTTGTACTCTCCTTTTTTAAACATGGTAAAGTTGGGACATACCTAATTGCCACATTTAGATTATGTGTAAGTCCCCAGTATATGCTACTACCTTTACCCAGGGCTGGTAAATAAATGCTACTGGTGGACTTTAACACTCATTGTGCCACCCACGATAGTAGCACTGTAAAACATGAGTGTGCAGTATTAAACTGCCATTTTTAATTTGAAAAGTAAACCTTTTGCCAGACCTAAACCTTCCTTTTTATTTTTACAATTCACCTCCTAGGTAGTCCTTAAAAGTCTATAGGGCTGTGTGCCTGGTATTCAAAAGTAGGACATGTTTAGCTAATATTTGTCATGTCCTGCACTGTGGCAGTGTTGGCTCTCCCATAGGTTAATACTAATTTACACTATTATATGTAATAAGTGTTAAATTCAGTTTGGGAATAACTACAAAAATATTTCAAGGACTCCTAGGAATTTAAAATCGAACTTAATAGTCAAGTCTAATTTTATATTACTATTTTATAAATTATAGTTTTAGAAAGTTGTCATTTTCTTGCCTAAAACCAAAAGGCTTTCCTGTCAGTGTCAAGCTGTCATATGACCTCTGATGGCTTCCCTGTGGTGAGGAGTGTATTGCTCCCAGACAGTGGTTAAGATCTCTGGGTGTACGGAGAGGGTCTCCTTCCTTGACAGGATGGCTTTGGGTTATGTCCAGCCGCTTCCCGAGTTTCAAAGGATGCTGCTCTGTCACTGGCAGATGAAGCTCATACCTAAACCTGTCTCCCTTTTGTCTCTCTAGTCAGGCTGGCTCCAAACTTGGGGGAGACAGGGGATTGAAACCAAAAATGGTTTCAAGTGTGGACAAAAGATCACCCTCCACCCACTGGCATTGTGCATAAATGTGGACCCCCACAGACCTCTCATCAGAACACTCCTGGACCTGAGAAGAATCAGAAGCAGGATCGACCTGCAATCTAATGAACCTGAAGGAAGACTGAACCTGCTTGCCTTGTACCGAGAATTCAGAAGTGACTCCAAGGGACAGTTGGCTGACCACCTGTTCGAGCTACAGGGACACAACAAACTTCTAGAAGTCTCTATCCCTTCAACTGCTCAGCTGACCAGTTCTTACTGGACCTGCGCTGTACCTAGCTCCTGGCCGCTAGTGTTTAAGAGTCCTACACTCCAGGTCTGGACTCTTTGCTGGTGTTAGAGTGTACTCCTTCTGTGCTTATACTGCAAGAAATAGAGCTTAGAATCTTTATTGCCAACTTTCTGCCTGAAGAACCAATCAAGACCAGCATCGCCATCAAAGCCACAGTCGTCGATGTTGAAACGTTGGTCGGCCTCAACTTGCTTGTTTACCCCGCTGATAAAAATCTACCTTACAGAAAAGTTTCTAAAGTCTGAGCATTGAGGGCTTCACGGGGACCAACAGTGAGCACCATCTAATTGACAGCAAGGTCTTCCGGGGCACAGACTTTGAACATCACCCACTTGAAGCTCTCCTGCTTCGTCGATGTCCGCACCCAGACCTCGCTCTTCAGCTGCCCATCGTCATCGAGCCCTGCTTCGGATCCAGCTTGCCTTGCTGGTGACCACTTTTTCTCCATAAAGGTTTCTAAGCCAGAAGACAAACTTTCTACCGGGTTGAACATTTGGGGAGAGGAGTTGGCCTAACAGCTAGGGCGGTCGACCTAAAATCTGGGGAACCGGTGTTGTGTAGTTCCTATTGTACCCCTGCAGGACCTGTGCGTTTGGATAACATAAACTGTGGGATTGGTGGCAGACGGGTTCCGTGAACCCCCACAAGAAATGTTAGCCTGTTTCCATTAGCTAGCGCACAGTGCCACTAGTGTCTCCTCTTATCGGAGAGAGAATAGTTTCTGACAACCTTAGAACATGACAACCCTGATCCCTCAGGATCATGGAAACAATATACTACTTTTCGCTCAGTCACTCGAGCTCCCTTAGTTTGTCTCAGAGATACACAGAATAAACAGTCTGGGCATTTCAATAAGGATTTATTGAACAGTTGTTATTCTTGTGTAGAATATATAAACTGCAACAACCATTAGACAGTAGCAGAGATATATGATTAGCAGTACAGTGAATATAAAAGGATAGTACAGTTCTACCATCTTGCAATAAGCATGAATAAGTACATGAATATGAAATGCAGGATAAAAGTGTGCGTACTCCTACGATGCCTGTCTAGATGTACCTAAGCGTACCTAGCATGTGAGTAGGTGTGAAGTCAAGAATCCCTCTAGGATTTAGTCGAACCCCATTACCCGAAGTGTGAGAATGTAGGAGCCCGTCCTGGTCTCGAGTTGGACACCCCGCGAGGGTTGTTTAGACCACTGTCAGCCGGAGCGTCTGCATGCAGGAGCCTCAGCGTCTCTGGTCAGTGTGTCGGCCTGGAAGTCTCGGTTCCCTCTACCAATCCTAGAAAGATGTGCTGTATTTATATAAAAAGTATCTAGGGTTTCTTTGTCCCTTGTCTCATGTATTAGCCATTGTTGGATGCGAGGATAACATATGGGATGAACCTTGTACGTAGATATGGTAGAGTAGGTGGTGTAGCCCCAGCCTGGTTTTCAAGAACCCTAATGAATATTCATTCATACTGTAAGAGTCCATTGATGAAGTTATAGGATGCTATTGTTCGGGAGAAACCCTCCTTCTGCACCCAGGACTAGAACTAGGTAAAGGTTCAATCCTAAAGGCTTGTTATTGTGTAGAATAAAGGAGATAATGTAGGTGAAGGGGTATGATATTACCCAGGCCTATATTGGGGTATCTATATGAAACATAACACTGGGTTTGAGTCTCAGCAAGGACGCGCAACATCCTGGGATTCTGAGCAAATCACTTAATCTCCCCGTGCCTAGCAAAAATGAATGTGTCCTCATGTAACGCAACTGGTGCTCGTGTAAAGAGCTTTGATACCTTCGGGTAAAGTTTGCGCTATATAAAACTCAGTTTAAAAAAAACAAAACATGGTCCCTGTAACCGACCCGCGCAGTCGACCTTGACTTTGGACTTTGACTTGGTATAGCATGACCAGGTAGCCACAGTTGGCACTTTGGGCTTTTTGGTACTGTTTTTAATTCAAACATTAAAAAAAATCATATCTCCAGTCCGACTCATTGAATTTCTGTTTCCTTGGTGTCATTTTAATTATTAAAATGTTCTCTCTTTTTTCCAAATTGGTTTGGGATTTTATTGCATTGTTTTCAATTTTTTACAGTTTTAGTACTGCGCAAATACTTTACACATTGTCTCTAGGTTAAGCTTGACTTTTCTGTGCCGTGCTACCAGAGGGTGCAACACGGGTTTATTTAGTGACTTTAGTGGTTCACCCTGAGAAGGATTGTGGTCATTAGGTGGAGTGGATTCTCACCCCTTCAAATAATACTCCAATTTATTTCACACATGTTTAATAACTCAAATGAAACCTAATTTATAATTTGAAGTTGATAAGCTTCAGCGTAGGCAGTGCTAGACTGGATTATGAATCAAGGGCAAAATCCACATGAATCTCTCTTTGAGGTGCCTTGGCAGTACGACATCTGTTTAGGCAATTAGCTCATTCATCCCTATGACGTGACCATGTCGTCCCCTTGCCATCAAACTAATAGAGGCAGACTTCTGTGTTTTCGCTGGCTCTTGAAGTTGGATTTGTTAGCTGTGTGGATGGGGAAGCTACCAAATTCCCTATTTTGTCTTCGTGGAAAAACTATAATCATCTATGGTTTTATACATGGACCACCATTGATGACTATGGTTTTTACATGTTGTTTACGGCAGGTTTTGCCAAGGATCCTTGATTGCTCAATGGCAATACCTAATGCTTTGGCATAACCATTTCCTTTCTCCCTTTTTTTCCCCAGACTGTCCCCAGGTGCAGTGCATTCACCCTTACGTTGCGCAGCAGCCAGACGAGCTCACCTTGGAACTTGCAGAAGTCTTGAACATCCTGGACAAGGCAGAAGATGGTAAAATTTGGAGGGGGGCTACAGCGCAGATGGGTGAAAATATTATTTATTTTGTGTTGAGGAAAGTACTCTGAATTCAGGGACAGTCACATACCGTTGAAATGAGTTGTCACCTTGAAAAGAATTGTATGGCGTTAGCCTCCAAGACCCATGTATCGCTGTAAATGTACTTTTTCAAAAGAGGGAGGGTGAAGTGGCAGCTCTAGGTTTTCAGAGACTTTCCATTTTACACCTCTCTAAATCGAGAAGTTTTGGAATGGTCTCCTGGGTGGAGTGAAAGTGCACCGACTGGGATTTTGAGTACAGGATGGTGCCTATTTAATAGAGGATGGATTAACTGTGTATGTGCAGTAAATAGGAAGGCATGGAATATATTTCTGTTTTTCACCTGGTAGGAAGACTGTCTTTTTATTGTTATAGTGTAATAACAAATAAAGCATAATATAATAGAGTACAACATTCCAAATCTATGTATGGTATGCATAAAACACTGCAGCAGCTGTCATCTGTCTACTTCTAGTTTTAAAATAAATACTTCAGCAGATGACTTTGCCTGATGTTTCAATCCGAACGTTCCTACGTGCTTTCTTATGCTAGGCCTTTTCCATGGAATCTAGATATGATCCATCAAACAGCCAAGCATGAATGACAGTTTTTGTTTTCCATTTCAATAAAATTAGGTTTCCGATCAGGAGTCTTTGAATGCTTTCTCTAAGCCAGTGTTGGTGTCACGTGACAAGTTGGGAGGAATGAGCAAGTGTTTCTGCATAACATGTGTAAAGAAGGTTCTATAATTATGTCTGGTTGAAGTTTGAATGGTACGTTTCTGTGTCTTAGAGAATTTACAGCCTGATGTCTCTCGTGAAATGGAGGCCAGCGGTCAGTGCCTTAGTGCTAATTAAGCTACTTCAAGAGCTAAACCATAGACAATCTACATTCTGTTGGCAGACAAAAAAGACATTAACAGTGCAGCTAGTAAATATGCTAGATATTGGTCCTGATAAGACAAGCTAGTCAAAAGGCAGAATAAAGTTAACGAGTAATAGGAAAGAAGTTTGGGCTGGGGATTGGTAATGCATTGTGAGGCAGTGTTTTGATTTTTAAAGAGGCGAGTTTCAACTCTTTCCCAAATTGGAGAAGCACCGGGGCAGTCCTGAAGGATACAGGGATGTTAGTTCAGATCCTGGGTGTAAACTAAAAGTCCTTCTGTCTTGTCATTTCATTTTTACACTTCTTAGTCTGCAGTCTGATTGTGCCTGCTGTGGGTGTGTCGAGAACCACCAGGGATGGTGAGCTTGTCTGCAAGATAAGTGGGGCTGTTGGTCATGATGGCTTTGTAAATTATACAGTTGGTTTTGAATATGGTGTGAGAAGACAGTGGAAGGCAATGGAGTTCCAGCAGGATGGTGTCACGTGATCATATTTATTTAGGCCTTGATGAGACATGCTGCAGCATGTAGGGTGCCATTAAGGAGTGCTAGTGTTGAGTCTGGGAGGCCGTGGAGTAGCACAATACCATCATCCTGATGTGGGATTACAAAGGGCTTGAACAGCAGGATTGAAGTCGCATTCTGAAGCAACAGTTTATCTTTCTTCAGAAACCGAGTTGGTACTGGGTTTTTGGCAATGTGTTCCTTAAGTGCGAGGTTGGTATCCAGGGTAAATCCAAGTAACTTAGCATTCGGTTATTGGGCCAGGTTTGTTCTGTATCTTGTTTGTTGTTGTTGGCAAATAACAAGATTCTAAGTTGGTTGGGTTAAACTTCAGGTAGGCGATGGAGATCCTACCCTGGTTGAGGTGCAGGCAGTACTTGAGGTTTTGGATGTCTGAAGCAGAAGAGACTTTCATGTACAGTTGTCTATCATTGGCATATATTTGATTCTTAATGCTGTATATGTGTGCAGAGCATCAAGCAGCTTGATGTAAACGTTGAAGATGACAGGGAACAATATAGAATTCTAGGAGCCTCCACCGATGATAGGAATCTTTTGAGACCTTGAGGTGACCAACTGAACAAATAAGCATTGGTAGGAAACGTAGGAGGAGAACCAGTGAAGATCACCGTGGGAGAATCCAACTCGAGAGTCCACTGTGCGTACAACAGTAGAATGGTCAACTGTGTCAAACATAGCTGAGTGGTCCAGAAATTTAAGGAGGCAGGGCCATCTTCATAAGTGGTCAAGAGGGCATCATCTGTGATGTGTGAGGTTGCAGTCTCTGTGGTGCAGCGTGATCTGATGCCAGACTTGTAGTAGTGCAGAAGATGGTTAGTATTCATGTGATTTTGTAGTTGAAAATAGACTGACTGCATTTTTAATGGTCTTACCGATGGACGGTAGGTGAGTGGTGGGCTGGTAGTTGGCAAGGTCATCAGGGTCTAGCGTAGGCTTCTTTTGGAGTGGGAGGATCTGGCTTGTCTCAAGAGATTGTGGAAAGATGCTTTGAGTGAGGAAGATATTGGTACAAGAGCGTCCCCAGAGAGAGCTGTAATGACGGAGGAGGGTAAGACATAATCTTCATTCGAAGTGGCTTTGAGGGACTTGAGTATGTCAGCTAGACCAGGGAGAGAGAGCGCTTTGAAGGCTGACCATTGTGGGGATCCAACGGGAAGGGGTAGGGGTAAGAGATGGAGCAGGCTTAGTGTTGAGGGTGATGGCATTGCTCTTTTCTGTGAAGTGAGAAATAGCTGGGTTTGGCAAGGGGTTAATGCAGTGCTTTATGGTCTTGAAGAATGTTATACTTATATTGGTGGCTTCATTGATGATGTTGGTACAGTACTTTGCTTTGACTGATGTGATGAGTCTCTGCACAGAGGGACTTGAGTATCAAGAGGTCGTAGGAGTTCTGTTTTTCTTCCATTTTCTTTCTTGTCTGTGGGTGGATTGGTTATTGTTAGCAATGTATTTAAGGTACCAGGATGCTGAAGGCTTTGGCTTGAACTTGTTTGTTGTGGCATAGATGTTGAGCCATAGCTTTATGAATTTGTTTTTTAAGTTGCTCTAAAGGGTGTTAGCATCAGACGTAGGTTTATTAGGGCGAGAGATGATGTCGGAACGACATGCTTTTGAGGCTGGGACGCAGGAGACACGACGGATGAGTTCAGGCATTTGGTTCTCTATGGAGAAGTCTTTGAAGGATCTGAAGGTTTAGTCTTCCCTTTTGTGTTGATCTTGGTTTATTGGAAGGATGCTGAGGGAGCATATATCCTTTCTTCTCAGCAGCAGATTAGGGAGTCACACATGCCTTGATCATTGCACAGTCATCACAACATGGCTTTCATTCCCTCTGGGGTTGTGTACACCATCTTATGGGGGATTAGTTGTCTAGCTCAGGGACATACTGTAAAAGCCCTGATCTGTGAAGGGATAAGCTCTGCTGATGGTGTGTTGCTCTTCCTGTAGCTGGCTGTGCCATCAATATCCTTTCTGTGCCCCTAGTCGAGTGAGGTTGACTTTTTTTGTGTGAATGCTGATGGTGGTATGCCATCATAAGTGTTAGTCAGGGCGTGCTATAGAGGTGCAGTGCACTCACTTTCATCGCCAGTATAGTATATGCACAGTAGTAAGTAAAGAAATTCACACACACAGGCTTTGTTACCTAAACCTGTTACAACATGGCACCCACTCAGCTTTATTAAGGTAACATGGATGTCTACCGTGCATATGTATATCCTTTTTAGGTCTCGCCTACACAGCGCGCATGCGCTGCATAGGAGGACCTTTAGCCGTCGTTCTGCTCTTTTTCGAAGCACATACTCGTGCTTGTGGCGGCATCCACCTTGTGGGAGCGAGCAGGGGCGTGCCCACAAGCACAAGTATGTGCTTCGAAAAAGAGCAGACTGCTCTCGCCAGTGTGGGCGCGCGCTCCTTTTGCGGGCTCGCCTCCTGCTCCCCCTCTCTCTCACAATTAACTTTCGCGGCTGCTCTCCTCGGCCCAGCCCCTCCTCCCTCCACTCAATTGCTGCTAGTCACACGCCAACGTGAGTATAAACAGTTGCTTTAAACACATGCTCGACAGGCCTGTTCGACTGCTTCACACACTTTTTTCTAAAGCTTATCTTTCGCACCATCTACCAGCGCCTTGCCCCATGAATCAGTTCGTCTTTCACTTCTTTTTACCTGCCCCCCGTGTTGGCCCTCCTTTGACATTATCTACTGCTGATCAAAAGGTTGTATAGGAATAAACATATACTGTCGCAGTTTTAAGCCACTATCCCGGGATAAACATACGTGTTGGTTACATTGTAATGTGACTATTACAAACAGTGTTAACATATCAAGCTGCAACCCGCAAAACACTTTAAATCCACCTCCGTTCCTTCTTTCCTTCCCACCCACTCCTTCCTTACTTCATTCTGTGCCTCTGTTGGTCATTGCACTGTCTGTATTCCCAACAGTGTAAGGATCACAAGCCGCAACCTGCAAACATTGCATTAGACATACAGCACGCACACAGTCCATTCTGGGCCCCTGTTGATTACATTGGGATGTAACTATCAAAAACAAGCATTTGCAATGCAATAGGTCTCGCTTTCACGCGAGTTTGCATTCTTGACATTGCAAATAAAAATGCCTTTTATTTTTGTTTTCGTTTAAAAAACATAAATAAAAGGCGTTGTCATTTACAATACCAATAGCTTAAACTTGCGTAAATGCGAGACCTATTGCATTGCAAATGCTTGTTTAGGATGCACCCTCGTCAGATCTATGTGCCCATGCCAAAAAATCACCAGATAGCATGATCCTGTCAGGTACACAGTTCTATAGGAAATGTGCAAGACTCTTTTTAATGCTGGAGAAATGCAGCAGCTAGGTCTTCAGCCATACAGTTCATTATTACTGACTGTTGATGAAACACATACATGTCATCATTATATATAGATTTAGAAGTAAACATTTGTTTTAATATATTACCCACCCTTAAATCCAGTTCCTCATGCCAGTAAACAAGGTCTCGCTATTTCGTATTGTAGAAGGATTAAAACTTTACATTGTGGTTTGCAGTCGTGCTCTTATTACTACATTCAACACCAATGGGCATATTATCAAGAACAGCGTTAAAATTATCGCCGCTGTAGCGGCAGGAAACTGCTGCTAAAGCGGCAATAATGGGCTTGATAATATGCCCTTGAGAATTCCAATAGAAGCCCATGTTCTTGTGTGAACCTGGGCTTCTATTGGAATTCTCAAGGGCATATTATCAAGCCCATTATCACAGCTAAAGCGGCGATAATTTTAACGCCGTTCTTGATAATATGCCCCCAGGTATTTTATCTTGGTTTGTACCAGTGAGATCAGATCTTTCCACCACAAATAGGAGCAATACCTTCTAAATGCTGATAACAAGCAATCTTCTCTTTCCTGTGGTGTCACTGAGAGATACAGAGTTCTTACTCCTGCTTTGTTACTTTTTCCACACAGGTTGGGTGTTTGGTGAGAGACTTCATGACCAGGAGAGGGGCTGGTTCCCCAGTGCCGTGGCGGAGGAGATCCTAAATGCTGATATACGCACCCAGAACTTGAAGGAGTGTTTCCGGGTACACCGGTCAGAGGACAGCCAGCAAAGCCAGAACAAGGACAGAAGGAAGTTGGGCAGCAGGACGACGAGGCAGTGAGGACAACATTTGAGGTTATGATATCCTGGCAACAGAATCAGTGGATCACATGGAGGAGCAGCTGCAGGGATGCTGCAGTTGGACGGGGCAGAGCTCTGCATTTGATTGGACAAAAGTATATAGGAGTGAGGGTGCCACTTAGAAGGCCAAATGATCCTCTTGGAGGCAGATCTTCAGACATTATATAGATGGAAGATAATCCATCCGCTCCATATAAATATATATGTCCACACAAGATATATATTGGTCTACAGCAAATATGATAGAAACTCAGAATCTTCCACAAACGTCTCCAGGGGATCAGAAGGGTGTAAACTCTTGGAGCACAGCATGATGATGTCATTGTGTGCCTTTGTTGTCCCACTGTTTTTTGTTGTCACAGGTGGATGATGTCCCCAGTGAAGGTATTGTTTGCTGTGATCTCGACTGGTGGAAAGAAAAATATATATATATGACGGTAGGAGGTTGATGCCGCTAGTGAAAAGTGGATGAGAAGGAGGCTTCCTGGAATACATGTAGCCTATCGTCAGGAGTAGTATTTGGCCAAAAGTCACTTTAGTATTTTTGCTACCACTACTCACAAAAATGGGGAAATTAAATCCACGGTCTTCTGTGCTGTCGCATGCAACAGTCACACTCATATAAAGTATGCTTGAAGGGGCCAGAATTGGCCATATACCTACCAGCACAACAGCTTAGCTTAGGTTTATGCTGCAAGGGCAGAGCTCTGTGATCTACACTATACAGGGATACCAAGTCAGGCTCTGTAGTGATCTTTGGTCAGAGATAGGATGCACAGCTCAAGTAACCAGTTTCTCATGGGTAGAAGTTGGCGCTCAAGTCACTAGATCACAGACGTAGAAAGTAGAGCACTGAGGTGACATGCACTGGAATAATGGGGGATGTTCTGATCACCTGTTTCTTTGAAGACAGACCTCTCCCCATAATGCAGGGATTGAAGACACTGAGGTGGAATGATCGGAAGAAAATGTGAAGCTGTGTACAACCCATGAAGGGGGTGTGGGTTTGACTAATACAGGACAAGATTCCAGTGTTTTATGAAGATCACCGGCTTCTGGCTGGTCAGACCTCTGCAGATAAATGCATGTACCTTTTATGGAGCCTGATCTATTGCCCCATTCAGTGAAGATTATACCCTGTACTCCGAAGGCAATATTGTGGTGATGGACAAGTTGCACCATACAGTGTGATGTCGCACCCATGAGAGGGATGTAGAGATTCCTCAAGAGTGATGCTACATTATTGACAGCTACAGGGTATGTCCTGTGGGCTGTGCGCACATGAACACTCAGGTTCTTTGTTCATGTATAGTGTTAAGGTCTGCCTCAACATGTGAATGTTGGAAATGAAGTCCCACTCTTAATGCAATAAGGTTCTTTAAAGATGACACCACTTTTCATGCAGTACATTCACAGTGCATGTGAAAATTCAAACTATCTCCCCTCAATCCTCACAAGAAAAATCAACAAGACATGGCATGAGTAAAATGGTAAAGAAGCAGCTTCTCCTTCTTCGAGTTTGTTTCCTACTTCCAGCAACCTGCCATTTCCTGGTGAAACCAGAAACTGCTTCCCAGAATTATTAACAATGCTGATTGTGCAGCTTGCACAGTAGGGTCGAAATAGCAATGTAGTAAGACCTCTCCAATGCCCTGCTGCTCATCTTGCTGCAATTCCCTCCATTCTACTACTCTGTTCCTTCTGGAATCAGCCTGGTGTTGGCAGTTAACCTGGTTTATTCTGTAGAAAGGAGCTACATCTCTTGATGTGAACATTGACCTGCCCAGCACTTCTGTTGGCTTTTGTTGCTTTTCTTTTCTCACTGTTCTTTCTTCTGGGCATCTGCCAGCTTGTGCCATTTTGGGAAGGTTTCTGGGCACTAGTTCTGCATGCCTATGAGTTTGCGGCAGCTGGTACACATGGTTTCCGTGTCTCATACTTCGGTAAATAACCTTCTCACCTGTGCCTGCTCTTGTTGTGCTTCTGTTGCACCAAGGTACTTTACGAGCCGGCTCCAAAAGATAAGGGACAAAGCCATAGGTTCAATTCGTCAAAAGACACTTGATTTTGTTACGCAATAGTGTTCTGATACTGCAGACATCAACATGGTGACAGTTCCAAGGAGGTAGTCACAATGGCTTCCCCTAGACCTACCTCCACCCTCTTGGATACACACTCTTTGAGTTTCGGGCAGCAAGGAGTTATTTTGCAAATGACAATGCATCATCAATCAGCTAGATCTGTTCCTTCTCCATGTATCTTGCTCTTCAATGTCTCCACATTACCAGTAAGTGCCACTGCATCCAGAGAATTGTCAGGGCCTGGCTAGATTCACTAACAATTTCAATCACTTATCACTTTTACGCTATTGTGGTGCCATTTTGCAGTCCATGATGGTTCACAAGTCAATTGCGACACCTAAACCACTGACAGAGCTTCATCAAGAAATGTATAACTCAATAAAGACTTGAGCCCTGAAGAAACATAATTTGTGTGAAATAAGGATCAGCATTATATATGGCATTTACATAAAATAATGAACCATAATTAAAGAGTCTGAATAAGTCTTCAATTTTAAGAGTGACTTTGGATTATTTGTGTGCCATCGCCTTCATTCACTTACCTCACATTCTTAAAGCTTTAGTGGTAAGTGGGTGCAGAATACTATCTTTCAGATACCTTGGTGCTTCATTGAAGCTGGTCTTTTTAGGATGCATATCTAATTGATGCAGTGCTCCAGCATTAGTCAATGATGTCCCTCTTGACTTTTATGATAAGGTCTTACCTTCTGAGGCCATTGGACAGTCTTGCTTTTTGGGTTACGTGAAGCTTCCAACCTATGGCTTCAGGAAGGACAGAACAGAATGGTTCAAGTAAATATTTTTATAGCCATATTGTACCTTCATTTTCATGGGAAAATGTTTTTCCTAGAACACCTACAGAGTTTTACCTTATTTACCAGCTGTTGTAATCAAACAAATGGGGGGATACCCTATTAAAAAGTGAATTCCCTATCTGGGTTGTGGCTCCAATGATATAACCTCTCCTATTCTTTTTGTTGTTGGAGCCATCTATTGTGCATCTATTCCAATTCATGAACTAATGGTAAGACCCATCTAGTACCACAAGGTGTTATTGGTGTAAGCCTGAGATTATATCCCACCCCGTGTGATGACAGATAGGATCATTGTAACAGATCAGGAGGAACCATGAAAACCATGACAGTCTAGCTCTGTTTTATTTGAAATGTAAGACCCTTGATGACTTTGGGTGATCCAAAATAATTAATCTAAACCAGGACAAGGGTAAATCCCTCATCCTTCTGCTCCAACTACAATCCTAAATTGTGAAGGGGAGCATACTGGACCTAATCATATACCACAGAGAGGTCAAGGTGAGCCAGGATTAGTCTTCTGCCTCCATCTATTGTCATCTGAAAACTATGGCCACAATTCCAAGTTAGTCAGAATGAAGGTGCTACGTATCACCTTCAATAAACAATGATACCCTGGGGGGCATTATTTATCACATGCAATAAATAGCACTTTTTATGAGCTTTTTGGGACTAACTTGCTTATTTTGGAGCTTATAGCACCAAAATGAGCATGGTATGGTAAATACTCTGCACTTTTCCCCTGTTACATTCTGGCAGGTTGGGCCTGTCGAGATGTTAAGAAGGTTGAGATGCTTAAGAAACCGAGTAATTACTGTATATGGTAAATTCCACTCAACTCAGAATTCCAAGACTTGCATTAGCAGAGGGGAGTAGGAAAAGTTGGACCAACTGGGAATAAGGGCCTATGAGTTTTATTGAGTTTCCAGGAGAGTAAATTGGGTCACAAATAGTTGGACACCGCCTTTTTGAGAATTTTACTCAGAATAAGGAGCCTTGCTTTGGGGTGATTATTGATGAGGTCCTTGGCATACAGATTTGATTTCTTTAGGTCTGGGTTTTGACAGCAGAGCTATCAACAGACCCTTTGCTGAGAGTATACAATAGACTAGGCTCTAGGCCCTCCCTTTTCAACCACTGACTTTCTTCAACCAGCCTGTTTCTGCCATTAGCTTGAGACATTGTCATTCACATCATAATCAGCCCAGTAGAGTGCTTATTTCTTACCTAGTTAGGTGTATCCATCTTTCGCCTCTCCAGTGCTTGCACTGAACCGCATGAGGAAATACTTAATTGCTATAGCCCTCTCTCTCCTACTGACTCCCTCCTGTGTCTCTCACGCTAAGGTGCTAACAGTGTATGCATTAGCCCATGACAACCAGACCTATTGATGTGCCAGCACTTGTTTTGAAAAAGGAGTGGCAATGTGCAGTGCTTTCAATGTCTAAGTACTCCCATTACTCAAAGAGGAATTAACAGTGGCTAGAAGAGGTCTGCAAAATGGTCAGGAAATGCTGCCATCACCCACTCAGGGAGAGCCCCAACCTCACAACCAGTGGGTTTGAGTTCTTAAGAAAATCATAAGTCTTTTTCTGAATCAGTGGCAAACTAAAGTCGGACAAGGTAAATAATTTTAAGTGAACAAACAATCACTCAATGTTATTGTTGTACTTTTTATGGAAAATGTATTGTTTAATAAACTTGCAATTTTTTTGCATGTGATATGTGAGTAAGTTGCCCTTGTGTTCCCCTCCCTTTGGTGTTTGGGATCTTGGTCACAGTTTAAAATAGTTCCCTAAACTTGTTGGGTGCAAAATTAATAGTTTAATTTCCAGTATGCCTTTTTAATTTCAGCTATAGCTTAATAGCATTCTTGGCTTTTTTTGTAAGCCTTTCATTCTCAGTCATCATATTTTTCTTTTTGTTTTGAAAAATGTACTTATGTTTAATCTGTTATGATGTGTGTCTGAAAACAGGCTGTGACTCTGGGAACTAAAGTTTTAATGGAGTGACAACAGGTCTCAAAGGCTGACACACCCGGGTATGGCCAAGATGGCGACCAGGCATAGCAAACTCCTAAAGCGCCACAGCCGGCCTCGTTGTTTGCAGAAAAGGGGATACCAGAACTCCTCCTCAGTGCCCAAATCACTTGGGGGACCACCGAGATCCCGGTGCAACTGACGACAGCTGGCATGCAGCCCATATGGGGATTCGGCCAGCGCAGCTCCTCTGGACCTCGGACTGCATTCGCACAAGATGGCGCCTGCTTGGGAGTGCAGCAAACGGAGCTGTGGAACGAGGGTCTAGGGAGGCTCGCCCACTGCAGCCACTGTGCCCAAGTATAAACTAGAGGAGCAACGTTGTCCCGCCTACCGACGCTCATCGCCAGGGGCTGCCCATAGGAGCAAATTAAGGACCCAGGCAAACTCGGCACTAAGTGAGGTGAGGAGGGAAACGGAGCAGAGGCATGGCCTATTGCAGGCTGAGTGGGAAGCCTGTATGTCCAGACAGCAGCAGGTCTGCCTTGGGGTGCAGTTCATTACTTGGAGCAGTGAGAGAGGCACCCAACCTACAGTGAAACACAGACATACCAAGTTCCTGCCTGTAGAGGAGCACCACACTGGGGAGCAGCGCTGGACTGGGGCCTACCTATCCTGGAGCCCTCCACAAGGCCGCAAGGCCAGTTGGATATAGCCTAATGCCCAGCAAGTAAGCAATACCACAAGGGGCCGCTCAACCCTCGAAGCATACTAATATTTCCGGCCCCTACCTGATGCCCCATTGGGGATGCGTGTCTTAACCCTCCCCCCTCACCATCGCCAGGCCACATAGGTGAACTTGTGAAACAACGAAAGAGTGTGAAAATGGAGAGAAAATCAACTTAACAGTGATTCTCCTAATTGACAGAATCAGTGCCAGAGAGACCAAATCAACCTGACTTTAAAGTAAAACCCTCACTCACCAACATAGTTGGTGACATGCTTCATCATGGGGTTTAGCCAGGGGTGCCTTATGCACCTCTGGTGTGCTTTGACGCTTGTCTTAAGGCGGAGCAACAAACTTCCGACTAAAGGAGTGAAGTGATTTGGTGAGTGAAAATCAAAAAAAGGGGGGTTTTAAAAGTCATGTGTCGTCTACCAGAACATTTTAATAGTGGCGAGACATGGACGAATTAAAAAGTGAAAAAGGATAATGACTCCTGACGTTTAATTGGTCAGGTTTATCCTATGGATAATCAAGTGGTCGACATGTTTCAGCTTGTCAATGTATTTCACTAAGCTTTCATCAGGACCTAATTTTGAAAAGGCACCTGGGCGGTATAAGCACGCTAAGGCTTACCCTAACCTCAGGTGCAAGGAACCGATACACTCACGGTTTACAGTAGAGGTCTTCCACTGATTCGAAGGAAACCTCGTGTATCTGTAAACAAATGTGTACAAATATTAAGATCAACATACAAGAAATATTCAAGGTGTATGTAACATACGTCAGATCGAGTGTCAGACATGGCACAAGTTGGAATCAATCGTGTAGTCCCTGCAATTTACATGACCCATGGTAATATACAACAGCTTCCATACAGTTTAGAAAACTGTAGTTTAGTTTGTGTACCAAACATACCCAAGTTCAAGTAAACAGACGGTTGAAACATTAAATCAAAAGTCTAGACTTGGGATGAGATTATTGAGTCAGTGTGGATCACGTTAAAAAAGGCACTGTCAAAGAAAGATCGATTAAAATGGGGCGAGAAATCATCCCAGAATCGAACAAACAATAAGGAAAAATAACTTAAAAGAGCTTACGTATATGAAGGTAAAGAAATGCTCCTTGGGCAAGGAAGCGGTTTGCGGGACTACAGAACAACTATGGTAGAAAAAGGAAAAAACGGGAAAAAATTACAACTTTGAACAACCCGTCATCCCATTCTACCTAAAAGTACCGCTCAGTAAAGAAAAACCACTACATGTTTGTAACGGGCGGTACTCACGTCGTCCAAGTCCTCAGCCAGGTGATTTCACCTACACAGGACCGCCGAGCCCGGAGTCAACACAGAGTAGGGCCTTAGTGTTTAAATACCGAGGGTCAGCAAGGGAAATCCGGAAGTGTCCTCGTCTGCCTGATACGCATGCGCACCATCGGCAAAGGCATAGAGAAAGGACCCAGTCGCTGGCCCTCGGGAGAAAAAAAGACTAGAAAAATCAAATACTCCACTCGTGAAAACTTTATTAGTAGAGTATTGATTAGCGCAAACAATCGTTCAAAATTGGTACAAAATTGGGGGCATATTAAATACCTTTGTCTCATAAAGACTTCGGACAAAGCCCTAAAAAGTTTTTAAACACCCCAGAGTATAAAGATCTTGGGAATCAAAATCGGGGCTTCAGTTTTAGGGCCCGTTGGGTTGAAAGAATAGGGGAAGTCATAGTGTTTGGATACCGAGGGTCAGCGCGGAGAATCCAAAAAAGTCCTCGTCTGCCTGATACGCGTACGCATCATCAGCAGGGGCAGAGAGAAAGGACTCAGTCTCTGGCCCTTGGGAGCAAACACTCGTAAAAGAATTGTTCAAAATTGGGGGCATATTAAATACCTATGTCTCATACATAAAGATTTCGGACAGGGCCCAAAAAGAGGGTGTTAGAGATCTTGGGAACCAAAATCGGAGCTTTCGTTTATAGGCAGGCGAGGACGAGGGAGAAGGAGAGGAAACAGTCAGGTCCACTGGGAGCAGGAGGAAGGGATAGGGAACCACACACGCAGCAAGGCGGGGACCAGCAATCAGAGAGTCTAGTGCTGAATCTCTCCTCGGTCACATTGACACAGACAGAGAGCAAAGTACTTGAGAGGGGATTAGGATTCGTGCCCACTGCATGGCTGGATCGCTTTCGATTACATTGCGAACTTTCAGAATTTTTCAGGAAGTTAAAACTTAAATCTTTTTTCGAGAAAACCAAATCTGATGTCCTTGTAGATCGTCCCAGTGACACCACCTTACGTCTGAAATCTACATTCACCCCCCCCTCCCCATCTGATTCCAGCAGAGCTTACTGCTTTTGAACAAGCAGTTTTTAACGATGTCGAAGCCTTCCAGGACCAAGGAACTTACAAGAACATGAGTGCCCTTGAGTTTCAGGCTCTTCAATCATTACAGAGTAATTCTGACATTGTGATAAAACCTGCTGATAAGGGGGGAGGAATTGTAATCCAGAATGCCATAGATTATGATCTTGAATGCAGACGTCTTCTAAACAACTTGAAGAATTACATCCCTCTAACCACAGATCCCTCTCCAATTTTGAAAACTACTATATGCAATCTTGTCGAACATGCCGAGATAAGTGGATTTATAAGCAAACATGAGGCTGATTTTTTTACTAAAGGAAAAGGCATAATTCCTTATTTTTATACCTTTCCAAAAATTCACAAAAACAAGTCACCCCCTCCGGGCCGCCTCATAGTATCGGGCATTGGCTCTCTATTAGAGCCTCTTTCTATTTTTTGTGATTTTTTTCTGAAACCCATAATTCAGGATACCCCCACCTATCTTAAAGATACCAAAAGTTTTTGGGCATCTCTACAAGAGCTTAAGGTAGATCATGACAACACTATCCTTGTCTCTCTGGATATCGAGAGTCTTTATACAAGCATCCCCCAGGACGATACAATCAAGGTCATTGGGGAAGCTCTTGACTCTATCAACTGGTCTTTTCAAACATCGAAAGGATTTATCATTGAGTGTGCCACTTTGGCACTCAAGAAGAATTTTTTTGAATATCAGGGCACACTATACCTCCAGTCAACAGGTACCTCGATGGGCAGCACTTTTGCGCCGAGTGTGGCAGGATTTTATGTTTTTGATTTTGAACGTAAATTTATCCTGAGCCAACTTAACCCTTTTTCTTCGTATCTTTCCTTTTGGAAGAGATATATCGATGATATTTTTATCATCTGGCAGGGTCCCGAGAGTATCCTTTGTGATTTCCTAATATGGATTAATACCTGTGACCCTCATTTGCTATTCACCCACTCCTTTCATAAACACGAGATGATTTTCTTGGATGTGGTTGTCACTAAGACTGATGGCGCACTATCGACTAAAACACATTACAAACCTACAGCCAAAAACAACCTTTTGGTTTTCTCCAGCTTTCACCCTCGACCATTACGGGAAAACTTCCCCTATGGCCAATATTTACGCATCAGGCGTAATTGTAGTAAGGTGGAGGACTTTCGTACACAGTCCAAAGAACTTACATACAAACTAAAACAGAGGGGTTATCCTGAAACTATTTTAGCCAAAAGCTGCAAACGAGCAAGAAATCAACCCAGAGAGGTCCTGTTGCAGAACTATCCCAGAGAGCCCAGAGACATACCATTGACGTGTGTAACTACTTACAACGTTGCCTCCAACGCCATTGCAAAATCCATTAAGAAAAACTGGAGGATTCTGGAGAGCAATAACATCAAATGGGAAAAACCTTTATTTGCATACAAGAAAGCCATGAGTATTAAAGACTCCCTTGTCCACACGAGACCGAGGATCTTAAATAAGTCCACCGAACTATCTGTCCTTGACACCTGGGGCCTACCACCTATTCTTGGTCATTACCCATGTGGGTCATGTAGTGTGTGCCACCTTACGTCCCCCACTAAAACGTTGGCTTTGGAAACTGGAAAAATTTGGACTCAACGTAGCCACACTAATTGTAACACGACTGATGTGGTCTATTTAATCACATGTCCATGTGATCTTAAATATGTGGGCATGACCACAAGGAAAGTCAAGTTACGCATTGGCGAACATCGAAGTAATGTTCGATGCAAAAGAAGCATGACAAAACTAACTGAACATTTCTTACGCTTCAACCATACTGCGGATGATCTACAATGGACCATCATAGAACAAGTAAAACCATCCTTTTTGTTTGAAAAGGAACAACGTTGGGTCTATCGGTTATCAACACACCTGGTGGGCCTGAACGATAACATTCCATGGGGAACAGTTCTGAGACGCAATAGCTAATGGCTCTCTGTACTGCTGTTGTCTAATTTTCTGAATAATTTCTGAATAAATACCTTAATTTCTGAATACATACCTCTATTTTCCAAAACCGTCCAGCATAAAGACTTCTGGTTCCCTATACTTTTAACCTATTGGGTCCTATAAACGAAAGCTCCGATTTTGGTTCCCAAGATCTCTAACACCCTCTTTTTGGGCCCTGTCCGAAATCTTTATTTATGAGACATAGGTATTTAATATGCCCCCAATTTTGAACAATTCTTATACGAGTGTTTGCGCTAGTCAATACTCTTTCAATAAAGCTTTCACGAGTTGAGTATTTGACGTTCTAGTCTTTTTTCTCCCAAGGGCCAGAGACTGAGTCCTTTCTCTCTGCCCCTGCTGATGATGCGTACGCGTATCAGGCAGACGAGGACTTTTTTGGATTCTCCGTGCTGACCCTCGGTATCCAAACACTATGACTTCCCCTATTCTTTCAACCCAACGGGCCCTAAAACTGAAGCCCCGATTTTGATTCCCAAGATCTTTATACTCTGGGGTGTTTAAAAACTTTTTAGGGCTTTGTCCGAAGTCTTTATGAGACAAAGGTATTTAATATGCCCCCAATTTTGTACCAATTTTGTACGATTGTTTGCGCTAATCAATACTCTACTAATAAAGTTTTCACGAGTGGAGTATTTGATGTTCTAGTCTTTTTTCTCCCGAGGGCCAGCGACTGGGTCCTTTCTCTATGCCTTTGCCGATGGTGCGCATGCGTATCAGGCAGACGAGGACACTTCCGGATTTCCCGCGCTGACCCTCGGTATTTAAACACTAAGGCCCTACTCTGTGTTGACTCCGGGCTCGGCGGTCCTGTGTAGGTGAAATCACCTGGCTGAGGACTTGGACGACGTGAGTACCGCCCGTTACAAACATGTAGTGGTTTTTCTTTACTGAGCAGTACTTTTAGGTAGAATGGGATGACGGGTTGTTCAAAGTTGTAATTTTTTCCCGTTTTTTCCTTTTTCTACCATAGTTGTTCTGTAGTCCCGCAAACCGCTTCCTTGCCCAAGTAGCATTTCTTTACCTTCATATACGTAAGCTCTTTTAAGTTATTTTTCCTTATTGTTTGTTCGATTCTGGGATGATTTCTCGCCCCATTTTAATCGATCTTCCTTTGACAGTGCCTTTTTTAACGTGATCCACACTGACTCAATAATCTCATCCCAAGTCTAGACTTTTGATTTAATGTTTCAACCGTCTGTTTACTTGAACTTGGGTATGTTTGGTACACAAACTAAACTACAGTTTTCTAAACTGTATGGAAGCTGTTGTATATTACCATGGGTCATGTAAATTGCAGGGACTACATGATTGATTCCAACTTGTGCCATGTCTGACACTCGATCTGACGTATGTTACATACACCTTGAATATTTCTTGTATGTTGATCTTAATATTTGTACACATTTTTTTACAGATACACGAGGTTTCCTTCGAATCAGTGGAAGACCTCTACTGTAAACCGTGAGTGTATCGGTTCCTTGCACCTGAGGTTAGGGTAAGCCTTAGCGTGCTTATACCGCCCAGGTGCCTTTTCATAATTAGGTCCTGATGAAAGCTTAGTGAAATACATTGACAAGCTGAAACATGTCGACCACTTGATTATCCATAGGATAAACCTGACCAATTAAACGTCAGGAGTCATTATCCTTTTTCACTTTTTAATTCGTCCATGTCTCGCCACTATTAAAATGTTCTGGTAGACGACACATGACTTTTAAAACCCCCCATTTTTGATTTTCACTCACCAAATCACTTCACTCCTTTAGTCGGAAGTTTGTTGCTCCGCCTTAAGACAAGCGTTGAAGCACACCAGAGGTGCATAAGGCACCCCTGGCTAAACCCCATGATGAAGCATGTCACCAACTATGTTGGTGAGTGAGGGTTTTACTTTAAAGTCAGGTTGATTTGGTCTCTCTGGCACTGATTCTGTCAATTAGGAGAATCACCGTTAGGTTGATTTTCTCTCCATTTTCACACTCTTTCGTTGTTTTTCATTGATTCTGGGGGACTAAGAGTGTAGCTCAACCCTCTCTCTCTTGTTGTTTCTATTGACACATAGGTGAACTGCCATTGGAGCCCCCAAACGGTGCAAACTTGCCTGGGACCCCACCACCGATAGTTCCCCTCCCCTACTACAGTTGTGCAAATGGATCCACTGACCCGAGGAGCATCTGTGGATGCTTTGCGGGACTGGGCCCCTGGCCACACAGAGAAGCTCACAAACCTACACAATTATTAAGCTGCCCGTTCCCCTCCAGGGGGGTGCGATAGTTTATGGCATAGATCACTGCCTGCACCACAACAGTAGGCGTTGCCTTGGTGGCTGGGGTCTGGTCCCCTGCCCACATGAGATAGGTCCCTGGCGGACCAGTGACATCTGCGTGGGAGGCCTGGACCCTTGCGTATAATCATGACCACCTCACGCAATAGTGAAAAGGAGGGCTCTATCAAAGGCCTGCTCATTAAACCTACAAGCAAAAAAGCGGTACACCATGAAGAAGCAACCTCATTGGTTTCATCCTAGGCAGAGGATACCGCAGCGGAGCAGTGAAGAGACGATGCACCAGTTACCAGGGCTTTCTTGGAAGCTCTTTTTGGCACCCTAAGAGTGGACATTGCAACCCTCAAATAGGAGTTGGCAGAGATTAGGGACCTGAAGAAGGAAGTGGATGAACTGGATCAGAGAGTCAATACACTGGAGCACACGAGTGACTGCAACCAAGAACTAGACGCCCACAGCCCACAGGTTCATGTGACGTCTTTGTGCCAAAGCTTTTTTACACCTCACTGGATGGAATTAAAGGACTCCACATTATTGTCCATATTATTGTCCTGGTAATAAGTGCCAACCCCAAAGGCTTTCTGTTAGTGTTCTAGGGGCAGGCTATTCAGGAACACAAGGTTGACCTGACCTTCTTGTATGACATCTGAAAACAGGCTGATGTCCATTCCAGTAGCTTTCAGTGGATTTATGAAATTCAGCAGATGCCACAACATTTGTTTTCATGCAGTACACTCTCCAGAAGTGGAAAATAGAAGTGCCCATTACTGAACCAGAGACAGGAGACTAAGTGTTATCTAGGTTCTTCGAGGCCTTAGGGGGCTTCTGTTGCTAGTGTAACATGTCAACCTGAAAGTCTGATCACTGTATCTAAATGGAAAGAGGTTAGATTTTGTTTTGGATTTTCATGTACCAGTGGTAATAGGAATCTCTGTGGGCATATTTACTATTCTTTCACACAATGCAGGGCAGCAAGTAAAGTTGCTGCATTGCGTGAAAGGGAGACCGCGGAAGTTCTCCATCTTTACAAATGCCCCGTGCCAGTGCAAGCGCCCTTGTGCCATGTTGCAAGAGTGCCTGTGTTACAGGCAGGATTGTTTTTATGCAGGAAGGGACACTTTCCTGCACAAAAACGAACCTCAGAGGCATTTTCTCTTTCTGCAGCACACATGGGAAGAGACAGTAACGGGAGAATACGTGTATTTCTCCTCGTTGTGTCTCACTTGTGAAGGTGTAGCCTATTAACAGAAACCAAGGTTTACCAACTTTAGCTTTAGTCAAAATCCAGGGGTGGGTACATGGGAACACCAATGCTCCACCCATGGAAATCCTCCCCGCGCAAAGTATCCCGAGGCAGCGCAATGTGGTGCCTTGCGTTACCTTGTGTTACTTTACATTTACTAAACCACACCAAGTTGCTTTGCTAAAACTGATTTTGCATTCAGGCTGTGCCACAAAGGAAACTCAACCCTGATGCAAAATCTTTGTCCAGACAGCAGCAGGTCTGCCTTGGGGTGCAGTTCATTACTTGGAGCAGTGAGAGAGGCACCCAACCTACAGTGAAACACAGACATACCAAGTTCCTGCCTGTAGAGGAGCACCACACTGGGGAGCAGCGCTGAACTGGGGCCTACCTATCCTGGAGCCCTCCACAAGGCCGCAGGGCCAGTTGGATATAGCCTAATGCCCAGCAAGTAAGCAATACCACAAGGGGCCGCTCAACCCTCGAAGCACACTAATATTTCCGTCCCCTACCTGATGCCCCATTGGGGATGCGTGTCTTAACCCTCCCCCCTCTCCTTCGCCAGGCCACATAGATGAACTGCCATTGGAGCCCCCAAACGGTGCAAACTTGCCTGGGACCCCACCACCGATAGTACCCCTCCCCTACCACAGTTGTGCAAATGGATCCACTGACCCGAGGAGCATCTGTGGATGCTTTGCGGGACTGGGCCCCTGGCCACACAGAGAAGCTCACAAACCTACACAATTATTAAGCTGCCCGTTCCCCTCCAGGGGGGTGCGATAGTTTATGGCATACCTCACTGCCTGCACCACAACAGTAGGCGTTGCCTTGGTGGCTGGGGTCCGGTCCCCTGCCCACATGAGATAGGTCCCTGGTGGACCAGTGACATCTGCGTGGGAGGCCTGGACTCTTGCGTATAATCATGACCACCTCACGCAATAGTGAAAAGGAGGGCTCTATCAAAGGCCTGCTCATTAAACCTACAAGCAAAAAAGCGGTACACCATGAAGAAGCAACCTCATTGGTGTCATCCCAGGCAGAGGATACCGCAGCGGAGCAGTGAAGAGACGATGCACCAGTTACCAAGGCTTTCTTGGAAGCTCTTTTTGGCACACTAAGAGTGGACATTGCAACCCTCAAATAGGAGTTGGCAGAGATTAGGGACCTGAAGAAGGAAGTGGATGAACTGGATCAGAGAGTCAATACACTGGAGCACACGAGTGACTGCAACAAAGAACAGACGCCCACAGCCTCAAACTGCTGAACCTTCAAGATCAAAATGCTGAACTACGTTACCAGGTGGAGGACCTTGAAAATAGGTCCAGGAGAGTCAACATATGATTTAAGGGTGTTCCTCTCCAAGCCGCTGCAGGAGACCTCAAGGACTATGCGCCTAGGATCTTCTATTATGTAGCACCAGATCTTGCACCACAAGACATCCTGCTGGACCGTACACACAGAGCAGGCCAGCCTGCCAGCTCCCTGGGCATGCCTCAGGATATTCTCACGTACCTACACTACTATAAACAGAAAGAGGTTGTCACGATGGCAGTGCAAGATCATAATACTATAGACTTTGGGGGCAATAAGATATGCCTCTATCAACTCCTCTCACCTATTACTTTGCAACAGCGTCGCTAACTGAAACTACTCACCAAACTACTACAAGAGAAGGGGATCTGCTACCATTGGGGACACCCCTTTCACCTCACTTCTTTCTGGGAAAATGAGACACGAAGTATACGCACCATGGAGGAAGCAAAAATTCGGTGGACATTGATGCACATCCCACAGGTGAGAACCCTGGCACTGCTCCGCATAGCTCTCTCCTCCCTCAGCGAGTTTGAGATGCTTCACAAGACCAAAACAGGAAAAGTTAGGTAAACCGTCTGAGGTGGAAAGCCGCAAGAAAGAGCAGTCCTGCTGCGTCAACTCCAACGACATGAGACAAACGGGGAATCTGGTAACGTCTGATGAGCGTTGCCCCCAGAGACCTCTAATTGAAGACCCCCTGTTCAGTCCCCCATTCCTACCATTAGGATTGGCGATATCCAGGCAGTTGAGTTCCCTAACGTTGTGGAGTGATGGACGTTCAACCCCAGCGGTTACACCACGGACCTTACCTTTTATGCTCAAGGTGACACGGAGAGGGGATTGCCAACATTCTACTGTTTATTGTTCTATATGTTATCTCTTATCTGTTTAATCGATTCTTTCCCCTTTTATCACATTGCATACCAATGCAGTTAGCTACACCCTAACCTCATGACCCCCCTGGGTAGCAATGAAGACAAATGTCATAGGCCTTTTACATTTTTACTTTATATAGGCATGATCAATGGTTAAAATACTCAGTTACAATGTGAGGGGCCTCAACTCACTGGTAAAACATGTGTCCTTTCTATCCATTCTTCGTGCAATATATGTTTGCTCAAGGAAACCCACCTTCTCAAGGCAGACTGACGGCGCATTCAATCACGTTGGTTTGATTGCCAGTATTTCTCATCTAGATTGGGGAAGAAAGCAAGGGTCACAACCTTAATAGCCTCGTACTTCCCTGGCAGGGTAGTTCAAATGCAAGCAGAAATTTCCAGCCCCTTCTCTCACTTCGCATCGCCTTTGAGCCATACACATTCACACTTGCCACTATTTATGCCCCCAATGAACATCAAGAGACCTTCATTCTTGAAGGAACTGGGCCAGGGGATGGCCACCATAGATGCCGATGTTATGATGGGTGGGGACTATAACCTGGTCCTGGATGCCAATCTGGACAGCTCAGTGCAAAGGGTAAGACAGACAGGCGCACTCAAACCGCAAGGTCATCAACAGCTAACCGAGGATAGTCTAACTGATATCAGGCGCAGGCACAATCCTACAGAGAGGACCTACTCCTTTTAGCAGCCCACCAATCCTACACACAAATTGATTTTTTCTTGGTGACACTGCGCTTCTTGGCATTCCTTACAGATGCTGACATTGGAGTTGCTGCCCTCTCCGATCCCTCCAAATCAACATTATGCTCCATATGCCCAGCCTGTTTTCCCAGAGCCACTCCTGGTGCCTTAAACTCCTCACACACGCACCAATAGTCACTGAGATCACAGAGGCAATCCAGGTCTTTTTGGAGACCAATGACACCCCAGAGACACACATAGCGCTGTTATGGGAAACGTTGAAGGCGGTGATCTGGGGCCGATTAATAGCAATCGCAGCTTGCTTCAACTGGGAATGACGGGACAAGCGGGTAGGTCTGGAGGGATGGGTGAGGGAGCTAGAAGACTCTCCAGGTGCCAAACGGGTGCTTGGCTTTGATGAACGTGTGACTACAAGCCACCGCTTCGCTAGATCCATGGTGTAAGGTAATCCTAGACTTGATATTCATTATGCTTTCAGGAACCCGGAAGGCACTATGGTAACCGTAAATTCAGCAGTTTTTTTCTGGTGCCACAGGTTAGGTTACGCCTTGGTGTGCGTATACCGCCGTGGCACTTGGTCCTGACGAAAGCCTCGCTACGGGCATTAGGAGGCTGAAACATGTAGACAAAACTCTCAAATAAATAAATAGACCACACATCACTTTTCAACCTAGGAGGTAACTGGTCAATCTACCCAGTTCTAAACATCCACCTCACTGTTTTTACTCTTGGCTTATTTCTCTTCCAATAAAAAGAGTTTTTTGGGATAGAGGCAATCTTAATCCTTTACACTATCACTTTCTCACCCCCACAGAATCACCAAACCCGCCCCGCTGTAATAAGGCGTCGTAGCATACCAGAGAGGCACTCGGCCTCTCTGGTGGAAACCCAATGATGAAGCATATGACCAACCACGTTGGTGAGTGAGAGTTGTTCTAGAAAACAAAAGTGTTAATTCTAGAAAACAAGAGTGACTCCTCTTGCTAGCTCTTCATCTTTTGGCCTCACTCTTATGTTTATTTGTAAAGCGAAGATGATCACATTGCCAAAGCATTTCAGCACTACTATGCTGATCTCTACAGGGCTGAGGAACTAGCAGAGGAGGATGCTATTTCATCTCTAGACCAAGCTCCTATAGAAGACCTAGATGCCGCAACATGCCCTACACTTAGAGAGTGACATACATACAGGTGAAGTGTTGACGGCGATTTTCCCATCTCCAGTCAGGCAAAGCTGCAGGGCAGGATGGTTATCCCCCTGACTTCTATAAGCTGTTCACCTCCCTCCTTAGCCCCTATCCTCACACGCCTCTATAATTCCTTCAGTGATACAGACTTCTTAATAGTTCCCATGAAAGCAACCACCATTACGGTCATACCCAAAACAGGCAAAGATCCAGCCCAATGTTCATCTCATTGACCTATTTCATTCCTTACATGTTGATGCTAACATTTTCACTACTATTCTAGCAAATCACTTGGCCCCCTATATGCAGTTCCTAGTGGACCCAGATCAAGCGGGTTTTATACCCAAAAGGAGCTGTGATGACAACACTAAGGGCATTTGCCACCTTCTGGATAAAGCTCAGCGCTCGCGAATGCCTGCGCTCCTTTTCTCAATCAACACTGAAAAGGCATTTGATCGGGTCCACTGGCCTTACTTGCAGATGGTACTTCAAAGGATAGGCCTTGGCCATCAGTTCAGAGGATGGGTTTGATGCAGCTACTAAGTCTGAGTTAATGGTCTCACATCCCCAATGTTAGATATTACCCACGGCAGGGGTGTACTTTGTTACCGCTAGTTTTTTCTCTCTATAAGGAGCCATTTGTGGAACATGTACGTGGAAATCCCACTATCTCGAGTATCACATTATGGGGGGGGGGGACACAAACTAGCTCTAAATGCAGACAATGTTATGGTGGCTTTCCGAATCCTCTCCTCAATTGCACTTATTCGGGAACTAGAAGCCTTTGGGAAGGCCTCAGGGTTCAAGGTCAACTTTTTGAAGTCGCAGATACTTAACCTCACGGTTCCACGAGCTGACCAAACCACCATCAAACACCTTTTCCCTTTCCCATGGGTTACACAGGGAGTGGTATATTTAGGCCTTCACATCCACTCCACAACACAACAGATGTCCAAAAGCAAATATGGCATTCTAAAGCGCAATCTTGGTTGGGGTGACTCAAGGCGATCAAAATGACTCTCCTACCTAAGATCCTATACATTATGCAAACTCTCCCTCTACTACCCCACCAGAAGTACTAGGCAAGCTACAACATCTCATAGAGCACTATATATGGGTGAGTAAAAAAGCACGTACAGCTAAGCAACAGGCATACTCGTTCCCTGCAGACGGAGGTCTTGGGATCCTTCATCTCATGCATTACTATCAAACGGCACAGCTTCACTATCTAGTAGAATGGGCTAGGTCCACTACAGAAAAAGATAGGTGTTTTATTGACCTAAGATATTTGGAAGGTACAGTTGCTACCCAAGCCCCACTGACCGCCTCGGGTATACATCTCTCCAACACCCCGAGCTACTATGGGGACCTAGGATAAGGTGCAGTTATCAAAGAAGCTATCCACGCTCATCTCTCCACAAACTCCAATCATTGGGAATTCGGATTTTCCCTCAGCTCACCGGGGCTCTGACTATCTACCGTGGCAGCAGGCTAACTGTAAGAGAATAGGCGACCTCTTTGACCGTACAGGGCTAATGGATTTCCACCAGATCCAACATAATTATGGCTTACACTCAACAGAACATCTGCAATACACGGCAATCAGACACTTGGTCATGCTAACTTCAATTTGTCTGCATGCTAGAAGGCCCCTGTTACCATTTGAAAAATGGCTGATCACCTGGCACTCGGACAAACGTTTACTCTCTGACATATATACCTTCCTCAACACACCACAAACCCACATCACATCTGCGGCACGGCTACAATGGGAAAAGGAATGTGAACACCCCTTCACCCCTATAGAATGGTCAGATATCCAGAAACGGGCCAACACATCAGTGAGCAGTGCCGCCAGCAAGGAGACACTCCTCAAATTGGCACACTACTTGTATAACACCCCAGAACGCACAGCCCAAAGGAAACGCAAATTGTTGTAGGGGCTGTGGCCAGGTAGGGAATCTGACACATCTTCTTTGGCATTGCCCTCAGATTCACCATGACTGGCGCAAAGTCCTTGATGCCATTGATAAAATGTATGACACTAAACTTCCTAGATTCCCGAGCTATGTACTATTGGGTTTCCCCAAAGCCCTGACCTATAACATGAACTGTGTGTGGGAAGGAGCAATCAGTTTAACCCAATGCGCTGCCAAACAAGCTCTTCTAGCTCACTGGGGCACGTCCAAAATACTGAGTGACATCGATTGGTTCCATAAAATCTGGGACATTTTGGGGATGGAAAAACTTACAGCTGTTTCCGAGCAACGCTTACCCCAATTTGATGAAAGTTGGGGCCCATGCATACATTTTCTTACAGAGGAATTCAGAGAACTGATTTGTCCAGCATACCTAGGTGTACTTCTCCTCCTACCGGCAGATCACCCTGCCAATTGAATAGAGATAGGGCACCTGTGCACACACCCTCACATATCCACACAAGCAACAATAGATGCCATTGACTAGACGCGGCCTTTCCCTGACCAGAAGAGTTGACTACCCTCATGCCATTCCTCGTTCATTTCCCCTTCCCTTACTTTTATCCCCTACTCCCTATTTTCTCGTTGCTTCTTCGTGGTCCTCACCGACCAGTGGATATAGGCGAGGTATTCTGTTGTATTTTTCTTGCTATATAAAAAACATTAAAACAAGATTTAAACTGAAAGGCTGACACAAACTAGCAGCTTACCGAGATAATACCAGTTTCCCGCTGTTATGGCTTTTTTGCTATTTCTCATATTTCTGAAGTAGGAAATTGGTTTGAGCCTAAATATGTGATACAGTGACAGAATGAAAATTTGAAAATGGTTCATTCACATGCCCTCGACAGCAGGGCATTTAGTAATTTTATATAGTGTCAAGTTTCATTTAAAGATAAGCATTGGCTTAACGAAACTTGGGGGGGCTCCCGTGCACAGTAGATACAGCCCCCCCCCCCCGCACACACGCACCGTACCCAGTCCAGAGCTCTCAGGCCAGGGACCTGCCAGTGGCAGAGAGGTACCACGGAGTTCATAGACCACCAGAATATCAATGTAACTGCCCCTACACTGTGTAGGGACAGGGGGTTCTTAGATTTGTGGCTGGAGACCAGGTCTCATCCATTGAAACTTAACTTGTTTTATTTTTGTATATATATTTGTAGCTGGCAACCTATAGTGAAAGAAAGGACCTTATTGAGATGGGTAGGAAAGGATCGTCTTGAAAGTAGGAAAGTGAAGGGTACTGATCAGTGTATGAGTCATCTCTCCTAGGGCAACCATAATGATGTGTCATGGTGTCCATGAATTTACTTAACTTGTCTTGTTGAAGAGAGTATCTTAGGTTGTCCAGGTTCTGGGCAGCCTCACATCCGTGCTGGGCATCCTTTATAATCTAGGGTTTTCGCTGATTGTAACGTCTCTGTCATTTCATCTCAGAGGATTCGGTTCATCGGAGCTATTGTTTAAAGAACTCAGATGTATCCTTCATCAGCGATACCATGGTGTGACATATCTCTCACCCCATAATGACACTCTAGTGGATTCAGATATGTCTTTGTTCATCTTTTGGATATCCACATTGTTCCTTATAGAGGCCTATAGAATGAAGGTTTTCAAAGTCCTCTTTCCAATTGTTCGGTCAGCTGAGCATACCACAAACCAGTTGTTTCAGATCTGAGCAATCTTACACACCACTTTTAGTGGCTGGTATAGTTATATAATTTTTGTCGGGCTTTCCCTAAACCCACCCTTCTTCTCAGGTGCCAAATACATCAAACTCTTTGAGGTTCATGTGACGTCTTTGTGCCAAAGCTTTTTTACACCTCACTGGATGGAATTAAAGGACTCCACATTATTGTCCATATTATTGTCCTGGTAATAAGTGCCAACCCCAAAGGCTTTCTGTTAGTGTTCCAGGGGCAGGCTATTCAGGAACACAAGGTTGACCTGACCTTCTTGTATGACATCTGAAAACAGGCTGATGTCCATTCCAGTAGCTTTCAGTGGATTTATGAAATTCAGCAGATGCCACAACATTTGTTTTCATGCAGTACACTCTCCAGAAGTGGAAAATAGAAGTGCACATTACTGAACCAGAGACAGGAGACTAAGTGTTATCTAGGTTCTTCAAGGCCTTAGGGGCTTCTGTTGCTAGTGTAACATGTCAACCTGAAAGTCTGATCACTGTATCTAAATGGAAAGAGGTTAGATTTTGTTTTGGATTTTCATGTACCAGTGGTAAGAGGAATCTCTATTTACTATTCTTTCACACAATGCAGGGCAGCAAGTAAAGTTGCTGCATTGCGTGAAAGGGAGACCGCGGAAGTTCTCCATCTTTACAAATGCCTCGTGCCAGTGCAAGCGCCCTTGTGCCATGTTGCAAGGGTGCCTGTGTTACAGGCAGGATTGTTTTTATGCAGGAAGGGACACTTTCCTGCACAAAAACGAACCTTGGAGGCATTTTCTCTTTCTGCAGCACACATGGGAAGATACAGTAACGGGAGAATACGTGTATTTCTCCTCGTTGTGCCTCACTTGTGAAGGTGTAGCCTATTAACAGAAACCAAGGTTTACCAACTTTAGCTTTAGTCAAAACCTAGGGGTGGGTACATGGGAACACCAATGCTCCACCCATGGAAATCCTCCCCGCGCAAAGTATCCCGAGGCAGCGCAATGTGGTGCCTTGCGTTACCTTGTGTTACTTTGCATTTATTAAACCACACCAAGTTGCTTTGCTAAAACTGATTTTGCATTCAGGCTGTGCCACAAAGGAAACTCAACCCTGATGCAAAATCTTAGCACATTTGAACCTGTATGTTTTATCTCATCTCCCCCTCTAGTCCCAGATATCTTCCATGGATTGAGAACTAGTCAGTACTGTTTCCTGATTTTGAAACCACCAGGCGAGTCTTATCAGTGTTGGTTCTCTAACCTTCCCCTCCTGTGGAAAGGTACCTTCTTTAAATGATAGTCTTTGCCATACCCTAGAAACAGGAGGGCCCCATCATCACCAAACTTTGGCACAGGTTGGTCCCCTTCTTCATCACTGAACTTGACAGATTAGTTTCCGATGGAGCTAGACTTCGCTTACTTACCTAAGCCAGCATTTGGCTCTTATAAAGCAGTAAAATTAGGTTCATTCATGTAAGATGCACCTGCCGCCATGCCAAACAAACCAACCTCTATGACGCCTTCCATAGTGAGTGACATCAAGACGTGTGCTCTTCCTATCCTTCTAGATTCTCACACCATTTTCCAGCAAAGAGAAGTGTTGTTTAGACTTCACCTCTAGTTTGTTTTACCAAATGTCCTCTTTGACCTTAAGCTTCTTGAAGATTGTTTTCATTCTGTCTTATTTTTCCAGCCTCGCAGTTTTTTTCAGCCGAGGAGACAGTTGTGGACAGGAGACTGGCTTTGCAGTCCTACCTTGACTGAACCTTCCCTTCTTGCCTTACCCACAAGGTGTTGTTCACACACCTGACTCGGAAGGTACAAAATATGATGCAAAAGATACCATTGCTAAACGAAAAGTACCCTTAATTGTACATGCAATCCCGATTCCCTTAACGAACGGTG
The DNA here is from genome assembly GCF_964204655.1 of Triturus cristatus. Classification (NCBI taxonomy): domain Eukaryota; kingdom Metazoa; phylum Chordata; class Amphibia; order Caudata; family Salamandridae; genus Triturus; species Triturus cristatus. Next base: position 859,137,971 of record NC_140594.1, read on the forward strand.
CACCAGCCATCAGTACTAAGGCAAATTTGGGGGCCTCCACGCTCCTTGAATGTATCAGAGATGTTTGTAAGGTAGCTAAGTGAGCTACACCTTCAGGCATTCTGCAAGCTTAGTCCTTGATGCATCTTCAAGACGCCATCCCTCTTCTATCCAAAAGGTTCTCAGGAACATGCTTTCTCGAGTATTTGTACCTCATGTTTAACTTTAGGAATAAACTTTTTTTTAAATTATTTTTATTAATTTAACATTGTCACAACAATTAATAAAAACGACATAACAATACGATTTCAGTATCAGACCTCACAAAACATTGCAATAAATAGGCACTTTTACATACCTTGAAGATGATCTGTACCAACTTACATATGCCAAATGATGCATATTCCAAGAGTAAAAAACATTTTTCTGCAGGAACTATTGAAATTATGCTTCCCAGAATCACGTATCATAATGTGTTAATTCAGGCATACTCTGGATGCCTCTTCAACTATTGAACAGTAGTCCATACCCTTAGCTAGTCTCGAAATGGGGGATGCCCTAGATTGCCCGTGCCTGGCTATAGCCCGCTTGGCCAGTACACACCCAATACAAACCAACATAAGCCTGCCGCCGGAGGCCATCCTAATATCCAAATACTCCTAGGATTATTATACCTATAGGGATGCCTGTCGCTCTTCAAGCATCGCTAGAATTCTATTCCAGTATTTCTGAATCAATCTGCATTCCCAGATCTCTTGGATCCAGGTGGGATCACCAACTATTTGGCAGCCATCTTAGGCTCCACCCAATCCTCCTCATCCACTTCTCCCAAGTCGGATTACCTACGTCCATGGGGTCTGGTACATCGATCACCAAGGTTTAGAATAAACTGGAAATACCTTTCTGCCCAATTTTCTCCAGCGTGAGTTTAGGGTCTAGTGGCTTAAAGTCAGAGATTGGGTCTGGACGTCTCCCCAGAGTCTCTAGTGTGTGCCATAGCTGTAAATAAAGGAAAACGTGGGACTGGCGTGTTTTTGCACAGTTGCTCGAACGAGAGCATGTGATTGTGGACCCACACACCTCGCAGTATAGAGATGGCCAACCTGTCCCATTGCTTAAACCCTTGTAATCACTCTGATTCCTTTAACCACCACCCTCTCACAGTGGTGTTTCCCCTGGTAATCCTTGTGTTATACCTCATCCACTTCAAAGCGTTATGCCAGCTTTCAAGTGGTATAGCAGTAACTTTGGATGTTTGTGCAGGAATCTTGGTGCCATACAGCCAGGACCAGAGGCTGAGCTCTTAAATGCGGCCAGTTGTAGCTTGAAGGCAACCAACAATCCATTGATTAATAATGTGTGCTGCCCAGTACTATAGTTGCAAGTCTACTGCCCCTAATGACCCATTAAATGGTGCCTGAGCATATTTTTTGTAGGCAATCTGGAGGTATTCAGATCCCATGCATAGCTGTTTATACTAGTTTGTAGTTTAGAAATCCTCTTCAGAGGTATCCTCTACGGGTAGGTTTGAAGAATGTATAACAACTAGGGTAATGCGATCATTTTGAATAGAGCAATGTGTCCCAACATATTTAAAGGGAGTGTACTCTAGCGTGTCATGTGTCCCTTGACTCTAAGTTCTAATGGGGTAATGTTCAGCTTCCAGCAGGTCTCAAGGTCTTTAGATACAGGCACGTCCAGATAAACAATTAATGCTGGGACTGTCATGCGGTAGGAAGGGAGGGGTCCCACCATCGAGACTAGAACCGGCTTATCCTAGTCAACTTAGAGGCCGCTGTCCTTCCTTCCATTATCCCACCTCAGCCCCAATAGCTGCACACTCCGCCTTACTCAGCTAACAGCTCAATACCAAAGGGAAAATGAGCAGAAACAAGGGAAGACTTTGTCGGGTGTCTCTCTATATCAGAAACATCCGGCATAATGTATCATATACCCTAATCTGTTGTAGACCATGGAGCAGTAAAGAACCAAAATCTAGGAATCAAAGAAAATGTACATCTCTAGTGACTCCAGTATTTTGAGTGCTAAAACATCCCTTGTTCATTCCAATTGCAAACACCCGTCCTCCTTTCCCACCATGATTACCCTGCTCATGAGCAAATGGCTCCTTAAATTATAAAATAAAATAAAAAGAGCAGTGAGGAGTTTGCCTAGCTATGTCATGAGAGATAATGCACCAATTACAACTGTTGTTCACGCATTCAGCACATAACTTTAGTTAACAGCTCGAAGACGGATCATTTAGTCCTTCCAATAGCATGATTCCCCTTTGTTTCTAGTAGAACTAATAACAAGAGTGGTGGAGTCACCATAAAGGTAACTTTCGTCTTTATTTCTGTATAGGAAGAGCCAGACAGCAAGAACAAACTGGAGGACAGGAAGGGGCTGTGGGTTAGATTTAAAACATGGAGGTGAACAAAGACGATAGAAAATAGAGCAATGGAAAGTGTTTTTTTCAAAATGAAGAGAAAGTGAGCAGAGATGGCTTATACAGCTAACACGAGTTTAACCTCAGCCTAACAAGGGCCCAAACTTACACAGATCATTGAACTGTCCCTACAAGTTCTCCAGCAGGAATTTAAATCTGCCAGAAGTCCTCCAACTTGATCATTGAGCTCCCTTTGACATTATTCTCGGGGCCATCTCTTAGAAATGTCCCCAATCTCATCTAACAGACCTCTCTGCAGAACTTGAATGTTGAGGCCTGGGATCCGGATGGTGTATGGAACCCTAATCTGTCATGGCCAGAGGACCAGCACATTTCTGCCTAGATCAGCTTGCCGCTGCCTCCGAAAAGCATAAAAGAGAAGAAAGGGTCCGACATAGCTCATGTCCTCCTGCAATTGCCTAGTTTCTTGTAGATGTAATTCTAGTAGCATAGCCTGTTTGAGCACCCACAGCATTTTTAGGCAGGAGAGCTGACATTTATAGTGTGCCCACTAGACAGTCAGACTATCATAAACCCCTTTTTAAGCAGCAAGGTTCCACCAATCGTAAAATACACTACTGTTTAATCCAACTTCTACCTTATGGTTGCACACCAGGCAGGCTAGTACTCTGGAATGGCCACGCAGTCACCTAGCTCGCTACAAAGGATAAATAAATGGGCATGTGAGAGCGTGCAGGTAATAAGAGGCTCTGAAAGAGGCCCTGTAGGAGAGTATCTGCTTTCCTATCTTACATACAGTTCATGTTCTCCTCTGATCTAGGCTCTTCCTGATCTCTCCTCTAATTTAGGCAGTTTCTGATCTCTCCTATAATCTCAAATGTTATTGCTCCTCTCTTTTCACAGCAGGTCATGATTCCCTGTCTTCCCAGTGGTTATCATTCTGGAATGGGCAATAACACGAATCTCAGCCATTCATGTTAGGTAGAAAAATATAAACACAGCCAGGAAAGTACAGACATGTTGTATAGTTGGTTTCACCATGCTCCCAACAGTACACATATCCAACCACATGCCTCATACACAGCAACCAACATGAAACTTTAAACAGAGCATTTGCACACAAATCCAACACAGAACATATTCAACATGTAGTTGGGTATCACCCTGCACACCACTAACCCCTCCACCCCTACACGGATACATCACATGTTTGAATACAAAATACATGAAGACAGAATTCCAACATTCATATCTAACACTGCCCAAATATGCTCTTAATGACAGTTGAAACACTCATTAGATGTGATTACCACCTGTTGCCATACATTCATATATCCTTCTGCATGCAAATTGGAATGGCAGTCATTCTAAGTGGGTAAATATGCTATTGTATACAACTATCTAGGATCACTAATCAGACACTAGAAAGATTTGCAAATCATTGAAGGCAGCAAATTCACCAAACCGAGGAGCATACCCATTCCCAATAGGGGTAGCACCTCCTCTCACACCAAATCGGATCTTATGGTCAGGTTTGTTATTTTTTAGGGTGACATCTATGGTGTAATAGTTCACCATAGCATAATATTTAGAGCAAATATTGAGGGCTCCTAAACTTCTAGGACAGCCTAGCTATGTTGGTGCCTGAAGATTAGCACCCCTCCCCAGAATGTGATATAACTTAAGTGCCTATCTGAACCTTATGATGGGTTGGTATTTTTTCCCAGTCGAGTGTGATTTTTGCATCTAACAACATAACCTTGGATGTTGACAGATGGTGCTTGGAGTGCTGGATGTCCAACTATTCGGAACGGGATTCAGATGTTTTTCAAACCGCAGGAGAGACAACGATGTCGGTTTAACGGAAAAAGTAAAAAAAAAAAAATCTTGGAACATTTTAGGTTGTGGATTTAGTGCAGTTGAGAGAAATTAAATAGAGGGTGAATGAGCAAGAAGTCCTACATAGTTCAGGAAAGTTTTCATAGAGCCCACCAGTAGACAGCACACCTGCTGCAGCAGGGAGGTAAGCGAGTTAAGACGTGATACTGTGAACCCTTGGTTTCTCAACATACACTGCCAAGCGTGGAGTCAATTTTCTGTTACTTGTAAGGTATATTTGTATGAAAAATATGATCAAGCAACTGTATAGTTTTCAGAAGGAAGACAGGTGGGTACGGTAAAGGAAATGAGTGGGAGCATAAGTATGGGAGAGAGGCCAGATTTGTCTTTGGTGATTGCAGGTTATGGGACCTACTGAAAGGCACACAGGAGGGATACCTTATTCCTAAAACATTTTGTGAGAATTTTGTAGGTCGACTATAAATTGCATTTGAGGAATTACTAACACTGTAGATCAAACGGCGTCACTTTACCACCCAGTGGCTGTCTGCGTCTTTCACTCTTTCTCATTCTCCGTCATTTCCTTTCTGACATGAGAGAAAGACTCAAGACCATGCCAACAGAAAGAAAGAAGGAAAGATCTGACCAGAACCCCAGGATAAACCTTGTCCTGGCTGAGGGCAAGTAAGACCCACTCTTGGGCCCCAACCGGCAATTGCATTACCTTGCACTACTCTTGAGTATTCATTACGAATTTACATTTTTGGTCTTGTGTCCTTAACTTTAGCAGGCTGAAATCTGATCTCCCAGATACGGAGAAATCCAGACTTTTACTAGTTTGAAATCCGAGAAGTCTTAGGATAATGGTCAACAGTTAGTTGTCTTTTCGCTATGATGGCTTTCTTGGGTCGGTATCATGTCTCTAGTGGGTTGTTAAAAAGTAATAGGCTCTCCGTAGAGCAGGTAAAGGATCAGTGTTACTTCTAAGGTTTTGCACAAACCTGTCTCCTGGTCTACCTCTCATGAAATGTTAAATTAGCCCAAATGATCTGAAGAGGATCTTTTTAGGCTCCTGATGGTATAAGTGGAAGACATAGAGAATAAGAGGCGCTAGCGAGTGCTAGGCCCTGTCTACGCTGTATGTGAATTGGTTTAACTGTAGAGAGCCAACGTAGTGGTTTCAAAGAGAATGAGATGTAGCTCTGTTCTCTAACTCCTGTTGAGCTTTGGGGCTGCAACCTCAGCTTGCTGTCTTCCGCTGAGCTATTCCCCATTCCCTTGAGGCCCCAGTAGATGTTGTTTCTGTAGTTTTAGTGATCTCAAGAGGGAAGGGTAGGTTGGTGAGCATGTGGTGGAGGTGGAAGAAGCAGGGGTGGATCACTGATGTGGGGGTCAGGTAGAGACCCTCTGAATGGACGATGGGGTGAGAAAGACCATGTGTATGAGACAATAGGCCCGGTGTTTAAGGGTCAAAGCCAGTTGACCAAAGAAGAAGGCACAGTTAGAGTTAATTGCCCTGCATACAAGAGCTGATGGCTTGACAACTGTTGGTGAGAGAAGACAGGGGTTCACAAATGTGTCCAGCTACTTCAATAGGTGTCACTTGAAAACATGTACAAGCTGATGCTAAAGAAGTGAATGAAAGAAGCAAACTGGAGATTAACTGGAGATTGAAGAGAATTGTTTAGAAGAACTGCAGTGGAACCTGCAGGTAAATGGAAGGAGTACCATAGGCTGTGAATGATATCAAGGGGAAAGATTATCCTTGCAGGAGGTGTCTCTGAAATGCCTGATGGCCAGTGGTGTCGAAAGCAGCATCCCAGTTCAAGAGCAGCAGGATGACGACACCTTCAGCATATGCTGCCCAAGGGGGATCATGGAGGAAAGAGGCCAGTACCAAATTTGTATCTCTACCTGGGGTAAGCTATCTGCAAGGGATTGTGTAGCTATTTACTCAATGGTTTTGTCTGTTTTTGCAGGATGTGGAGGGACGGGGGGGGGGGGGAGTTCAACATTGCCTGCACAAATGGTAGTATCTAAATGGGAGTGAAGGTGACAGGATTGACTACATCAAGCAACATTATATTTTATTGATGAAAAAACATGTTATGGGTAGGTGGAGGTTAATTACTCCAGAAAAAAGCAAGGCATTGATGATAGATCTCAGTTGAAGGCCTATTGGTTAGAGAAAACTTTAGTGTGGCTGGGCATGGGTTCTAAGGTGGATTGGAAAAGCTGCTTTGTTGTTATCTAGTGCTAATATGGGATGGTAGCAAGATGTTAAAGTGTGTATAAAGAGTTAGATGTTCCTGGAAGGCGTATTGAAGTCCGGGCTTAGAAGCGAGTGGGGAGAGGAGTCATAATTGCGCACAGAGCAATGGAATTGAAGGTGGAAACCTTTTGAGTTAAAGTTACGTTTGTCACACTGTCCTAAAGTTACGTTTGTCGCACTGTCCCAAAAGGGATGGCATGGAATTTGCTGTACACCTTGAGACATCCAAACAACTCTTTCCTAGTTTTTGTGAATATTCTTTTGTGAGTGCTGGATATATAAAAGGATTTACAGCGCCAATTCTGCATCAAATTCATACACTAAATTCACAGAAGTATGCTAGCAGTAATTATGATGACAAGGTGTTCAATTCTTGTACACCCATTCTCACCAGACTCCCAGGTGTGGCTTGTACTATTGGGCACGTGCTGTGATAATGGTCACCCACTGCCCCATGACCTTGTGTTGTGCTCGATAATATTAAGTATAGTGGCCTGACTGATGCCACACACTGGCCTGTGGCTTTCCATCTAAGTCTGTACCATTGGGCACAAAGTGTGATATCACACCCAGACTTGAATCTCGACCTGTAGTCTTGGAGTGATATCGGACCCTGAACTGAAACACTGCATCATGGCTTGCAGTATATGGTCGAGCACTGTGGTATCATATCTTGAAGTGTGATACTCCACCATGGTCTCTGTTACTGGACCATAAGATACTTTTCCTATGAGCTCCACTGCAATGTCCCCTGCAATATGATCTTTCAGCTTTGGGTGTTGTCTTTGCCATCTAAGCCACAGATAGGACCACTACTCCCTAACTGAATGTGATATTGTGCAGCGCAGTATTAAACGCAAAACCGTCATCCTGTATCGGGCAATAGGAAATATTGCGTTAAAGAGAAACAGTGTCCTGCTGTAATCAGAGACCATATTTTCCCTTATAGATATGGACTCCTCAAATACAGATGTTCTGCATTTGGAAATTACTGTACTTATTCTGCACAGTGTTCAAAAACTAGATATAACTCATTTAATTTTTTAATTTAAAAATACAATTGTGATCATACTTTAAGAAGTACTTGGTTTTTGAAAGTGTTGTAGTTTCATTGTGGCTCCCTGTGTGTGCTCCTTGAAGTAGAATGTTGTATCTGAATGAGTCGATAACTTGGCACTTCATTTTTATAAAGATACATCCATTCATCTCTTTATTAGCATATGTATGCCATGAGATACCAAAATAAGATATTAATAGTAAAATTTAAAAAAACACAGAATATTTCGATTAAAACCTAAATATAATAAAAACAGTCCCAATTAGATGTAACTCTTGCTAATCAATAATCAACAAAGGGGTTATCTGTGCTCTCCTTTTCGTAAAACAGGCTCCCATGATGGAACTAACCACAGGCTTGTAAATGGTTCGTGACTCTGATCTGGCACAAAGTCAGCGGCGGCTCCTCCACAATGGTGGAGGAGCGTCGCCCCACTGGCACAGAGCCAGAAGCTGAAAAATAAAACAGAATTTATTATCAGTTTGTTTTTCATCGCAGATGGGGTGAAGTGATGTGCACTGCTCAGTGTGCATGTCGGTATGGCCAGCCAAACAGACATGCGCAGTTAAGTTTCTAAAAAAAAACAGCTGTATTGTGAAGTTGCGGGTTGGAGAACTAGCACAGACTCCCAGTGATTGAGCGAGCATTAAATCAGTTCATTCAGGCCAATCCCTGTGCTGCTCTCATGCTTGGTAAAGAGAGCTGTGCGGGGATTCGATGGGGAGTGTCTGATGCTGTCTCAGGGAATGCTGGGAGCAGAGGAGCACCGAGGCGTGAGGTGGCCAGCAGCATCAGGTATGTTTAATTTATTATTAACACTCCCCCCCGCAATCCCCCCCACTTTTTATATATGTTGGCCTCCACTCCACAAAGAACTAGTGCTTCTGTGCAAGTTGCAATCAAGAACAGTTTTAACAATGGGAAAAGCCATTTAGTACATAAATGGTTAGTCTTAGTGCAAAATCACAGGATTCAGAATTGATGCAGCTGTTGGAGAATTTAGCAATATATGTTTTAATTGGCAAAATGCATAGTCGAAATTTTAAGTATAAGGTGCATCTGGCTGATGTCGTTCAAATATTGTTCCATGCTCAGTGCATGCAGGTTAAAATGAACGAGCATGCTGAGCCAATGCGCTCCTTGACTTTAGTGTGCAAAAATGCTTCTTTGACCATGGCAGCAGTAGCACTGGTAATATGAACTAGTTCTAGTCAAAGATGCCCAAGGCCAAGGTTCTTTAAGCAGTTTCTCACATAGTTTGCCCAGGGATTGTGATGGATTATCTCTATTGAAGACACTTTAAGCATAGTTCTCAGGTATGATTCTCCATAACGACTGGGGTTAAACTCAACCAATACAAGACCAGTACTAGGGCTATAAGCTTAGGAATAGTGACCATACCCAGTTCCAGGTATAAAGAATGCAGCGGTGTGCCAGAGCTCAGATGTAATAGTGGTCTCAAGAAAGAGTTTTCCCTCTTTTTGAGCTATTTGCTTTACTATACTAACATAATTATGTGCCATAGGTTGCTGCTGCCACTGCCTTTTGCTTATATATGTAAAGAACAACACTCAATGTGTGGCAGTCGATCTTATTCTTGAGCCTCACAATGGCTTTGGCAGACTGCTGTAGGGTGCAAAAACAACATGCAAAAACAACAGTTGATGGACAGAATGCAGAACAATGTCATACATTCACACCAATAAAGAGATCTGGGCCTAAATCCATCTTTTTTTGCTCACCATGCCGTTCCAGTTTGAACCCAGCCATATGCAAATCAGTCTTGACCCTGTGCCTCATGGGAACAGTCCAGCCCGAACTGCCAAGCCAGGTCCTCCCTGGACTGGAAACAAGCATCCTAGGACCGGTTTTGGGGTTTCACCCCTTTTCAGCCAGGATAGCTTGATTCCAGGGACATGGAGAGCACGGGAGCCACGTCTGGGCATACCCTTCCCACTCGGGTGACAAATGCAAAAACAACAGTTGATGGACAGAATGCAGAACAATGTCATACATTCACCCCAGTACAGAGATCTGGGCCTAAAGCCATCATTTTTTTGCTCATCATGTCGTTCCAGTTTGAACCCAGCCATATGCAAATAAGTTTTGACCCTGTGCCTCATGGGAACAGTCCAGCCCGAACTGCCAAGCCAGGTCCTCCCTGGACTGGAAACAAGCATCCTAGGACCGGTTTCGGGGTTTCACCCCTCTTCCGCCAGGATAGCTCCGTCCATCATCCCCTTTGGTTTTGCTTTGTTCGCCCTAAGTTGGCAGGGTATGCCCAGACGTGGGTCCCTTGCTCACTTTGCCACTGAATTTAAGCTAGCCTGGCTGATTAGCCAGAAACCGGTCCCAGGATGCTTGTTTCCAGTCCTGGGAAGACATGGCTTGGCAGCTCGGGCTGGACTGTTCCCGTGAGGCACAGGGTCAGACTGATTTGCATATGGCCATGTCTGACCTGGGGTGGTGGAGTGAGCTAAAGAATGATGATGGATTAAACCCAGGTCAGTTGACTGGGGGTGAGTGCTTGCATTGTTCAACACTCCGTCCATCATCCCCTTTGGTTTTGCTTTGTTCGCCCTAAGTTGACAGGGTATGCCCAGACGTGGGTCCCTTGCTCACTTTGCCACTGGATTCAAGCTAGCCTGGCTGATGACGGCTGACTAGCCAAAAACTGGTCCCAGGATGCTTGTTTCCGGTCCAGGGAAGACATGGCTTTGTAGATCAGGCTGGACTGTTCCCATGAGGCACAGGGTCAGACTGATTTGCATATGGATATGTCTGACCTGGGGTGGCGGAGTGAGCTAAAGAATGATGATGGATTAAACCCAGATCAGTTGACTGGGGGTGAGTGCTTGCATTGTTTAACACTCCGTCCATCATCCCCTTTGGTTTTGCTTTAAACTGCTGTAGGGTGTTAGCTGCCTTGTCAACATGGGCGCGCCAATAAAACTTGTAGTTAAAGGAGATCCTCAAATAGTCATTGACCGTGACAATTTAAAGTACCTTGCCAGCTTTTCTTGATGGTTTTATCAGCGGTAGAGATGATCCCATTGGCATTACTTTTGTCTTTTGCATGTTAATAAGGAGGTGTTTTAGGCAGCAGTATCTTTCAAAACGGTTCAGCCTCCTGTGCAGCTCATTTTGTGTGCAGGATAGTGTTACTGCATCATCTGCTAACAGGAGGATGACCGTTTTTTGGTTGCCCAGCTTCAGTACGTCTGTGTGCCCCTTGAGTAAGAATCGTTCAGGAAGAGGGGGAAAAGTAATGGGCGAGAACACACTCCTGATGCACCCTTGAACTGATGTTATGGTATTTGCACTTGTAGAGCGCGCGATTACCCTGGGATGTCCTGGCGCTAAGTATTGGTTTCCGGGGAAAATGAATGTATGCTACTGAGTGAAGACCCATGTCTTCAAGCCCTTCCGAAAGGAGAGGAGATCCGGGGCATTCCTAAGATGAAAAGGAAGCTCATTCCAAGCTCTAGAGGCACAGGAAATGAAACTCCTGCCTCCCCAGTTAACTTTTTTAAAAGTAGGGACTTGCACTGGTTTGGCACCAGCAGACCGTAGCATTCTACCAGGAATATACCATAGAAATTTGCACCTAAGGAACTCCGGACCAGTTCCATTGATGGCCTTAAAAACGGTACATAATGCCTAGAAACAAGTTCTTTGTTTTACAGATAGCCAGTGCAATTTTTTAAGCTCTTCTTTCACGGAAACACATTTCGGTGTTCCAGACAGCAATCTGGTCGCTGCATTTTGGACTAGTTGAAGCCTATTCATATGTTGTTTTTGGATATTAAGATATAGGCCATTGCAGTAATCCAAACGCGACATTATAAGGGCCGTCACCACTGTCTTGAGATTGCTCTCGGTCAACAAGATCTTAATTTTACTTATGATTCTGAGAACCATAAAGCATGCTGAAATCACCATGCTTACTTGATCATCCATGGTAAGTTTATTGTCCACCAATACCCCAAGGTTTTTGGCTTTTCTTGTCGGTATGGGGCAAGAACCAAGGTCCTTCGGCCACCACTCCAGTGTCCACACCCGTGGATTGTTCCCGAACTTTATGACCTCTGTCTTGTTGGAGTTAAGTTTTAAACAATTGTCAGACATCCAGCCAGAGATTGCGCTCATACAGTCATGGAAACGTTCCCCCGTTTCCTTTTCACCTCCCTCAGTCAGTGACAACACTATATGCGTGTCGTCGGCGTAGGAGGTGAGCTGGAAACCAAAGGACCTGATGACTCCCTCCAGTGGTGCCACATATATATTAAAAAGCGTTGGGCTGAGTAATGAGCCCTGTGGCACCCCACAAGGGAGTGAAATAGGTTTGGACGTGTTGCCATCCAATTCCACGGTTTGTGATCTATCAGATAGGAAGGATTGTAGGAGTTTCTATGCTGAACCTTCAACACCGATCTCAGACAACCGGTCCATCAGTAATTTGTGATGGACCGTGTCAAAGGCCGCAGACAGGTCCAGTAGAATCAATACAGCATTGCCTCCCCTGTCTACAGCCTCTCTAATTTCCTCCGTGATGTCAACATAGAGGGTGGATTCACCTCTACTTTCATAGACATTTAACATCTATGTGGCACCCCTAGCGAGAGTGATGCGTAAATTTGGCTTTATCCCCGTGTCTTATGCGGACGATACGCAGCTCCTCTTCCCTTTTAAGACTCTTACTCCGGAATTGAGGAGGTCTTTCTCTGCTGGCATGGAAGCTGTGGCAGGTTGGATGTCCTCCAACTACCTACAGTGTAATGTAAATAAAACGGAGGTCATGCTGTTTGGTGAAGCAAAAATGCTTTGGACCCCTGACTGGTGGCCTCCTGGTCTAGGCATAGCACCTGAGCCCAAACAGATTGTTAAAAATCTGGGGGTTCGCCTGGACCAGGAGTTGTCACTGAAACAACATACAAACTATGTCACTGGCGTATGCTTCCACACCATTAGCTTGCTGCGGAAAGTTTTTCCATTGCTGCCTGAGCAATTCAGGAAAACGCTGGTGCAGGCCCTTGTCATGAGTCGGATTGACTATTGTAATGGTCTCCTACTTTCTGCAAATGAGGGAGTACTGAATAGACTTCAGGTTATACAGAACACCGCGGCTCGCCTCGTTCTAAATGCCCCCCCAAGAACAGCATCTAAGCCTCTGCTAGAAGAACTCCATTGGCTTCCTATCCGTCAAAGGATAAAATTTAAAACTTGCTGTATAATACACAAGAGCCTACATAGACAAGGTCCACTCTATTTGGAAAAGAAATTTATCCCATACATTCCATCTAGAATGCTCAGATCCAGTAATGGGCACTCACTGGTAGTGCCGCGTGCTAAGAAAGCCAGGCACGGAAGTAAAGCACTCTCAGTGTTGGGACCTAAATTGTGGAACTGTCTTCCTGTAGCCACTCGCTCCTGTTTTGAACATCTGGTGTTTAGGAAACAACTAAAAACTCTGTTGTTCACAAATGCAATCTAATGCCTTCCACATGCTCCACTCTTGATATAGGATTCTTATGCCAGTAGCGCAGAGATACTCCAATTGGAGTCGATTCCAGCGCTTTACAAACCTGCAAATAAATAAATAATAGAGAATGATGGTACACATGGCTTTGTGTAATATTGTGATAGCTTGTAAGAGATGCTTTTCAACTCCCTGTTCTTTAAGCGTTTCCCATAGTTTTGATCTATTTACCAGGTCAAAGGCTCATTTAAGGTCGATGAAGGACAAATAAAGTGAGCACTTGAGCGTTTTTGTGCATTTAACACATACCATAAATACCATTATGGCTTGGTCGATGGTACTGATGCACTTTCGAAACCCCATGTGTGCATCTCTGATTACAGTATTCTTGTCCACCCAGGCCTGTAGCCTGTTCAGGACACCCCCAAATATTTTCTCAGTATTGCCCATGAGCGATATTGGCCATGGTTACTTGGTGGCAGCTCATTTTCTTTTTTGTGGAATGGGGCAATGATGGTGGATCGCCAGGAGGATAGGATGTTGTTTTTTCCCAAGACCCCGTTGAATATCTTAGTCAGGTCTGCGAACCAAGTCTTATAGTCAAAGCGAAACATATCAACTAGTACACATTCTGGGCCAGTTGCTTTGCTGGCCTTCTGGTCCATGATTGTTCTTTCTACTTCTGGGCGCAAAATAATTAACTGCTTTCTTATTGGGGGATGTTACATTCTCAAAGGGCTGATGTAGGGTCGCCACTAGAATATATGGTCTTGTAATTATCTACCCTGGTCTGTTCTGGAATATGGTAATCCTGGGATCCTGGCTCTTCTATAAATATTCTGGGATTTTCCTCCAAAAGGATTTGCTGTTCTTTTCTTCTGCCTTAATCAAGTCTTACCACACTTCTTGCTGGTAATTCAATTTCTTACCCCTAAGTAGGGCTTTGTATTCTCTCCTTAAATAAGCTGCCCTTGATTGTAAGAATGGATGACCTTGATTGTAAGAAAATGTTGTAATCCAATTTAGGTGAGTGCACTGATTTCCTGCGTTTGCTCTGAGGTGAGCTCATGAACGATCTGTCTTTAGTTACATCGACAATTATGAGGAGCAGTGGTGTTGAAGGACTTCTCTGGCTGTTAAACATAGTGGTCGACCGTCTTTACATGGATAATCCTGCAGATATCGCAAATCTTTCCCAGAGTAGGAGTAATGTATTTTTTAGGACAGGCACAGAACTGCATTCGGACCTCATGCTGATAGAGAGGAAACATGGGGTAAGTGCTGTCCTGGGAGCCTCTATCCCTAGATTTACAATAGCCCTCATGATGCAAGTGGATGACTGAGGCCTACATGGTGTGTAACCTTCATGTGGTGAGTCGGCTGCCACAAGTACCAGAAGAAAGTGCTAACGAATGCTGTTTGTTGGGACATGAAGATCCTGTAAAACGATTGGACACATTGGTGGATATTAACATATCCCAGAGGTTTGATAGTGTGACATTGGGCAAGTGCAATGTCAATCCAAGACGTTATCCAGTGTTTCCCTCTTCCAGCTTTGTGTAAACCTGGCGTAGAGCATCAGGATTTTGAAAATGGTGGGTATGTGCATGTGAAACATACAAGAAAACGGAGAAAGGGTTTGGCCGCTTACAGACTTAAAAATAAGATGGTATTATGCCACTATTGGTTGTTGGAAGGGATGATATATGTCATTAAGCCATGTTGACCAAATATAAGGCATAAATGAATCCGAGATTTGAAGTGGGATTGTAAGAATGGGAAAAGCCTGGGGGTCAGAGTATGAATTCAGGGTGTCATGAGAGAGAGGGCTTCTGGAGTGTATGTACATATCACATACATGGAGAATTAATTGATTACGTATCTTGGTAATTCTTGGTTCCATTTAAAAATACTGAATTGTTATCTGCAGTCTTTTGGGTGGTTAGTTTGGAGGGTTCTAGTTTGTTTTGTATTTTTGTTTTTAATGAGGAATGTATTATACTTGTGTCATGTAACATCAAAACAGCTGTGTCGCTGATAAAGTGTATGCACAGATATTCAGAATAATGCCTGTTGCAGTTGGATATAATGTTGCTTTGCTAACTAGTACAAGAGATTCCGGGTATGTATCCAAGCGGCCCTTGCTGTTGGAGATCCTTTACTTAACATTGTGACACCAATGCTAAGATTACCAACAAATTAGTCTTGCATGGATAACTTCCCCGATTCAGGTTTAATGCTTACCAAATCATACCAACTCCAACTGACTTTTTTCATAGGCTTCTGCATTTGTATTTTCATTGAATGTTGTTGAGCTGGGGTAATTGAAGAGGACAGGCTGCCAGGACATGGAGATATACTCAGCCATAGAAAGGTAATTAAGTCCTGCTGAAGACAGATCACTTGGGGAGGGGTCAGTCATCTAATATGAGTAGAAGAGGAGTACAGGAGAAGAAAAGGAGAGTATAGAATGTATTTTGGAAAGCATCCACATTTTGCAGTGCAGAAACATCAGTAGGTGAAACAGAATACGCTGTGAGAAAGTGGCTCTGTATATACTGTTCCTTAATAGGTACAGGGTGTACAGAGTCCACAGACCCCAAGGGTTTAACAGAGGTTAAAGTTAGATATAACCTTACTTTCCAAAGTGGTAGCCTGGTCGAGCAGTAAGGCAGTATCAGAGGACAGTGTAAAGCATTTGTTGTACACACTCAGTCAGCAAATAGTTCCACACACTCAATAACTGAACTCTAGGCCAATGGTTTGTATATAAAAAATATATGCTTGTTTTATTTTAGAACCAACACTTAGAATTAAAATATACTTTCTCGACAGGAGATGTTTCATAAAAATACTTTTGTATATGCAATAGACTTTTTAGTAAACAGTTACAAGTAGTTGCAGTAGGCAACTCTATTTCTAAACACAATACATTGAGCTCAATGATAAATTCAAGTTTTATGCAACAGATTACTTTTTAGATTACTTTTGTAATTCCAGGACTGGATCCTAGATTCAGTCCTGGGTCAGTTCTCAGAATCAGTTGATGAAAGTCGACTTTGGTACTGTAATGATTTTTAAATAATATTTAGCTATTTTAAAAGTTAACACTTAGAAAATATTTCTGAGCAAACAATCAATGATTCCCTATGGAAGAAAATTCAGGTTATAGGTACAGTAGGTTATCGTTACTTTTGTAATCCAGTACTGGGTGCCTAGACTCAGTACTGGGACCTTGATCCAAAACAGGTAAGTAATTACGTTTTCAGATGTTATACGATTTTTGAAGAATATTTAGAAATTGCAGAAATCAACACTTGGAAGAAATTTCACAGAAAAACAGTCAATGGTTTCCTACGGAAGAAAAATGAGTTAAAGGTAAGTATAGTTGTGGGTACTTTTCAGAGTCAGTGCTGGGCACCAAGATCCTGCACTAGGAGCTCACCTAAGAGCAGGTGAGTAAATTCGTTGTTGTCACTCGGCTGATTTTTGGTGAATATTTGAAGATTTGAAAAGTCCACACTTAGATAGAGTTTGCGGTTTAAGGGTAAGTACTCGACTGGCAGAGTTGAGGTTCTGGGCACAGACTCAGGGGTCTCCCAGGGTCAGGTAGGTACAGTTGGTTCACCCTCAGCGACTCTAGGGCAGCCGGGTGCAGAGAGAGTTAGGCCCAATGTTATCCTATGAGGGATAGGGGGGCCTTGTTTGGTGGCTGCTGTCTGGCAAGCCACGCGGCTGTGGGAGCTGGGCTCCTGGTCACTTACTCAGGGCAAGTGGGGAAGTAGGAAAGTGTAGAGTTTTCACTGCCAGGGCCAATTGAGGCGGCTGGGTGCAGAGGGCTTTTGAGCCTTCGGGCGCTCATTGGATTTCAATGGGAAATCTCCGGTTTGGAAAAAGACTGCAGGCTCGGGGACGAGGACTCTTCAGGTGCCACCACCACTTCGAGAGGTAAGTTGGGTAGTTGGAGGATAGGTAGGTACCCCGGGATTGGACACAGAGGGCCGTGGGGCGCTGGGTGCAGGGGTGCCTTTTGGTGTCGGAAAATCTTACCCTCTGTTGATCGCGGTTGGGGTGGCACACTGTTCTGAGGCTGCAGGCTTCTTCAGGATTGTCGAGGGGGGTCCTTGGGTGCCGGACTCTGGGTCACAGTCGCCGTGGGGTCGTCCTCGTGGGTTTAGTTCACTCCGGCACCGGCCAGGCTTGGCTGGTGCAGAGTGGGCTGGGATCGCGGTTCCGGGCTGCTGCCAGGGGTGAAAGGTAGGTTCTGAGTAGAGCCTCTACTCATGGGAGTCCCAGGGGATCAGAGTTCAAAGGTAGCCAGGTCCTCTGGGGTTTCTGAGGTTGCTGGCCACAAGAGATGCCGGGTTTGGAGCAGGAGCAGGTTCGAGGTCGACAGGCTGGTAGGGCTGGGGCCAAAGCAGTTGGTGTCTCCCTCTCTTTCGCAGCTGCAGGGCAGGTCTTCTTTTCTTCTCGCTCTTCTTGTAATTTCGGAATCTGGAATCTGGGGAAGGAAGGTTCAGGGTGCCCCTAAATACTAGATTTAGGGGCGTTACAGGTAGGTGAAGGGCAGGGACCAATGGGTCCCCGTCCTGGGGTGGGTACACCCCCTATCCTGCCTCTCTCCTGTGGGAGGGGGGCAGTAGCCTAGTCCTGATAGGGTAGGGCTCCCCATCTTCAAGATGGCGAGAGCCCGGAGATGTGCTTCACCTCGCCTCCCCCACTTGAGGGGTGGGGTTGGCAGGCTAGCACATCCCCTGTCCTTATTTGGGGTTTCCGGCCAAGCTTCCCGCCAGAGTGGGGGTTGCAGGGGCCTGGGGAAGCTCACAGAGGCAGCATGCCTTTGAAGCTTCCCCCTGCCCATCCTGGGGGAGGAGATTTAGCACCTCGCCCAGGATGTGCATTGTTGCAGGACCAGGAGAGCAGGGGCTCTCCTACCCAGGGGTCCAGCAACATGTCTGCTGGGTGGCAGCCTAGGCTGCCTCAGAGCAGACGTGGATTCGTAGGTTAGGTTTCAGGGGGCACCTCTAAGATGCCCTCTGGGGTGCTGGGTACATTAAATCCCACACTGGCATCAGTGTGGGTTTAATGTGCTGAGAAGTTTGATACCAAACTTCCCAGTCTTTAGTGTTGCCATTATGGTGCTGTGGAGCTCGTGTTTGACGAGCTCTCAGCACCATGTACTCTTAAATGGCAGCACTGCACTTACAGGGCTCAGGAATTGACCTGGGCACTGTAGGGGCACAGGGCTCCTGCTCCTGTGCCCACACCATTGGCATAGGACACCCAGCTAGAGGGGTGACTGATGTATGCCATGGCAGTGTAGGTGATGGGCATGGCACACAGGGATGTGTGCCATGTCGACTTTGTTTTGGTTTTGCACCCAAACACTCAGCCTGCCAAGACAGTGTGTGTGTGTAAGGGTACAGGGCCTCTAAGGGTGGCACAAGGTGTGCTGCAGCTCTTAGATGTCTCCCTTGGTCACAAAGCCCTGGGTAGTTAGGATACCATTTACTAGGGCCTGACATGTGGCCAGGGTTTGCCAATTGGGGTTTGGTTTGTTTTAGGGAAGGAACATAGGCCCTGGGCACCTGATTGGCAGGAGTCCAGGGCACACTCAGTCAAAGTACATTCAGCAATTCAGCAAAAAGTGGGGGCATACCATGCAAGAAAGATGGCACTTTCTCACATACGCCTCCTCCATTTTCTAATAAACGTTTACACCAGGAAGAACTAAATTTGAGTCTGTGGTAGATTTGAGACTGTTGGGTCCCCGAATGAATGGTAAGTAGCTACATAGAACACAGGCCTTGGTGGAAGGATATACTTATACCTGGAACCACTTGCTCTAGAAGAATATGTAGCACATCTTCTTGGTGAGGGTACATCAGTGCTAAAGGACTATAAAGCCTCTAGCCACTTCCACTGGCAAGTGTAGGGAGATGGTGAAATTGGCAGCCTGATTGTCACTTTATGTGCACCCGAGTTAAATATGATATGTTAACAGGTAAGGAGAGAGAGCAATGAGGAGGCACAATGCTTTATAGTGGTCTCCTCATGGCCGACAAACAAAACTACTTGTTAGCAAAGAAGTATGCAACTATGTCGTTTTCAATGGGCCTTGCACAGAATCAGAGGCAGAAGGTCAACAATCAAATAATGATGGTGCTAGAGACCTGGAACCAGGGTATCTGTGAGGACATTGCAGAATTGATCCCAGATGGGATTGAAACCATTGGATCCAAGGTTGACATGCTCCCTTATAGACTCAAAATGCAAAGGTATGATGTCAACAAGTGGGGGCATGTATAAAAGAAGTAGAGCAAAGGGTCTCTACTGGAAAGAGCTTAGTAAGCACTAAGCAGATCCCACAGCAGATGGTTAGTGAGTGGTGGGCCAACAGAAGACTAATCTTACAGATATAAAGGATTGATCTAGGTGAAACACTTTAGGCTTCAGTCCTTAATCTGTCTAGGAATACTGAAACAGACCAATGTATTATTTCTTTAAGGACCATATTTTCAGCTGTTGCCCAACAAACAAACCATTGCCTTACTGACCAATAATGTACAGCACAGATTTGAATGTCTGACTCCCAGTTTCATTCTTTAGACCAATATTTCTTAGAACTTAGATAGCTGCAGTCCCACAACACAATTATATGCTAAAAAGCAGACAGGGAAAAGGTAACATAAAGTATCATAGTAATGTCATCCTTTGAAGAGTTTGCAGCTTTGGCACCTCTGGTGAGACAGAACCTCTACCATATTGAAACAAAAAACTTTACTCTTCCAAGATCAAGGTTTTTAAGGCGAGTAAGCTTGTGGCAATATTGCCAGGGGTATTTGTTAGGCCATCACTAGAAAAGTGTTGTGATCACAAATTTGGAAAGAAATGAATTTATGGCTCACTTTCTAGACTGTGAACTTTAACATGTATTGGGAGAGTAGAAGTAGTCACTGAGTTCAAACCTGAAAGATGCCAGCATCAACATTCGAGTGATAGACAATGAACTGGCAAGTGAAATGCAATATTGAGAACTAAGTATGGTAAAGCGGATGGAGCAAATAAATCATTATAGAGTCTATAAAATGCATGCTGAGGAATGCATCCACCACACTAAGCATAGGAGAACATATATATTATACTTACAAGAGACACACCCTTTCAAGAGTGAACATATGAAATTGGGTAGGCAGTGGAATGGCCTCGTAAAAATGTCATTGCAATTTTCAACTGTAATACATGTAGTTAAAGTTGTACTGTTTGTGATTTTCTCAGGACAGATGGGTGGTACTAGATGATGGAGTGAAATGTAATGTGTCTAGGTGAATACTTATGGGCACACTTATGACTTAATTGTTTAGGTTCTTTTTCTTATTATTATATTACATGGGATTCTGTAATCTCTGTATAGACTTGTAACGCACACAGTCGCTGATTATATAAGACGTCGGAACTTCACTATCATAAGTTATTGTGGTCGAGTTCTGACGTCACAATGCCTGCTGCCACAGCCAGCAGCTGAGGTGAAAGGCAGGCCAGATCAGGTCATGAAGCATAATTTAAGTAGCTTTGTAAAGCAACAAAAAAACTGAAGGTTGCTTTTCCTTCTGCTCTATTTTAATAGCTTACAATGACGAGCAGAGAGAATAGGTTTATTTTTTACACTCCTTAGACAGAGAAATGCGAGAATCCTTCTGCATGTTTCTACACATTCCAAGCTACTGCAGCTTTTTTCTATTTTTATATTTCAAAACTGACTTGTATTGAACTGTTTCTAATATTGGTTTGCAAGAAATATCTAACCGGTTTTTGATGTGTTTAATTTTGCACTAGACGTTTATTTTTATACTTCATGTTTGCAAACATGCTTGCAGTTTCATTCTTTAGACCAATATTTCTTAGAACTTAGATAGCTGCAGTCCCACAACACAATTATATGCTAAAAAGCAGACAGGGAAAAGGTAACATAAAGTATCATAGTAATGTCATTCTTTCAAGAGTTTGCAGCTTTGGCACCTCTGGTGAGACAGAACCTCTACCATATTGAAACAAAAAACTTTACTCTTCCAAGATCAAGGTTTTTAAGGCGAGTAAGCTTGTGGCAATATTGCCAGGTGTATTTGTTAGGCCATCACTAGAAAAGTGTTGTGATCACAAATTTGGAAAGAAATGAATTTATGGCTCACTTTCTAGACTGTGAACTTTAACATGTATTGGGAGAGTAGAAGTAGTCACTGAGTTCAAACCTGAAAGATGCCAGCATCAACATTCGAGTGATAGACAATGAACTGGCAAGTGAAATGCAATATTGAGAACTAAGTATGGTAAAGCGGATGGAGCAAATAAATCATTATTGAGTCTATAAAATGCATGCTGAGGAATGCATCCACCACACTAAGCATAGGAGAACACATATATTATACTTACAAGAGACACACCCTTTCAAGAGTGAACATATGAAATTGGGTAGGCAGTGGAATGGCCTCGTAAAATTGTCATTGCAATTTTCAACTGTAATACATGTAGTTAAAGTTGTACTGTTTGTGATTTTCTCAGGACAGATGGGTGGTACTAGATGATGGAGTGAAATGTAATGTGTCTAGGTGAATACTTATGGGCACACTTATGACTTAATTGTTTAGGTTCTTTTTCTTATTATTATATTACATGGGATTCTGTAATCTCTGTATAGACTTGTAACGCACACAGTTGCTGATTATATAAGACATCGGAACTTCACTATCATAAGTTATTGTGGTCGAGTTCTGACGTCACAATGCCTGCTGCCACAGCCAGCAGCTGAGGTGAAAGGCAGGCCAGATCAGGTCATGAAGCATAATTGAAGTAGCTTTGTCAAGCAACAAAAAAACTGAAGGTTGCTTTTCCTTCTGCTCTATTTTAATAGCTTACAATGACGAGCAGAGAGAATAGGTTTATTTTTTACACTCCTTAGACAGAGAAATGCTAGAATCCTTCTGCATGTTTCTACACATTCCAAGCTATTGCAGCTTTTTTCCATTTATATTTTTTAAAACTTACTTGTATTGAACTGTTTCTAATATCGGTTTGCAACAAATATCTAACCGGTTTTTGATGTGTTTCATTTTGCACTAGACGTTTATTTTTATACTTCATGTTTGCAAACATGCTTTCTCTTTCATACGAAGAGGCAATGCACCAAGGTTTTAAGTGGTTTGTGGGACAGGTGATGGTGTGACCATGTATTACATGGGATAACGTACCCCCTGGCGTACATGATGAGGATATTGCAAGCCACAGAGGAGTTCCATAACCTTATAAAAGAACTCGGCCTTCAGCCTTATTACTTTATATGGTTATGAAACTCCTCTGTGGCTTGCACTACCCTTATAATGCATGGCAGGGGGTACTTTATTCATTATATTATTATCATGATGTCACTTTTTGGAAGCCATGGTCAGGACTTATCCAATCACAAACGCAATGGGATAGAATTTTAACACAGTAGTAGACTATGGTTGCATATTAGACAATGGGCTTAAAGCATTTTCTGGGTCAATTGGTTTGACCTTCCTGTACGTTATAGGACTAGTTGTTTCCCAGTATTCTCAAGAAGAGCCAGATATTCTTCCAGAAAAGAGGGGTGCAATTGAAACAATTTCTTTAAACAGGATATGTTTAAACTCCAAATCAGTGTAGGCTTGGGTAGCTAATAGCAAGAGAGAACACACATGCATATTGGAGGATTGTGAATATGTCACAAGTGAACAATGAAAAAACAATTTATGTCAATTACTAATGTTTTGCATGGGTGATTGTGTGGTACAAACCATTGCATCGAATACACGTACAAAAAAAAGACCCCATCAATAAATCTGAGAAGTAAAATGACTGAATAGTCTTGACCAGGAAGTACATAAAGGTGTCACTGATCTATCACTAAAGTGAAGAACAGAACCTCTGGCATGCATACGTTCACCAGGAACCAATACTCACATAGTGAACAGTGTATCATTGTCAACCATGAGATCACGGTACTGTAGAGGTTATAGACCGATGAGATTGTCGTTAAGGTCAATACGCAGCAAGTGGTATCCGAGGTGGAAGGATTGAGACAAAACAGAGGCCACATGGATTACTGTATTGTATCAGACATCGGTAAAATTGTCTGCCAATTTCCAGGAAGGCAGATCTTTTGTAGGTTGTATCTTAAAGAAAGCCCAAACTAGTCCTTTTTATTGTATTGTATTGCAGGATTTTCATAATGCTTCACACCCCTTAGGAGGATACGAAGCACTTCAATTTCCAACGGTTCCCGTGTGCCCTTTCAAAGGTGTGTCTTTGGAAGAGTGTTGGATGTATATGGCTTGCATGGGAGAGTTATGTTGAGGTGTGTGAGATTTGAAGACTTGCTACAAACGTGATGCGTGATGTGTGCGGCTCGTCCCCATGAACTGTCAGACAGTGTTAGAGGAGAAGAAGCCGCTCTTTCCTACTTACCCGTTTATATGCCTCATTGTCGTGACCTCTCTTTATAGCGAAGGTGTTTAGTGCTTTCCCATAGACATCTTAAACGGCGACTCTCCGAAGTTTGAAAACCTTTTCGCCTTAGCAAGCCATTATGTAGTTTCACTAACTTGTTCACTTTCTTTGTTAGTATTATGCCCCCACAAAAATAGAGTTATCGCATTTTGCTCAAAATGTACGCTTCAAATGTCACCGGGTAGTTATTTTTTTAATAATTAAACATCACATAATTTTAATAGATGGATACAGTGGTAAAGCCATGAAATATAATTACTAAACCAGCAGTATTGAATACAAATCCATGGAATAAAAAAAAACTTGAAACAGATAACAGAGTAAAAACATTGCCTTGGCATGATTCTGATTCGCGCGATTCTCAGGCACATTTCATTTATTAGTAAGTATTCTGTCCTTTTTCTTAGCAACAAACTTTTAGGCACCAATGTCACTTCTATACAACGATTCAATCCTGAAAGCATGTTCGTGACAGAGGCACTGTTTGCTAAAAAATTCTGCTAATAATTCCATCTTTTGCACTAAAACACAGGTGCATTTGCCACACTTGGCGACGCATCCCATGTAAGCTGGGCTTTGGAGCAAATTACAAGTGTGCTAAAGCAAACAACTGAGTTACACTTTCAAATTGGTAATATCAGATATTAGTTGTAAACAAATGGAACATCCGAAGATGGAGATCACTAGAATTGTCCTACTTTACCATGAAACCCCTTTTATACGAAATAATATGGAAAAAATGCAAAACTGTAACCGATTAAAAATGAGAAAGTCTGGGATAACTCTAAAGTGTGCTGAATCTTGTGAGTGTGATATCACGAAGAAAGATATTCCATCGCAAAGTGTGATAGCATGTAATCGGGTAACATGCTGGGGCATTCTATCTTGGCAAGAGGTGACATTACAAGGCAGAGCATATTATCTTGTGATGTGAGATATTACTTCTTAGAAGAAGATTTCCTACCATTTGGCAATGTTCGATTTTTGGGGTATGATATGTTGTGAAGTGAGATATTACAGGTTGGAGGGAGAGTTTATTTGTTAAAGTTGAGGTTTTAGAGAGCGTGAACCATATCAATGCAGGTACAAACTAACACCTTGTAGGGTGATGTTGGGTGTGTGTGTGTGTTAGGTATCTGCTAATGCCCCTAGAAGTGAGCATTGTGCACCAACAATGGATGGTGGGCTCTTACACACAGAAATAAGTGAGCACTGAAACAAGGTGCACATACAAAGACTGCAAAGTGAAGAGACACACACACATCTACAGCATGGAACATACACATGATAGAAAGAAAGAAGGGAGGCCCGCCTCACAGGAGCAAGAAACAACTGAGGGAAGGTATCTTACGCATGGGAGGATGAGACCACCAACAAGATGGCCTCTTGTGCACGGAAGGAAGAAATCCCTTAGGGAAGGAATACTGATGCACACGAAGATACAACTGCTCAGGAAAGGTTCTCCAACAGATAAAAAGAAGAGACCACTGATGCAAAGGGTAGTCACGCTCAGAAAGAAGAGATAGTGCTGGAAATGAAAGCTTACATACATGGGGATAAGAATGCTCAGGGAAGCATAATTTAGACAGGAAGTGGCCAGGGAAATATGTAAATAAGAAAACTAGACTGCTGAGAAGAAGAACACCCATGGACACTGGAAGTGAAGACCACCAAACAAATTGGGCTGATATGTGAACAAGAAGCTGAAGATTTAAGGGATACAGAAGTAAAAAATGCTGGGAGACAGGACAAAAGCATGGGAAGATAACACTACTGAAAGAAGGAGCACTCTTGCACATAGAAAGTAAAGGTCCTTGAGGAAAGGCATGCAAGCAAACAGTAGGAAGGAACCTCTCAAGAGAGGCCGCTGAGGGGAGATACACTTGTAAAGCTTTCTTGTGTTCAGGACGCTGAAAACTTCCTTAGAGTAATGACGAGGAGTGCCACGATGACTGAGGAACCCAGGAGAGCTGCAATCACAATAGTGGCGATGGCTCCAGAGCCCAGCGAGCCTGTGGAGGATGAAGAGAGACGACAGTGAGCATACACTCCACTCACTAGTGCATTCTGTAGCAGAACACTATTAATCTCTTGTTTTTATAGCACTTTTAAAGAACATCTTTATACATAATTCTAATTCCCTAATCAAAATTGGGAGTCAACTTCCGAAGGATGAAAGGCGAATATCTGAATATGCAACCTGTAGATCACTGCAGAGCTCACTAGTGCGCACCCAAGAAGTTGTGCTATCTTGCTGGAATGTGAGGAGTTCACTAGACCAATGATCGGTTCTAAGATTTTTCACAGTTATAGTCAAGCTCTTTCAGTGATCTTCCATTTGCAGTTCACTTCATTGATTGTTGACACATGCCAAACACTTTAGCTCAACGTCGATGTCACAACCCAAAGAACCCTTGGTATGGTGAGTGTGAGAAATTGGGTTGTTGGTTGTCTGGGGTGTGAGCATGGGTGAAGTAACAGCCATAATCACTTGCAGGGTGAACCACAAAAAGTCACTAAATTAATCTGTGCTTAACCATGGGTAACTTGGCACAAAAAGCAGTCAGGCTTAACGTAGAGGCAATGCATAAAGTGTTTATGCAGCACACTAACAGTAATAAAGTGAAACACAAATTCATATGTATTAAATATGCCTAGTTGATAAAAACCACTGCATATAAAAAGAGCACAACAACAATTTGTCTTAGAATTACTATTAAAAAGACAGCTTAAAAACTCGTCGAGAAATATTATATTAATACTGGTGCTAGCAACAATTTTACACATAGGATGTAAAGTGCATTTGGAGAGACAGTTGAAAAACTCATCAAAATATATATATATCACAGTACCGGTGCCAGTAAATGAGAATTTGAATAAAAAAAAAAAAAACACAACACAAGTCGAAATCCCATACCAATGTAGAAAAAAAGAGTACATTTTATTAATTTATTTGACAATACAACAACAAAAATCCAATCAGTAGAACTGGAGCTTTGATTTTTTAAAGTTTTAATAAAAACTAGCATCAACTGAGGACATCTAATCACGCAAGACTGGGTAAAAGTTGCAAAATGTGTCCGACCGCGATGGAGTGCAGTTCTGATACAAGAAGTGAATTGGGCCCGGTCAGCTTTTACCTTTGAACTTAGAAAATGTTTTGAGAAAAATGTTCTGAGAAGGGAAAATGCAGGGGGCAAAGCTGTAGGCTGTGTACGGTGAGGGAGCGTCATTGTCAGGGAGCCTTGGGTCAATGCTGCGGTGAATATTTCTATGTTTTGAGACTTAGTCGAGACTTTCAAGTGGGACGAAGCAAGCGGCTGTAGCCAAAGACAGTTCCAGGTGTTCCGATACCCCTTTGGAGAAGGACCACTGAACAGGATTTGCTGTTGTGGAGAAGAACATAGCGGGAGAAGCTGTGAAGTCAATCTGACCACCGATGCACCTTGGGTGGATAGGCAAGCAGCTTGGTCCCAGTCTCCTCCTGGCTGTCAGAACAGTTTTTTGCAAAACATTGTCTATGTCCTAGTTTTGGTATTAGGCCTCTTGGACACCTTTACAACCAAGGGTCCAGGACGTTGCGGGACACCACTTGGGTGGTCAGGACTCATTCAGGCTGGGTCCAGGTGCGGGTTCAAGAGGGTGTTAGCCCTTTGTGTCCCTGAGGCTGTGAACAGGAGACCATCAAACTAGCCCTTAAGAGTCTCTCGGATAGTCCTGGGTTCAGATGAAAATCACAACAGCAGGGTTAGCCTCTGAGGGTTCAAGGCAGGCTCCAGGTAGCAAAGCAATCCTTCCAGGTACAGCAAAGCATCCTTCCAGGTACAGCAAAGCATCCTTGCATACTGCTCAGCAGGTCACAGCAGTGGTCAGTCATGTGAGAATCTTTCCATAGGCCCAGGAGTGAACTGAATAGTCGGTCAGAAGGTCCTCTTTTTTATCGGCTGGTGTCCTTCCTCTGGAATGTGGTAGAAACTTCTAGTAAGGTTCTTTGAAGTGCACGGAATTTCCTGCCTTCCCTGCCTTGGCTCCAAGCTGGCTGCATTGACAATGTGAAGGTGATTAGTTTTTTGTGTGAAGGCAGAGAACACCCTATTCAGTTGCAAGTGGGTTGTGCTCAGCTTCATCCCACTACTCCATCCTGAACAGCAGATGGCCCATTCAGGCACACCTAATCCCTCTATTGTCTGACTGTCTGGGAGGAAGTTACAAACTCTGTCAATTTCAGCACAAAAATAGAGGTATGTAGGCAACAAAAATTTGGGGGAAGACAACCCTATGGTTGCAAGGTCTACAGTGAGTAATTGAAATCATAAAAATAAAGACGCAGATGGCACAGGGAATATTGGAAGTAAGATCTTATTTCCTATAAACAGCAGTTTTAAATAAACAAATGCTATAATTATGGCCAACCAGAATATTTAAGGATTCAAATTCAAGCAGTTGGAAGGACTCAAAAAAAGGTCTTTGAGGTACTAAAATCCCTTACTGACCATAAATGTGTTGATATCAACATTTTCCCCTCTAAGGACCTGTTTGACAAATCGCTCCCTTTGTTTACAATATAATCCTGTGTATTTATGATATTGCAGCTTTTCAGAATCGACTGAAACCTTCAGCTGACCTGGAAATATAAATGGCAACATTGACTGAAGCTCTATCAAAGCTCTGAGGTGACCAAGAAAAATGAATCAGTTGTTGGTTGAATGGAAATTCTTTTATTTCCCAGATACACAAACAGTGGAATCCCTAACAATGGAGATAATACCAGGATCTCTTTTTAAGCCATAACCTGCTCATGTCCAGCAGCTTATTAACCCAGTGGTTGGAGATGCAGTATGCCAATTCCTTCAGATATTCTTGTACTTAAGCATCGTATCAAGCAGCCGAAGAATTAATTTCTAATTTATATCCAGAACATATAGCAAATTATCAAAACTTTACTCTTCTGCTGGCACTGGAAAAGATTCTGGAAAGAGTTGTAGCGTTAACTATATGAATATCTGGAAACAAACAATTACTTGAATGACCAGCAGTGTGGCTTTCAGCCTGGAAGAGGCATGGAAACTGCAACACTGCTTATTAAGGAACAGGTCTGAATGGTTCTAGATGAAGGAGAATTAGCAGGTGTGATCCTTTTGGATCGCTTCTCTACGTTTGATACAGTGATTCACAGTACACCAATCTAACACCTTAAAAAGGCTGGGAAATCAAGGACAGTTTTGCAATGATTCACATCATTTCTAGAGGATTAAGTACAGTAAATTAAGATAGCTAAGCATTTCTTGCCTGCTCTAATATCTTCATGAGAAGTTCATCATTATATCTGGTGCTTTTTATCCTAGATGTACACCCGCTTTCCAAACCTATTCAACCATCAGCTGTACTGTTTCTCATATGCAGGTTGTAGGAAAGTATAATATTAGGTGGTATGGCTGGTTAGCCTCACCATGTAATATTGTTACAATGCCCCAAAGATGGTGCTTGGATTCACACTAATACATCTTTAGAGTAGTCCTGGTAGCATGGCAAAGAGCATTCAGGCTTTACTAGATGAACATGTGGTAGTGGTAGGTATACTTTATTTAGATATAAAAAAATATCTTTAAAAGATCAGCTCAAAGTTACACAGCAAAACATTTTAAATACAGAACCTTTGCATAAAAACGGTAGTTAATAGAAACTTCAAAATACAATAAAAAACTTCACCAATCTATCAATGGAAAAGGACTTAATGTGCAAAGTGCAATGTCCAGTTTAACATTTAAAGTGCATTTAGATACAAGTCTTTGACAAGGACCATGAGTACAGACCATGGACCGTAAAGTGACAGCCAATTGTGCAAAGCAACAGTTCAATAAAGAGGTATATGCAGCAGTTGAGAAATCATAAAATAAAAAGAAATAGCTCTTAAAAAAGCATAAAAGCGAACCAGCCCGTAATTACTTAAGAGAGCGGTAAGCATTTCGTAAGAAAATTGTAAAAGCAATGTTTAGACCTGTGTTTTCTGGCATTAATGCTGCAATAATTGCTTGTCTGCACGTTCGGATTCCCAGCCTGTTCCACTCAGTTTTCAGTTTACGTCTACGTTGTGACATAAAAGATGGACAAAGACAGACTATATGCTCCATGGTTTCGGGAGACATGCCGCACCCCCTGCAGATTACGGCCTCTGACAAACGGCGCCAGACGGGAAGATCTTTTAAAAATTGCCATTTGCCCAGTCTGGCGGCCATAAAGCTGGTTTTTAGGTACAGGGAGTAAGTGCAGGATAAATAAGATGCGGGGGCTAACCGACCATATGAAGACATTGTTGCCCAAGCATGTCTGCGTTTAGCAAATTGGGCTTTATCAATGATCAGGGACCTCATTCGAATACAGTTCTTAATGCTAGTTTTAACATGTGTTAAGCATTTCAGAGTACCGACATGGACTATAAGTAATTGACACGACTCAAGAGAAATCCGACACAAAGTTATAAAAATAGAGTATTTTAATCTTAAATTAGACACCAAAATGAACAGAATAGCATACATATAACCAGAGTTATACATTTTGAGGCAATATTAAATCAGTGCAGTAAAATACATAGACTAAATAACATTGCGGTCAATGGCAAAATCCAATAGTGACAATTGGTCACTTGCAGATCGAGCTGCTTGGGACCCTTATAGGTACATGGTCATGAGGGCCCCAGGACAGGCCACAAAGGTCAAATCAATTTGACTTGGTCCATGGAGTCCAGGTGCAGAGTTTCTTTGGCTGTCCTTGGAGCTAAACGTAAGCTGTGGGTGGTGCTGTTTTTACCACTTACACAGTGTTACAAGAAACAAGATGCAAATACACAACAGGTACACAGCTGCTGACGTCGGATGATGAATGACGGTGTTCTCTGTAGTTGCAGTGTTGAGTGTGGGGGTTGGTTACCGGATTGATGACCAACTAGCCTTGGCAACAGAAAGCACAACAAAAGATTCTGGAACTTCACTGCATCCGGGGAAGTAAACTGAAACTTCAGGGCAGACGAGACTCCAACTCCAACAATGCACTGGACTACCTGGATTTGGGCGATCCTTCGGAGGGCCTGATGGCCAGTGATTTGTAGATGTGGTGAGTGTTTTTACGTGCAGTTTGCAGGAGAGACTGAGGGTGCTTCTGGCTTCTACAAGGGTCCCTCTCTTCTGGGGTGTCGAGATTTGGACAAGGACGAGGGTCGTTCACACAGTTCCAAGTCTGTTGTCTCAGGGACAAAGTATTCCTCTTTTGCTTTGTGCTGGCAGGCAGAGTCCTGTTGTTGGTGACACAGGTCTACTCTTGGTCCTGCTTTGAAGTAAGTTGTTCAGATCTGAGGTACTGGTTTCAGGGGGGTCCCTTAAATCCTAGATTTAGGGGAGTTAAGGGTATGTAGCTAGTAGCCAATGGGCGGCTAGCCCTTGCAGCTAGTCTGCCCCAGAGGTGACCACATCCAGTGCTGTAGGCCACCTTTTCTGCCCAGATCCCACTATTTCTGCCCTCCTAAAGATGGCAGAATTAAATTATAGGTGTACAGACAAGTTGCCCACCCTAGAGGTGTGGCCAGCCTTCCTGGGGGTGTACACCTCCTGCATAGCTAATTTCCCACCTTGCCCAGGTGCAAGCACGTCTGGGGCAAGGGGAGGTCTCTTTCCCCCTCAGACCGACAGCCCAGACGCATATCATAGGCGACATAGCATTTGAAGCTCACTGCTTTGATGTGCCAATTCACTAGCCATCTGGGGAGGAGGGAGGTGTGAACTTCTTTGTGCCCATGCCTTTGTTCCTGACTCCTGGGAGTGACCTCACTGCCAGGCAGGAGGTCAGAATGCTTTCTTGGCAGCCGCAGACATGGGCAAGCACGGGCTGGTCAGCCAAAGCACAGTAAAGCTGAGGGGGAACCAAGGGGTAACCTCTGAGGTGCCCTCTGTGTGCATGCCACGTCGCCCAGGGCATAAAAATCATTACTTATTTTAGTGGTACCATAATGGAGCTGCCAATCTGCATTTGGAGCAAAAAATGGGAGGTGACCATACAAAAAAGAGACACTTTCCTACACAGATAATACCCAACTGATGATCCACCTCAATGAGCATGCTCCAGCTTCTTTAGTTCGCCTGCACAACTGTATGAAGTCAGTCCAACAGTGGATGGCATACAGATTTTAGAAACTATTCCAAACACGTCATAATTAATTATTCTGAGAAACAATAAACTTCGCTGTGTAGAGGCTGTGTGGCCCAGTAGCCAGGGCATGTTCCCATGTCTGGCAGCTAAGGTAAATCTTTAGTGATATCTTAAATGGTGAACTATCAATGCAATCCCAAATAAATATGATCTACAGCGCATGTTATGCTCCTTTCCCCTTCTCCCAAAAGAGATGTATGTCAACAATATATTGGCATGCCTGGATTCCAAATTGGATTATTGCAATATTTTGTACCTGTATCTGCAATTACTGTAGGATAATAAAAATGGAAACACGTTCAGAACGCAGCAGGTGATCTTGCATCAAAGAAAAATTATCATATCTCAGGTGCACAAACAATCCATAAGGTGTACTACCAGAGAGAAATGTTTTGGCTTTCATCTTTGATAAATTACTCAACGTTGGACATCTCTCTTCATTGTGAGGGTCAACTCCTGCTTTAAAGTCACATCTAAAAGAAGAGCCTTAAGAGGGGGTCGTACTTTTAGATACTTAGATGGTAGGATGTGGACTCGATTGTCTCATGGAGTGAGACAGATTAAACAAATCCTCCCTTTCAGAGACGTCCTTAAGACTTTCCTTTCATATGTTGCTTAGCTTATGCTTACTGTACCAAAAATATAGTTCTAAGCACCAAGAAGCCAATGCGGTTGTGCTTTATAAGAAGCACATCAGAAACAACATACATCTACCATAATGTCCCAGTTACTTGGGGGGGTGGAGCTAACTGCCATGCTGTCGGCAGAACACGTCGAGAGCTCCTCGCTGGCCCGCGAGCCCCCAGCCCTTCCTGGCCACCACACCCAGCATCGGGCGACGCCCGAGTGCCCCCAGACTATGGAGGCTGCAGTGGGGGTGGCGAGTGTAGGAGCGGGTGCTCCTGATCAACGGAGAGCGCCTCCTCCTCACATATAAAATTGCAGCTCCGTAGTAAAGTCGAGACAGTGGAGCCTGCCTGTGCAGATTGGCAGCGGCACCCAGGGTGGTGCTTTAAGAGGGGTGGTTTCTTCCCCCCCCTCTTTGTCTCAGGGATCGGCCCAGAAGCAGGGGCCTGCACTACTCCTTGCAGCCCCTGACACTGCAGGCTGGGCCTCCTTGATGGCTTCCTCTTGGCGGGGGGACTTGCAGAGGTGTAGACAAAACGCCACACATGGCTGCAGGGTGAGGAATGCTGCAGCTGGATGGGGTGACCTCCCAGGCCCACGAGCACCTGGATGGTTGGTTGAGGGGAAGATGGGGGTCTTGTGACTAATCGGTTCCCCCCTGCTGCTGGTCTCTGGGGGGAGTGGCCGGGTAGCCTGAGGGGATCCCGCTGCTGTGTGTGGGCCCCTGTATAATCCGTCCCATGGAGGGTGGGTACTCTCTGAAGAGAACTATCCTCCCCCCAGATAGGTGCCCAGCTACCTGCCTTGCATTGACTGTTACTGCCCTGGATGGACCCGGCTGTTAGTGTTTCACCACCACCACCCCCCCCCCCTCCAAAACCTTGGTATTTATCAGATGTTTTTGCGACACCCTTGTTGGAGCTGAGGGACCTAGTTGGCTGGGGATCTCCCTGGTTGCCTGTGGAGGAATTTCAGGACAGCTGCAATATTTGTTGAGAGGTGGGGAAGTGGTTCCACTCCTCATTTTCATTCTGAGGGTGGCCTTAGTTCCCCCTGACTGCTTTGTGCCCCTATGTTGCCACTGCCGTGGTTGTGGCAGACAGTGCTACGCCTACTGGCATTGTTGCTGCTGACTTTCCATACTGGACTTGTGGGACTGGACTCGCTTATACACCCTGGGTATGGGTCTCACCCAGAGATCCAAGGATGATGCCCTAACAAGCCCCCCCCCCCGAGGAGGGGATCAAGCAGGGCGCTGGGGGCAGGGACACCTCCCACATGGACAACAAACTTGATAAGTTACTAGCCGCGACTGATGCTACCGGGTGCACCTGGAGGTAAAGATTGACTCTATTGCGATTGAGCTAGGTCTCATTCGCGAGGAATCTAAGAATGGAGGGGAGGGTGTCTGCCTTGGAGGCATCAGTTCAGGACCTAATGCCTGAGGCTTAAACCACGGTATGCCATCTCATAGAGTTAGAGGCGCATACTCAGTGACTGGCTTCCAGGCTGAACGACCAGGAAGGAAGGGCCCTCCATGACAACATCAGGGTCATTGGGCTAACAGAGAGAGTGATGGGTGATCACATGCTTAGTTTTCTGGAGGACTTGCTCTAGGAGGTTGTAGCCCAAGAGGGTCAAAGTTCTATGCTCTGGACCGGGCACACAGAGTCCCTGCTTTCCCTCCTAAAGTGGGGGCCCCACCCCACCCAGTGGTGGCCTGTCTCCTCCTTTTCTGCAATAGAGAGTTCCTCCTTCAGCAAGCCCGCAACCATGGCCTCTTCGTGATGGAGAATGCTGCAGTATCACTCTATCCTGACTTTACTTACCAGGTTCAAACTCAGTGCATTTCTTTCATCACAGTTAAGAGAAGACTTCATGAGCTGAGGTTGCCCTATTCCCTGCTTTTCCTGGCCCGCTTGAGAGTGCAGGCGGAGGAGATGACTCATTTCTTTCTGGATCCTGCTGCAGCATGGGGCTGGCTGGAAAGCTATGGCAAGGGGACAATGCACCTCGAGCCTGCAGTTCTATTCAGTGGCAAGAAGTGAACCGGCCTACTAAACAGCAGGCAGCCGAGGAATGGATGAGGGCAGTGGAGACAGAAGCTTCCCTGAGATATGGTAGGAGCTCACCACATCCCGAGACATGTTCCCGCAGGTAGTCCACTTCGAGCTTTGTGAGCTCCACGGTACCAAGACTAGAGGACAACCTGCAGGGGTTACTCCAGGCATGTCAGATGGCAATATTTGATCTTATTTAGAAAGGCGTTTGCCTCGTTGGTGGTGCTGTGATGTGGTGGCTACATTGTATTCTTTGGAATTCCCTTGACTTGACTTTCTACTGACCGGGGGGAGCAGGGCATGTGCGGGTGGCTTGTAGTATATGCAATATTTTTCACTCTACTTCCCACTGTCTATCAGACTGGGTGGGCTCTCTCACCTATTGAGCATTCTGACATGGACTTGGTTGGCTCTTGTTGATGGGCCCTAGTTTGTAGGCTACTTGCCTCACTTTAAAAAATCGCATTAGTAAATTGGGGATTATGGAGTGATGCTCACCTGATAGTTAAGACACAATATTTTGTAAATAAAAATTATTAGAGTGGTGCACACAAGGAAGGAGTATTTACCCTATGCTCCTACACTGAAATCCCCAGGGTGGGAGCCCTGTACAAGATTAAACAAACCGTGGGCACACACTATACATACAAAAAACGGTTAGTTTCCGTGCAGTAGTTGTTTGTGGTCAAACATTAACATAAGGAAGAAAGTATGTTTCACATGAATAATGCAATCATCCAAATCTTTGGCGTCAGCAGAGATCTTTTATTTGTAGATCTTGTTCACAGTTCATGTAGGGGGGTTGTGGGAGTTTTTTTTTTTTACTGTTCGGTTTGTTAGTGGTGCGGTTGTGGCAGGAGTGGTTGTATTCTATGGCTGGCGGCTGGAGCTCCGGTCATGTGGCTGGCTTTGGGGGCAGTGGAAGGCATGACTGATTGTTGGAATGGTTGACCGAATACGGCTGATTACCTGGAACGCTTGGGGCCTCTCTAAGCCCTCTAAGCGTTACAATGTTCTGGCCTATTTAAAGCAGAGGGGGGCGCAGGTTGCGTTCCTACAAGAGAACCATCTGTTGAACTCGCAAGAGATGGCGACAGCAACTGTACTGCACTGCTAACTCCGCATTTGTGAGGGAAGCCTTTGTTTGGATCAGACCTAGGGTATCATTCCAATTACATCAGGCAGTTATAGACCCTGAAAGCAGGTATGTGCTAGTGCTGAGATGACTGGATAGCAAAGATGTCGCCTTGATTAATGTTTATGCCCAAAATATCGACCAACCTTCATTCTTGACTATCTTGACACCCCTTATAGTAGGAGGGGACTTCAACTGTATGGCGGACATTTCTCTGGATAGGTCCCACCCCCATTGCACTTGCACTTACGCATGAATTAGCAGAAGTTTTACTGCGCATGAGTGCAGCATTGGGGCCTGGCAGATTGCTGGAGGGTGCGGTACTCCAGGGTCCGGGTTTACTCCTTTCACTCTGGCTTGCAGGATTTAGAGGTATGGTTGGATCGGGTGCTATGTTGTGGCATGTTAGAGGGTGGTGCATGCGGAGTACTTAGCGCAGACCTATTCTGACTACCGTATCTGCTAGGCACTTTCAGGTGGTACCCTGGTATGTCTTGTATCGGTACTTGGAGGTTGCATCCGGCCCTGCTTGAAGATCTGGCATTCCGGATCTAGCTCGGTGGGCAGGTGACTAATTATTGGATTGACAACGTGGGCTCAGCATAGTCGTTAGTTGTTGAATGGGAGTCTTTCAAGGTGGTTGTCCACACTTACTGCATTGCCAGTAAGATGGAATGCGCAACGAGCTGCACTCAGACATTAGACAGCAGGAGTCGGTCCTAAATGGCTGCCCCTGGAGTTGGGCGAGACGCCAGAGGGCAGATAGCGTGTACTTGCTGAACGGGTAAAATTGTTTGCTATGGTGGAATGCCTGCAACAATATGATTACAGGGCTTATATTGCAAGGGCACATGTAGAGAGGGTCAAGTCAGGGAGCATGGTGGCCTAGCTCCTTTGGGAAGAAGAGGCAAAGGGGCATGCTATCCTTCCTGTTAAAGACTCTGCAGGCCAAAACGTGTTCAAGCAGGAGGACTTTAATTGCACTACTATCGTGCTCTGTAAGCAGTGGGTGTGGGGGTTTAATGAGTCGGACGTACTGTGTTATATTGAGGATTCCTTCCCACCAGTACTGGATCCTGCCACATGGAGTGAGTGGATACTGTTGCTACTGTGCAGGCAGTTTGGGTGCAATCAAGGAGATCGCCTGGGTCAAGGTCCTGGGTCAGATGGATTGCCCATAGAATTCTACTCCACTTACTCTGCGGCCATTGAAGCTTTTAACAGAGTGCGATAGCTAAGACTGCTTCTGCCCTCTTTGCACGAAGCCAC
This sequence comes from Triturus cristatus, assembly GCF_964204655.1. Lineage (NCBI taxonomy): Eukaryota > Metazoa > Chordata > Amphibia > Caudata > Salamandridae > Triturus > Triturus cristatus. The sequence goes on from NC_140594.1 coordinate 859,174,821, forward strand.
AATTGTGTCTCTACCCAAGAAAGACAAGGATCCACTGTTGGTAGACTCCTACCACCCCCTCTCTATACTTAACACAGATTATAAGATCCACAGCAAGGTTCTGGCAAACAGGATCTTGCCACATGTGGGCAATTTGATTCATCCTGATCAGACAGATTTTATTCCCTCCCGTAGTACCCTGCCTAATATTCGCCAGCTGATTCACATCGTGGGTATGCAGGAAACTTTCTCACCAAACGACCTGGCATTATCTGTAGATATTCGGAAAGTGTTTGATTCCCTGCGCTAGGAGTTTTTGTATGCTACCTTACTTGGGATGAAGTTTGGAGCAGCTTTCGGTAAATGCACTAGGCTATTGTATACTCAGCCGATGGCAAAAGTCTGAACTGGATTGGTGATATCAGCAGCGTGCACAGTGGAGCAGGGCACTCAACAGGATTGCCCCTGGTCCTCTCTATTATTTGCGCTGGCTCTAGAGCCATTTGCACTACAGTGCAGCAAGGTGGACACTATCAGGGACCGCAGGTATCGGGAGATCGCTTGTGTATCTCGCTATATGCGGATGACATGCTACTGTATCTGCACAATGGGCCATCTGATTTGGAGGGTGCAGTGTCACCTTGTCAGCTTACAGGTGTCTGACTGTCCTAGAGGTTAACAAGCATAAGTCTTGTGCCTACCCCCTGTGACCTGGATCGGAAGAGGATCCCCCCTCCACTGCTGTGCCAGTGCTGCGCCGGGAACATGCCTCCATACGTTACCTGGTAGTTGATGTTTATAGATCTCCAGACTGCTTTTTGAGGGGAACTTTGCCCTATGGCGGGCAGTTGCCTTTTGGAGCCCCCTGCCTATATCAGCCAGTAGTCGGACAGCCATCTCAAAGATGATTCTGCCGCAGCTCCTCTATTTATTTGTGACGCTGCTGGTCGAGCTCCCTAAGACGTATTTTTAGGAATACTGTTACAACCTCGATTGTGCACGGAGAGAATGTCCTAGGGTGAACAGCATGCTACATATGGGCACCGGCATTACAGAGGATACGAACTAGGGTTCCATATACCTGCGAGCTCCCCTTGATGATTCCTTGGTATTGACAGCACCTGGGAGGTTGGGCCAATCTACGCTGTGGCCCGAGGCAAGGCTCACCATACTGGGTGACCTCTGTGCGGGGGTGAAGCTAGTGCTTTCTTGGATTTGAGGGAGATGTAGGAACTTCTGGCGGGGCACTTCCTGTTACATGGGGAAGGGTGGGTTCTACAGAGCCTCTGAAGGATGTGTGTCTCAGCTATCTGTTACTTATAATGGGAATGACGAGGGTGGTCTTGCTGCGCTATAGAGTCCTGTTGAGAGGTGCTCAGGTGGACCTGTTGCAGCTGCACCAATGCTGGATGATGGACTTGGAACCGGTGTTCTGTGACTCTGCCTGGAAGAAAATCCTGGTGTTCATCCGCAAGGTGTCCCAAAATGCTATATTTAAACTTATTCAGTTGTATTTCGTGCCCTAAGCGTATCTCACCCCTAAACATCTTCATACCATGTTTCCTGGGGCTTCGTAGGTGTGTCCCCAATGTCACGCGACCGAGGCGGGGTTCTGCCATATGGTATGGACTTGCCTGGTGCTGGTTCCTTACTGGGCCACTGTCCTGCAAGTAATTTGTCAGGCCACAGACCGACAGTTTGAGTGCTCCTGCAGCTATGTTTATTGGGTATTCATGTTCGAAGTGCAGCGCGGTATGTGACAAACAGGTTTACTGATTTGACGCTTGTGCTTGCCCGACGCCAGTTGACGATGAGCTGTAAATATCCCACTGGTCCTGGCTTGGGTAGATGGGGGCAGGAGTTGACTAGATGGGCAGATTGTGAGAGGAAGAAGCTTTAGAGGGAGGAGGCCAGGAGAGTGCGTAGAGTCCCAACTTTACCTGCTTGAGATGCAATACTCGTGGCTTGCCCAAGACTAGATGCCCTGGGCTGGATTTTACCTGAGGGAGTGGTCACTGCGGTGCCCTTGCCGGAAATAGGCAGAAGACTACTGTCCCCGTCCCCTGCTCCTTCTCCCGAATGTGGGAGGCCCCTGCTGAGTGAGAGGTGGTTGCTCATGTCCTAGCTCTTGATAGAAGAAAGTTACTTTGCTGTAATTGTTTTCTGCCTAGCTTTCCAAGTTCTGGTTATTTCCTTGTTATATCGTTCTCCTTCCATGTATGTACTTCCAGCTGTTACCGACCAATAGCGGTGATGGATCTTGTGACTAGGGCTGGAAAGAAAGACTCTGATGAGGAAGCCTTGGTCTTGCAGTACAGACAATGAGCAGACAGCCATAGCCCCATTACTACAATGCCAATCTTTAACATGACAGTCGTTATCTGTAGTAATGGACCAAACAATATGCATGGTGATGTATGCCAACAAAACCTTGCAATGCGTCTAACTGGTGATAAGCACGTTACTACTCCTAAGTTAATATACATACATCTTATCTAAAGTGGGGCCGGTAATCTTATTTGGGGTGCAAATTCCAGCTTGCAATCAAAATCTAACTACCTTGTGGATGTAAATCACAGGGATTTTCCCCTGCATTTTGCAAGAGAAAAAACCTGCTGGAAACCGCAAGAACAAATTGTACAAAATGTTGTTTTGCAGGCACAGTAATGAGTGAAGTCATGAACAAAGTGTGTATGACTCCTCATTCCTGGATACACAAACTGTAATCGGGTGCTAATTGTGCCATATAAGGCTAGTGAATTCAACTTATGCAAAGTGATATCTTTTTTTTAATAGTAACCAGCGACAGCACTCTCGCTAAGGCGGAGGAGCGTCGCCCCACTGAGTTCAAAGGAAAATAAAATGAATATAATGCATCGTTAATAATGTTACGTTATTATAAGTTTCTTTTTTGTACGGAGTCCTAGCCAGGTTATGTCGGGCGGGGCTTGACTGTCCTCACAGGAAGGAGGAGTGGTTGCTGAACCATAAGTGTGTATGACGGTTTGGCCGCCCGTCTTGAGCCGGCCAAACTATCATGCATGTTCTCCACCCGGCTATATTACAAGGCCGGATGGAAAACATGCACAGGCTCCCACTCTCTGTCTGAGCGACGAACTAGGGCGTTCAGACCAATCACGATTCTGCTGTCATGCTGGTGACAGCAGCATCGTGATTGGCTAGGGGAGTCTGGGAGCTTATACGCTTCCTGCTTCCTGGAGACTACAGAGGACGAGCGGCGACCAGCAGGCAAGTGAGCTTTTCTTTTCTTTCTTCTTTTTGTGCAATTCCCCCACCCCATCACTACATTTCCCTAGCAGCTGCCCCTGATAGTAACTAGGTCTTCCCTGACTTATCGAGATTTTATGATCGTAGTCACCACACTAACACTGTCATTTTGTATTGGCGTGAAAACCCACATGCCTTGTGCACAAGTACATGTCTAAGCTTATCACAAAAAGCAGGTTGGAAGTATAATGTCTGACCCACATTAAGCACAGTAAAGCCTAGTTTGAGAGGCAGAAGTAGGAACTGTCCCCCCGAGGAGAGTCCATCAACCCGTGTTATGCCCCATGGGACATGCGGAGGCCCCCGATCCTACATTGTCGATTTTAGATAGTGCGGCTGAAAGTAACATCTGTACGTCCACTTCTACCCTGACCGTGTTGAATGTACCGATTGTTCTTTTCCTGACAACTGCCCCCACAGCAGGACCGGGGTGTATCACTCCATTCACCATCATGAAGATCGCAGACCCACTGAGGGGAAGCCCGAGGACAGACAGACTCCTTTATTGGCGATGCTGGCTCAGGAAGCACACTGAGCTGTAAACCACCAAATTAACTTGCCCCTAGACCCGGAAGCTCTTTCTTGCAGCTATACTGGAGGATAGGACAATCAACCAGAAGGTAAAGTTGGTGACAGGAATTAACATGAAGTGGCCTCGGTGTGACCTGGAAGTTCTCAATAATGATTACCATTGTAAGAGAATATTCTAGCATAGAGGGAGAATTAATATACTAGCAAATATATTAAACAAGGCAGCTGTAAAGCCACAAGAAAGTGAGTACCGATCATCCAACTCAGGGTGCAACCACATTACTTGGGCAATATAAAGTGCTTCTTGGGCAGGAGAACTAGAAGCTAATGAACAAGTCCCTATATATACATGTGTTTAAAGCACACTGTACATCAACTGAGGAGTGAAGAAAAAAATCTCACATGAGAACCATAGTAAAGCAAGTATTGTTGATCTGTTAAAATGAGGAAAAGACGAGAGCAATAGAGGAGAGTGAAGGAGTAAGGTAAACAGTGATAAATAGCTCAAGAGTGGGGGAGTAGAAGGAAGTGTGAGTTCAAGTTAGGATGAGCATCTATATTTGGCAATGTCGAGAAAGAGGTCCACCTCAGGCTTGAGCGACCTGAGAAGAGGAAGATGGAGCGAAAAGAAATTGCACTTTGCTTCTGTTAATTTTTTCATCATGCTCCTTTCTGATAAGATTCAATTCCAGGTAGATTCACAACCTATCCAACTAGACTTTCATACATATGTTAAGGCTGAGAATCTCTTTGGAGTGGGCAGCATACATTTGTTTTAAACAGTACACTATCTTCACAAGTTCAAATAACAAGTGCCAGTGTCTGAGGTGTTATTGCCATGTGAGCACGTTGGTGCCACGCAAACGCCAGTGCATCTGTAAGGCCATAGAAAGAGGTTGTCCTATCGCTGCTCTAAACTTATGTAACTGGAAATGTAAGGGGTAGGAGCAAAGAGATCTCCAATCAAACGTGTAATACAAAGAGTATATCGTTTTATGGGGGTCAATACAAACAGTAGTCAAGAGGGGCAAACGCTACCTCCAGCCTTAGTGAGTCCTGCCAATTTGCGCAGGGCCAAAGGATCTGTACGTGGAGCAGCAGTTGGGTTGTGGATAGTGTGTCAACAGAGGTAAGTGAGCTTGTTGGCCCTATAGCTATCATAAGGGTAAACGAATGCAATGCAATTTTGTGTCAACGCAGCATGGGTGATGGGGACTTCAGAGTGGTAAACGGTACTGATCCAGCGCTGGGCCAACATCTTACAATTGATTATCCGATAGGTCTTTTCTTTGTCGACGGAGAGGTGAAGGGGGTTAGCATTAGTCAAACACATCTAAATAACTTTGTAACCCATCTGGTACACAATAATAACTAGGAATCAGAAAATAAAGTTAAAAGGTTTTATTACAAGTTAACAGTCAGGATAATGTAAATGCATCTCAATGCCATCCTTTAAAGGTACAGGACAACAATGGGACAGCTAAACCTCCTGAAGAAGTTCAGGCAGGCGCATCAGCATGAGGCAAACAAAAAGTTGCGTCACAGCAATACAGAATATTAACAGTTGAATCTGACGCTCAGAGAAGAGTCTCCGAACCTCTCTGATAAACATGAGTAATGTATAAAGTCATTTAATTTAGAGTCTAAAAGAGTGATTAAATCTAAAGGGGTCTCAAAAGGGTCAGGGAAGTCAGAAAAAGAGAAATATGTGGGAAGGTGTCAACATCGCAAAAGCTTGGTTAAGTGTCTTCCAGGGATAGGGAAGTAAGTGTTAGCCTAAACCCCACTTGGAAAATAATCAAAGGAGAAAACATAGAGGTCTGTACCTCACAAAGTTCAAAGGAGAAATGGCCAACATCAACCAGTTAGAACACCAGTTAATAGCATACAAATGTTCACACCATTAGGGGCTCCATTGTCCTTTCCATTCTCACATTGTGAGCTGCAACATTAATGAATTCTCCCAGACCAGTCCTGTGAACAATATTGACCATGGTTACCCGCAACTCCTCAATACATTACAGAATAGGAACTGTAAATTAATGTTCTGGCTCTCCATGTTCTTTGTCAAGGTCCTCTTCTGAGGCTCTCTATCACTAGGACAGTGTTACACATATTCTCAAACTAATAAACCATGTGAACGTGCCTACAAGAAAAAAGACATGCAAGCAGAAATGGAAAAGCAGGAGGGGCGTGGCCAAGCAGGGACTGGAAATGGCCACGTAGCATGTGAGCTCCGTCGCCCGACTTAGCCCTTAACTATCCTCTTCATCGATCCGCAGCGCCCAGACGTGATCCCGAGTGTCGGATCGTTGGAGGAGCCCGTCCGCCCCGGCCCGGCATGTGGATTATCGAAAACGAGGGAGCGAGTGCCTCTACAAGATCGCGGCCAGCTCACGTCTCGGCAGCCGGGGCCTGTGGTAACGGCTGCGGCCGCCGTGAAGACCCGGGCCGCTCCGCCCCTCTCAACGCTGGTGCCGCGGCCTGTACGGCGGCTGTGAACCCCCCCCCCCCCCTCCCTGCTGCTGATGTTACCTTGAAGACTTGGCCCGCTCCGGAGTGGCTGGCAATATTGGCGGTCCCGCGGGAGGTTGGCGGGAGCTGTGGGTGACCCTTGCTGCGATCCAAATTGAGCGCGCCGGCGGCGGGTCTCAAAATGGCGGCGGCGCGGCTCTAACTGTGGGAACTCCCGTTCACTGCCTGAATGAGTAGCGGTGTTTGGCGGCAGACCACGGAGGGACCCACCTCATTGATAAACAGCTGATGTGCCCAGATCCGAGTGACCGGTGGAGCTGTCGGGACCCTGCCTGAGCGGGGACCGCGCCGCAATGCGTATGGAGAGTATCCTGGACCTGCAGTGACGTAGCAGGTGCGATATCACGCCACAGTGCAGCTAAACAGAGGCGAAACAACAGGTGCAACACCCTTGATGCTGGCAGCCTAATCTGGGGACTTTCTCGCTCCCATAGCGTTGTGCGTCGTTGGGACTGCCAGGCGTCGGGGGCGCACTGTACTGTATAGAGGGGGGTGACGCCAAGTGCCCTGGTCTGACGCCGTGGATTACAGCTGAACGTGGTGGCACCGCGGGCCCTGGTGTGGAACTGTCGGTGACTGCCCATCAGGAGGAGACAGTGGTTTCGCTGGGACTCTTTCTCAAGCGCGGCCCCTCCATCGACCTCAACACGAGCCGCTGTCTAGCGCCTGGGGAGTGGAGCTTCGACTGTGTGGGCCACGGGTGTGACGGCACGGGTGCTGGTCCCGACACCCCGATCGGTGAGCTGTGTGTATCGTTTCGCCTGCCCGCCCCCCCCCCTCTGTTTCTTACCCTGAATCGGCTAACATCTTGCGCTATGACGGACCGTGTCAAGGGATCCGGGGTCAAGGCGGCGAAGTCGGTCCAAACAAATAAATTGGACAGATATACGATCTCTAAGGACCCGCAGCGGGGGCACCAGCAGGAAGAGGGTGAGCAGGGAGGACCTGGACCTGAGGAGCAGAAATTCTCCCTTAAAGACGTCATGGAGGCAATAACGGGGGTTAAGACCTCTTTGGACTCAGTGGCTATTGACATCAACATTATCAGGACCGACCTGGGGAAACTCAATGAAAAGGTGAAGCAGGTGGAAATCACGACTGCCGGCCTGATGAGTGACGTAGCGCAGCTGCAGAGGTAGGTCCGCGACCTGCAGGACTCCCGGAACCTCACAGACCTCAAGTTGGATGATTATGAGGGCCGTCTTTGCCGCAACAATCTTCGCATCATAGGAGTCCCGGAGAAATCAGAGGGACAGACTCCTCATCTATTTGTCAAGGACCTTATCCTCAAGCACCTGCGGCCCAAGGGACTCAGTAAATTCTTTGTGATCGAGCGGACCCACGGGGTCCCGGGCGGCCGACCCAAGCCGGGCGCTCCCCCGCAGCCTATGTTGGCCCGTGTCCTAAACTATCGAGACTGAGATGTGATCCTTCAAAATTCCAGGGCCGGCACTCCCCTCCGATATGAAAATGCTGAAAACTCCTTCTTCCCAGACTTCACGCAAAGGGTGCAGAAAGAACGAAGACTATTTTTGTCTATCAAGCGCGTCCTGAGAGAGAAAGGCCTAAAGTACTCGATGCTGTTCCCGGCTTGGGGGGGGCGGGGGGGGCGGGGGGGGCAGGGGGGATGGGCGGTGGGATCCATGGCTCCACACCTAATCGGGACTACTGATTTATTGTTGGACATATTTCAATTATGTAGTCAAGGGGTGACATTGATGTAGCTTAGGGCTTGGACACGGAGCTCCCTGCTTTACCCCTTTGGATCGTTTTTTCCTTCTTTCCTTGAATTTCTAGGGCGACAGGCACTCTGCAAGTTGTTAATGGGCAGTTTCGAGCCCAGAGGGCAGGGGAGCAGGCCGGGGGGTTGTTGGGTAAGGGTCTTTTTGTCTGTTTTTTGTTTGTTGAATTCGATGTTATGACGATGGTACAGTTTCTATTTTTAAAGGGTTTCAATACCACACGCTAATTCTGACGTGACGCACCTTGCAGAGCAGCTGACTCGGGGGTCGCTGTTGACCTTTTGGTCTTTTAAGGGCCGTTGTATCGCTGCTGCTATTTGTGACTGAATTTGTACTTTTACCTTGTATAATCTGCTGCTAGACCGCTTTCTGTCTTTTACTGTGTATTTTAACTTGTACCAGGCTTATCCCCCACATACTCGCACCTTAAAAACAGCCACTCTCACCTGCTGCTTGAGCGGGACCCCTTCCTTTTGCGCTGTGTCCGCGCCATCTTGGGACAGTCTCGGGTGTGTGAGCAGACGCCATATTGGTAGGGGCACCAGCATCATTAGGTGACAGAGTATAAAACAGGGCACATGCAAGCGCGCAGCCTAATTCTGACGTGACGCACCTTGCAGAGCAGCTGACTCGGGGGTCGCTGTTGACCTTTTGGTCTTTTAAGGGCCGTTGTATCGCTGCTGCTATTTGTGACCGAATTTGTACTTTTACCTTGTATAATCTGCTGCTAGACCGCTTTCGGTCTTTTACTGTGTATTTTAACTTGTACCAGGCTTATCCCCCACATACTCGCACCTTAAAAACAGCCACTCTCACCTGCTGCTTGAGCGGGACCCCTTCCTTTTGCGCTGTGTCCGCGCCATCTTGGGACAGTCTCGGGGGTGTGAGCAGACGCCATATTGGTAGGGGCACCAGCATCATTAGGTGACAGAGTATAAAACAGGGCAAATGCAAGCGCGCAGCCTAATTCTGACGTGACACACCTTGCAGAGCAGCTGACTCGGGGGTCGCTGTTGACCTTTTGGTCTTTTAAGGGCCGTTGTATCGCTGCTGCTATTTGTGACTGAATTTGTACTTTTACCTTGTATAATCTGCTGCTAGACCGCTTTCGGTCTTTCACTGTGTATTTTAACTTGTACCAGGCTTATCCCCCACATACTCGCACCTTAAAAACAGCCACTCTCACCTGCTGCTTGAGCGGGACCCCTTCCTTTTGCGCTGTGTCCGCGCCATCTTGGGACAGTCTCGGGGGTGTGAGCAGACGCCATATTGGTAGGGGCACCAGCATCATTAGGTGACAGAGTATAAAACAGAGCAAATGCAAGCATGCAGCGCGCGGGTGCAGCGGGCGCGCCGATGGCGCGCCGGAGGCGCGCCAGAGGCAAGCCCGTCTGCGCCCGTTCGCGTCTCGGACGAGTATCGGACGACACATGATGCCCCTACTGACACCAAGGTACGCCGCTCCTATTCCAGAATACAGCTGCTAGAGATAGGTAGCAGGTCATACATGCCTACTTCTGCCAACACCGAGCCAGTTGAAAAGGTCACTCAACCCGATTTGGGCACAGGCAAAAGGTGCCTGAAGGCGCAGAATAATCTCATTTGCGGACTGCTAAACAGCCGGTCACTGGTAAAACACCATACGGAAATCACACTACTGATCAAAGATCTGAAGCTCGATGCACTATTCCTTACGGAAACCTGGATCAGAGCTGATTCAGTAGTGGAGATTGGCCTTGCCTGTCCCGAGGGCTTTAAAATCTTACATAAACCCAGGAATGGGGGCAAAGGAGGCGGGGTGGGCCTGATTTATAGGGAGGAACTTCGGGTCACCCTGCTACAGGTGGACGAGGTTGAGGGAATTGAAGTGATGGGCTTTTCATTTCACGCAGCTAGTGGTAATCTACTCACAGGCCTGCTCTGCTATCGCCCCCCAGGGAGTATTACTCCACTGCACCCCCTCTTGAACATCATTACTAATCTATCACTATCACACTCCAAAATGATCATACTGGGGGACTTCAACTGGTGGGAGAACGCCAGTATGAAGAACCAGCTAAGGGACCTGACCTATACTTGCAATTGTCTTGGCCTCCAACAACTAGTCACCTCCGCTACTCATCGGGGAGGTCACATACTTGATCTCCTCTTTGCAATAGAGCCTGAGGTAGAACTTCTAAATATTTCACCCCAAATCTGGACAGACCACTACCTTATTCACTTCAAAATACAGTTAGTCGACCTTCCAGCCCAAGCTAAAACCGAAGTGCTGTATCGGAATGGGAGAGACTGGACTAAACTAGCAAGGACGGGCACTCTCTTAATTCCCCCTTCAGTAAGCTTATTTCAAGCTTCCAGTATGGTGGAGGCGAACTATAACGTCTATCATGAGTTCATCACCGCCGATCTAGACCGTTTAATCCCCATGAAAAAGATGAAAATCAGGAATAAAACCTCAGCGCCCTGGTCCGATGAAGACCTGAGAATGCTAAGACAACACTGCAGAAGGGCCGAAAGGAAATGGAGGAAGGGATACTTAGACAGGGACAAGCTCACGCTAAAATCAGCACAGAGCAGTTACAAGTTGCTCATTGCGGAGCGTAAGGCCAACTTCTATGCCGACTCTATAGTGCAAGCATCAAATGGGGTTAAGGAACTGTTTAAAATTGTAAGAACCATGTCGGCCCCGTGCTGCCTAGAGAATAAAGTAGTAGCCTCACAAAAGCTGTGCAACGAGATTGCCATTCATTTCAAGGATAAAGTGGCTAAGATAGTCGATCTTTTTAAGGGCAACAAAGTAACCAGTCAGGATTTAGATAAGGAGGCGACCAGGGAGAGGCCGACCCGCCATTGCACCCTGGCTTCTTTTCCCACTTTCACGGATCTGTCGTTCGATACGACAGCTCACAGTATTTCCTCCGGTTCCCCCCTTGACCCCCTGCCTCAGAAGGCGTGGAAGACCTACGGCCGCCTGACCTTCCCCTGGCTGCGCCAGATTTGCAACCAGTCCCTGGAAGTGGGCCTGGTCCCAGAGGGTTGGAAACAGGCGATGGTCTCACCCCTCATCAAAAAACCTACCCTGGATCCTACCAACCCGGCTAACTTCCGACCTATCTCTCTCCTTCCTTTTCCTATTAAAATTCTAGAAAAGGTCGTGAGCAGGTCCCTCTCCGACTACTTAGAGGAATACCATCTGTTGGACAGGGACCAGTTTGGCTTCCGTCCCGGACACGGAACGGAGTCAGCTCTGGTCACCATGCTGGACAACATGCGAATGCGGGCTGACGACGGGAGCACCGCTGTTCTAGTGCTCCTGGATATGTCAGCCGCATTTGATACAGTGAGTCATTCAATCCTGCTGGAGCGCCTGGAGGAGTTTGGGGTGAAGGGCCGGGCACTACAGTGGATCCGCTCCTATCTGGCGGGAAGACACCAAGTGGTGACTCTGGGGCCTTTTTCCTCTGAAAAATCCCCCGTAGCCTTTGGAGTGCCGCAGGGCTCCAGCATCAGCCCCATACTGTTTAATATATATCTACAGCCGCTGTTTGCGATCATCAAGGCGTCAGGGGTGGAGTTAATCAACTACGCAGATGATACGCAGCTGGTTTTCTCACTGGAAGGAAAACAGTCAGTCCCCCTTGAACAATTTCAAAATTGCATGAGGATGACCATCGACTGGCTACAGAATAACTGCCTGCAGTTCAATGCAGATAAAACCGAGCTACTCTATTACTCACCGTTAAGACAGATCCAACATTTACCAGTGGATTTCAGGCTCGTTCCGGACAAGGCTCCACTGGCGCCAGCCAAAACAATACGAAATCTCGGTTTTTTGTTCGACACTAATCTCCAGCTGGACTCGCAGGCAAATAAGACGGCCAGCGTGTGCTTCGGGTTACTACGGCTTCTACGCCGAATCCTTCCACTTCTGCCAAAGGACGCCCGTAGCACGGTTGTAAGGAGTACGGTACTAAGCAGAATGGATTACTGTAACTCCTTGTATTTAGGAGCCCCTCAATACATTCTGCAGGGGCTACAGAGAGTCCAGTCAGCTGCTGCGAAACTGGCGTTAAATCGCAAGCATGACTCTTCTTCTACTCAGGCGCTATATGAGCTCCATTGGTTGCAAGTTAGAGAAAGGGTTCTTTTTAAGTCCCTCTGTTTAATCTACAAAGCTACCCACGGGATGGGCCCAGCCCCTCTTCAGGAAATATTTACCCGCTATTCCCCCACAAGACAGTTGCATTCTTCTAACGCCAGTCTGTTGGTTCAACCTAGTTTTAAACGATCATGGATGGGCGGAAGGGCCTTCAGTGTGGTGGGTGCTCGGATGTGGAACGAGCTCCCTCAGGGGATTAGACAGATGAACTCGCTAATGGAATTCAGAAAGAGCCTTAAGACCTGGCTCTTTCCAGTAGCCTGATGGCCCCCTGATCGACCCCCCTCAGCATTGGTGATTCCATTCTGTCAGAGCGCCTGGATACCCGTAGGGTCACAGCCTGCGCTTTATAAATTTCAATACAATGCAATACAATACTCCTCGCACGTATCAATGGGGGTACGGCGTAGCAAGGAAGTTAGAATTTTAAGTTGGAATGTGAACGGGCTGGGGGACAAAATCAAACGTAGTATAGTATTGCAACAGGTTCGGAGGCTTTCACCGGATATTGTGTTACTTCAGGAAACTCACCTCATTGGCCACACATGTAAAGCCATGCACAGATGGGGCTATTCCATGATCACCCATTCAGGGTTTGCGTCTAATTCCAGAGTGGTGGGCATCATGCAAAAGAAATCATTCCCTTTCTCACCTGCTTCCACTCACGTAGATGACCGAGGTAGATATGTGGGTATCACGGGCACATGGGAGGGGATAACCATCACCTTCATGTCCGTTTACGCACCCCCGGGGTTGCAGGCCACCACACTCTCCGATCTCAGCGCGGTGCTGCTGGCGTTGCCGGAGAGGCATCTTGTGATTGGGGGAGACTTCAACTCAGTTGTATCAGGTACACTGGACAGATGCCCCCCGCGCACGCTACCTCCCACCGCTCACTCTTTCTCTAGTTTCTTGGAGGCGATGGGACTGGTGGATGGTTGGAGGGTGTATCACCCTGACAAGGTCTAATACACTTTCCACTCGGGCGCCCATAACAGCCTTTCACGGCTAGACTACATCGTTGTCCCCGCCCCGCAGGTGACGGACATACACGAGATACGGCACTTAGCTAGAGGCATCTCCAACCACTCTCCCCTCTGGGTCCACATTGTCCTTGACGACTCCCCGGTGGGGCATGTCGCCCCAATTAACCCCTGGTACCTTAAAAGCCCTAAAATACGGACCGGTCTGATTAAAGCCATAGATAATTATTTTCGGGAGAATGAACATTCGGTCGACTCCCCACAGACACTATGGGAAGCCTTCAAATCAGTGGTACGGGGCGAAGCCCTCTCCTTAATAGCGGGGTCCAAAAAAGACAAGCTGGCGGCGGTCTCTGACATAGAACAAGAAATCTATCGTCTCGAGAACGACCTTGACCCTGACCCCTCGCCAGAGACTCTCCATGCCCTGCGACTTCGACAGGAGGAATACAGAGCCCTGGTCACCGACCGTGCTAAGCTACTAGGACAGTGCAGACTGGGACAAATTTACGACTGGGGAGATAAAGCCGGGAAATTAATCGCCTGGCTAGATAAAAAGAAGCGCGCTAGCCGACTAGTTCCCGAATTAAGGAGCTCTGGAGGATCTGCTATAGTGGATCCTCAAGGTATAGTTGAACACTTCGCAGCGCACTTCCATACAGTTTACCGCTCCGTCGCGCCATACACTGAAGAGGACTCCTCTGAACTTTTGCGTGACATTTCTCTGCCGGTATTATCCGACAGTGACCGTGCTTTCATGGATAGCGCCCTTATTGCTGACGAGATTGCAACCGCAATCAGAATACTCCGCCCTGGCAAGGCGCTGGGTCCCAATGGCATCCCGATTGAACTCTACAAGCTCTGCCCGGACAGAATAGCACCACATCTGAAATCTATGTTCGAGACTAGCCTAGAGCAGGGATCGCTTCCCCCTGACCAACGAATCGCGACCATTGTCACGATCAATAAGGAAGGGAAACCTAAAACTGACTGTGCCTCCTATAGGCCTATCTCATTGTTGAACGCTGAGTCCAAAATATTAGCCAAGGTGCTCGCCAACAGACTGATCAAGGTTATAGGTGGCCTGGTGCACCCTGACCAATCGGGGTTTATGCCTCGGCGAAACACCGCCCTTAACCTGCGCAGACTGCACGGGGTCTTGGGCAGGGCGTCGACCTTGCGGGAGGATGCCATTGTGGTCTCCCTAGATGCCACTATGGCCTTCGACACACTTGAATGGCCTTATCTCTTCGCCGTACTCACGAAGTTGGGATTTGTGCCGGGCCTTAGTCAATGGGTACGACTACTATACAGTTCTCCAATGGCTCAGGTAACTGTAAATAACAGAAAATCTGACTCCTTTCTACTTAGCCGAGGGACCCGTCAGGGGTGCCCCCTCTCCCCTCTACTGTTCGCCTTAGCTCTTGAGCCCCTTGCGGCCTGGGTCCGCAGGGACGCAATGATCCGTGGGTTGCGGTGGTCGACTGACTGGGAAGACCGTATATCCCTGTACGCAGATGATATACTGCTATACCTTGCATCCCCCAAAAGATCCCTTATCGCGGTATTTGACATCCTGTCCGTCTTTGGTAGATACTCCGGGTTTGGCATCAACTGGCAGAAATCTCTCCTCTATGTCCTGAGTGGAAAGGCCCCCCCAATACCCCGAAACTGTCCCATACCAATAGTCTCAGATGGCTTTAAATACCTGGGTATTTTTATTTCGCTGGGCAAAACTCTCCGTTTTACCCGAAACCTCGCTCCCCTGATACAACAACTAAAGCAAGATATTGGAAATTGGAAATCACTCCCCCTCTCCTTGCTGGGCAAGGCGGCCCTTTTCAAATTGATGTCCCTACCCCGCTTTCTCTATGTCCTCCAGAATTCGGCAGACCCAGTACCAAACTCTTACTTTAAACAAATAGAGGGGCTCCAACGAGACCTTCTCTGGGATGGGAGGCCCCGTATCGCTTTCCACAAACTCACCCTCAACTGGTTCGACGGGGAGATTGGATTGCCTGACATCAAGAAATACTACTGGGCCTCACACCTAATGGCAATAAACCACACCAACTACGGACGGCCCGACGACCCCGGGATTAGTATGGACAGACTGCTCCTTCCAAATGGTTCCCATACCCGGGCCCCTTACTCTAAGCCCAACAGATACCCCCTCACCGGTCCCACTAAGCATACTGTCCATATCTGGCACACGGCGACTGCATCGCTGGGGTGGACCATCAAACTGGCCCTGTCCACGCCCCTGTGGGACTCCCAGAGGCTCGGGGACCTGGGCAACTCACAGGGCTTTGATAAATGGGACCTAATTGGCATCTCCCATATCAGAGACTTGTGGGATAAAACTGGTGTTAAGTCTTTTGACTCCCTTCAACGTCAATATACCATGGCGGAATCAGAGCGTTTTCGCTACCTACAAGTACGCCACGCATTGCAAACAGCTCTGCCCCGTGACACCGCCCCACCTGACTACTCACCATTAGAGGACAGACTGCTAGATGGTTACCTGCCCGAGAGAGCTATCTCCCTAACATACAGGAAACTCATTAACAATATGGATGACCCATTGTTGCCTCTGCGAGAGAAATGGGTGAGGAACGGTATCGAGTTGGACGATGAAAATTGGCAGACCGCAGTCTCCTCCCCCAAAACTGTTGCCATCCCGGCGCGCCTCCGTCTTGTACAACTAAAAATATTACACAGAGTCTACATCACAGGCCCCCAACTGATACACATGGGTGGTCCAGCGGATGGGTATTGCAGAAGGGGATGCACCCAGCTAGGCACGTTCATGCACATAATATGGCACTGCGACCCAATACAGACTTACTGGCGAGAGATCCATAACATTATGAGCCAAGCACTGGAACTTACTGTAAGGCCTGAGGCCCCCAGATGCCTCCTTAATATCTGGGAACCTACTGACCTCAACTCACATGCTGTACAATGGGTCACATTGGGCTGCATTATTGCCAAAAGAAACATTGCCCAACTCTGGGGGGGCAACGCATGCCCCAAGTGTCGTAGATTGGGAGACGGACCTCGACTGGTGTATGCTGCGGGAAAAGACGATTTACGCGGCTAGGGGCTGTCCCCGAAAGTGGTCTAGGATCTGGACTCCCTGGAACACATACCGTGGCTACATATGCACCCCACCAGGTGACCCCGAATGTGACAGTCCCCCCTCACCATAACTTCCAATCATCATCCTCCTATGTCTTAACACCTTGGTTTTGCTGTGTTCCCTGTAATTGATCTGATTGGAACTGTACCTCTATGTTGAACATGTTTAATAAAAAGAATTTAAAAAAAAAAGAAATGGAAAAGCAGTATTTTATGCAGAAAGAAATACAGGCCTACTCATGTCAACCTTTCACATATTATTCAATGGTGCACATTAATACATGTAATTTGTGCACATATAACTATCAATAAATAAAAAATGCCGGTACAGAAATTCAAAACTAGGTTGATGTTGGAGTTTGAAATAATGTAACTTTGAATACACGAGTATAAATGTGACTGAGAATTACATTATACATTTGTATATGAAAACATTAGCGCAAATGTTTAGATAAATATTGCTTGTTTCTGAAGTAAATACATTTTAATGGTGTGAGGATGGTTTTATCCAATCTCTAAAGACTACATTTCATTTTAGTAAGGTTACGGCACGCAGTGTATATGAAATTTTAGTTCTAAAGTGAATGCACTTCAGTACTAAATTTAAGTGCAACATTTTACATTATTAATGTTAGGACACACAAAGTATGTAGTGGTAAGTGAATGTATATATTGCATATTTATCACGTGTAAGGGTGGAACCAAAATGACGCTGCTCCAGCACTGCGGGAGAAGGAGCCCTTCAACAACCATGCAGAATAGAAGCATTGACAAAATATATCATAGCAGAGCTACACAGATCTGGTCCATCCATTACAGAAGTTCGCCAGCAGTCTGGGGAGGCATATCTGAGGGCCCTTTGTCTCAAGAAGAGACTATTGCAAAGCGGTTGATTCAGGGTCCCCTTAGGAGTATAGGACCTGAGTACGCTCAAGGAATGTTGCCCAAGCTTCATGTGCTGATCTCTGTCTTTCCTCCGCTCGGCTCCTGGTCGGGGTCATTCTGCCCTGTGTTTCGGTCCAAGCTGGAACTGAGACTATCTGCAGGGCTGGGAATGGGACACCAGCCATCAGTTACTCTGGGAGGGGCAGAGAAAGAGAGTTGTTCCATGCAGTCCTTTTCGGCAGCCGAGTCCCCAGAGAAATTAGACTTATTTGTTGCCGTTATCCTGAGATTAGCTGGAAATAGAAGAGAGTATGTAAGGCCCAATATTTGCAGTTTTTGTTTTACCCAAGCAAATGATGTACATTGACGCTGCACTGCCACAGTATAGTCAGGAAAAAGCATTATTCTGTGGTTGTTTCCTTCAAGCAGGTCTGCCTGTCTCATGTAAGTTTGCCAGTAAAGTGGGGCGTAGATCCAAAAATGTTATCAGCGGCCTGGAACTATGTGAGCCCTTTCTATGGAGAAAAAGGGAGTCCATTATTGAGGAGGCATAAAATTCTTAATCCAGGTCTCCAACTATGTCATTGAGTTGGGGTCCTCCACCACCTCCGGGAGGTCCACTATTCTGAGACTGCTCCAGTGGGAACGGCCATCTTTATCTTCTGCTTTCTCCTCTAAAAAGCTCATGCAGTCCATTAGGGTGAGCAGCTGGTCCTGGGTATCCTACACCCCTAGCTGTAGTTCCTGCAGTGACCATTCAGCGAGGGTGATGAGCTTAGCAAGCTTTTTGTGGGAAGCACGGAGGAGGCTCACCTCAAAGACCATGGTGTTGATTTTACTCTAGTCGGGCACTCTAGTTTTCTATTGCTCTCAAGATATTTTTCAGTTGTTTCATGAGTGCATTTAATGTTTGTGACATAGGAGTTGACTACCTGCATGTACTCGAAGGGGGAGAGCGGGTCAGAGCCCTGTCCGGTCGAGCTGAGTATGTGGATCGAAGACGGCCATATCAGCACAGAGGCAAAGTACTGCAAACATGTGTAAAACCAGCTGCTTCAGAAGTAGGCAGTAGTAGGTGCGGTCCCCCTTGCAGTGGCAATACAAACACAGGATACCACAGCAGATCTACGTAGGTTGTCACTGCAGCACGTCAAGCCCACACTTTTTAGATGCGAGGCAGACTGGGCAAGGAACTGTAAGCAACGTCATGAATAGAGACAGTATAGAGTGGGAGCGATAGGTCAGCTAATCTCCCAGCAGCTGCTAGCAGAGTGTGGTTCAATCAATCAATCAGGGAATTGTAAGCGCACTACTCACCCGTCGGGATCAGCAGTTTCGTTCAGTCGAAGAGCCAGGTCTTGGCCGCGATGCAGGAGAAAGCTCTTCCTCCGGTTCTGGCTCTGTGGATGCACAGGGTTTCAGCAAGGGTGAGGTAGGTGGATCGGCGGTTTCTTTTGGGTACGTGGAAGGAGATTTTCTCATTGAGGTATAAGAGTTCAGTGTTGTGGAGGCATTTATAAGCGTGGGTGAGTATCTTGAAGGTGACTATCTTTTCGATGGGGAGCCAGTGAAGGTTCCGTAGCTGTTGGCTGACGTGTTTGTGTCGAGGGATGCCGAGGACGAGTCTGGCTGTGGTGTTCTGTAGTCTGGAGCTTGCTGAGTAGAGACTTGTTTATACCGGCATAGAGGGCGTTTCCGTAGTCCAGTCTGCTGGTTAAGAGTGCGTGGGTGACTGTCTTCCTTGACTCGGGGGGGATCCATCTGAAGGTCTTATGGAGGATGCGGAGGGTGTTGAGGCAGCCCAGGGTGAGGAAAGCGAGCAGTATTAAATGCCACTGGAGGCCAGGTCTCAAATGCAATTGTTTTGAAGAAAGGGGGGGCGCAGGAGGGGTCCATCATGTTTCTGGTACTAGCTCTTCCTATTAGAGCTGCGGCAACTTCCAACAATGCACCCTCTGCAACCTGATGATAAGGAGCCAGGGCAGGCTGGCTAGGCAATGGAATGTGCTCCTGAGGGTGCAGGTCTGGACCCAGATTGTAGTTCTACTACCTCATAGGTGGGTCCACCTTGAAGTCATGCCTCTGCACTGCTCCCCACAGCAGCCCCAGTAGTGAGCACTTCAATGTGATGTCTGAGCCCCTCATCACCAGGGTCAAAAGCTCATCCCAGCTGCTGCCTGCAACATCCAGAAAGGCTAAAGTAGGTCGTGGGTCACAGTCCAAGCAATAGCGCGGTCCCTACTGCACAATTGTCGGATGGGTGTGTTCTCTGGGGGTTATTAGAATGCATGCTGAGGCAGGGGGAGATATGCATTCAGGCATCTGCCATCTTGGCCTTCATGGCCACAACATAGGATAGTGAGTGTCTGTTAATGGATTAAAGAGACTTGAGGTGTATTCAGGTATATGCATTTGGTGCACCTATATTTAATGGCACTGGGTGAAGGCTTCTGAGTAAAGCCTTTGGAAAGAGAACTTAGACTTTTACAAATCAAGCACTGTTGGTACCATCCTGATAAGGATGCCCACAGTATGCCAGGAATTACCACGTTTATGCCAGGGCCTGTATTATTTCAGGGACGGGCACTATTATTCCATGGATGACCACAATAGGACAGGATTGTCCAATATTGTTCCAGGATCAGCTTATAACAGGTGTAGATAACACTTGTCATGCCTTGTTGCAAGTGTTTGCGACCACTCCAATACATTTCTTGTCCTGGATATTGGTGGAGGACCCTTTCACTCTTGCTTAGGACTTGTCACTCAGGATTTTGTGCATTCTACATGACAAGAGCCATGCCACGCAGGATTGTGGACGCCTCATGTGTGTTGGCCAGTTATTACCCCAGCCTCCAATCACCATAGCAGTTAATCCTTTCCCCATCTGAGCACCACAAAAGCTGTTACCGAATGCCCCATCCATGTGGCAGGATACAGAAGGATTCAAGATATACTGCAGGGTTTGGTGATCCAGCAGTCCATAAAAGCCACGCCCAGGGCATTGCCAGGGGCTTGACCTTCCCCCCCCCTGTTGAGAGGGAACCACCTGTGTTCCTGTGAATGGGTTCAGCTCCTCGCCTGTGTTCTGCCTCTCTAGTTGTGACCATCTTCAAGCCAGATATCCAGAAGATCTTCCCAGAAGTTTTCTTTTTGCAGCACTTCTTAAATTTCCTTCTGCAGCATCACCTCAAAGACTTTCCTTGCATCCTTGGAATTAACAGATGTCTCTCAGTGCTGTCTTTAGAGACCTCAGGCTAGTGATAGCTAGGGAAAGTTAGATATTACTTGCTTAGATTGTGTGGCTTTTGTACTGTTCCCCTGCACCTACATAATGGGATTCCGTTATACCCTTAAAGTTATGCTGTAATGGCGGTCTCTTGGGCTCAGGCAGTGTTATATGCAGATCCTGGGTGAACTTTGTATTTAATCTGTATTGTCAGTTGTGCATCATTAACAACTGCTCTAGGACATCAGAACAAAACCAGTCTCATGTTGATTGTTTTCGCTCTAACACAAGAAAGGTACTGCGCCATTCATATGTTTAATGTGTACCATAGTCTAGCAGTTAGCTTGAGTATGTCTCGTTTTCTGTAAAATGTTACCATTCAGCAGAAATCCATGTAAAAGAAAAAAATCTGTGTAATTTAACATGATGTAAGAGAGGATCACAGCAGTATTCTTTTTATTATAAAGAAAACAAAATAACTCGTTAGAGATGCCAGAAAATCCAGGAGAACCTTCATCTGGTGAGATGAGCTGTGTGGCTACAAACCAATGATGTCTTTTGTGTGCCTTCTTGCAAGACCCCTGTTTTCCTTTCCTCCTCTTTGCCATTAGCGCCAAGCGCAGTTTTAGACATACTCAGAACTGTCGACGGGGAAGGAAACTAGTGGGTTCCACGTCGTTCCGCAGCAACATATGGAACTACAGGTTAGTGGTGATGAATCTTGACAACTTCAGGCAATGAATGCTCACAATATGCTTGAAAATAGCAAAACTATGGCACTATAAGCTGTATACCAAGGATGGGCATCATTATGTCATGAATGCCCAAAAGTTAACACCTAAATGTCAGAGCAAGCATCATACCAAACTGTGGGCAGTGGGCATCATCGTGTAATGGATGCCGACAATTTGCCAAGAATTACCATAATTAAGTCACTGCTACAATTCACTTACTTCCGCAGCACAACGTCCTCCTCCCTCGGGTGTCTTCCAGGAAGTTCCTGATGCAGGAAACTGCACTACCCAATCCTGGTGCTGCTTTCACAGCATGAAAGCAGCACCAGAATTGGATAGAGCAGGCTCTCCCAGCGCTCCTAAGAGCACTGGAGACCAGTGCTTTCCCTAACCCAGCTTAATTTCAGCATTGATTGATTTGGATTTAACATCAGCTCTTGATCTGAGTTTATGCTGCTCATGAGTTGCATGTAGTACTTGTTTCTTGTATTTGTGATGTTATTGCCAATCTTTACTGTGCACATGCTGTTGCTGATTAACTTTTATTGCAAGATCATTGCTTTCACGAACAATATATTCCAGAGTTGTAGCAAGATGCGGCTTTTAGATTCTCACAATTCACTCTGTCTGGTGTCCATTTTCCTTTGGATTAGGTTATACTTGAACTGTGGATCTGTACTTGATTCAGAATTCTCTTTACCAATCTGGGCAATATTGTCACTTCCTGCTTACAGTGTTACAATACACCTTTGGTACTGTTTCGGATGCTACTCTAAGGCAGCCTATAGCTCTGAGATGCCTTTGGATCTAGTTTCTGGTTGATTACTGGGATTTTACAGATAGCTTTGACTCCTGATTCTGGTACCCAAGTTTACTTCCCTGTACAGGATGCTGCATTTGCTTTCTTGGATCAAGCATTATCATCAATGTTAGTTTAGCCAGGGTGATACTGAATTTGAAAATTGTATAAGATTGAAACAGCAAGCCATCTGATTCCACTTGCATCCAATTAAGCTCTCTTTAGAACATATGTTATTAACTATGGAACATATCTGTTACGACCCCTTTGAGAGCTAGAAACTTAAGTTATACAATGGATAGTTATTTTCTGGAGCAATCCTGAGCTCGTGAAAGGAACTCTTTTTTCTTTCAATTTCTTCTTTTAGTACAATACTGTGTTTAATCTATTTTGAATCAATGTAGTCTATCTTGACTAACCTCAATGAGGAAAATGTACGTTGACTCAGCATCAGCTTATGGATCAGCATAAGCCTTTACTAGGATGGTAGTAACTTGCTTAAGAAGAATTTTGAAGGCTTGTTCACATGGTAATGCCAAAGATTCATGCACTTTGTGGTAAGGTGATTCAGGTTTCGTCCATATTTCAGCTTGTTAATGGACTTGTCAATAAAGTTAGTGGTCTGATTGTCTTGGCAAATCTGCTGAAGTATGCATTAAAACCTATGGAAGTCTCACTGTAAGGTATTTAGTCGCTATGTTACTACTTAGGGAATTAATAAGCTATGTTTTCTGGTGATACTGCGAGTCTGCTATAGTTCACACTATTTCAGAAAAAATGGCACTTGTCAAAGGGCAGTTTGAGGTATTGAGCCTGTCTGGTACTTAAATCAATATGATGTGTTTTTCCAGAGTCCTGCCAAACACAGTGATAGCCTCAAGATACACCAGCATTTACAAATGATTCAATCTCTGACAATCAATTCAATTGATGGAATGACTCCGGGGCACTTTATTAGCTTTGAAGCAAAAAGAACTGAATTATTAGCCAAAACAGTGTTTTTTGTATCTCGTGGAATCTTTGGAATTTTTTAATACTCACCTCAAAAGTTCTAGATAAGAAAACCACGGACTTCCAAATACAGGGTAAAGATTATCATCAGCTCTGTTAGTAGTGCATTGGTCTGGCACTGTTCTGCTGATATAACCAATGACAAAATGTATATCATTATAGCTCTTGGGGTAGAGGACATTTGGAGAAGTGTGTGGTCTTAAGGATTCCCTGATCATTACAGCTGACAACAAAGCTTCTAGATATTTGTGTGCCTCATTCCATTGGCAGATACAAAGCAATCTGTTCATTCTCTAAATTGTGTATTGTCAGACCATCTGGTGCCAATGGTCAACGTCCTCTTGACACGTAGAAAATATTTCAGCAATCCACTTCAGTGCAACTCTGTCAAAGCCCGTTCGGGCGACAGGGCAAGTAGGAGGCAACTGGGCCACAACTGTGGAAGGTGAGGTCACTTGTTTTTGATGTCCCAGGTCTGCCCTACTGTCACTCTGCAAATGGGGCCAAGTACAACCACTTCAGCACTTGGCTCTCAGTGGTAGAGATGGTGAATGGTCACAAGCTTCTCAGAGAGGTTGAGTGCGGTGCTCAAGGTCTGCACTCAACAAACACACACACACATTAGTATAATACATGATTATCCTACCTTTCAAGAAGAAAAGTACTTTAACGCACACTAGAACTAAATACTACACGTAAGGAAATGTACATGCTGCAATTTAGTGTCCTGGCACTACAGTAGGCCTTTGCTTTTTCCAATTATTGACCCAGGTTCCCTCCTTTATGATCTTGGCATTTCCTTCCGGTGGTCTGTTTCTAGCGTGTTTAGACTCAAATGCAGTTTTCCACGGTACACTTGTATTATAATAGAGTCTTTTTTGCTCAATTCACTGGTTTTCTCTCAACAAATCTCTTCCAGTTAGTGAATGTGCCACCCTTGTTGTGCAGCCGTCTGGCTCGTCTGATGCTCACTCACTCACCCTCATCATTGGGAGAGCAGGAACCCAAAGTTCATTTTGGCCTTGTCAGTGTCTGACTGATGAAGTAGCAAGCCATGGCCGGCTGCTCATGGATGTGATGGATCTTCTCAAAGCTGGTCCAGCTAGTCTTTCCAGATCTGTGCGGCATGCACAGTAAGACTCGAGCGGTTGCGGATGCCTGGCACTAGTCTTGCTGCCTAGATGGTGGACAATGGCTAGAAGTACGCTGAGGTATCAGGTCACGCAGCAGCTTTGAGTCACGCTAAGACTAGGTTAAGTGCAGTGACTCAGGTCACGTAATGGTTTCACACTCCAGATGCAATGGTTCAGGACACACCACAACTTCACAGATAGGAACTAAGGTCATGTCATAACTTCACAGATCAGGCACAGCAACTGAAGTCTTGCTGGAGCTTCACAGATCAGGCACAGGCATAGGTCACACAGCATAAACCCACTGGGGCCATGCTGCACCCCACTCCTGGACAGTCAATCCTCCTGTAGTGCTGGCAGGCTCCTTCCCTTTCTCAGCAGGCAGGCTGGTATCTAAGTGCTTCTGGGCAGGTATCATTTCTAGCAGCAAGGGTTGGGCTCAGGTGATGTCTCCTCACCTCTTGGAAACTGGCAGTGAGGCTGATGGCATCCCTATTTGTACAGCAGTCCTCTGAGTACTCTGTGGAGCACTTACATGGTAATAGAAAACACGGTACTGAAAGAACAGGTGGGTCAGTGGGGACTGAAACCAACTCCCTCCTGTGAAATTTACCTATAAGCGAGTGCAAGACATGGCAGTAGAAAATCATACAATTTCCTGAGTTTCTCTGGTAGAGTTTCCATCATGCTCTTAAGGATTTTATTACTCCTCTCCACTAACTCTTTGGTTTTGAGTGGAAAAGTGGTAGGTCTCCCCAACTTGCTCCCACATACCTTTCATACATGAAATCATATTGTCCCACCTTTGAGAAAATACAGTCTTCTGAAATCCAACCTTAGAAAAGATCGCTAGGAGAGCCCTAGCTGCCATCTTTGCATTGTGCTCCTCAGATATATTGCTTCCGGATACCTGGCCTGGTGGCATGGTACACCACAACCAAAATTTACTAATTGCCTAATGCAGAGTGGGGGAGAGCGCAAAAGGACTAACAATGTCTATGTCCACAAGCCCAAATGGGCCATCTAACACTGTCCAAGGCACTACCAGTGCATTTTGATTACCTCCTAACTTCCCACCGAATTGGCAAGTGGGACAGAGTCTACATAACCTGTCTGTGTTTCTGTTCTACCTTGCCAACAAAACATAGGTTCCAACCAATCCTGAGACATTATAATGCATATGTGTTTTGCTAAGAGCACTTAGTCCCTCACTGACACCAGGAGCTTCCTGTAAACTACTGGTACCACTAGCCTCTTGCTAGCACCTGGTTCAGGAATCACAGACTCAAGCAAAGTAGTCCATTGTTCCAGCTAGCATAATGTCTTCCAACCATTCCCTTGCTGACCTGCTCTTGGGCTTTCTTTCAATGTGCCACAAGCGTAGGGCACTGAACTTGTGTGGAATTCCTTGAAGATCCTTGGTCCCAGGCTCCTTCAGGGACTAACATGCAACCTGTTCTCTAGTGAGCACAGCTGATGTGGTCCAAGCCATGAAGGCTTCTGGTCCTAGTGCTAAACCAGAAACAATCAAATCACTATCGATGAGAAAACCAGCACCTTGCTTCTCTCTCACCCCTACATCCACCATGGCTGACATGCCCTTGATTTTTAGCTTAACTTGGTCAATTAGGTGCTCCATGTCCTCTCCACTTGCTACCAAACCTGTGCCATTGGCACCAGGGAGAATTTCCTAGGGTTTGAGATACTTCCTCTGAGCCATAGTATTATAAACTCCTGTTTCTCTCAAGAGAGAACCCTTCCATTACTCAAAGGTTGGGCTTTCTAGCTATGTGCATACGATCCAGTTATCAGATTTGCCACCACCTCAATTGGTTCAGATATGATGGTTTGTGAATATTCTTCAAACGTGGAGATATGTTGATTTTAAGTTGCAAAGCAGAGTTGACCTTTATATATAGAATAAGTAATGGGAGCCTATTGTAGCATGGTAGTACCAGTGCATTCAATTCCACTGTATAGAATTTCCGATTTTGATGTTATGGTTTTGTTGTCTATCAATAAAATGATGTAATCCATGGTGCACTCCAAATGCTCATCATGCACCAATCAACCTACGCCTCAAGTTAGATCATTGATACACTGTGCCTTCTCCTAGATACAATTTAGATACTATACACTCAGTTCATCATTCACCATCTGAAAGCTACCAAGCACACCCTTGTGCTTCATCCTTTACTTTTGAACCCTCATAAAATTGTAATTCTAAATATTAGTGAGATATCATGTTGTCTTACACATGGTACTGCCTGATTTCTGAGCACTTCCCACGAAAAGGACTTGTAATGCATTGATAGCCGTACACTGCCAATGTTTGGAGCAGAATAATTAAGTACTTTTGCCTTGCTCTGTATCTTTCAAAGCTTGAGATACAAAGGATATGATAATTGTTTTTCCAGGCTGCATCTGATTTAACTGCTCCTATTGCATGTAATCTCACATTCGTGGTATGAATATTTCGACATAAGATCTCAAATGTTCCAAGAAGTTCTCCTTGCGGTTTCATGGCATTGTCATATAATAGTCCTTCTTGATAAAAAAGGACCTGCAAACCAGGATACTGAAATCTTAACTGCAACCTTCACTTATCCCTTATCAGACTACCCCAATTCCTTACTGGTTAGACTTCTACTGAATCCACAGCCTTCCTTTTCTATCCTTTCTTTCTATTTAATATACTTCTCTTATTTGTATTACACTCTTGTATTGCCTGGTCTGTAACCTATTCCACTAATCAGCCTGGTTAACCTAAAATTATTATTGGACCTCCCTATCACTTCTCACTGATTTACTATCTCCTGCTTCTCAAACGGTCTTTACTATCCTCATAGCACCAATAGCCAAACTCCAGTCTTGGCCCATGTAAAAATACATGCCCAGTGATGATCTTGTGTGTGGGTGAGACTCGGTCACTCAGATGATTAATCACAGAGCATGTTCTAAATGCACTGTACGTTTTTCACTCCACTGATAGGAAGGCCTACGTAAACCAATTTTAATGATCTATGCTATTCAGGTGAGCACAAAGGCTGCCATGGAGTATATGGTACAGTATCACCTTCAGTGGTGAAGGCTGTATTGATGTTCATTTCTGGTCAAACTTAAAAAATACTTGAGTTTCCCAAGGAGTATTCCCTCCTTTATGCCAATCATGTCAAATTACAATTAACCTGAAAAGTGTTGTCCCTTTTCACTTCCAACTGACATAATCCCACCTGATACTGTCGTGAGGTTTAAGGGTGCCAGCGGACGTTGCGAAGTTAGCATTAGTTTGTGCTCTGCATCACCGCCATCTTGCCGTTTATGCACACAACACTACATGCCTTGTTTCCCGTAAACACCTCTGCTCGTGCTGCTTCACATGGGAACTGTCTGCCTTTCACTATTCCGGTTGTACTCTGTGTTCTAGTCTGTACATCGTGTTCAAGGACAGAAAACAACTTCACTGGTTAATCGGCTTTGGTCCGTCCCCACACACATATAGACATAACATGGAACACAGCTGCGCTACTGACTTTTCGGGTGTTTTTAATATGGCACGAGATGCAAGTTAACATCACTTGGGAGAAAACCTTTCCAGAGGAAGAGCTGTGCTTGTCCGGAGATGTAAATTCTATCATCTAATACTTGAGGTAGGGGGTTCCGCTGTCCAAGCCCAGAGGTCTTCCACTAATACAATAAACATAGCTTGTAGCACGGAGAGGGTGGTAAAGCGCTATAAGGCTTCATCAACTGTCATTATAATATGCTGTCCCCATTCATATTATATGGAATTGTAACTATGCTGATTAGATTGTTTTGATGCATTTCTTTGCTAATGCTAGCACGTGTACTGCATTACAGAGCTTGTTAGTTGAAATAAACATTTTAGACTATACAGTGTCTCTGGTTACTCACATTGTGAACAAGTATGAGTATCTAAGCGAAAGAGTGTCTTGTTCCCACGAAGTCTGAAAGGCCCCGAGTCACATGTTCTAGGATATCCAATCATTGGTAGCTCCGCTGTAGTACGGAGAACGAATGGGATACTATAGCTAGCTGGATAGGGGTTCTGGGCACTGAGGCGTGTTTTTGGTACACCACAATACACCGAAGTACTGGTTTTCTGTGCATAGTTCTGTGTACGCGCAGAATCCCTGCAACATGGCACACCTAACGTTTGGTCTGGTACTTATTTACGAGGCACTTTAGTAGTTCTTAGTACTTGCTCACAATCCCCTCGCCTCTGTTTCCGGAAAACATTGGTGACGGTTTACCTACCTATATTGTCGCTTTTATAGGTGATTCAAGCTTGAGATTTACAAAAAGGTATCGTTCGTATTTTGAATTACGACCCAACATTGTCTAGCCGCCTTTTTTCTTTAGTGTTTTCTCTTCAAGTTTCTATATAGAAGTTGACATCGCGGCACACAGCCGTGTGGCGGTCTGGCATCATTTGCAAGCATGTGGGGTGCCGGATGCAGGTGTCAATCTGATCGTTGTGGTCCAAGCCGACCCAGTATACACATATGAGGTGTTTTATTCCTGGGTCACGTTTCCAGCAGTTGAAAGGGCAGATAATTTGTGGCATAGATACAGCCATACCGCACTTCCTGCTGTGTATCGGCCACATAGAACTTTCCAAGTTCCGTTGACGGCATGGCAACATCGCATTTCGTTTGATGGCACCCTTCCCGTACCCCTGACAACTGTCATGTTGGGCCCGTTGTCGATTGATGGGGCCACTTGGCCAGTGTTGGTGGGTTACATGCCGCATCCACGGCATTTGACATGCGATGTGGCGGCCCTACGTCTCATGCACACTACTCTAATCCGTGTGTATA
Source organism: Triturus cristatus (assembly GCF_964204655.1). Taxonomy (NCBI): domain Eukaryota; kingdom Metazoa; phylum Chordata; class Amphibia; order Caudata; family Salamandridae; genus Triturus; species Triturus cristatus. The sequence goes on from NC_140594.1 coordinate 859,203,811, forward strand.
GAGCATTGGTTCAGTATGTGAACCGCAACATCCAGAAGGGAGCGCCTCAGCTGGTGCAGGCAGTGTTACTATTAGACCCGTAATGGTTATTTCGGTTATGGGCAAGCCTCCCCCAAATAAGGAAGGTTTACCTTATTGACTTGCTGAGAAATTTGACCAGCTGGAAGCAGTGTTTCCACATACCACTCCAGTGGAGAAGCATCGAATTTTGATAATTAGTTTGCAGAAACACTTAGTACCTGAAGTCACTGACTGCGAGAGTTGGGTAAAATATTCGCGGCAGTTTATGCAAAGTGTTTTGGCAAACCATCCATGACAGTACTTCCCTCTGTAATAAAACGTGTTCAAGATGAACACGGTCCAGAGGCCGCAGTCGAATTGGGGATGAGGTTAGTTGGAGCGTATGACGTGGTTGCTGATCTAATCCTTGCTAATGTTAAGGATGATGCAGTCAACTTTCAAGAGTCTAATGCTTTGGAGCTTGTCCCAGATGTGGACAAGCCCCACAAATTACCTAAGATTATTTCCTAGGCTAATAAAACAGTTGGGTGTAATAGTTTGGGTGTTAAGCCTTTTGCTAAAGTGCCTGCACAACCGCAGGCGCAACGGACGTCTCAAACTGATCAAGGAGGCCGTCCTCAATTCCCGAAAAAGAATTGGAAGAATAATAAACAGGGGAAGACACAACAAAAGGAAGGGCGACGGACGACGGGCCACCTTCGATCCCAGAACGCACTTATGAACTGCGTGACCGCGCGTGAATTAAATCTCCTGATCGATTTCAGGTTCCTGATACGTGTCCTCCTCATTCTTCACAGGAAGCATCAGGCTCATATGCTGGTGGAGGTGCCCCGCAGGGACTTGAGCAGTCATGGACGAGTGACGGGCAGGGTAAACAAGAGGCAGCGCCCTCCATTCCAGAAGAAGAAAGTGGCCGCTTTAACTGCGAGGTATGCCACGGATGGTGAGGACCCAGCTCCGGAATCTAACATGGGCAGTAACGCTGCTAGACAGCGGAGGTTACAGTAGTGCGGCAATCACTACATCCATTTCTGGAGGCGACAGCAACTGATACTTTCATTACAGTGGAAACTGCTGACACCCGAGTGGCTCCCCCTGACAGACTATATGAAATTAGTATTCTCATAGAAGGTGACATAAAACGCAAAATCAAAGGGTTTTTTGGGGAAAATCTGACTTCTTTGATTGACATCGTGTTAGCAGAGGCAGACTGGCCCCCGCCTTTCGTTCTAGCAGCTCCGAGAGGGGAGGAGGTAATCCTCCCTAGTTTTTCACACAGTGTCTCGAAAGAGCATGCGCAACATTTTGCAGAACAATGGGCTTCGGTGCTTGCACCGGCTTTATACCGTACTCAGGTGGGATGGGATACAACATCTCCTCACCACGAGATTCCATTGCGGGCCATGCCTCAGGCACAACCCCAATATCCCATCCGAAGGTAGGCAAAGGCTCCTGTAGCGGAAATACTCGACCAATTGGAGTATCAAGGGGTAATTGAGACATGAGTGTCACCTATGAATAACCCTCTTTTTACAGTAACAAAGCCAAACGGGTCGTACCGCATAATTTTGGATTACCATCATTTGAACTCTCATTGTCGGATGAATGCGGTACAGAATACCCATAGTTCAGCTCTAGTGGACAGTCTAGTTCGGAAAAAATATAAGATGACGCTAGATATATCCAATGGCTTTTTTAGCCACAATCTGTCCCCCTTGTCAAGTCAATGGACAGCTTTTACACACAGCAGCAAACATAAACAGTTTACAAGATTAGCGATGGGCTATAAAAACGGCCCAGGTGTTTTCGCCACACGTGTGGTCTCATTGTTAGACACAATCGACCCTGATGCATATTCGTATGTAGATGACATTTAGCTCTCAGATGACGAGTTATATTTGCATCTTTGTCGCGTGGACCGCATCATTGTGGAATTTGCAGACTACGGTTACAAATGTAATTTTGCAAAATCACACATTGCTGAATTTGCAGTGTTGTTCCTGGGCTACGAGCTCAATAATGAGGGACGTGGATTGGCACCGCATTTCCTAGAGATGTGTGCACGCTTGCATCCTCTGACAACCCTGAAAAAATTACAATCCTTGCTGGGTTTCTTAAACTTTGGTCGCACTTACGTACCAGAGATTGCCCAGCGTATCAAGCCTCTTTATGCTTTGATACAACCAACATTTGCGAAAGCATGCTGGCTTCCGGAACATACAAAAACACTGCAGTCTTTGCAGTCTGATTTACTTGATTCTAAACTCTTGCTAACTCGTGACGACCATACTAACCTGGTGAAAAGAATAGTCCCAGGCGTGGTAGGTTTCACATACTTGACGTTTAATGAAGGAGACACAGTTCCTATTGCTTATAAGCCCCACTTGTACACTTCAGCAGAACTGCGGTTTTCCACAGTCGAAAAGGTCTTGACTGCAGCCCAGATGGCAATTCTGAAAGAACGCGCCTGGCTCAAGGAAAACGCATGTTGGTGGTAACACCATATCCTGCTCTGGAAGCAGTGACAAAGGCGAGTGTTCCTAATTCCAAAGCTTTACATCCGCGGTGGATACAATGAGCTACATCATTGACATCCCCAGATGTCACATTTATCTATGATTATTCGTTACAGATTGCAATATGAATTTGTTCATCCAGCTCCTTTGTCCATGCGCCCGCTCGAGGAATACCATTGTATCATTTACACTGACGGTTCGGCACAACCGGCGATTGGATCTAAACATTATTACTCTGCAGCCTGTGCGATTGTGGCTGGTTCCATAGTGAACGGCGAGTTTAAGTCCAGTGTGGTCCAAACACAGGCACTCAGCGACTGCACAGCCCAATTAGCAGAGCTGCGTGTTTTGGTGCTCGCACTGGAGTTTGCAGATCCTAATGTGACTACTTTGACTGTAAGCGATTCCTTTTACTGTGTACAATCTTTTAATGACAATTTATTCTTTTGGTCACACAATGAATACCGTGATTCCAAAGGCAAGACAATTAAGCATAAGATGCTATGGGTTCGGGTGGCAGAGCTGAAAGAACGCCCACTGCTCACATAAGTGATTCATACTCTTGGCCACCAACGTGTAGGAGTACATGCGGTTGGTAACAGCTTAGTTGATGAAGCAGCTAAGTCGGCAGTGGACACGTGCTTAGTAGCAGCAGTTACAAGATCCATGAGTAAAATTGATGATGACATCTTGGCAGCTATAGCTGCTACAGAAAAGGGAGGTAATTATCCGAAAGGATTCCCTTCCAAATACTTTTATCATTTAAACCCTGATAACGTTCCTTATGTGACAATTAATAACGTTGGTGAGAGGTTGATTCCCAACACAGACCGCAGGCTTACACCGATAATCGCAGCACACGAGGGCATGGCCTCGGCGCATGCTGGTGTGTCTGCTACAGTCAGTATCCTGCAACAACATTACTGGTGGCGTGGCTTATATAAACAAACATGTACTTATGTGCTTTCTTGTGACATTTTCCAGCACATCAAGCCGTCTACTGTGACTTGTCCACCACAAACATTGTTATGCATATCCAATAGACCATTTGCTTGTGTTTATTTGTATCACTGAGGTCCTTTTTCTTCTGATACTGCCTATAAATTCATCTTAGTTGCAGTTGATTCGTGCACACGTTTTCTATGGGTTTGGCCACAACGCAGCGTTGACGCTTGAGCTTTAGTCAGGGATTTGCGTGTCTTTGTGGGAATTTTTGCAGTGCGTACCCTACATTCGGACCAGGGTCCGACGTTCGCCTCTAAGGCGTACAAAGAATCCATGCGGTCTTTGGGGGGATGCAGGTCGAATGTTTGTCTCCATATCGGCCGGAGGGCAATTCTGTTGTGGAGCGAATGAACCTTGACTTAAAGCAATCCTTAACAGCTAGAGTCCTAGGCACTGGCAGGAACTGACTCGCCCATTTGTATAGCGTACAATGTGCACTTAATAATCTCCCTAGAAGACCTCTGGGTGGGCGGTCCCTTATGAATTGCTCTTTGGCATGAAAATATTTGTGCCAGACCTTGATGGTCTAGACTTGGCGGCTGCAGCCGTCCCTTTTGACGTAGATTAACATTGTGCTGCATTACAGAACCTACAAGACACAAGAGACAGTCTAGCAAAAGAACATTTACCTGCAGCTGCTGATGGTGCACTGCAGTTTCCAGTGATCAGCTGGCTGCCTAAAATTGGAGAACTGGTCCGAGAGAAGTCAAACCCTGGATCTTACTATTTTAAATTAAATTCCAAATCAAATACGAAGGTTATGCTTACCAACACTAAATTGTTATACTCTGATTCCTTCATCCTTAAATTGGCGGTGGGGTTCCAAAACTTGGCAGGTAAAGGGCACAGAAGCTTTGCATCGTGCATGTCTTATACCAACATAAATACTGTTTTTTAACGATTCTATCTATCAGACTACTTGTCTGGGTTCAGCTACGGCTAAACAACTAAAGACTCCTGCTTTTCCTTCCCTTGCCGAATATCGAGACTGGAATGTTACTACCAATTACACATTTGAGGAGTTGCAGTCTTTATTTACAAATGCAACATTTAATATCTTGAATCTTGACTCTATAGGGTGGTTGGTATGGCAGACCAGTGCAGATGCATGCCAAATGCATTTCCATAACAGGGCTCCAGGTTACACACAGGTTAGACCTGATTCATGATTTACAGCAACACATACTGTTACAACGTATTCTGTTGGTAAATTATGTCAGACTTGGTTACAACACTCTACCTTAGCTTCTGTTAAACAGCATTTGACAATGTTATCGAATGATGTGGATTTATCAGATTTCATAAAAGGCCCGATTGGCCCCAGGCCTAAACGATGGATATATGCAGTTTATAGTGAAATTTGGAAAATGTCTCAAATTGAAGCCGCTTCACGTTTAAGGGCTATAGACCAAGCTAATCTTGAAAAAGTTCTTGCTGTGGTAGATAACAGTATTAATACCCTTTCTTCCAGGATATACACCTTGGACAATATTGTTTCTTCCGTTGTTGATATTGTACAGAATGATGTATCTGTGTTATATCATGGTCAGAACCAATTGCGCTCTATTATGCAGTTAGCATGGACCTTGCAAACGCTTAAAATGGGTGGCGTGCCATGGGACTATGTAAACGCGTCCTCTTTGTTTTTGCCGCAGTGGGATGTCGGTGCCGCATGCACATGATTTCCTGCAACAAAGTTACATCGAGTGCCACGCCAGGTTGCCCACCGATGGTGCTGGAAGCACCCATCATTAATGAGCATGTGTGCTCTTTTTAATTGCTTAACTGGATGGCGTCTACCTTTTCAGATGATGACAATGATTTCCTGTTGGAAGCTGTCGCCACTTTTGGCGCTTACACACTGATGGATTGATTATACCAGGCCCCAGACATTTTTTTTTATTTTTTTTATTTTTCCCACTCCATTTCATTATTTCAGGATACTTTTAATACTAAATAACTGCAAATATCTCACCCTATTGACATTCTTCACTTCCTGGTCGCACAAGCTCTTGTTGCTCAGACTTTTTGAACTCTGTGTTCTAGTTCGATCACGGTGTGTAGGACTGCCCAAGGGAAGGGTGTCGTGAGGTTTAAGGGTGCCAGCGGACGTTGCTAAGTTAGCATTAGTTAATGTTTTGCATCACCACCATCTTGCCGCTTATTCACACAACACTATATGCCTTGGGTACCGTAAACACCTCTGCTTGTGCTGCTTCACATGGGAACTGTCTGCCTTTCACTATTCCGGTTGTGCTCTGTGTTCTAGTCTGTACATCGTGTTCAAGGATAGAAAACAACTTTACTGGTTAATCGGCTTTGGTCCGTCCCCACACACATATAGACATAACATGGAACACAGCTGCGCTTACTGACTTTTCGGGTGTTTTTTATATGGCACGAGATGCAAGTTAACAACACTTGGGAGAAAACCTTTCCAGAGGAAGAGCTGTGCTTGTCCGGAGATGTAAATCCTATCATCTAAGACTTGAGGTAGGGGTTTCTGCTGTCCAAGCCCAGAGGTCTTCCACTTATACAATAAACATAGCTTGTAGCACGGGGAGGGTGGTAAAGCGCTATAAGGCTTCATCCACTGTCATTATAATATGCTGTCCCCGTTCATATTATATGGAATTGTAACTATACTGATTATATTGTTTTGATGCATTTCTTTGCTAATGCTAGCACGTGTACTGCATTACAGAGCTTGTTAGTTGAAATAAACATTTTAGACTATACAGTGTCTCTGGTTACTCACATTGTGACAAGTATGAGTATCTAAACGAAAGAGTGTCTTGTTCCCACGAAGTCTGAGAGGCCTTGAGTCACATGTTCTAGGATATCCAATCATTGGTAGCTCCGCTGTAGTACGGAGAACGAATGGGATACTATAGCTAGCCAGATAGGGGTTCTGGGCACTGAGGCGTCTTTTTGGTACACCACAATACACCGAAGTCCTGGTTTCCTGTGCATAGTTCTGTGTATGTGCAGAATCCCTGCAAAAGTACAATAGAACCAACTCAACCATACCAGTTAGGTTCAAGAACAATGTACAGTGCTGAGAGAGATACCCTCAAGGTGTTGATGATACTGTTTGCACTGTGAATGATGGTTTTGTCTGTCTTGTGGTGTATGTACACCTCTTGGTGGCCCTAAATACAACTACATTTATTGTATGTACTTAGAAAACAGGTGATACTCCGAAATAGATTGTGTTATTTGACATGACCCCATTGTGATATCTGACATGATATCTTTAAAGTTTTACGTAGTTATGATGTAAACTTATATTAAACTTCTGTAACGTAATATCAAAAAGTATTTGGAATGCCAACCGGGTGAGGAAAAAAGTTGAAAGCCTTCAGCAGCCTGCGTTTGAACCAGTATTTAGGAATTTAGGGGTTCCTTTTCATGCTCTTTCACTGCTTGTGTAGGCGGGAGCATTCGTTTTTCGGTAGTTTTACTGTATAGCTTTCCCGGGTAACCCCTCTGTCCCATCACTAAGTGATCCACCCTGTATGCTGGCTCATCTCTATCCGCAAATAGCCAATCGTTAATTGTTACCATCTGTGAGGCCCAATAATATTTTTTAATGTCTGGAATTGCCAGACGCCTTCATAAACACTTCTTTGGAGTTTGGTTCACTATCCCTGAGCCTCCCCCATCCCAGAGGAGTCCCTTCAACTCACTATCCACTTCTCTAAAAAACCTGTCTGGTATCTTGTATGGAGTATTTTGTAGGACAAATAGGATGCGCGGTAGTGTCATCATTGTAAAGAGCTCTGCTCTTCCCATCAAGGAGATCGGTAGGCTCCTCCTATGCGCCACACTTCTTTTCAGGCGCTCCAGTTGGGTCATCACGTTTTCCTCTATGAATTCTGAATCTGTCTGTGTTATAGTAATGCCTAAATCTTAGAATTTTTCTTTAATCGGCAGGGGTAGAACCCCATTCGTGAGTCCGAAAAGCAGTAATTTGCTTGTTTTATATACGTCAGCTTGTGTGGGCTTTACTTCCTCTTCTTGTGACTGTCCCTCCCCGGGAGCATGGGTCCATTACTTGTGTTCTTACACTGCTTGATAATGTAGCTCTTCTTCTGTTGCTATTTGGCCTGATTCCAGGGATTTGGAAGGGTGTGGCCCAGTATGCTTACTCTTTAAGCAACAGATACCAATTTGCAAGGTTGGATATCTCTGTATGCTCTTAGCATATCCTTTCCTGTAGAGTGCTTGGGGATCTCTACTTACTCACACATTTAGTAACACAAATACGAATCACTGAGTGTTGTTCTACATCACCATTATGTTGACATGGCTCAATGTGAAAATGGCACTCGGCTCTATGCATCACGCCAAGACTGCATCTTGGATCCAACATCTTTTCTAGACAAACTGGATAACGCATCTCTCTTTGAAAGAGAGACTGAATTCCTCCTTAATTCTTCTCTGGTACATCCAGCCGTCGGATCTATGTCTGGCTTGCTCTATTAAACCTCTTGAAATATCTCCCAAAATTGTCACCTCTCTACAATTCATCTTTGATTTTCAAACCTCAATAGAACCTCATATTGGAAAAACTCTAGGTCGTCCCACTACTATTGACAGTCTCTGTAAACCTAACACAGGCTGCTGAATGCTTACAACTTTCCTCCTCACCCAAATAGCCTAGCATGTACTTGATATGATGTGGCATAAGTTTAATACAAGTTTACATCATAACTACTCAGCACTTTAAGATGTAAGGTCAGATATCACAATGGGAGGCATGTCCAATACCGTTGACTATTTCGAGATCTCGCCCTTTTTTTTTAGGTGCAAACAATAAATGTAGTTGAGCTTTTTGTCCTACATATTTTCCGGCACATTTTGCATATAGTTCATCAAATGTACATAAAGAAGAGTCTACCCATGCTTAGCCCGTTTCATGTACACTCTGCCACAGTTACTTAACAGCAAAAGGAGAAGAGAACTCAGTGATCATAAAAATCAGAAAATATTTCAATACACAGAGCCATCAAACTCGTACTAAATAATCGTAGTAATTCAACACAACTGGCCAGCCAATCCTGATTCAAGCACAAAACTCCTGTTTGCGCCTGAATCGATATTATAAGTGATGCGCCAATAGCATACCCCTCAGGTGTTTGCTCCCATGGCATGCATAAGGTAAACTGTGGGAGCAAGCAGAGTGTGCACCTCACAACAGGATTAAACATGCATTATTAGCAGCACCTGGTCCCTGACTCCGCGGTGCGATACCTAGAACAGAGAAGAACACCTAATAAATACCACAGTCAGGGGTCCTTGTACTTATTGACAATTAACACCCGGAATTGTTATTAATCAGCCAGAAAGAGAAACTTGATTGTGCAGACGCAAGACTGTTGTACCTCAATGGTGTCGATTTTACCATTCCATTAACGCATTCTTCTCAGCCAATGGTAGGGTGTGAAATATGACAGTTCCACAGTACTCTTGCAGATACGAGGAACTGCGAGAATGCCACTCCAGTGCTCTACGTGCATAGAGCTAGTACTGTGAAGATCTGGGTCACTGGAGGTCCAAATGTCCATCATTTAATTCCCGCCTTTTAAAAATGGCAACAGCTTTGATACAAAATGCTTTCTATATGTGCTGCAGAAGGCAGCACATGTAGAAAGAGGAAAAATCGAGAACTAAAGATATTTCTCCACGTTACACCTCACCTGGCAAGGCGTAGCATTTTGATGCATGCCCAGGTGTATCGCTGATGGTAAGTCTGAGAATGCGCCACCCATGGAACGCCTCCCTGGGACAGAGTACGCAAGGTAGCGATTTGTGCTGCCTTGCGTTACCCCAGATTTCTCAAGCCCTGCAGGGCCACACAAGGTGGCTTTGCATTGCTTGATAAGTCTCACTTAGGTTTTGTGATGCTCTTGCGCACCCCCTTGCATGATACAAGGGTAACACAAAACCTTGATAAATCTGGCCCCAAGTATATATAAGTATTATAGGCAACAAAAATGTTTCGACCAATAGGATAAATTGTAAGTATCTTTACTGTTTCTGGAAAAGCTGTGTATTTTGAATAATCAATTGTAAATTAAAACTTAAGTATAAGGCAAAAGTTACTACAAACACTTAGCCCTGTAGATAATCCCTGTAGATATTGTTCCTATATTCCTATTTTTGCTGCCAGCTGTTTCAATATGAATATCAAGATAATAAATTCTCACCTGTGTGTCTAAAGATTGTTCATAAAGAAGTTCATGGTAAATGTGATAATATGCTCTATGCCTTTTAGGTTTTTCTTCCACTCTTTACAAGTATTTTATCAATAAAATAGTGCTAGCCTAAAACAGCACGTGAACAAAGTGTATTGGATAATATCGGAATTTCTTCAAAATGTTGCTTGAAGATATTAACCTCTATGTGGGGCATAATTGACAACCGTCAAAGTGTCTCCCTTTTAAAAATGAAAGTGTCTACACCTGTAGAACGAGAGATACCCCAAATGTGATATTGAGTATGCCTGGTCAGAGTTCGCGGAGTTCCGCATAAATTCAGCCGAACTACGCGAAGTTTCACAAGTGGTGGAGTGCGTTAGAGCACGCCATTTGCGCTGATTTTTAGCGCTGGCTGTTTGTCCCGCGTTGGAAAATCAGCACGAATGGCATCATTAGAAGTGCAAGAGGGCGCTGCTTGTTTCTACTACACGAATAGATTTTCTACTCAAGCGGCAGTTTCCTCAATGCGAGCAGTAACGACCATTCGCTATAGCCCGCATTGAGAAATCATCAGCCAGGATAGCATGAATCCAGTGGCACAGTGAGCCCGGGACCCTTGTCTGGGCATACCCGGCACACTTAGGGCGGAAATGCAAAAGACACAAAATTGATGGCCGGAATGCAGAACAAATTAAAACATTCACCCCCAGTCAAGAGACCTGGGTTAAATCCATCATTCTTTTGCTCACCTTGCCACCCCAGACACTGGATTCAAGCTATCCTGGCTGATGAGGAGTGAAACTCCTAAACCGGTCCTAGGATGCTTGTTTCCGGTTCAGGGAGGACCTGGCTTGGCAGTTCAGGCTGGACTGTTCCCATGAGGCACTGGGTCAATAATGATCTGTATATGGCTAGGTCTAAACTGGCAGGCCACAATACAAAACATAGGCATTGCTACTGCCATGGCAGCGGTTGCATCCTAATACCTATGGTAAGACCGCCGACAGCCTATCCGGCGGTCCCATTTCCAGAAGGGTGGCGGTCGGAGGAAAGTCCGACTGCCATCCTAATCAGCCCCATAGTGATGAATGTGTCAACTTTGACATAATTTGGCTGCAAAATGGATTACGTCCAGAAAAAAGGTAATTGGTCAGTTCCACTCTAAAACCATCATTAGGTCAATGTCAGTTGACATCACGTTCTGTTGACTTTTAACACCACTCTCTAGGTCTGGCGTTACCCAGGATCTTTTGAGTTTACGACATTTGTAGGTATAATATACTTACTTATAGGGTCATTCAACTAGCTCTATTCATCCATAGGCTTGTTGGTGTGGAATTCACATTTTTCTCCTCTCCTCTACGGAGTACACCATGGGGTGACGGGTGAACCCGCTCCAACAATTGGCTAGCTTCACTTTAATTCACTGAATTCTGCACTTTCACAAGGAGCACATCTAACACACAGTAATTCCCTTCAGTGCTTGGACTACTATGGCGTTATGTTCTTTTTGAGACCAAAACATATATATATTTTTAATCTGTGTTTTCTTTTGGATTGATGATGGCACAGCAACTTCCTCAACAAAGAACTTTTGGAAACACTATGTAAAAAAACACACTGACAAAGCCAAAAGGCTGGAAGCTAATGCTAGACCTGCTGTCTCTGACAATGCTTGTTATTGTAAATGTGGGCTTCAACACGACGAGGGGATTCTGTGGGAAATTGAGGTAGCAGCTTGATGAAAATACATTTCTGACAGAGTTACTGTCCAGTCTAAAAGTGTGATGAATATTTTAGTGAGTGCTTTTGATTTCTCTCTCACTCTCCAGGACTTAGACCTGTACCTTTGCTATTATTTTCACATAATCAATCATTTTCACCGTATGAATCCGTGCAAACCAATGTTCTCCTTCATTAGTCGTACCCAGGGTTTCATTACTTCCTATTTTATCACCTCACATACATACAAATAAGGCTGCCAGCAAGTGATCTCACAGCCTGGGGTACATACCATCTCCATTTTCCAGCAGGTGGGTGGTGTCCTCTATGTTGCTGTCAGCGGTGTAGGGTGGGGCGCCTGTCATTTCTGAGTGCGCTGTTGTAGGTCCAATGGGGCCTGCTCCAGATGGAATTTCGGGGGGTTCATTCCACAGCGTAGGAGACGGGTCCTGTGGGTATTCTGCTGGAAGACACAGTGCGTACATTGTAATTTATACTGGTATTAGAAAGGTGCAGACCTTCTAAAAATGTTTTATCTCCACCTGTACCTACTGAAGGATCTACCATCTGATGCATAATTTACAGACGAGTTCTGAATTGAATCTAAATGAGATTTCCCAGACTTCCTGACTGGATGTCGACATTTTGAAAGTGCTCATGCCCCAAGGAAAGTAAGGTGACGCTACTCCCATGGCACAGCACCAATGCCAAGCCCCCTATGGTGTAAAGAAATGGGATCTACCAGGGCAGGAACAGTGCAAATACCCCAGGACTCGAAGCAAGACCAGTGCTAATAACCTATAATGACCAGGTTGTGCACGGAATTCCACTGCCCAATGAAACAAGCCACAAAAAATGGGCATATTAAGCAATATTCCCATGCGTAACTAGTAATTTCCACAAAATGACACATTATGTGGCTCACCCATGGCCTGTTGTCAGCCCTTATAGATGTGAACTAGAGCATGTGTCTCGAGTACAAGGCTGAAGCAAGTTGCTCATGTTTGAGACAAGGTGCAATGCTTCATGTCATGCTAAAACGCCATTTTTGTAACAGGTGTGGTCGGAGACATCATCAATGGGCAACTCTCTGAAAATATGATACACTGCAATTGTTGAAGGCCCTAGACTGCCCTGCCCAATCAAACGGTGCCAGTGTGTGTCCCACGATATCAGATTCCTTCACATCGCCTGGTGAAAAGTTGATGTCAAACGGTGGAAAAGGAGGCGAGCTGGAAACCCCTGCACTGTGAGGGTTTCTAACTCATCTTTGGAGTTTTTGTACAGACAGTGTTCTTTACAGGTTTTGTGAATGCCCCAGGACATCAACAGAATCCTCAGCCAGCTATTGCTTTTTTTTTTTTTTTTTTTTTAACTCAGCAGGTCTACTTCTCCCTACTCAAATGTGTGACCTTTTACAAAATAGACAACTAGCAAGATACACGTGCCCTATGTCACCGAGCAACAAGCTATGGCACTGAAAATGCTACTATTCAGTAAAATGTCATACTGAGCATGGGAAACTATTGCATTTCAAGGTCCATTGTTCCTGACGTTGAGGCACTAACATCAGATAGCATTGCTCCTAATTTGACTTTACCTTTGCAGGAAAACGTTGATTGACAGGAAATATTTAGAAGAGAATGTTGTCAGTCTAATAATGTCTGCTTTTACATAGGGAGCATTGGGGTTGATTGACTGTTTGACAATTCGACAGAAGCTTAAAGGCCGGTGTCTAGGAGTTGCTGTGGTCTGGTTTTTAGGTCAAGTCTACGAGACAGCACAGCTATGTGGTAAAAAAAGCCCTTTTGTCAATTTTCCAAGAACTTATATTTGGCTTAGAGAACATGCATTGCTTACTGCTGGTTGGCTTTATTGTTACTTTCCTTTGCTTGTTTCTTATTGGATAGTTTGCCTTGTCCATCTTGTGTTTGTCCCTCCCCTGGAGTACAGCCTATTTACTTGCATCTGTTCACTCCTATTCTCACTTTCAGGGAACTACTTTTTTTCTTTCTTAATCACTCCATATGAGTTCATGTGTTTGCCAGTTGTCTCTCTTGTGTGTTTCTCTCCCCTGCACTCCGTCTTGTTCTGTGCTCCCCTTCTCTTGTGCTCCGTTTTGCTCTCACTCGCTCATGTGCTTCACTCCTTCCCCTGTGCCGGCTGTCTCTCATGTGTTGCATTTCCCCTCCTTCCGCCCATTCCCCAGGGTTCCAGTTTCTCCACTGCCCAACATTCCTATTTTTTTAATTACATTTCAAAAAACATTTTATACCTACAACAGCTCTGTTGCACTACTACCTTTTTATTTTATTTACAGAACCGTTTCGGATTGGTAAATTAAAAAAAAAAAAGATAGACACTTCATTTTGGTGGTGCGAGGATATACAATTGTGGTCTATGTGCCTTTTAGTTTTTTTCTTTTTTAATTCATGCTTTCAGCATCAGCATTTTTGCTGATGCTGTACAAGGACAACAGACATTGGTAGAGCCAATAGGTCTCAAAGGCAAGACTTAGGAGCTTTGCAAAGGCTTGCTTTTTTTGAATTGCTGAGTTTGGGCAGCTCGATATACCTGGGCCAATTTGGCAATGGCTGAGCTGGCCCAGGGAAATGGGGCTTGAGAAAGGAAATCAGTTTATGATGCTCGTGACACCACTAAAAGCCAGAGGGGATGATCGTCAATAACAAAACAATGACAATGAGCCTATTTGGTGGGCACAGCACTAAGTGTGCTTGTCCTGCTTCCATTGCATTCTGGGCTCATAATGATCTTTGTAATGTTTAGGTCATCGTCTCATTTTCGGAAGTAAATCATTTTCAATTGTAATTTTAATTTTATTATTATTCAAAATATCATTATTGTTAATCATTTACTTGATACAGCTGACGAACATTGGCAACGTCAATAGTTCTGGCTTGTTCTAGTCATAGGTCAATAGTCTTGTTATATTCCTGGATGCAATACCAAAGCCTCAGAGGCATCCAAATACTGCTCAGGTGGTCTGATGTGTGAAGCCATACATTAGATTTTGTATGTTTTAAGCCACACCTGTAATTAGATAGGCCACACCTCTTGGAAAGGATTCCCTGTTAAACTTCTTTGGCCATGCCCCGTTTAGAGGCCACCCCACATTTTTCATCGCACCTAAAGCACTGATGGGCTGCAATGATGTGCCTGAAGCGCAGAGGCTTCTCTGTGCTTTAAAGGGCAGCTAACAAAGGAGCAGAGAAGTAGGAAAGATAAGGCAGCACTCGACTCTCAATGGGTAAGAGGGCGCAAAGAGCAATCTCTGACTCTACGTAGAAGAGTCTCTCATTTCCGGTTTAGTGGTCTTTCACTCCTAGTAGAAAGGCCACACCCTTCCAATAGGTTTCTCATTCCTGATGTCCTGTGGGGCACCTTAAGTCAGACAGTTCTGGCTTTTTTACTAAGAGCACCTTGCATTCGTTGATTCATCATTTCACTTTTTAACACTTTAAGCATATTTTTTTTAATCCCACAGTCGAAAGTGCTGTTATCAGTACAGCCATGACTAGCTGAAATTGTCATTCATGATGTCTCAGTGAACTAATTCATCCTCTCCTGAAATACATGTTTGACCTCCTGGCCATAGACGCGAAACTCATTGAGCCCAGTCATCCTTCTGAGGTTGATAACATGAGTACCATTGAGTTCAGTAACAATAAACACCTGTTATTCAGCACAAAGATACTAGAAGGGGTAAATGTACGCTTACAATACACGTCTTATCCTATCTTATGCCTTTCTATTGAATGGCCTCTCACCGCCAGTAGATGGGGCCACTCATTTCCCATAGAGCGGCAACTCAATCACGATACAGGAGACTCTCAACCCATATAGGATCTGATTAGGAGTCGGCGGAGCAGTATCGCAAGTGGAGATACCGCTCCATCTGATTCCAAAGAGGCCAGTGTTTCCAGATCTGATATTACTGGGTCCACAATTTTGACCTGAAGCGCTGAACCTAGGTTTATTGGGTGTGAATCTACATCTGGTGAAACCTGGCGCTCTGCTTACAAGGCAGTGGCTGCGGGTAGAGACGCAGCTTAGCTCCAGCACGACCAGTCCGAGCAGGAGGAGGGAAACGGAGAGTACCCCACTCCTGACTCACAAGATCCTGTCCCAGGCCTCCAGACTCCACCACTCAGCAGCCATTGGATCTTGGGTGAGAGGCAGAGGAGACGCCCCTTGACTCCAGTCAACACAAGAGGGGTGAAAGCCAAAGCTCCTCTCAATTTGCAGGAGAGTGTCCGCACCCTTCTGATTCCCCTAAGCCTCCCTCACCATGAACGTCAAACACTCTGAGCTAGAGAAAGAGGCCAGGTGAGAAAACAACCAAGCCCAGCATTATAGGCCCCCGGGGAAAGCAGTGCAATGGGCCCTGCCTACGCAACCCCTCACAGTAATGAAAAATGTTTAACAGAAAATCAGTGTTACATTCTGGTCTGCATGGGGGCCCTATGCTTGTGGGGCACCCAGGCAACTGCCCAGTGAGCCCATTCGTTGAGACGGCACTGAGTCCAGTCCCAAGCTATCACTGACCACTCTCACATAGCAGCAATACCAGAGGGAGAGAGCACGGCACCAGGGTAGAAGCAGTGGGCAAGGGCTGGTAGGGCCAACAGTAACACCACCAGGAGCATCAACTGCTCCCCATTATTATTCGCTAGACCTGGGAGACCCTTGACCGCTATCTGAGCCTCCCTGCTCAGAGCCGGTGGTAGACAAACATTAAGGGGAGAATGAACTTCCAGAAACAGTCATTCTGGTGAGGAGAAGTCCAACTCAGCTCTGTATCCTTCAACTCTTAGGTGTATAAAGGCTTCACGCTACTCACAGCGAGGCTGCTCACTCCTCATTGGTCACTACCCACTCAGCAGCCTTTTACAACCTGGAGGAAACTCACTTCTAATTGAATGGTCTCTACTCCACATAATCTGACCTTTTGTTCCACAAAGAGCGACCCCCACACCCTGAGTAGAAGCCCCTCACTTCCCATTGAGTCATTCTCAGTTCCCATAACTTGCAAAAAGATGCTCAACCCTGAAAGATGTTTCTTTCTTCTCTGGGGTTCCCTGTATTTCCCATTTTAGTTGTTTCAGATCTCTAACAATAACGAGGAACCAGCACTAAACGCTCCCAGTGCAGAGTGCTAGTCCAAAGTGCTCCCGTGCATCCACTACCAGGGTCATGCCTCGCATTTCATAGCTCTAAGCATTACCCTACTCTGTTTTATTATGTGACATTTCATTGTTATCAGGAACTAAAAAGTTACCAATGAGGTCTCTATTTTTGTGCGAAACAGTAATTGTACTGATTTTTGTTATTGCAATTATCTTTATTTTGGTTCCTTATGTCCTTAACCTTAAATTAATCCAGCTTTCCCCACCAGGATTTTTAGTTCACTCATAGGAGATGGTGTGAAGTTTGCTTTCAGTTACAATGTAAAACTCACTTTATTGCACATAATCTATGAGTTAACATAGAATAGTGCCCTGACTTGCATGTGCTCTCGGCACTGTTGTGCCTTTGTATCTCAGTCATGATCTGGTTGTGCCCCCTTGCACACACAGCTATGCCAATGCACCTCAATTTTGAAATATATGTGCAACCCTAACCATGACCTGCATATAACCTATGTATGCACAGCTCTGCCAGCATACCTCAAACCTGACCTGCGCATATTCAGTCTATGCATATATTGCCACAATAAAGAAAAGGGAGTTGGAGGATAGGAAGGTAGGTTTTTGCCTCCTGTTACAATATATCTATCAAAAGGGATCCAAAAGGATCCTGATAAAGCCTACCTAAAAAATAGGTGCTCTATAATTAGTAGAGTCCTATACTAGAAAAAACACTTGTTTTTCTAGAGTCCCCTCACTCACCTAGGGTTACCCCAGGGTGACATGCTTCGTCATAGGGGTCCTCCCAGGCATCTACTGTCTGGGGCGTGCTACAACTTGGCGGAATACGCAGGAGCACTTTTTTATTTTAAACTATGTGTAGTGATGTGCTGTGTGGAGTGAAAAGTGAAATAGATCAATAAAAATTACCTGGATAGTGAGCCCTAATTTTATTCTGCTCTTATCCGGTAAATGTACATTAAAATGGGGCTAGTAGTAGAGAACAGTAACCATTATGTGAAACTGTCCCTAGTTACTTGGTCGACATGTTTCGTGGTTACCCCAACCACTTCATCAGGACCACACAAGGACCAGCCTTGTGTGTACCACTCCGTGTCTTTACAGACAAACAAATACATTTGTACTTTTTGCAACCGATTTGGTTTGCTAAATACATACGATTCCCATGTTACAAGGATTTCTTAGATGCATAGGGTCGTAGTTTTTTTATGGAGGTGTAATTCTACTCCATGGTGTTGCTGGGGCAGGGAGGCTCTAGATATTTGTCTAGATAGGACCATCAATGCTGATGGTCCTATCTAGTAGATGCCTGGGAGGACCCCTATGATGAAGCATGTCACCCTGGGGTAACCCTAGGTGAGTGAGGGGACTCTAGAAAAACAAGTGTTTTTTCTAGTATAGGACTCTACTAATTATAGAGCACCTATTTTTTAGGTAGGCATTATCAGGATCCTTTTGGATCCCTTTTGATAGAGATATGCATATATTGCTACATCAGTGTACCTTAACCATTACCCAAACATACCTAGTGCACGTGTAGCTCTGCCACTGTTCCTCAAAGTTGACCTGCACATACCCTGTGAATGCACACCTCTGCCATGTACCGCAGATTGCCCTGAATATAGGGATATGCAGAGATAGCTGCCAGTGCTTTTCAGTGCTGTCCTGCAGTTGCTATGCACACACTATGCTCTACTCTTGTACGCCAATTGTGGTGTGAAGATGCCCCTGTGCACACACAACTCCACCAGTATAGTTAATTCCCAATATACATGTACAATGTGCACATAGCTCTACTGATGCGCTTGCTTAATTTGAGCCGGTGGTTTCCGGTGCTCAGTACTGGCACTTCATTGGTTTCAAGTGCTCAGCACCGGCACTTAATTGTCACCACCGCACTTAGGACAGTCTGCCACATGGTGACGCTGATCTTCTAATTCAGAGATGAGCAGAACAACGGTTGTTTATGAATACAATATATATAAAAATTGATAATACCTGCCTCCCCAGACATTCCTTTAGGTTTGGGGACCTGGAATAATCTGAACTGTCGCACTTGCAGGCATGAGAGATGGTTAGTAGTTGTTGTGGCAGCGATGACAGGGGCGATGGGTGGTGCAAGCTGCAGTGGCCTCCTGGTCAGGGCCCTGGCACTCATTATTTTACAAAATAAGCACTGATCTGCAAATACACTAGTCACAAAAAGCTTACCTCACTCACGACCTGCACGTAGATGCCACGCTCCCAGTGCACCTCTGTCCTGACCATTCTATACCCTGTGTGCACTCATCTTGGGCAGTGCAGCTCATTCATAACCTGCACATATCACGTGCATTGCCAGTGCACCCCAGCCTTGCCCTGCAGGTACGCTGTGCACCCACAGCTCTGCAAGTGCACCCAAGACCCAACTGAGCATAATTTGTGCACAAAATTGTCTGCTAGTCTACTTCAATACAAGGTATGCCAACATAGCTTCCCCACAGCACTTCAGACGTGACCTGCAGGTGCTTTGAGTGCCCATTCTATAAGCAGGACCCTCGAGGGACCTGAGGGTTAGCAGGAGCCTCAGGGAACCGAGAGTCAGTGTGAGCCTTCAGACAAATAAGGGCAAGTAGGAGTCTCTTGGAACTAACAGTGAACAGGAAACTTCAGGAAATTAGGGTTAAGCAATGGTGTAGCTGGAAGGGGGATGGGGGTAGAGGAGGGCGCCCCAGGCGGCATGAGTTTTGGAGGCGGCGGCCTCCCCCCGGTATTACCTGCCATCTCGGGCGGCAACAGCAAGCTCCCCCCGCTCCTTAATGCGTTTGCCACAGGGCAGCAAACACAGGGACCGCCACGGGCAGCCAGAGGGCTAGCTACGCCACTGGGGTTAACAGGAGCACCTGGCAACCGAGGGTAAACAGAAGCCTCAAGCACCTGAGTGTGAGGAGGAGCCTTGGGGAACTGAGGGTGATGAGGGACCTCAAAGACCAGAGGGTAGCAGGAGCATCTTAGAATGGAGGGTGAACAAGAGCCTTGAAGATCTGAGGGTGACTTAGAGCACTGGGCAGTCGGGCTGCTGCCAATATGCAGTGGCGGAGCGGCAGAGCAGTGGGCGGGAGGGTTGAATTAAAAAAGTTCAAATTAAAAAAACTTACCTGATCTTGTGCCCACCTCGCATTTCAGTGCTCCTCCGTTCTCCTGCTGCTCCCAGCAGTCCCTGGGACAGACTTCCCATCCAATCCAGATGCTGCTCTCAAACTATGAGAGCAGCGCTGGGATTTACCTGAGCGGGCTGGTTTGATGCTCCGCTCCGGCACAGGGAGTCTGTCCCGTTTCTCCACCCACCAGTAGAATACAGCCAGGTTAGAGAAACCTAAGTGAGCTTGTCTGTTTGGCCAGCCTAAGGCGGCCAGCCAAACAGACATGTGCACTTAGAAGTAAACATAGCCCTTCATTCCTCCTCACTCTCATGACCCAGCCTGGCCCCTCCCTACACACGCTGGCTCAGCCAGCAGCTGAAAAATAAAACAATATTAAAATATTGCTGTAATTTTCAGCTGCTGGGTCTGAGCCAGTGGGGCGACTCTCCTTTGCCATTGCAGAGGAGCCGCCGCTGGCACTGGGGACATGTATTGAACAGGGCTCTACTAGGAACATGAGTCGGTGTGTGCCTGTGGGATTTGGTAATTCCATGTGCCCCTGATGGTGAACAGAAATCTCCAAAAGTCTGTGCCTGATCCTTTAGGGCCATTTTGGTCTGGGGTATGTGACGAGCACTAACAAAGACCAAGCAGATCTGTAACTGATGGCGGGCAGGGCTTTCAGGGATCCTACAGTTTTAAGAGGCTATGGGACCATTAGGTTGAGCAGTGGATTTAGGGACCAGAGAATACAACCGATATTTATGGACTTGAAGATTAGAATTAAAAGACTGCAGATGAACTATATTGATGTAATGATGATTTTCAGTCTTGGCCAGTGTTTCTGGTCCCAAACTTAACTTGCTGATACTAAAAAAGCAATGTCTATGTCTATGTACTGTTTCTTGTAGAGCGCATAAATCACCCGAGGGTCTCACATCAATGTTTCACAAAAGGTTGCGGTTTGTGCATGTGAGCTACTTTTTTTGAGGGCCCGGCATATTTTTGTCACCAAAACGACACTGGGCAGTAAAATGTTTACTTGCCTTGTGTGACTTAGGGCCAGATTTTCAAATAAATACACGCAATGCAGTGCAGCACCCAAAGAGGCTGCACTACTTTGCGTGACAAAGAGAGAGCAGGAAAGCGTAATGTCTAGAGATATGGCTCTCTCCTCCCCTTTCCTTAGCACAAGCGCTGATTTCAGCTTCCGGACCCCAAGCACACGTCATAACTCTAGGTTGTGTGTGCAAGTCTAGCATAGGTTTTGCACAGGAAGGGTAGACTTTCTGTACAAAATGCCATGCATAGACAAGTTTAAAAGCTTTTCCCACTTTGTGCACACTTTGTGTGTGTGCTGCACAGTGCAGCACGCATGCGTAGTTGGAAAAAAGGAGATATAAAAACACTACTCCTGTTAGCGCCTCCTTTGAAGTGGCAGTAACTTTTGGCGCTACACCCCGTCTACAATTCTTTGTAAATAGGGTTTTGCGTCAAATGGCATGGGTGGTTGCATGGGAACGCTGATGTACCATCCATGTAACACCACCTTGGCACTAAGTAATGCAAAACAGTGCTTTGTAGTACTTTTAGGGTACATTACAAAGAAAAGATTTTGTGCTGGGTAGCCTTACGTATTTGACACTAACTCAGCGCAAAATGTTTGAAAATCTACCCCTTTGTTTATAGGTCAAATGCTGGTTTCTTTAATGTTTTGCTACTTGGTACGTACAAGCATCAAAACTGTGTAGAAATGCTGTTATAATCGAATTGATCGAGCACTCGCTGCTGACATCTGTAGTTGGTCAAAGGGTCACAGATTTAAATTACAGTATTATTAACTCAGTCTCTCATCCTTTCGGGATCAATAATGGTGTATTTTCATTGAAAGTGCTACATACAAATAATTTGTTGTTACCATTATTAGAGAAGGAATCGTTTACTTCCTGTGATCTTATTGCCTATCGGTATTGATGTTCACTGTGGTGCTACCTTCCGTTGGCGTTTCATATTACCACTGGTAGTAATTCTTGCCAGCAGGCAGCTTTATTTGTCACAGAACAGTGGTACTTCTAACCTGTAGTAATTAATTTCTATGGACGTTATAATGTGCAGAGCTGTGAAGACTGTGGGGTAGATAATAGATTTATTAAAGCTCATGCAATGCAGCACAGCGCAGCAACCTAAGTTCTTTGCTGCACTAAATGAGTAGGAGGGAGGAGGACAGCGCCATATCTAATAAGATATGGTGCTGTCCTGCTCTACTCCTAGCACTGTCTCCCAATCAGGCTGCCTAGCACCACACATGCATGCCTTTTCACAATAGTGTAAAGGTTCATGGGTACCCTTCCAGTGTAAAATACTATGCTTAGACAAACTTTCCAAAAATTTCCCATGTTGGATGTGTGCTGTACCATGCAGCACATATGCAAAGTCTGAAACATTTGGAAAAATAAAAGCATTTCTCCTTATTAATGCCTGCCTCAAAGAGATGTAAGTTTTTGGTACAATACCCTGTCTGCGATTGTCAGTAAACAGGGCTTTGCCTAAAGTCAAAACACAGGGAACGCCTCCTTGATGCAAAGTAACACAAAGCAGTACAAAGCAAACTTTGGCACTGGAAAGTAAATCCCAAATAAACCTTTTGTGTTGGTTTGCGACATGAAATGTGAGTAAATCTGCCCCCGTAATTTATTTGTATTTATCTATAGCTTTTCGTACATCTTTTGAGCAATAAAGCGCCTTGATAGTTCTGATGGTGTGGAATTGTGGTGTTGGCGGGGGTTCTATTCAGTAACTGTTAGGTTAGTTGCTGGCTGTTGTTACAAGAAATGCTGAGGGCCTCTTGAAATCTTCTTGGCTTCCGTATTTTAACCCACCAGCTGCAAATAAACAGCCCAACAGCAAGGGTAACACAGAAGCAATATAAATCCCAACTGCCACATTCTTAACATATTTTGTCAAAAGAGCAGCAGCGTAGCTTAGAAACCTCACCATCTAGGGTCCTAATATTAGGATGTAAAACCGCATGAGTAGGGGCAGTACAACTGCCCAGTTTTAGCTCTCCCCACAAGTATCAGTGTTAAACGGTGGCCTGCATTCTGGAAGTGTCACATGCGTATGAATGATAGCTGACATCCAGGAAGTGCTTAATTTGAGCCGGTGGTTTCCGGTGCTCGGCACCAGCACCTAATTGTCAACACCGGCACTTATGGCAGTCTGCCACATTGTGGCACTGCTTGTTTAATTTACAGATGAGCACAAAAAAAGTTGTTTATTAACTGAATATACATTAAAAACTTTAAATACCTGCCGTTCAAGCCATTTGTATGGCTTTGGGGGCCTGGAATAGTCCCAATTGTCACACTTGTAGGAGTGTGATGGTTAGTAGTTTTGTTGGTACTGTCATTGGTTGCACTGGCAGGGGCAATGGATGATGCACATTGCAGTGGCCTCCTGAAAAGGTTCTTGGCACTTATTGTTTGACAAATTAAGCACTGCATTCAGGAATGTAGGCATCAGTGGTGCAGCCAGTTAAGTGGAACCGAGTCCAGCGGTGGAAGGGAGTCCTAAGCGGCTGGTGTTAAGGGGCGTTGCCCTACTAGCTTCGGAGTCTCTGGACTGGGATCGGGGAAGAGAAGAGACTGTACACAATGCAGCAGCTGCAGCTCCCTACCTAAAAAAAAACTGAATTTGTATTCAACACAAAGCAGTGAGCACTTCATTTGATTCAAATAAAGTGCTCACTGCTTCGTGTTGAATACAAATGCCATTTTTTTTTTAGGAAGGGATGAGGTCAGAGACATCCTGAGCATGTGCAGACCGGTGCGAGGACTACTGCTCGCCCTCGAAGCCCATGCGAGAAGAGTGATGTCAGCCTAAAAGGAGTGGCCAGAGAAAGGGAAAATGGTTGGGTTTAAATGGGGCGCTTATGCTGTGGCCCATGCGATTTTAGCAGCGCGCTATTGAAATGAATGGTAAGGGGCAGGGCTGGCCTATCTCAAGACAGAGTAGTGGGTGGCAACAATTGGAGCCCCCCTTGCCTTCGCGCTACCTCCTAATTGGACTGGGGGAGTGGGCTGTGGAAGAGTTTGGCTGCGCAGGTCTGATTTCGTCATAATCTGCACACTCCGGCCCCTCCACACTCACTTGCCATGGCACGACTGGTGTCTGTGGCTGGCAGCCCTGCTGCTGCTCCTGGCCTCCATCAACACAGGTAAGGCGGATCAATACGTTTTGTTACGATGCCAGGCCTTGAGCGAGCCTCCGAGCAACTGTGCACCACTCCATGATAGCCCGGCTGGTTCATGCACCTTTCGTGTTCATGCTTGTGGTCGGTATCTAGCCGGGGGGTCATCACGTGCAATCCCCGACTTGGCCTTTCAGCCTTCCAAAGCTGAAGAACCGATTTGCTTAATAGGAACACTCTCTGACTGGTTAAGCGCCAAGAGACAAATCACTTAGTCCTGAGTGCTGTATAATCGGTTTTGCTTAGATCTGAGCTGATAGATTGAGATTCCACTCCATGCACAGCACTTGAGCTATATCATCCTGTGCCCCATTCCCCCTCCACCCCCCTGCTCCGGTCTATAGCATGGGAGAGTTCACTGCCCTTTAAGGTGGGCGTAAGTTGTTGCAGTCCTCCGTGTGCTTCAGTACAGGGCTGTTGTGATGCACGAGGGGATTTCAGAGCAGCGCTCAGTGCCCTCCTGTCGTGTTTCCCCAAATAATGTGAGCTAAATATTCTTCCTGTTTAAGCAGCCTGACAAGTGTGAGCGCTGTGGATTGGTCCACCAGTGGGATAAATAAACAGATTTTTGTGAGACTATGACAAACCCAGTGTGCCCATATTTAGTGTAGAGTTTTACTTTCCTGGACACTACGTGCAGGAACACATTCACGCCGGCCCCCGCTCGTGCCTTCATTCCGGCCTTCATTCCGGCAGGGATCAGTATGGCGCCTGGGCTCTGGTATATCTCACGCTGGGCTCTGAGGGCTACCAACACCTGGCCCGCACAGTGTCCCTGATCCAGGGCTTCCCCTGGTGTAGGTGAAGCGATGGCGTGCTCGTGGGTGGACTCCAAAGACTGTGGACTGAAAGTTATACAGGACGACTCTCCTGTGTCCAACTCAGAGGCCCTTAGGCTGGACCGTGCCGCGAGGACTTCGGACTCAGGAGAGGTCACCAGCATCCAGCCAGAACCCAAGAATAGGAGTCCAGTGCCAGACCCACACATAGGGTTGCTGGTCCTGTGTAGTGACCCAGAGGCCTGCCTGTTTACTTCTCTTGCCCTGGAGGCCAAGGCAGTACCTTGTCAACCAGCCCTTAGCTACACCATCTCTGTGCGTGGTTGGGACCAGGTACCCCAGAGAAATAGTGTTTAGACGCCCACTCTGGGCCACCTATTCCACGCATGTGCTGCATCTGTATCACTTCCCACTGCTGGAGGTGCACAGTACTATCCTACAAAGAGACTTACTCCTCCTACACAACTCGCTTCAAAAGATGATGCCCGAATCACAGAATACTGCAAGTGTGCTGTATTCCATGTGTTGTTGACTGTGTTTATGCTTGGGACGGACACTGGCATCGGCTGCAATCACAGCATAGCACTGCAGATTATTGACAGGCTGGGGTGTGACAACAGGTAAGTAATTTCTGGGCAAGGACAATTTCTCACTGTATTTCAGCCGACTTTTATTTTTAATTTTCAGCAGCTACGAGAAGCCTCTGAGCAATTATTCTGAACTCTGCTCCCCTCCTGCCCTGAAATAACTTTTAAATGGTTGTTGCTGAAACAATCAACATTCTACATTAACCACATGGGCTACCTTTGAGCATGTTTTGTTTGTTGCATCGAATCCTCACGTGGGGATTATTGATCGACGAGTGACATTTTTTTCACTCGTCAGGTATCACGTTTTCATATGCTGCTTTACGACTGTGGAACTACATTTATTCCCTCACAGTATCGCCGTTAAAGGGGGTGCATGCTTTTTATTTATCCTCAACATGTATTTTGAGACTCGCTGGACTTGTGTTGCCTTTTATTTTGTTTTTTATATTTGCAACATGGGAAATCAGTTTTTTCCAACATGGCGTTAAATGTGGCTCCTGTACCTGATACAAAATGGCTGACGCTTGAAGTGTGCAGGCAGTTTCAGAGGGGAGCTTGCTCGTGGTCTGATGAGGAATGCAAGTTTGCACATTCACCTAAGAGTTGCCAGGTTGAAATTGGGCAGGTTATTGCCTGCTTTGATTCCCTAAAGCTAAGAGTTTTTATTTGACTTTCACAGTCCATTTTGTTTTAACTATCATGTGTTGTGTGACTTTTTCTGGCAGTTGTGATTGCCTAATTGATGTTTCAAAGTAAGTTATTGATCATTAAAAGCAGATTCATTTTCTATTATGTTTGTTGTCATGCGGGCTTTGAGGATAGTTTGGGTGTTAACCAAAGTAAGAGGTGAAACAACTAAACTAGTCTTCTTGACCAATACTCATTGTCCCATATCAACCCTCTATATTAACAAAAGCAGCTCCAGTGAGTATGTAACAGAGTGCTTGTTTGTATAGTTAGTTGATTCACAATTGCTTTATTAACCTTTCTGCTTTCTCAAATTTGCTTGAAAATGCACCATTTGTCCACTCTTTTTTCAACATTTTCTCGGGGGTGGAGGGGGAGACCCTCCCGAACCTCCGTAGGTTGTTCGGGCTCGCACGCTAAGCTCGCTCGCCGCAGTGCAGTACCACAATCATTTTACGCCTCAACACTTTCAAATGTCACCAGCCGCCACTGCCTAAGCCTCAGAGACATCTTAAGGCATGGGCAAAATGGGCCTTGGCACAGGGCCCCAGCTTGCTCTATCAGGGGGCCCCCTGATAGAGCAAGCTCTGTTCTGCACAGAGTTGTGCCCTAGTAACCTTAAATAATTCTTAAATAGATTTTTTTAAATACCGTTTTCCTTTAATTTATTTTTAACATGGGTGATGTGCTTGAGTCTATTGCAGACATAATGTTGAGCTTATGTTTCATACAACATCCATAACAAAGTTTATTTGAGATCAAAACAGGTCCTCACATGAGAAATTGGAGGATATCACAGAGCTTATTTATAGTAACATTAGTGAGCTTCTGCTGTGTTACAATATTGAAAACAAACATCATTATCCCTGAATATTAGATGTAAACACATTTAGAATTTTAGTCAGTATTATATTGTATAGTAATAGCATTTATATAGTGCTTACTACCCCTGATGAGGCATCAAAGCACTTTTTCGGCGAGTAGCACGATACTCTAGAACCCAAAAGGATTAGTGGTGATTATTATAGTGAAATATGAAATTAATTTGAGCGGTGGATAAGTTAGTCTGTTATTTGGATTGAGAAGGATAGTGGTTGGATGAAAGAGTGAAGAGTTTGCATTTATATAGCGCTTGCTACCTACCTCTGAGGTTGTTGATGCACTTTGGGGGGAGTAGCTCGCTACTCTGGAACCCACGTAGGATTAGTGGTAAATTAGTGTAGGGAAATATGAAAATTAATTTGATTTGAGCCGTTGTGTCGTGCCTGTGCCTGGTCAGAGAGGGCATGAAAGAGCCAAAATTGGATCATAAATTCAAAGCTGTTCTGAACTGAGGCCCCCAAAATAGGTCCTGCTAAAACGGTCACATACTAGTGGTAGTTAGATTACAGGTTACCCGCTCTAATTCATGTAAACACATCGCCTGCCTGGAGCCCAGCAATGTGTTCACTCTAGGGGTATAGGGCTTTTTGGAGGGATTAGGGCAGAGATGATAAGAGTGAAAGGAGTAGAGGGAGGAAGGGAATGAAGGTCAAGGAAAAGGTGACTGAAAGGAGAGGAAAAAGTGACAACGGACAAGGGATAGGGAACAGGAAGTGAAGAGGGCAGGAACAAAGATGTCAGGGAAAGAACAGGAGGAAGGAGATTGAAGAAAGAAGCGAAGACAGGATACAGATATGAGAGAAATGGAGGGAGGCGACTGAGAACAAGCAGATTAAGGGGATATTGGGGAAGAGAAGGTCAGGGCACAGATAGAAGAGAGAGGAGGCTGCAAAAGTTAAGGAGAAAAAAGTGTAACAGAAAGGAGAGGTTACATGGTTGATGAGGCTGGAGAAAGAAGATAAAAGTTGAATGAGAGACGAGAAGCCAAGCGAAGAGAGTCACAGGGATAGGGAGGAGAGCGAGAAAAGAAAGCCGAGGTCACAGAGGGATGGAGAGCGGGAAAAGCAGATAGAATAAAGACTTTGAGACCTATAAATACTTTTTAGGCAGCAGGTGCAGTAACACCCACTGTATGCCAATTATGGCAGTTTATTTATTTAAATTACCAACCCAGGTGGCTGCAGTTTTACTTTATTGCATTAGGGTCCATTACACCCTTCCAAGTGCCAATGGATGGTGTTGGCATATCACAAAGGTTTTGCACATTTGTTACCTGTGTACAATGCTAGTTTTTAAATACATAAACATATTAATATTGGGAGCTAGCCTACACTCTATGCCACTGCACTCTATTATATGCCACTGCACTACATGCCTCTGAAAAACTACGCCACTGCACTCTACACTGCACCACTGCACTTTACGTCACTCTATGCCATTCAAACCTATGCCACTCTACTCAATTCCAATGCACTCTTTCCACTGCACTCTATACCACTCTGCTCTTCTCTGCACCACGGTACTCTACGCTGCTTCACCACTCTATGTCTCTACACCAGTCTACTCTGCTGCTGCATTCTATGCCAGTGCGCTCAATGCTATTCTTCTCTGCACCACTCAACACCATTTCACTTAATCCCATTGCACTCCACTCTACTCTGCACCACTACACTCTATCCCACTCTACTCTGCACCAATCTACTCCATTGCATCGTACTCTGCACCACTGCACTCTACTCCACTCAAATTTACTCTGCAATCTACACTCCTCTAATCTAATCATCACCACTCTGCTCTATGCCACTTAATTCTACTTTGCACTACTCTAGGCAACAGCACCCTTTGCCGCACCACTGTGTTTCACTTCACCACTCTATTCCAGGTCACTGCACTCTACTATCCACCTCTCTATGCCACTGTACTCCACTCTGTTCCATTTCTATATACGCTAATTTATTTAAAATTTACTCTGCACCATTCTGCTTTATGCCACTGCAATCTGCACCACTCTATCCTATGCCACTGCACTCTACTCTGCACCCTTCTACTCTATGCCACTGTACCCTACTCTATTCTTCTCTGCATTATTCTACTCTATGCCTTTCACTCTATGCCACTGCACTCCACGCCACTCTACACCACTGCACTCTACTCTGTAGCACTGCATTCTAGGCCACTCTACACCAGTGCACTCTACTCTGTAGCACTACACTCTATCCCACTCTACTCTGCACCAATCTACTCCATTGCATTCTACTCTGCACCACTGCACTCTACTCCACTCAAATTTACTCTGCAATCCCACACTACTCTAATCTAATCATCACCACTCTGCTCTATGCCACTTAATTCTACTCTGCACTACTCTAGGCAACTGCACTCTTTGCCGCACCACTGTGTTTCACTTCACCACTCTATTCCAGGTCACTGCACTCTACTATCCACCTTTCTATGCCACTGTACTCTACTCTGTTCCATTGCTATATACGCTAATTTACTAAACATTTACTCTGCATCATTCTGCTTTATGCCACTGCAATCTGCACCACTCTATCCTATGCCACTGCACTCTACGCTGCACCACTGCACTCTACTCTGTACCCTTCTACTCTATGCCACTGCACCCTACTCCATTCTTCTCTGCATTATTCTACTCTATGCCTTTCACTCTATGCCACTGCACTCCACGCCACTCTACACCATTGCACTCTACTCTGTAGCACTGCAGTCTTGGCCACTCTACTCTACACCACAGCAATCTATGCCAAACTCATTTACTCTGCACTCTACCCCTAATCTCCTTTGCACCACTCTACGTCACTGCACTCTATTCTGCATCACTCTTCTCTATGCCACTGCACTCTACTCTGCACCACTGCACTCTATGCTACTCTAATCTACTCTTCATTCACCATTCTAATTTACTCTGCACCACTGCACTCTAGTCTGCACCACTCTACATCACTCTACTATATACCTCTGCACTCTACGCCACACTGCTGTATGCCACATCGCTGTATGCCACACCAAGGAACTCTAGGCCACTGCACTCTAATCTGCACCACTGTATTCCATGTCACTGCACTCTCTATGTCACCCGTATCTACTCTGCACCACTCCATGCCACTGCCCTCTGCGCTACTGCACTCTACGCTCCTGCACTATATGCTGCACCACTCTATGCCACTGCACTCTATGCCACTGCACTGTACACCACTCTACCCCACTGCACACTACGCCCCTCTACTCTACTGCACTCTACCCTACTGCACTCTACCCCACTGCACTATACGCCACTCTACTCTCTGCACCCTGCTCTCTACACCACTGCACTCTATGCTACTCCACTCTACACCACTCCACACAGTGCCACTCTGTCCCACTCCACACAGTGCCACTCTAGGGCCCTATACTCTAGGCCCCTTTAGTCTACATCACTCCAAGCCACTATACTACACACTCTGTCAATCCAGACTACACCACACCACTCTACACCATGCCACTCCACTCTACGCAACTCTACTCTATGCCAATCCACTCTAAATCACTGCACTCTACACCACTCTATATCAGTCCACTATATGCCACTCCACTGTACGACACACCACTCAATCCTTTCGTCTACACTCCAAGCCACTCATCTACTCTACTTCACTCCATGCTGCTGTACAACATGGTAAAAAGACATTGTCAAAACCAATAGCTCTCAGTAGGCAAAACCTATTGGCTTTGCCAATGCTTGTTCACTTAATTTGATCTCAGTGATTGTACAGCCTAACCCCTGGGATTGCTGCTTGAAGCCTAATGTAATACCTAATCCTGAGGTTATTCTTTTGCTTCTCAGAAGTACCAACCATGAGCCTCTGGATCACATGCCAGTCTTTCACCAGCTACTTGGACGTTACTTCAGAAAAGTTCCTTAAGCATAAATATACTTTCGCACCTGTTTAATTTCAGCTCAAAGTTGTTCTTAATATAAGTCTTAATTTTCACCACTTTTTAGTTCTGGTTAGCATAATAGGAAAGTCTGATGGAACTGCATGTACCACTGGTGTAAAGGTAAATGATTAACACTGTCTTAACAGGGCAGAAGAAACATCAGCACCTTTTTAAGGACTGAATTGGCAAACCTGGTAAATGGAGGAACACATGGGGGCCGTATCTCTGCATGAATGATTGAACCACGTTTATTGGGCATAAAGCAGTTGCCCAAAGGAGTCTTGGCACTAGGCATGCAAGCCTCAGCCGGATGAGAAGGTGTGGGGGAGGGGAGAGAGAAGGAAAATCAAGGAAGCTGAAAAGGTTTTGAGTAAATTGCAGATGATGTGATCCTTGGAGCTTCTCAGATGTTGCAGATGTGAGCTCCATAATTTCACAGATAGGTAGCAAAAAGTTCTCCAACCCTGTCTGGCTTTAGAGATTCTCGGGGGTTGTAGAAGAAAAGCGGAGAAGGATCTAAGCAGTTGCCTGGGTTGGTAGGGCGAAAATCCATTTTTTTAATGCAATTCTTACACAGGGTATTTTTGGCAGAGGAGTGGCTTTGGCTTCAGGAAGAAATCTAGTTGCCATGTTTTGCACCACCTGTAGATGATGGACTGATGAAACCCTCGACATAGTGCATTTTTGTAATCCAGGCACGAAGTTATCAGAACCTGTATTGGGATCTTGCCTGCTGATTCAGTTAAAAGTGGCATAATCTTTCTCAGAGATTTTAGGCACATACTGTCAGTGGGCACTGCAAGATGGTGGACCCAGGCAGCAGCGGCCATCAGGAGGGAATGGAGGACATGCTAAAGGCAGCAAGGGAAGCAGCAGCCACACACTGGTAATAATGGATTTTGGGGCAACCGAAAGGCGACTCAGGAGGGCAGACCAGCCCAGAGGAACCCATCAACAGAGAGTGAGGAACACTGCGAGGATCGCCCCGAGGAGAGCAAAAGGAGGGACACGCCTAAAAAGCGGCAGGGAAATGCCAGCGTCGGTGACAAGAAAGCAACTGAGAGGAAGAAGGCTGGGTGCCTGTGACAGCGGCATAGACAGCGAGACCCAGTACCAGCAAGTGAGCCAAGACGGCAATTGGTGAGCAGATGAAGCACCCTGAATACCTCAGCGCCGATGGGGTGCACCTCTCAGATGCTGGAATGGAGGCCTTCTAAGCAAGCCTATGGGCTACCATGGCGCTGGCAGGGTGCGAACAGCGACGGAGCACATAGGAGAGTAGCCCGAGGACGTAAGCCCACGGACGGCATGGCAGTAAAGGAGATAAAAGGAGTAGAGCTTAACATGGGTTTGAAAGGCCACACCTGACCATGGTGGGGGGGGGCAGGCCAAGCTACTTACCTTGGGACGCCTTACGGCAGGGTAAGGCAGTCAGAGATGGAGGGTACACAGAGCATAACACTCACAGCCTAGGCCCACCAGACAGCGGACTGCACTGAGCAAGTGAAGGTAGAGATTTAAGCTTAAAAGAATTTGTGGAATTGCCCCTTCCCCCACACTGAAAGTAAATTCCAGCTCAAATACTCCAATGACATTGCTAACCATTAAAATGATTTATGGCATCATTTATGACTGTATGACAAGCTAGCAAAAACCCTATCTACTTGATTTATGGCGTGATTTGTGATGACATGACCAGCCTTATGGCATGATTTATGCTGAGGTTTAAAAGTTTATGCCAATTGCAATTACAATGATTGATTTATGACATACTGGCAGACGGAATGATTTAGGACCCCAAATCAAGTTTCTTTGGGGTATATGTTGTGAATTCAGTTGAATAATAAAGCTATGGTCAAATACTTCCAAAAGCATACACATGGTGTAGTGCTTTATTTCAATGGGAGTGGCTGCGTGCGCGGTTTATTACAGGGTCTGCTTCAGAGTCTTTGGAGTAGGGTAGAATGACAGACTGCATCAAAGGTCACTGAGAGATCAAGGAGTCACCCTTGTCCAGAGTCATACTATTAGTATTATATGACAATAAGCATAGTTTTGTTCTGCTACTCTGTACTATAGCTGGTTCTCAAATCTATTTGGAATTCATCCAAAAACTGGTTAGTTTGAAGGTAATTTGTCAACGGGGAATTGATGGCTTTATCTTGTATTTTGCTGGCAAGTGAAGGATATGTGTTGGCCTGTAGTTAGCAGGTAGGGAAGGATCTCCTGAGAGCTTCTTTAATAAAGGTCCGTCTAACCATTGCCAATTTCCAGTTTCTGGGGACGTCTGCAGAGTTTATTGAGAGGTTGCAGAGATTTGTAATAATGGGAACCATTTCCTTGTTTGCCATTTGAATCACTCATGGAAAACAAGAGTCTAAAAGGAAACCTAATTTGGTTTTCAAGAGGAGATCTTTTACAAGTTGGGCTTCCAACATAGAGAAAGCTTCCAGGAAAGCACAATTTTGAGAAGTTGTGGGCATGTCTATTCGGTCATTAGTAATGGCATTCTTGATTGCCTCTTTAAAATAAGTGGCACATTTGGTGTGAGTGAGTTCTAGAAAAACTTCACTAGCAGGCTGTCTTAAAACACTGACTATCTGGAACAATTCTCTAGTAGGGTTTTTTGCATTGATAATTTTAATAGAACAGTATTCGGCTCTGGCATTGCTTAGGAGGGTTTGTTTATTCATTTATCATTGCTCTATAATCAGTTTTGGTTTCTGTCTAAAAGGCAAGTTTACCCTTTCTTTCAAGTTTCCCACAATTTCGCTTGGCTACTTAACTTAAAGGGTTTCTGAGTACCAGGGGGCTGATAAATTATGGCTCTTTGACTCCCTTGCACAATGAGGGGCATGGAACTTAGTTAAACACAGGTTAAAGTCCTCAGATGCTATTTCTACTCCTGTAATAAAACACACTTCAAATTTACTTGCTTTATTCCCTCATTCTATTTACGATCCCAGGGATTCTTTTCTTAACTCAACAATTTGGCATAATAAAAAATTGCTGATACATGGTAAACCTTTTTTTGGAGGGCTTGGAGAACCAGGGGTTTAGTTTAGATACATCAACTATTCTCAGAATCACAATTTATACCTTTTCCTACGCTCAGACAGCTATTTCATTTTCCAACTTCTTTTAATCATAAATACGCCTTACTTAAACATACTGTGTTGGAGGCCTTTTCCCAGCTCTCTCCTCTGCCTTCAACCCCCAATACCTCTGACTCCCCTTCTAAACTTCATGCCTTATTAGCAACCACACCCAAGGCTTCTATTATTTATAAATATTTGCAAGACACAACCACTGTCAGACAGAAGACAAAAATTGAAGAGGCATGGGAGCGTGATTTCACCACTTGCTGGCCATTAACTCTTTGGGAGGGCATATGGACCAAATTGCGTAAAGCTTCCAGAGCAGCAAATATTACTCAAACACTATTTTTTGTTTATAATAGACTTTTATTTACACCAACTACTTTATGCAAACGTTTCTCATCTAACACGGATACATGTTGGACTTGCTCTTCCCCTAACGCTGATATATTTCATATGTTATTCACCTGTTCACATGTACATAGCTTTTGGAAACAAGTATGGTCTCAAATTAATTTAATGTATAAGACGAATTTCTCCTTTTCTTTTGTACACATTTTCTTGGGTAGTCTCTCATCCATCTGGAATGATGTTTCACTCAATGTCAAGATTATTGATTTGTTATTAGCAATCGCATTTCAACAAATTACTGTCAACTGGAAAGATTTTTCGAAAATCTCATATAGGGCCTGGTGGTATTCTGTATACCATAATCACAGACTAGATACTGCTTTTGATGGGTTGTCAAGGCAAGATTAGTGTATTCTGATTCTTGGAGGAAAAAATTCCAATTCAAAGCAAGTTGATTTAAACGTGAGCTAGTCCTTTATTTGCACTCATACATAGGGGTGGGTATGAGAAAAAACCAAGGGGTGGCACAGCCAACACGTGTTTCGCCCCCTACATGGCCTATAGGCCTGGGGCTTCTTCAGGGCGGGTATTACTGAAAATGGACGTTTCCACGATGTGCTAGAAAGATATAGTCGGATTCTCAAATCTTGGCTAATGCCCGGTACGAGTGTTCTGTTTCATTCAGTTCTCTGCTTTTGTTTACCCATCTCACATGGCCTCAAAACGTGCTGATTTATGGTCGCCTGTCACGATATTCATCGACATTAGTGCTCAGCTGTACTCCCAACCTCGTCCTTCACAGCAGGAGGTTTCCAAACCTCCTTGAATCCCCTAATGATTCCATTAGTTTCGTTCTAATACTTAATGTACATATATGTCTATTTTGATATGCATTCTTTTGTTTCCTCTTTGTATAATTCAACCAATTCTTCTACTCTCTATGTATGGAGCTTGGACTATGTTGTGGTATAATTTGTACTGTATATTGTGTTGGTCACCGAAACTCTTTCTCAATAAAATAATTTGCTGCTATTAGGGCCAATAGTTTCAGTACTAAGTGACTCATGTACAAAGTGTTTAACGGTTGCTAACCTTTCACAGATAGGGTTTGTGACCACAACAACACGTTTTAAAAGGTACTAACCCCAATTAATAAATCGGAAAAGTTTTTGTGAATTGTTAAATGGATTTAGGAAACAATGAGAGGAGAGGAGTTGGCCTAATGGCTAGGGTGGTTGACCTCGAATCTGGGGAACTGGGTTCGAGTCTCGGCAACGACGCTGAACATCCTGTGATTCTGGGCAAATCACTTAATCTCCCCGTGCCTAACAAAAATGAACGTGTCCTCATGTAACGCAACTGGTGCTATGTAAAGCGCTCAGAGGAGTGTCCCCCCCCCCAGCCAGCAGCAGCAGCTGCAAAACTTGAAAAAGAAAATGATAACAAAACATGTTTATTATAGGTTTATTTTTCTCCAAAGAATTCAGTCTAGGGGACAGGCCATGGGGATGACAGGCACGAGGGGGAGTGGTAGGGGCACTGTTGTCAGTGTGCATGTGGGTTTGGCTGGCCGTCTCAGGGTGGCCAAATCAGCATGCGGATTGAAGCTATCTCCAACCCGAGCTGCGTTGCCGGGATGGAGACAGCAGACACAGGCTCCCAGTCTCTCTAGAAGTGCAAATCCAGGCTGCTCAGGCCAATTCTGATGCTGCTCTCATGCTGCAAACAGCATGAGAGCAGTGTTAGGATTGGCTGCAGGTGATTTTTTTTTTTTTTTTTTGTTTTGAGACCTGCCGCCCCTCCACTTTTCCCCAACACCACCCGCGACTGCCATCCAGGTGTGTGGGGCCTTCTATTAATTGACAGACACCTACGCTTTATAGTAAGTTCAAGAGATTTAGATATTCTTGGTTTTCCTGGTGGTCTAGGTGAAAATGTAGGTCTCATAGCAAAGTAAAGTTCACTTTTAGAGTTACCAAAGGAGTTGAAAAGTGGAAATGCTATTGATAAAATTTGTGCTTGGTCCAAGAGGATGGTAAAATATGGCTCCCGAGAAACATGTGGCACTACTGGCTTTGAAGGAAAAAGCTATACACTCTGCCCCCGAGAGTGAGTCGTTCATCATTGTACAATTTCTTCTTTGTATATTAGTGCTATAACCGACACTCTTTTTATTGACGCAATCATGCCTAATGAGTTGGTAATTATAGGGAATGGCATTAGCAACATGTGTTCATAGGTGGTGGGTCTTGTGTTCTGATGTCCAAATGGGTTAGGACTTGTTGTCTATGCCAGATGCAGTTCAGTAGGAGTTCAGGTCCTGTAACCCCGAGGCAGATGCGGAAGTCTAGCCCATCCCCTCGTGTCTCACAGGATCCAATATTGCGTAGGCTGATTACTGCTTTTTCCCATTTTTTGGTGGATGATTGTGCTGGTGGTGTTACTTGCTAAAGTGTAGTTACTGGTTGACTGCGACAAGAGCTTGCATGTTAGTGGACCGGTTGAGCTTTTCTTTAGATATGTGAATAACTGTGTTGTCTAACTTGGTTAGTGTGCCAAAATGCCTCCTTGGATACTCAGCAGTATTCCACCTGGCACCGATCCCCCAGTTCACGTTTCCCTGTATCCATGCTCCAGTGTGTGTCTTAGAGGCCTGGTTATTATACCCCTCTCCGCCCCCCCCCCCAGGCTGTGTGGAGTGTGATATGCTCTACTTGTTTGACGGTTCCACCTCTCGCGCCTTCCATTATTGTGCTTTTTTTTTTAATTCTCGGACCATACTCTAATGACTCTAGGCCAATAGTGAGATCTGTATATGGCTCTTACTTTTCTACTTTATGTATCTGGTGAGGGCCTGCTCAGTGGTACAAAGACTTCTCCAGTGCTTAATTTGTAAATAAATAACTGTCAGTGCTCTCGTCAGGAGGTCACTGCAGATTGCACCATCCATTGCCCCTAACAGTGCTGCCAATGACAGTCCCAATACAACTACTACCCCTCAGACTGATACAAGTGTGACAATTCGGACTATTTCAGGCCACCAAAGCTATAAGAACAGTTTGAGAGGCAGGTAATATTAATTTTTAGTTTATATTAAATTACTAATTATCTGTTGTTGTGGTCATCTCTCAAATTATCAAGACAGCGTCACCTTGTGGCAGACTGTCACAAGCGCCGGTGTTGACAATTAAGTGCTGGTGCCGAGCACCGGAAACCACCAGTTCAAATTAAGCACTGGTTGCTTCATCAGATTTGGGATGGCGAGTGATGGGATGCTGTTTCGGGTGAGTGTGAGTTGTAAAGGGTGGTTAATTGACAGCTTAGGAGAGAAAGAATGTAAGCATGACAGTATTGCAAGCCTAGAGGCAACACTACCTGGAAGAGACAAAAGAGATTGAACAGAGACTGCTCTGGAAATGACATTGTATTTTCAAATGAACACTGTTGATGTGACATACATATGTAATGCAGGGATCCTGCAAGCGGATCGCCTGATGGAGGCTGCCCTCAGGAGAAAAGCTCCAGAAGATGCAATGCAGGCTACCCAGTCACATATAAACAAATAAAGCCACAGCAATGTGGCTGGTCTCCATACACTGACAAATGCTGAAGAAGTGAATGTCCTGCATTCATTGCCCTTTCCGTTGCACAAAAACATTTCAGGGCAGGAAGACTGACGTGTTACAACATTTCCTGGTAGATTTCCTGGTAGATGGGCCAAGTCCAATACTTGGTAAAAGTTCAAGAACTTGGTTGCACTTCCCCCAGCTGTGTCACTTTCATAGCAAAGAAACCCAACAGATTGTGTCATTTCCCCCCACTGCAAGTGCTTAAGGCATTACACTTAGCATTTAGTGTGTGCACAGGGCCCTCGTCACTCTCCTGACTGGTGGTTTGCTCATGGAGAGAGTGAAGGGCATGGTACCTAGCTGGAGACTCACCCTCTATCACTGGCATTTATTTTGCTTCATCTCCGCCTGACTCTCTGTTCCTATTTGACTGCCCTTGCTCATCTCTACCTCATCCTCCCTCTCTTCCTCCTCTCATCTCTTCCTCATTCTCCATGCCCACTGCATTCCACTCCTTTTGCACTGCCACATTCTCCACTCTGGCCTCATCGCCTCACTGTCACTAATTCAGACCCACCTGTTTCTTCTTGTTGCTGCCTGTCACCTGAACCCTAATTCTTCATCTCGCTCATGACACCTCTCCCACCAATGCCTTATCTCTCTCCCTTCTCTTGATCCCGTTCACCCAGTAGCTCTCTGCCATGGTGCCCTTCACACACTGCCTCATTCTTCATTACTGCCTCGCTCTTGGTCCGTGCACTTTTGGTCCTTGCCACTTTACCAACACTGCCCCTTCTCCATCCTTGCCCCGCATCCTCTTCAAACTTCCATAAAACACTTAGTTTCTTCCCCTTCTTAGCTGAACCCAGTTTCCATAGGTGAGAGAAGTAGAGTGGACTATGAATGTTATGTTGTGTGTATTTGAATAGCACACAAGTCAGCCAGGGGGATATCCTGGCCCTGAAGCGGGAGCTGTGGGGTCTGAGCCAGGGATAGGATTAGGTGAAGAACCACATCATCAGTTTCTTCTGGAATTCAAAAACTGAGGAGGCAGCTTTGATGTGAAGTGGAAGGTTGTTCCATGCTGATTTATGGAAAAACAAAAAGTAAGAGACCACATTGGAGGAAACCAAATCATGGAAATCCAATGCTGTGGAAAGCCAATTTTAAGGAAATACAAATAAACTGAAGATTAAAGGAAATATTTTAAAGGAAAGATAATTTTAAGGAAACATCCAAAATCACATCCTTGGGAGAAGATATGGAGTAGTGAGGGTTTTTTGAGTTCAGGGATGGGTGATGGGCAATGAGAGTTTTTTTAGGGTTCATTGAAGGGTGTTTAGTGTGGTGAGAGGG
Source organism: Triturus cristatus (assembly GCF_964204655.1). Lineage (NCBI taxonomy): Eukaryota > Metazoa > Chordata > Amphibia > Caudata > Salamandridae > Triturus > Triturus cristatus. The sequence goes on from NC_140594.1 coordinate 859,243,068, forward strand.
TTTTAGGGTTCACAGATGAGGAGTTTAGGGCTGGTGAGAGTTTTAAGGTTCAGTGATGGGTAGAGTTTTGCGGTAGTGCCACATTCTCCACTCTGGCCTCATCGCCTCACTGTCACTAATTCAGACCCACCTGTTTCTTCTTGTTGCTGCCTGTCACCTGAACCCTAATTCTTCATCTCGCTCATGACACCTCTCCCACCAATGCCTTATCTCTCTCCCTTCTCTTGATCCCGTTCACCCAGTAGCTCTCTGCCATGGTGCCCTTCACACACTGCCTCATTCTTCATTACTGCCTCGCTCTTGGTCCGTGCACTTTTGGTCCTTGCCACTTTACCAACACTGCCCCTTCTCCATCCTTGCCCCGCATCCTCTTCAAACTTCCATAAAACACTTAGTTTCTTCCCCTTCTTAGCTGAACCCAGTTTCCATAGGTGAGAGAAGTAGAGTGGACTATGAATGTTATGTTGTGTGTATTTGAATAGCACACAAGTCAGCCAGGGGGATATCCTGGCCCTGAAGCGGGAGCTGTGGGGTCTGAGCCAGGGATAGGATTAGGTGAAGAACCACATCATCAGTTTCTTCTGGAATTCAAAAACTGAGGAGGCAGCTTTGATGTGAAGTGGAAGGTTGTTCCATGCTGATTTATGGAAAAACAAAAAGTAAGAGACCACATTGGAGGAAACCAAATCATGGAAATCCAATGCTGTGGAAAGCCAATTTTAAGGAAATACAAATAAACTGAAGATTAAAGGAAATATTTTAAAGGAAAGATAATTTTAAGGAAACATCCAAAATCACATCCTTGGGAGAAGATATGGAGTAGTGAGGGTTTTTTGAGTTCAGGGATGGGTGATGGGCAATGAGAGTTTTTTTAGGGTTCATTGAAGGGTGTTTAGTGTGGTGAGAGGGTTTTAGGGTTCACAGATGAGGAGTTTAGGGCTGGTGAGAGTTTTAAGGTTCAGTGATGGGTAGAGTTTTGCGGTAGTGAAGGACTTTTAGTGTCCGGGAATGGGTAAAGTTTAGGGTAGTGTGGGTTTTCAAGGGTTCAGGCATAGGTGGAGTTTATATGTAGAAAGGGTTTTAAGGGTTCAGGGATAATCAGAGTTTAGGGGTGGTGGGGAGTTTTAAGGGATCAAAGATAGGTGGGATTTAGGTGTAGGAAGGAATTTTTAGGGCTCAGGAATGGGTGGAGTGTGGATGTAGTGAGGGGGGTTTGGATAAGAGATGGGTCAAGTTTAGGACTAGGAAGCGCCTTAAGGGTTTAGGAATGTGTGGAATTTAGGAGTCAGAGATAGGTGTAGTTTATGTGTAGGGAGGCATTTTTAGAGAGCAGAGATGGATGGTGTTTAGGGGTGGTGAGGGGTCAGAGAATAGAATTAAAAGCATCTAAAGTAATTTGTGGACAACGTTAAAGATATAAATCCGAAATAATGTCCCCTGACGTAAAGGATTGAAATAAATACCTTCAACAAAAATGTCTCTCAAAGTAAAACCTGCAACTATTTCATTTACACGTTAAAAAATAAGTAAGCAGAAGCCAATTTCGAAAAGAAGACTTTCCATGAAATTGTAAATGCCATTCATCCAGAAAATTTCCCCTAAACTGTTAAGATGAATTGATTCCTCATTAATGGTATTCCGTTAAATTGTTTAAAAAAAAAATCACATATAACCGATCCAGGCTTTAGGAATGAGGTAGGAGAAGGCATGACTGCTGAGTGTGGTGCTGGAAATCAGGACGGGGTGGGGGGAAGGGGTTTAGTTGAGTGACGGCATCTGGTAGGCTTGTGAAAATTTATGCAGTTATTGAGATACATAGGGCAGTTTTTGTAAGGCTTTGTATATGCATGTGAGGAGCTTGAAGAGTGCTCGTTTGTGGGTTCAGAGTCAGGGAGCACTTTGAGGTGCGGGGTAATGTGAGTGTTGGTTGTAAGTTGGGAGTGAAGTCTTCTGGTCATTTGAGTGCTAATTCAAGCACAGAGTGCAGGAATGGAGGAAGTAGCAGTGTAGAGGATGAGAAATATTTTGGAATATATTTGTTTTTCTTGTGAAAGGAATTGATGCAGTGTCTACTACGAGCTGGTGTTTACGGGTTGTGGGGGGGGGGGGGGGGCAGTGGCACTAACTTCACAGGGCCGGGACACTTGTGGTTGAATCATGCCTACATCAGTGCCACTAAGTTTTAAAGTAGACAGGTAGGCAGAGCCAGTTTGTTGACTGCCCAATCGCTAATGAGAGTAGAACTTGTGATGTGACCATCGCTCGCAACTTACCCCATTATGTGGTGCAGGTGTTGTCTGTCCTAACATGAGATAAAGGGTTCACCTTGCTACCACGGCGCTTGCTCTCACAACACACATCCAAGCGCTCAGTCTGATTCGTGAAGTTACACTGGAATGGGAGGGGCCACGCATGGACACAACCAAGGGCCTGGCAAGTGTGGTGGAGTGCAATAAGAGTGCCTGTGCCCCATGCTGAATCAGCCACTGCCCGCAACTGTGCCACCCACTGCCTAGAGGGAGTAACAGCTATCACCGGACCATTCCATTTCCCCTTCTATTGAGTCTGAGCACTCAAAAGCCCTGGATGAACGAAGCATGGCATTGGGCAGCAATCAGTACTGGAATTATACATTTTGTTCCACGGTCAGAGGGTCTGAGAGACTTATCAAGGCAGAGCACTGCCTATTACCACGTCCAGTGTCAAGGAAGGAAGGGAAACAATAGGGCTGCTTGCCCCATGTTGTGGTATGTTATGCCCACAATCCCATATTCATCTGTTGGGTGCCAACTAGACCATGTCAGTGCTGACTTCAGAATCAGGGATTCGGAACACACTAGAATGGCATAAAGGCGCCTTTGGGATATTTGAATATGCCCCAAAAATACAACGAGGTTGGACGGTTTTGATAGGTATGTGGCAAAGATTTTCTGGGACAGTCTCGTATTTTTCAGCATCGGTCCATCCTGGTTTTCACAGAGGGTCAACTGAACACAGAGAGAGGCAAGTTTTCATGTGTTCCAGTAGAGGGTTAGTTAGACGTCCTTAGCAGAAAGCAGTTTAATTAACATAGATGATGCTGCGTGTAAAAGCTGCATCTAATTACCCTAAGTACTTCATTAACTGTGTTTTCTATGTTGGGGAGGAATGTCAATTAAATAATTATGTGCACCTACATGCAAAATTGCAGTTCTACTTCTATGTTTGTGGAATGCCCCAGTTTTTGTTTTTCAAATTCTGGTCACCTTATACTACAGTCCCGTCTAAGTGCCGAAATTCATACCCCAGGTTAATAAATTTGGAGCCACCTACTTTCTCCTAAATAACAACTCTGTTCAGGAGAAGAATGGCCTCTGAATCAAGCCTCTATCAATTTGAGACTTAACTGGAACACTGCAATTAATGTGGACGACCAAAGTTACTTATCTCAAGTTTAATAGCTGTTCATAACATGGCAGCCAGTCTTCTTTTAGGTTTCGGGAAATTCAAGTTGGTAGGCACTCACCTGGTCAAACTTCACTGGTTACCAGTGGGCAAAAAATATATGAATATTTTTCAAGACTCTATGCCTTATCCATCGTATTATACATGCTAAAATCTCTATGCACATCCCACATAGGTTTACCCGTAATGTCCCAACATGTTCTCTGCAAGCGGATGCTAGCGGCTCGCTTAATATGGGCTGTATTGAACTGCCTGGCTAGCCGACGGCTCATTTTCGTAGGTAGGTGCACTTTTGTGGAAATCTAATCCAACTCACATGCGACTTATCCTAGATTTGTTAACGTTCTGCTAATCTCTAAATACTTTACTCTTCGTGCTTAAATTTGTTTCTTATGTTTCCAGCAACAGAATACGCTTGGATAGCAGCGAGCTCTGCATAGTTAATTTCATTAGCACCGTTGTCCATTCATGATGAGAAGAGTTCCCTGGTACACTGGAGGTTGTGAGGATGAGGGAAGGGGAAGATGGCGAGGGGGTGCTCTAATTTGCTTTTGCTAGATGCCAAGAGTGCTAAGCCAGGTAGAGCTGTCCCAGCCAATGAGAATTTGTTTTGCCTAGAGCAATAAGTGGGTTGACTGTTTCAATACCAGATGGATTAATGGACGTCTATATGGCTCAAGGATGAGTGGAAAAACGGATAGACAGATTCATCAATGAAAACTGAATGGGTGTGTGATGGATAGGAACATTTATGGGTTCTTGGATGGACGAATAAATAGCTAACGGGTGAATGGCTAATGATGGATGGCTGAACGGACAGGAAGAAGGTTAAATCGATAGATGGAAAAACCACCTGACAAATCGGTGATAAAGAACTGAGAGGACAGATGGATGACTAGGACAGGGATGGATGGACATATTGTTAGACCACTGGGTGGAGAGGTTTTTGGATAGACACGCCAATAGATGTGCAGCTGAATAAATGGTTAAATGTTTGTCTAGATGGACTAATGACAAATGAAAAGATGTGTGGATGAACATACTGACAGACAGATACATAGAAAGGCCAAACGGAAGGATGTCACCCTTTACCAAACAGTCTCAGAGTATAACCATAGTGTACATGTGCAATGTAAGGAAACAATAAGGCTCCTACCATACCTATCTACTTAGAGGGGTATGAGCTACCTGTGTGTGCAGAGAGCCCCCAGATCCTGTTCCTAATACATGATCTACCGCACTATTCCCTACAACCTCAATCAGGTCTGTGGGATTACTCCAGGAGAGTGGGGTCTCTTGAGCTGCATGAAGCTTGTCTTCAGGGTCACAGAATTGTGATTGTGAGGTACTGTTTGCCAAAGAGTCTCTGGTTTTGTGGCTACTGATTGCCCCCAAGATCTGTAGGTCTAAGGGCGGCCTGGTTGATGATGGGTGTCCCCCACCATGGGGATACAGTGTGCCTGAATTGCCCAATTCTTTAGGATTGGCTTTAGGATTGGCCTAAGGCGTCTCCTGCTTTGGAGTAGCTTGCTCCTGGGGCCTAGGGTATGTAATCTAGTGTTTCTTCTCAGGTTCCACCCTTTGGAGGCAGTAGATACCCTCTAACATCCCATGCTTTGGGGGTATTAGTTGGTTCTCGAAATCCCTTGCTTTAGGTATTACAGTGTTCTGTGCTTCAGGTGTTCCCTTTGCATGCTCCCTGGCGTCAGCTGTGTGTTATGTCCCCAGGGCCCCTTGCTTTTGAGGTATAATGTGTTTTCTGGTCCTCTGGGGTACAATCTGACCCGAGTGGTTACATGCTTTTAATCTGTCTTTCAGGATCACTGCGTTGGTGCAATGAATTTCCATTGGGGTCCATGATTTATTGGCATGGCTGTTCCCAGGGTCTGTTTCTGTGGATACTTATTTCCCCATGAACAACCCGCTTTACAGCTATCCCCAGAGTTATCTGCCTTTGCGGTATGATTTGGCCTGCTCACTGTTCTTTCGTCCCGGGGTTCCCGGGAAATAGATCCATTAAGTTTTGGGAGTTAATTTTGTATCTTCCTTTCATAGTAAGAATTTACAGAAATTTGGGAGTATTTTGGTTTAAAATATCGATATGTGACATTTCTGTCTCCATTGGTTTTTCTTTGAGGCAGAGATGGGAATTCTCCAGTGTTGGACAAGGTCCTGGGCCATTGGCCTTCAAAGAACACCTTGTCCTGTGCGCACACAAACCAAGGGTCGGCGACCCGGGTGGTTTTAGGCAGTGGCCGCCACGATAGCAAGCTACGTCCTTTCGAGAAATGTTGGGCCCTGGCACTTATATTTGATTTATTTGTTTTGTTCTTTGCAAATTAATCATTATAGGTGCACACACAACACCTCACGTCCAGTGTGTGCACTGCAAACCCAAACTGGAAAGAGAAGAGCCCTGTCCGAAACCATAGAGCCTAGGGTGAGTGGCATGAGCATCTCAGTCACTGACAATCACTCCCATGCCTGGCACTAGGGTCTAGCAGCCCTCTCAGCAGTGGATGGGAGTATATTTTAGGTGCAACCCTGGAACGTTGAGAACCTTGTGCTGTACTACTGAACATCCATAATTGATGACCATCCATAATTGTGGCTCATCTTGAATGTAAATTCAAAAATTGTCGAGTGCACTAGCATTAAAGAGAGGGCAGAAATAATAAAGCAGAGACGGCCATTATTTTGGGAACATACTATGCCTATGAACGTAATCTGCAATATCAACGTAAACACAAAAACAATGTTCTGGTATTCCCTTCTAAGTAAATAACATGTTCTTCAGGTATCTCTATTTGCCAAACAATACCAGGAAGAAACGCGGTTTTCCCGACTGAGGCCATCAAGGCCTTGTACCTATTTTATCTTTGCCAGCCAATGCTCCCAGAGCCCCCTTTCACCTCTGCCGGCAATGCCTATTTACTGTTTATGAAAGTGCCATAGCGTGCCTTTGTATCCCCAAAATGTCCGCCAATGCCAAGCTGGGCCCATTTCCAGCCAATGCCGTGATCGACCGGTTTCCCTTTTTCCAGGGAGTGCCTTGATGTGTCTGCTTCCTCCCCACCACTCAGTGGCATGATTTATCCGTTTCCGGTTCACCACCAACTGTCATGATGTGCCCCCAAGCCCCCACATTCCTTCCAATTCCACCATGTGGAGATGTATTCCTTGACACCAGCACCCCGGTGCGCGCTCTTGCCCCTTTCCAGTAATCAACATGTTGTCCCAGTTTTCCCCTTACCAGGCAATGGCACGGTTTGCCAGTTTCCTCTCTACCGGTCGCTGCTGTGATGAGTAAATGTCTCCTTCATTATACAAAGGCATGACGTGTCCGTGTTTTACCTATATGCCTGCAGGTGCCATGATGGTTCCAGTTGCTCTTTGCCAGTGAAAGTTATGATAAGGTAGGATGTTACGGAAGACAGATACATACATGGACCCTTACAGACCGTAATGCTACAAAAAACATGTCTCTGCGAGTCACTGCCTTGGTGTGCCCAGCTTTTCATTGGGTTTCCACACACTAATCGTGTGTGTGCGCACAGAGGCCTAGGCATGTCCCTTGACACAAGTGAGGTCCTGGAGATGTCTTGTGACCTAGAGGGACTTACCCAGCACGCCACATTTTGCTGACAGTGGACTACTATCCCTGTGAGGATGTAGTGTGGTGGAGGCGGCAGCCTATTGTATTTTGTGCCTCTAGAGTTGTGACCAGACCTTTTATCCATGTCATTGGGGTAGAGTCCTACTAACCCACTCATGTAAAGTTCTGCTTGAGCTTAGCACTAGCATCCCAAGTGTATGTTGAGTGTGTCGGTGGCCTGTGTGTGTGGGGGGAGTGAGAGAGAGATAGAGTTAATGGAGGCCTGTGGGATGGATTTTGAATACCCTTAGTCTGTTCCTGTGCACAAGATGGAGGTGAGGTTATTTCCCAGACGGTGAATGTTTATCAGTTGCATTCCCGAAGCTGTAGGGAGAAGACTCGGGCACTGAAGTGGGAAGAAGGGAGACAAGGATCCTTTAGAAATTTAATATGGTTTTGCTGAGAAAAGCTGCCGATTAGTCTTCCTGCAGTGCTGCCATTTTGTAGATGGTGGGGGTGGAGAGTGAACTACAGTCTCTGTTGTTCTGGGTGAGAGGGACCCCTTAAGTGAGGGAAGCCTGTTGTCATTCCCACAATCACTGTTCAGTGTGAGAAACCTAGTTTCCATTGGTACAGCAGGTGCAGTGGCACCAGGACCAGATGCATGAGGGGCCCACTAAACCCGACTATGACTGTATTTCACAGTTCAAAATCAGCCAGGGGCCCATATTCTTCCTTGCAGTAAGACCCATGACACACTGGATAACCCACTGTTCAGCGTGGTTGATAAGAAGCAGGTGCAGAAAGCTCACAGCTCTTTGCGTCTCTGTTTTGAGTGTTCCATGCTGGGGAGTAACCTGCTGTGAAAAACATCAGTCTACATGTAGGCTGTGTCTGGAGGGCAGTCTAAAATGGAACTTAAACATTAAACATGACAAGCCAGTTCTGAAAGTTCAGACAGTTGCTCCACGTCACCTGTTTGCTTTAACTGCATTAAAATGGCAGCCACTATCCCACTTATTGTTCTGGTTGCAAGTTCTCTTTGACAAAGGAAGAGAGTTCCACAGAGTACTTAGAGGATTGCTGGATAACCAGAGCTGGTGTCTGCCTGACAACAAGTTTCCCTGAGGCAAGGGGACCTCACCTGAAGTCTTTCCTTGCTGGAAGAAGCTGTTCCTGTGACTTGAAGCTTCAAGAAGCCAGCCTGCCTGCTGAGGGGCAAGAAGCCCGAAAATTCTCCCAAAAGGTGCGACTATCCAGGGAGAGCCAGATGCAGTGATACCCTATGGCTGCTGGAACCTACTGGGAACAGAGGATGGAGGAGAATGATCGAAAGTCTCAAGAATGGCGGGCACCAGACCCTTCTGGATTGTAGGTTTGGGCCGAAAGTGCAGATCTGCAGCTGACCTCACTTCTGTGCCAAGAAGTGCGGCTGACTGCACTGCTGTGACTGAGAAGCATTCAATGATAAAGAAGAGCTCCCACGGCTGTCCACTGTAGCACGGTAACTCCCCCCCCCCCCCGCTTCAGGTGGCGTGGTCCACCTGAAAAATACCACCAAGTGACACAGAAGCCAGAAGGAAGCTGGAATTTGAAATGGACCTGCTCTGCCTCATGGGACACCTGCAACTTCAGGTACCTGTGCTCGTACTGGAGAACCTCTGATGGTGCCCCCCCCCTGTTCTCTCTCAGAGGCCTGTTGGGACTTATCAGGGATGTTCTTCATCTTCCCCAAAGCAGGAGTATGTTGTCGGTTCCCCACCGCTTCAATTTGAACATAGAGACTTTAAAGGGGGCAGTTCTGAACTAAGCACTATTTATGCTCAACTAACGTTATCTGCACCCAAGTCTCGCTTTGTGCTGTATAGACACTCTATCCTGAGGGGCAGACTGCCTAGCCTTACCAGAGTGGGACAACCGGATGAAGGGAAGTGGTGGGAGGTACCCCAAGAAGAAGTCAACCTAGTGTCAGTACCTTCAGTTGTGCTTTTTAGTATTCTCTATTTAGTATTCCGATCAAGTGTGTGCAATAAAGTAGGTTTCTTATCTAAAGTTAAGCACTTAGCTGGACAATGACATAGTGCTCTGCAGAGTGATTGCTGAGTTCTGAGTTTGTGCACTGACACACTGCCTCCCTCAGAAGCCTGTACCCGCTCACCATCACTACCACGGACAGTCAAATGCTAAAGGAGTTGGACTTGGCCGAGTTTGCAGAGCCATAGTAGAACAGAACCCAGGACATCAGAGGTAAACGACCCCAGCTGCCATGTCTAAAGCCCAGTAGCCCCTGCTTGCCCCATGTCCCCACGAATGAGGTCTACCAATATACAATACCATACACATGAATACATAGACATACACCTGCACACAAGAAAACAGAGGGGGCTCTCCTCACTCATTTGTTTTAATCATTACTATCAGTCATATATAGCTCAACGGCTCCTCTTTAGCTCCAAATCCAATGGTGGTGCAAATGTGCTAACCACTGGGCCTCTCTCGGAGGTCTTGGCCTTCTGGGAGTACCCTTATTCCGATGATTACCCTCAAAGGTGGCCGGAAGGAATAGAACTACATAAAAATATTCGAGGGCAAAATATTCTACTTCAGTCGCCCAATATTTGGGAAAAGTGTATATTCCTGTAAACAGCATAGTATGTTTTACGTCCATGAATGGAATAAAATTATCCACTGAGGCTCGAACACCAGTGCTGTCTCCCCCTCATAAGCATGCATGTGATTGCATTTTTAAAGATATTTTTTTAATTTATATTAATATATGTGGTACATTTCTGTACTGTGTCTTGTCAGCCTCAGCAGAGCTCTATATCAAGAAATTTGGCAATGATGATGGTCTCTTTTGCCACAGTAATAGCAAGCAGGAATGTAAACAAGCATTGGCATAGCCAATAGGTCTCGCTTTTGGGACCTTATAAGTGTTTTGCCATGCAACAGTTGCATAACTAAATACTTATAAGGTGCCAAAAGCGAGACCTATTGGCTATGCCAATGCTTGTTTCTGTCTTTATCGCGATCAAACATGAAAGCGGCCGTGCGGCTGCGAAAGTGAGGCGCGCGTGCGCCCGCGCACATGCACTGTAGCTCTAGGCTACAGCGGTAGCACTTTTTTGAGCCCTCACAAAAAGTCTTGCCAGACCAGCGAATGCGCTGGGTCAAGCGAGACCTAAAAATATTGGTGTCAGTGTGCATGTATGCAATACATCTGCTTGCTCAGTAGAGGTCGTAAGACCCTTATCTTTCACTTTAAAAAACCCACTTCACAATTATGTCTGGGAATGACACAATCCCAATTGGTGTTTTATAGGGCGTGCTGTTCCCTAAATACAGTATAATAGTGATTGAGTGGTGCTAGTAAGTGGAGAAAGGCCAGGTATTACCCCCCTTACCTAGTGGGCCAGCCCATGTTGTATTCGACCAGTATTAATAGAGAACCTGTGAGCCAAGCACCCCCTATAAACCACTATAAGAATACTTTAGGGTGCTCAAAGGTCCTTGCAGATCCGGCTCAACTTGAAAACCAGGAATAAAGAAAAAACAAAGACCAATATAAATCTAGTAGTAGGTTCAATGCAAATACTCGTACAGTCAACCCTTAAGAGATAAAAAGAGATCTACAAGCCAACATCTAATAAAAAAAACACCAACAACAGCTGTAACCAGGAGATTAAAACTATTTGATTTGCCAACCACAGTCTAGAAACAGAGCAATGACTATGAATCACAGAAACACTCAGGCTCAGGTTTAGAGTTGGGTGATAAAAGAAACTCATTTTATTTTGTGGAGGGAGCCGTAAATCCTCTGTGGAGGGTTCTCCTGTGGTGGGGAATTGTCTGGGGGAATTAGCTGTGGCATAGGAATAGCATGCCAAAATTAATTCTTCTGAACGATTCCCATCAATGGAGAATTGGGGCGGGGTCACAATATTGCATGACAATAATACCCTATCCACTGTATCACCATACCACTATGTTGTGGGGCAAATATATAATTACTATTCTCAATGTCACTTATATTTACCATCCAATGTAATTTTAGGTGGAGTTATTAATTAATATATACTTTATTGTACAATATAGCTGTCATTGAAATATTGGTTGGGATGATATTGTTGCCAGTGGTGGCTGCTGCCCCGAAACCGGTCCCAGGATGCTTGTTTCCGGTCCAGGGATGACCTGGCTTGGCAGTTCGGGCTAGACTGTACCCATGAGGCACAGGGTCAAGACTGATTTGCGTATGGCTGTGTCTGAACTGGGGTGGCAAAGAGAGCTAAAGAACGATGATAGATTCAGCCCAGATCTGTGACTGGGTGGGAGTGGTTGAAAAGTTTCAGCGCTCCGTCCATCATCTCCTTGTGTTTGCTTTAAACCTTGGTGTGGCAGGATTGGAGGGTGGTGAGAACAGGGTGAGGGAAATAATAATAATTTAAAAAAAGATCTTACCTGCCACTCCCGGAGGCCTCCTTGAGGCTTCTCTGCTCCAGCCACCTTGGTGCTCCTCTGCTCCCCTCTCCACCCAATCTAGGCGCTGCTCTTGTGCATGAGAGAAGCACCAGGATTGGTCTGAGCGGGCTGAAATGCTGCTCAGTTAGGGACATGGGAGCCTGTGCCTTTTCTCCCACCCGGCTGTGCAAGACAGATGGGTTGGAGAAATGTAAGTGCGCATATCAGTTTGGCTGTCCAAAGACGGCGACCAAACCGACATGCGCACTTATAGTGCAACTACCATTCCTCCTCCCTGGGCCTGTCTGCTGCTGACGCAGACCATGGCCCTGCCCCTCCCTAGACTCGGCTGAGTACGTGAAAAATAAAATAGTTTTACTATCATTTTATTTTTCGTTTGCTGCCTTTCAGCAGTGGGGCGATGCTCCTCCACCATAACGAAGGAGCCGCCCCTGATTGCTGCTCGAAATTAATGAACGGAAAAGCCTTTAACTGAGGATTTACACATTCCTCCGCAATCAAATGGGTATTTCTTTACCTCCAAACTCTAAAGCAGCCCCATAGTCTCAAAATGACACTCAGGGACAATTAGTCTACAAACAGGATAGCTAGCAGAATTATGGATTAGCCCTATTTATAAACAAAATAAGTACCCTATTGAACAACATTAATTAAATATGGAAACTTATAGGGCCACTATTTGATCGAAAAAACAAAAACGGATGCCCATGGAGCACTATTAATCTAGAAATAGAGAAATCGATAATATTCTGTGGAGCACTGTTGGAGTGGAGACCTTAGCATTTCATTTGTGTGGGCAGAAGAAAAGTCGTTTTTTGTGCATAAATTGTGCACGTGGGGGGGGAAGCAATCAGGGAGACAGTTCCTTTTGATCGGAGAGAACAAGGCACGACATTCAAAGTGATTTAATAGCTGATGGATGTGTCACTGCAGCTCAGACACTAAAGATACCTCTGCCACTGTACAGGAATTTTGACTTGAAAGTAGCAATAAGTGACGCATGCATGATGAAAAGGCCAAGAATATTTGTGACTATACATTAAATATATAAGGGGTAATGCTTTTTTTCGTTTTGTTAACTTTGACACCATTTGACGAAACATTCTAAAAAACAGCTCTTTTTTTACCTATTTCTGCATGGAAAGTTTCAGGGTGATCCATCAAGCGGGGGGGGGGGAGGGGTAGAAGAAGGAGGGGGGTCCCAGAACGCAAAATCCCCATGCATTTTTCATAGACTTTTTTAAGAAGTACTAAAGCAAAAACTGCTGAACGGAATTACACCAAATTTGGTAGGAAGCGAGATCTTGATAAACAGACTGTGCTTTTTGTGATTTGGTGTAAATCTGTTCATTAGTTTTTGAGAAATTAAGGTTAAAAATATTTGTCTATCTGGATGGTTGAGTTTGAGGGACTCTTGTGGAAGTCCCTCGAACCCAATTTTAAAACCTAGAGCATTCAGATCTGAATATTGCTCCTGCCTGCAGGGAGCAGCATTTTTAGCTGCTACCTGCGGGCGGGAGCAATGCCGGCTCCTGTTGGATGCGGGGAGCTGGCTGGGGCCTTGGGACTCCCCTAGCGCATCCCCCCCGAGGATATGGTGGTTGCCCTAGGTGGGCACCAGGGCACCCACCCTAAGTTGGCCAGGCCCGGGGGATGGGGCTCCTGGGGCCGATATCCGCCCAGGGAGGGGGGCTACGTGCCTCCCTCTCCATTTAATCACTGGTTGGGCCCTGGAGATGGGGTCCTTGGGGATAAAATCATCCCTAGTGTGGCTTCCTCCCCTTTACACATTGGCCAGGCCCCGGGGGTCTAAATCGGCCTGGGGGGGTATCCATTTGCACCCCCCACAATTTACTAAGGCAGGGCCCTGGGGGATGGGGTCCCTGGGGCCGAAATCAGCTAGGCGAGGTGGAGAGGGGGGCTACATTAATATAATGGTGGTCCTGGGGATGGGTTCCCCCAGGCCAATAATGGTCCAGGAATGAGGGCCACGTACCCCCTCCCCTAAAAAAACATTCATCAAACCCCAGGTGCTATGGTGCCCGGGGTTAAATCAGACCAGGGAGGAGGACACATGCACCCCCACCCCCACAAAATGAGCCAGGCCCCAAGGGATGTAGTGCCATTGCCAAATTCGGCACAGGGAAGGGGCTCTGTTCTCCCGCCCCCTAAAAAATGTGCCAGGCCCCAGGGGATGGGGACCCCGGAGCTAGAAGCGGGCCTGGGAGGGGACCTGTAGATTGGCTTCCTTTTGGGTGTTGGCTCTGAGGCCAACCCCCGCTACACATGGCCAAAGCCATACTCAGCAGCAGTTGTATTAACGTATCATAATTAAATATTACTTTACGGTAAAAAAAACTAGAACTTCCCTGAAAAAACAAAGGTTACAAGACTTTATAGTTTGTAACTAGCATTAAGAAATGCTTAGAAATTCACTGAAAAAACACAGAGTGGAAATTCAGCAGTTATGATTACAGTTATCTCATGTAACTATAGCTCGTACCCTAAGGTAACTACAACTCACGCCCCTTCCACTGCAACATTTGCTGTAGAATTATTAATGAGAAAAGCTATTGTTACGTTAGGGCACAAGCAGGCGCACAACACCTATAGGGCTAAAAGGGCTTTAGAAATCCCACCCACCCGTTTGTCTGAGCCCAGGCAGTTGCAGCTTCCAGGACACGCATACAGTTCCTGAGCTGCTGTGGGCTCGGCTGGGCAGTGACTGGTGTCTTATCGCAGCCTCATCCCAGTGTTTCACAGGTCTTTAACCCTTTCGCTGCGGCGGGAATTCCGCCGCAGCGCTGGGGGGGGTTGGGGGGCAGCACGGTGGCGCTGTGCTCATGACGGAGCCACTCCGTCATGAGCCACGGTTGAGCTGTGCTCATGACGGAGTGGTTCCGTCATGACTCCGCCCAGTTGCGTTGTCCCCCAGCACAGGCGGGGAAACAGCGCCGCGTGGGCGGAGCGGCCGCCAACGGTCGCGGCATGACGGAACCACTCCGTCATGAGCACACGGCAACCGTGGCTCATGACGGAATGGCTCCGTCATGAGCAGGGGAGGGGTTAAAAGACCATTTACATGCCTTTGGGAATGGTTAACAAGTCTTTGCTTGTGTTTTTTCACTGGTTTCAGTACCCCCTGGGTCCCCACTCTGCCTAGTCCTTACATTTGCATTTACTTCTACTGCCACATTGAGAGAATGCATTTCATGAAAATGCATATCAGAGTATGGTTGCCACCTTTTCAAGGAAAAAATACCGAACATTTGTTGTTGTTTTAGAGTCTGCAAAGCCCGGCCATGATACTAAGTAGGACTTTAAACATAATTGAATGTATTCATTTGTAACATGACTTATCTGTCTTTGTTTACTTTAATTATTAGTCATGGATCATTAATGCAGCCATAAATCACATTTATTAGCGCTTTCTATTCATGTTTGCTGTTTGAAGTATGTACAAATAAAGGCTAAAAATACCAGCTTTTCGCCGAGGGGTTGGATGGTACCAGGGCTGAAAAATTGTTTCTAAACACAGCACTGATGGTAACCAAAAGGAACATTGCGGTCAACTGGCTGAACTCGACCACTCCCACCATGTCGCGCTGGCGCAGGGGGGTGGACCGGTGCACTGCGCAAGAACGGCCCCTGTATCAAGCCAGAGGATGCCCGAAGAACTTTTGTAGAATGTTGGGCAAATGGCCTGGGGTGGTAGAGGACTGAGATTTTTTAGCATGCAACTGGGGATTGGGGTGGGTGCGACGATGCCTTCCTCAGGTTTGTTGGATTCTGTATGCTGGTGTAATGTGCTCTCGTCTTGCCATGTATTCATAACTGTAAACACAGCTGGTGTTGTTATTTTTTGCTGGTCTCTCACAAAACTAATAAAATTGGTTATCCCCAAACAAATACCAGCTTTATGTGATTTTGCTCATTTTGGTATCGCCCAGGAAATCAAAATACCAGCGGTGCCAGTAGAAATCCAGTCAGGTGACAACCCGAATCATGAGACTGAAAGTTTCTTGCAGGATCAGTGAATTATTTATTCCCCTCATCCCTGATTGATGCCATAATAACTATAGATTGACTTATGTCTGAAGTCCTACTCGACAACCATTAATAACATGCTGAGTTACTCCAAGTGTCTGGGAGTACAACCTGCATTCGGACAACTCACCCCTCATTCTCACCACTCACCCTTCACTTTCATGCTCACCCTGCACTCACAGCGATCATACTGCGCTCATACTGCTCACCATGCTGATACCCTGCACTCACGCTGTTCATCCTTCCCCTACCCTACGCTCACTGAGCACACGGCTCACCCTGAACTCACAGCAACCACACTGCCCTTACGTCACTCATCAGGAACTCACGCGTACTGTTGCCCCCAAGACCAGGAAAACTGGTCTCCTTATACCCCCTGAAGACCAGGTGAGGGAAAGACTGGACTTCTGCGCTGAGGAGAGAAGCCCCAGAGGAGAAAAAGGGGAAAGACTTGTGCAGGGAGCCAGTGGAACTGGCTTCCTGCAAAGTCTGCCACCTCAGAGGCCAGAAAGCCTGAGGAAATGGCTCCAGGTGTCTGTGGCTTGCTGCCAGGAGCAAAATGAGCCTAAAAGCATGCACAACAGTCCAATGGGGCAGAAGATATCAGCGGGAGAAGTATTTTACCTTTGACTCCATCAGCGTAATCGGAGAAGGAGCTCTATTGCCGTCTGCCAAAACTCCTGTGAGGTGGGTCATGGCTCCAGGGGGTCGTAGCAAGCAGTTGTATGTAATGTTTTGCCTGGGAGGGGCATCTGTGGGCCCCTCCCTAGAGCTCAAGGGCATGGGGACTCCTATCTGCAGGCTGAATTTGATCAATAAGGGCCCGGGACCCCAATCTCTGGGTACCACCCACTAAAGGAAAGGCAGGAGCACCCCTGCACCCCGTGAAGCAATGGGAGGGGACCAGGATCCTCTGGGGCACTGGGAAGTTCCAACGCACCCTTCCCCTTTAGCTGTGGTAGGCCTGCCCCACTCCCTGTGTGTGGGCGGAACGGGCGGCTGCCACAAGAAGGAACACCCTGCTGCAGTAGGGGCAGAGAAGGAGAACTACCAGCTCCCACAGCAGGACATAGGAGTGCTGCCCATGCCGGAAAGTGACCGGGGTAGCTTCCTGAAAGGAAGCGGCGAAGCCACTAATAAAATGTGCAAGCTCCAGGATAAGAGCGCCATAGTGCTTTGCGGGCTGGAAACAGAAAAGACCATTTGTGCTGTAGTGGAGGACAGTATGGTCACTACCAGCGAGTGCTAGGAAGTGCAGAGAAGACGCAGAAGCGCTGCAGCTGCCCCCACAAGGATGCCCCAAACCATACTTCAGTAGTACATGACATAAGTCTAGAGAGGCTTCGAAAGGAGCACCACCGCAAGCCTGGCCTATGTTTTTCAAGCACTCCCCAGGCTGGAGCTTCAGTTCTACAGCTGGGCGTCCAGCACCCTCTAGGGGCCTGTTCTACGGTTGAATTATTGTGGCTTGAAGGTGTGTAAAGAAAGGTACATGCTGTACATCGCCCGCTAGGGGCTAAATCTATGGTTGTATTTAAGATGTGAGAAAATGATGCCCTCTATGGGCTGTGTTTATGATTGCATTCTATCTGGCTGAAAATATACATTAAGCACAAATAGACATTATGTTTATTTTAATATACTTTATATATATAATTATGCTGAGAGTGTTTGCTGATCACAGTGCATATGCTTTACTAACATTAATAAGTGCATTTACACATGATTGTTATTGATGATTGCATTTATATAGAAAATGATGATGTCTTTAACATGTGGTTTGTTGACCTTGAACCTTAGACCGAGCCAATAGACCCATCTTATATGCTTGGATGATCCTTGAGGGGGTCAAAGGTGATTTTGCCATGTCACCTATGGTATTTTCCTAATGCACATATTTGTAAATTAATGTGAAGTATTTAGTAGTGTGTACGTGTTATAAATGTACTTTTTCTTTTTCTAAAGGAAAAGCACTGACGACAATCATTTATTAAGTGTTTTTATTGCGTGCCAGTGAATGGTGTTTACTAGCACACACCACCTTCCCTGAGTAGGCCTTGGACTGCTCTGCGACACTGAGAGGGTCATGTGCTACGAGTTGTTTGGTTTCTAGTGGAGGGTGAATGTGGACCTAATACTTGTGCAGGCCACACCTCTAATATTCCGTTTCCCTACATGTGGCCTTGGAGTAGCTTTGCAGGGCTGTAGCCTTGCCTGATTAATTTCAAACCTGAGCGAGCATATTGTGTCTGATTTGTTGCTTCCAGAGCATTTCTGTCCAATCCAAGATTATGTGTGAGTCCCAACATGGAGGCATGTTTGGAAGAGTGTGAAGTGGCATATGACATATTAACAGCAGCAACCTGTGCCGGTAAGAGCGGTGGGGCCGGGTGTGGGGGGGGCGGGATTTCAACAGACGATGAGGGAAAAATAATTATTTAATTTTCCCTCGTGGTCGTCTGTCGAAACCTCCCTCACACCGGCCCCACCGCTCTTACCTGCACGGTCGGCTGCTACTTATTAAGGTATCAAGTGTATGAGAAATTCGTGGTGATAACCGAGACATGTAGATTGCCGCAACTCTTAGGCACCAAAACGTAAATAAAAGTATGATGTCCGGGGTGGGCATGGTGGCTATCAATTGGATTTTGTTGTTTGTTCTATAAATATAAAACATCAATAAAAATGTATTATAAAAAAGAAAGGTAGGAAGTTACTGACTTACGCTACACAAAATATTGTATTAATATAATGACTTGCCACCTAAGTGGGTGTAGAGATCGATGTTAATTTGATGATAAAATTCGGCCAGTCAAATAGCTCGCCTGAAATGTGTCTACTGCTTCAGCCCTACTGATATTACATGCAACTGGATCTGTCCGGCCTGTTCTCCCTACCAAGTGACTGACTCTGCCCGGCACAACTGAAAAAACATGAAAATGGTTCTGCACTGGCCATGTAAGCCAACCCTGGGACTAGCTGTGCCCTGCCCCCATAATCTTGCAATGTAACTGCCCGCACCAGTCTCACAGAGCTACTGGCTCTCCCCTGCCACATGCTTTGCTCTGCATGGTTCTGCTAGCTAGCCTTGAACTTGAGATGCCTCAGCCCTACTGACATGGCAGGAAACAGGCTCAGTCATAACTGCGCCGACGTGGCATCTGACTTGCTTTGCCCTAGCCCCCCCATTGACCTAGGATGGGAAATGTGTTGGACCCAGTCCTCTAAGCTGACGTGGGATAAACCCTACACGCCACAGTCTGCCATGCGCCTGGTCTGCCGCAGCCCTCCCCCAGCCCTGCTGATCCTGCAGCTGACCAGGCTTCCTGGCCCCAGAGGCCTGCCGTGTGACTGGTTCAGACACAACCAAGGGCCTGTTCGCTTATGAATCTCTCTCCCCAGCCTGTCAGACAAGCCAAGGAGAGAAGTACATTTAAATCAGGCATCAGCCCCAAGCCCCCGCTTGGCCAGGAGGTTTCTAAATAAAATGTGACCAGTCAAACCGATAGGAAAATAAACAAGCAATTTAGGTCTCGCATTCGTCAGAGCTATTGGCGTTGTAAATAAAAATGTCTTTTATCTATGTGTTTTGGTTTGGAGTGTAGTGGATGTATGAACAGAGACACGGCTGTAGCACTGCCTAGGGGTTTAGAATGAGGAATAACCGACTGGACTGCCGAAGCGGCTAGAAACACAGCCTAGAGGACGAGGAATAAGAAATTACCACCAGGAACAGAGACGCAGCTGCAGCACTGCATAGAGGACTTAGAATGTAGAATTACCGACAGGACCAGAGTAGCATCTAGCAGCACTGTTTAGAGTACTTAGAATGAGGAATTACCGACAGAGCCAGAGATGCAGCTAGCTAGCAGCACTGCCTAGAGGACTGAGGAATTACCAGTGGGACCAGAGAAGCAGCTACAGCACTGTCTAGAGGACTGAGAATGAGGAATTACCACTGGGAACAGGGACGCAGCTGCAGCACTGCCTACAGGACTTAGAATGGAGGAGTTACCAATGGGAACAGAGAAGCAGCACTTTCTGGAGGAATTACCACTGGGAACACCGACACAGCTGCAGCACTGCTTAGAGGACTTAGAAATATGGACTTACTGACTGGACCAGAGAAGCAGCTGGCAGCACTGCCTAGAGCACTTAGAATGAGGAATTACTACTGGGACCAGAGAAGCAGGTAGCAACACTGTTTAGAGGACTTAGAATGCAGCTAGCAGCACTGTCTAGAGAATTAAGAATAAGGAACTACCACTGGAAACAGAGAGAGCTGCAGCACTGCCTATAGGACTTAAAATGTGGGCATTACCAACAGGACCAGAGAAGCAGCTGCAGCACTGTTTTGAAGACTTAGTATGAGGAATTGCTGATGTAACCAGATAAGCAGGTAGCAGCACTGCCTAGAGGATTTAGAATGCAGTTAGCGGCGCTGTGTAGGGAATTAAGAAAGAGGAATTACCACTGGGAACCGAGACAGAGCTGCAGCACTGCCTATAGGACTTAAAATGTGGGAATTACCGACAGGACCAGAAAAGCAGCTGCAGCACTGTCTGAAGGACTAAGAACTAGGAATTACAAATGGGACAAGAGTAGCATCACTGTCTTGAAGACTTAGCAGGAGAAATTAATGATGGGACCAGAGTAGCAGGTAGCAGCACTGTCTAGAGGACTTGGAATGAGGAATTACCACTGGGACCAGAGAAGCAGCTGCACACTGTCCAGAGGACAAAGAATGAGGAATTTCCACTGGGACCAGAGAAGCAGCTAGCAGCGCTGCCTAGAGGACTTAGAATGAGGAATTACCGACAGGACCAGAGAAGCAGCTTGCAGCACTGTCTAGAGGACTTAGAATGAGGAATTACTGATAGGACCAGAGAATCGGCTAACAGCACTGCCTAGAGGACTAAGAATGAGGCATTACCACAGGGAACAGAGACACAGCTGCAGCACTGCCTATAGGACCTAAAATGTGGAAATTACCAACAGGACCAGAGAAGCAGCTGCAGCACTGTGTAGAGGACTTAGAACTAGGAATTACCGATGTGACAAGAGTAGCAGCACTGTCTAGAGGACTTAGAATGAGGAATTACCGACAGGACCAGAGTAGCAGCTAGCAGTACTGTCTAAGGACTTAGAACCAGGAATTACAAACAGGACAAGAGTACGAGCTACCAGCACCTTCTTGAAAACTTAGAATGAGGAATTACCGACAGAACCAGGTAGCAGCACTGTCTAGAGGACTTAGAATGAGGAATTACAGAGGGGACCAGAGTAGCAGCACTGTCTAGAGGACTTGGTATGAGGAATTACCGATGGGACCAGAGAAGCAGCTAGCAGCACTGTCTAGAGGACTTAGAACTAGGAATTACCGGCGGAACAAGAGTAGCAGCACTGTCTTGAATACTTAGCATGAGGAATTAAATATGGGACCAGAGTAGCAGATAGCTGCACTGCCTAGAGGACTTAGAACGACTAATTACCGATGGGACAAAAGATGCAGCTGCAGCACTGTCTGGAAGACTTCAAGTGAGGAATTACCACGGGTACCAGAGAAGCAGCTGCAGCACTGTCTAGAGGACTAAGAATGAGGAATTACCACTGGGACCCGAGAAGCAGCTAGCAGTACTGCCTAGAGGACTTAGAACTAGGAATTACCGAGGGGACAAGAGTAGCCAGGTAGAAGCACTGTCTAGAGGACTTAGAATGAGGAATTATCTACTGGGCCAGAGTAGCAGCTAGCAGCACTGCCTAGAGGACTTAGAATGAGAAATCACTGATGGGACCAGAGAAGCAGCTACCAGCACTGACTAGAGGACTAAAAATGAGGAATTTCCAGTGGGACCAGAGAAGAAGTTGCAGCATTGTCTAGAGGATTAAGAATGAGGAATTTCCACTGAGACCAGAGAAGCAGCTAGCAGCACTGGCTAGAGGACTAAGAATAAGGAATTACCTCTGGGAACAGAGATACAGCTGCAGCACTGCTTAAAGGACTAAGAATGGGGAATTGCCACAGGTAACAGAGACACAGTTGCAGCACTGTCTAGAGGACTTAGAATGGTGGAATTACTGACCGGACCAAAGAAGCAGCAATGCCTAGAGAACTTAGAATTAGTAATTATCTACAGGACCAGAGTAGCAGCTAGCAGTACTGCTTAGAAGACTTAGAATTAGGAATTTCCGACTGGACCAGAGAAGCAGCTGTAGCACTGTCTAGAAGACTTAAAATGAGGAAAGAACGAGGAATTATAGATGGGACCAGAGAGGCAGCTAGCAGCACTGGCTAGATGACTAGGAATGGGGAATTACCACTGGGACCAGAGAAGCAGCTGCAGCACTGTCTAGAGGACTAAGAATGAGGAATGCCACTGGGGCCAGAGAAGCAGCTAGCAGCACTGGGTAGAGGACTAAGAATGAGGAATTAAAACTAGGAAGCAAGACACAGGTGCAGCACTGGCTAGAGTACTGAGAATGGAAGAATTACTGACAGGACCAAAGAAGCAACTGTAGCACTGTGTAGAGGACTAAAGATGAGGAATTACAACTGGGTCCAGAGAAGCAGCTAGCAGCACTGGCTAGAGGACTTAGAATGAGAAATTACCGTTGGGAACAGAGACACAGCTGCAGCACTGCTCAGAGGACTTATAATGAGGGATTACTGACACAACCAGAGAAGCAGCTAACAGCACTGTCTAAAGGACTTAAAATGAGGAGTTGCCACTGGGACCAGAAAAGCAGCTGCAGCACTGGTAGAGGACTAAGAATGAGGAACTACCACAGGGAACAAAGATGCAGCTGCAGCACTGCCCAGAGGACTGAGAAAGGGGAATTACCACTGAGATGAGAGGCACAGCTGCCACATTTGTGACCAGGCGCTGTGCGTCCATTGGGGCGTTGGGGCGTTGCCCCCCCGCCCGCACCCGCCGGCGCCCGCAGCTCCCTCCTCGGTGTCTCTGAACTTAGTTTACTTAAGTTCAGAGACGCCGAGGGTGGGGAGAACTGACAATGCATGTCAGTCAGCATGACGTCGGACCGTGGGCGGTCCAGCATCATGTTGACTGACATGCATTGTCAGACAAGCCAGGGAAAGGCAGCACTGCAGCAAAAGTGTGCATGAGTGGGCATGGAGAGTAATTTTTAGCCTGTGCCCAGTCATGCGTACTTGTGTTTTTACTGCCTTGCGCATGCCCAGCCCATTAGGAGCCCCTCGGTCTCCTAATGGGCAGGCGGCGGGCGTAGCGTAAGCTCTGCCCTCAGCCAATCCTGGCGCTGCAGCAGCGCCAGGATTGGCTGAGGGGTTGCCACTCCAGTGCTGACGTGGTGTTCCGGTTTGAAGGGGGCAGAGGCGCCAACGCGGACCAGGAGCAGAGGCGGTCAGGTAAGTTTTTGTTTTCATTTTATTCAGTTCTCCCGCTGCTGGTGGTAGGGTTGGGGTGGTGTTTAGGGTTAGGTAGTAGGGTTGGGGTGGTGTTTAGGGTTGAAATTTGCTAGGGTTCCCGGAGTCTAGGGCTCAGGGCCCGATTCAGGTTCGTGCATAATGGTGTTGGGAAGGTTTTGGGTGGTTCGTCAAAATTCCATCCAGATTTGGCTGATTTTGGGGTGTTTTTGTGGGTTTGCGAGGGGCTTGTGTTTGGGTGAAAAGTCGTACCCCTTCCAGTGGATGGATTTGTGTAATTCTTGCTGAGATTCTTGGGAATGGCTGGAACTAGTGTCCCAGTGAGTTTGAAGATGATCCAAGTAGTGGAAGTGCGAAAATAAAGCATTTTTTGTGAAGGCCCGGATTGCAATGTTATCCAATGGGCGGTGTTGGGGTGCGTGGAGAAGTGTTTTTTAGGGGGTTCCAGTGGATCGACAGGAACGGGGCTGCTGTGAGTGGCAGGGAGGTGGAATTGATGGGTGTGCAGGAAGTTTGGGAGGAATCGATCGATGGGAAGGGTGTTTTTTGGCAAAGTCGAGGAAGGGAAAGAGCTGCCATAGGAGCCCATGTTAAACGTGAGTTTTGCATGTTTTTGGGGTTCGATTGTAGGGTGTTGCAGGTGGTTCCGAGTGGATTTGCTTCTTAGCTGTGATCAGAGTTGGGAAGGTCTAATTTTGATTGCAAGTGTTTTGAAGAAAATCCATGGAGGGGAAGGTGTGTTTTGGGCCTAGTTTCAGAGTGTGTTTTGACGCGACTTTAGGCCTTTGGGAGCTGGCGGTAATGCACATGTTTGGGATGTTAATTTAGGGTGTTCTATGTTTTTGGGAATGGGTTTAGGGGTGTGGGAGCAATGGTGGGAAGGTCTAGTTTGTGTGAAAAAGAGCAGTTTGGTTGTAGTTGAAGGGGAAAGGGAAAGGGTAATTTGGCCCTGTTTTCTAGGTGTATTTTGTGCCATTGGCGAAGATTGCCTGTACTGGGTAATTGCAGGTGTGCGGGATACGAATAAGCTAGAGCGATAGAAATAAACAGATAGCGGTTGGAGAGAGAGAGGTGAGGAGAGGTAGAGGCGAGGATAAACGGAAGCGTGTGCACCACACCAGGCTTGGCAGCTTTATCTCCCACCTTTGCGCCGAAGTGGTAAGCTAGTGTCCAGGTTATGTTACGGGGCACTCCTCCAGCACTTTTACGCCTCGCCATTTTCAAATGTCACCAGCCGCCCCTGTTTGTGACCAGATAAAGAAAAAGATTTACAGAAACAAGAGAAATGGAGCTGCGAGTGGAACATAATGAATGTTAAAACTAAAGATTGGTTGAAAGGGAGCTAGCAAGTAAAGTCACGTTTTTAACAATCTAATTATGTAACTGCTCAACTCGATCTTCAGTGACCCAGACTCTGTAGATCATAAGTGAAAGATAAGGTTATAAGGTGAGAACACACAGAGAAACGGTGGGTGGGAGGGGAAAGCAGTAGCACTGGTCAGACGCATGCGTTTATATAATTTCCAGAACATGAGGCAGGCAATCGGAAAAAGTAGAGTCCAAAAAGAACAGAAATGGACAGAAGTTAAATGAGCCCAGTAACAGGGCCAGTCACTATGGAAGGAAATGAGAGACCAAAAGGAGGGACAAATGGGCACAATTTACTATTCAAAAGTAAGGAATTTCGAAAGGCACCCAGAACAACCAATGACAAGCGACGAACCGGCTTGAAACCCATGTACTGAATACACCATGCCTCGCTGAGCAGCGCATGCGCGCCTCTAAACTCAACCTAAGAAATAAAGAATTTAGAAAGGCACCCGGAACAGTCAATGACAAGCGATGGGCTGGCTTGAAGCCCATGTACTGAATACACCGTTCCACGCAGAGCAGAGCATGTATACTGCTAAGTTAGACCTAAAAACTGAAATCCTCCCTGGTCTTTTACAGCAGTGCAGGCTTTAACAGGTTACAAAAGTGTCCACATATGCCGACGGCAGGGACAGAAAAAGATAGTCCAGTACTTTTCTATTCCCAGATCCAGATGCAAGGAGCGAAGAAATGTTTAACACTCCCGACTTGCCCAGGAGCAGGGTAAATACGTACTCCCTTACTCCCTTAAAATTCCACTGTCCAACTGTGGCAGGGCATTCCAAACACCTCCGTGTTTGACCTAGGGCAGTGGGTGAAAAAGGGTGTACTTTGATAATGCCTCTAGGTGTGCAAATAAGTGCAGAAGCGAGTTCATTAACCCCTCCCCTGCTCATGACGGAACCACTCCGTCATGAGCCACGGTCGCCGTGTGCTCATGACGGAGTGGTTCCGTCATGCTGCGGCCGTTGGCGGCCGCGCCGCCCACGCGGCGCTAATTCCCCGCCTTTGCGGGCGATTAGCGCAGTGGGCGGAGTCATGACGGAACCACTCCGTCATGAGCACAGCTCAACCGTGGCTCATGACGGAGTGGTTCCGTCATGAGCACCGCGCCACCGCGCTGCCCCCAAACCCCCCCCCCCCAGCGCTGCGGCGGAATTCCCGCCGCAGCGAAAGGGTTAAAACACATTCTGTATCTCCGAATGACATAGTGGAGTTTGAAAAGGAAATAATTACAATATGACATACAATAGTTTATTTGTATTATTATATTATCATTGCATACAAAGCGAGAATAAAACACATCATAAATTTGGCTAGTAAAAGGGAATGTGCAAACCTATGTCAAACCCCGAGGCTGTACGTCAGGATCTGCTCTGTTTATACTCAACCCTTGAATGGCTTAGGGTGGCATTTTCTTGAGATTGGAAGGTCCATGGCCTTTTGTTGCACCACTGTCCTCCTGTATGACAATCTGACCTCTGCCTAACAGAGTTTCTAGTGGGAAACCTGCGACCCATGTATCCCTCCTGGTCCTGACAGCTGTCCTGCTCTCCTGTGCGACTGATGTTCACAGAGGACATCTCTCTCGTCCCAGCTGACCCTTAACACATTGCCACCTCTAATATTACCTGTCCCTCTCCCTCTACCAGCTCGCTCTCCTTCATAGTATCTCTCACTCCCATTTAACCACCATGCTCCCCTGTCACAGCGCCTGCATCAGAACTTACCTACGCCAGTGCGCGGAGGGTAAAAGGGGATTCAGGTTGCTCCCACGCCACTGAGTTGTACGCAAGGCTTAGAACTGCAGAGAATGGGGCAGCAGATGTTTGGAGTCCTGGAGCAAGTCAAAAGAACTATACCGGTTCACTAACTAAACGGCATGGTTCCTGCTCTGACCTAGTAGCGTCAATTCAGTTTTAGCATGGCTCAATATGATCACATTCCCTTTCCAAGATGATGCCTCACAGTAATCAGTTCATACACACTTCCTCTTCTGGCCTTGTGTTCCCCTTTTCTTTTCAGAGGCCTTCATGTATATGTACCACTGGAACAAGTCTTCAGATTCTCATCCTCTCAGCCCCCAAGACTCCAAGCGGGTGAGTGTATTTGGTTATTTATATAATACTTACCTGTGTTAGCTTTTGGTCATTTTGCTAATACTGCATTCTGTATCATTTCAAAAGCTGGAGTACTTTATGATGATTCGTATGTTTGTTTGTCTCTCTACATTCCCATACCCTTATTTCCCTGTATCCCCTGAGTCTGGCCCATCGGTTTCTGCTATTCACATGGTGAACTGAGTGTTGTAGGCTATAGAGAGGCTGGTGGTCCGTCTTCTTCATCCTTGGTTCCTTACACTGATGACAGCATGTTCAACCTTCTCAGCCAACCCACTGCCTGCCCTAACGCCTGCCCATTCTCCTTCCCTGCCCCATTTCATCGCAGTGAGCCAGCCCTTCGCTGGCTCCTGGTTCCCAGTCTTTTCACCTTCCTTTAAGCATCTTCTTCTACCATGACCGCTATGACAGTGAGCTGTCCCGTTTGCTACTTTCATGTCACAAGCCATGCAGCGAAGCGTAGAATTTATACCAGAAATGCACAAATGTACACTTCTGAGCCTCCGCATCGAAACATCCTATACCAGGACACCTACAGCCTGTTGTCCTGGATGATCATCCTCAAGCTTGCTTCATCCTTTTTTAACAACCGGCAGCAAATCTCGGTGTTATAAGAAGTGTTCCTGAGCCATACTTAGTGGGACCCTGACTGGCTGCATGGCTGTGTGGAGGTCCAGCTCCAGGTTGGCTTAAGCTGTAGCTTGATTCAGAGCTGCTGAATTTCACATAGAAGGTCGTTTGTCTGCCCTGTGTCCTTCTGAACTGACAGCCCACTTGCCTCCTCGTGCGAGAGCACATCTTTGCCTCTCCATTTGCATGACTGTGACCTCCATGACCTAAAGCC